>NC_091833.1:1423750-2847500 GCF_037783145.1 Equus przewalskii | reverse complement strand
CACCAGCAATGAGTGAGAGTCCCTGTTGCTATACGGTCTTCTGAATTTTGACTGTTCTAATAGGCGTGTATCTCATTGTTGTTTTAATTTGCATTTCCCTGATGACGTATGATGTAGAGCATCTCTTCTCTTTTCCCCAGCTTTATTGAGATATAATTGATATATAACGTGGTATAAATTTAAGGTGTACAACATGATTTGATATATATATATATATCGTGAAATGATTACCACAGTAAGGTTAGTTAACACATCCATCACCTCATATAGTTACCTTTTTGTGTGTGTGGATTTAACATCTACTCTCTTATCAACTTTAAAGTATACAATACAGTATTGTTACCTACGGTTGCCGTGCTGTACATCAGTTCCCCAGAACTTGTTCATCTTATAATTGGAAGTTTGTACCTTTTGACCAACATTTCCTCATTTCTCCCACTCCCCAGCCCCTAGCAACCACCAATCTACACTCTTTCTATGAGTTCAGCTTTTTTAGATTCCACGCGTAAGTGAGATCATACGGTCTTTGTCTTTCTCTGCCTGACTTTCCTTAGCATAATGCCCTCAAGTTTCATCCATGTTGTTGCAAATGGCAAAACTTCCTTCTTTTTCAAGGCTCAGTAATGTTCTTGTATGTGTGTACATGCGCGTGTGTTTTCTTTATCTACTCCTCCATTGATGGACACTCAGGTTGTTTCCACGTCTTGGTTATTGTGAATGATGCTGCTATGAACATGGGCTGCAGATATCTTTGAGATGGTGATCTCACTTCCTTTGGACATGTACCCAGAGGTGGGATTGCTAGATCATATGGTAGTTCTATTTTTAATATCTTGAGGAATCTTCGTACTGTTTTCCATAGTGACTGTATATGGAAATAGTGACAGTTTATATCCCCACCGATAGCACACTAGTGTTCGCTTTTCTCCACGTCCTACCATCCTCTGTTACCTCTTGTCTTTTCGATAATAACCATCCTAGCAGGTGTGAGGTGATATCTCACTGTGGTTTTGATTTGTATTTCTCTGATGATTAGTGATGTTGAGCACCTTTTCATGTACCTGTAAACCCTTCGCATGTCTTCTTTGGAAAAATGCCCTTTCAGATCCTCTGCCCATTTTTCAGTTGGATTGTTCTTTTTTCTCTTGAGTTGTATGAGTTCTTTATATATTTCGGATATTAACTCTTATCAGGTACATGACTTGCAAATATTTTTTCCCATTTGGTGGGTTGCTTTTCATTTTCTTGACTGTTTCCTTTGCTGTGCAGAAGCTTTTTAGGTTGATGTAGTCCTCTTGTTTATGTTAGCTTTTGTTGCTTGTGCTTTTGGATTCATATCCAAAAAATCATTCTAAGACCATTGTAAAGGGGCTTTTTTCCTATGTTTTCTTCTAGTATTTTTATGGTTTCATGGCTTATATTTAAGTCTTTAATCCATTTTGAGTTAATTTTTTGTGAGTGGTGTAAGATAGGGGTCTAATTTCATTCTTTTGCATGTGAATATCCAGTTTTCTCAACACTGTTTATTGAAGAGACTGTCTTTCCCCATTGAGTATTCTTGCCTCCCTTGTCAAATATTAGTTGACCATATATGCATGGGTTTATTTCTGGGTTCTTGATTCTGTTCCATTCATCTATGTGTCTGTTTTTATACCAGTACCATAATGTTTTGATTACTATAGCTTTGTAATGTAGTTTGAAATCAGGATCTGTGATAGAGCGTCTTTTCATAAGCTTATTTCCCATCTGTGTATCTTCTTTAGTAAGATGTCTGTTCATTTCTTTGGCCCATTTTTTAATCAGATTGTTCATTTTCTTGTTGTTGAGTTTTAAGAGTTCTTCGTACATTTGGGATAACAGTCCTTTATCAGATGTGTCTTTTGCAAATATTTTCTCCTAGTCTTGTCTTCTCATTATCTTGACATTGTCTTTCACAGAGAAGAAGTTTTTAATTTTAATTAAGTCCAGCTTATCAATTATTTCTTTCATGGATTTTACCTTTGATGTATCTAAAAAGTCATCACCATACCCAAGGATATCTAGATTTTCTCCTATGTTATCTTCTAGGAGTTTTATAGTTTTGCATTTTACATTTAAGTCTATGATCCATTCTGAATTAATTTTTGTGAAGGGAGTAAGGTCTGTGTCTACGTTCATTTTTCTGCATGTAGATATCCAGTTGTTCCGGCGCCAGTTGTCGAAAAGACTATCTTTTCTCCATTATATTGCCTTTGCTCTTTTGTCAAAGATGAGTTGACTACATTTATGGGGGTCTTTTTCGGGCCTTTCTGTTCTATTCCATTGATCTGTTTGTCTCTTCTTTCCCCAATA
The DNA here is from genome assembly GCF_037783145.1 of Equus przewalskii. Classification (NCBI taxonomy): domain Eukaryota; kingdom Metazoa; phylum Chordata; class Mammalia; order Perissodactyla; family Equidae; genus Equus; species Equus przewalskii. The sequence goes on along the minus strand of NC_091833.1, from coordinate 2,845,169 downwards.
TCACAGTGTCTTGATTACTGTAGCTTTATAGGAAGTCTGGAGGTCAAGTAATGCCAGACCTTCAACTTTATTCTTCTCCTTCAATATTGAGTTCACTATTCTGGGTCTTTTTTGTATCTCCATATAAACTTTACATATAAATCAGTTTGTTGATATCCACAAAATTTCTTGCTGGGATTTTGATTCGGATTATACTGAATATATAGATCGAGTTGGAAAGAACTGACATCTTGACAATACTGAGTCTTTCTGTCAATGAACGTGGAATATGTCTCCATTTATTTGGCTCTTCTTTGATTTCTTACACCAGTTTTGTAGTTTTCCTCATATAGATCTTGTACATGTTTTGTTAGATTTATACCTAAGCATTTCCTTTTTTGGGTGCTAATGTAAAGGGCATTGTGTTTTTAATTTCAAGTTCCACTTGTTTGTTGCTGGTGTGGAGGAAAGTGATTGACCTGTATATTAATCTTGTATCCTACAACCTTGCTATAATCACTTATTAGTTCTAAGAGTTTTTTGTTGTTGTTGATTCTTCGGGACTTTCTATGCAGACAATGAGAACAATCAGTTTCAAAAAATTATATACCCTGCTTTGCTCCTAAGCTCTCTCCTATCAAATGAGAGACTTTGTTGGGAGAGGAGGGAAAGAACCGTCACTCCGTGAAAGGTGCACAGTAGTTGTAAAACACACCTTTATTCAATATACTTAATGCGTCTTGTGAGAAAACATGCATCTTAGATCATTCTTTTTCTAGAAACACACGGCACCCGGAGCTGCTTCTTAGAGTAGAAGATGCATCTGTGCTGGGCTTCACGGCCCCAGGTTGCCAGGGGTGGGTGCTGGGAGCCGAGACCTAGGCTGTCTGGGGAGCTGTGGGTGTCTGGGCTGCCCTGGATCTCTACGAGGCAAAAGCCTGATGTTCTAGGACTGGAGATCGGCAGACGCAGCCCCTCTCCACCGCGGGGTCTTCTCCACGCAGGGCCAGGGGTCGTGAGCGGCTTCAGCCCACAAGCCCTCCAAATTGGTGCTAGTACCTTTTTTCTGTGTTTGGCATGAAATAGCAGGTTCCAGGTGGGAAAGAGCCAAAACCAAACTGAACCTGGGAATAACAAACACATCACCGTTGCAGTTGACGTCTGTTGTTTTCCCCAGGGGGGATCTTCGGCTCATGGTGCCTCAATATCCCTTTGGGGAGGCACCCCTTCCCAACCCACAGCCCAAGGGACTGACTTCTCAAGCCTAGGGCTCCAGGGGTGGTCATGTGACTGGGCCTGGCCCATCAGTGTATCCCACTGGCTTGGCCTCTGTGATTGGTTCAAGGGCAGTCCTGGGACTCCAGCTGGTCCAATGAGAGCCCTCCCCAGGACTTTCACTAGAACTTACTGTGAACTGGTCAGATCAGTGCCCTTTGTCGTGGGGTTGCCAAATTTAGAATGTCACCCTGGAGCAGAGATTGGGAGAGATGCACCTGGGGAAAAGCCTGGGGAGCCTGCCTGAGAATGCAGCCACCAGAGAGGAGAGCACAGGTGAGAGGTGGGAGAGAAACTGAGCTCTGACACGAGTGTCTGAGGCCCTCGGTCACACCGTGCTGGGAGGCAGCCATGGTGTGGCATTTTCAGTTACATGAGCCAATAAATCCCCTTTTATACTTAATCCCGTTTGTCACTCAGAAGCGAAAGAGCCTAAGCTGACATCATCTAAGAACTGAGCAGGGGGCTGTCTGCGTCGGGCCTGCTTCTGGAAAGACAAACTCCAGAGTCTCGGGAGAGAAGCCGGGTCTGTGCCCCACTCTTCCCCAGGACCCGGGCCTCCTCACTCCCTAGCTCCCTGACACTCAGCCTGGGCTGACCCGTAAAGCCTGGTGAGCTTGGTCCCCGCCTGCAGCCCTGCCTTGTGGGAGCCTGAGCAGCCCCTCCCCTGCAAGCAGCTGCCCGGGAGTCAGTCTGTCTGCCTGTCTGTCTCCTCCAGGGAACATGAGTCCTGAGGAGTCGGAGCTCAGTCTGGCCTTCCCCACAGGCTCTAGCACCCTGCCTGCCACTTGCCAGGTGCTGAGTGAACTGAATGGAAAAAGGAAAGCAGCCCAAGAGCAGACCAGATCACCTGGAAATCTGGACGTGGGCAGGCTTGGGACAAGGAAAGAGCACAGGACTTGGAGTCCAAAACCAAAGGGAGGCATCACGGCCCAGCAATTATCCAGTGACTTGCTTGGGCCTCTTTGAGCTTCAGCTTCCTCACCCCTGGCAGGAGGATCATGAGCCGGGACCTCGGTGTGTTAGTCAGGGCACTGGTGAGGCCAGCACGTGGGGCTGAAACAGGCCCTGTTCACTGGACACTTACCTTGTGCCACATACTTTACGTGCACAAGCTCATCTAATCCACTCTGCGACTGGATTGGGAGGGCTGCTTTATTAACCCCATTTTGTAGACGAGGAAACTGAGGCACAGCAAGGTTAAGTCACTTGCCAAATGCCACACAGCTGGTCAGTGGAGAAGGTTGCTCTTGAGCCCAGATCCGTTGGCCCCAGAGCTCTGGTCTCTCTGAGGGTACAGAGGCAACTCAGAACCCGTGCCAGGCTCCAGAACTCCCTGAGACGAAGGCTCTCCATCCACACGTCTCAGGTAGAATCTGCTCCCGGGCAGTGTGCAAGGCCAGGCCATTTCCACTTTTGAGGCTTCCATATGTTAAAAAGTGAGGAAGTACAAAAACAAATTTCTACCATTGTAGTGTACTCCATATGACTAGATTTCACAGGCGGGTGCTCCTAACACACACACACACACACACACACACACACACACACACACACAAATGGTGCGATTTAACTAGCCAGGGCAATTAGTATCTTTCTTTTTAAAAGTTAATTTACAGGACACTGGAGGCAGCATGGGCTGGTAATGGGACCACAAGTTTCAGGATGAAGAATGTCTCTCCTTTCCACCCTGTTCCTGTGACCTGTGCATAACAGCATTTGGAGGGAAGATCAAAGGCACACATTTGAGGCCCTTGTCATGGTGCAAGGAGGGTGGGTCTGCCAAGCTCCCCACCACCTCAGTCAGGGCTCAGGAGGGGCACCCAGGAGGCAATGCCAAGGCGGGTACAGCCCGGCGCCTTCATCCCCATCATCTGTGCTGGAATTCCTGCCAGCCCGCGGCTTCCTGAGAATTTCCAGCCACCAGAAGGGGGCAGACTGTGACTTCTAAACCCGGGACACAATGGGTCTGTGAGGAGGCAGGCGGGAGCGGACAGAGGTGCCAGGCTGCCACCCTGACCATGACCACTTCAGGACAAGCTGGGCTCCCGTAGGCTGGGCCTGGCTTCCTGAATACGACAGGTGTGGTCTGGCTCAGAGGACCCGCCAGTCCCGTGTCATGTGTCAGGTCACTCGGCAGGGGCAGCCAGGACAGGCTTGGGGGTCGGCAGTCGGGTTGTGAGTAGGGGCTGGTGGCTGGTCTTCAAGCTGAAGAACAGGCACAGCATCTTTATCTAGATTGCGTGTTTACTTGGGGGGCTGGAGGGGCTGCTGGAAATCCTGGGTGGGTTTAAGTTCCCCCAGACCACCCTAAGGCCTATCCACTGCTCAAGGAAACCCTTCAGGCCTCAGAAACCTGCAGAGCCACCACACTGCCCTGTGTGGAAGGCACAGTGGCAAATCTCTGAAATGCCCTAGTGCCTCGTGGCTCCCAGTGGGCAGGGCTGGGAGATGGGGGTGCCTCCCCTCCTGCTCCCTGACACCCGGCCCACTGCTCCAGAGCCACCACCACTGGTGCTGGTGATCAGTAGGATGCTGAGGACTGGTGGTGTGCTGGGTGTTCCTCGTGGGCCAGCCTTTCAGCAGTAGGTCCTCCTTGGCCCTGGCAGCCAGCCTCCCAGACCTCAGTTCCTGCCCAAGTTGAGTCCTTTGTGAGTTCCCTGAGCCCAGCAGCCGAGGCTCTCAGATAGCTCAAACAAAGAGAGTTTTCAAGTGACACAAGCTGGACACAAGAGGGTGTTTGCCCAGATTAAGGTGAGCTCCAGCTTGGGCCTGTGAAGGGCGCTTGATCTCCCGGGATGAAGATGGATTTTCACAACAGAATTAGGGAAAAGCCTCATCACCCAGACTCATCGGCTGGGCAAGCCTCCCTGTGTCACTGGGTCTGCGGGGGAGGGTCCAGGCGCTGACATTCCTCACATCCTCACTGCACACGCTGCCCCAACGTCAGACCCAGACCTGTTTCTGCACGGAACATCCTGACTTCACCCTGGCCTCCTCCAGCCGTTGTCCACCTGCCGCAGAGTGGCCTTTTCCCAGCACAAGTCCCACTACTCTAGCCCCCTGCTTAACGCCTTTCCGTGACTCCGCTGCCTCAGGACAGCGCCCAGGCCTCTATCTGCCTCTATGAGGCCGTCCCCAGCTTTCCTGCCTGTGGCCACCTGCCTTCCCCGCTTCCTTCCCACACACTGCCAGCTGCCTGCACTGCTTCCAGGCCGTAGAACCCTTGACTTGCCTTTGGACCTCACGCATTGCCCTGCCTCTGCCTAGACCCTGCTCTACTCTATGCACCAACTCTGCTGCATGGTTCAGGTGTCAGCTTAAATGTGAGGCCCCAGCCCCGCCTTTCCTCTAAAGGCCCCCTCTAGCCTCTTGCTGGAAGCCCTTTGGTTGGAAGGAAAGTTGTCTCTCCTGGACAAGGCCCAGGTCCTTGGTGAGGCCTCTGGACTTGGCATGCAGCATTTGGTCCATTTCTCAGTCAGCCCTCAGACTGATCCTTTGAGCCATGCACAGTGCTCAGACTTGGGGACACCAAGAGGAAGAAACAGCCCTGCTTCCCAATTCCCAAACTTATCCCTGGAGTTCTCGTCCTTTCTGTTCAGGAAAAACTTCTGAATAAATAAGTTTTAGAGGTTCGTGGGAAGGGATTAAAGGGCTCAAAGCAACTCTCAGCCAGCAGGAATGACATGTTACCCCAGCAAGTGGGTGGCAGAGCCCAGGGGAGCCCACCCATTACTCTATGCTCAGGGAGTCCCTGGGTGGCAGGACAAGGCAGGGCACCCCTGGAGTGGCTGCCAGAGCTAATGGGGAGCAGTCAGAGGACACAGCAGCAAAGCAGTGCCGCGGGAGATGGGACACCCTGTCCTGGCCCCCACCAGTCCCTCTGTGACACTGGACAAACCATTAAGTCAAAGCTGCAAATCAAATGGCCACAAGGGCTAGGCAGCAGCATAAATGAGTCCCTTGTGTGGTGAGAGCCCCACCTGAAGCCCCACTGGAAGGGCTGGCTCCTCCAGACCGCTGGCACCTGGCATAAAAATGAGTTGCCAGATTTTATGATTGTTTTCAAGAAAAGTTTTAAAAATCTGGGTTGTATATAGAATTTCCCATTTTCAGTGTTGGCTCAATTACACCATACCAGAAAGGCAAACAAAATGTTTCTTTGAGCCATAGTTGACAGGGTAGTCTCTGGGTTAAGCTCTTGGAGGCTCCTCTGTAACATAAGGGGGCTATTTCCTAGCTGGGGGGGCCTCCCACAGCCCATCCCAGCCAATCAGCTGTGCCCCTAGACCACATGACCCCTGACCCCTGCTGATTGGACCAAGGCAGCCCCAGGCCAGCCAATCCCAGGCTGGCAACAATTTATGCTGTGGCTCGCCGGGCATAGCTGCCTTGGGCCACCCTATCCCCACTGTTCATGCCCCAGGGCCTCCCCGGCCTGCCCCCATCTGTCACTCAGATCTAAGGGACCGTCCTGCTGAAGGCTGTTCTGATCACCTTGGTTAAAGTGCCCACCAACCCAGGGCAGGATTTTTCCTTCTCCATTTTGTTCTCTGGTGTAGCCACAGCACTCAGAATGGTGTCTGGCACATCACAGACGCTCATCAACTATTTGTTGAAGAAACCAGTGAGTTCCCACAAGAGTTCATGTCCCTTGTCCCTCCACGATGTCCTCCCACCCCCCACATGACTTGTGCTAGCTTCAGTGGGACGCTTTCTGGCAACCAAAAGACATAGATCGAGGTGTGACCTCCCTGGCTGTTCTGCAGAGTAAAGGAGGTGACACTGAGACAGTGCCAGGCGCAGACCGGGCTCCTGGTAGCTGCTCATACACGTCTGGATTTGTTTGTTTTTAGTCTTTTCTCTCTCAGTCGCAGCTCTGTCTCCCTCGCGGATGTTGTGATGTGAAGGGTTCAGCGGTCTCAGCACCAGATGGAGGCCCCACTTGTCGTTTGGAAAACCCTCTAGGCAGTGCCCTGGCCGCACACGTCTCCGGGTGCACAGCTGTCCTGAACCCCGCGTCTGGGCCAGTTCCTGGCCTGCTCACAGCGTCCAGACATGGATGATGAGTATCATGCTGGAGTCGATGGCTGATAAAGAGATCACTGAGCAGCCGGTTCATGTTGTGTGTCATCCAAAAAGAAAATCAATTTTAAACATCAGATAAAATATGATAGGCATTTTAAGAATGTGTTTTACAAGCCATGCACGCAATGGGAGCAGGGCTGACCAGAGGGTTGAGGCCTCGCTGCAGAGCCCCGACAGTGAGGTCTGACGGGGACCCTCTTAGGGGCTCCGCTTGTCTCCGGCTCAGCATCGCAGCCCCCGATGCCCAGACTGGAGGGCGCCTGCAGGCTGGGCTGCTGGCACCTGGGGAAGCCAGCCAGAAGAGGGTCTCACACTCGAGGCAAGTGGCACGGGGAGGCCGAAAACTCTTCCAGATTGAGAGCCAGGAGGCTGGTGCTGGTCCAGGCCTGGCTGGAATCTTCCTGGGGACCATGGGCCAGTTATCCTGCTTCTCTGGGACTCAGCCTTCTTTTCTTTGGAATGGGGATAACCGCACCCTCCCGCAGCCACCATTCCAGAAACCGCACCAAGAGCTTCCCGCAGCCGCCGGGCTCAGAGAAGCTGAGCGGGAGCAGGTCTAGTGGGAGGAACCAAGGGGAAGGGAGGTGCCAGGGGCGGGGCTAGTGGGAGGAGCCAAGAGAAGGGAGGTGCCAGGGGCGGGGATAGTGGGAGGAGCCAAGGGAAGGGATGTGCCAGGGGCGGGGCTAGTGGGAGGAGCCAAGGGGAAAGGAGGCGCCAGGGGCGGGGCTAGTGGGAGGAGCCAAGGGGAAAGGAGGTGCCAGGGGCGGGGATAGTGGGAGGAGCCAAGAGAAGGGAGGTGCCAGGGGCGGGGCTAGTGGGAGGAGCCAAGGAAAAGGGAGGTACCAGGGGCGGGGCTAGTGGGAGGAGCCAAGGGGAGGGAGGTGCCAGGGGCGGGGCTAGCTGGGGGCGGGGTCAAGGAAAAGGGCTGCCTGGGGGAAGGAAGGGGCAAGGTGGAAGGCTGGGGAGAAGAAACCGAAGAGCGTCTGTCTGTCCGTCTTGCTAAAGACAGATCCTTCAGATCTAGCATGAGGGGAAGAGGAAGCTTACACTATGCTGTGAATAAGAAGAAGAACGGCTATTATTTATTTTCTGAAAACCCTTTGTGCGGATGTTCCGAGCTCTGTGAGCCGGTCCCCTACCCCGGACGCGGAGCGCGACAGCGCGGCAACCCAGGCCGGCCCGGCGTGCCGGCACCCGGGGGAAGCGCCCGTGCGCTCGGGACTGGGGCCGGGACCCGCGAAGCAGCCGCTTAGCCTGAAAAGCCCGTGCTGTTGTCCCTGACTGAACCTAAGGAAGGCGAGGGTGGCCAGGACCTGTGGCCGTATTTTCAGGGCTTGGCTTTGCTGACTTCATTCACGAATCTTCTTCCTCAGCCCAAACCTTATTTTGCGCCTGTCCGTGGCGTGAGCTGAGCCACTCACAGTGTTTTACAGACATCCAGCCCTTACCCTGGAGGAACGTCTGTGAGGCCTCTGCCATCACCCTGAGTGAAGAAACTTCTAGATTCCCAAAGATCGGCACCCGAGAGAGGGGGGTCGGGGCTGCCGCCGCCCCGAGACCCCCGCTCCTGTGGAGCGACTTGATGCCATAGGCACAGGAGGAGGGCGCCCGCTGCCTAAGGGGTTCCTCAGGGCTCTGCACCACCGCTCCCTCTCCTGGGACAGGCACTGCCCTTGCTCTGTGGACCTGTCCCTACCAGCCAGGGCCAGGCTGTCCCTGGGTCCTCCCGGGGCCGCCTGCTCTGCGGATGATTGACAGTGAGGTGTTGGCTCGGAGGAGCCCTGTGCCACAGCAGGGGTAGCACCCCCCTCCCCACCTCCCACCCACCCCCCGGTCCCCGCGGGTCCTGATGGACAAACTGCAACAGAACCTGACTCAACAGACCGTCGCCATACGAAGCCCTCACCATTGGGGACTGGGAGAGGCTGGGGTTAGTCTAGTCCTCATTAGGTTTCGAGTCCCCATTAGGAACCAGCAAAGGCCTCTTTCAGGGGTAGAAACTACTATTTGATGGACTCTAAGCTATCTGTATTACTGTCCCATAATCATGACATCTGCTATGTCGGTTCACGTGTGTTTTCTCATTTCACTCAGGGAAGTGGGTGGGACTGGCATTATTTCCATTCAGCAGATGGGAAACTGAGTCTGCAAGACCATGTGTGGGGGAGATGCATTGGTTGCCTGCCCCACAGCTGTTCCCAACCCTCACACAACACTGCCTTTCTTCACCACCGTCCACTTGTGCTTCTTCACTCTACACGCAGAGGGTGATTTTTGACTGATCCGGCTGCGCTGCCCTCCTCCTCTTGGCTGGGCTGACTCGGCCCGGGCAGGTGGAGCAGGGCTGGTGGGGGGAGGTTTTCCTCGCTGTGGTAAGAGGACCCAAGTTAGGAATACTTCCTCCTTACTCTGTGCCTCTGGTCATCGTTGGCTTCAAGTAGTTTCTGGAACTGTGGTAGCCATCTTGGAGCCATGAAGAGATGCCACCTAAGGTGCAGGTCGATGTGCTGAGGATGTGTATCAGTTATGCAAGGCCACAGTACGCTGCATAACAACCTCAAACCCTCAGAGGCATTCAGAAAGAAGCATGCATGGCTCATGTGACTGGAGTCCGCCAATGAAGCCTGGCTCAGATCAGCCCCACGTGTCTCTCATCGTCCAGCAGGTTCTCAGGGTGATGGCAGAGGTGCAAAAGACAAGCCCAGTGTGCATGTCATTTCAAGCCTCTGCCTGCGTCCATGTGATGACATTGCCCACCTCAAAGCGTGGCTGAGCCCAGTGTTAAAGCTGGCAGGAATAGGGCCTCCTCTGGGGACGCAGGCACTGCCAGTCACAGGGCACAGGGCAGGGATGCAGGCAGAAAGAGTGCCATTGCTTCAACCTACCGCAGAGAGCAGAGCAGAGAGATAAAGACAATCTGCTCCTCGATGGTGTGCTGGAGTTGCTAAATTAGCCAAGCCTGGAGCTGCCCTCTCCTTGGAGCACTCGGTTATTCAAGAGAAGAACAAGTTCTCATTGGTTAAGCCGTTTTGAGTTGGGTCTTTCGTTACTTGCAGCCAGAATCGCTAACAAGCCCATGCAATGCTTCGTGCAACGCCTTCGTGCTGCGGGCCTTTGCTGTGTTTCAAAGCATGTCATGCAAGCCTCCCGCGCTCCAGTCCCAGGCCATCAGGAGCTTCATCATGCACAGGGCCCGGCGGGGAGTCCTGGAGCAGCTCTTCTGAAGCACTGCCCACAGCCCCGGGTGTGGTCTCGGGGAAGGCTCAGATCTCAGAAAGCTGGGCCAGTTTCCTCTGGGGACACTGATTACCCCACTGGGGAAAGGGGCCCATGCAATGGCTTCTGTCCTAGGCTTTGGGGATTGCCATGGATGAAGGCAGTTTCCTCCAACAATTGTCGCTCCACGCTTATCAAACCTTGACTGTCCAGAGCCATTTGGTCCATCCCCCTGCCCCCACGTAGGCACATACCTAAACCACACCAGGCTGAGTCAGAGGGACCAGCCCTGTGACAAATTAAGTTCACACGCTCTGCTTCAGTGACCCAGGGTTCGCTGGTTTCGATCCTGGACACAGACCTACACACTGCTCATCAAGCCGTACCATGGAGGAACTAGAATGATTTGCAGTGAGGATATACAGCTATGTACTGGGGCTTTGAGGAGAGAGAAAAAAAAAAGAAAAAAAAGAAGAGGAAGATTGGCAAGAGATGTTAGCTCAAGGCCAATCTTCTCAAAAAAACCCCAAAAAACAGTGAGTCAAGGTCACCATAGTGTTCCCACCAAAGATGGTGGCTTCCCTGGGCCTCCTGTGAACAGAGAACCCAGAAGGATCCTAGAGGATCCACAAACCATCTTTAGTCTCCTTCCTTTCAGCCCATTCCATGGGATTTACTTACGAAGGGTAAGTCTAATGGGTTGGGTTCTCCCCTTCTTTCCCCGGCGGGGGAATGGTGGACGTGGTTCTGAACAGTTGTACCTTAAAAGAGGGTACACGAGCTAGGATTAGGTTTAGCTGCATACAATAGAAAACCTCAAAATAATAGTAGCTTAAAGAAGATAAAGCTTATTTCTCTCTTTAAATAAGTCCAAATGTAGACAGCCCAGGGTGGTAGGACAGCTCTACCACCATCAGTGACACAGGTTCCTTCTCTTTTTCTGCCCCCCCCCCCCAACATTGGCTTCCATCCTCAAGGACACTGCATAGTCTGGGGTGGCTGCCAGAGCTCCGGCCATCATGACCAGAATCACAGGAAAGTGGGAACACAGAAGAGCAAAAAGGGGCTCCTCTCAGCTCTGTCAGTTCCCTTTAAACACCCTTCCCAGATGTTCCACTCAAGAGTTACATTCACTTCTGATTGGTCAGCACATAGTCCCTGGCTGCAAGGGAAGCTGGGAAATGTCTTTTATGCCAGGGAATAATATAATCAGCTAAGAATCAGTGTTTGATAACTTAAAGGAGGAAGAAGAATGGATGTTTGGGGAAGTAAGAGCGGCTTCTGCCACAAAGGGTTCAAACCTACATCTTAGGTCAACATTTATTTCTTGGGTACCTAGTGTATGCCAGGCACAGGGCTGGGCTGTGCTATAAAGAGATAAATAAGACATGGTCTTTCCTCTCAAGGAGCCAAAAGTCTGGAGTGGATGGTGGACCACAGCTGAAATGGCTCTCATAGTTATGAATTGTTTCCGCAATAGACTGTTTAAAAAGAAAAATTTGCCATCGTTGAAACTGAGGAGAATTCACATTTGATCTGGAATTTTGGAGGCTCTTGAAACATTTCAAAGTCTGGTGACACCAGACCTGCTTTATATTCTCATGGTGGCACTTGGCTCAAGAAGAGGCCACCCCTCTGGAAAGGCCCCTCTCCTGTTTGCCCCAGTCCCTTCCAGGCTCTATTGCCTCACATCGCACAAGATACTGCACAGCCATGTCGGGCATTGGAGCTTACAACCTCTGCTTGGAGAGGAGGACCCAGATGGGTCTCTGGACAGGTTTCAGATGTCTCTGTGTGGACAGCAAGCTGACCTTGCCGAAATCAATGTTGTAAATGTGAACTCACGTGAACTTGTGCCTCTCAGGGAGGAAAATAGCTCTGAAGTAAAAAAGCAAAACAAACCCACAGGCCTCCAGGAATCCTGAGCTTGCCTGTAAAGGAGAGACTGAAGATGTGGACAGAGCCTTGTTCGATTTCTCCTTTGAGAGGGTGTCTCTGGCACCTGGAGACAGGGCGGCTGACAGAGGTGGGCATGTCTCTCTCCCTAGCAGAGGGCCCTTGTGTCAGTCCCTAGGCCGGCCCACCTCGTGAGGCGAGCACAGCCAGAGGCTCCTCCAGGTTTGGCAGGGCCCCCTCGGAGCAGAGGCCCCCTCATTAGTGCTCAAAACCTTCTTTGCAGGCTGCCTCCAGAAACCTTTCTCCCGAGCCTAGGGCTGGCGAGATCTTGCTGGAATCACCTTCCGCCCTGCTTCAGAGCGCCCGCCTGGCTGAGACAACCCCAGAGTGGCGCGAGCTGCCGGGAGCACCACTGCCATTCTGGGTGGCCTCCCCACTGCCCAGCCCAAGGGCGTCTTGCAGCTATAAATTGAGTAAATTGAAAATGTTACTGAGGGTTGGAGATAAAAGAGAGAGCTGGGTGTCTCCATGAATAAAACATGGGAAGGAGGCCATTTCTTGGAAAAATAGAGAGAATAAATTGTGGCGGATCAATTTTATCTAATTTCTTGGCTGAGCTTCTGACATGCAAATGAATGCGCTCATAATTCATGAGAGAGCTACAGAGATTACCAGAGGGAGGGTGCCGGATTTCTGTGGAGGCAGGAGGGGCATGGCTAAGGATTTAGCAAAAGTCCACGAGGCTTTTTCTCCGTAAAACCTAAAGATGTAGAAACCCTCCCATGGAAGGCAAAGCTAGGCAGAGTACATTCTGGATTCCTGGGCCTGTCTTTGGGCGGGCCAGTTCCTCTGGGCACTCGCTTGTTGCCCCAGCCACACCGAAGGCAGCTGGCCAGCCTTGGCCATGGTGGGCATGGTCAGACCACCAGGCCTTTGCTCAGATGGTCTCCACCTCCCAATGCCCCAGACCAGCAGCCAGATTCCCCCCTTGACTTCTGGTTTCTGGCCAGAGTCTTCCCTCGTAGGTCCCAGGGAAGGAACCCTTCCTTCTGTTCTACAATGTGTCTGTCCCTCTTGCTTTGAAGTGGCACGCTGGCCCAGTCCCACCTACAGGTACGTTTTCCTTGGCCTGAGCAATGACTGTAAAACATCTGAATTGGTTGCCAACATTGAGAAACTGAGAGATTTCCCATGAGCTTCAGGATGTCTGCCTTCTACTGAAGGTCAGAACGTCTGGGTACACGGGCCTGTGTTTTTGCTGCAAATAATTGGCTGAAATCAAGAAGCAGCCACTGGCCCTTCAAGGCAGAGGCTGCATACTCCAATTTGCTGCAGACCCTACTGCTCTCTATTGCCTCTCTGGCCCTGAAGCCAAATGTCAGTTACCATTTGTTATTGGGTTTGCACTGTTGTTTTGCTTATAGTGGAGCTAATAGGAAAGTGAAATATCTCTTCTTGTGACTCTAACAAAATAGGAAAGTTGGAAGGTCAGGGAAAGCAAGTTTCAAAAGGAAGAGAGTACATACTTTTTTTTGTAGAAGTGCCAAATGAGCCAAATGTGGTCAACTTGTAAAGAGGGCTGTGGTGGAGAGGAGCTCAGGCTGCGTCTTGAGGCTGCTCCCCGCAAAGCCCTGCAAGGCTGGAGTTTGTAGCCTGTTCTCCAAGTCCCAGCTTCTTTGTCTTACCATTCTGGTTCTCTGCTCTGAAACCACAGTGACTCAGAGCTGGGGAGCTTGGAGAGAGTGTAAGCAGCCCATGCCGGTCTCTGGAGGCCGCTTACGCCCTCCCTGTAGGACATACTTTCTGTGAGAACCTAGGGGACGGTATCTGCTCCCACTTTACAGATGAGCAGACCGAGGCACAGAGTTTGCTAACTTGTGCAACACAGCTGGTCAGTTGGGAGCAACTGGATTTGAACGCATGTCTAGCTGGCTCAGAAGCCCAACTTCACCAGTGCCCTTGGCCCCTCTCTGGTTGCCCCTTCCTTGGTCTGCCAGGACGAGAATCTGATCATCCTGGAAAGTCAGGGCTTGGAGGGAAACTGAGGCTCAGCTGGAGAAGACCTGGCCCAGGTCAGAGCAAGTCTCTGTGGACACAGGAGTGTGCTCAGGGTCAGAGGCTGCAAGTCCAGAGGGATGCCGGAGCTGTGGTTTTCTAGTCTCCAGACAGATGGAAACAGGTAGAGAAATGCCCAAATGAGGTTTCAAAAATTGTGATGTATTTTGAATTTTTGCATTGAACAAACTCACACTTTAATACATTCAACAAATAGCGTGCAATGCAATCATGCTCCTCAGAAGATCATCCTAGTATTTAGAAACAACGATCAGTTCCTATGTCCTGCTGGAGTGGGATGTCCTCAGATGCTACACCGGTCTTCTTTCTGTACCCCTGCCAGGAGGCCTCTGTGGCTCTGTGTGTAGGCCCATTGGGAGACCCTTTGGAGCCCAGAGTTGTGGCCTTTTGTGGTTGGGAGGCGAAAGCCACCTGGCTTCCTGAGGCAGGCCTGGGTCAGAATCCCCATCCTCAGTTTTCTGATCTAAAGAGTGGGCATACCTCTCGGCCCACCACAGGGCTGAGTTGAGGGTGACGGCATGTGAAGTGCTCAGCACTGATTAGGTGCTGGCTGCGCGCTCCATCAGCAGAGCTGGGACCCCTTGCTCTTTCTACACCCCCAACCCTATAAGCTCATCTCTTGGGAAGGCTTCAGAACTCTGTTAAGAGGACCTACCCCTTGAAAGAAGAAATGGGATTTTTCTTCCCAAATCCGTTCCTTGGGGGAAGTCTTCAAAGAGCATTCTTGTAATTTCCCGTTATAAAATTTTATGTGCAATTACAAACAATGAGCTGTGAGCATTAATTGGGCAGACTGGGATATCTTCTGTTTTTAAATCACGGACTATTTTAAAACCTCCCACACCCCTAGAACCCGGCCTGAGGACATGCACCTCCAGAGCCGGGCCGGGCAGTGCCGCCTGCCGCTTGCCCCACAGCGTCTGGGCTTCTCAGGAGAGGGCCGCACTGCCCAGCAGAGCCAGGGGCCAGCTCCAGCCACAGCACACAGCCTCCCAGTTCTCCTGGCCTGCGTGTGTATGTGGGTAACGGCTTCCCTCCCACTCCACTGCCTGGCACACAGCAGGTCTGTGTCCATCTGTCCGTCCAACCAAACAATATTTCTTGAGTATCTACTATATGCCAAGCACTGGGCATAGAGCCGTGAACAAAACAGACAAAAATTCCTCCCTTCCTGGAGCTGATGTTTTCACAAGGGAGACAAAGATAGTGAACACATTAAATAACAGCATTGTATAGTAATTTGGGATGGGGGATGGGACAGGAAGGAGAGGGTGGAGGCAGGGCTGCAAGTTGAAGAGGGTGTTCAGAGCAGGCCTCCCTGGGAATGGGACAGTCAAACAAAGGTCTGAAGGAGGCCGGGAAGCAAGCCATGAGGCTGTCTGGGCTGGAAGTGTCCCAGGGAGGAGGAGAAGAGAGTGTGCAAAGGCCCTGAGGTTGGCCAAGGAGGGAGGGTCATCCATGCAGGCCTGGGCACCCTTGCAAGGACTTTGAATTGACTCTGAGAGAAGCAGGAGCCACTGCAGAGTTCCAACAACAAGTGACATGTGCTGGTCCCCTTTTGAAAAGGACTGCGCTGGCTGCTGTGTTGAGGATAGAGCCGCTCTGTCCATTATGGAAGCTGCGAGCCGCATGCGGCTGTCGAAAGCTTGAACCATGGCTGGCCTGATTGAGATGAGCTCTGCATACATGCACATCGGATGCTGAAGACTTACGATGGGAGAAAGCAGGTAAAGCATCTCATCAACTATTTTAAAACACTGATTACATGTTGAAAGGATAATATTTTGGATATATTTGTTAAAATATATATTATTAAAATGTTGCCCATTTGTTTTTACTTTTTTAATGTGGCTAGTAGAAAATGTAGAATTCTATACATGGCTTGTATTCTATTTCTACTGCACAGCACTGCTCTAGACACTCCAGGCCGGGGGCAGAAGCTGGGAGACAGTTAGGAGCCCACAGCCATAATCCAGGCGAGAGGGGATGGCAGCCGAGCCAGTGGTGAGCAGCGGTGGAATTCTAGGCGTGTTGGGAAGAAGAGTTGGCGGCTGGACCGCGGGGCATTGCTTCGTAGATGTGTGTGGAACGAGTACTTGGCACAGGCCCTGCCACGGAGCGGGGTTGGGGAAGTGTGTGGAAAGGGAGATGGGGCCCAGAGACTCAGAGTCCTCTGGTGGAACCGGATTCTGCTGTGTGCTGGGGAGGGGCCGTTCGTGGTCCAGGCCAGAGGAGAGCTGGGTGTCTGCGTGGGGGCAGTGTAAGCCCAGGTCTCAAGTGACAGGTGATTGAGTGAATCCTGGACCTTCACTTGCTCGTCTGTAGAATGGAGGCAGTAGGACCCCGCCTCTCGGAGCTGTGGAAAGTGAACGAGCGGCATACATAAGGCCTGGCATAGACTGCGCGTGCAGTCAACGGGGGCTACCACTATTACCGACGCAGGGAGTGTGAGCAGGGCGAGCAGGGGCTGGGGGTGCCCACTGCCTCTCCCATGAGTCTGCTCTACTACAAGAAGTCGCACAAGAACTGCTGCACTGGTTTTATTCGAAGTGCACAAGCCAAGATGTCGGCCCCATCTGCCCAAGAGGAGGGAGCCCCCAAGGCCGCTCCCAGGCCACTGCGGAGACCGTCAAAGGAGGCCTGGTGGCCGTGGAGGAAGCAGTGCGTCCTGCAGCATCCTTGCTGGGTTGGAGGCAGGGGGACCATGAACTGGTAGATGGGGGCTTCTGAGGTGGGGTGGTGGTGGTTTGGGGGAGTCCTACGATGTGACAGAAGGAGGAAGCTCAGCCTGCATGACGAGGGAGCTGCAGGCAGTGGAGGGGCTGGGAGTCGCAGCCACCCTGGACACAGGTCTCTGCGAGCTGGGTGGGGCGGAGGGAGTCTCTGCTTCCTCTGCCACCCACAGTCAGCTCAGGGGGGTGTTGAGCCGTGCACGTGGCATGTCCTGAATAAATGTGGGTTGCATGGAATAAGCAAGGCAGTATTGGAATGCTCTAGGATAGTGTTTGTTGAATGCACATCAGGAAGAGCGCTGGATAGAAATACTGATCGCCTCCAGTGTTGATCAAGTTATGTGCAACTATCTGTCCACTTCTGTCCACCCACCTCCTCCCGGCCCCAGGCCTCCATCACCTCTCACCTGGATACCCACAGCAGCCTCCTCGCTGGTTTCCTCCCTTCCTCTCTTGTCCCCTCAATCCTTTCCCCACACAGCAACCAGAGGGTAAGATTTACATTTAAAAATGTAAACCAGATCATGCTGTGTCCCTGGTTAAAACTTTCTACAGCCTTCCCTTGCAGCCAGAACACAGTTCTGCAAGGCCCTCTGTGATCTGGCTCCACGCCGCTTGCCAGCTTCCTGTCTCTATACCTTCTTTCCTTTCCTAGAACTCCAGGCAGTTCCAGCCCCAGGGCCTTTGCACTTGCTGCTCCTCCAGCTACAATGCAGTTTCCTCCCATTTTGCCTGGATAACGTCTCATCATGTCTCAGTGCAAGTGTCTGCTCCTCAGTGAGGA
The DNA here is from genome assembly GCF_037783145.1 of Equus przewalskii. Taxonomy (NCBI): domain Eukaryota; kingdom Metazoa; phylum Chordata; class Mammalia; order Perissodactyla; family Equidae; genus Equus; species Equus przewalskii. The sequence goes on along the minus strand of NC_091833.1, from coordinate 2,828,123 downwards.
CTTCCTTGAGCCCCTCAATCTAAGAAACCCTAAATGACGTCTTATTTAGTACCTGCCTGCCATATTTCACCACCCACACCTCTCTTGTTTATGCATTTGGTTGCCTGTGTATTGTGTCTCCCTTACCAGAGTGTGAGCTTCCTGAAGCTACATCCTTGTCCCCCTCCCATACCCAGACTGGGGCCTGGAACACGGTGAGCAGACAAGAAGTACCTGTCGAAGGAGAGAACCTGCTTGTCTGCGCTAACCTTGAGCACTCTGTATGTGTGATCCTGTTTAATCCTCGTGAGGCTTCTTGGCATCACCATTATGGAGACTCGTAAACTGAGGATTGAAACCTCACGTCTTCCTCCACAGCTCGTGCTGTTGAACGCTGCGTTGCTGCCCCTCAGACCTGGGTTCTGGCGCTGGCTCTGCCAGGAACCGACTCTGTGACCTGGTCAAGTGCCGTCCAGCTTGGAGCTCCTTCTGACCACAGGGGGTGTTGGCCAAGTGCTCCTGAAGTCCCTGCAGATGTGACGATCTAAGGTGTGGTTCTTGAAGCGTGTAAGTGCCCCTTTGGCAAGGTTCATCTCTGGGATGTTCCTAGGGGAACAATTACATCCTGCTCTACTGTACTTGCTGTTTTATTTTAAATATGTATGTATCTGCTATCCTTTCCTTTATTTCTCTTCTTAGTTCAGGTTAGGGTTCACCTGTGGGTTTCATCCTAGGGTAGTAAAAAGGCTGTTACAAAATACGTGTTGTGACAGAGGACCTCAATGCTTGATGCGACAGGCGTCAGCCCTGGGACCAGGACTGAGGCACCCAAGCACAGCATGAGGCCTGCTGTGGGCTGGAGGTGGCCTGCATGCACACCTGTGAGGCAGTTACCCGGGGTGCATGTCTGTGAAACTCACTGGCTGCATGCCACCGATGGGCCACCCGACTGTTGTGAGCCATGCCAATTCAAAAATTAAGTGAGGTGATAGGTGAAATAAATAAATGACATAAAAGATGGCCTTGGGACAGGAGACACTGGGCCAAGGGTCTCTGCCTGCGGCCTAGGGATCCCCCCTCACCCAGTGAGACCTTCCTTGGTCCCCCACTCTCAGCTGCAGCGTCTCCTCCTCCCTGGCCCCACCTCTCTGGGCTCCTGTGTGGGGCCCTTCCCGCCACCCCTTACTTCCTGCTTAGCATTGCTCACACAGTGGCTGGTGACTTGCTCGCAGCCCCCTTGGCTATGAGCTGTCTGCTGCTGGGCATGGCTCCCAGCACTGGTACCAGGACACAGGTTGCACGCAGTGGTGTTTGTTGAATGAATAAGCAATCCCCTGTGTGAAGAAGAGGAGAGAGGGCTGATGCTCATTCTTGCTTCAGGCTCCACGCCTCCCTCTCTAACTGGGGAGAACTGGGCATTTAGGGTCTGCAAGTCCAGAGGAGGGAGAGGCCAGAGAGCCTTGTTTCCAGCACATTCTATGCAGGATGTGCTAACGGCAGTGTTAGTAGCAGCAACCACTAGGCTCAAGGCTCACTCTCCATCTCCGGGAACCCTGCCCTTGACGTGGATCCCTGGATTCCAGCCAAGTTAGAGATGTGGCCCCACAGGCTCTGCGAGCTCTAGCCCCTCCCAAAGGTCACAGGGCAGGGAGCAGAGCCAGGGCTTGTGCTCACGTCTGTCTGATTCCAGAGCCCAAACCCCTGGCCCTCCCCCTTCCTGCTCAGTCGTGCTCCAGTAGGGGGATGCGAGAGGATGGAAGGCCCCTCCGCGGTCTCCTGACACCTCTCTGCCTCCGCATGCTGGTCGTCAGATGCCTGGTCTGTAAGTCAGATTTCCTTGTTATCAAGATATGCTCTGATGTTAGACGCCACGTTCTCAGAACACGCTCTTACACGAAAGCAGAAGAAACAGCAGACAGACCTAAGAAAGCTCTCCCTGACTATAGGTGGTAAAATGCTGTCCTGGGCAGCTAGGACGGGGCCAAGCTGGACCTGATGAGACTGAGGTCTCTTGGGCCCAGGGTCTGACTCTCCTGAGCTCCTGACTCTTGGGGCCCACCTCGGAAAGAGTGAGGCCAGCCAGCCATTAGGCCTCCAGGGACCCACGGCCCTGTGTTCCTGGAGCAGCAGGAGCCCAGGAGGCCCAGAGAGCACCTGGGGGAGAGAGAGAGCAATGGTAAAGTTTTCCAAGCAACTTTCCAGTGGTCTGAGGCTTTCTCTGAGGACATGGCCTGCTGTTTCTTTGGGCTCTGTCTCTCAGGGGTGCGGGGCCCTGGGGAGGGGGCCGTGGGAGATTGGAGCCTGGCAACTCCTGAGTGAACCACATACCCCTCAGGGCCCCTTCCAGGAAGGCCCCTGATCCCATCCCTCAGGGACCTGTCCCCTCCTGGGCTGGGGCCCAGGCTGCTGAGCAGAGGCCCCTGAAGACCTGGGGACCAAGAGAAGCCTGGAGAGAGCCCCGAGGGTCTGGCGTTCCCAGGCCCAGTTGCCAGGTCCTCCCACTCGTGGCTGGAGCTGAACTCCCTGGAGGGTGGGGCCTCCCCTGGGGCCGTGAGAGCCTGGGCGGAAAATGAAATATCGAGCAGAGACAGCAAAAGGATGTGCCGGGAGCAGCTTACAGGCCCTCCTAACACATCTGGTTATTTGGATTTCCAAGCACAAGAAGGGAGCTGCCCTCCCTGAGGGCCGCCGCTGCCAGAAGTGGCTCTTCCCTCATTTCCTCCACCTCCGCTTGGTAGTCTCACCACCTGGAGTCAATCACTCCGTCCTTGGTTCAGCCATTTTGACTGAGCACCAGCTCTGTGCTGGGCACGAGCCAGGTGCCGGGGACACAGTGCTGAACAGGAGGGACAGAGTCCTGATCTCAAGGAGCGGCAGCCAGCAAGCAGATGAATAATAGACAAATAACATGTCTTCCAAAACTGATAGGGGTTGTGGTGACAGTGAATCCGAATGATTTGACAGAAAGTGATGGGGTGGGGGAATACGAAACAGGGCAATTGGGGACGGCCTCTCTGAGAAGGGGACATTTTCACTGAGACCTGATGGATGGACTGAGGCCCCATGCAAGGGCAAGGGTCCTGAGGCAGGAAGTGGTGGAGGAGTTCCAGGAGCGGGAGATGGCTGGAGCATCGGTGCAGGGCCGTCAGAGGGCATCCGAGACGCGAGGTCAGCGGGGCCCTGTCACGCTGGGCCAGGCTGGCTGTGGGTGCAGGCTGACTTTTATTCTCGTTGTCAGAGGAGCCACTGGAACGTGTTAGCAGGGCATTGATGTGATCGTTGTTCTGGAGGCTACAAGGGGAACAGGTTGGAGGGGCAGGTGGGGGTGAAGGAGACCTCTAGGGTGGAGGATGGGTTGGGGGGCTCCCTGGGAACGCCTGAGGTCCTTCAGGTGCTCGGAGCAAGGCTTGCGTTCCCACTTCAGTCTTTAAGGTAACAAAGCTCGACCCGTGGGAGCGTTTGCAGCTGGGTTCACACTGCTTTTTAATTTACATTTGTGGCCGTTGTAGGGTGAGAAGAGGGGCCAAGGCAATTATAAAAAGAAGGTTCTGCTTTCCAAAATGTGAGGCACAAGAAGGGGCGGGAGTTCACCTGTGGCCAGAGAAGGCCAGGCCTGGCGGCTCGTCCGTGGGCACCAAGACCGGCTTTACGCCGGAGGCAAAGCCCAGCGGAGGGAGCGGAGGAGGCCGATCTCCCCACTGCCCCCCAGAATGAAAAGGGGCACCGAACTGGAGCCAACGCAGAGTGAGATGGCGTCTGGCTGCTACGATCTCTGTGCTCCTAGTGATAATCCTCTCTGAGGGACGCGCTGGGGGCAACCACTGGACCCAGGTTCCAGACTGTCGCCAGGGCAGCCCCGTCTCTCATCCCAGTGGGCAAGAAATACCTGATTGTGAATTCTAAAGAGAAAATCTCATGTTAGGTCTGGTGAAAGGCAGAGAAATAGCTGGAGGCGGAGAAGGTTGGAAAAGGTAGAGGGGTGTGCCAAGACTTCATATTTCCAAAGGCTCTGGAAAAATAGGGATAGAGTAACCAGGATGCATAAAGAGTCCCTTACAATTGCTTAAAATTCTAACTCTGGGCCTCCCCATTCATGAGACTAGACGGTTCTCCCAAGGTGGGAACTCCAGGGGAGTGTGGAGATGTGGGCCAGCCCTGAAAGCTTCTGGCTGGAGAAATCTGAGGGTAATTAATGGCCGCAGGTGGCATCATGGTGAAGAGTGTGGCTGCAGAGCAAGGCTCTCCTGCGTTTGGATCTGGCCCTGAAGAGGTGCTCAGTCAGAAGCAGACTCGGAGACAAGGCGTGGGGTTCAAGAGTGTGTTTAGAGGTGATCTCAGAGCAGCAGGAGGAGAGTGGGGAGACGAGGCAGGCAAGGGAAAGACCAACGCAGAGTGGGCTTGGAGCCACTGGAGCTCATCCCCTCTGCGGAACTCTGGGAATCGGTGTACGGGGAGTGCCGGAGGTCAGGGGCTGGGGTATTTATACACTGACTCTCGATCCCATTGGTTGAGGGCTGCTTGTAGGGGCGTTAACTCCGCAGCACCCAGGACGGCATGTGCCCAGAGAGAGACCTCAGGCAAAGAGCTGGAGGTGCTGGCAGTTGGAACTCGGGCCTTTGGCACTGAAATGGCACAGGGGAATGCGGGTGAAGCATCCACAGCGCTTGCTACTGCAAGTTACTCAGCCCCGGCCTCAGTTGCTTCATCTGTAAAATTAGGAAGTAAGAGCAACCCTGTTTAAAAACAATAAGTAAGAAGCTGTGTCTTGCAGGGTGACTGTGAGATTTAGTGAGAGAACATAAACCGCTTGACTCCGTGTCGGGCACACAGCACGTGCTCCGTCCCCGGGCGCCTGCACGGTTAGTCCCTAGTGGGTATTCTCAGAGTGTCTCGTGGTGCCAGGCCCTGGCTGCAGGCAGGGGGACAGCAGCGAACATGCTGACTAGCTCCGGCCCTGCCTGTGGAGCTTACAATCTCACAAGGAAGACAGTGATGAGGAATAACTAGGAATGACAAGTGTGACAAGGCCACAGAAGGGCAAGGCAGCAGGTGGCAGGGGAGCCACAAAGGAGGCATCATTACACCTTAGGAAGGTGCCATGTGGGAGGCCCCACTCCCATTCTGGGGTCCCTGGAAATCCAACATGGCCGGTTTTGTTGGACTGGATGATGTTTTTAGTTTGTGTTTAGGGATCAAGTGGTAAGAAAAATACAAATCTTGAAATCCTAGGGTTGTCCTGTGCAGGCAGGGAGTCTCCTTGGGAGAGAAATGAGGGCCTGGGGCTGCCTAGGGTGGGAGGGCTCTGTGCCTCCTGCTTCACACTGACTCCTGCAGAGAGTGCGGGCAGAGCAGCCTCTGTGTGGAATGTTCCCTCTCCTTCCTCCTCCACCTCCCGTCAAGAAGAGGTTGTCTTATACTTAAAGTGAGGGGGGCGGGACTCCACTATTGTCGTGCCATTCTGGGCAACTGCCTGTAGGCCCTCAGCACTCACTATCGTGGGCCTGCCCTCTCACGGACCCCAGCTGCCTGCCTCGATTTCCCCTGGCCCCTGGAGCCGCTTGTCAGAGCTCCAGGCCAGCTGGAGGTGGTGAGAGGTCAGCACTCCCGGGAGCAGCTCGCAGCCCACCTCCTCATCCCTCAGGTAGAGTGGCTCTGGCAGTCCAGCTGTCTCCCAGCATCCCCACAGGCACCTCTAGCGTCCCCCGCACACTGACCCACCCTCGAAGCCTGCCCTCCTTCCCTGCCTCCCTGCCCCACTCCCCCAGTGTGCTTCTTGGTGTTGCCTCCTAAATAATCTACTTGCCCTGGAATCTCCTTGGAGGGCGGGGGACCCAAGCTAAAATGACCTCTAACCAGAAGTGGGGAGGCTGTCTTGGCTTTGCCTCCGCAGCCCCTTCTGGTTCTCTTCACCGCCTCTCCACTGCCAGCCAAAGAAATCGTGTGAGGCCGCGGACAAGCCAAGCAATGCTCCGCCATGCTCTTCATGCTCTTACCCACTACCCTGGACCTGGAATGTCTTTCCTCCCCTTGGCAAACTGCATGGATCTGCCTCCAGAAGCCCGGCAGCCTGTCACTTTTCCTCTAAGCTCTCCTGACAGTTTCTCCATCTCCTTTTGTCACAGATGGATGCAGGGTGTGCTATTACTGACGTGATATTTTTATGTAAATCAATGTTTTAATCGGCACACTTTTTCTATTGTGGCAAATTGTACATAACACAAAATTTACCATTTTAACCATTTTTAAGTGTACAATTCAGCGGCTTTAAGTTGTTCAACCATCACCACCATCCCTCTCCAGGCCTTTCTCACACCCCAAACTGAAGCTCTGTTCCATTCAACACTAACCCCATATTCCCACTCCCCTCCCCTGGTAACCTCTCTTCTACTATCTGTCTCTGAATTTCCCTATTCCAGGTATCTCATATAAATGGCATCATACGATATTTATTCTTCTGCGTCTGGCTTCTTTCACTTAGCATGATGTTTTCAAGGTTCGTCGATGTTGTAGCAGGACTGAGAATTTCATTTCTTTTTATGGCTGACTAATATTCGTTGTATGTATATGCCACATTTGTTTATCCATTCATCTGTCGACACACATTTGGGTTGGCTCACTTTTTAAACTTAGCTATGTCCTGAGCAATAATATCCATGAAAGCAAGGGTTGAATGGTAAACTGTTTTGAACACCCATAAAAATAAATCTATAACTAACAAAGTAAGAAAATAACAGTGTAGGGGCCGGCCCCGTGGCAGAGTGGTTAAGTCCATGTGCTCCGCTTTGGCGGCCCAGGGTTTCGCCAGTTCGAATCCTGGGCGTGGACATGGCACCACTCTCATCAAGCCATGCTGGGGGCGGCATCCCACATGCCACAGCTGGAAGGACCCGCAACTAAAAATACACAACTATGTACCAGGGGGATTTGGGAGAAAAAGGAAAAATTTTAAAAATCTTAAAAAAAAAAAAGGAAATAACAGTGTGTCTGTGATCATGTGAAGTGACGCTGCCTGTCACCAGGAGTCCACATGCTGCTCGGGGCAACACTGTACGCATACAAAACCAAGCCTCATCATTGCTGAGTCTGCAGGCCTAGCCAGTGCCTGGTGCCTTATAGATGCTTGAAATTGTTTGCTGAATGGTTTAGGGCTAGGGCTCAGAGTCTCCTCTGACCAGGAAAAGCCAAAGCTATGTTCCTTCAGCCGCCCAGCACAATCCAGGAGCTCACGTCCCCATCAACCTGTGCTGGGGCTTGGGGTTCCATCTGGGCCCCTGGAACCTGGGTATGTCATCACTGTCTGCACCCCACCTATATTCTCTCATCCCTTACTACTTCAGTGCCCACCAGCCTGACCTCCCTTTGTCTGTGGGCTTTCTCTGGGCGCTGGAGCCCATTTTGCCACCCACACAGCAGACTGGAAGTGCCAGAGAATTAGTGGTCCCTGGAAATAGCCCTTACCCAATGACTGACAAGAGTTGGCAGATAACTGTCCCATCCCTCAGCCCTCGGGTGGGATAACTCGGAAGTGGTGCGTGCTCCACGCTGACTCCCAGGGCTCCCCCGGGGACTGAGCCCCAGCTGACCTCAGTGGTAACAGACTTGATGACACAGCTGTTGCTGGCTGCCGTCCCCTCCCTGTCTGTGTCCCCTCTTTCCCATTGGTACTCCCTGAGACCACCTCCCAAGTAAACAGCTTACACAGGAGCTCTTGTCTCAGCCTCTGCATCTGGGAGAACACAAAGTAAGACACTGGAAAACGTTAGGTTTCAGCTAATTTTCCATGCCTAAAAAACCCACTTTTTCTTTCTGATTGCCTTCAATACAGCAAGTGGAGTAGGGATCGGTGGGGGGCCGGTCCAGAAACTGCTAGGCTTTCCAGTGGTCTGTTTTCCACAGGGGTTACCCCAACTGGATAGAACTTCTCAAAGCAGTGGAAACGTTGTAATTAACATGTGAAATCCTTACTTCTGATGTTATTAAATTTGTTACGCTGATACAGTGCAGAGCATATTGAAAAGGCAAATTAAAACGTTATGTGTTAATAAGCCTGCATTAAATTGGGCTCTGAGAACCCGGGAAGTGGAGCTGGTCCCACGTGGATGCTGTGTGGGGTGTTTGTGGAGTCTTTTGCTCCCCTGGAAGCTGCTGCCACCGAAATTACTCAAGGAGACGCCGGATCTGAAGAGGAAGCTCCCCAGTCTGAAAGGAGAGGCTCTGAGTGTGTGTCTGTTGAGTGGATGTTTGGAGGTGGGTTTCTTTACACTTTGGTCCCCCGATAGAAGCGTGGAGAAAGGAAGGGGAATTAAGAAAGCTCTTGAAAGGAACGGAAAAACCCCACTCTCAGCAGAGTAAGCCGTAGGAGCTGAGCCTGGAACATGAGGGTTCCCCTCCCGCCAGCTCTTGGTGACTGGTGTCCCAAGCTTGGAGGACTCGAGCGAAAAAGCCGCGTCCAGGATGGGGTTGTGCTGTTCCTGACCCTTGGAAAGGACGTGGTGGTGAAACCCTGAGCCAGAGGAAGCCAGGAAACCACTCTCTCCACGTGAGGTTGCCCAGGGTTCCTATGGCTTTGGGAAGCACTCCCTATTTCTTGGCCTTCCGAACACTGCTGTCTCCCGTGGTCTCCTCCCGCCTCTCTGGCGGGTTCTTCTCAGACTCCCGCTCGGCGCCCTCCTCAGTGGTGGTCTTCCCCCGGCCCCGATCTAGCCCTCTCCTCTTTTGACGCTACACATTCATCTTGGGTGACATTTTCCACTCCTGAAGTTTCTTCTTTCACCTCCTCCTCTGCTGAGGATTCCAGATCTCTCTCCACCATCCAGATGTCCCCCTAAAACTTTACGCCTAGTGTACGTGGGCCCCTTCCACCCAGGACCTCCAAGCTCAGCGTCGCCCAGATGGAGACTACCTTCTTCCCCCGTGACAGCTCCTTGCCTTGTGTCTCTTCTGTCCTAATAGCCATGCTTGAATCCAGAGGACCACCCTGATGCTGCATTAGGTGTCTATCGCTGTGTAACAAAGCACCCTAAAACATATTCTGTGGGGCAGGAATCTGTGAGTGGCTTCACTGGGTGGCTCTGCATCAAGACCTTTCGTGAGGTACAGTCAGGATGTGGGACAGGCCTGCAGTCACCTGAAGGCTTGACTGGGGCTGGAGGATTGGCTGCCAGGGTGGCTCACTCACATGGCTGTTGGCAGGAGGCCTCAGTTCCTCACTGTGTGGACCTCTCCAGAAGCCTGCTTGAGTGTCCTCACGACATGGCACCTGGCTTCCCCAAGAGCCAGCGATCCAAGAGAGAGAGCAAGGAGAAAGCTGGGATGCCTTTTATGACCTAGCTGCACACCACCTTACGATATGCATCAGAATCGAGCCGCCAAGGGCAGCCCACACTCCAGGGGAGGGGGTTGGCCTCCCTTTTGGAGAGAGGAGTGTCAAAAGGTTGAGGCACATGTTTTAAAACTGCCACAGATGCTTCCCTGCCACATCTGACCAGCCTCAAATTCTATTGGCTAGCATGCTTTTTAAAAAATTATAAAAGTTATACAGGTTTACTGCAAACAATTTAGAAAACATAGAAAAGTAGAAAGTAGGGGAAAACACTCCAATCCTACCACCTGAATAACTGCTATTTACAATCTGGGGCATTTCCATCCAGGCTTTTTTCTGTGTGTAGTTGTATTACTCAGGTCAGGGAACCCAGCAAGTGCTGGGGCCGTGGGAGAGGGGCCGCCAGGAGCTGTGGCCTTAAGTTGAGGGAAGCAGCCACTGCCAGAGCCATGGAGAGGCAATGGGAGCCAGAGAAATTAGTACCCTGGCCTCTCTCTCCTCCTGCCCTCTCCTCTCCTCTGGTGCCTCCCATTGGTTGAACCTCTGAAATCAGAGGGTAGAGGAGCCTTAGGGATGCAGTCTGTTGTAGTGAGAGCAGGATGTAGAGGGACAAGAGTGAAGAGTGTGGGTAGAGGGGGCAGATGGAGAGTCAATGCAAGTTAGATACGTACATTTTAAACAAATTGGGGCTATAGTTTTGTATGGTTTTCAATTCTTTTTGTTTTAAATTCAACTTAAATTGTATATTATAGGAATTTTTCCAAGTCACTAAATATTCTTCAAAATCATGATATTTAATGGCTGTGGGACATTTCAAGGACTGACACTTACTGACTTCCCCTCTGGCTTCTCCCCTCTTCTCCACATCATGGCCTCCATCTGGGGCCCTGCAGCTGCCTGCTGACTTGTTTTCCCATCTGTGGCTTCCCCTCAATCAATCCATTCTCCACCAATCTCTGGAAGGATCGTCCTGTGACACAGGTCTTGTCACATGATTTTCTTGCTTAAGACCCCTCAATGACTCCCCACCGTTCTTAGGATGGACCCCAGACTCTTCCATGTGTCTGGCAGGGGCCTTCAGGCTCTGGCACCTCCACTTCTCCAGATGCAGCCCCAGCCCCTCCCCGCAGGTATCAAAGGATCCAGCTGCACTGGTCTTTGCTGGTGGGAAGCAGTGTAGCGTAGTGGTTAGTGCCTGGGCAGGGGAGTTGGGCTGCCTGGATTCAAATCTCAGCTCTCCTACTTGCCAGCTCTCTGACTTTGCACAAGCTCCCCAGCTGGAAAACAAGGGTAATGACATGTCTTAGTGGGGGCTCAGTGAGTTAACACACGAAGAAAGTTTAGAATGGTCCTTGGAGCCCTTAAGTGCTCAATATGTCTGTAAGATGTTATCCTCGTCCCCCTCATTGTTATTATTCCCTGAACACACTGGAGCAGCTCTAAACATGGCCTTCTCTCAAGAGCCAGTGTCCACGGCCCCTCCCCTTGAATCTGGGTGAGCTTGTTGCTGCTTCAACCAACAGAGTGCCGTGGGGTGATGCCTTGTGACTGCTGAAGCCGGCTTCTAAAAGGCGGGGCAGCTTGCGTCTTTTCCACTGGACCACTCATTATTGGAGCCCTGGCTTCCAGTCCACCCAGCCTGAGGCTGCCATGGCGTGAGGAAGCCCGAGCCGCACAGACAGGCCCCGGGCGACACTGGCCGGCAGCCCTAGGCTTTGAGTCGCCCTGGTCCAGCGCCAGGCATGCCAGTAAGTGAGACTTCAGACGATCTCAGCCCCCACTTGGAGTTGCTCCAGCTTCAAGTTTTCTAGCTAAAGGCCCCATACACTGAGGATCAGAGACGAGCTGTCCATATTCCGCCCTATTGGCATTCCTGACCTGCAGAGTCTGAACGAAATAAGACAGTGGTTTGAACTTTTAAATTTTGTAATTTGAAACACAGCAGTAGATAACTGACGTACACACGATGCCCTTCTTCTTTTTCTCCCCTTGGCAAACTCCTGCACATGCTTCAAGAACTGGGAAAATGTCGCCTCCTCATCAGCGAAGCCTTCTCGGATTCCCCTGGCCCTGGTGGCATCTTCTGTGTGCCTCAGATGGTCCTACCCTCACTGAGTGGATCTGTTTGCTCAACGTCTCTCCTCCAAGACCAGCTGTCCTGAGGGGGGAACGTCCCCTGAGCCCAGGCGTCCTGAGGGGGGAACATCCCCTGAGCCCAGGCGTCCTGAGGGGAGAACGTCCCCTGAGCCCAGGCGTCCTGAGGGAGAACGTCCCCTGAGCCCAGGAGTCCTGAGGGGGGAACGTCCCCTGAGCCCAGGCGTCCTGAGGGGGGAACTTGGGTCCACCTTTATCTCCCTGGGTCTGGTCAGAGGTGCACAGCGTAGAAGCTTCGATTTGCTGAATAAATGAATGAGGTCAGAGCCGTTTCTCTTCGGTAGCCAGCCTATGACGGAACTATCTACAAGTATTTGCATAATTTCCATATCATGGGACTAGCTAGATAACAGTAAGGTGAAGAATAATTCTCACTTATTCAAATGCTATAAACTCACCTGAGGGGCTTAAAAATGTCCTGCCACGGGCTCATCCCAGGCCCGCCGAGTCACCTCTGTGCAGGGGCAGCCCGGGCACTGGCGCTTTGCAAATTCTTGCCAGGTGATGCTAACGTGAGTCAAGGTGGAGGACCACTGCCACTTAACTGTGACAACAACATTAATGAAGATGCGGGCTAATGCTTTCTGAGTACTTACAGCGTGCACGGAGTTGGCCTATGGTTGTTCATGAGTTAGCTCCTTTAATCTACACCACCACCCTATGAGGGGAAACCATAACCATCTCCCACCCTTTAACAGCTTCATTGAGGTGTAACTGACATCCAATAAGCTACACCTTTCAAAGTATACAATTTAATGTTTTGACATATGCGCGTTGTGCATAAATATACACACACATATATCTGTCAACACAATCAGCACAATCAAGACAGTGAACACATCCATTACCCCCAAAAGTTTCCTTGTGTGCCCTTGTAAGTCCTCCCTCCTGCCCCTCCCTAGCTCCTTCTGTCCGCAAGTAACCGCTGATCTGCTGTCACCGTAAATTAGTTCTCATTTTCTAGAATGTCATATAAACAAAATCACACAGTATGTACTTTTTTGGTCTGGTTTCATTCTCTCATAATAACTCTGAGATTCTTCTACCTTTCTGTGTGTGTCGATAGTCACGTCTTTTCATTGCTGAGTAGTATAACGTTGCATAGAGGCACCACATCATCCCTCATTTCATTTGTTTGTTTATTTATAATTGATTTATAACCATCCCCCATTTTAAAAATGAAGTAAAATCGATTATAACCATCCCCAGGTTCAAAAAAATGAAATGACGTGCCCAAGGTCACTTGGCTGGTAAGTGGTGAACTTGAACCCATGTGGTTGCACCCAGGGTCAACTCATCTAATGCCACCTGTGCCTTCTCTCTAACTGGGCCACAGTGCCCTTCCCTGTGGTAGGCGGAGTAACGTCCACCCCCAAAGGTGTCTATGTGCAACCCCTGCAATCTGAGAATGTGATATGTAAGGTGGCAAGGGGGAGTTAAGGTTGTAGATGGAATTAAGGCTGCCATCAGCCGACTTTAAGATAAAGAGATTATCCTTGGTCATCCTGGTGGGTCCAGTGTAATCATGAGGGTCCTTCAAAGTGCAAGAGGGAGGCAGGAGAGGAGGTTGGAGGCAGATATTTGAAGATGCTATGCTGGTGGATTTGAAGATGGAGGAAGGGGCCATGAGTCAAGGAGCAGAGGTGGCCTTTACAAACTGGAAAAGACAAGGAAATGGACTCCCCTAGAGCCTCCAGAAGGAGCACGGCCCTGTCAGTCCCTTGATTTTACCCCAGTGGTGCCCATTTCAGACCTCTGACCTCTGGATCTGCAAGATAATACATTTGTGTTGTTTTAAGTCACTAAGTTGGTGGTAATTTGTTACAGCAAATAGGAAATCAATATAATGACGTTGGCCAAGTCCTTCTGGAAGTTGTGTCTGAGCCCCAGGAGGGCAGCCAGGGGCTGTAGAGCGTCCAGGGGCAGTTGGGGCAGACCAAGCCTAACAGAGGATGTTCGCACCCCCAGACCCCTGTCCCCAGCTCAGCCCCAGGCTCTGGCTGAAATATTCTCAAGGTCACCGTGGGGCGGCTGGGAGCTGGGGGTTCCTGGAACTCAGAGACGTCTGGGCAGAGCAAGTCATTCCCCAGTTCTTTGCAGGCCAAGGGTGAACATGAGAGGCAGCCATTCTCCACCAGCTAAGCCAGACAGACCCAAGCCCTAGCTGCAGAGGGTGCTGGGAGTGTGGGCACGCTGGCCCAGGGTCAGCCATCCAGGGAGTGCTCATAAAACAGAGATGTGCAAAGCCCTTGGAGAAGGAGGGGCTGGTGGGAGCCTGCAGGAGCTGACAGCGGGCGAGCGAGAGCATGCCTAGCGCTCCAGCATTCTAGGTGAGAACAGCAAGCACTAGCCTGGCCACCAGGAAGGAGGCCAGGGGCAGCATAAGGTCAGGAAGGAGCTGGACTTTCCTAACCACGTTTAAGCTGGGGACTGATACGACCAGATTTATGCGTGAGAAGGTCCCTCTGGCTGTTTTGCGGTCTGACTGGAGGGGAATTGTAGTATAAGTTGAGAGCAATGGTGGCTGGCACAAGAGTGGCGGCAGTGAGCTAGAGAGGAGGGGGCATCTTTGGGAGAAGAGCGGGCAAGTGGCAGCCGGGAGGAAGCCCCCTTACCACAGGATGAGCCCAGACCTGGTCATGCTGGTGCCTTTAGGATTTGTCTCCCAAAGACGTGAAGACCAGCGCCCGGCTGCGGTCAGCACACATTCCAGGCCTGGCAAAAACCCAGCCAAGTGTCAGGCCAAAATAAAACAAACGCTGAGAAGCCCAGAATCCCTGAATGAGTTTAAGGGATCTTTTGATGGTCCCTGTTTCTTGGCAGGCAGAATTCCTGTGGAAGTTGAAGAAAGCCTTCCTGAGGCAGCGCGGGAGCTGGAGGCAGCTTCCTGACTCTATGAGCGTGTTCTTGGTCCACGAGCCACCTGGGCAGAAGGTAAGAGGATGGTGGGCTGTCCAGGTGGTAACTGGGGCCCAGCTGCCCTGTCTGGCCCCGGAGATGAGGCCTCTATCTATCTATGGGGGCAAGTTCTGGGGAGACTGACCCCGCGGTGCTGAGGCACGAATTCTCATGTGAGGGACGGAACGTGTGAACGCCTGGGTGGGGGGACCCTACCCTGCAGGCTCTGTCCTCAAGGAGGCAGCCCTACATGGCGTTCAGGGCCCAATCCTGCCCTGGCCCTCCTCCCGATGACCGGGGAGCTGGCAGCCAGGCCTGCAGGGTCAGGGGCATCTGGGTAGGCACTGCCTCTCCTCCAGACTGTTCCTTCTCTGTCCCTGCCATGGTGACAGGCAACCACACCTCCCACTATTAGGGGCTGGATTGTGTCTCCTTATTTCCGTATGTTGGAGTCCTAACCCCCAGTACCTTAGAATGGGGCTGTGTTTGGAGATGAGGTGCTCCCAGAGGCAACCAAGTCAAAATGAGGTCACTAATCTGGGCTCTAATCCGATGAGACTGGGATCCTTATAAGAAAAGGACATTTGGACACAGACGTGCACAGAGGGAAGATGAGGGGAAGATAGCCATCTACAATCCAAGGAGAGAGGCCTCAGAAGAAACCAGCCCCGCCCACACCCTGACCTCAGGCTCCAGCCTTGAGAGCCGGGAGAGAAGACATTCCTGTTGTTTCAACCGGGCGGTCTGTGGGGCTTTGTTACCGCAGCCCCAGCAAACCGGTGACCACCAGCACCAACAGCAGCCAACGCGAAGTCTGAGCTTCCTGCGCACCGGGATGGTGCCAGCCTGAGCCACGTGCCCTCACTCTTAGTCCTCACGAACCCTGGAAGGTGGGGATCAAGGACCTTGCTGAATCAGCCTGGCTCTGTCACCTACCAGCTGTGTCATCTCAGTAAATCACTTGACCTCTCTGGGCCTTTGTTTCCTCATCTGTCCACTGGCGCTGGAATAATCCCCACATCCCAGGGTGATTTTAAGGAATGATTTAAAATACAGAAGGGGTTTGGACCAGTTCCTGGAACAGTTAGTGTTCACTAAATGTTGGCTGTTACTATTCTTCTCATTTTACACATATGAAAATGGAGGTTCTGAGAGGTTAAGTAACTTGTGCAAGGTCACACAGCAAGTGGTGGGGCCTGGATTTGAATACAAGCAACCTCCTCTTTGCTGCCTCCTCCCTCCCTATCCCTCTATTGCCCAGAGCACACAGCGGCCCCTGTGACTCAGCCTGTCTGTCTGGGGTTTGCCTCCCCTGTCACACTGAGCTTCTCTTTGGGGCTGCGCCTTGTCTCATGTGCTGGAGCATCCCAGATTCTGCACATGGGGCTCTGTGGATACTTGTTGAGGAACCAGGCTCAAGTTACTCTCAGCCTAGGGTCGTCTCCAGCTCTTCCCTGGCTGTTCCTTTCCTCCTCTAGCCCTCACTGCAGCCCTGTGCAGTCGGCAGGGCAGGCAAAGTGAGGTTCAGAGAGGTGAGCAACTTTCTCAGGGACACACAGCGGGGGCAGCAGGACAGGGAGGAGAGCCCTGCTCTTCCCACAGGCCCAGGTCCCATCCTCTGGTGCATGACATGAGGCAGCCCCAGAGGAGATGGGACTGTGCCTGGGGTCCTGGGAGGGGACCAGAGCCTCTTGACCATGAGTGGTCTGCTGTCCTGGGCAGAGGCCTGGACCAGCGCCCCTAAGTGGTGCCTCAGCATTGCTTCTGCCGCGGGAACAGCTGGGCGTACCTGCAAACGGCTCCCTGAGCACAGAGCCGCACACGGTGAGGAGGGCTGTGAGGGACGTCTTGGGGGAACTGCGGCCCTCGCTGGAGAGACTCATATCCGGAAACTTAAGAGGTGTCCTGGCCCTACTTCCTCACCTGGTAGCGGGTGGTCCAGCCCACGTTTCCCGCGTCTGCAGGCCCTACTTGCAGCCTCTGCTCAGCCTGCGGTTACGGTGGACTGCTTAGAGGCCCCACGCCAGGCTTCCACCCGCTAAGGCCCACGAGGTGGGGATGGGGTTCCGTAGACCGCAGACTGAAGCAGGCCTGGGGTGCTCCTCGTGTGCCCCTTGCCTCCTCCCTGACACTGGCCTCAGGCATTGAGCTGCTGTCTGTTTTTTCCTTGACAGAGAAGTGGGGACCAAGAAAGCGTTAAGCGGCTCTCAGGCTGACTTGCAAAGATAGAATATTTCACTCCCGGTGACCACCCCTAGATCTCTTTAATCTGCCCGTGCTGGGAGGGGGGTCTCTGGGTCACCTTGCCCGCTGTGTCCCCCATCACAGCACCATCGCCTTTGGCCTGGGCGACCAAGGCAGCATCATCCCTGGTCTTGTCCCTTCCCTGCAGCCTGCATGAGCTGGTCCTTCCCCTCTGAAATCCTTTAAAGTGGTTTGATGAACTGAAGCTTCTTAACGGGCCCTGTGGCCGGCGCAATCTGGCCTCTACCAGCCTCCACATGCATGCTGACTTCACCCCAAACATGCCACTCTCTGTGGGCCCTGCAGCCCTTGGCACATCCTCTCAGCTAGAAACACTTTCCCATCCCCTGCCCTTTCCCCCATCCCCAGCCCATGGCAGACAGACCAACAGATCTCAGCCCTCTTTTCCACTGGGCCCACCTGGAGACCCCATGCCCCAGGCAGCAGTACCAACTGATCACAGATGGCACATGAGATGAAACCCATCTGTCACCCCTGAACAAGCTCAGGTCCCAGGGTTCCTCCCAGCTCTCACCTTCTGCTTTCTAGGACTGTTCCAGCCTCAGCTTGCCCTTCTGTAGGATGGGAGAGGAGACCCCACCCACTGCCTCATTTGAAGGGTCTGAAAGCGTGAATCAGACTGCCTGTCTTCACTGGGGCATCTGTTTTCTCAGAGTCTGCCTCAGGTCGCACCCCAGGAGATTTCCTTCTACCTGTGGATGTCCACTCTGACCCCTGACAGCTCCCAACAGGTAGCTGAATCCAGGTCATAACATGCCCACCTGTAATTATCGGTATATCTAAATATCTATGTAGCTGCTGCCATTTGCTGGAGCCTCTCTATTCACTGAGTTCCACTTTCCTCCTGCAAGATTCTGAAGCAGGAAACTGGGCACCTGGCAGTGGAGGCCGAGGGGCTTGCTGGGAGCAGGGCCTCCACAGGCTGACATACAGATGCACACTCCGGCTTCCCAGCGGTGGGGGTGGGGGGGGGTGGGGGGGGGTGGGGTCTCTTCCACGTGCAGGGTGGGCTCCTTTAAAATGACTCAGAGGCAGTTGTGTAGGGTCAGGGATGAGCGCAGACTGAGAGCCGGGAGGCCTGGTTTCTTTCCTAGTCCTGTCTCTTGAACCTGACCCGTGGGTATCTGGACAAACCTCTGGCCCCCTCTTACGTCACTTTCCCATCTGTGCAATGAGTGAGGTCAGGAAGGGAACATAAGCCAGTGTGGTGGAGTGGGGGCGCCCCAGTGAACTGCTGGCTCGTGCCAGGCCTAAGCACCTCCACATTGTCCCTCTGCTCCACCCAACTCAGTGGCTGCCTTGTGTAAATGCATCCTGCGTTATCTGATTCTCCAACTGCTGAAGAAAAAGTCAGAAGTCTGGATTTTAGTGAGAAACTTCCTGATTTTTACCTGCTAGCAATGAATTCAAAATTTCATAAAACACTGTGGGGCCGAAGAAAACATGCCAGTGTGCCAGACTGGGCCCTGGGGGCCCTGCTTGCTAACATTGGACTGGAAATCCCTGACATTTAGTGTGTGGTTCTCATTCTGGCTACACACTGGGATCACCTGGGGATTAGAAAAAAGCTGACCCCCACTCCTCCCTGAGACTCTGACTTAAGGTCTGGGCGTGGGGCATCTTGGTGAGCACCAGGCACCAGATGTGGGCTGAATCCTGGTGGACCGGCTGGGTGATCTGGGTAAGTATGTCACATCGCGGAGTCAGTGGGGCTGTGGGCAGGGTGGGGAGGAGTCATTTATGTCAAGGGCTTGGCACATAAGGGGTGTTCAGTGTCTTAATGGTGAAAAAGGAATTGTAGCTGCTTTTGACTCAATACCTTGAATCTGGCCTTGGAAGACAAGCCTATTTGCTTTCAGGACTGAGGGCTAGGGGACAGGGCTCCCAGCTCCACCTCTGGCCAGCTGTGGAGTTTGGAAAGAGGTCTCCTAAGCCCAGCATCAGCTACTTCCTTTAACAATGCAGTGGCCAGGGCTCTCTTTCCATCGTGAATGGGCAAAATTCACCCCAGACTTATTCAAGGCTGGAGCATGACTCAGCTCAGAGCCTCAGTGTGTATGAAGCACTGACGTGGCCCCAGGGAATCCTCATGCGGCCTTAGAGGGTGGGGATAATCAGCCCATTTGACTGATGAGAAAACTGAAGGTCAGCTGGTGTGACTCCCTCAGGGAGACGCGGGCTGGGAGGAGCAGAGCTAGATGGGAACCCAGGACCCAAAGGTATCTGGCTCCCAAATTAGGGTGGGAGATGCCTTCAGTGGCTGGGCAGCCTGGGCAAGCGGCAGAGAGAAGGGCCTGCTTCACAGTCAGCGTGCGCCGGGAGTCCAGATTCTCTCCCCTCCGAACTCTGATCTGGCTCTTCTGACTCTTCGACTCCGTGTTCGCGCAAACGAAAGAGCTCAGACTCCAGCTGAAGGGGCTCGTATCAAATTAAAAAAAAATTGTACACAAGTACGCTGGCCAGTGAGGGCTCAGGGGTCCCCAGCTGGGAGCACTTGTAGCCCCAATGAACCGACCCTCCCTTGGGTTCCCCACTTCCAAGAAGGAGAGAGGAACCTGGGGCCTGCAGAGTCACTGCCCAAGGCCGGCAGCCACCCTGAGGGACAGGCACAGGTCTGTGGCTCTGGTCAGAAGGACCCTGGGCAGCTGTCCCACTCCTCCCCCACCAGGCCACACCCTGACCTCTGCCCTCCCTGGCCCAGCCCCTCCTGGAACCCCCTGGCCGGCCCCCAGCCCTCTAGATCTGGGTCCAGCTTCCCTGGCCCGGTCCTTCCCCACTTGTCAGCTGGGCGGCCCCTCAGTGAGGGTCCAGGACCCTGATCTCCCACCCCCTCCCCTGCGACCTCTACCCACCCTGGGTCCCCTGGCCCATGCCAGCTCTTCCAGCTCTGGGGCTCCCCCTCCTGTCCTCTCTCCTCTCCTTTCTCCTCCTGCCGCACCCTCTCCTCCTGCCCCTGCCCCCTCCCCTGCTGGCCGGCCCTACACCGGGGTGTGCAAAGAACCCTGCGGAGTGTGTCGGCCTGGGTGTGCAGGACAGGGCTCGGTGTTCACGTCTGTCTCTGTGGCTCACAGTCGTCGTGGCTGTGTTTAGACCTACCTGGGGTGTTTTAATGTGCACATGTGTGTGTTTCTGCATCCAACTGTGTTTATACACCGGTGTATAATTTTTTGTGCACACACAGTCAGTGACGCTTGGGGAAACTTTTCTGAAAATCCTGGGCTGGTAGTTTAAATATAAAAAGGCTTTGTTTAATGCCAGAACATTTTCCCCATGCTCTGGGAGTCGAGGATCGCTTACCTGCCTCCTCCTCCCCCTTAAAGACCTGGAGGCCAAGGCTTTCTTTGGAGGGGAGATAGACTGAAGTTTTCTTGCGATGAGGAAAAGGTTCTTTTCCCAGTCCACCACATCCCCCAACCTCCCATATCCCTCTCCCAAAAGGGCTTTCTGGGGCCCCACAAGCTCCCCAGTCTGTCTCTCTTCTGGGGCTATGTAACTCTGAATATTATGCCCTCAAAAAGCTGGGAGTGCTAAAATGATGCCAACATGATTCTGGCCGAGGAACCCAGGTTGAAATGTGGCCAGCACGCGGGGAAGGCTGAGGAGCAGTGTGGCTGGAGGGTGTTTGCAGGGGAAGAGGGCAACGCAAAGAGATTGAGAGCAGGGGAGCACAGTGAGGGCCTCAAGGTGAGGGCACTCCGCCAAGTGGGGTGAGGACATCGTCTCCCAAGGTTGTTTGGAGTTTAATTCCTTTACTGTACATTTGGTGGCCACACCTGTCCAGCGCACAGTGGGTACCAAACAAAGACAGCATTTATTTATTTATTTATTTATTGAGTTAATGATAGGTTACAATCTTGTGAAATTTCAGTCGTACATTAATGTTTGTCATTCGTGTTGTAGGTGCACCACTTCACCCTTTGTGCCCACTCCCCACCCCACCTTTCCCCTGGTAGCCACTAATCTGTTCTCCTTGTCCACATTTTTAAATTCCTCATATGAGTGGAGTCATACAGAGATTATCCTTCTCTAACTGGCTTATTTCACTTAACATAATTCCCTCAAGGTCCATCCATGTTGTTGCAAATAGGATGATTTTGTTCTGTTTTGCAGCTGAGTAGTATTCCATTGTATATATATATCACATCTTCTTTATCCATTCGTCTGTTGATGGGCACTTAGGTTGCTGCCATGTCTTGACTATTGTAAATAATGCTGCAATCAACATTGGAGTGCATAAGACTTTTGGAATTGCTGACTTCAAGCTCTTTGGATAGATACCCAGTAGTGGAATGGCTGGATCGTATGGTAGTTCTATTTTTAATTTTTTGAGGAATCTCCATACTGTTTTCCATAGTGGCTGCACCAGTTTCCATCCCCACCAGCAGTGTATGAGGCTTCCTTTTTCTCCACAACCTCTCCAACATTTGTTACTATTAGTTTTAGATATTTTTGTCATTCTAATGGGTGTGAGGTGATATCTTAGTGTAGCTTTGATTTGCATTTCCCTCATGATCAGCGATGATGAGCATCTTTTCATGTGCCTATTGGCCGTCCCAAAGACAGCTACTTATTAGTTAGTTGCGGTTTTGCAGAAGGAGGTATAGAATGGTGCATAGTGGTGCAGAAGAGCATACACTTCAGATTCTGGATTCATATCCTGACCCCGCAATTGCATAACTTACCTCCTTCTGTGTGCCTCTTTCCTTCTCTGTAAACTGAAGCCAGTAGTGGTGACACAGCTCCCAGGGTTATGATGATGATGAAATGAGTTAATTGACATAAGCACCAGAACACTCCTGGCACAGGTCTGTGCTGTGTAGGTTTCCGTTTTTATTGTCCATCTAACACAGGGGTTGGGACCACCTGTGTTCATATGACCCTCCCTTGAGCTGAGAATGGCTTATACGGTTTTAAATGGTTAGGAGGGAAAAAAAGCAAAGAAGACTAATATTTCAGCATGCATAAAAATTATATGGCATTCAAATTTCAGTGTCCATAAATAAAGTTTTATTGGAACCCAGACACACCCATTCATTTACATACCATGGCTGCCTTCACACTACAGAGGCAGAGTTAAGTAGCTGTGACAATGTTAGCTCCACAAGTGCAGGGATTTTCCCTGTTTGATCATTAGTGTGTCTCTGGTGCCTAGAACAGTGCCTGGAACATAATAGATGCCCCCAAAGTTGCATGAATGAGTTTGACCCCAGGCAATGGTGGGGCTCAGGCTCCAACGTTCCTGAGCTTGGCATAGGGGTCCATAGTGATTTAAACAGCTGTTCCTTTGGAGATCAGAAGGGAGAGTGTGTCCACCCTCAATCCTCAGGGGGAACCAAGGAACCAGACTGGCTGCCTAGAAAATACTGCCGCCCACCTTAGCCTGACTTTGGATAAGGCATCCACGCACGTGGTTCAAGTCGGCTTCTTTCTATTCAGCCAAACCACGTGAGCAGGCCCTGGGGGAGAGGCAACTTGGGGTCATTGCTGGGGGGTCCCCATCCCTCCCCTTCCACTCTGGCCAACTCACAGCAGGAAGCAGCAGGAAGGAGTTTGAGAATGGCTTCCTGAGGAGAAGAACTTGACTTTCCTGGGCCAGGCGCTCCACAGCACAGGGATGGTGGAGGATGGACCTCTTCCAGGGGCAAGAGGAGAGAGGAGACAGGGTAGGCCTGCTGGGGGCACTTATGATGAGGTTCCACTGGGCTTTGCCAAGGGGCTCTTCAGAGCTCCCGGTGAAAGGTGCCGGTGACAGACGACTGGGAGAAATAAACAAATAACCCCAGTGTGAGAACATACATGGGTCCTCCCGTTGGGAGGACATACCAGCCTGCCCAGGTGTCTGGGCCTGAGGGCTGCCTAACGGAGACTCCTAGGGCTGACAGAGGCCCCTTCATTCAGTGTTTCCTGAAGTCCTATTGTGTGCTAGGTGCTGGCGATGTGGCAGGAATAAGACACAGCCCCTCCCAGGTGGAGCCCACAGCAGTCTGGAACACAAATTATTATGACACATTGAGATAAGCCCACAGCCAAAGGGCCCCCCAAATGGTCTGAGGACACAACCAGACATTTCACAGAAGAGGAAACCGAAATAGCCAAAAACACAGGAAAAGAGACTCGATATGGCTCCTGGTCCAGAAAAATGCAAATCAGAGCCATGTGAAATGCCTCTTTATGCTCATCAGATGAGCAAAAACAAAAATGGATGAAGTCACTTGGTTCTGGTTGGTGAGGGGCAGAGGGAAGGCAGTCTTATATGTAGTTGGTGGAAATATGAATTGTTACGGCCTTGATGGAAAAGAAATTTGGCAATATATGTTAAAATACAAACGAACAAAACAAAAATAGCCTTTGTCCAGCAACCACACTCCCGAGACCCCAGGACTTAAGGATACTACAAGGATACTTACTAGAATGTTTTCTGAAGTGCTAAAAACCTGGAAACATTTACCTCCAAGGTGAAAGGTTAAATTGTGACACATCCATACATATGTACTATGTGGCCACGAAAAAAATGAGTTGGCGTTCTTCCAGGTACCCTGAGGGCTTCCATGATAGATGGTCAAGAGAGGAAAGTCAGAGGTGGACAAAGGTCCAGTGTCTATTATACGACGCACCTTTCAACACTAATACCAGCCCCGCCCCTTCCCATATAAGTACTTTTTGTTTGTACATGACCTGTGAGCATAGTGAATCCTTCTGGAAGGCTACACACTGGACGGCCAGCCTTGGAAGTGGGGATTGCAAAGGGCGTGGAGAATTACGGGGAAGCCAACTTGGTCTCCAGCAAAACTGGGAAAGCATGTACTACGTGATTTTGATGGAAAATATGTGACCTGATGTTTTATGTAGGCTAATACTGGAAATCTGTGAAAGCAAACTTGTACATGGACAATGAAAAGCTGGTGCCACAGACAAAGGAAAACGTTGCTTTAATCTTGGGTGGGTCTGTGGGTAGTTTTCCTTCTGGATTTCTGCAGTTTCAATTATAGTGTTTTTTACATACTGCTTAAAAAATACAGAGAGAAAGGTCATGTAATAGCAACGCTATCCCCAGCTGCTAACTGGGCAATTAATTCTGTCTGGGGGAATGGGAAGTTCGGGGTTTGAAACAAGTCTTTGAAGAGATAAGATGAGACATCCTCCATTATTGGGAAACTGGCTAAAAATTGAGCTGGTCAGGAAGTAAGAACAACTAACTGTCGGCCCACGACACTCATTACCAATTGGGTAAAACTGCATTCTTTCCAGAAAGTAATTTTAATTACTTTCCAATAGGTAATTCTTTCCAATAAGTAATAAGTAATAAGTCTGTTCTAGGCTTGTTCTAGGCACTGGGGACACACAAGTTCCCTGTCCACATGGAGTTTATAATCTAGTGGGAAAGATAGGCATTAAAGAAGAACAAATAAATGTGAGATCAAGTAGTGCTATGTCCCTGAAAATAAAATGAGATAATGATGTAAACAGCAACTCAGGCCTGGCACACAGGAAGTGGTGGGTGCCTCACCTTGGCCAGTGCAGTCATGGTGGTCAAGATAAGGAGTTGGCGAAAGAGGCTGGCTCTTTCTAACTGACTTTGAAACTGGTGGGGCGGCTGGAGCTGCTGGCAGCTGTACTGTCACCGTGTGGAGTCTGAGAAGGAAGCCATCATGCAGGAGAGAAGGCAGAGTGGTGCAGAGACTGTGTCCCTGGTGATGTTCTTCAAATACCCGCATCCTGTCATGCCTGAAGCTGGAGACACACCCTTTTTTAAGTTAGTTTTTGTGCTTTTTTTTTTGCAGGGGAAGATTCACCCTGAGCTAACATCTGTTGCCAATCTTCCTCCTTTTTTTCTCCCCCACCAAAGCCCCAGTACATAGCTGTGTATAGCTGTAATTTCTTCTAGATCTTCTAAGTGAGCTGCCACCACAGCACGGCTACTGACAGACAAGTGGTGTGGTTCTGCACCCGGGACCCGAACCCGGGCCACCGAAGTGGAGCATGCAGAACTTTAACCGCTAGGCCATTAGAGCTGGCTCTAAGGTAGATTTTTAAAAAATCCCTTGCAACAGAAAACTTCCCAAGTTGTTGCTGTTGTTGTCACTATCATTCCACTGCTGCTACTCTGCGACGTTGCTGAAAGCCCCAGTGAGGCCAAGGACCTGCCAAAGAGAAGATCCAGCACTTCTGGCTTTAGAGTCCCCAAACCCTGGGATTAGCTTAACAGATAGGTTTGCATGAGGAAGGTCCCAAAAAGGTGTGTGTGTTTCTGGGTGTTGTAGTCATCTAACAGGAGAGCCACAGTCCAACCCCCAGCCCTGTGGACATCCTGCCACGGCGGGTGCGTCTTTCAGCTCGCCTAGACATACAAACCTATCTGACATACAGCCTGTCATTCCCCAGGGCACCCACCCGTGCTCACCCCCTCCCGACTCCCAGATGCCCTGCTGACGGCACTGCTCGTTCCGTGCATCCTGAGGCCCCTGTGGGCGGGCAGGGCAGCCGACCACCTGGCCCTGCAGCCCTCTTCCCTGGAGGTTGGGCACAGCCTGGCCCCTTCCCTCCTGCCGGAAGCTTTGGTCTCCCAGCCCCCTCCCTCTAAAGGTACCCCTTCCTTTCTACACCCACTGTTCTGAGGAAAGCGGTAGGTAAGCAGGGAGGCAGGCCCAGGGAAGAGACAGGCCAGAGTCTTTGGTCTTGAGTGGGTCATTTCTTGAGCTTCAGATTGCACCCCTCTGAAATGGGACCTTTGCTACCTCCCCCACCTGTTCACAGGGCCCTTCCCCCAGGGTCAGATGGCCATGAGGGACTGTTTGAGAGCCCATATTTCAGTTAAGGTCCCTGGATCTTCTGGCCTGAAGTGTGAACACCTGAACACTGGGGGCTGGGCCCTTGCCCCTGTAGCAGCACTTTTAAATAGGAGGGGCTTAGATCTAGTTGGAGAAGGTAGAGGGTACCTAAGAGATTTGACTTGAAGCTACATTGGAGTAAGACTGAGAAAACATCAATTGTTCATCCCAAAGAAAGCCCCCCACCCTTCAAATGTGGTAAAATTTTAACACATATTGGGGCATATGGATATCTGCTATATTATTTTCTGCTTGTTTGAAACCTTCCCTAATTAAAAATTAAAACAAAAGAATTTGAGAGTGGAAGGAGATGTCGGGGAAGGATATCCCTCGGCACCATTGTCTGTGGTTCCCAGGTCCCATCTTTATCTAACTATCTAAGCATCTATCCATCTAAGATCAATACGCCAGTGCCATGCTTCAGGCAGGATGTAGAAACTGAAGTTAACTGACTGGGCAGGTGAAAAATCTCCAGCTCTGAGGGGAGATCTGCCTTGATTTCAACCCTGGCTCCATCCTTTCTGGCACTGTGACTTTGGGCCAGCGAGTGATACAGCCTCTCTGAGCCTCTGTTTTCTCATCTGTAAAATGGAGATAATAACAGCATATGGGCTTCAACTCAGATGAGGTAAGAAGAGCTCTCTGCAGGATATCAAGCTGGCCTTCAGGGTGAGGCTCTGGGGAGAAAGCTGTGGAGAGGAGGGAGCTTGTCTCTCCCCTAGGCCGAGGGGAGCATGGTTCTGCACCCCCACCCCTTAGAAGGAAGGCAAAGTTCATGGGGGATTGGAGGGCAGAGGAGGAGGGGGAGGAGAAATGTTTGTTTTCGGGTCTGTTGGCTTTCTGAAGGTGGGTTGGCGCCCCACGGGAGGCCGCCTCCCCATGGGCCATGGCGGGGAGCCTCGTTCGTTCCGCCCGGGCTGTGGCATGTGGGAGCTCAGCGCTGCGAGGGCACCTGCCTGCGGCAGCCAGGCTGCTGCACCCCCACCCGGCACTCGCAGGCCGCCCCCGTGTGCTGAGCGATCGCTGGGGGAGCTGGCAGGGGTGGGGCCCGGGACAAGGGCTCCCTCTTGCTGGTGCACCACCCCTGCCTCCCTGGTACTGCGGGCAGGCAGGAGGGGACCCGGGCTCTTCAGAGAAAGATCCAGACCCACCAGGCGGGAAAGGTGTCAAACTGTTGGCCTGGGACCCAATCTCACTAAAAAAAATAACTAAAATACTTAAACTGGTTGTCAACATTTAAAAGACAAGGGCAGACAGAGCTGCACAGTAGCATCCCAACTCTTTGCACGCGTGCTCACCTTGGGCTCTCCAGTTTCTGGCCTCATCCTCCTGGTCGGCTTCCTTCTGAAGACAACCAAGTTTGTGAGTCTTGCTTACTCCTACTGGGAGAACTGGGAGCTGGGGTGCGCTAGATCACCCAGGGGCATCAGTCCCTCCCCACCTTGACTGGAAGTTCCAGCAGGCCAAGGACCTTTCTGCCTTGCCCAGCTGGGTCTCAGCATCTGGCCCAGTGCCTGTCACAGAGTCCCAAATAAATATTTGTTGGGTGAAGAAAACAGATCCTTACACTGACAGATAGTAAGAGGTAACTTTCCGCGTGCTTTACATATTGGCTCATTTAATCCTCCCAACATCCCCACAAGGTTGGTATCAGCATGTCTCCATTTTCACAGATGAGGAAACAGAGGCACAGAGAAATGAACTAACTCGCTGAGGGGCAGGGAAGCTGAGTACAAAGCAGGTGTCTGCTTTCAGGTCGTCCCCTGCTGGCCTTACCCATCACTAAAGGGAAGGCATGACCCCACCCCCACCCAGCGACCTCAAAGTGTTAAGGCCCACCCCCCCAATTTCTTTGCTACCTGGTATTGGGATTGGGAGCCTTGGCTCTGCCATTAGTTGGCAGTCTGTTCCCCTTAGACATCGGTTTCCTCATCTTTCCAGCCAGGTGGTTGTACTAGATCCATCTCATAGGGCCGTTCCAGGTCTAAAGCCCCGAATCCCGTGGCCTGTGTAAGGGGGGCCCGAGCTTTCATTTTCTGCCCTTGACAACAGGCTCTCCAGGAGTTCTTGGCTTGGCTGGATGGAGGCTCTGCTCCCAGGGGCAGGAGATTTGGAGTGCTGGCAGAAACTTCCTGAATTGAGTCCTTCCCTCGCTCCTGCTGTGGCCTTGGCTCTGGGCGGGGGCTCCAGGCCCTCTCCCAGTGGGTGCCGGAGGCTGGAGCTGCCTTTGTCTGCCGCAGGAGGCCAGCCAGGCGGCTGCGGCTACAACCGGCCCCTGCCCAGGCCTGGGAGATGGTTTTTTTTCCCTGTGTGCTGCAGCTGGGACCGTTTATAATAGGAAAAAAAGAGAATGACCAGGCCAGCCGGCTGGAAAATAAAGAGACTTAAAAAGAAAAGGGCTAGCTGTTCTTCCCCTGTGGAGGCTTTGGTTAAGCAGAAAGTTTTAGTTCCTTTCTGAAAGGCGTTTGGGCTTTTGAAGTCCCCTGCGGGAGCTCCCTCTGGCCCCTGGGAAGCCAGGCCCTGGCAGGTCCCAATGTGCCCGAGCAGGATGGGGCCGGGCACTCAGGAGGCAGCAGCGGGCCTGGGAAATACTGCACCAGGCTGGGTCCAGTGGGGTCTGAGTCCAGCCCCACTGTGTCGCCGCCCAAGCCGCAACACCTCTCTTTGGCGGTCTCTTGCCTGAATTTCTTCTGCTTCCGCTCACTTTGAACGTCCTGCTGCTGGTTGGGCCAGAGGTTGGGAGTAAACCCACCTCTGCTTCTTCATTTAGTCGGAGAATGAGAAAGATTTCACAAATGAGAAGACTGAGGCAGAGAGAGGGTTTGCCTGAGGCCACCCAGGGAACCTAAACTGATTGAGGGACCGTTGCGTGTGTTTTGCCTATAAATATTAACAGTAGCTAACATTTATCAAGCACTTACAACATGGGAGGACCCAGGTGATGAATCCAGGGAACTGGATAAAAAAGATGATTGTGTCTCAAGTCTCCTCTCAGGGAAGCTGCCTCACCAGCTCTCTTCTCCGCCTTTGCTAGTTCTGGTCCTCGCAAAGGAGCTCTTCTGGTCAGCCCACCCCTCAGCAGGGTCACAGCCATACCCAGCACTGAAAAAGGACCATAGTCAAAACATCACTAGCATTCATCAGGCACCTACTGTGTGCAAAGTGCTGTGTGCCAGGCATGTTACAACATTAGTTCATTTCATGCCCTCCACATCTCATGGAGGCAGGTCAACGGTGACACTATCTTATTGCTCACAACCACCCTCTGCCGTTGGCATTATTCTCCTCATTTTATAAATGAAGTTGCTTTGCCCTGGGATTTGAATCCAGGTCTGTCTGGCTTGGGTTGCTGAGCTCTTTCCATGATACGGGCTTCTCTCTGTGCTACATGGTGGCCCTGTCTATCTAGAGCCTGCTCTGGCTTCTCCGGTCAGCTTGCTTCTCCAGTGACCACCATTCACTGGGCATGAAGTGGGCACCATAGTTTAAGAGGGGTACATATTAAAATCTAGGGCTCTGCCCAGAAATAGCTTCCGTCCTAGTCAGGTGGGCAAAGAGTTTTACCAGTTGGCCTCTGTTGTCCACCAGAAACCCTTCATGTGAAAAAGGTTGATTACACAGAGATGTATTGGGCACCTGCTCTGTATCCCACATAGATTGACCGTTTTTCTCCCAACGCTGTCACTAAGTCCTGAGAGTCCGCAGGGCCCTGGGGATGGAATGGGGAGCAGGTAGTTTCAGCCCCGATGACCCCACTTCCCTCCTTGCTGCCCGTGGGCACTGGGTCCCTAATGATGTGTGTCCAGTGCAGGGACCACACATGCTGACGCTCTTCTGAAATCTCCATGGCATTACTCTTAGGCCTGGGCACCTAGTATGTTCTTATCTCGATGGTAGGGGGTGGGAGGAGAGAAGGCATGTGCACAGGAAACAGCCAAATATGGGATTTTGCAAAATAACCTAAGCGAGTTTGGTCCTCTGCGCTCTCAGGCCCTTTTTGGTAAATACTAGTGGTCACAAAAGAGGCTGGAGGTCAGAAGGGTTTGCTACTACTGCGTACCTCCGTACCAGGTGCCAGTGAAGGCAGGCCTCTAACCAAACCTGCCGTGCACACCGAGAGTCACTAACGCGGGACCCCCTCAAGAACAGAACAGGTCCCACAACCAGTGTTGTCAGCTTAATGAAGTCCCAGCATTCTGTCCTTGCGGGTCATGTGATTACTGCTGGTGTGAGAGGTGCATTCCAAACAAGCCCCCTCCCACTCCTGGGAAGGATTCCGTGTGCTCTGAGAGCACCACGCAGTCAGAAAACATTCGATGGCTGGACACAGGACCCTGAGGGAGCAAGCTGGGGGCGGGGGCATGCCCTAGGGGCACAGGTCCCCCCAGCCTCACTGGACCTACGTTCTCTGTGCAGGCAAGGGAGTGTCTCCAGACCATTTTGCTATACTGTAACTTGAATGCCTTTAATTTCACTGATAAGAGCCCATTTCTAAATCGATCACATTTTTTGATAACCTGTTAGCTGATTAGCAAAACATTGGTGGCTCATTGAGCTACCGATGGCCAAATGCCTTGTGACCAGTTCTGGAGTGGGCCCCTGCCGGATACAACCACTCCCAGTTCAAGCTTAGAGAACTGGGCGTCTACCACATTCATAATACACTGAGTGTTTTTCTTTCAAAGCGAATCACAGACACTGTGAAAGAAGTTCTGTAAGAGAACAAAGCAACAAATGATCCAGAGTCAAGCAACGCCAGGCCTGTGTGCTGCACACGGGCAGCCAGAGGCGGTCCAGGGAGGCTGGTGGGGCCGGGGCCGTGAATTTCCTGCTTTCTGAGGGCGTGAGTCCAGTGGGACCCTCCCGCCAAGTCGGTTTCTTCGTTGCCTTGTGGGTGTTCTCTGCAAAGACTGCTGACACTTGAAGAATTAAATAATTATAATAATGGTGATAAAATAGAAATGGCTTTCCCAGCTGAACAGAAACTGAAGACAAGGAGTTTCCCACGCCTGAATTATTGTTTTCGGCACTGTCCTCCCCCAGCCCTGGGGACGCAGATGTCTGGACTCTCTGCTGGCCTCTTTGAGTTGTGGTCATGGGGGGCCCTGGAGACCCTTGGGGACTTTCAGGAGCATCTGAAGGGATTTCTCTCGCCGAAAGGCCAGGCTGAGAACTAAGAGGAGAGAAAGGGACTCCCTTCCACCTCGTGTTACTCTGTTCTGAACGCTCAGAAGCTTCGAGTGCAAGCCTTCTGAGGAGCCTCAGGGCTGCAAGAACTGTTGGGGAGGTGGGAAAACGTGGGCGGTGAGTGGCTGCTGGCGAATAATCAAGGTGCCCGGCCATCGCCTGCTGGGCTCAACCAGAGGGCACAGCCACGGCTTCCTCAGTACCCCAGGTCAGGAGCGTCCAGGGAACTCTGGATTCCCCTCAAGGACGGATCATTAAAATAAAATAAAAACGCCAGAGAAAAAGGAACAAGCAAGTCCACTCCAACACAAAACCTTCTCAACAGACCTGAAGCTGCTAGAAAGCTTCTAGAAAGCAGGGGCATGGTGTCTGTCTCAAGGGAACACAGGGGAAGGAGGGGCTTGTCAGCGCAAGAAGAGGATTTGCAGTTGTGTGATTGGCGTCTCTGTCTAGAAAGATGGTCGACCTGGAGGGGTGGTGAAGGTGAGGGGGCAGGGAGAAGGCCTGATAAGGCTGTCAGGCCTCTGGCCTTGCTCTGGGCCACGCAGGCAGCACGTCGATGTGACTCCTCGGGACAGCCCCAGGAGACCCATGCTATCTGTAGTCCCATTTTGCAGATGGGAAAACGGAGGCACAGAGAGTCCCTTGCTGCAGGTTCCCCAGCGAGGTGATAAGGGAGACTGATGGGAAGATGGATCAGACTGGCTCCTAAGCTGGCTACGGTTGTCTCCTTTGGCCTCCTGCTCAGAGCTGACGACTTCCCCTCTGAGTCACCCAGCGCCTTTCCACCTCAGGCCCTTTACACACACTGTTGATGCTGCCAGGCACTCTGTTCTGTACCCGCTTCCCTGGCTCCCTCTTCTCCCTCCTCCAGGCTGTCAGCCAGACCACCACTGTGACTCTCGGTCTTTTGGCCTCATTTACACTATATTTTTCCTTCTCAGGATTGTTCAAAACTGTAACTAAGTAATTATTTATGTGGCCATTTATTAAAAGCCAGCCTCCCCTCTAGAGAACAAGCCCCAGCAGGGGGGGCCTGTGGTCCTTCTTGTTCATTGTTTGACCCTCAGTTTTGGCACACAGTAGGCACACAATCAATGAATAAATGTTGAATAACAAATAAACAAAGGAATGAACTGATTTCCTGGGGGACTGAAGGGGGCGGGGTTAGTCTTCCTCCCCAAATGACCATTCCTTATAGGCTGATGCAAGTTTCCCTGGTAGAGAGTGTGCCTTTCACGTAACAAAACGGTAAACAAAAACCACGAATTCCAGATTGTATACGTTCAAGCATCATTTAAAGTAAGTGTACGTGTACATGTGTGCATGGGGGGTGTGTGTGTGTATGGAGGGGGCGAAGGTGGTCATTTGGTCACTTACTACAAAGCACCTCTTGAAGAACCCTGGGGACTCTTCAGGGGTACTAGTTTAGAGGTTACAGAAGGAAACCTGTCCTATTTCCCTTCATTGTCCTACCTTGGTTCTGTGGCCGCAGCCCCTCCCGCGCTCACCGGGTGCTCTGGATGATGCCTGCCCCTGGAAACTCAGGCAGTAGCCTCTCTAGCTGAGTCTGGGGTGCATCATGTGGAGCCTGCAGAGATGGGTGGGGAAAGGCACCCCCTTGGGCAGGAGGTGCCCCCCCCAAATGAAGTTATGACTTGGAAGGAAGATGCCCATTTATCTGAGCAAGGTCTTCTTTTCAAAAACACCAAGTTGCAGTTTCTCTTCATTTAGGATGATGGCTCCTCAAAGTTTACGAAGAGTTCCCCCACCACTCCTCTGGGTGGGGCAGGAGCAGCTGGCTGTCCACTTTGCAGACGAGGAAGAAGAGGCCCCAGGGGGCCTTTCTGACAGGGGAGTGCCCAGACCCCTGAGTCCTGCAGAAAGTAGGCAGATGGAGTATAAAACACCACCTGAAAATGACCTTTGTCTGGACCCAGGTGGCCAGGCTGGTGAGAGGCAAGGCCCAGGCACAGGGCCCTAGCCTTGCCCTCACCCAGTGCCCCTGAGACCCTTTCAGTAGGAGCTACCAAATTTTTGCTGCTCTGGAATTTTCCTTAAAACAGCGTTTTTCTGGAAGGAGTTAAAAATGAAACCGGCTTCTGAGAAAGCGGCGCGGGCCAAGGCTGGGGCGCCGTGGAGCCCCCTCCTCACCCTGACTGCCCCTGAGCTGGGAGACAGCAGCCAGGTCTCCCGAGGGAGGAGTGAGCGTCGGGACGCGAACATGTGTGACTGCGACACGCGGGAAGGGGTACAAAAAACTTTGTGCGCTTCTCCAGAACCCCCAGCCCTTGTGGATTAGTTCTGGATAGGCTGTCGCCCGCCCCCAACTCTGTTACCCCCACCTCTGGCCTCTGGGGCTTCCGCAGTTCCCTGAGGGTGGAGAAAGGGCAGCGCCGCAGGTCTCCAGACGCCTCTCCCGCCGGGTGGCCCCCTCCTTTCCTCCAGCACACCCCTTCCCCCCCCCCGCGCTCCTTTTGTCCTTCTCCCTCTCTCGCGCTCCGGGCTGGGCATTATCCGCAGTCTCCAGCCCGCCGAGAGCCTGGGCGGGCGAGCCGGGGGCTGTTCTCCGCCCCCTTCCCCTAGGAGAGGCAGCCCGTGGCGGGGGCACCCCGGAGCCGAGGCCAATCAGCCCCCATCCCCCAGCGTGTGCCATCTGCCGCCTGTCAGCCTCTCTCCGCGGGCCTGGATCCCAGGCGCCGGCGGGGGTGGGGGAGCTGCCGATTCGGCCCCTCCCTCCTGGCTCCTTCCCAGGCGCCTCGCGGCCTCTGCCCTTGCTTTGGCCCTTGGCACCCCGCTCAGCCTAACCCCGGCCATCCCCGAGCTGCGGGAGGCGGCTCCCACTTCCCTCCTGGAAGGCTGAGATGTTGGACACTCCAGGACGCAAGGGCTGGAAAGGGCGGCGACCCGGGGGGGGGGGCAGCCCTAACTTGGGGATGGGGCGGCCCTCAGGGCCTGGCTCCCAGTTAGGGGACATCTCTGTCCTGGTCCTGGAGATTTTCGCTATCTCCTGGTATCACGGTGTCCGTCTCGGCGCCGCGTTTCTCCAGTCACCCGACTCTACCTCGGAGACGGCCTTGAGCGCAGGAGCTTGGTTCCACCTCCCGCTCTGTCTCAGGCCTTTCCCTGCACCCGCGGGCCCGCGCTCCCTAGCCGCGGGGGTGCGGGGGTGGCATCTATCTCTGCAATCAGCCAAGCAAGGGGTCGGAGCCCACAGCCCGGAGAGGCGAGCAGGGACGGGTGGGACAGTGAAGCGGGCCGGGCTGGCGGACCGGCTGGGGAACGGCGGGGCGCAGGCGCCCTGCTCCGGGCGGGCGCCGCTGCCCGGCCAGCCCCGGCGCGGCTCTCTGCGGGCAGCAGGTTTTTCCGTGAAAGGTTGCCCTGGGTAACTCGTCTCCGAGGGGACACAGCCCTCCCCTCTCCAAGTGGCAACTTATCGATCCGCGAGATTGATAACCCCCAGCGCCGCGCCCAGCACCCGCTCGGTTCTCCCACTCCAGGATGAGCGGGCCCAAGGTGGCGCCACTCGCCCGGGAGGGGGTCGATGTCAGGGCCTCTCCCCCACCCTGGACCCGGCCGCCTGCAGCTGGCGGGGGAGGCGCAGGCTTCAGAGGAACGGTTTACCAGAGCCGCCAGGGGAAGACTTTCCCTAAGTCTGAGCCCTTCTTGGTCCGGCTCCGAAACCGAAGCCTGAAGTGGTTCAGGAGCTGCAGGGACGCGACGCGCCCCCTGGTGGCTGGGGCAAAACTTTGTGGAATGTAGGAGCTGGTTTATTTCTTTTGTCAAGCTCAAGGGGAGGCGGTGCTACTGCAATGTTTTGGGGCTAAGATGTTCCT
The DNA here is from genome assembly GCF_037783145.1 of Equus przewalskii. Taxonomy (NCBI): domain Eukaryota; kingdom Metazoa; phylum Chordata; class Mammalia; order Perissodactyla; family Equidae; genus Equus; species Equus przewalskii. Next base: position 2,793,654 of record NC_091833.1, on the reverse strand, counting down.
TTCATAGTCTTAACTAAAAAGCGCGCAACCAGACGCCGGAACCCTACAGATGTGGGTGTGTGGGGCGACCAGAGTTAGCTCACTGGTGGAAGAGTGTGTGGATGTGGGCTGATGGTCTTCAACGGTGGGCAAATCCGAGAGGGAAAAGCCAGGTCCAGGGATAATCCACGTGCGTGGGGCATAATCTGCGAGGTGACAACGCTAGGGCAATCCACCCGTTTGCCCCCCACCCCTTCCCTCACTTTTTGCAGTTTGTGATGCTAATGCGTCTTTCGAGCTTGACAGCCCGCGTGGGCCCTGTGTCTGTTCCCTCCTCCCGCCCCCGGCGCCGCCAGCGCCCGAGTCGGGGCCCCGCGTGCCGGTGCGGTGCCCGCGCCCGCGCCGTGCCTGCCGCCGCCGCCGCCGCCGCGGTCCGGGTTTTGCGGGCGGCCGGAGCTGTATTTCCAGCGCTGTCCATCGCTCGGTGCTGTTGGCCCTCTCTCCGTCTGATCCGAGCCGGAGCAGTGCGGGGCGCCCCACGGGATCAGAGCGCTCCCCCGCCGGGACTCCGCTCCTCACATCCTCCTGCTGGGACCCGGCTACATTTCCAGCCAAGCCTGGCTTTATTATGTGTCTCTGCAGTGCAGCCCCAGCAGCCGGATCGGGAGGAGGAGAGCCAGCGACCACAAAGAAGACAGGAGCGCAAGGGAGGCTGGCGGGCGGGCCGGCGCCGGCTGGAGCGCGGAGGAGCCGGGGCGCAGCCGCCGCCGCCGCTGCCCGGGAGGACGGGAGCCCGGCCGCCGCCTGCTCGTCCTCCTCCTCCTCCGCCGCCGCCGCCTCCCCCCTCTCCGAGCCCCTGGCCCATGGAGGCAGCTAGCGGGGCCGGCGACTTGGCACCGGCCTGGGGATCGGCTGCGTGCCGCGCGCTGAGCACCGCAGCCCGAGGGCAGGCAGCGGCGGCCCGGCGCACGGGTTGAGCGATGCCCGGGGCACGGGCGCGCCTGTCCGCGGCCGCCTGACCGCCCCCGCGCGCCCCTTCCTCCTCCGGGGGGCAGGCGCCGGACCGAGCCGAGAGCCAGAGAAGGGGGCGTGAGCCAGGGGCCCCGAGCTGCGGCTTCCGAGCCACTGCAGCCGTTTCGAGCCCCCCAAGTAGGCTGAGTTGAGGGACTCCCCTCCCCATCCATCATAATCTCCAAACCAGGCGTTTGGGCATTTTTTAGCCATTAATATTTATTATTATTATTATTTTTGTGCGGCAGGAGATAATTTGAAGGCTTTTTTTTTTTTTCGGGGGGTACTGAGCTTCGGCGCTCTCGACTGCCTCCCGGTCTCCTACCCCCCGGAGACCCCTTCGACTCCAGCCCTGTTCCCCCTCCTCAGATGGGTTCATTGTGAGCTCCGCACCGGGCTGCGTGGCCGGACGCCTGCAAACTTTGCACAAAAATCCGGCAAGGGGCGGAGGAGGAGAAGGAGGAGGAGGGTGAGGGTGGCGGTGGGGTGGGGGAGGGAGGGAGGGGGCCGCAGGGGCCGGGGGCCGGCGGGGGGTGGGGAGGAGGAGGGGGGCGGCTTTTTTTTTTTTTTTTTTTTTGCATAACTCGGCTCAGCCGAGTGGCCTCCGGACTCCCCGCGCCGCTGGGACCGCCGCTGGGACCGAGAGCCCCCGGCTGCCGCATTGCAACAGGCAGGGCCCCGGCGCGCCCCCCGGGCCTCCCTCCGCCCCCGAGCGGCCTCGGCCGGCCCGGGCCGCCCCCCCCAGGGAGGCCGCCCCGGACCTGCGAACCGCTCCCCGCAGCCGCCGACCCGGCTGCAAAAAAAAAAGTTTCCGAGAGGCAGGCGGAGGAGAAGGGGGAGAAGGGCAGCCCGGAGCGGCGGGGGGCGGCGGGGGGAGCCGGCCGCGGAGGGCGACGGAGCGCCGGGAGCCCCGGACATGTCCAGGCGGAAGCAGGCGAAGCCGCGCTCGGTGAAAGGTGAGCGAGCGAGGCCCGGCGGAGGCGCGAGAGAGCGAGCGAGCGAGCGAGGAGGGAGGGAGCGAGCGAGGGAGGAGGGACCGGCGAGCGGGCGGGCGGCCGGGGACCCGCGCGAGCGAGCCGAGAGGAGGAGGAGGCGGCGGCGGCGGAGGAGGCGGAGGCGGAGGAGGAGGAAGAGGAGGGGGAGGAGGAGGCCGGGAGCGGGAGGCGGAGGCGGTGGAGGGGTGCGCCGCGGACACCCTACCCGCCCGGACCGTCTCCGGGCCGGGCGCCGCCGCCCGCGGGGCACCTGGGCCTGGGGGCGCCGCCGAGGGGCCCTCGCTGCTCCCTCCGTGCGGGCCCCGGGCCCGCGTGGCCAATCAAGGGGTGCGGGCCCGACTTGGCGGGGATTGCGAATCTCGGCGGCGGCGGCGGCGGGAGGAAGGAAGAGGCGGTGAGGACGGGCGCCCGGGAGGCCAGCAGCTCGGAGGCCGCTCTCGCTGGGCCCCGGGCCTTGTCGCCTTTCCTCGGCCCCCGCCTTGTCGGCCCGGGACGCCGAGGGCGGCGGGCGTTGCTTGCGCGCGCCCCCACCCCGGCCGCCGCGCGCCCCTCCCCGCCCCCTGCCCAGGCCGAGCTCCCGGTCCGGGCCCCCGCACTTCCTGCCTCCTCCACCGAGGCCAACCCGGCCGGGAGCCTCCGCCAGGAGTTCATTGTCTGCGCAGCGCCGGCGGGGCGCGGGTCCCCAGGGGAGCGCAGCGGCCGCGGTGCGAGCCCTTCCGCCGAGGGCGCCCGGGACCCGACCCGGGGTACCGCATCCTTGACACCAGGCCAGCTTCCTGTATCGGGTCCCCGGAGTGCACACGTTTGTGAGGACACACACACACACACACACACACCCACCCACCCACTCCTATCGTCTCCTTGCTTTGCTTTCTATTTCTATCGAGGGCCCCCGGCTCGAGTGGGCCCCTGGAGAGTAGAGGCGCCTGGGAGAGGCCGCGCGCAGACGGCTGAGCCCCTCCCCTGCCCTTTCCCCACCCGCTGGTCTCCCCAGGCCTCGCCTGCTGCTTTGTCCCGATTTCCAGCCCCTCGGGTGGGTGCCTGGCTGCGCAGGGAGATGGTAAAGGAGGGACAGGACGAGAGCGGCTACGGCTCTGGATCCAGAAGTCCCGGCTCTGGATCCAAAAGTCCCGAGGCCCTTGTCTTCTCCCAGCTCCCCTGATGACCTCTGGCCCGAGCCCAATTCTGCTTTGAAAGGTTCATTTCCTGGAGGCCTGCGCGGGAAAGGCGCTGGGGCCCCGCTCCCTTCCTGCCAGCCTTGCTTCTGGCTGGAATGGCCAGGACGGAGTCTGGCAAGCAGGGTCGTGAGACGCCCGCCATTTCTCTCCTTTTGAAGTCCCAGGAGGTGCGGGGGCACTGGCTTAGCAGAGCCTCTCCTGTCATCTTAGAAGCAGACCAACTCAGTCTCAACTTAGCAACCCGGCCGCTCCTTTTCCTCTTTTTCCTTGAGGGAAGTGGGTCTTGTTCCCCTCGCCCTGGCAGGCATCCCAATCTGGGATAGCCTGACCTGTTCCTCAGGACTGGGGGTCCAGAGGGTGTTCTCATTGAGGGACCAGGAAACCAGAAGAGAGACCCCAAGAAGGGGACAGGCAAACGCAGATGTTTGTCCTTTTGCTGAATGTAGGGCTTTGTGGCTTGACATAATATTTGATTTCTTTTCTCTCTCCCTGGCTCACTGCTCACTCCTTCATTAGCCACTTAAGGTGGTCAGAATAAGATGTAGAATGGGAGGCTCTGGTTGGAAACCAGTTTTATCTAACCCGGGCAGTTGATTTTGGGTTAAAATCTATGTGTAGGAGCGGATTTTTCATAAAGGAAGATTTAAAGCTTACCTACCTCTGACCTCAATCAGTGCCCCCCAACACCCTTGTTTTAGAAGACGATACACAGAAAGCGATTCTCGCTGAACAGATGGGTGGGTGTCTGAGTTGCTCCAACCTGGTTCAGAAACCACTGTGTGCCTCTGAGAAAGACTCAAGAATTGGTCTTCAGCCTTTCATGAGATGAGGCTTGACGTGATTTTCACTGAGTGTCTCTCTCTAAATGTACTGTATGTGGACCTATAGCAACAGTTCAAGCTAATTGATGGGGGACGACAGCAAACTGGGAACAGGCCAGTGCAGGCATTTGAGAAGTGTTGTAACTATCAACCACAGGGCGCCTTTCTGCCCTTGGAGTCTGACATCCTCTGTTTCTTCCTGTGGTTCTCTGCATTTTCCAAAAGCAGCTACAACCTTTGTCTCTCACCATTTGCCTTTTATTCAGTTTACTGGCGTGAATAGGGTGGAGATGTGGCCACTTGTCAAGGGAGGAATTGAGAGAGAAGATAATTTGGGTAGATAAGAGCTACAGCAGGTGATGGGCTCACTGCTTTTCAAGAAGTGCCTCCCCCTTTCTCAAGCAATATTCAAAAGTGTGTGCTTGAGTGTGGACAGCTCCAACCAAGTGTTTAAAGCGACAAGGTCTTCACCTTTAAAGATGTTTGAAGGTGCTTCTTAAGGAACAGTGGTGCCTTTTAAATTTTATTTCATTTTCTGTCGCCTGCACTGCTGTGTGTCAGGGCTAACGTAGAGGCATTGTGGACTTGTCCAGCCCGCACGTTCTGCTGTGGAAGTTGCTTGACTGTAATTCGTAATTGATCTCGGAAATGTGAAAGCCCATAGCAGGAAGGAAAGACAGAAATATAACAATTTCTAATGGATGCTCAGAAAGTGTGATTTGAAAGCACTGGCACTGCTGCTTTGAAAATCAAACAGGCCTGAGGGTGGGGTGGAGGGGTCTCAGTTCCCACTCGGAGACGCAACCTCCCTTCTGGAGTGGGGTCACTGGTCCCACAGGATGTTTGTCCTTCTTTGGAAAAGCTAGCTCCCAGGCAGGACACCCAGCAAATTGGGTAGGGGGCTGGAGCAGGGGAGAGAATAGCCTCATTGGTTTTCAAAAGCCTTGTGATTTAAAAAAAAAAAAACCCCCAAACCCACGAATATTACAAAAGTCAGATTTCTGACCGATTTTCCCTCCCTACGCCGTTCTGCCCCCTTTTGTTTCCTGGTGGTGTGGTGTGGCAGTTGCGAGGTGATTTGTTCCCTTTGATAATTTTGGCCTCGTTCTCTGCGACTGCTCTCATCACATCTCACTGATGTTATTTTGGCTGATGATGCTGGGTGGTTTGGTGACCTGCCTCCCTCACCCACGCTGTCGACTCAGATCCACGAAACAGCCTATGCATTTACAAGGGAAGTAAACACATCCTTTTCCTAGCCTCAGATGAAAACTTTTGAATAATTTGTAATATGGTCAGTTTTCTCCATCTAGCAAGTGCCTGTTAATTACAATTCTTAGTATTAATTAACACTCAGGCTGCACCCACACAGCCCCTCCAACCCCAACATCCAAAACTACCCCCGGTGACTTCTCTGCACTCCCCTTGCTTCTCTGTCTCCTTCTCCTCCCAGCCTGTAGCTCCTCAAAAGTCCATCGTATAAATTTGGTGGTCTGGGGACTTGGGAACAGTGTAGTTTGCCACTGCTCGTGTTTCCATGGAAATAATTGAGATGTAATAAATAGAGGCGTTCTGAGGTTACAGGTTTCTTGATTCAACTGAGACCACATACAAGTGTAAATTGTCGAGATTTGTTTGGCTAAGTGTACATGATCTTGTAGGAAGGGCAAAACAAATCCGTTATAGAGTCTTTAGCTTTCTCTGTGGATTGGGGCAGCTGATATTTAATCCTAATATTTAATCTCCTCCTCCTCAATTAAGTAACCCAGTCCCAGCTTTGGAAGGGCCTGTCTCTCTCTAGAAAACAGTCTTTATGTGTAATGACTGCTGTTTAGATTCTTACACCTGTTTCCTCGCAAAAACTTAATAAGTGATACGAGAAGATAACTATGTGCCTCTGGCAGAAGGACGCTGCTAAACGTCCTAAATTCCTAAATTAATAAGGAAAGGTGCAAAGTGCCGGTGACTTTGCAGTCATAAAGTAATTCGGTAGAAGCAGCCAGTCCTGGCACTGTGGTGGTTTGCTACAGCATGTTGACAGAGGAGGAGTCGGGGGAACCAAGAGAGGAGGAAACTGGAGTGCAGCATCTTTGAGTCCGGCATTCCTAGATGGGGGACCAAAGGCTGGGCATCTGGTTCAATCGAATAGAAAGTTGCAATAATTGCTATATCGGTAGCCAACTCTTAAGCTGGTGGCTGTGGAATTCTTCCCCTGATGTAGGATTTAATAGTCTGGCAATTAGATGCATTGATTTCTCTTAACTGTTCATTTGGATGTGTAAATGAAAGGAATCTGCCACTGAGGCTGATGCTGCCGACGTGCTGCCTGGCTCTTGGAAAAAGGCTCATTTAGATGGTGGTGGGAGAATGTGATTCTTCAAGGCAGTGTTGGGGCCAGTTCCCTCTTCTTTTAAAATCTTTGCCCATTTTGCAGTGAAATGAACAGCACCTGTCATTCAGATACTGTTTAAAAATAAACAGCGATGTCCAGTTATGTCTGAAAAGCACACACAGCCTTTTCTGCTGCAGATGCTGACAGAGTAACATCTCTGTCTTTGACTGGACTCACTTGCATGTTTTTGGCAGATGGTCTGTTAGGTACCAGAGGGAAAAGTCACAAAACACCTTGACTCTGAGTTCCAGTGGGACCCCCCTGCTGGAAACTGAATGAGTTCTCTCCCCCTCTCTTCCTCGGCAATAGTCTGGAGCTTGGGGCTACCTAGACCAGCGGTTCTGTCAGCCCTGAGGAGGTGTGGGGACATGCCATCTTGGACCCCTGGGCAGGCTGGTGGACTCTTGTCGCTCCAGTGGCTTGGAGAGTGTATAGATAATGAGCTTTCACAAACATTAGCACCTCTTAACTCCCTGCTCCTGGACCCTCAGGTTTCTGTGTCACCAGCCTCTGACATGCAGGCATCTACAACTGTCTTGATGGTAAACAAGCAGAGGATGGCTAGCTTTACTGATGGCCCCATCCTTTTTACCAAGGTGGGTGGGTGGGTTTAGTTAACTCTTTGCTTGGTTGAGGTTAAGGTGGATTTACTTTTCCCGGACCTTGTCTGTGGTACACTGCTGTTTGCAAAGAATATGATCTTCGTGTCTCGAAAACGTTTGCAGTAGGTTTCAGGGCTCCTTTCTTATCTGCAGGTCTAGGGTAATTACAACAGGAGACTGCCTTGAAAACTGTTAGTGGGCTCCCCATTACTGCGGGTAGCTGGGGAAAACCGTGATACACCTTGGTTGGTGAATTTGGCAATTTCTGCAAATTCTTGTCAGCTTCTAAGGGCATTTTGTGCATAAACATGTTAGTTGGTAATTAGTATAGTTTTGCACCCAAAATGGACTAATTAAGCCTGGATTGGTGATATCCCGCTTGAAGTTTCTGACTCTGGCTGTTAGCTCCCTTGGCCTACTGTGGGAGAGGTAGGGTTGAGTGCAGTGGGGAGATGCCATTGGAAACTTTTGATTCATAGCTTACCTGCCAGGATCGGTGGCAGCCAACGATTGGGGTTGTATACTCAGTAAATAAAAATACTTTACCTTTTTTCAAGGAGTGCCAATTAGCTGATTGCTCAGTGTGACTGTCTTAAAGGAGAATACTGTTTTACCTATCTTCTTGTACAAAGGTTTGATTTTTAATGTCTTGTGAAAAGGATTTTCTTTGTCTTGATTGATGTCAGGAATAAAAAGCATGATGGTAATATCCCTTTGAAAGCTATTGTATTGTCAGCCCTGGCTGACAGCAGGAGGGCCTCCCAGCGTTATAGATTAGTGCTGTGAAAACACTGACATTTTCTTTGTTGCGTTGCTGTTGTCTACTTGCAAAGTCAATTACACAATGTTGGAGCTCAGTTACCGGGTTGACTTTGGGAGTAGCAACGTCTGTCATTCTCTTCTTAAAGATATAATTTTCCTTTGTTGTTTTGTTTTGTTTTCTTTTTTTTCAAACCTGCCTCCCTCTGGTTACTGCCCCCTGCCCTCGCCCCTCCCAGTCTGAATGTGTTACCCAGGTAAACACACTCTGGTTTCAGTTATGACAAGTTAAATTCAAAGATTGCTACATCATTATCTCTCAATTCTTCTGCTCCTTCACATTTCAGGGGCTTCTTATTGATACAGTGACTACAGCAACCGAGATACATAAAAAATCCATCAAATGAGATTACGGTGTTGATAATCTCTTATCAAGTGGGTTGTTCTCTGGATTTGGGGTCCTTGAGGTTGACAAATTCGGGGTTTTCTTTCTTCTTTTTCCTGTAGATTCTGACCCTGGATGAACCAGGTTCCTGGGTTAATGGGACCCCAGCAAACAGTGTTTGGTTATGGAAGATTTATAAGCATTCCCATCTCAGAGCCCAGGGCTGTTGAGTTTTGGACTTGGAATCCTGCGTGACATCACGGCCAGGGTGGAAGGGATCTCGTAAGAGAATCGCGTCACCCATCCTTCTCCCATCACAGATGGCAAACGTGCATTATAAGGTGGTGCACGTGTGCCTTTGCTAGGTGCCCTTGGCCTCAGGACTGGTCTGTATTCCTGTCTAAATGTGTGGAATCCTGAAACTGGAAGAGACGCAAAGCTTGAAATGTTTGAAGCTGAAAATGGTCAGCTGAAAATGTTTTTATTTATCCTCCCCCCTCTCCCCATCCCTGCCTTCTCCAGAGAGAGAAAAACCTAAATTCCTTAGTTCTTGGAACCCAGCGGCCAGAGAGGCCGTTCCCTGACAGCAGACAGAACTCGGGGCCAGGAGACTGCGGCCCCTGACTCGGGAGGACCGGGCTGTCAGGAAACTCTGTCCGAGGACACGAATTGTGGGCCCCCGAGTTGTTATTATGAACCACCAGACAAGAGCGTGTGTTCGCCAGCAATTTGTCAGGACTAATTTTGTTTTTCTCCAATAATTGAAAATTAATGTCTTGAAGTGAAAGCAGATGTTCATGTCATCTTCTGAATTGGGATATAAAATGGGGCTCTGTAGATGGGCTCACTAATTTAGCAGCAATTTCCCTCTCGTAGCTAATGGGGGTGTTGGGGCTGGCGGTACCCAAGGACCAGGGATGAGGAGGCGAGAGAGAGCCGAGCGTGAGCTGCACAGGTGTGCTGTCTGTGGTGGATGCTGCCGAGCCCTGGGCATGAGGGCGTGGCAGGAGTGTGCATTTGGAGGGAAAATGCTTCCTGGGACTAAGAAACTTGGAGAAATCATTGTCTTGAGTACTCATTTGCATGAGAAGTATTTATTGAGCTAATTCAAGGCATTAGCCTGGAAGAGGTGAGGGGAGCCCTTGGTTTGGGGAGAGAGTGGATTCATCCATATTAGTGGATCCTCAGTTCGTCGCTTTCCCCTAGAGTAAAGCTGGTTAAAATTTCAGATTCCGGGCCGGGATCCTAGAGATGCTCACCCACCTGGTCTGGGGAGGGGTTCAGAACTCTTCATTTTTTTTCCCTTTTTAAAAATTGAGGTAGGACATACCTAGCATAAAATTTGTCATTGTAACCATTTGTGAGTGTCCGGTTCCATGGCATTAAGTCCATTCGCGTCGTTGTATAGTCATCACCACCGTGAACTTTCATTTCTCATCAGCAGCCTGGGGTTGGTGCGGTGGGGAGCTCAGCCCGCCACCCTCCGAGGAGGCCGTCCTGTTCGGGGTCTCCATTTTCCAGGGAGAAATGGAAACAGGGGCTCAGAAGATGAAGTGACTCTGAAGAGCTGGTAGTGCTCTTCCTCGCTCTGATGTGCGAGGTGGGTCGCGTGTGCCAGAAGCTGGGGCAGGGCTCGCCATCAGGACCCCAGTGGGCGCAGGGCAGGAGGGGTGCTTAGGAGCTGTTGAGTGAGCTGGTGACCATTCTCAGGGTCAGAAGGAATCTCTTTCCTTGGGGACACCATTCCTCTGGAGACTAAGACTGGCTGAGTGTGAGCTTGCCCAGTGGCCCTGGCAGGGCAGATCCCAGCGGCCTCCATACCTGCCTGTCAGGACCCAGACAGCCCCCCGGCCTCACCCAGCCCTGCACACTTCAGGCTGGTTTGTCTGTGACGAGGAAAGGGGAGGGACGGCTGTTCAGGAATGGCCACTTAGGTGCCTTGACTTCAGTCCTGGAGGGCCGGCCACCTCTGGCCCGGGGTGGGCACTGCAGACCCTTACACTGTTCTCCACCTCGGAGGTGCCAGCGCCTTTTTCTCCCTGGTTTTCTCTGTAATTGAAATCTGCCCTTTCATTACCTGGGCATGAATTATTTTTTGCAGCGTTGTCATTCCCTATCCTGCTGTGAGGTTTATCTCTTCTGTTGATCCTAATTAAATAAAACATACTGTTCACCTAACTCCTGTTGCACTGAATTTTACCTGCCTGAGGGCAGAGTGATGGCCATCTGGGCTTGGGCAGGGAGCAGGGCATGGCTGGGTAAGGGCGCTGGGGTGGTAGCGCCTGCCGCATCCGGGCTGTGTGTACTCCCTTGGCCTGGGACTGCAGGCCCTTGTAGCCACCAGCAGCATAGAGCACATTTCTGGTTCCTGAACTGAGTTATGACTTTGTCCCTAGCCCCCTGGGGCTGCAGGTTTGAACTTGGGGAGAGGAGAGACAATCACTAGCTCCAGAGGGTCCCCAGGGAGAGGGTGAGGGAGGAGAGCAGGCTCCCAAAGGGGCGGAATGGAAAGAGGGGCAGACTCCTGTCACCTAGGGTGGAGGCTGCAGAGAGTGCTGGGTTCTCTAGGGAGCAGCGAGCAGTGTCAGTGCCCGGGACAGCTCTGTGGGTGCCGTACGCCCCTCAGGGAGAGAGTGGCCAGCCAGGGGCCTGGCACATGTACTGGGAAGATTCAGACCCTTGCTGTTTTTGCCTTTGAACTTCTCAGGATCCTGAAAACCTCAGGTTAAAAGCTTCATGCAGACTTCTTTGGGTGTGTCTGTGGCATCCTTGGTTTCATCCAGCCTGAACTTGCACACTTTCACTCGCAGGGAGCTCACTACCTCGTGCACATCTTTGCATTTTTGGCTTGAATTTAACCTGTTCTTCTTCCCATGAAGCTGCATTCTGCCTCCCGTAATTTCAATGCATTGGTCCTGGTTCTGTCTCCTGGGGCCTTAGGGAGTAACTCAAGTTCCCAGTCTCCGAACAGCCCTGTTGAGAGTTGACAAAGCTTGCCTTGCTCTACTCGCTCAGTGGCAGGATCTCTATGTATGGGGTGCGGTCAGCCTCATGGGCTTCCAGGACCCCACACTCATTCATAGATGGCCTTGACCTAGGCTTCTGGGTCCTTGTGTCTAAAAAGGATTTCTTACATGACTGAGTAAATATGTAAACTGTTAAGGGAATAAATGAATGGGTGGACAAGTGAATGAGTGTGTAGTAAATAGATGACGGATGAATGAATACACGAGTTCCTAAGTGAACGACTGAGAGAGTGAACTGAGGGAACAGCTGTCCTTGAGGGTGATTCTGATGGTCTCTCCTGCCCCCTCCAGCTCCCCCCGGCCCCTATTCATGTTCAGGAGGTGCGAGATGCTCCACCCTGGAGAACTGGGCGTCCTCATGCCCCTTGGGGTTGGGGATGGCTCGTGCCCATTCCCCGCCTTTGCCGTCAGCCCGTACTGGGGGTGGCCGTGCTCTCTGCCGTGATTGTAGCTACTGTTTACTGAAGGCTTTGTGCCAAGCATTGTGCTAGATTGTAAAACATTTTTAAATAATGAAAGCAATATGAGATTTTCATACTAACTTTAAATAAAACAGAACTTTTAATTGAAGAAACTCCTCATCCTGCCTCCGACCATCCGGCCACGTTGCTGAGGGGGCTTCAGACCAGACAGATTTGACCCAGCTCGGTGCTGGCTGGGGCTCGCGGCCCAGCCTCCATTAAGCACCCTTTAAGACTTGCTTTATCTTTCACGGACGCTTTGCCCCTGAACAGCCCTCGGAGTCAGGGGTGGGGTTGAGGGGAAGGGCCGGGGTTTGTGCAGGAAGGAGAGAGTGAGATGTGTTTGCAGGGGAACTTGCCAGGAAAACAAAACTCAGAATGAAAGAGAGAGACCCTCTTCTCCCTGAAGGTCCGAGCCAAGATTGATTTCTTTCTCTCGTTGGGGAGGGTTGTGGGTTGAAGGAGACGTGCTCTGTGATCTGGGCACGACAGCTCCCTCTGTGGGCCTCAGTTTCCTTGTCTTTGAGATGGGAGGCACTTGGTTGGAGTAGCTGCCTGTGTTAGATCTTTTAGGATTTTACTTCCTGGAACAAAAGAAGGAGAAAACCCGAGAAGCTTTGGTGTTAAAATAATACAGGCTAGAAAGATATTGTTAAGTCTTTTCAAATTACCTTTTAAAGTGACCAGTCCACAGAGCGAGAAGTCTCAAGAGGTGGCCCTGGGGAACCCTACGGCAGGGCACTGGGTCCTCCCCTGCTCCCCTGGCCCTTTGGAAGGTTGAGGGGAACATGAGACAAGAGAAGAAATGTCAGGGTTTGATGGTGACATCGGTGTCTTTTCAGGTGTCTGACAGTTCAGCCTGTGGTGTCCCCGGCTCTCTGGGCTCCAGCGGCTTTGCCAAGCATTGCTGGAGCAGCTTCTCTCTGGTGCTTCTCTAAGCCAGAGACCACATGGGTGGAGAATGACCGAGTCCCACGTATGCCCATCCAGAGCCACCAGCAAGGCCAGCCCTGATCCCTGGAGAGGATGCTGGAGGGACAGTCATGACCAAGTACTTCCTTGTGCCAGGCCCTGCCTTCAGCCCTTCCCATGTGTCCCCCCACTCACCCCGAGTTCTCACAACAGCTCTCTGATTCATCTCAGTTTCACAAATGTACAAACCTCACCCCAAAGTCACATGGAGGAGGTAGCGGAACTGGGATTAGCTCCAGAGCCTGCCAGTAACTGTTACCTGTATTTATAATGACCTGAGGGGCCAGGAAGACAGCAGAGACACTCATGCTTTCTCTGGGGGCTGGAGAAGTCCCCGGGCTCTGGGCTAGGAGAGAGGGCCATGAGGGAAGGCACAGGGGTCTGTCCTGCTCCCCACTCTTGTAATGCTGCCTTCTGGCCTGTCCACATGCACATCTTAAAAAAGTAATAGAATCCGCTCCTTTCCTAGAGATAAGCACTGTTTTCCACAGGTATCTTTCCTTCCAGACCTTTTCTGTGGTGCACTGACACAAAAACATATGTACATACACCTATGCGTACCTCATTTTAAACCTGGATGGTCTCATGTACCGCTTGACCACACTGTCTGTCATTTGTTCTTTTCATGTAGCAGTGCGTTTCCAATCTTGGTTGTGCGTTAGTATCATCTTAGGCACTTAAAGCAATAACATTACCTGGGCCCCACCACGGATCAGGTAATCCAATCTTTGAGGATGAGGCCCCAGGTCAGGTTTTTTTTTAAAGCTTCCAGAGTCCTTGGAGTGTGCAGCCAGGGTTAAGAACCATTAGTGTGAGACATACCATCATGCTAGTGTTACAGACCTGTTCCATTTCCACAGCCACCATACTACAGAACGGATGTACCAGAATTTACCTACGATACTCTATTGATGGACGTTAAGCTGCTTCCGGTTTCTCACTGTTATAAACAGGATGCAGGGAGCATCCTTGTTTATAAATCTTCATGTTTCTTAGGCTAGATTTCTAGAAGTGGAATTGTTAGGTCAAAGAGGAGTTGCTGGAAAAATTTGAGAGAGAGCTCCAAATTGCCCTCCACAAAGGCTGTGTCGCTTTATCCTTCCATAATAGTGTGTGAATGCATGTTTCTCCTAATCCTTGCCCACGTAGGATGTATTCTTTTTTTCTCTTTCTTTTGTCTTTTCCCTGTCTTTTTCGTTTTGCCAATCTGGTGGGCAAGAAACAGCTCATTGTTTTAATTTGTATTTCCCTGATTACTAGTGAAGTTGACCATTTTTCTTATGTTCATAGACCATTTTTATTTCTTCTTCAGAAGGGGGCACTGCACTGAATGTGGAGCTTGGGGGTTTGGGCATTTCTTTCCCTCAGCTAGTCCTTTAGTCCTGTCTCTTCTTCCTTCCATCCATCTATCCATCATCCATTCATCATGCATCCATTCATCATCCATCACTCATCCATTCATCATCCATCCATCCGTCATCCATCCATCACCCATCCATCCGTCATCCATCCATCACCCATCCATCCGTCATCCATCCATCCATCCATCCATCCATCCATCACCCATCCATCCGTCATCCATCCATCATCCATCCATCCATCATCCATCCATCCATCCATCCATCCATCCATCACCCATCCATCCGTCATCCATCCATCATCCATCCATCCATCATCCATCCATCCATCCATCATCCATCCATCCATCAATCCATCATCTATCTATCCATCCATCCATCATCCATCCATCCATTCATCATCCATCCATCCGTCATCCATCCATCCATCACCCATTCATCCATCCATCCATCCATCACCCATCCATCCGTCATCCATCCATCATCCATCCATCCATCATCCATCCATCCATCATCCATCCATCCATCCATCCATCCATCCATCACCCATCCATCCGTCATCCATCCATCCGTCATCCATCCATCACCCATTCATCCATCATCCATCCATCCATCCATCCATCCATCCATCATCCATCCATCCATCCATCCATCCATCCATCACCCATCCATCCATTCATCCATCCATCATCCATCCATCCATCATCCATCCATCCATCCATCCATCCGTCATCCATCCATCCGTCATCCATCCATCATCCATCCATCCATCATCCATCCATCATCCATCCATCTGTCATCCATCCACCATCCATCCATCCATCCATCCATCCATCATCTATCCATCCATCGTCCATCATCCATCCATCCATTCATCCATCCATCCTCCTTTCTTTTCCTTCCTTCCTTCCAGATCCTGAGTATCTTACTCAGCTGAGACTCTCAGCCTGGGCTCCAAGGAGGATGCAGAGATGAACCAAATGGAGGCCATGCTCTCAGGGAACCCATAGTCTGGAGAGGATGTAAGACCCTAACCAACAGGACCAGACAGGACAGTCCAAGACAGAGGTGGAGGTTGAGGGCTGAGAGAAGTTGGAGGGATTCCTTTTGATGGGGGAATCAGGCAAGGCCTGGAATAGGGGCTAGTGTTTGATTTGGGCCCAGAAGGATGGACTCACAACACCAAGGGCAGCCAACATTAACGAACACCCCTTCTGTGCAGGCACTGGGCTATGTACTTCACAGGCTCTATCTCATTTAATCTTGACACTTCTGAGCGCTCAGGTGGGCATGTCGGACTTTCTTTTTCAGAGGCGATAATGGATCCTCAGCTGAGCTCCCTTCTCACGTGAATGGTTAAACTTTTCCAGGGAGGGCAAGTCAGCTATCCAAGGTCATACAATGACCTTGTGGCAGAATTGTGCCTGGGGGCAGGGCAAGGATGAGGGCGAGTGGTGGATCTTGCTGCTGCCACTCATCCAGGCCAAGGCCTGCCTTGGGAGCAACCTGGGATCCCAAGGTTCTGGGACATAGGATATTCTGAGCAGGCAGACCTGGGCTCCCACCCCTCATCTCACTCATATTCTCACCACGTTGCTGGTGAGCCTCAGCTTCGTTTTCTGTGGAATGAGGGCTCTGCTCCCAGGAAAGTCTCAGGAGGGAGCAAAAGCTTTGTAAAACCGAAATGGCCATCCAGAGGGATGGGGCACGGTCACTCTGGAGTAGCCTAACTTTGCCCTCTCTCTCTCTCTGTATATTGGTGCTCAGAATGCAGCGCCAGAAAAAATGGGTGGGAAAAACCTAGCTTTTAATCTGTCACCTGCTGGGGCGCCCCAGCCTCTTGGTGGTACCAGGTTGTGAATGAGGCTTCTGCGCCCCCATGTCCATTCTCCCCTTCTCATCAAGGACAGCAACCTTTCTTAAGGTGTGCACTGGACAGGCATGAGGAAGGGGGCTGTGTGGGAGGGCCTGTGTCCCAGAATTGGTGTGCACGTGTGTGCCTGTGTCTGTGTGTGCATGTGTCTTTGTCTATGTGTATGCGCATATGTGAGTGCATGAATCTGTATGTGTGCGTGTGTGTGCTGGCTCGAGTTTGCCTCTGTGTGTACACGTATGCATGTGCATGTGCATGTGCATGTGTGTGCACTGTGAGCGCCAGCCTCCAGGGGGAAGGGGCTCTTGCTGCTGCTTGCGTGGGTCAGACTATTGGGGTAGGTGCAGAGAAAATGCACATGGGGGTTAGACTTCGTTGTGAATTTACTTTATAGCCATTCATTTGAATAATTTTGGAGCACCTCCTCTGTGCCAAGCACTATGCTAGATCTGACCTCACAAAAGACAGAAGAAAGTTCTTTCTCCTTCTATGATTCACTTTACCAACTGTAAAGTTCGGGCTGTGAGGGTGGGAAATGAGTTTATATTGGTGTTTCCCAAAATGTATTCCAGGATTTTGTTGATTTTCCACTAAAAGAATAAAAAATGTTTTCTGTGGCCAGACACATTTGGCAAACACTGGTAAATGGAGTTAAAGTTTTTAAAACTTTTGACAGAGCCTCTCAAATGCTAATGCGGGACTCTCTCAGATGTTAGTTCTGATTTCCAGACTCATTTGATCACTTGTCATGGAATCCTCTTAGCTGGGTACAGCTTGGGTTTCTACGCTTTTAAGGTCTATCTTACCTGTTTGTCCATTCATTCATTTGTTTATTTCTTCATCCCACACACGATTATTGAGTACCTACTGCGTGCTGGGCACTGTTCAAGGTGCTGAGGCCACAGCGGTGGATAGGAGAGAAGTTTATTCTAGTGGAGGCAAAGGCCACCTACAAGTACATGAGTCAGTAACATAATTTCTGGGAAACAAAGCAGGTCCTGGGATAGGGAGTGGTGGGAGAGGCTGTCCAGACAGGGCCGTCTGGAGGTGACATTTGAGCCCAGGGTGATGGGGGAGGCATGATGGAAGCTGGGGGCTGGAAGCCTATGCACTTGGTGCTCTGAAGGGGCTGAGGGATGTGGGAGGAAGGGGTCCTTCCCTGGGAGGACCCGCCACTGGCCCAGCCTTCCTTGGTTTCTGTGGTACAGTCCAGGCTCAGAGAGGCTTCTCTGGGTGGTGAGTCCGTTTGATGGGGCTGTTTCTGGGCAAGGATGGCTTCTGGCTCCCAGTCCTGCCCTAGAAGCCTCCTTGCCCTCCTCCCCAAACCATGTGGTCCTATGGCAGTGTAACCCTGTGCACATCACCAGGAGGTCTCAGTGGATGGTCCCTCCCTGGGCAGGGGGGCTGTGAGCACCAACCCGCAGAGCCCCTGCCTGTCTTGGTCACTACCGTGTCCCCAGTGCCTGGCACTGGACGCACATTCCCACCCCCTATCTGACAGATGGGAAAATGAGGCCAGGAAGCTCCCACAGCCCATTCTCTCAGAAGCCCAGCCCAGAACCAGCTCGTTTCCAAGCCAGGGCTGTGACCCGAGGCTGGTGGGATCGGGGAGGGCAGAGACTTCCAGGACGGGAGGTGGGATCTAGGGGCCTCCAGGGCCCTCCTGGGGTCTGCCTGCAGAGTTAACCGGTGTGACCTGGGTCCTAGGAGATGAGGGGAGGGGGACGGGGATGAGAGGAGCTGACGGAGGCGGGGGAGGTCGGGGTGGGAGAGGCCGAAGAGATCCAGGGTTGGGGAGGAGGCGGGCCAGGAGACGGGGAGGGGCCCTGGGAGGGGGCCTCGGGGCTCTTCCCGCCAGCGAGCAGGAACGCGCCCCTCCCGGCCTGGCCTGCCTGGCCCGCGGGGCGGCCCGGGACCCTTTGAGGCGGCCGTCCTGGGAGCGCGTCGGGCCGCCCCTCCCGCCGGCAGGCTCCGCGGCCGCGGCGCAGTCGCTCAGCCCGGGGCTGGGCACAAAGCGGCCGCGGCGGGGGGCCGGCTGGGAAGGCTCGCTCGCGCCGCCGGTGGGCCCCGGCTTGTTCTGCACGGCGGGCCGCCCCCGCCGCCCGCCCCTCGGCGACCCCAGGACTCCTGAGTCCCAGGCCCCGCGCTGGCAGCTGGGGGCCGGCGGGGGTGGGCCGCGGCCCGCTGGCCAGCTGTGCGCCTCGGGGGCGCTGCGGCTGGAGCGCCGATTGGTCTTGGCTTCGGGGCGGGGGCGGGGGCGGGGGCGGGGCAGGGGGAGGGCGGTGGGAAGCAGCGCGGGCCATCCGTGAGTGTATAATAATCAACAGTAAATGTCATTGATTGCTTCTGAGCACTTCACACTCCGTAATTCACTGAAGCTTCACGGCGACCTCGGAGGTAGGGACTGGGATTACCCCCTTTTTACAGAGCAGGAAACTGAGGTCAAGAGTGGGAAAATAAATCGCCCGTGTCCCACAGCTAGGACTAGACAGGCTTCGAAAGCAGGGACCCCGGCCCCAGAGCCGTGCTCTGCCCCTGCATGGCGCCCAGGCCTGCAGGTATGGGGTATGCGGCGTGGGAGTGCTGTTTTGAGTGCATTTGTATGTGTTCAAGAAATTACAGACAGAAGATTAGCAGACAGATCTGAGTCATGATTCTGGGTTTGCCACTTAAAATTCGCTCACTCATTCATTCACAGGATGGATACTTCCTGACTTCATTCATTCCCTGGCTGTGTATTTCTGGCTCTGCTAGTGGGCTTCTGCTATTGCTGGTGCTCAGTAATGAGTGAGAAGGCTGGGTCCCTGCCTTCAGGGAGCTTACAGTTTAGTTGGGGGTGTGGTAGTGGGATTGATAAAGTGTGAACAGTTACACCAATATGTAGTTTTTCATGGGCAGACGGCTCTGGCGTCTCAGCCTTGGACAGCTGTCCTGGAAGGCCATTTCAGAGGATGTGATGTGTCAGCTGGCCTGGGAGGATGAGAGGGAAACACAAAGGGAGGTGGATGGTCCCCTCTGGCTCTGAAACTCATTCCCAGGGCCTCCTCCCCCTGCCTTGGGCCCAGCCCTGCATGGATGGGTAGGAGGGAGAAGGAAAGGCCGTGGTCCCTGCCCATGAGGACCTGATGGGACAAAATCTGGGGGAGTTTTGAGTATGTATGTCTGGAGGGACAGGGACAAGTGTAGTGGGCTCTCCTAGAAGGGCTGGAGCACAGATGAAGAAAGAGGCAGGGGAGGGTAGTGGAAGAGGTTGCTGGGTGTGGGGTGGCCCACTGGTCTTTTCTGGGGAGCCCCCCGAGCAGGCCTCTGAGCCTTGAGCTTAGACGACTTCTGAGTGCCACATTGTTCCAGAGGTTCTCACAGGCACCTGCAAGTAGCCAGAGTACGTTGGAGGGGGTCCCTCTTCATTTGCCAGATGAGAAAGGGAGATCCTGAGACGTCCACAGCCCTGCCCTGGCTCATATGGCGCGTGTGTGTCAGGGCCGGTGTCCAGCCGTCAGTCAGGCTGCTCATTTCCAAGGTCCCTGCGTCCCATGGACAGGGGTCCTGACCCCAGCTCACCAGGCCTGGGACCTCCGCTGCACATCGTTAGGGTTGGAGGTGGAAGGGAGATGCTGATGCTCCATCACTATTACCCAAGTCCTGAGCTCACAGCCAGGCCGGTGAGAAGACAGCTGTCCCATGTGCCCGCTGCATCCACAGTCAGCCTAAGCTGGTTATCGGAACAGGCTTTCTTCTGAATTTCCTGTCTTCATTGCCTCAAAATACCCATTGCTCAGACTCATCCGGGGAGTGCCAGGCCTGTCACGGGTTCTAGGTCCGAGCTCAGTTCCCTACTCATGCGGGCAGGGTGAGGCTGGGCCTGTCCGCAGACGTCTCTGTGCATCCTGTCCTGCCTTCTTTTATCAGGAGAGTTCCAGTCCTGCTCTTCTCTTGGAGACAGGTTCCACCTGGGACATGGGGGTGGCAGAAGAGGGTAAGGACATTCATTGATCATATATATTGAGGCTGACTGCCCAGCACATGCTGAGTGCTTTATATACATTTTCTCATGAATCCCTTGACAGCCCGTTGGGGTTGGCACCATTACGTTTGCCATCCTGCGGGTGACGGAACTTTGAGGGTCAGCCTGAGGTCCAAGGTCACATGTCACAGCTGGGCTGCCTGACACCACGGGGCCTACCCCAGTTACTCCCAGGGCCTCCTTCTATGTGCCTGGTGAGCAGGCGGCCCTCCTCCCCCACGAGCCCATGCTGGCCTGGGAGACAGACCCATAAACAGTTATGAACTCTGAGGCTGGTAACACCCTTGAGGACCCAGCTGGTGGCCACCCCCCCCCCCCCCCGCCGCCCCCTGCCACTACTCTCCCCCTCTCCTGCCTGCCCAGGTCTGCTCCTGAAGTTCACATGGGGGAGAAGGGACTTGCACAGTTTGGGGGTAGGAGGCTGAGGCCAGGTCCCCGGGACATTTGGGGTGGGTGATGGACAGGGCTGTACCTTCTTCCTGGTTTCTTAGGAACTGCACACCCAGCCAGGCCAGCCCCTCTGTTCTGCCAGGTGGAGATGGGAGCTGCTTGCTTGCTGTATTTAGGGTGGGGAGTCCTCCTGTCTACTGCGTCTCCCTCCTCCCCTCAGGCCCCAAGGGACCAGCTAGCTCAGCCCAGGAATCTTGGATGTGGTGGTTAGGGGTGGGTGGCCTTGCTGAGGGACTCCAAGATTTAAAGGGCCCAGCCTCTCAGCCTCTCTGTTTCTGCTCAAACCACCCCCTGGGCCGGAGACCTGGCCTGGAGCCTGTATCTTCTTCGCCCTCAACATTTGCCCTGGAGACTGAGTTGAACCTGAGGGTGTGTGAACCTGCCGGCCAGTTTCCGGCTGCCCTTCGGCCGGCCCGTCCTGGCTGAGAAGCCCGGGAGCAGCTCCTCTCCCGGCTCCTGAAACGCCTCTCCCGGCACCGGCCCTCTGCCTTCCCCGCCCTCCACCCCTCCTGCGCCGGCTTCCTGGAACCCAGGGACCCTGGAGGCTTCTGGACCATATCGAGTTGCCTGGGTGGTTGTTGCCCTGTTTTTTTGGGCCATGCAGGGTGGGGGAGCTGGGAGAAAAGCCGATGATTGGGCCAGGGCCAGCCAGGGGTGGAGGCTGACGGCTAACCCCAGTCTCCTGGGTTGCACTGTGGGCCCCCAGCCCCTGGCCCTGAGGGGCCTGGCTTCCCCGCCTGGCAGGGAACAGCCCTGTTTGGCATTTCCTGCCTCCCTCCCTTTCATTTTGCACCAGGCTCCCCAAGGATGCCTCTGGGGGGACGTGGGGCTGCTCTGACCGTTCTCCCTGGTGACTCGGGCCTGACTTGGCCTGGTACCACCACAGTCCTGCTGAGCCTGGGCCCAGCATGGGGTCAGCTGGATGGCTTCTCCCCACCCTCCTCAGACCGCACCTCCTGGCTGGACAGCTGGGCCAAGCTGGGCCCATGTCTGGGTCTGAGCCAGAGGCCGAAGCCGGCTGTGAGAGCTCCTCGCAGACCCCGTGGCTTGGGGGCGGTGGGATGTGGGGGCTCTGGAAGAGGCTGAGCGGCTGGGGGAAGATGGAGCCAGGGGTGGGAGAAAGGGAAGGACCAGCCCTCGGGGGCAGGGCAGGCTAAGGTCTCCCTGGATGAATTCTAAGGTGATTTTGAGAACCCCCAGGTCCCTGGCACTGCTCTGCCCTGGCCCCCCAAGGCCCACTGCACACATGGTTTTGCTTTTCCAGGCATCTTCTCCTGGTCTCCTCCCTCTGGGTGCCTTCTGAGCTCCTCGGGCCCCTCCCCCAGCCCTCCTGGGCCCCCTCCTTCCTCCTTGACCCACTTTAGTCCCCTGTTGCTGGGGGAGGGGAGTGCACAGCCGGCGGCTCTGATCCTGGCTGCCTCCCCCAGCATCCCTTGGGGCGGGCTCTGGATGGAGCCAGCAGGCTGAGCCGGCCCAGCCCCAGGGACTGGCACACAGCGTGCTCCGAGTGGCAGCCTCCCTGCCCCCTCCATGGACAGACAGTTCTGGACAGCTGCCCCTGCCTGGGCCCCTGGGAGGCCCTGCCAGGGCCAGGCTCTGGTTTCCCCCAGCCCCAGGGAGCCAAGGCTCCAGCGGTCCCTCCTACACGCTGCCTTGCAGAGTGCACTTCCCGAGGGGCCTCAGGCAAAGCCAGGCCCCAGCCTCCACCCATTCCTCCCCTGAATCTCTGCTGGAGAGACAGGAGCTGGGATCAAGGTCTGTGTCTGCAGTTAAGCTGTGTGACTCTGGGAAATCCACCAACCCTCTCTGGGCAACAAGGGATTTGGACCAGATCGCTAACCTTTATTGAGCATTTACTAAGTTTCAGGGACTCAACTAAGCATTTTAAATTTATGATCTCATTGTATTATCACAGCTATGTCGTGAGGCATGCTTTCCTAATCCCTATTTTAAAGAGGAGGCAAGTGAGGCCCAGAAGGGGAAAGTAACTTGCTCCACATCACACAGGCGTAACCACAGGGGTTTGAGGTGAGATGATTTTTCCTTGCTCTAACATTCTGGAATCCATCCTGATGGCGGGGCTGTTAACTCTCCCAGGGCTACTGCCTGGCCCTCTAAGGACTTGAGGCCCTCCTCCAGGTTTCCTGCCTGAGTCCCTCGTCACTCTGTCCTGGTTGTGTGTTGTCTGGGTCCCCATACCTGCTCCTGCCCTGCAACAGGCTGTGGGAAGCCAAGGTCCCAGGCTGCCCCTAGCTGGGAACTCGCCCCATCCGGAGCCCTAGTCCTGTGTCCAGGGCCTGGCCCCGTGTGAGCCCCACTCCTAGAACAGGATGTGTCCTGGCTGCCCCCGCGCCCGCCGCAGGGACCAGGAGCCAGCCTGGAGTTTCCGCAGGCCCTCCCCGCTCGCGCCCAGCCGGCGAAGCCCCTGCCCCTCCCCTGCCCCTCCCCTGCCCCCTTTCCACAGCCCCGCCAGAAAACAAATGTGAAAATTGGGGGCTGTTCAAATTTGGGAGCCGTGCTGCCCTCTCTGTGCTTTTTGTCTTTTCCTCGAGTCCTGACATCCGCCCGTCCTCTGGGAGCCTTTTCATCTCAGCCTGTCGTCTTGCTGAATAAAGGCGGGGCTGGGAGGCGGGGGCTCTGGGGGCCGGGTCAGGACACCTTCTCTCATTTGCCTAATTCCCTCACTCGAGAGCATCTCCTGGTTACGCATCTTCCTAGCGCGTTTGGTCAGGGCCGCCGAGTGTCTTTTCATGGACACTGGAAGTGAGTGTAACAGCCCTGTTTGTATTAGCTGGTGAGCGTTATTTGCATAGTGATTGTTCTGATGAAACAAAATAATCGCTTGCAGTTTACGAAACTGTATAAATACGGGCGCCTGGAGCCGGCGCATGCGCAGCGCTTCCTCCCGCGCGGAAGTCCGTCCTGCTCGGGGAGGAAACTCGGGCTCCAGGAAGAGCCCAGCCGGAGGGGCTTCTCGCAGGAGAGGTGCTTCCCAGCGCGGCTCGAGTCTGGGCTGGGTGTGGCCTGGTGGGTGGCGCTCGTGGAGGCGGAGGAACCGCGCTCCGAGCAGGGACTCGCCAGGGCGTCGGGGTCGCCGAGGTGAGCGCGAGGGAAGCCCGGACCTGAGCGTCAGCTCCTTGACGTTGCCCTTCCAGCCTTTTCCATTAAGGTTGCAGGCTGGGGACTGAGGCCCAGTGTTGCCCACAGATATGTTTTGATTGGGTTGTGCTATATTTAAGAGAAATAAACCGACATTAAAATATCTGGAGATTTCACGGAAAAAATCGTTCGAATTTCTTGCTTCTCTCTCTCAAAACAAATAGGCAGATGTGGGACTGCTCAGCCCACGACCCTGCCTGGAGCAGCCCTGGCGCTGGGGTGGAGGCCGCTCCTGCAGGAAGGGTGCGCTCACCACAGGCTCTCACGTGCTGCCCGCGCGCCCGGGGGCTTGGGGTCCTGATTGCGCTGGGTCCGTTCCCCCCGCGCCCTGCAGGCCCGAGGCTCGGCGGCCGTGCACCGGGCGTCCTCTGCATGCTCCGCTCTAATCTGTGAGGAGGCGTCTGCTCAGGCCCTGCGGCTGGAGGAGCTTCCCCTGGGCCCCCTGGCTCTGCTCCAGCGACCCTGGGTGCCAGGCGTCCTGATGTCCATATTGGCTGGGGCAGAGGTCTGGAAAAGGAGTCACTTTAGGAGGTCACACCCTTATTCCCAGGAGCTCGCCTTTGCGCGGAACGTTCCCGGCCTCCTCCTCAGCGGCTCCCTTTAGAGCCTGCTGCCCCCAGAAGACAGGCGTTTCATGATCTCAGACTGTTTTTTAGACTCAAGCGACATCGCCCAGCTTGCTCAGCAGATTTAGCCCGAGTGGCTTTTCAGCCGATTCTAACACATTTCAAATCCACTCAGGTAGGGCAGGCCCAGAGTGACACCTGTCCAGTGAGGGAATGGTTTGACGAAGGACCTGGGCTGGAGCTGGGCTCGGAGCTGAGGAGTGGTGCCCATCCCACACCCCAGGTGCCGTGGCCTCGGCAGCAGAGCCCCAGAAATTTGGTTACATTTCTGGAGAGTCTACTTCGTAGGAGGAAAAGTCAAGCAACAGCAGGGGGTGGGACTGGTCAATACCCCGCCCCCACTCCCCCCCTTCCCCCGCCCTCCCCCCAACAGAGCTATCGGCAGCCTGGGGCCGGCGCCCTGAGGAAGGGGGTTCCAGGCCTCATCGTGGGCAGCCCCCCACTCGGGACTCTGTCCCCTTCACATAGCGTCCCTTGTTACCCTCGCGGCCGCTGCAAGTGGCAGTCTGTTATCCCTGTTTATAGATGAGGCGGCGAGGCGCCAAGGCCGAGGTCACACCAGTGCCGAGAGGAGGAGGTGGGTTGAGCACAGGCCTCTTGGCCCCGGAGCGTCTCTTAACATGACCCCGTTTTCTCCAACTGTAAAATGGGAAAAATGTCCCCACCTCCTAGGGGTGTTACAAAGATAAAATGATCTAAGAAAGAGCTCACCGTGACCCCTAACCTCTACTTGTCAGAGCAGGACCATGGACACAGGTCTGCAGAGGGTTCTCCAGCTCCTTGTTACTGGGTGGTGTCCTGAAGCATAGCCCTTTCTCCCGTTTCTCCCTCCCATAGTCTTTATGATCTGTCTTTTGACCATTTCACTGCTCTGGACAGAATTTCTCCTCCAATATCCTGAGGTTGTGAAATTCTCCTGGGGGAGGATTGCATCTCTGACTGGTTGGGGCTCCCCTGGGTAGGGAGTGGTGCAGGGAAACCTAAAGAGTCTTCTGGAAGGAGGAAGAGCAGTAGGCCAGCCACTCAGTTTCAACAAAACTGGCTGGCCGACAAGAGATCAGATCAGTTGGGATGCTTTGGGCTGCAAGACGTGCACTCCAAGTTCAAAACAGCTCAAGCATGAGGGGATGGAATGTCTTGTAGGACGAGAAGTCTGGGGGGAGTGTGGCTACAGAATGCTTAGTAGAGCGGTCAGCACTGTCAGCAGGGACCCAGGTACCTTCCATCGTTATGCTCCGTCCTGCTCAACACATTGGCTCTTGCCCTCAAATTTGTCTCTTCTTGGTGGAGAAATGGCTGCTGTGGTTCCAGACATCACACTCCCAGACATCAATGTCCAAAGACCAGGAGAGAGAAGCTCCCATATACAGGCCTGTCTTTAGAGGAAGGATACTTTCCCTAATTGGCTCTAAGTCTCTCCCTTGTGCCTCATTGATGAGAATGGCATCCCCTGCATACCCTAGACCAGTCACAGGCCAGCGTGTGGAGCATCGCTCCAGGGGCTCTCGAGAGCCCCAGCTTTCCTTGGATTTACTGGCCTCTGAGGATATGGACAAAATTTGAATTGGGTCAGCAAGAGAGAAATGGGTGGAAAGGCTGCTGGGGAGGTCCCCAGTGCTGTTTGGGGACAGGCAGACTCTAGGAGGCCTGTGTCACACCTGTCTTTCCATGCAAGGTTCTGGAGCCCCTCCCCTGTCCCGTTATGGCCCTCCATCCTACTCTTTCTGGTCCCTATCTCCTCTCCTCGAGTTCTAGGACTGTACCACCTGCTCACATGTCTTTCCTTCTGTCTGAGTCACTCTCCGCCTTTCCTGCCTGGCCATCTCCTTCTCCTCCTTCTGGGCTCAGATTCAGTGTCTCCTTTCCTGACCACCTTTCCCCCAAAGCAGGCCCGCTCCCGTTAGTCTCTCTCTGTTTCTTCTTTTAATGTCATGTTATTCTCGGTGGGAATTTATTTATGTGGTTACCTGTTTACAGTCTTCATGCACTGGACTCTCAGCTCTGTCTGGAAGGGGATGGGGTTTGACTGTCCACTCCCGTGTCCCTAGGCTTCAGGAGACAGGCCAGAGGCGGGAGGAGGGGTTAGAAAGTATCTGCGCTGAGCAGGCGTTTAGTAAACAAGGCCCGAATGAAGGACCACTACTCACCAGGCCCTCCCTGGATTCCTTGTCTCTTTCCTCTGACTTGTCTGCTTCTGTCTGTCTGTCCCCCGGAACCCCGAATTCCTTGTTGTGTTCTTTACTCTTTGAGGAAGAGGAGAGGCGGAATGTCTCCATGAGTCTGGGACCTTTTTCTCTCCAGTGACCAGATCACTGGAGGGGCTTCTCCAAGGGCTAGTTCTGCAGAAGTCCTTGCCTGGAGGCAGCCCACAGTGGGCACCGTGGGAGCGGCGCGGCTGGGAGCCCTGGGGCAGCCCATCTGGCTGTTGGCTCAGTGGCTGAAGCCAGTGGGCAGCACAGAGGCACATCTGGGTGCCTGGAGCTGACCTTGCCCACACGGGTTGGGTCCCCTTGCCCTGAGGACATTCTTTTTCACTGCTGGGAGCCCCTCCGCCCAGGAGACAGTGGGGTCAGCCCTTCTCAGGGCTGTGGAGCGCATCCCGCACCTGGGAAGGGCGTTCACTTCTTGGTGTTGCTGCTGCCAAATCATAAGGCCGGCATGGGAGCCAGCCGGTCATTCTAGACAACACAAAGGTGGAGAGAGTTGGCTAGAGTTCTTTTAAGTTTGAAGACAAGGAATTGGAATAATTTTGAGGAATTCCTTGACTGGAATAGTCGGATTGACCATTGACAGGGGTCAGATGAAGTGGATGGACACACCCACATGACGTGGATGCTGCCACATTGTCCCCAAGGCACTGGGGTGGGGATAGGGAACGGCAAGCCCAGGCCAGGCCAGGCAGCACTGGGAGGAGTGGGGGCGCACCGGGCAAGTGGGGGCTTGGAGAGAAGGGGAGCGGACCCAGTTTGGGCGAGCCTGCCCCGAAGCTGCCCTGATTCGGGTCCTCAGGCTGCCAAAAACCTCCCTCAGTTCGGAAGGCTGGGGCCCCTCCCTCAGGGTGGGGAAGGAACTTTCCCGGGTCTCCAGACCTCTCCTCCATAGCTGGTCGGATGATAGAGTGTGGCCTTGCTCTGTGTGTGCTGGTGTACCCGGGTCCCCATGGGCCGTACCTGGTGCCTGGTGCCCACCCCAAGGGGCCCTCTTGGGGACGCGCTGGCTGCAGTGTGAGCCTAATGAGCAGAG
This sequence comes from Equus przewalskii, assembly GCF_037783145.1. Taxonomy (NCBI): domain Eukaryota; kingdom Metazoa; phylum Chordata; class Mammalia; order Perissodactyla; family Equidae; genus Equus; species Equus przewalskii. The sequence continues at coordinate 2,766,340 of NC_091833.1, read as the reverse complement.
TGCTGGGGAGGGGCTGTGGTCTCCCCACAGGGCTCAGTCTCCCCAAGTACCCCCACGTGCGGCCATTGAGGCTGGTGGAGCCCTTCCCAGCGCCTGCTGTTGCTTTTAGGGCTCTTGCTTATGTCGCCTTTTCTTTTTCAGTGGGAAGTGTCGGCGTGAGTAATTATATATATTTTCACAAACTCGAACTATGCTTCATTTAAACTTCTATAAACATGTCTGTATAATTCTAATTAACTGCTCACATAAAGCCATCAGAAAGTTACATGGGGAAAACTCATTTGCCAGACTGTTGCCTAAAAGCCAAGGAAAATATTATGTTCTTCCAACAAACCGACTATTCATGTACACTGTTCCCAAGACAAACAGGCGATATTTGAGGACAAGCGAGATTTTTAAGCAGTGATCGTGAGCCTCTTGTAAGTGGTGTTCACCAGAGTGTTGGCAGGGTGGGTGGCTTTGATTGAGTGATAAATGCTCTTCAGGAAAAATGCCCTGGACCTGGAATGTGGGGTCAGGACCCTGGAGATGGGCCATCTCGTGGAGCTCTTGTTAATGTCCATGGGCAGGAGGCCCCTCTGGATTAGTGAAAAGCCTGAATCAGAGAAGAGTCAACGTGTTTCTGTCAAGCTCTTTGAGCAGTTTCTTCTTGGGTCTCTAAGAAAGTGTGGGCGCACTCTTCCTGGGGCTGCTTTTATAAGTGGGTGAGAATGATTTGAAGTTAGCTTTCACTTATTCATTCATCCATCTGACCAATTATTACCGAGCACCTGATGCTGCTGGAGCAGGACTCTGGGTGTGGCAGCGAAGGAAAGGTCAACAATCCCTCTCCTCTGGGGGCTGATACTCTGGCTGTTGGTGGTGTTGGTGGCCGGGGAGACAGTACACAAGATAAGTGAGTAGACTGTGTGTGGTGTGCTGGAGGTGAGGGCTAAGGGAGAAGATGAAGGAGGAGAGGTGTGGGGAGCTGGGACCAGCAGGGGCAGTTATAGATTGGGTCGGGGAAGGGCTCACTGAGGAGGTGACTTTGAGTGAAGACGTGAAGGAGGTGATGTGACTCTGCAGGCAGTGGGAACAGTACGTGCAAAGGCCCTGAGAGGAAAAGTGCCCGGATGTCTGAGGAAGGGTGAGGAGGCCAGTGTGCCTAGGGCTGAGCAGGTGGCAGGTAGAAGTGGGTGATGATGTCAGATAGGCAATGGGAGGGCAGGGAAATTGAATCAACTCTTTCATTATATATGAGAAGATGCTTCTGAGCTGCCCGGCGGTTATCTTTTTCATTTTCTCTACTTCACGGAAGAGAAGGGCGTTAGCATTTTGCAACACTCGCTCAGTTGCAAATGATGAGAATAATATACAAAAATATAGAGAGGAAAATAAAAATACCCCCAAAGTTCCCCCTACAGAGGACCACTGTTACATCTGGGGGTTCTCCTTTCAGGCGTCTTCATTTTGATCATCTGCCTTAAGTCTCTCCTTTGGAAAGGTCCGAGAGCAATGCTCAGTCAAGGCCCCGCGTGAGAGTCACGGGTGATTAATTTTGGGATTGAAGATTAAGGAGGTTTTGTTGCGCCCTTAAACACCTTGAAATTGGGGTCCAGGTAGTTTCGGAAAGTTGTTGACAGCTGAAAAAAACTGTTGAAAAGGAAGGGCTGGTGGTTTTGTGTAGACAACATTCAGTGGTAACACAAACATGAGTCCTTATTATCTCCAGGCACTAGACATAAGTAGTCTTCATTCAGTTCTCTAATTTTTTTCCAATTTTTTTATTGTACTAAAATACATATAAAATTTACTATCTGAGCCATTTTTAAGTGTACAGCTCAGTGGTATTAAGTACATCCATCGTGTTGGGCAGTCGTTACCACCATCCGCCTCCATAACTCTTTTCATCTTGTAAAACTGAAACTCTGGACCATTAAACTCTAACTCCCCGATCCCTCCTCCCCCAGCCCCGGCACCCGCCATGCTGCCTTCTGTCTCTATGACTTTGACCACTCTGAGTACCTCATGTCAGTGGGATCATGTAGTGTTTGTCTTTGTGACTGGTTTATTTTGTTTAGCATAATATCCTCAAGGTTCATCCATGTTGTAGCCTATTGCAGAATTGCCTTCCTTTTTAAGCCTGAATAATATTCCACTGTGTGGATGTGCCACATTGTGTTTATCCATTCATCTGTTGATTGACACTTGGGTTGCTGCCATCTCTTGACTATTGTGAATAATGCCACTATGAACGTGAGTATCTCTTTAGGACTCTGCTTTCAATTCTTTTGAACACCTACTCAGAAGTGGAATTGCTGGATCATATGGTAATTCTATTTTTAATTTTTTGAGAACTTGCCACGCTGTTTTCTATAGCAGCCGCACCATTTTGCATTCCCACCAACAGTGCACAAGGATTCCAATTTCTCCATTCTTGCCAACGCTTGTTATTTTCTGTTTTTTTTTTTTTTCTTTTTGATAGTAGTCATCCTAATGGATGTGAGGTGGTATGTCATTGTGGTTTTGATTTGCATTTCCCTGACGATTAGTGATGCTGAGCATCTTTTCATGTGCTTATTGGTCTTTTGTATGTCTTCTTTGAAAAAATGTCTATTCGAGTCCTTTGCCCATTTTTGAGCCAAGTTGTTTGCTTTTTGGTTGTTGAGTTTTAGGAGTTCTCTGGATATATGATTTGCAAATATTTTCTCTCATTCTGTGTCAGTTCTTTCTAATCTCATGACAACTCTGTGAGGTTGGTGCCATTATTATCATTGACAATAACCAAGAATCAGTGAGGTCTCGGCTGTCTCCACATTGCACAGATAATCAGGGACAGAGCTGATAATGAGACCTCACCATTTGAATCCCGATTCCGGGCAGGAGTTAGAGTTGAGGATGCCACAAGGCTGTCCTCATGAAAACCCTCGTGAAAACCCCAGTGAAGGCGTTTGGTGCATCCTTCTGACAACGAGCCTGACTCGTGCTCCTTCCCGTAGTGGCTTACTGTGTCGCCCCTGCTGCTGTCTGCCTCTCTGACGTGCTCTCAGGAAAGGCACCTTGGGAGGCTGTCTCTTGGTTTTCTGGGCTGGCTGGACTGGAGATGGACGCCACAATGCACATGATGCTCAGCCCAGGCCTTGGCGTGCAGCAGCCCTTTTTGATAAGCAGAAGTTTTTATTATTAGCAAATTCTTCTGCAACCTTGTCGGGCCGTAGAAAAGGGACACCTGGAACTACCTATGTCGTGTAGGGCCAGATGGATTAGACCTGAATGTTAGGGTCTGTTTTTAGCTGCTTCATTCATTCAGTCCCTCACTCATTCATATCGAGGTGTAATTTTTCCAGCAAGGAGATTCCCTTGGTCTCAAGTTTCCGGAGGCACCTGGTACAATCTAGATTCCAATTAGCTTAATTGCTTCGTATTAGACTTCTTAGAAAAGATTTTTTTTCCTGCTGATGGCTGCGGTTCCAGGAATGTCTACCCCCACCTTCTTCCTTCCTGCTTCTTTCCAGGCTTGTTTCTTTCAACTTTATTTCTCCAGGACCAGCCTATACCTTAGTCCTCTTAGTCCTGGTGCTGTTGTGTCAGTTTACATCTTAGTGGCCAAAACAGGGTGGAGAAGACACTAGGAAAAAAATTATACAGGATATATATTATAGTATATACAATACCTTCTTGCATAGATTTTATATATGTCATATATCTCTTTCTAAATAGAAAATTCCTTTTTAGGTTGTGTGTGTGTGTTTTACTGGAAGAACTGGACACAAACTCTACCCTGAGTTCTCACCCTGTTCCTCTTCCTTTTGCCATCAACACCAGATTTTTTAAAAAGTACTTTTCAACAACCAGAGGAAACAGTTACATCCTGATTGACACACAGGATGTTGGAGCAGCGTTCTTGCTGTTAAGTGATCAGGATTTCAGCCAAGGGAATATAATGAAATCCACATAAAAATTTATTTACCTAATGAAAATCCTGGAGTAATGCGTAAGTGGTTCTCTGATAATAAAATGCAAATCTAAAACTATAACCAGGAGGACAATAATCTTCATTAAACGTATTGTCTAGAGGAAGCCCATGACATCCACTTAACAGTGATTTGATTTGTTTAGTAATTTCCACGTAATATTTAAACTTTATTTCGAGCCTTAAAAACCTGCCCATGAGCTTCTTTCCCATACGAGAGGAGGGCAGCTGCGGGTGGGTGAGGGTGCCAGCCTGGTGCGTTCTCAGGGCCTCTGCCACGGGGCACCCTAGGGTGGAGTCCTTTTCTAGGCAGCTCCGTGCCTGTCAGAGAGGCGGGGTCCGGGAAGAGAAAGCAGGGGTCGGGTTTCCTTCTGCGAGGCAGACCTAGGAAAGATCCTGTTCTGTAGGAAAACATGAGATCTGAGGACTAGAAAGGCTTGGAGAGGGGAAGTGACTTGCCCAGCTTTTTCCTTGAACTCTGGTGGAACCCTGGTCTCCTGGCCAAGAGCTCCTGCCTCCCGGAAATCCAGCCAGGGCCGAGGACTTGAGTGATGCTCTCCCATCACTCGGGCACCACGTGGGCGTCTTTGCAGGTGCTTCCCTGGCCCAGGACCATCCAGCGCAGCTCTCCCTTAGGCCTGGGGTGACTGGACGTCAGAAGCAGGTTGGAAGTACTTTGGGGGCAGGCTGACCTGGCTTGGAAGCCTGGCTTTGCCTCTTATAAGCTGAGTGACAGTGGGTGTGGTCCTCAGCCCCTGTGAGGCTCAAGGTCATCGCCTGGGAAAGGGCTCTAGTCTCCATCTCCAGGGCTGCTGCGAGAACCCTGAGAACCGTGTGCGGGAGCCTGTGTGGTTTTGGCCTGGGGGCTCCCATGCCTCACTGTGGCTCAGAAGGCTCTTGGGTAGCTCAGAAGCCTCACAAGGAAGAATTTGTGTCTCGGCCCTTTGCCCAAATTGAAACTGATGATCTAAGCCCTAGATGAGGAAAATCAGCCTTTGGGACTTTTAATTCTTGACAATCACAAAACCCCAAATAAATAGCAGATTAAGGCTGTTGGGTATGTGTGTGTGTGTGAAGTGTTCCCATCAAACATAATGATATTAACACTCTTCCCTCACGTTTTCTTTCCTCCTCTTTTTTTCCTATCAAGTTGCAACCTTTTTTTCCTTTGGAATGTTGCAGAGCATTTTGAAAATATATTAAAATGAAAAGAAGATAACGAGTCACCCATAATCTCTACCAAGAATCTCCTCCCGAAGGCAGCACAGGACTGCAGTTGAGAACACAGGCCCTTTCAAATACCAGTCTGGAGCTTCCTAGCTGAGCGCCCCGTCTGCTCGGAGCCTTGGTTTCCTCCCTAGCCTGCAGCCCTGTCCCTGCTCCTCTGCCCGGTGGTGAAGATTAAACAAGATAACGTGTGTAAAGTGCTTAGTGGAGTGCTGGCACTTAGTCAGCGCTTGATAACGGGCACCGCTTTGTTGTCAGAGGAGAAAAGGTTGCTCTGAACAGAGGCCTGTGAAATGGAGAAGGGAGGCGCTCATCCAGGTGGCGGTGCCAGCCGCCACGGGCCGGCCAGCCATAGTGCCGGAGCCGCCATCCAAGGGCTGGCTCAGGTTACTCCTGACCCTTTAGCGACGCTGGTCAGAACTTGGAGCCTCTTTAAGTTCAAGGTCGATCACAGGCCTTGTCCCCTACACGGGCCTCTCTGCCGTGCCCGAAGTCCTTAGTCACTAGGGGGACCTGAAGAGAGAATGGGGATGACTCAGGGCCGCCTATCCTGACTTCCAGGTCATGCCCCAGGACAAGGCCTTGCTGGCAGAGGGTCCACACTGTCGGCCTTCCAGAGGGATTGGGGATCCGTTCACGTATCTGGAAAAGAGTTAAATCCTGGCTCTGCAGCTGACTGACTGGGCAAGTCATTGAACCAGTCCGAGCCTCAGTTTTCTCATCTGTGAAATGGGGGTAGCAGTAGTATTCTCATCTCGGAAGGTTGCTTTGGGGATGCGGTGAGACTGGACATGCTTCCTGGCCTGCAGTAAGCAATCCTGTTATTATTCTCCCAGGGGAGAAGAGAGAGGAGGGGATGCACTGGGCCGAGGGGTGGGGGCAGGGGACGTGGGGAGAGGGAAGTTGCTAGAAGAGCTCAGTTCTCACTCATGGTGTGGGCCTCATCCCTCTGACCCTGCCAGGGACCTTGCAATGGGACATGCGTTTGCAGGAGGAGGTGGGGGAGTAGCACCCTCTTGGTCTGAACTAACTTGTCTTCGGAAACTCCTGCAAGGGTGACTTAGGCCGACGAGGGGCCTTTCACCCAAATGAGCCTGCAGGTTTGTGTGTTGGGTGCTGCCCCCACACTGCAGAGTTCCTGCCCATGCCCTTGTCGGAACTGAGGACTCACTGAGCCAGCTGGGGACTGTGGGAGGACGCCGTCTCGCTCTTCTTTCGGCTTTCTGTCCCTCCTGACAGCAGGACAGGAGATGTGGCACGGCCCGGTTTTCTCCACGGTGCCGTCTCTGGGGCACGGAGGAAACCGTTGCAGAGCGTTTGGTGCACCCTCCAACCCTTTCATGGGTGTCAGAGCAGACTCACAGCCAGCCTTTGAGCTCAGCCTCTGAGGCTGCAGAGGGCCTGGGGCTGTGGGGGGTTGTAATACCCTGAGGCCTGCGGAGCCCACAAAAGGGCGTGAGTGACAGCCAGACGAGGCCTTCGCATGCTGGAGCCAGGGGAGGAAGAGAGAGCGAGGCAGGGGTGGAGGGGGGCTGCCAGCCGGAGACAAAGGCAGAGACAGAGAGAAACAAAGGGAGAGAGAAAATCCCCTCTTGTTACAACCTGTGGTTTAAAGAAAAATGTGGTCTGCTACCCCACAATGCTTTAGAGTGAAACTCTCCGTTGGTCCGATGGAACAATGCCAGGACCTTTGCAAGCTGCTCCTCAAGGCAGAGGGTCCAGGTGCGACACCCTTGTCCAACGTGCTCTTGTGGCCTGGAAGCTCCCCCACCTGTGCATGGAATCAGTCTGAAACAGGAAGAATTGGAGCAATCAGCTGCTGACACATTTCGGAGCGCAGGATTTTCTTTCTGGGTTTAAATAATTGCGTTGCGTCTCAGCTCCGGCCCTCCTCTGAACCAGCCTGGTGACATTTGGCAGGCTCACCAGGGTCTGGTTTTCTCCCCCTCCACCCTGGGGGGCTTTCTCAGGGTATTTGCCTCAACTTCTGGGTAGCCGGCCTTTAAACCAGTTCACTTTTTTTTTGTTGTTGTTGTTCAGGTCTCAAATTTTATTTCCATTTCAGGCTATAAATTCTCCAAAAGTGGCTTTGAAAGTGAACAGGTTTTGGTGTGCTGGAAATAGGTTACTCCAATGCAAATAAGGAGCCCAGCTTCCGAGGGCTCCAAGGGGTGGGAAATGCGTGGAGCAGTCAGAGACCGCGGCAGAGAAATGGTCAGAGACCAATTTAAAAGCACATAGATTTTAGCTGAAACATTTTGTGTACATATGGAACCAGTAGCTTTGCCAACAGCTCAATTCTGGGGATCGAGTCTTAAGAGCTAAACTTCAATCCGACTACCCAAGGTGATTTTTAGCAGACAAATGAAAGCTCCTTTTTGCTTTCTAGTCTAAGGGGACTCTTAATACATTTTTAAATTATTTGGCATTTTGAATTAATTTTCTTAGAATGAAACGAGATTCTTAAATTGGGATCTTGTAGGGAAAAGACAGCCAGGTAATTAGTGAGCTGATCTCCTTTCTGACACACGGATGGGGGCGGGGGGTTGAACTCCAACCAAGGTGCACACAAAATCTATTTTAGAGCAAAAATTTCAAAGTAAGCAACACCATCTGTTCTTTAATTATTTCTCCTTATAAAAAAAAGTCGCTAAATTTATTTGGGTTACTTAGTTGGAAAGAAATGTCTTTAAGACTCTCAGAACTGGAGCTTTTAAAGGCAGGTCGTCAGCTCTTGTTTGCTAGGTGTCCAAGAACTCAAAACTGCGAGGGCGTTTTTGAACTGACTTTCTTTCCCAACGAGCGTGCTCACAGGCAGGGCACGCATATCTGGCACCTGCGGGATGGTCCTCTGCGGCTCATATTTGGGGACAGGCGCTATGGGATCGTGGGGAGGGTTCATATTCTAGGAGGGCAGCCAAGGGAGGTGAAGTGTAAAGCTTTGCCATTCCATTAGCTGATGGGGGGCCAGCCCCCCAGAGTGAGATTAGACCACTGGGAGGTCCCTACCCCTTCCAGAGTTGTCACCATCCATCTGTTCATCCATCCGTCTATCACCCTTCCATCTGTCCTTCCATCTGTCCATTTGTCCGTCTTTCCATCCATCCAATATATATTTATTGAGGGCTTAATATGAGCTGGGCACGATATTAGTCCCTGTCCTCAGGGAGCGTATAGTCTACGGAAGAGGTAATGGTGATCAAATACACAGATGAGCCTATGATTGGGAACGATAATATGTGCTCTCTGGAGTCTAGGCCAGTGTTGTCCGAGAACTTTTGGCAGTGAAAGAAATATTCTACGTCTGTGCTGTCCAATACGGTAGCCACGAGCCACATGTGGCTATTGAGCACTTGAAATGTGGCTACTGTGACCGAAGAACTCCTAATTAAATATAAATTTAATCCAACTAGCCACTTGAGGCTCGTGGCTACCGTGTTGGAAAGCAGAGGAGCAGCAGCAGCATAGCCTGGGAACTTGGAAATGCAGATTCTCAGGCCCCAGCCCAGATCTGCTGCATCAGAAGTCTGTGAGTGGAGCCGAGGAGTTTCTAGTTTACCGATGCCTCTGTGGGATTTTATGCAGCCTTGTTGTTGAGGAAAGGTGGGTTATGGGAGTGATGCTAGAATGTGTCTCAGGTCAGGGGTGTGTCTAGGAGTCAGGGGGGGGATTTCAGATTAACAGAAGACTCCCCAGAAGAAGGAATGCTAGAGCTGAGAGTGGACTACGAGTAAGCTGGTGCAGATGGCAGGCCTGGAGCCCGGGAGGGTGTCGATGGTGTGGATCACGGTGCACAGCTCACCACGCCGAGGACTTGGCACATTGGGTGCCCTCATGAAAGGCCAGTGTGTTGGAGCACTGAAGAGGGGTTTGTGAACTGAGGTTGGAGAGGTGGACAGAGAAGACCTCGTACTGCTAGCTCTGTGATCCTGGACTAGTGCCTTAACCTTTCTGGCCCTTGATAAAATGGAGATAACCGTACTTTGCTACTTACTTCTCTGATAGAGTCGAAGGACAGATGGATTAAAACTGCAGGTCCAGAGCCCATGAGTGTGGAGGAAGTCCCTGGGATAAGTGGGTAGCCTGGTGGTCTTGTGTTTTATTTGTTTTCTTTTGTTCTCTGACTGCCCTTTCCCCAATTCTCCTGCCTCCAGGCCTACAGCTCTGCCTGAGAATCTGCCCTGAGCGTGGCTCTGCCTGGCCTTCTCATTCAGGCTGAGGCGCGCGGTGGTCCCTGTGGCCTGGGACCCACACTCTGGGCTGGGGTCGGGGACACATGTTCCAGCTCCTGCTCTGCCTCCTGGCAAATCCTCTCCAGGCGTCGAGTTCTCTTTATTGAGTTTGTCATCTTGGAGGCCCCTTCCGGAGTCCTCTTCCATGATGGGCCGAGGCTGGACTTCTGCAAGTGTGCTTGCAGATCCGGTGTAACCAAACGCCTTTGGGGAAAGACTTCACAGTAATTTCAGCAGCAGCTTTTCTGTTGTCTAGACCTAAGATCAGCATTTTAGGGAAAAATGTCGAGCTACACTTTCCCCTGCCTCCTTCTGCCCTCCCCTGCCCACCGCCAGCTCTCCATGCGCCCGCTCCCTGAGAACGTCGGGTGGCCGGAGCCTCAGCAAGCCCCAGCTATTTGGCAGCGAGAGTTTTGTCCCTGGAAGACGCCAGACTTATTTTGAGATCGCAAATGTGGTGGATACTTCCCTGCTGGAAAGACACCAAGTGTCTGATCTCAGCTTGGGAGTGGTATTTTGGGGGGATGTTAGCAGCTTCTTGTCTAAAATAGACATGTGCTTTCTTCTCTCTCAGGAACCTTTTCAGTCAGCGGTGTGTCCCAGTACCTGGGAGAGTGCCTTGAGCTAGTAATGGCTCAGTATAGGTTAGTTATTGCCATTGTTGTTATAATTATCATTATTACGGTTGCTATTATTATTAATTTCTGTTTTTCTGGGACCGAAATGTTGCTTAGGTCTCTCCTCTAGACAAAGACATTTACAATGAACTCTTTGGAATCTTCTTTTTTAAAGAATGTTCTAGGAGAGCAATGTCTGACTCAAAGGAATGAATAGCTAATGGTAGAATTTTAGCCACCTGGGTAAGACACTGATTTGTAGGGAAGGACAGCTTCACAGCACCTCTCCTGTCGTTTTGACACAATGCCAAAAAAACCTACTTAGGAGTGTGAAATACTGGAAATTACATTGCAAACTGGTGATCCAAGGACCACATCCAGTGCCAGTCATTTTGTTTTGTTGACTGCTCGGGATTCACATTTGTTTGGAATTAGAATGTAGCACTTAAAAATTAGGAAAGTTTGCACACCAATCTAGATTTCTAGGTTTTCTTTGAAGTAATCAGAAGATCTGGCGGCACTGGCTTTAGTTCCTGCACAGCAAGGATGGGCTGGCGCTGTCTGTTTACACAGGGCGCGTGTGCTGTCCATTGCCGCAGCTCCCGCTCTCCCTGGGCTGGAACAATGAGCCGTCCCCACCCCGTGGGGCAGCTCCCTGGCCCTGGAGGCCTCTAGCATTGCTAGCGCCCATGGGTTAGGTGAGCCGTGGCCATGACAGCTCCTGCTCCAGCCCCGCTTCCTGCTTACTGGGTGGCTTTGCTCCAGTCACACCCCTTCGCTGTGCTTCAGCTTCCCTCTCTGTCCAGTGGGACGTTAGACTGGCTTCGCCGTTCCCACTGTGCCCAGATGAACCAGCCAGGGGGAGGCTGAGGGGGGGGGGTTGCTGGGCCCCCCACTCTCTTCTTTCTTTTATTTGTTAAGGTTGTACATTAGACTATTCAGGGAAAAGCGAGGGAGCCCCACTGCTCAAGAGAGATTGGGAAACTCCGAGGTCGCTTCCTGTTCTGACCCCAGATCAATATCTGTTTTGGTCCAGCTGCTGCGTGGGGGCCCCTGTTCTTCTCGGAGGAGCGGTTGGGGCTTCAGGGCAGGAAGGAGCCGACAGCATTTTCATTAATAGTTATGGCGGCTGCATTTACTGAGCAGCCTCATTCTCCCACTGAGGGAGCTGCTCCCCTCATTTTGCAGATGGGGAAACTGAGGTTCTAGAGGTTGAATAACTTTCCACAGGTCACGTAGCTGTGGGCCTGGGTTTGTTCCGTGTCAGAGCCTGAGGCCTGACAGCCTGCTGCTCCACCTGCGGTGGCGTGGGAGGGAGACTGTCTGAGGTGCCTGTGTTGGAAGAGGGAGCCTCAGGAGAGAGGCTGGAGCCCCGTGGCTGCTTCATAAGAAACCCAGCCACCTCTTGCCCCCTCCCTCTCTCCGGCCATCCACACTCCCAGGGAAGTCTGGCTCCTGGCTCCCTGCTCACACACCAGGCTTCCCGCAGTCAGAGCCCTGTCTTGGGCCATGCTTTTGGGTTCAAATGGGGGAGAAATGGGGTCATAGGCCCATCAAGCTGTAAGCAATTTGTGTGTGTGGTTTTTTCTTTTTACAATATTGGCTTTCAAAGCTCTCCGGGTCAAACTGTGCAGCCGAGCCAGTTAATTTGGTTGTTCAGGAGGAACTTGCAGGCTTGGGAGTGGTTTGGGGGGTTCTCGGGACCAAGCATGTTTCTCGCCTGAACCTCAGGGTGCCCACCCAGGAAAGGGACTCACATCTCTCTGTCCACCCCTAGGCCTGCGCCCCTGTTGCTGTAACTTTCCAGGGCTCGTGACAGGCTGAGCGGCCCCTCGGGAGACAGATCGTCCACCCAGTTTACGGGTGGTGTTTGGAAAGGCTGTGTCATGGGCTGGTCTGAGGTCCCCCAGCCGTTGAGGGCTGGGCTGCGACCGTGACCCAGGGCCTTCTCTGACCCAGCTTCAGCCAGACCTTGGGCACAGCCCCACACCTGCCCTCGCCTTGTTGCTTCCTGAGCCCTCTGGGGTTCCCAGGAGGAAGGGATGGGGCCAGCGGATCCTGCCACCGTCCTTGAGTAAGGAGGGGTTTGTGTCTTCCCTCAGCTGCTTCGGGGGAAGCCCAGTGAGGTGTCCTCGCAGTCCTCCGAGGGGACCACGCAGGTCGGGGGGCGGGGCCCTGGCCCCTGCCAAGAGAGCTCGTGCCTTTCGGGGCTGGGTTTCTGGGCGGGGGACGATGGTGGCACCATCCTGGTGTTCTCCGGTCCTGTGCTGCCTTCCTGTCCCTTAGGGTTCAGTGGTTGCACATGATAGAAGTGAACTCTGGACAACTTAGGCCCAAAGGGAGTTTAATGGGAAGATAGGGGAGCTGATGGAGTGAGTAGAGGAGGGAGCAGGGTGCCGTGTCTGTCCCCTTTGGGGAACTGGCTCTGCTGGCAGAGCCCTGCTTCCTCCATCTCCCGTGTTACTCTGCTCGAGGTCCGTCTCTGGGGAGGGCTGAGCATCTAGCCTGGCCGCATCCCGGGGGAAGGCGGGGTGTTTTGACTGACAGTCCCTCGAGGTCCACGTGGGTGCACAAGCAGGGTGCTGACATCAGAGGCTGGGGCTGCAGGTACCTGGCGGGAACGCACCTGCCTGATGGTCGTGCTGCTGTGACGCGTTGTCCTGCCATCTTGGAAGGCTTCAGCAGCCCAGGGTCAGCGTGCAGGGTGGGCAGGGGGGTGAGGTAGACTGTTGCCCGTCAGGCTGGCTGTGGGTTCTGGGCTTGGGTTCACCAAGTCACGACATCTAGGACGCCAGGGTGGGACGGGCCCTGGGGGAGACCCAGTGCAGCGTCTTCCTCTGCCCAGGGATAGGAGAGTCTGGGAAGGACAGGAGCTTCCCCAGCCCAGCAGGGCCAGACCTGGGGAGGGGACCACAGGGATGGCTCAGCACTGCTTCCTGAAGTGCAGCACGGGTTCCCCTGGTGGTGTGGCAGTGGATGTTAAGTTGAACACATATAAACTTAAAAAACAATTAATTGCTAATGAATGCATAAGGTACAAAATTGAAAACACCCCCAGCCGCCCACTTCCGCTCTCTGGAGGCCGCTGGCGTTACGGGTTTCTTGCACCTAGTTCCAGAGCGTTTCTATGTATGTGCCCACGTGGGAAAAAGTCCATGTTGGCTCTCCCTCCTCTGTACAAATGGAAGCGCGTCGTACGCTCCCTCCCCTTTGCTCCCTTTCCAACCTGTTAGGAATGATTCCAAATCGGTTAATTTAGCGCTGCTTTTTAAGTTGACTTTTTGTCACTGAAGTTTCACATGCTGGTCACGAGCGTTCATGAACTGAGCACGTCCATGTAACCAGCACCAGACTGAGAAACAGCCAGGCCAACCTCCTGGACCTGACTGCTGCCCACGGCCCTGCCCGGCGGCCACGCCATCCCCACGTGAACAGCTGAGGTTTGAATACCTATGTGTTTATTTTAATGTTTGAAGAAACTATAGCCAGCACATCTGACTTGAGATTTCACAGGTATTGTTGCTCTGCATGAGAAGTGTCGTGCTGGGCCCAAGGCTCCTGACTTGGGGAGCCGTCGGAATTGCCTGGGGTGCTCTAGTCCAGGAGTGATGTGAGGCAAGCCTGAGGTTCCCCCCGGGGCGTGGGGCCTGGTCTTCTCCTGCTGCGGCCCGCAACCTAGGCCCCCCAGTTCCTACAAGACATTGCTCAGCTAGGGTGGACGTCCCCATGGGACAAGTGGGGAAACTGAGCAAATGGCTCAACATCTACTAGCCTAGTATGTCCCTATGCAGTCTAAACCGGTAACATTGGCTCCGCCCTCTCTCTCCCTTCTCATAGCCAGTCGGGCACCAGCTACCTGGACCCCATAAAACATAACCAAGTGCCGGGGCGGGTGTGGATGCCTGGGAGCCAGGACCCACTAGCCCAGTGGTTTGCTGTGGGGTCTTAGAGTTGGGTAGGCCTGGGTTTGAGTTCTAGCTCTGCCACTTGTTGGCTGTGTGACCATAAGTGAGTGTCTTAACCTTTCTGAGCGTAGGTTTCCTCACTTGTGAAGTGAGGATGGTTAAAAACTCCTTAGAGTTACTGTGAAGATTATATGAGCCCACGTGTGTTGAACACCCAGCCCCATCCTTGGGCTCACGCTCAGTGAACAGTCATACTTATTTCAGTTTGAATTACTGTGCCGCTGGAGGTCTTCTCCCTGTCCACAGGCCTAGAGCTGCTGGGGAAGCAGGAGAGGAGAGCGGGGGTCTGCTTTTCTGCCCCTGTGGCAGCCATCCCAAATGAGCAAATGGCTCTCAGCAGGGTGTGGGGAACAGAATCTCTCTCTGGCTGGCTGTGGCCGGCCGGCCCCAGGGCAGCTGTCTGCTCCCAGATCCCGGCTCCGGGCTGGGTGGCTGAGGCGGGCAGGTTGGGCGGGAGCCCCCGGGGCTGGGAGGCCAGCTGCAGCCCCGAGGAGAGCCAAGTCAGCCCTTAACCCCTTCTGTTCCTGTGGGGTGACTGCTCTTGCAGGCCCTGAGATGGCTACCCTTTCCTTTGGTTGCCTTATTTGCCCTGTGAGTTCCTTGTTAGACCAGGGCTCTCTCGCATGCAGTGCAAGGACTATATCTGACTGTGAGAAGTTTAGTTGGGTCTGTTTAAAAATTGCATTGGTTCATATAAACATTCAGATCTCTGGCTTCCCGGGAAAAACCAGATCTGACCCTGCTGAGCACGCTCCGGGTGGCAGCTTTGACTGGCCCGGGGGTGGGGTCATTCGTAATCCCGCTGTCCCCATTCAACTCTGGTTCCCCCTGCCGTCGGTTGAGATCCTGGCCTGGAGAAGCCCGTCGAGGTCAGCTCCAGCCCCCTGTCCTGTCTGAGCCGCTTGCGCGTCCCGTGCCCGCAGCCTCACTGCCTCGGAGCAGCCTTCCCTCTTCCTTCTTGAAATCTCCCTGTAGTGACTTCCTCTGGTTGGTCCCGTTTGATCCCTTGGGGCCACACAGCAATCTCAGTCTCTGTTCCCTGTGGCAGCCCTTCAGAGGCGTGAAGATAGTGCTGGGGGCCCTGGAGCCTGCCCTCCGGGCCTAACAGCGTCTGGCCTTCACCTTCCCTCCTAAGATGTGGTTTTAAGACCCCCGTCACCCTGGCGCCCCTCCTTGGCCACCTCCCATGGGCCTGTGAACTTCTCCCGCTGGACTCCAGCGCTGCCCTGCACACCCTGAGGGCCACGGAGCCATGCTGGATCCCACTTCTGCTCAAAGGAGAATGTAGGCATGCGAAGTGCCCCTAAGCCCACGCACCCCAAACACTTGTGGCGTTTCCCAATGGGGCGTTTGGGGTCAGTTTTATTTTTCTTTGTGTGCCCACCTGTATTTAGTTTTTTCCCTACCATCTGGGGGATTAAAAAAGGTAAAAAAACCAAAGAGTTGGGATGAATTCACTTTAACCAGCTCGTGGCGGGTGCCTGCCGAGGCAAGACCCCGGCCCGGAGTGAGGAGAGAGGACGCGGGACAGGGTGGGGTCCGCCTTGGGGGAGCTCACAGCCTGGGGCAGCCTTGCGTGCCCAGGTGCGTCAGGTGAGCCGCACACGGCGAGCGCAAGATGGGAACCAGAGGAGTCAGGGTCTGCTTATCCAGGGGTCTGGGAAGACCTCTTAGAGAGCAGAGGTCAGGTGGGGCCTCCAACCCGGAGCGGGCATTTTAGGTGAGGGGAGCTCCAGTAGCAACGACCCTGAGGCCAGGATGTGTTTGTCTGGCAGGCGGGCGGGCGGATGCATGGGCTGGGGCAGGGTCCTGGGGCAGATGCACTGGGCCCAGGCGGTGGCAGGCCCTGGATGCTGACGGAGCCCTCTGAAGGTCGTTCTGAAGGTGGTGACACAACAGGAGGAACTGGAGTGGCAGCAGTGAGCTCTCTCTGGAGGCAGAACTGGATTACAGTCTGGCTTTCCCGGCGGTAGGTAGCATGTGACCTTGGACCAGTCGTTAATGGTCTCAAGCCTCGGTTTTCTCGTGTGAAGTGGGAGAAGGTGGCCGTGAGGATTAACAAGCTAGTCTGGGACAAGCGCTGAGCCTGGAGCCTGGGCCCGGGTCGCCCCGGTGATGGCCGGGTGTGCAGCGCGTGGGCATGCTGTAAGCCTCGCGCGGAGCTCCTCCAGGGCCCGCACCGCCCAGGGCAGTGGGCGCTGTTGTCTGCCATCTGTCAGGAGCTGATTCGGGTGCCGCACTCACACCTGGGCTTGGTGGGCCCCGCCCTGGCCTCTGTCTGCTCCACTGCCCCCTCTCAGGTTTGGGGTGAGACGCCGGCCCTTGGGCATCGTACCTGGCCCAGAAGCCTTTCTAGGGCATTTGGTTTCCAGAGAACATTTTTAACCTGGCAAGGAAGGGGTGCGGGGCTGGGGGCGTCTGTCGATGCGTGCCAGGCCCTGTGGGGAGGGGCCCTCCGGTCAGGAGCTCCAGCATCCGGCACTGGTGGGTGAGTTGGGGTCCCAAGCGCAGCCTCTGTTGGCTGCCGTCTGGCCTGGCACAGCTGGAAGAGGGGCTGCAGGTTCTGTTTTTGCCTGGCCCTCAGTGCTCTTGGTGCCCCTCCGGCCTGGTGGCTGTGGCACATCTGTCCCTCGGCAGGGCCGGGCTGGGCGCCCATGGGCACTCCCTGTCCAGTGGTGCTCTGGGGCCTCCAGGTCCTCCGTCTGCAGAGGGGCCCTGGGCAGCAGGATGGCGCTGCAGAACTCTGCAGTCCAGCGAGGACGTGCCGGCTGCACGGGCTTCTCAGGCCCTGCCTGTGCCCTCCACACCCCTAAACTGGAGTGCGTGGTCAGCAGTGCCCAGCACAGCTAGGCAGCGATAAGAAGGGGATCTGGAGGGACCGTGGAAAGAGCCGGGCCTTGGAGTGCGGGCTGGGCTGACGGCTGCGTGTGACCTCGCAAGCGCTTCACTTCCAGGCCTCAGCTTTCTCCTCTCTGACGTGTGACACACGGTGCTGTCACCCTGACCCAGCAGCCTGGGGAAGCAGACGTGGCCGTCAGGGTGTGGAAGTGCGTCGAGCTCGGTGAAGCTCCGTGCAGGTGCCAGTGGCTTTGTGTGTTGAGGGACCGCCTTGCCTCGTGAGCTAAGACCACCACCATTGCTGTGTTCCGGTGGGCCCTGTATCCTGGGCTTTTCTCTGCATCCAGCACGCTGTCCTGTCACCTCCTCACGGCCCTCTGAGGGGCCCGTGTAACCTCTGAGGAGACCAGGCACAGAGGGTGAGCCCGGCTGCCCCCACACGCGGTTTGGTGTTGAGCTGGACCTTGAAGCCCCGGTCTGTCTGATTACACACCCTGTGCTCTTAGCTCTTGGAGTTTCCTCACAGGCCGAATGCACCCACGAGCTGCCTTGCAGAAGCAGGAAAAAGAGTGGAAACTGAGGCATGTCAGGCTGGAGAGCTGGGTGTAGCAGGGTGGGACCAGGGCCCCTGGGCTGAGCTCTGTGCTTTAGAAGCTTCTTGATGGCCGTCTGCCTTGGGATGAGGAGTCTGTGAGCCCGGGGCTGTGTCCCCACTTCCAGACAATTCTCCAGATCCCCAGGATGCCCCCTGACCAGCCTGGGCAGCCGAGGGCCTCGTACTGGGTCGTTATTCCCAGGGTGGACCGATCCTTCAGTGTGCATCCCGGCGGTGGAGCGGGGAGGGCGCGGTCTCAGGGAGCGAGGCGTGGGCAGGCTTGGACCTGGGGGCCCCTCTTGGTGAGGGAAGGTGCTGGGGTGGGAAGAGGGTGGTGGTGCAGGCTGGGGGCTGTGCCTGTTGGAGGTGGGCTGGCTGAGGGACCCGGTCCTGCCAGCTGCTGACTGCCTGACAGACGGGTGAGGTCCCCTGTTTGCCCTGCAGCAAAAATGGGAGGGCCTGGGTGGATGCTCCAGCCCGAGACCCCTGGTGTCCCTGTCGCCAGCCTCAGGAGCATGCTTTAGGTACCATGGGGCTTGGGAGAGGCACTAAAAATAGTCCGTAAGAACAGGGAGCGTGAGTGTCTCTTCCGGCCGTGTAGACCCACCCAGAGCTCTGCCTGTCCGAGCTGGGAGCCGGGGCGTGGCCGAGAAGGGAGGAGAAGCAGCATGAGACAGGCCTCCGGCCTCTCTTGTGGATATTCCTGCCATCCCTCTCCCGCCTTTTTCGGGTTCTGGGGGCAGGGGACCTGGGTGTGAATTTTGGTTCCACCACCCGCAGCGGCACTTTGTGTCACCTGAAACCCCTCTGAGGCCCCGCCTGGCTGAGAGGACTCTGTGAGACGCTGCGCGGGAGCCTGGCCGGCCGGGTGTGGAGCATGGGCAGCACCGTGGCCCGGCCTGTTCTGCCCTGAGCGGCCGCCCCAGGCCACCCTGCCCGCAGCTGGCCAGATGTGCTCTTTTGGGCGGTGCAGGGGCTTCTCCGTGTGGGTGTCCTCGCGTGGTGTGTGGGCTGCTGTGTTTGGATCGAAGGGAGCCAAACTGATTTTCCTGGCCCATCTCCCCACCATCCAAAGCAGAAAGTTAAATAAACACAGCCAAGTATTATCACAGGACGCGAGGAAAATGAACTCGGTCCCCACGGGCGGCTCACATCTGGCAAGTGTTGGCTTCTCAGGGCTGTGAGATGTGACAGATGTGGTTTGGGTAGGAAGGCCTCAGTCCCTGGTAGGAACCCCTACCCAGGGACGTGGCTCTGTCCGGGGCTCCGGGCCAGCCTCGGGCCTCAGGGACGTCAGGCAGCTAGCCTTCAGCTGCACCCCTTGCTGTCCAGCTGGCCCTTTCTGGGGCCTTGTCTTAGGTGGCTGTTCTGTGGTTGGTTCTCCCTGGCCCAGCCTGGTGCTTGCACTGGAAGTGTGGCCTGTGAAAGGGGCCAGTGCTGGGGAGGTGACCAGGCGTGCTTGGGAAGCATCCTCGCTTGTCGAGATTTTCTGTCCCTCTGCTCAAGGCTGTAGCAGCTGATGAGCCCTGTGCTGGGGGAGGGTTTGTAGTTGGCGTGTCCCCTGCCATTCTCTGCCCCGCATGACCCTCGTTGCCTGACACACAGCCCTCACTGAGCTTAGGTGGGCTGGGCGGGTTCTGTGTGGGATGACTGATGCGCACCTTGGGTCGGGAGGAAGGAAGAGGGGGTGCCCTCCTGCCCTCCCTCCTCATTCATTGCTTTATCGGGGGTTGCCCAGCACTGCCGTGCCGGGGTTCCCCTACGTGTCACGTTCCACATTCTGAATCCCACGGTGACTCCAGTGGGTGATAGGTGAATAAATTTTTTCCCCCCATACTTATCTATTTATTCTGCTGTCTGTTAGGAAAATGTTACTTTCTGTGTTCATTCTAATGTCTGTTAGACAAATTGTTAGTAACGCACCAAATGTGTGATTTCCTGAGTATGCTGCTTGGAAGGAGGCTCGAAGGAGAGGTCTTCAGGTAACAGAAGGGAGTGGCCGTGAGTGAGGAAAGGCGTTCTGTAACTCTTAGGGCTGGGCCTGTGTGCTCCTGGCGGGGCCCCGGGGGAGGTCTGGGGAGGTCCCTGCCGGCCCTTGGGACTGGATGGTGGAGATGCTCTGTCCTTGCTCAGGGGCCGCTGCTCAGGGGTGTGAGCCTGGGGAGACTCCACCACACCCCTTGATGGCCGGCTTCTTGGGACTGTCGGGCAGGTTGGGGCGATGTGAGGCTGCCTTGGTGGGACCAGCTGTCCGCTGCAGGTGCTCAGGGCCCCTGAAGGCCTCTCCACATGTGTTCCAGCCATGGTGGGTGGGCGATGGGGCGAAGTCAGGGGACACATCTGTGCCAATAAAATGCCCCCCTCCCAAATCAGACTTATTAAAAGTATTGCCTCCTAAAACTGTAAAGTATTATGATTGTCCCTACGCCTGGGACGCCCTCGTGGGATTAAAAAATGTTTGGAAATGGTCATTACAGCTCATTCTTGAGGCAGGCTTGGGCTTTTGATATGAAGAAAGAGTTGGAAGGCTGGTCTGTGTGTCCAAAACCAGATGAAAACACTTATACAAACACACACACACAAGCTCACATGCACATGAACGCCCATCAGTTTTCAATAAGAGACTCAGTTTCCTCGTTGCTGTGTTTAAGATAAACCACATGTATAACAAGGTACTGACATGTATTTGCAGTATGTTAGCACAGAGGATAAGTTGTTAGGGGGTCGTAAAAAAATGTGAGTTTGTACTTTATGGTGCTTTTCTTCCAATGAAAGTGGAAGAAAGGAAAGAGAGTGAAATTCTGATCCCACGCCCCCTCCCTCTCCACCCAAACAGCAGACGTGCTGGGTCGTGCTGTCCCCTCCTCCCCTGAGAGAGGGGCCAGGGCCCCAGACTGGTATTCCCTGACCCCACGGCCGGCGCCCACGTTCGGGTTCCTGATGCACAGAGGGCTGCTCCCACCCCCACTTTGCGTGGGATGGAGTTGTGGCCCCTCCGCGCTCTGCAGAGTATGCCCTTGGCTTTTTCTCCTTCCATCAGAGCTGGACAGCTGGTGGGTGAGAACCCAGCGTTGCCACCGAAACAGGATGTGGGAGCCAGACCCCGTCATAAATCGACATTTATATGCTGCACATTTCTGGTTAACGAGACCGTGCAGGGGTTACTGTATGAAATGAAATGTATATATGAACCAGGAGATTAACCTCAGGGAGAGGCGAGATTAAGCGTGAGGGCAGCCTGGGAGGCCTGGGGCCCCCCAAGTGTTAAGGCCTAGGCAGGTGGTTCCCCAGAAAGGAAATTTTCAGGAAACGTCCCGACCCGGAACGGATTTGCTGGGGGTGCAGATACAATAATCCTATTGAGTGGTGCGCACTGTGCGCCAGGCACTGGGCTAAGCTCTTTCCATGTCTTCTTTCACTTTGTATTCAAGGCAAATGGGAATTTTATCACCCCCGCTTTATAGACGTGGAACCAGCAAGACTCTGAGAGGTGGAGTCATTGCCCTGGGTCACACAGCAAGTGGGAGGGAGAGTTTGTGATTCTCCCAGGCTGGAGCAGCCAACACTGGCCTCACAGCCCCGTCTCAGGAGGCTTCCAAAAAGAGGAGTCGTTTCCACCCCAACCTTCTCTGTTCGCCGTGGCTCTTCTGCGACGGTCATAAGGCCTGGGAAGCTGGTCCACCAGCTCCTGCTAGCTCAGGACAGGCTCAGAGAGGCAGCTGGGGCGGGGGGATGCGCCAGAGCTTTGGAGCAGTGTAGACCTGGCTTCAAATCTGGGCTCTACCTCCCACTGTGTATGTAATTTGATCCACGTAAAAAACTCGTTTAGGTCCTGGTTTCCCCGTCTGTATAATGGGCACCATGATCCAATCCCTTTACAGGGCCATTGGGCCGGTTAAACACACACCTGGTCACCTATGTGGAGAGCATAAGTGATGGTTGTTTCTAGTGTCACTGACGTGTGTAGTCTTGTGCCAAGTGGACTGGAGGCTGGGAGAAGGAGGAGAAATCGAGGGTCTTCCTACTGGGGCTGAGAGGACAGCTGGGGGCAGCGTGCGATGCTGGGGTCATGATCTCCCTTTCCCGGGTTCCTGGGAAGTGGCTCTGGCCTGTGCGCTTTTTAAGCATGTCCTCGTTTTATCCTCAGAGCTACCTTGCAGGGCTGCTATTCACAGAGCAGTTATCTTATTTGCCCAGATCACACAGCAAACCATGGCCAATAGGAGTGGGACCCTAAGGCATCTTGCTTTGGCCACACCTGCTGCAGATGAGGCTAACTTCAGTGTAGGGTGGTTGGGGAGAGCTTCTTGGAGGAGGTGAGCCTGAGCTCCGGGCAGTTTCTCCCCAGGGGAGCCGGGGGGCTCTGTAGCCGGTGGTCAGCTGCACCCTGGGGGCTGGGGCAGGAAGCTTGTCTGGGTTTCCACACAGGTAGAATCCAAAGTGGGGCTGGGCTTGGCGGGAGGGGCGGGGGTACTCACATGTCCTCTAGTTTATATTTCGTAGTTCAGGCAAATGCAATTTGATTTTCTTTTCCTGAACTTCGTCTTTGAGCAGGGAAATTTTTACTTACATTAAAAAAAAGACCCACAGACTTTTTTTTTTTTTTTTTTAAAGATTTTATTTTTTCCTTTTTCTCCCCAAAGCCCCCCGGTACATAGTTGTGTATTCTTCGTTGTGGGTTCTCCTACTTGTGGCATGTGGGACGCTGCCTCAGAGTGGTCTGATGAGCAGTGCCATGTCCGCGCCCAGGATTCGAACTAACGAAACACTGGGCCGCCTGCAGCGAAGCGCGCGAACTTAACCACTTGGCCACGGGGCCAGCCCCAAGACCCACAGACTTTTAAGGTTTTTGTCCACAATTGTCATTCTTCCTACAATGGGATTTGCATGTTAGTGTAAAAGGAAATCAGAATTTGTCTGTGGGTAAAGTCGGAACTCATCCCCGCTCTAGGCTGCTTCCCTACCCCTGAGCCTCCCCCGGCTCTGTGACTGGACAGAAAGCCCTTCCGCTGCGCTCAGGGCTGCAGCAGCGGTGGGCCTGCCGCCCAGGACCTGCCTTTCCAGCTCCCACCGCTCCGTTACGCCTACACTACTGTTTCCACTTGTTTCTCCCTTGCTCTGAGATGGGGATTCATTTAGCTCCTCCATCATGCCATAGTTCATTTGTTCATTCATTCATTCACTCAGCTCCTGTTATATACCTGCCCCCAAGGGGCCCAATGATGGGAACATTTGTCACCATGGAGTTCACCGTCTAATGGTGACCGTCAAAGCCAACGTCTCTTTTCTCTTCTCTCCCATTGTATCTAGCTCAGAGTTCTAGTCACTGGAAGTCCTCAATGCTTATTAAAGGAGGAAGAGGCCAAGCAGATGTTGACAATATGTCTCAAAAGCCTGAAAAATCGGCAAACTCTTTGTCCTAGCAATCCTGCTTCTGGGAACTAATCCTGAGAAAAATTATTGAATAGGCTTGTGGCCATGCATGATGTGTGTGGATGTGTCTTGCAACATGACTTCTCTTACAGTGGGAAACCACTGGAAGTAGCCTAGGTGTCCAGCAATAGGGCGTCGGTTACATTAGCCCTGGGGCCTCCTATGAGGGGACTCAGGTCACCATTAGTAGTGATAGTGTCGGTCCACATTTTTGATGTGAAAAGATGTTCAGCATATATTGCTGAGTTGGAAAAGCAGGTTGCAGAACAGTTTGTGTTGTTCAATTATAGGTGTATAATAGGTGTATGATACCAATGTATTATACACAGAGAAAGTTGTGCTTTTTGTTTCTAAATTTTAACTCACGTGTCTTTCCTAGTTTTCTGCATTGTACACGAATTACTTGTGCCACAAGCTTTTATAAAAAGAAGAAGGTGCTTAATGTAGGAAACAATAAGAAAAGGGCAGCTGTGAGTGAATTCTGGGTTTCTGACGCACGTGGGACACGGGGCAGAGCCTGGGCAGGGCGAGTGGGCTGGGTGGGGAGTGCCCGGAAAGCGCAGTGAGACTGGGTGCCCTGCCCCCACCCGGCCTGGTGCCCGCCCCTCCCTGCGCCCCCATGGCACTGTTCCTTTATCCAGTGGAGTGCTACTGCTCATCTCCCTCCAGCTCCGGCAGCAGCAGCAGCCTGCTTGGAGTGTGAAATTGGCTGTGGTAGGAGTATTTATACCATTGAAAGCGGCAAACAGCCACCTGTTAAACCTTTACCAGCACGCCATGTCTGACGTGGTTTCCCATGTCGCCCAAGGATCCTGTGTGCTTGGGGAGACCCGAGAGGATGGATCTGGCACAGGGATGGACCTACGGAATCTTCTGTAAATTTGAATCATTGTGGGCAGAGAGGGAGATGAGTCTGCTCTTTCCTTGGCTGACCCCACCCGATCTGGAATCAGAGCTGCTGCTTGTTGAAGGCGGAAGGGAATCAAGGGGCAGGACTCCCAGCCCTGGCTCCACCCCGTCCTGGCTGCATGACCTTTGGCAAATTGCTTACTCTTGGTTTCCTCACCTGTAAAATGGGTTAATAAAGGTGCTTATCTCATAGGGTTGCTTAGGCGCTTGCTTCTCAGACTCTAGCGTGGCCAGAGTCACCTGGGGGGCTTGCGGAAGTACAGCTTGCTGGGCCCACCCCCAGACCGTCTGCTCTTGTGTGTCTGGGCTGAGGTCTGAGATTCTGCATGTCTGGGGCTGCCAGGCGATGCTGCTGTTGCTGGTCTGGGGCTGCACGCAGAGAAGCTCTGCTTTGAGCAATTAAATGTGTATCAAGTGCTCCTCACGGAGCGTGGGGCCTGGTGAGGACTTGGTAACGCTTAGCTGCTTGTTCCGAGAAGAGCCACGTGCCAGGAAGCATTGTCTGTGAGGACTCCAGGCCTGGAAGCTAGAGCACTCGGGTTCCAGGCCTGCCTTTGGTACCTCCTGGGCCCCACGTGAGCCATTTCTCTTCTCTGGGACTTTATTTCCTCTTCTGTGAAATGGGTCAGTAAAGGCCTGAAGGCAGCAGCTGAGGAGACACCCGTAAAAGCCCTCTGATGCAGTGATTCTGGTGAGGGCAGCAGAGAAGCACGTGAGGGACCCCGGGCTTCGCTGGCAGCTGCCTTCTCATCTGCTTGGGACAGGCACAGAGGGGTGGGCTATGGCAGCACAGCGGTCCCTGGGGGCCACCGACTTACCCGAGTCTGCCTCCTCTTCTCATAGAATTGCAAGGGACTCTTTCAACAAAAGAAGAAAAGAGCTGGGGCTGGCCCCGTGGTGAGGGGGTAAAGTCTGGCGCACTCTGCTTTGGCGGCCTGGGTTCACAGGTTCAGATCCCGGGCACTGACCTACACCACTCATTAAGCCATATTGTGTCTGCATGCCCCCCACACAGAAAAAGATAGAGGAAGATCGACTTAGATGTTAGGTCAGGGCTAATCTTCCTCAAGCCAAAACAAAAACCAAAAAAAACCCCAAAAAGCCAAAAACCTGGAGGCAGCACGTTGGCCTCTCTGATTTGGTTCCTATAAAAAAAAAAAGAAAAAAGCCGTTTTAATTCACTTGGGCACCTTCCTTTGCGATGGTCTTTGCTTCTTGTCAGTTCCTCATTCTGTTTTCCACCAACGTGGACGTGTCAGGTGGCTTTGTGATGTTCAGGTTCCTCTTCTTTTCCCGCCCCACGCTGCGCTGAGTGGCTGGGTGCTCCTGGCCTTGAGCTAAAGCTGCACGTGGAAGCATGCCGCCGGCCGCCTGAGCCCTCAGGCTGGCTCTGGACCAGTGCTCTGCCTCGCCGGCGCCATTTCCTCAGCAGGAAAGCGGAGCTGGAGGACTCTCTCTGAGGGGCGCTGGGAGGATGAAGTGGGAGCCGCTGGGTGGGCTTCCCAGCATGGGGCCTCGTGGCCCTGGGGCCCAGTGAAAGTGGACTTTCCTCCGGAGAGTCCTTGCTGTGGCCTGGACCTTTCCCTGTGAGCATGGACCGCCTTCTTTCTGGAGTTCTTGGGCAATTACTGGATGTCTTTCTGTTCTCTCTGTCTTATAGATAAGCAGCTAAGGAGAGAAAGGGAAGACGATGGATGGGTAAGATCCAGGCTCTGGGCCCTTCTGCCCAGCATTGGCCAGGGGAACAATTCCTGAAAATTTTTAGTAATGTTGCATCTTTTCTTTTTGCTTTTTTTAAAAGATTGGCACCTGACCTAATAACTGTTGCCAATCTTCTTTTTTTTCCTTCTTCTCCCCAAAGCCCCCCAGTACACTGTTGTATATTCTACTTGTGAGTGCCTCTGGCTCTGCTATGTTGGACACCACCTCAGCGTGGCCTGATGAGTGGTGCCGTATCCGCGGCCAGGATCCGAACCGGCGAAACCCCAGGCCGCCGAAGCGGAGCGTGCGAACTTAACCACTCGGCCACAGGCCGGCCCTGGTTGCATCTTTTCTTAAGTGCTGGTTCCAAAGTCAGCTTTAAGGGGAAAGTCAAGTATTGGCACACTTGCTGTAAAAATCTCTTACAAAGGTGCTGGCGTGGAGACCCACCTGTCCCAGCTCTCGAAGAGTCTGTGCCGCAGCTTTTCCTCCGGTGCTGGAGCAACTCACATCCTTTTTCAAGCTCTGGATCAGCTGGAAGAAGGCTTCTGGTTGGGAGCCGTGTCGCCCCAAGAAGAGATTTCTCTAGATCCTGGACCCAGCCTCCTTGTGGCCAGGTGCTCACTCGATGGGGGCGTGGACAGCGGTGGCTGAGAGGGAACGCGTAGTCCTGTGCCCGCTCCCAGCCTCGCTGCAGGGCCCGCCTTCGGTTGTAGAGGAAGGTGGCAGGCAGTCTGACCTGTGCCGTTGAAACCGTCCGCTTGTTCTCCTTCGGCGAGTGGTTGCAGAATCATGAGAGCTGGCTGGGTCTGCGGTGGCACCTGTCATGAAATCTTGGCTCCTCTGAGGGTCTGCGCTTGGCGCCGAGGGGCTGGCGTGGGGTCTTGGGTGGTTGTGGCTTTGGCCACAGAGAGCTTTACTTTTCCAACCGTCCCTCCCCGACCCCTCCCACTGCCCGGAGCCCATCCCCCGAGAGGAGTCTGGAAAGTGTGGGCTTGGTGGGTGAGTTTGTTTGCACTTGACCATAGTCATTTTGCCTTGAGGCCTGATACCAGAGATGGTCATGGACTACACTTTACAGCACATTTGCGTGAATTAGAAAAAAGGTTGGCCTTGACTTTGCGCAAAGGAACAGGTACCCTTACTTCTGTGCGTTCACAGCCCTGTACCAGGACACACTGTTTGGTGGACAGAGAGTGTGCTCCCCTCACCACCTCTCCTTGGCCCCTTGAGCAGCGCACAACCTGCACAGCCATACATGACAGCCCTGCTTGCTTTGTGCTTTTTCACTCCCTGAGGTTCTCAGTACCAAGTCAGGAGCAGTGATGCTCCGTTTCGTGCTTGACCATGAGATTCTGGGCTTTCTGTGTATCCTTTACCTTCCTCGGCACTAACCTAGTGTGGGTGAAGTGTTTCCCTAGGGATGAGCTGAGGAGAAGCTGTCATGTGCCCCCGGCCCCGCTCCCCACCTCCACTGGGACAGGGATGCCTCTGCGAGCCTCTGTCAGGCCAAGGTGGGCCCAACCCTCCCCTATAGGTGGGGTGATCCCTGGGGCCACGACCAGCAGACCGTGGAGAGGTCCCCTGAGACCTTGGGAACACCAGCCAGAGGTGGGGCCTGCTGAGAAGATGCCCCAAATAAAAGCCATTAGTCCGGTGGTTCTGAAACCTTTCATGGGGGTTCTAGGTCCTTTTGATGAAAACTATGGATCCTTTCCCCAGAAGAATGCCTATCTGCACACATGTCTGGAAGCTTACGCCCAGACCCTGGGAGCCAGGGGAGCAGCTGGCCCTGGTGTGGCTGGCGGCAGGGAAGGGCCTTCTGGGCACGGGGGTCCCTGCCAGAGGCCTCCTCCGGCCCTTGGGTCAGCACTTGCCTCTGTCTATCTCCCTCATTCAGCTCCTGACTCTGTCTGCCCCAGGACTTGTCGCCAGCCCTCCTGCCTCTGGCCTGCCCCTTGTCTGCCAGCCAGGGCTGGCCTGCCTTGGACCGCCCCTGGCTGGGCCCCTGCCTGTCCTGGTTCAACTGCCGGCTTTGGGGCCCAGTTTCCAGCCCCTCATCTCAGCCCTCGCCTTCCCTGTCTGTTCCCTGCCCCAGCTCCACCTCCCCTGCAGCTGTGAGGTGTTGGGGAGCCCTGGGTGGGGGGCACTCCTCGCCAGGCCAGGAGCAAGTGCCATGGGGAGTGCTGACACAGGTGCCCGTGCCACTGGCTCCCCGAGTTCACAGCCGAGCACACAGGGTTTGGGTCTCACTGGCAGGTCATGGATGGTGGCAAGGCCATCCTGGTGCACAGGGGGCAAGCTACAGCCACTCCCAGAGTAGGGGAGTTGTTGTCACTTACGAGCCTGCTGCTGAGTTGGGGAGATGGCATCTGGTGGGGCTCACAGGCGTCAGACTCCCACCGGGGGATCACCCATCCACAACGTGTGATCCCAGGGCAGGCAGAGAACATGGAGTTCCGGTCTGTTTGAAGCCCTGACATGGCCTCAGAATCCTTCCTAACACACCCCAGGGACCATGGTGAATACACTCTGTGTACTCTCCAGTGTGGACACACTGGCCTTGCACCCCATCCCTGGGCATTCATGCTCACCCTGCGCCACCCCATGCATTCACGCTCACCCTGTGCCCCTCCCTGTTCATTCACACTCACCCTGTGTCCCTCCCTGTGCATTCACGCTCACCCTGTGCCCCTCCTTGTGCATTCACACTCAACCTGTGTACCCGCCTCTGCATTCACGCTCACCCTGCGTCCCTCCCTGTGCATTCACACTTACCCTGCACCCCTCCCTGTGCATCACGCTCACCCTGCTCCCCTCCCTGTGCATTCACGCTCACCCTGCATCCCTCCCTGTGCATTCAGGTTCACCCTGCTCCCCTCCCTCTATATTCACGCTCACCCTGCACCCCTCCTTGTGCATTCATGCTCACCCTGCATCCTCCCTCTGCATTCATGCTCACGGTGCGCCCCAACCTCTGCATTCACGCTCACCCTGCTCCCCTCCCTGGGCATTCACCCTCACCCTGTGCCCCACCCTGTGCATTCACCCTCACCCTGCATCCCTCCCTGTGCATTCACACTCACCCTGTGCCCCACCCTGTGCATTCACGCTCACCCTGCGCCCCTCCTTGTGCATTCACGCTCACCCTGCGTCCCTCCCTGTGCATTCACACTCACCCTGCGTCCCTCCCTGTGCATTCACACTCACCCTGCGTCCCTCCCTGTGCATTCATACTCACCCTGCGTCTCTCCCTGTGCATTCACGCTCACCCTGTGTCCCTCCTTGTGCATTCACGCTCACCCTGCTCCCCTCCCTGGGCATTCACCCTCACCCTGTGCCCCACCCTGTGCATTCACGCTCACCCTGCATCCCTCCCTGTGCATTCACGCTCACCCTGCGCCCCTCCTTGTGCATTCACGCTCACCCTGCGTCCCTCCCTGTGCATTCACACTCACCCTGCGTCCCTCCCTGTGCATTCACGCTCACCCTGTGTCTCTCCTTCTGCATTCACGCTCACCCTGTGCCCCACCCTGTGCATTCACGCTCAACCTGTGTACCCGCCTCTGCATTCACGCTCACCCTGCGCCCCTCCTTGTGCATTTACACTCACCCTGCGCCCCACCCTGTGCATTCACGCTCACCCTGTGTCCCTCCCTGTGCATTCACGCTCACCCTGCGTCCCTCCCTGTGCATTCACACTCACCCTGTGTCCCTCCCTGTGCATTTACGCTCACCCTGTGTCCCTCACTGTGCATTCATGCTAACCCTGCTCCCCACCCTGTGCATTCACGCTCACCCTGCGCCCCACCCTGTGCATTCACGCTCACCCTGTGTCCCTCCCTGTGCATTCACGCTCACCCTGCATCCCTCCCTGTGCATTCACACTCACCCTGTGCCCCACCCTGTGCATTCACACTCACCCTGCGCCCCACCCTGTGCATTCACGCTCACCCTGTGTCCCTCCCTGTGCATTCACACTCACCCTGTGTCCCTCCCTGTGCATTTACACTCACCCTGCGTCCCTCCCTGTGCATTCTCGCTCACCCTGCATCCCTCCCTGTGCATTCACACTCACCCTGTGCCCCACCCTGTGCATTCACGCTCACCCTGTGCCCCACCCTGTGCATTCACGCTCACCCTGCGCCCCTCCTTGTGCATTCACGCTCACCCTGCGTCCCTCCCTGTGCATTCACGCTCACCCTGCGACCCTCCCTGTGCATTCACACTCACCCTGCGTCCCTCCCTGTGCATTCACGCTCACCCTGTGTCTCTCCCTCTGCATTCACGCTCACCCTGCGACCCTCCCTGTGCATTCACGCTCACCCTGCGTCCCTCCCTGTGCATTCACGCTCACCCTGCGTCCCTCCCTGTGCATTCACGCTCACCCTGTGTCCCTCCCTGTGCATTCACGCTCACCCTGTGTCCCTCCCTGTGCATTCACGCTCACCCTGTGTCCCTCCCTGTGCATTCACACTCACCCTGCATCCCTCCCTGTGCATTCACACTCACCCTGCGTCCCTCCCTGTGCATTCACGCTCACCCTGCATCCCTCCCTGTGCATTCACGCTCACCCTGCATCCCTCCCTGTGCATTCACGCTCACTCTCCGCTCCTGTTCACTCACTCTCCTGTTCCTACACACTTGCCCTCCCTTGCCACGTTCCCTCCCTTTGTTTGCACACTGGCCTTGTGCACCCACCCTGTGCTTGCAAATGTCTGTCATTCACAGGAGTGGGCATCCCTCTGTTCCCATCGAGACTGGGCAGGATGGGTGTGTGTATCTTGGCCTCAGTGATGCCAAGTATCTTATGAATTAAACAGTTAGAGGTAGAGTCTGAGGAAGTCTCCAGAAAGCACTTAGCTCTGCCGGTGGTTGGGCAGCCTCTGTGGGTGTTGTTCATACTGGCCGCTGTGCTGACGGTGTCTTCTCTGAGATGCTCAGCCCTGGTTCCCCATGCCCCTGCGGCAGAATTCCAGGTTAGCAATGGCTCAGGCCCCCAGAGTGTGCCGGCCGTGGTGTGAGCTCAGGCTCCCAGCCAGCGCCTGGCTCCAGCTGCAAGGGAGGCCATCCTTTTCCTGCCCACTGCCCCTGCCAGTTATCTCACTGTTGAAGAGGCCAGTCTGGACAGAAGAGTCCAGCTGGAGGGGAGGAGGACATGTTCGCTCTCAGTGTCAGGTAGCATGGGGCCTCGTGATGGTGGTGGTGGTGGTCGTGGGCTGGGCATTACTTTTTCTCATGAGGAATGCATAAAGGATGGTGTGTTTATACCTTCAAAACCAAAATGTGAGCCAGGGGATGGGATGTTAGTGGGGTGAATGCGAGTACTTGTAGGAAAATGCGTTCATGCCTATCCCTAGGCCCCTTGCTGTGAGGGATGTGGTTCCGAAGATGCTGGTGTGTGATGCAGCTGTGTGCCCGTAGTGATGTCTGCCACTTTGAACTTGCCCCACCAGCCAGTGCCAGGTTGCTGTCCTCCTCTTCCCACCTCTGCGGGCTTGTCGTTCCCGGGATGGAGCCTGGAATCCTCCCAAGAGCTCCAAAATGGCAGATGTTTTTCCATCCACCTTCCCATGACCACGGAAGCCAGATCTTAGGCAGGGAAGGGTTGGGCCTCTTGGGGACGTCCTCCAGTTCAATGACTTGGGAGGTCACACTTTTCAACCAGATTGCATTGAGTGGGCCCATGTGTGGGGGCTGCTTGTCCCACTACCCGGAGTACACTGAGGACCGAGGCAGAGCTAGGGCCCTGCATGGATGTCCTGGTCCCATGCTTGACGGGGTCTAGGGCCTCATGCAGACCTTGTGGAAGGTGTCCAACAAAATGGCAGCATGATGACCTTACAG
The DNA here is from genome assembly GCF_037783145.1 of Equus przewalskii. Lineage (NCBI taxonomy): Eukaryota > Metazoa > Chordata > Mammalia > Perissodactyla > Equidae > Equus > Equus przewalskii. The sequence goes on along the minus strand of NC_091833.1, from coordinate 2,735,024 downwards.
ACTGGCAGCAACCTCTCGATAGAATCTATAGGTATATATATTAAAGTAAGTAAATGGTGAGATGCGAAGGAAACTGATTTTCAGGTGTGGTGATGAAAGCTGTTAACAGCCGCCCTTTTCACGCGTGGCTTGCTTCTGATCGCTTTAAGCACGAGCCGCCTGTGTTTCGGAGGCTGGCTGGCTGCTTAGCAAGTAATATCAGTTTTGTGTGACGTGAGGTCTTGATTCATATTTACAAGGCTGCATGTTTGAAAACCCACCCCAGCTGTAACCAGCTAAGTAAAACAGTAGCTTCGGTGCCAACCCAGATTGTCTCTGCATTTCATCGTCTTGATTCTGAGTTTCTACTCTCAGGATGCAAACTTTCAAAAGAGGGAGCACTTTGGTAGCGTTCCTTGGCCTGTTGCTCAGTGACGTGGATGTCCCCTCTTGGGTGCGCTGTTCCTGAGGGTTCAAAGAAAACAGGTTCTGTGAGGCTCTGGTGGAGGAGCAAGCCTGGGGTCGCCGCAGAGCGGCCTGGGGGGGCTGCGAGAGCTGCCCCAGCCTGCACCAGAGCCGCGGAGCGCTGGGCCCTGTTCGGGCAGATAACAGCCGTCGCCCGCGGAATCCTCTCAACAACCCTGTGGCTCACGTACCATTATTATCTCCATTTTTACAATGGAAAAATGGAAGCCCAGAGTTAAATAATTTGCTCAAGGTCATACAGCTAGTTGGAGGCAGAATCCGGATTTGAACCTAGTGTCTGACCACAAGCCGGCCTGCTTGCTCTTCTCACTGCTTGGCAGCCCAGCCTGCTGGTTATGCGCCTTCCGTAGGGGGTGGGGTCGCTGCTTTCCATTCCTGAGTTGCTACAAGACCGGACAGCATCCCTGTGCCTCAGGCTACAGGGGTTTCAGGAACAGCCTTCGAGACGGACAGTCCTGGGTTTCAGCCCACACTCTGCATGGACTCTTTCTGGCTGTAAGACCTCAGGCATGTCGCTTCACCTCTCGGAGAGTCTGCTGACCAGGATTAAATGCAGCAATGCCTGAAAAGCACTCAGCACGGTGTCCGGCTCACAGTGTGCCCGTGTGGAGACAGTGACAGTGCGAAGAGAGCTGGGTGGGACGTGGGAGCTTCAGCCTGCACGTGTGCAGAACTTCAGAGCCTGTGAAATCTGAAAAATACTGTGTATTCACATTTTTGGCTTGAACGAAGTTGCGTTTCACAAAGTCCATAACCCAGCTTTGATATTATTACATGCCCCAGACCGGGATTAATCCCAGGACAAGAGCTTTAATATGGTGTAGAGAGTTTCCTCCATGTTCTCCTAGTTCATGGCCCTCATCTCCACTAGCCTGGTCTCCCATGCTGGGGTGTGAGCTGGTGGGGACACCCCCTCCCCGCCCAGCCTTGTTCAGTGGGCTCTGGAGTGGAGTGGAGAGGTGACTTGCTTTCTGGTGTCACCAGCCCATGACTAGTGACTGTGGGAGAATCGACCTCACCTTGTCCTGAGGTCTGTCTGTCGGTCGAGTGTCAGTGTGGAGAACAGCACTCCGTGATTCGCCAGCCTCTAAGGGTGACCTCGTCTGTTTCTTGGAATAATCGAGAAAGCCCTCACATCTCAGCGATAGTCTAAAGGGCTCTTGGTAGGAGGACAGTGTCTGCGGGTCAGGGAGAGGTCTGAGTCTTCGTTCTGTTCCTGCAAGTGGCGAATGGCTTCATCTCAAATGGAAACTCTGGTTATAGATAGTAAAGGCCTGTAGCACTGTGTAGAGAAAGATTCTGATGCTATGTCCGGTTCGAGACAGTGCTGTGATTGATTCGTGATGTCTGCCAGGGGCACAGGGATGGAGAAACCGTTGCACTTATTTGCTATTCATGTTTTGTTCTGATTATTTCACATCTCTGTAAAGCTAACAAAGGCCTCTTCGTAGGCTTTACCCCTTTGCCCCTGATCGTGGGTATTATAAGGACCCCCACAAATGATCCTTCTTCCTTGCCCTGTGCCCCACCCTGATGATCTGTTTGTATAGCTTCAAAACTCACAGCCCCCTCTCTGTTCTCTCTTTCAGTTGAAGAGGGGGAGGCCTCGGACTTCTCGCTGGCCTGGGATTCCTCTGTGACAGCATCAGGTAAATGCCTGGGGGCTGGTGGGAGAGTTGCTGGGGGTCCTTGGGGGTCGGCTCAGGAACTCAGAAAGCCACCCAACTGGTTATGGAAATCATATTCTTCATGTCACATTCCTGTCTTCAGTCTAGACTACCCTGTGCAACACGATTTTTATATCAGTTCCATATGGTCAATAAAATCTATTACATATGGAGACTAATGTGCCCTTATTCCCTGGGGTCCGCGTTCCCTTCCTGGGGGCACACTCAGATGGGCTGTGACGACCTCACATCAGGCTTGGAAGCTCCCTGTGAGGGTGCCGCTGCACGTCCACTCCAGTCTGGTGGCAGAAAGGCCCCTTTACTGGACATTGTCTCCAGTCGAACCAGAATTCCTGTATTTCCCTTCCTGGAAGGGGCTGCTTTGCACTCTTAGGCCTCAGACCCAGCCTGTGCCTCTAGGGGGAGGTAATAGGGGAAACTCAGACTTGTGGGGAGGGTGGCCATGTTGGGTATTAGGGGTGACTTGGCATTCAGGGGACTTGGGTTTTCGGCTCAGTTCTGCCCTTGCATTAGCTCCATCTCTGTGCCTCAGTTTCCCCAGCTATAAAAAGAGGTAGATGAATGAGGTTTTTCTAACTGTAAAGGTCTATAATTTGGAGCTGCCCCTGGAGTTTGCGGTTGGAGCCAGCTTTGGGGTCCTTGGCAGCTCCTGAGCGGAGGACGCAGCTCTCCTGTTTGTTCTGCGTCCAGCCAGCACCTCTCCCGGCAGCAGGGCCGTGACTCCCCGTCGGCAGGCGCCGGGCTCTTCTGCCTGGTCCCCGTCCCAGCATCCGGATCAGCTGGCTCTAGGTCCATGGGGCAGCGGGAGCCAGGCTGGTCCTGCAGCGTCCTAGGCCCGGAGAGGCCCACGAGGGAGTCATTCGGCCCTCCCTCCCATAGAGATGTGGAAACTGTGGTGAGGGGAGAGATCCACTCTGGGTCACTGGTTCCAAAAATGGAACATTTAACATTTAACTGAATGGTTTCACATTGAGTTTGTGATTTTATGGCCATTTGTGACTTAAGATGATGCTGAAGTCATTTAAGTGAGAAAATTGAGTTGGGCAGAGTTTTAGGTAATAGTACGTAATGCTTGGATTCAGCAAGAACCGTGAAGATTGTTCACAAATGACTGAAATTTGGGAAATGCTGGTATAGGTTGGACAGAAGGGGAGTGGACTGCCAGCCCTTGAACCTAGGTTCCCAGGCTCTGGGTGCAGTGCTCTTTCCAGCAGGATCTGGATGTGGCTTGGAGAGTCCGAAGGGTCCTGGTTGACCCAGGCTTGGACACTGTTATGTCTACAGGTCCCGGCCTTTGGTTACAGGGGCTCCCTCCACAGGAGGGGCTTGTCTGAAGCCAGAATGGCAGGTGCTCAGACTCAGGAGGCGAGTCCAGGGTTAGGACAGGCTGGGGTCCACACTGGGGAGGGTGGGGAGGGGCTGCGGAGCCCTTGTCCCGTCTCCTTCTGTGTGGGGAAGATGCCCTCCCCACAGTTGGGGGAAACACAGTGAGACTATTAAGCGCCATGACTCATCCAGCGGTCCTGACAGATGTGGGGGTGCACGCGCTTAGGCCTGCCGCCAGCTCTGTAGAGGTTCCCCACTGTGCTCCAAACCCCCGAACCAGGAAAGTGCCCAGCCTGGTGGCGGCCGGGTAAGGTCCTCCCTCCCACTGCTTTCTCAGGGCTGCCAGAGGCGAGGGGGACAGCCTGGGGCGGCTGTGGTGCAGGGGGAGCCCTGGCAGTGGCTGGGTGGCTGCAGAGCCCTGTGCAGGGGTGTTGGACTCCGGGCTGCATCCCTAAGGCAGTGAGGCGTCTCCTGGGCTGCGAGGCCCAGGGGCTGGGTGGGCCCTGCCGGTCTGCGCTTCTCTGATTCCACAGTGCAGTGGCCAGGCGTGGGGCCTCGCTGGGGCGCTTAGGAGTGGTGGAGGTTGTGGGATTTGCCACTTTCCAGCAAGAGCTGAGCAAGCCCTGTACGCGTGTGCGGGAAGAGGTGTGCGACTCCTCGTGAGTCTCCCGGCCCCCGGGGACTCCTTGGTGCCAGTCAGCTTGGGACATTTGCTCAGAGGTAGGGAAGGGAGGGCAGAGCATGCCAGCATTGGAGACTCCACGCCAGGCCATGGATTGTTTTGTTTTCTTTGGCCCATATCAGATGAGTTTTTTTACAGTGCATGCATGTGATAAATTTTCCTTCCCAATTTTGTTGGGATCAGGCTGTTAAAGTCAGCTCCTATTCCCTGAGCGTGGGGCTTGTGAGAGGGCTCAAACCCTGGGGGCAGGACGAAGTCAGTGTGGGAGGCCGCCCTGGACGTGGGTGATGTCACAGACACTGAGCGCTTCTTAGCTGTGTGCCGGGCACGGAGCAAAGGCCTCACCTGCAGTATCTCGCTGAGCCAGCATGGCAGTCCTGTGAGGCGGGTGCTGTTTCGAGCAACACCTGCGGGGTTTCTCCATGGGCTGGTTGAGAGGCAGCCATCTGCTGGAGGACGGGGCCAGAGGCCTGGTTGAAGCCGCTTCAGTATAATGCTTTTCATTAAGCTGAGAAAATGTCACTTGGCCACATCAGAGAGTGGGGGCAGGTGCCAAGGAAGATTATGGGGCAGCAAAGCCTCCCCAGGCCGCCCTTGGCACTGCTACTGAGCACTGCTGTCCTCGTTTGGCGGATGAGGGAAGGAGGCTTGGAGTGGCACAGTAGTGATCCGTGGTCCCCAGCCAGCGAGCTGTGGAGCAGGGCCTCGGACCCAAGTCCTCCGGCAGACAGAGCCTGGGGTTTACCCTCTGCACCGCCTGACGCTGGGAGGTGGGCAGCGGAGCAGAGCCCTGAAGGCGTGGCATCCTGGGGGCTTTGGGAGTTCCTGGTGGTACAGGGCCCAAGGTCGCCGCAGAGGGTCTTTGACACATCAGACCAAAGGAATGCAGGGTGAGGTGAACAGGGTGGGCTGAGAGCATCTCACCAGGAGGAGTAGGGAGCTCCTCTTTGTGGGGCCCGGCCAGCCTGGGGTGCAAGCCTTTTGTTGTGCCCTTGCTCTGGGAGCGTGATGGAGAGCTCCAATAAAGAAGCGGAGCGCACAGCATTCTCCCTGCTCACCCCTGTCCTGCCTTGCCCCTGGGGACCCTATAGCCACCACCCCCAGACACAACCTGGCCTGCTCTGTCTGTGCCCTTGAGTCAGGGCCCTGACAGTGATGGAAAGCCTGGCCTGGCCTGGCAGAGAGGGGAGCAAAGTGATCAGCTCACAGCAATCTTCTCTGGCCTGGCCGGGGGGTGGCGGGAGGAGGGAGCGCGGCGCAGTCTTGCCTCTCCAATGGCAGTGGCAGGGCTGCCAACAGCAGCCCTGGGGAGGGGGGCACTGTGTTCCGAACTGAGGGGTCGGGGGGCCCAGTGGTGTGGGACTTTAGATCATGTCCCACTGGGTCCTGAGTTTTCATATCTATAAAATGGGGAGAAGGGGACGATACCTTATCACGAGACAATTTAAACAGGAGAAATTCTTGACCTGTTTAGAGTCAGATGCCTTTGAGCATCCAATGGAAGCATATGGATTTTCTTCCCAAACACACAGAGCGTTTGTGTGTGATTTCAGGGGAGTCCACAGATTACCCCAACCTCCTCTCCCCACCTTGCCTGGCCGTGGCTTTGAACTCCTTAGAAATGTGAAGGCCCACAGGGATCCCAAGCTCAAAGGCCCACCGAGGCTGGGAGGCTGGGGAAGGGCTGTGGGAGACGCAACACAGGCGCGGCCCCAGGGCAGCCGTCCCTCAGCGCCAGCCCATTGTGCCAGGGCACCTGGGGCCAGAATGGCTAGATCTTCTGAGTTTTTAAAAGAGAAGCCAGAAAGCTGGACTTTCATATGAAATCCTCAGATTAAAAAAACAGCAACTCGTATCGTTTTAAAGCAGCTTTAAGGTATAATTTACATATCACACTTCATCCATTTAAAGTGTACAATTCAGTGGGGGTTATAGATTCAGAGCTGTGTGCCATTATCATATAGCCCATTTAGGACATTTTCATGATAAATAAATAAATCCTGTGCCCCTATCCTCCCATCACCCCTAGGCCTAAGCAGCCCCTAATCTGCTTTCTGTCTCCGTCTGTTTGCCTATTCTGGCCCTTTCGTGTAAATGGAATCATACGTAGTCTTTATCGACTGGCTTCTTCCCTGTAACCTAGTATTTCCAAGGTTTGTCCCTGTCGTAGCCTGTGTCATCCTTCGTTCCTGTCTGTGGCTGATTGATATCCCACCGTATGGATCGAGCACGTTTTGTTTATCCATTCATCTGCCAATGGACATTTGGGGCTTTACCTTCTGGCAACCGGGAATAGTGCTGCTATGACTTCCGCGTGCAAGTTTTTGCTTGAACGCTTGTTTTAAATTTTGGAGGGTGTGTACCTCGGAGCAGCATTGTTCGGGCATTCGCTAGGTCTGAGTTTAGCTCTCTGAGGAACCACCAAGCTGCGCAGCCACAGCGCTTCGCGTTCCCGCCAGCGGGGTGTGAGGCGCCCATTCTCCACATTCTCACTGACACTTGTTATTTTCCCTCCTTCTTTTTTTTTTGATTCTAGCCTTCCTAGAGTCTTACTTTCTTTTTACTACAAAGAAGTAGTATCTTACTTTGGACAACTTGTATTTTTGAAAATCATTATTCAGGCCAAAGAAAGTCTTTCTGCCAGCTGGTTTCAGCCTGGCCACCAATTAGCAGGTTGCTAAGTGTGGCTTTACCGAGGGGCCACTGCTTAGGGTTGATGTTCAGGCCTCTCTGTCCCCTTGGCCCCCAGCCCAGCCCGCCCAGTGAGGGGGCCCTCCTCCCTTCAGCGCTTCCTCTCTCTTCCCTCCAGCCCTTTGGAACAAGGCCTCTGAGGGGCAGATGCCAGGAGGATCATGAGCCCGACAGTGTGGGGTTTCAGGGAACCGGCCCAGCCACACTGAACTTTGCCTCCCTCCCCTGGTCACTGAGTTTGAGCTGGGAGCTGAAGGGCTCGTCCTTATGTAGCTGTCTAACCAGTCTCACCCCTGTCTCCTGCCTCTCCAGGTGGAGTTTCGGGAAGCTTGAGCTTCCTTGCAACATGGCTGCTCTGGACCACGCCACGGATGCAGGGAGGAGGGTCTGAGGGCAGTCTGGAGATGGGAAACGGTGGATTTGTTGACAAATGCTCATTGTCAACGCGTGGGCAGTTTAGCCAGGTTTATTTCTGGCATGGTGGTGGGCACAATCGTGGTGGAGAGAAACACTCGAATGATCAGTTGTTTGCCACAGCCTGGCAGCCTGAGACCTGATTGGCGTGATCAGAGTTGTAAGCCTTTTTTGCCAAGTGACAGGTCACATTGTCCTGCTTAATGGAACCATTACTCCCATTTACGAGCTGCTTCTAGGTGCCAGGCCTCCTTCTTGGTGCTTTTCACATATAGAAACTGAGACACAGAGATGCTAGTGACTTGCTTCAAGGTCACACAGCCAGGAAGTGGCAGAGCCAGGATTTGAACTGGCAGCTCATGCATGAATGTAGCATCCGAACTGTAAATGGCAGACCTGCCTGTGAGAATGCTTGTCCAAGCTCTTCACTCTAGAGGGGACCAGAGGCTCAGGGATGGGGGCGGCTCTGTGCCCAGGTCCCTCCTGGGTCAGATGGAAGAGTCTAACCGGGGCCAGGCCTCCTGGTTTGCTGCCGGGAAGGAGAGGCGGCATGTTTTGAAGGCCTTGCAGCCATTTCCCATCTTCAAAGACCAGGCCCGGACAACACTGTGGGCCAGGCTCTCTGTAGGGACGCCCACCGACGCGACCCCAGCACGCCTCTCCTGGCCCTGCTCAACTGTACCTGGGTGTTGGGCCTGGGTGCAGTTTGCAGGGGGAGGTTGGCATCAGAGCTGCAGGCTCTGGGACCTGCTCAGGGGGGAGATCAGAGTAGCATCTGGGTGTCCTGTGTCCTGGGGGCCACGTGGGGAGGGGGGCTGGAAGCCTTTCGTTTTCCTTTTAACCAGGTTCTGGGTAAGGAAGGGGGTAGTGAGAGGGGTCAGTGTCCCCACTCCTGACAAAGGGGCAGCCTCCTCCCCCCTGCAGCCCTTCTCTCCACATTTGGACTAGTGAGGTGGGCGGACTCGTCCTGGAGCCTGGGCCCCTCCATGCAGCCGTCCTCACTGCTCAACCTTCTCCGAGCTGCCTCCCCACCCACGTGTTTTCTTAGAGCACAGATTTATTATTTCAACTACTTCACAGAGACTCCACCCACAACCTTGTGCTTCTCGCACTTGCTGCTTCTGTTCCCCTCGGCTCCTTTTCCAGCTCCATCTGTGTATAAACAAACCTACCTGGATGACGTCCAGGCGAACGTGCCGGTGATGCTGCATAGCCCCCCACCAGCCCCGAGCCTCCCGTAACCCTGGACCCACACATCCTTCTGTCCTAGGACCTCCATCGGGCCCATTGGGTGGGTGGGTGTTCATTTTTTAACCTCCCCTCCCCTTTGGACGTTCGGACTGTTTTTTTTTTTTCTTTTTTAAAGATTGGCACCTGAGCTAACAACTATTGCCAATATTTTTTTTTCTTCTCCCCAAATCCCCCCCGGTACATAGTTGTATATTCTAGTTGTAGGTCCTTCTGGTTGTGGCATCTGACTACTTTTCCTTTGGGCTCTTACAAATAATGCCACGACCAGCGTCTCTGTGTAGATGGGCTTTTTTCTCCTTTGGAGTTTTTCTGAGGGGCTCCCAGCACCTTTTAACTTTTTCTTTCAATCCTCAAATCAAGACTGAAGAGACTGTCTCATCCCCTTTCTCCCTAGCTTCCCCTGGGGCCCCTCACCTTGAGTCCTTTCCTGAGTGGTGCTCCTGCCCTGGGCTCGTCAGTGAGGAGGTCCCGACTGCCCTTTCCGTGATACCGTGGTCGCCCACGGAAGCTGCCCAGGCCCTGGGTTCTGGCTGCCTTGGCTGGTGCTGTTCACATTTTGTGCTTGAGCCCCCAACCCAGTCATCTCAAGGAGGGGATGTTTTAAAGGAGCAAACAAGTCCTATAGATGTAGAATTTCCCAGCATTTGAAAGACTTATGAAATGCGTTTTTATATGGGGCCAGCTGGGGAGTTTCTCATTAGCTCGGCTGGGGCGTCTGTGGGGAGTTGAGCTAAATGGAGGCAGGCAGGCTGGGTAGGGAGCCGCGGTGGCCCCGAGCTCAGGGGGAGAGCTTGGCAGGCATGCGCGTGCTGGTCTGCACCATGGACCCCCGGCCAGGCCGGCCTGGGCTGCGCCTTTGTTAGAGCTGCTTGTCCAGCACAGGAGGCCTCGGAAACCTTCAGGTAGTGCCTGGAGCTGCAGGGTGGCCACTCTGTTACCATGGTGAGCAGTCCATGAGGTAGGGCGTCTGTGCCCTGTGCGCACGTGGAGGCATGTACTTGTGCGTGCATGCGTGTGAGTGTGTGTGCCTGGGTGCTGCAGCCCTCACTGGGCCCCTGGGGGGCCCCGGGGCCTCTGCGCCCCTCTGTGCAGCATCCTGGGCCCCTGGAGCTGACCTGGACCAGTCCTCCGAGGGGGATGTGGCGTTTCCTGCCCATCCTTTCCTCTGGCCCTGGACCAGCCAGGCCCCTGCCGGGCTGCACTCCACATCACTTCCTCTGTACAGTGTCTGCTGTGCACACGTGTGGGCAGAGCCCATGCATGCATGTGCAAGGGAGCACGTGTGCGGGTCTCTCCTGACCCCCTTCTCCCTCCCCCTCCAGCCTGGCTAATGGTTCTGCATCCCTGGAATGCGGCATGTCTTGCTGATTTTCTCCTCCCAGTGGGCTTGGGCCTTCCTCAGAGTCAGGGGCTCTGTGTCATTTGTCTCGTACCCGCAGCCTGGCAGGCGCTCTGCCACCGTGCCCTTGCTCTCTGCGGTGTGGTCACCTGCTCGCAGCCCCCCTGATTTGGGGCTGTCCACCCCGGCAAGCCTGGCATTCCCTTGTTGGTTTTTCAGGGGACGTCACTACTGTGGATTGTAATGGGGAGGGGCTGGTCCTACTTTCTCCAGGCTTGGGTGCTCACTGAGGACAGCGAGGAGTCTCTGTGGTGTTGGCCCCTCCCGCAGGCCTGAGGACCCCCGAGATGCTGGAAGTCAACAGTTCTTTGGTGCCTTGAGGCCTGGCTGTGAACCAGGGCCACCGTCCGGCATGTGTGTGGGTGTGCCTGTGTGAGTGTGATGGTGACGTGGCTCCTTGTGACTTTGGGGACGTCTCGCCTGTTGCCCAGCCTCGTGCATCCTGGGGTGGTTTATGGCAGCCCTGCTCAGACTTGAACATGCAAGCACATCTGGCGATCTTGTTAAAGTGGGTCGGGGGGTGGCGTCTGGGGCTTGAGCCTCCGCGTTTCTAACCACCTCCGGGGTGGTTGCTGCTGCTGGCCTGAATGCCACTCTGAGCAGTGAGGACGTAGAGGGTGGGATGGCTTTAGCCCTCTTGTCTGCTCCCCTTGGCCTTTGTTATGGCTGGGCCCTCTGCCTGTGGAGCTCATTCTTCGAAGCTCAGCCTAAATGACACCTCCTCCAGGAAGTATGCTGTGATAGCCTTACCATAATTACCGTGCCTTCCTTTATGCCCCTGAGCCTCGGGGGGCTGCCCTGATCCAGGTCCTCACTGCTCTCTGCTTGGTTATGACATTCCTTCTGTGTGTGTCTTGTCCCCTTGCTGCTCTGCTTGCTCCTTGAGGCAGTGACCATGTTTGAGTCTCTGTCTTCTCAGAGCCCAGTCCTGGCTTGGCAATTGGCAGGTACCTGACAAATGTTTGCCAAGGTGGAGAACTTCACGTCTGCCTCTGTGTCTGTATTTGCTCCTGGCAGTTCAGGGCCAGATTTTTATCCACTTTGTTAAGAGCAAGAATTGGGTTTGAGGTCCAGATACGTAATAGCTGTGTGATCTTGAGTAAGTTACTTAACCTCTCTGTGCTTCCATTTCCTCATCTGAAATGGGGGTAATCGTCTTGCTTCCTAGGGCCATTGTGAGGATTATATGGGGGAACCCGGTGGGTTAGCCTTCGGCCCTGGGTGGCACCTGGTGCTCTGCACTTTTGTTCTTGCTGTTGATGGCACGCTGTGGGAAGCTTGGACGGAGCTCAGCCCTGCACAGGGCTCTGTGCAGGTGACAGAGAAGCCTTGGCGTGGTGCCCTGCCTTGCTCCGCTCTGGACCTCGGTCTCTAGCATCGCCACTGTGGGCGGGGCCCTCTCGCCTTCACCCTAGTGCAGGGTTGGCGTGGAACCGAGTCCTCAGGGGACCGTCCTCGCGCACTGACCCTGCTTGCCTGGGGTGCGGCTTGTTTCCCAGCTGGAGAAGGCTGGGTGGGGTTGGGGGTTGGTGGGGGACTAGTGGGCAGAGTCTACTCTGAAAAGCCAAAAAGGCTCCCTTGCCTTTGAGTCACACGATCAGGCTCCCTCCCTGGGTGGGGCCTGACGCACCACTGTGCAGCTGTGGGGCAGCGCCCAGTAGGAAACGGCCAGGGTCAGCCCGATCAGGCTGCCTGGCTGCTCCTGGCTTCCTGGCCAGGTACTCTGCAGGGCCCCCTCCTGGGTTGGGTATGGGCAGTGCTGCGTCAGCTGGTGTCCTACTGTGGGCTCTGGGCTCTGGGTATCCCACAGGGGTTAGGCTGTTGTCATCTCAGCTGAAATTCTCTAAAAATCCTTGAGCATGCAGGCGGGTGTGGGTGCATGTGTACACACGCACACACACACACACACACACACACACTCCATGTATGTATTAGGCTGAACCTGGCTAACTGATCCCTGTCTGGTTCAAAAACCATTATTTTGTCCATGCTGATAATTTTTTTCCCTTTGTTGTGGTTGATTCTTTGACTGATGGCTGCTGGTCATCCTTGGTGGTAGTTAGCACATCAGACTGATACCAAATCTAGTAAATAGGATACATTTTTGCTTATACTGTTCTCCTCAGGACTAAATGCTTTGTAAATGCTGCAAGCTCGTGGAGGCAGGGGCAGCCCTTATTTTGCTCACTGTTGTATTCTCAGCAATGAGCTATTATTACAAGCAACTGTAATAACAATAACAATGCAAAAATAATAACCATCTAGTGAGCGTTCACTGGTGCCAGGCAGCGGGCTGTGCACCCGACATGGGTAACTCATTTAAGCTTCCTAACCACAGGGGCTAATATTGCCATTCCCATCTCGCAGGTGAGCATCTGAGGCTCACAGAGATGGAGAGACTGGTTGGGGCAGGGTTTCGTGGCTCCTCGGGGCCGGAGCGGGAATTTGAGCCTGGGCTGGTTTTGTCTGAGCCCGGGGCCCACTCTCTGTGGTTGCTGATTCACAGCGACTGGGACTCGGTGGAGACAGACTGTGTCTTTGTGGAATGGCATCCATGAGGATGTGCTAAGAGCCCTGATGACGTCGTTATAGTGACACACCACCAGGGCGAGGCTGCAGGCCCGTGTGGGAGTGAGCGCCTGCGCATGGGCCCGAGCCTGACAGTGCTCTTCAGCAGTGATGTGTAAACTCACAAGTCATGGTGTGTGCATGCACGTGTGCAAACACACATATGTACAACTTGCTCTCAAACATAAGCACATGGGCATACAAATTCACACATGCATGCAAACATGTGTGTGCACACAGATGCACACACATGCATATATGTGAGTGTGCTCACATGTGCCTACACGTATACAGTGCACATATGCACACACTTACAAACAGGAGCACATACAGAGACAGGCTCCACATAACCGTCCACAGCCCTCGGCTTGCAGAAGAGCAGAAAAAGCTGCTTCTGGGATGTCGTTCTTCAAGGACGAGGACGGCTCTCCCACCAGGGTGTCCAGGTTGTCTCCTTGCTCTCTGTTTTCTTTCTTCAGCTTCTTTGTCGTACCTTCAGGGTCTCAGACATTGTTTCCATCCAGAGATTTGCACCCCTGCTGTGGGACCCAGCGCTCGGCTGACCTGGGTGCAGACATGGGCCCCAGTGTCTATCTGTCTGTTCGCCTTCCTGGCCTGCCCTGGCCCAGACACCCCCCCACCCTGCCAACTTGGACATGACTTCATTTCCACTCTGCACCTGCCACTTTATGAGCCCAGGGGCCTGTCCCCAGGGTCGGGCTGGGGGAGGTTGGGCAGCTGCCGGGTGGGGGTGGCTCTGTGAGCTCCCAGGGGCCTCCTGGAGCCCGGGCAGTGCTGGGGAAACTGAAACAAAGGCCGACAATGGCCTCCTTCCCTCCCTGGGCGGCCTCGGCACAGGCCTGCCTGGGCGGCCTCGGGGCCCCTGTTATTTCCTGTGCTGCCTGTGGGGTTCCTGGCCAGCCTCAGAGGGGCAGGAAGCCGGGCAGGGCATCTCCTCCCCGCCCGCTGGGCCGGACTCGCAGCTCCTGTGAGCTGGGTCAGCACGTGGGCCTGCCCACCCTCTGCTGCTCCCCGCCCGTTTAGCCCAGGCCTGGCCTGCTTGGATCTGCCCAGGCCTCCTGGGAGTGGAAACCTGACCCCTAGCCCTGATCTCTCCCTGCTGCAGACCCCACGTGCCCCGCCATCTGTGTGGGAGGCCATGCTTCTGCTCTTCAACCCTTGTGGCCAGAGTGCTTGCCCCACAGAACTGAGGACAGGCCTGGCAGGGAGCGCTGGACTGGTTATTAATTCATCTGAGGTTGTGCTTGAGGTGAGCTTAGATTTAGGATTAGGGTTGGGGTGCCATTGAGGTTAAGGTTAGAGTTAGGTTTACCGGCCCTAAAGACCAAAGACAGGAGTCAGAGCTTTGTTTCAATCCTGAATTCACCACCAACTCGTTCATCACCGAATTATCTGTGCGTGTCACACTAGCCACAGGGACACAAGGGTGTGGGGCCTCCAGGACTCACAGTCTAGAGTGAGGAGACAACGAGCAGGTGAACACACACAGCAACGCTGTTAGCCTACTGGCCAAGGACGGACTGGACTCAGTCCACGCTCCCGGGCTCGGATCCTGATCTGTAAAGCCGGGGTACTGATGCCCTACCTTGTGTCAGTGTTATAAGGATACGTGAGAACATAGAAGGTCGTGTTCAGCACAGTGCCTGGCACACAGCAAGCACCCATAAATGCTGGTCCTGGTGACTATTAGTGAAATGGACGAGGTGGCCTATGTTATTGGGCAGCTAAAAAAATTGATGAAAAACTAATTACGTTAGAAGCCTACGGTAAGGTCACTATGCCGGTGAGCTTCCTGGCAGCCTAGGCCAGAAGCGAAATAGGATGGAGGGCGGTCTGGCTGCACCTGTCTGATTCAAGTCCTTGGGACAGACAAACGTTTCCCTGGTGCTAAATGCCGAGGAATTTACCATGTGGATCCTCATTAATCATTGAACAGGCAACAGGCAGTGTCTCAGTAACAATGTGGCACAGGGTACAGAAACATCTTCCCTAGAGTTCGCTCCTAAACTGATCCTGGAAAAATGCTCAGGGCTCAGTGCACAGCACAGCCGTGGAGCTACAGTGGTGCGGTCTGGAGGAGTGGGGCAGACGGGGCCGCTGCAGCTGGGCTGCGTCCGGGGGCAGCCGCTCAGGTTCCTTTCCTCGGTGCCTGGTTAAGTGCAATCAAGTGGGCGCCTTTCATGCAGGCCCTCGGGGAGCCTTCCTGTGCCAGTCATGGCTGTGAGTCTGGGGGAGGCACCTCAGATGTTTTGATCTCAGAAACTACCCCACACTCCTTTTTTGAGGACTACCTCTCCCCAACTCATGGCGTCTTGGAACACAGTTTGGGGAGCTCTGTTTCCATCCTTGTGTTTTGAGCTCAGCAGCTTGGGAGCAGCCTTGCCCGCATGTCCTCTCCCTGGCTGTGGTTGGTGTGGTCGGGCCTGGGGCCTTTCATCCACCAGTACCCACCCCTTGTTCACTTTTTACAGGATTATCATATCTACTCATCTTATCTGAGTAGAATCCAACCTCCAGGAGGGGCACAGTCAGGGAAACTGAGGCTCAGAAAGGTTAAGAGGACTCAGGGCCGGGCTCCTAATTCAGGGTGGTTCCGTAGATCCACAGGCCTTAAATGCACATGCGTCCCCGATATGCTGACCCTCTCCCGCTCTTTGCTTTGCACGTGTATGTGGACATTGCTCTGCGCCTGAGGTATGAAGTCCAGCTGAGCCCCCTCCTGTCCCCTCCCCTCCTGGTTGGCAGGACTGTGGGCCTGGCCCCGGTGAGGCCTGCCAGTGGCCACTTGCCCCTGTGTCTGGCGGGTGCCCTGTGGAGTTTCCATGGTGAACTCTCCTTTGGGGCCCCTGGGTGGGACTTTCCATCTGGGTGGAAACCTGACCCGCAGGCCCTGGGAAGGAGGAAATGCCTTCGCCAAGTGTGGAGAGAGAGAGGGGAGAGGCGGCCAGCCTGGGGTTCTGGCCAGAGCCCCTGACTCCTGCACAGCTGCAGAGCCTGGGCTGGGGCTGCCCAGGACCCACCCCTCAGGGAAGGCCAGTGGCCAGGAGGCCCCAGCTGCACGCTGTGGGATTGCCCTGGGGCTGACTGCCGTGCTCCTACCTCTGGCCTTGAGCTCCTGTGCGTCTGTGCCTGCGTTTGCAGCGTGCTCCCGCAGAGATCGGGGCAGCCCGTTGATAAATGGCTGGTGGGATTCAAGCACGGCTCTCTGTCCCCCAGTCCCATGTGCTTGTCGCTCTGCCCCTGGCTCCCTCCAGCAGGCACCTCCACAGGCATGAGGTTGTTGAGTCTTGGGAGCCGCATGCTGACCGCAGATATCAGTATCGTCCCTTTTCCCTCATGCGGAAGTTGGGCCTCAGAGAGGCTGGGGGTCTTGCCTGAGGTCACACCGCAAGCTTGTGGCAGAGTTGCCTTGCAACACAGGTTGCCTAACACAGTCCCCTACCTTGCTGACGGCACCGTGTGCCTGCTTTCTGGTCATTATTGGCTCATTCACCTTCTCCCAATCTAGATGCACGTCTGCCAAAAAAGAGAGGACAGTAACAATTTAAAGGTGGACAGTTGCAAGCAGCTGGTGGTGGGCTGTGTGGCCCCTCTGGGGCAGGTGGCTGTGACTCTGGCGTTTTAAGATGTATGTCTTCATCCCACACGCCTGACATAGGAGCCAAGCACCTCAGCCATCGTCCTCGTGTGGATCCCAAGCCATGGCAGCTGCATCTCAGGCCAGATGACATTGTTGTCTCAGAGGCTGACTTCAGAACCTGGCACGGCCCCCTTCCCCTTGCCCTCCCAACCCCCGAGCTGGACCACCCAGGGCACCAGGGATGGGCCTGTGTCTGACCCACAGTTTGTGAAGGGACCACAAAGGTGAAGGGTGGTGTACGGCTCAGAGTGCAAGGGCAGGGGTGGGGGTGGGTGCTGAGTTGTCTCCATCATGAGCGTTATCCTTGGGCCTCTCCCTGAGCACCATCCCCAGCCCAGTCTCTGGGGCCCGACCAGCTGGGAGATACCTGCTCGGGCTGTGGCAGTTTCCCTTAAAGGGGCTTGTCTGGTGTCGGAGGAGATTGGTCAGTCTGCTCCCACTCGCCCGGCCTGTGGCTCCGGCAGCCCACCAGCACCCTCCATCCCTGGCCTGGGGGAGTGGAGGGCAGGGGCCTGGGCACCTTGGCCTCCTGCTGCTGAGGGGGAACGGCTCTTGACTTCTGCTCTGTAGCACGATAGCCTCCAGGGTGCAGGTCAAGGTCGGGGCTGGTAGCTTGGGTGGCAGACCCAGGGGGAGCCTGGGGCGAGGTGAGCAGCAGGAGCACCGGATGGGGAGTCTGGAGCCCCGTGCTCTGGGCCTGGCTCCACTGCGGGCCAGATTCAGGGGCCACCACGAGCCTCGGGAGGTGATGGTGCCCTTAGGCGGGATGGTCCCTGTGGAGGGTCTCACTGGACCATTTTGCTGGGTGGATCCAGACTGGGGTGGGGGCTCACAAGTCCCAGAAACGGTCTCTTATAGGAGTTTCCCCCCGTGTCCTCTGTCCTCATTCTAAACACGTGCCTCTGTGTGGCCTCTGGCCTCCTCCTGGAATGCCCCCCACCCCCTACCCAGAGCTGCATGTCCTTCAAAGCCAGCCCCAGGCCTCCCCTCTATGAAGCCCTTGCACGTGTGTCTCCCAGGGGCCTGCGCTTTCCATGAACCCCCGTCCTGCCCTTCCGAGTCTGTGAGGGACCACGTGCCGGCTTGTCCTTTTCCCTTAACTGTTCAGAGGCTCCATCTCCCCTGCCACCATGGACTGTTTTCTCTCCCTCGCTCCCCTAGTAATCCAGCGTAAGGCCAGCTCTGCTTGATTCACTGGTGGACAGTTTCTCGGAATGGTGTCTCGCCACCGTCCTGGCTGCCGCTGGGTGAGGCTCTGTGCTGGCGCGCAGGACGCCTCCTTGACGGCAGCGACGGCTGTGAGCCTGAGCCACCCTGGCAGGGCCCTGACAGCTTCCGTTCTTTGCAACAAATGTTCCTAAGTCCTACTGAGTGCTGGGCACTGCCCTAGGTGGTCAGTGGGCTGATAAGGTGCCTGCCGTGCACAGCGCGTGCGGTCTAGCGTGGGATGGGATGCCAGCAAAGTAAACGATAAATACGTGGTGTGTTTCTCTGGGAGGTGACCAGCAGGAGGGTCAGGTAAAGAGTGACGGGGCGGTGGGAGGAGGGGCCCATCTCAGAGAGGCCTCTGTGCTGAGGAGGGGGCGTCTGAGCAGAGAGCACGTGAGCCGTGCTGAGGGGTGGGAGCAGTGTGCCAGGCCATCCCTTCCCAACCAGGGGAATGCTGGGCTTGCTGAAGGGCAGAGGGGTTGTCACTGTGGCTGGAGTAGAGTGAGCCAGGGGTGGAGGAGCAAGAGGTGAGGTCGTGGAGGTGAGAGAGGGAGGGAGGGGAAAGAGGTGAAGTTGGAGAGGTGAGGGAGGGAGTAGGAGCCCACAGAGGGCCCCGAGTCATAGTGGATCTGTGGGTTTTATTCAGAGTTGAAGGGAAGCTGGGGGGAATGGAGGAGGCACCCCTTTAGCCGTGTGTGGACAGGAGTGCAGCAGACTGATGCACCCATCCAGGCGAGGGATGAGCCGGGGCTGCGGCCAAGGTCAGGTGGTGAGAAGAGGTCACGGTAGGAATTTCTTTTGGAGGTGGGTCCAGCAGAGAGGATTGGATGTTGGGGATGAAAACAGGAGAGGAACCACGGATGATCCCGGATCCTCGGCTGAGCAGCTGGCTGGCTGGAGGTGCCGCTCCCTGAGAGGGGAGTCCTGGGTGGGACCACCTGTGGGGATGGTGGCAGTGGGCTCAAGGGTTTGGTTTCGGCCGTAAGTTTGAAATGCCTCTTAGACATTGAATGTATGGTCTGTGATCTGGGGGAGCACGGGACTGGGGCTATGTTTGGGCATCATGAGTGTGTAGCTGGCACATAAAGCTGGGTGGATGCACCCACCGGGGGAGTGAGCCCAGACAGGAAAAGGAGTTGAAGTCTGCGTCCAGGGAGGCGTCAACAGTGAAGGCTGGGAAGAAGAGGAGAGATTGAGGGGGCCAGGAGAGGGCGGGGTGCCCAACACCCAGTGAAGAAAGTCTTTCAGGGAGCGGAGAGTCAGTGGGCAGGTCCGGAGCTTCGCAGAGCGGGGTCCTCTGACCTTGATGGCACCAGCCTTCCTGTAGATGTGGTTGCGTTGCTCGAGGTTTGTGCAAATGGGAAGACCGGCGTAGCAGCTTGCGTGCTCGGCGGGAGCCTGATCTGCTAAAACAGCCTCTGCTGAAGCCATTCTGGGGCCAGAAGAGATGGGGTTCGGGGGTTAATGAAGTGAACTCTCGTCTGCACACTGGCCCATCCGGGGGTGTCTGTGCCGAGCCCCCATCCCTGGCTCCCGCTCGGGAAACGTACAGCGGCTGGACCAGAGGTGGTGTCTGGGAGCAGCAGACGGTCGGTGGCGGAGTCCAGCTGTGAGCGAGCCCTCAGCGCTGAAATTGCCAGGCTTGCGCCGCCCGGAGCCAGCCCGCGGAAGTGGGCCAGCCGCACCTCCATACAGGATTAGAGGGACGTGTAATGGATTAAAGATCAAAAATGTTAATTAAGAAATGGTCTTTTCTAATAAGATGCCTTCAAGGGCACAGGCCTGAAGAGGAGGGGATTTCTCATTTTGGCAACACAGTTTCTGTTGTAATGAAATTGGTTCACAGACAGTGGGGAGGGCCTGACGTAAGTCTCGTTTTAAAGACGTCTCCAACCAAATTAATTAGTAATGAAACATGGAGGGCAGAGCGTCGAGCTGGCAGGCAGGCAGTGTGTGGTGGCCTGGTAGCAGGCTGTGTGGACTTCAGAGACTTCCATCTATATCCAGTGCCCACTACAATGTTATATCTGAGGGCACCTTCCTGGGGGCCCTGGTGGGCTCTGACTGCCTCTGGGGTCGAGAGAGGAGGCCTGGCTGGAAGCTGGCCTAACTCGATGGGAACTTGCTCTGTGACTTTTGGCTGTCCATGCCCCTCTCTGATCATTCCTCTAAGTTTTCTTCTTTATCAGTTGTGGGTGACAATGAAACTTTCCCATCTGCCTCCTCAGTCTGTTGGATCATCTAGATTCTTAGGTACGAGTGATTTGAAAACTCAGAACTGTCTATGTGTATCAATGAGATTAGCACTGAGGGATGATTTGTTCTCTGTGTACCTGATCCAGCCTCCGCCCGCTCAGAGTGCTGCTTTTCTGGCCTTCCCTGGTTTCCAGGCTGTGAAATCCCCCAGATTGTTTGACTGTCTCGGAAGGGCACCACAGCCAGACGATTAAGAACTGGGCTCTGGAGACTGCCAGGTCCTGAACTTGAATCCCGGCTCTGCCCCCGGCGTGGCAGCTTTGCTGAGTTACCTGGCTTCTGGAAGCCTCAGTCTCCTCATCTGTAAGGTGGAGCCAGTGGCCCTGCCCCGCAGGCTGCTGTGGGGTGAAGGGGATGTCCTGGAAGGTGCCTGGCTCTGAGGGAGGGCTTAGTGTGCAGCGCTGGGACTGCTGCTTGTCGCCAAGAGGCAGAGGAACCCGCGTGTCAGGTCCTGATGGGCCTTGCCTGGAGGCTGGCAGCCTCCCCACCAGTCGGGCTCAGGCCTGCAGTGTTTTGAGTGTCCTGGGCCCTCCAGCGTGCAAACCCTTGTTTTACAAGAGGCCAAATGCAGGGAGTCATGCTGCACCTGGGACCTGCTCTGACGGCTCCAGGACTTGAGGAAGCCTAAGGAGGTCCCTGCTCCATGACAGAGTCAGGACCATCTGCTGGCGCCGCGC
Source organism: Equus przewalskii (assembly GCF_037783145.1). Classification (NCBI taxonomy): domain Eukaryota; kingdom Metazoa; phylum Chordata; class Mammalia; order Perissodactyla; family Equidae; genus Equus; species Equus przewalskii. Next base: position 2,714,737 of record NC_091833.1, on the reverse strand, counting down.
GTCTTCCTGCCCACCACGGATCTTGCTTGCTCTGGCTGCGATGTTGGGAGCAAGTTGGAGGAGGAGCAGAGGCCTCCGCTGTCCTTGTTCTCTGGTTGGGGTTCCACTCTCTCCTGCATCTTGCTCCCACTTTGGCCTTATTATGGCTGCACTGTCACTTTTTTTCAATATGAAATGACCCTCATTGTCTTAGTTAATGATATTTGCCCCGAACTGCATTTTTGTCTTATGTGAATATCATGACTTCTGCTTTAGTTTTTCTTGCATCTGCCTGCTGTAACTTTTCTCAGCATTTTACATTTTTTCCCATTAAAATAAAAAAAACTGTGGTGAAACACATGCAACAAAATTTCCATCGTAACTATTTTCAAGTGTACAGTTTAGGGGCATTAAGTATGCTCACAGTGTTGTGCACCCATCACCACCATCCACGTCCAGAACTCTTTTCATTTTCCCAAACCGAAACTGTCCCCATTAAGCACTGCCTCCCCGTTCCCCCCGCAGCCTCTGGCAGTCTCCATTCTACTTTCTGTTTCTAAATTTGACTGCTCTAGGAGCCTCACATGAGTGGGATCCTATGGTATTTTTTATTTCACTTCGTGTCCTGTCCTCTCGGTTCCTCTGTGTTGCCGCCCGTGTCAGGATCGCCTTCCTTTTTAAGGCTGAGTAATATTCCAGCATGCAGATGGACCGTATTTTGTTTATCTGTTCATCTGTCAATGGACCCAGGCTGCCTAGTGTGTGCGGAGCCACCATCCTGTCCTCCCCAGTGGCTGCCCCGTTTCACAGCCCCTCACGGGAAGGTTGGTCTGCTGGTGGAGGGAGAAAGAACCTGCAGAGCGGGGTGTTTTCTCGTCCTGACCTGCACAAGGCCACCAGCACCTAGGGGCCGAGGCTTGTCAGGGTGTGGCTTCCCGCTTCTCTGAAGCTGGGCCGAGGGCTGGGTGTGTGAGGCTGCCTCGTGGGAGCTGAGAGCCCTTGCCAGCCCTCCTGGCTTTGGCCCGGAGATGGACCCCGGCCTCCTTCCCATCACAGTTAGGCCGTGGGAGCAGGGCCCCATAGACACAGCCTCTCCCAGCTCCTTTCCTGCCCCTCTGGCCAGCGGGCTGTCTCAGCGCGGTGCGCCGGAGGACACGGGGAGCTCTGGATGCGGCAGTGGAAATGCTGTAAACCTCAACCAGCAACCAGCCAAACGGTGGAAAAGAAATAATGGGCGAGCTGGGCCGTGGTCTAATGTCTGCCCTGAGTCCGTGACATGGATGAGGGAAAAAAGGATCGGATTGGACCTGACCTTTAAGAAAGCAAAACGTCCAAGAAAAGCGCAAATGCAGTGTGAGGAGCGTCCCGCCGCCACGCTTGGGGATCGGATGCGTCCTGTAGACGCAGCGTCGGGGAAAGAGGACATGCTGTGTGTCCATGCGTGTGACGGTCGGAGTCGGCCCCGGCCTCTGGCGATGGAGGCCGGGCACTGGCCGGGGGCCTGTGGGTGGGCCTGCGGGTGTGGAGGCACCTTCTGTAAAAGCTCACCACCCAGTTTGCTCAAGATTTGGGCACGTGACAGCATTTAACTTAAACCTCAATAAAAAAGGGACATGAGGAAAAACGCAGAAAACAAGATGTTTTCATTTCAGAGAGGTGGAGGTTGTGGCTCTGCCCTTCGCTTGTTTCCCCATAATTATTAGGCTGAGAGAGTCCAAGTCTTGGCCGGCTTTGCAGACTCACGGGGGAGATAAGAACAAAGGTCACCAGGCACGGTTCCTGGGGGTGGAGGGTGTTGGGGGCCCGATGTGCTCATCTCACGTTCTGAGTGACAGTGCTGTGGGGAGGGGGCTGCGGGCCCATCACTCCCCAGTACACTTGGAAAGTGAGGTTCAGGCCTTCTCACGCTTGGGAAATTGTTCTAGAATGGGATCCAGGACTACTTCTCGTCTTCCTGGCCTGGCCTGGGTGAGTCGCTTGGCCCCTGAGAGCCTGGGTCCTCTGGTCTGGACGCAGAGACAACCTCCAGAGTGGTCGGGCAGCGCACACGGGGACCAGGTGCCTGTGAAGGGCTGTCCACAGGCTTCCGCGTGGGGAGTTCTGTCCTGGCACTTGTGGGCCTCTGGGATCGGGGAGACCTGGGGACGCGTAGAGGCCATCTGGGCTCGTGTCCTCCACGGGGCCCACTTCCTTGTGGGGCGCGATCTGGCGGGGAATTTAGAGCCATAGGTCTCTCCTGTGGCAGCTGGCACTTGTAAACCTACTGTACTGCCAGGGGTCTGGGCCCGGGGGGTCCACTCCTGGATCTCAGCCCCTTTGCCGAGTGGGTTTTAAAGATGCATCTGTTCATTCATTCCCCCATTAAACCCTACTTGAACAGTGTGACTGTGCTTCTGGGGGCGGTGTGCCAAGGGGAATACTATTTGGAATTAGCCAGTTAGTGGGAGTGGAGGGAGGGGGTGCCACTTCCTCAGCCGCCACACGCGCCTGGCTGGGTTGCAGGGTGTCTGTGCGCATGTGGCTTGTTCGGTCCTCACACCAGCCCTGTGCAGTGATGGTTATCCCTCCTGCTTCACAAGAGGGGAACCTGGGGTCAGGTACACTGAGCTACTCAAAGTGTGGTCACTGGACCTCATCACCTGGGAGCCTGTTAGAAATGCAGGATTTGGGGCCTGTCCCCAGGCCCGCTGAATCGGACTCTGCCTTTGACCAAGCTGACGAGCTCTGTGCACATTACAGGCCACGCGGGTGAGGTGTGAGCAAGCTGGGCACAAACTCAGGTCCGTTCTCTACAGCACGCCCTCGTTGGTGTGAACAGTGGCGTGAGAATGAAGCTGTTCTGAGAGACAGTGCCCAGCACTGTGCTGAGCACTTTTCACTGAATTCCCAGTAGCCCCCTAAGGTAGGCACAGTTATCACCATCACCCTGTATGGCCGAGGAACCAAGGCCTCAGAGAGGTTAACCAGCTTGCCCCAGGTCACACTGCACTTGGGAGGCAAGGCGCTTTCTCTGTGTGTGTGTGTGTGCGCGTGTGTGTGCTTGCACACACACTCGAGGGGTGGTGGTGGTAACGGTAAGGCTCCGGGAGTTTGGGGAGGTGGCTCTTGTGGAAGCTGCAGATGCGGCAGATGGGTCAGGGGAGAAGTCAGCAGGGGTGGGAGACCCCGGCCACCTCCTGGTAGGTGCTGTCCTGTCTCCCCTGGGGCCGCTTCCTGGTTTTTCCTTCAAGAATCAGCTCCACACCCTCTCTTCTGAGAAGCCCTCCCTGATTCCGCCTCACAGTTTGTGGCCCCCTCCTGCGCACCCATCACCCCCTGCTCGTTTTCTCCCTTTGCTTCACCACGTGGTCTGGTTTGTGCTTCACCTTGCTAGATGGGAAGGTCCCTGATGGAAGGGACACGTCTTTGTCATCTTTGTATCCTCCATCCCTAGCACAGTTGGGTTTTTTTGTTCATTTATTTCATAAAAATATATTGGGAGCCTACTGTGTGCTGTGCCAGGGCTTAGGCGTGCATGGGTCCATGGCGAGTAAGGCAGATGTGGTTCCTGATCCCCGGAGTGTAGTCTAGAGAGGAAAGCTCTTGAGGAAGGGTGACTCACTCGCTCGCTCACTCATTCATTCATTCATTCATTTATTCATTCAGCCGACAGTGGGCCTGGGGTCACAGTGTAAGCAGGTCGGAAGTGATCCTGGCCCTCATGGCCTGCAGCCAGGGGGGAGCTGTCCCGCAAAATCTCCCTCACAGCCTCAGCGCAGTGAGAACACAGGGCCAGGGGGCGGCAGCGGGGCTCCTGGCCCCTTCTGGGCAGACAGGCCCCTTCCTGCAGGGGCCCTGGCACCTGAAGGAGGACTTGGAGCTACACGGAGACAAGACTTTTCCCTTGGGCTGTCTGGCACCGGACCCGTTCCAAACCGACGACACTTCCAGAGTTTGGGGATCTTAACTCCAGATGAGCGCAGCAGTTAAAAGCAGGACAGTTTGGTATGTGACAAATGTGTGTATATTTGTAAAACTGCAATTCTGTGCTTTGAAACAGTTATGACCCCGCAAAGTTTATTTCTGACTGAGAAGGTCCCCGAGACGCGCTGCGGGCGAGTCTGCCATGGTCCCACCAGGGCTGTCCCAGCGCCTGGTCTGAGGGCCGACCCTTGATGGTACCCTCCAGCTGTTGGCTGGCCTGTGGGTTGCATCACTTCCATGGCATAGCAAGCTCTCATTTACTATTTTTTGAAACTTTTATTGTGAAATGAGACACAGATACAGACACCCACCCCGCAAAACAAATGTAGAACAGAGTGATTCTTATAAGGTGGGGTGCCATTGACACCACCTCCCAGGTCTGGAGATGGAACTTTGCCAGCCACCCCAGAAGCCCCGTCTGCACCCTCCCTCCCGGTCACTGCCCCCTTCTCCTTCCAGAAGTAACCACTCGCTGACTTTTCTGGTAATGACTTCTTTGCATTTCTTTGAAGTTCTGTCACACAGGTGTGCCCCCATTACCTCTGTCATTTGGTCATGGAGGGCCATTCTTTAAGGAGTATGAGGGAGGACTGCTTTTTGGAAGGATGATTATTTTAAACATCCTTTAAAATAAATCCCTGAAGTGGATCCTTTTGACAGTTAGGCTCCTGGGTAAACCATTTCCCACCACTGGCAGTGAAGGGGGGGCAAGAACATTCTAGTGCCTACTGCATGGCAGGCGTCCACTCAGGGTGTGATGAGTGGCTGGACGAGCCAGGGAGGTTTTACAGTCGTTGAGGGAAGAGGTGACTGAGTCCTGAAGCAGGGTGGCGCCGGCTGGTGGGGACCAACAGTGTGGAGGGGAGCCGCCCATGGATGGTTCTGAGCGGGTGTTGTCTGTCGCTCTTTCTTGACTTGTCGTTTGTAACATATCCCCCTTCAGAGCATTCTGGGAAATCAGCCTCACCCCTGCTGTGCAGGTGAGCCCGAGTTTGCTGCTGGGGCCACCCAGCGCACGCATGCATCTCTGAGGCTTCGTCTTCAGAACTGATGGCAAAGAGACAGTCCCTGCCGAGTCTGGCCCCTCACCGGTCTGCCAGAGGGGGCTTCGGAGGCAGGTGGGCATGCATCTGGCTTGGTTTGAGTTCCCAAGAGCCCAGTAACTTGCGGAACTGAGTTGGATTCTGGAAGTCACCTGCAGATGAGTTCTGTGGGATTGGGCTGTGGTGACTTTAAAATGCTGGCTCGTGGAGCAGTGTTGACCTTTGGCGTGGGCCGTGCAGTCCTCAGTACAAGGGCTCGTGTCCTAGAAACTGGCTTGAAGCAGGTGGATGGCACAGCCGTCCCCTTAGCAGGGGCTGGGGGCTAGTTTCATTGCTTACCTCGCAGACGTTTACGAAGCCCCTTCCCTGGGGCAGGGAAGGTGGCCGCCGATATGTGAGTGTGTTACAAAGGACACCCTTTGCTACACACTCGTTAACTCCCAAGCGAGGGTAAATGGAAGTGGAATGTGGGAGAGTTAAATATAGCAAGTTAAGTTGAGTGTGTGATAAGCATCACAAACCCATGAAATACCCCATATCATATTGAAAATCTAGAAAAATGTGTTGTTTTTTTTTTTGCTGAGAAAGATTGGCCCTGAGCTAACATCTGTGCCAGTCTTCCTCTATTTTGTTTGTGGGTCGCTGCCACAGCATGGCTGCCAACGAGTGGTGTAGGTCCAAGCCCAGGAATGGAACCTGGGCCGCCAAAGTGGGGCATGCTGAACTTAACCACTAGGCCATGGGTCCGACCCCTAGAAAAATGAGACTTTTGAGACTGGAAAGTCTTGCCCTCATTTGTTCAAAAACATTGATGAAAGTCTGTTTGTCTTTGGCGCGGAGGATACAGGGGTGGCCACAGGTGCCTTGTCCAATATTGCACACTTAAAGGGGGAGGAAATAACTGTCATTGCACAGCATGGCAGGTAATGTATAAGAGAAACAAAACACCCAAGCACAAGGCAAGGAGTCTATTGTGTGTTGGTGACACGAGATAGAGCTTCTCGCCACCCTTACCCTGGGTCCTGGGGCTATGCTGTCTCTGGTGGGGGTCCGTCTCCCTCCCAGCAGCACTTAGGCGTTAGAAAGTCCTATGTGCTTTAGAAGAAAACTCAAGTAATCACACAGCTGCATGGATGTGGGTTCTGAAGGGGGTTCGTGTTCGTGCTGCCCTCCCCCGTCTCGCTATGAACTTGTTGCCAGAGGTGCTCACAAGTATCCAAACTCAAGATGGGTGCTGTCCCCATGTGCCCATCCTCTATGGCTGGTGGGGAAGAGGACCCTGCGAGTCGGCTGTGGCAGCCGCGACTCTCCTCGCCTTGGCCATCTGCAGGACTCGGGCAAGCTTGCCTGTGTCCATGTATCTCAGGCCGTCTGGCTCCCCGCAAGGCTGTCCTCTGAAGACTTGATTATCATGTTGCTTTGATTCTAATGCATGTATTTTGTCACAGTCCAACATTTCTGAAATTGGGAAGCACTTTAGTGTCCGTGTCTATGTTTAACGAAATGAATCTCCCTTCCCCAGAAAACTGTCATCAAGTCAGCGCGTGTCACGCGTTCGACAGCCTCCTAGGCTGGAGGAGCTGTGGTAACTGGTGATGGACACTCTTGTCTGATGCACGCTGCCCCGGGAACCAGGTTCTAAGAACCCAGCACTTCAGGGTGTGGACACCTGGTCCTGGATCTGCGTGCCTGAGGCCGTGGCCTCCTGGGCCTCTTTCTTTCCAGACACAGCTGCGCGCACGGAGGAGGTGGTCAGCAACGGACGCAAGTCTATTCTGAAAACCCTGCGCATCAAGACCTTCCAGTTGCCTCTGTGGGCTCTGCCTTGATCTTGTCGAAATGCCACATCTGCTTTTCCTCCCTCCCTCCCTCCCACAAACCTTTCAGTGCCTCCCCGTTTCTTCCACCTGAAACCTGAATGTGGCCTGTTTCCAGCCTGGCCCCTCCGCCATTATTTCTGCCTCAACTGCCACTCACCCAGTCCTTTCCGCCTTCCTGACCTCCTCTGAGGCAGGGCGGTCTCTGGCTCCACTTCTGATCCTCTGAGCGCCTAGACGGGCCTGGCCATTGGCAGGCACTCTGGCAACGCTTGTTGACTGATTCGTTGATGTGACTGCGGCTCTGAACTGAAATCTTCCAGGCATTTCGTTACTGTCAGCATCCGGGCAACACAACTCGAGGACGAAATAGAATTGCAGGAGAGAACTCAACTCTAAGAACGGCTAATTATTATTATTATTATTTTTTAACCAACTGCAATTTACAAAGGGTGCGTAGAGGGAAGGGGGCACCAAAGAGCACGCCCTCTAAACGAGGGTTAATTAGAAGCCTTCGTGATAGCCAGTGCTGCATCAGCAACAGACAGCCTGTAAATAAATCTAATTTCCCTCCAACTCAACTCGTCACAAGCTTAATTACAGCAGCCACAGTGCGTGCGTGTGTGTGTTTTTTTCATTAGCAAAAGAGGGTCATTATAAGCCATGCCTGGTAAGAATTATTGTGAAGAGCCTGGTTCCACCCTCGATAGGTGTCCTCAGAGAGCAGAGAGGAACTTTCCGTGTGAACTAAAGAGTTTCCAATTAAGGAGGCTTGGAGGAAGCAGGAAGCGGCAACATACGTTAGGAAAGATTAGAGAGAGGGACTAGCCGGCAGCCAGCTGGCCGAAGGGTTCCGGGATCCTGGGTGATCACCGTGTGGAAAAAGAGTCCCTTCTGGGGCCCAGACCCTCTTTTCCCCGACTGTCGCTTGCCTGCCCCAAAATCTTGGCTCTCCAAAACCCCTCTGGTGTCCTCTCTTGCATTCTGGCTCCAGAGAGCTGAGAATGAGACTTGTGCCGGGGACGGGGCTTGACCACTTGCCCCTTGTGCCCCCCCCCCCCCCATGGCTCTTCACACCTCCCTCCCCCTCCTGCTGCGGAGGGAAGCAGGCAGAGCGGCTGCCACGGCCAGGAAGATTGCTGCCCTGGACGCAGGAGCAGTGAGCGCATTGTTCTAGAAATAAATAGCTGAAAACCCGCGAGTCAGAAAGTAGTTAACACAAAGGAAGTCGAACCCTGCAGGCCAAGTCCCAATTGTCCTCAGGAAGTGCCCTGCCCCGGGGGCCTTCCAGGGAGGGTTTAAGACCATTCCGCCCGGCTCTCAGTGCACAATGTTGGCAAAAACGGTTTTTTCCCCTCTGACCCCTACTCCCCAGCCCCCTCCATAAGGGTCACATCTCTAATTAAGCAGCGCAAGGGGCTGCACTTTGTGGTGCTAACAAACCTCTAGTGACGGAGATATCCTGGCGGCTGCCCGAGGTCCGTGCACGTGTATCCTGGCCTCAGATGATGCTGTCGCAGGCTGTCCAGGGCCTGCAGCAGGAGCTGGCTGCCCTGGGCCCTGGGCAGAGGGCACGGCTGGCTGCTCTTGGAGTGAGAGAGAACCTAGAAGCTCCGATCATCCCAGCCCCTCCTGGGGCCAAGGGGCTCCAACGTGTGTTCTTCCAGGCTCTGCTTGCCTCCAGGGATGGGAGGCACACCTTCTCCCAAAGCAGCCTGGATCCTAGTGGCAGCCGGGTCATCACGTTTACTGCGCACTTCCTGCGTGTCAGTGATTACTGAATTGAACAGACATTAGTGGGAACCTCCTCCAGGCCAGGTGCGGGGGAGTAGTCAGTGACCCAAGGTGGCTCCCTGGAGCTTATGGTGGATGGGGTGTCTGGAGACAATAAGCCGTAACCGCAGTGAGTGTCAGGGGAACTAAAGCAGAAAGGGTAAGGGTGGGTGCAGTGTCGCCGCCCTGCTGACAACGAGGAGGTACCACACCTGACCTTCTGGCCCTGTCTTTATAAAACCCCAGCTGCCCTGGCCCACTACTCATGCTGCTCTTCGTTCCTCCAGCCCCCCAAGCTTGCGCTGGCCTGGCCTTGGCCCTAGCTGTGCCTTCCACCTGGGATGCCCTTCCTCCGGCTCTCGGTGCCTGGCTTCTTTATGCCTTCAAGTGTGGACTCGAATCAAATGCCTCCCCAGAGAGGCCTTGGTGACTGCCCTCACCGAGGCTGCCTCCTTACCTGTCATTGCTTCCTATGCCGTACACCATGTTTCATGCATTATCAATACCTGAGATTTCCTGAGATTTTCTTCCTTGTTACCTACTGGATATCGTTGGTGCTGTTGACAGCTGTGTCCCCAGCCCAGGGACACTGCCTGGCACGCAGAGGCCCGCAGTCAGGAATTGCTGAGTGGATGAGGACACGTGAGGCCCATGTTGACTCTCTGTGTCATCTCATGTCATGCTCACAACAACCTCCTGTACTATTACCCTCCCATTTTATAGATGGAGAAACTGAGGTTCAGAGAGGTTAAATCATTAACCTAGGGTCACATAGCTCATGAGCTGTGAAGCAAGGCTACATCTCCAGATTGTCTAGGGTCAAACTCATGCTCCCGGTCCCATGATGAACTGGTGCAGGGTTTTCTGCCCTAGATGGCCCCACGGAATCTGGTCTGTGCCCTGTGATCTCCCGGAACAAGCCTGCTGGCTCTGTGTATCATGCTTCAGTGGTCCGTAGACAGTTGTCCTGCTCTCCTCCTGCTCCCTTTCTTAAAGGACGAGATGCTTGGAGAGGTATCCAGGACTAGAGTTCCTTGATGATGTTGCCATTGACGGAGGTGGGGACTCCTGGCCCCTGAATCTACCAGATAGCCACTGCTGGGGAGGCAGGGCATGGTGTGTGGCAGGACAGAGTGTTGCAGCTCCGTCACGCAGGCCTGCTGATGTGCACCAGGCCGGAGCCTGGCAGGGCAGGGTTGGGGAGGCACCCTGTGGTCCCACTGCTGTGCAGCTGTTGGCTGGGGTCCATGGAGGGTGGGCGATGCCCCAGGCCACTGGTTTCAGATGCTTTCCTGGGCTACATCACTGCCACAGCCGCCCAAACTCCTGGAATCCCGAGCTGATGAGCTGTGGACAGGGTGAACGACGGTGCCACAGAGTTATGGTTCCCTCAGTCCAGCTTTCCTCTCCAGGAGCTCGCTGTGGAGGCGAGCACCCTGACACGGGCTGGGAGAGCCTGGCCAGCAGATCTGGGGCTCTCGAGACGAGAAGAGCTGTTGCTGTTCATTCGCCGCCTCGTTGCTGTGGGGTCTTGGCTGGGACCCTTGTTCTCTGTGGGCTGCAGGGGCCTCTTTGCTGGCCCCTTGGGTGGCACTTTTATCTTTCCAAGGCTAAGAGCCAGTGGTTCAAGAGTTCAAGGACTGTGCCTGCAGTGCCCACCTGGGCTAGGCGTCCCTGAGCCCCGCTGTCTAGCGCACTTGGGCTTTTGTGGCCGATCTGTCATTACTGCGGTCAGCAGAGGCCACGCACGCCTGCTGCTGTCCCGTCCTCTCCGAACACTTGGGGTAGCAGCCTGGTTTTGACTACAGCTTCATCTTTGATGCATCAGAACTTGTCTGGTGGTGGTAAGGATGGCATTCGAGCCCAGGTCTGACCTCACAGCCTGTGCCCGGGCTGCGCCCTTTGCACAGAGCCAGGCGTGTCCTGCTAACACGGCACTCCGAGGTTTGAGATGTTTGCAGTGAGGTTTGACCAAGTGGAGCTGAAGTCTGCAGGCTCTCAATCCGTTATTTGTACATGATCACCTTCACTCTGTCTTCTGTCTGGTTTTTCCTGTTTGTCTTAAATCAAGGCATTCACCCTGATTTTGGACTCCCGCGTCACTGTTCCGAGTCCTGGGGCTTCCTCGGCCCGCGCCCTCTCTCCTCTGTGCTGCAGATACGAGGCCTCCTGGTTCTTGGAAGATTCCTTTGTGTCGCCACTCCCTCGTCTCAGAACGCTCTTCTCCATGGGTTAATCAGCTGGTTCTCCTCGTCCCCCACAGCTTGGCTCACGCCCCTGCCCCCGGAGAGGCCCTCCCTGGCCACCCGGGTGGGTAAAGCTGGCCTCTCCCGGTCCCCATGCCATCGCCTCTTTTATTTCCTTCAAAGCACTAGTCTCACAGAGCCCATTTTGTTTCTCTCTGTGTCTGCCGTCTTTCTCCCTGACGACGGGGTATGGCTGCCTTCTTCCCTGCCGGGCCCTCGGACAGTCCTTGACCCATCGTAGGTCTCGGTCAACGTTTTGTGAACAGATGGATGTGTCTTAAATAAATGCTCCTGCATCTCTTTTCTCTGGAGAGGACATGAGGCTGGCCCGGGGGCCCAGCCCTCCTTCCTTTGGCCGCTGGTGCCGACTCCCGTGGTTCCGAGCCGGCAGCTGGCAGAGAGTGGAAGGCGTCTCTCAGATGGGCCCGCTTCCCAGAAACATGCAGCTCACTTCCCCCACCTGGGCTCCCCCGAGGACAGAAGGATGAAAGGCTTCCTGGAAACCCTCCCACCTTGGCCCCTGGAGGGTGGAAATGACTTGGGTCCTGTGTTTAGCTGTTAGTGACGAAACCCAGGAAGCACCCAGGTTGCGTGCGAGGAGGGAAGAAACTTCTTTGCTATTTGGTGGAGGAGGGGAGGAGAGGAAGCCACCAACTGAGAATTCCCAGAGTGGGAATTTTCTAAACTTCCCCTGGAATCAGTGGGTATGAGGAAGAGGCCCCGACTCCACTCCCACTGAGCAGGAGTGTGATGGTGAGTGTGCGTGTGTGCGTTTGCTTGTGCACACGTGTGAGTGACACCCGGAGACGGGGCTCCTGGGCCACTCCGCAGGGTCTCGGGCTGAGGGCGTCCTTCCCTTCCAGGTCGGCTGCCCAGGCTCTCCACCGCACACCCTGTGTCCTCTGCACGGATGCTGTGCAGTGGGCAGCGGCGGGCCAGGAAGGTGCAAAGGGAAGAGGCGGAGCGCTGGGCGTGGCCGGCCTGCAGGCCTGACCCCGTGCTGCTGCGCCAAGCAGCTTCTTTTCTCGGGAGTCGTTGTCAGCAGTGTGGTGATTGAAAATAATGTTGGAGAATCTTTATTATTTCAATTCTATTTTAAAGACACTAGGACAGTACTTAGGGGCGGAGATGCTGAGGCTTGTTAAATACACTTTCCGGGCCCCATATTCAGAGAGGGGCTGCTGGTGCGTCACCTGCATTTTCACAGGCCCTCCTTCCAGGTGGTCCTTTCCTCTCACTTCCAGGCCCCACTCCCCCTCCCCCGCACCGGCTGCTAAGACCCCCAGGGCGAACCCATTTGCAGAGCAAGGTGAGCAGTCTCCACCCCTCCCCAGTTTGTTCCTGGGAGCTGTTCTATCTGACTAGGAGCTGGGATCCCTGAGGTTTCACTCTGCATGAAGCTTTGATGGTGGGTTCCCAAAACCATCCCTGAAAGAGATGGCCGTAGCACGGGGCTGAGTGGAACAAAGGGTAAAAAGGTGACAAGCTCTGTGCGGCTCAGGACCGCGTTCCTGTACAGCCATCGCTGTGTGTGTCTGTAGACGCCAGGTCTCATTCATCGAGGTGGTCACAGCGCACACCTCTGCCTGGTGTGGGTCCAGGGGATTTTTACCACTTTCTTTATACTTTTCTGTGTGACTTGTATCTTTCACATCAGTTGCAGTTGTCTTTGTAATCAGAAACAACACCAAAGCTTCATTTTTGTGAGAAAGAAACACTTCTGGGGAGAGAGTGAGGCGGGACCGCTGGCTGGCGTGATGTATCCCACCGTCAGCCCCAAGGTCAGGAAATGTGGATTTCAGTTGGAAGGATGGGCAGAGCCCCTGCGTGGACATTTCTGGGCCATCCCCGGTCTTTCTGTGTCCACCTTGGGGTCCCTGTGCCCTGCCTGGCCAAGGTCTCCCTTGGGGTCTCACTTCCTGGGCCCATGTCTTTGAGGAATCTTGGTATTGCTGGTCACCCTCCTGGGGGGTGCCTTGGCTTGAGAAGGAGGTGACACTCCACCTGCCTTGTCTCTTTATTTAATGCTGTGGAGATGAAGTGGCAGTGGCAGCGCCGGGACCCTGTGGACACTTGGCGTTGTCCCTCTGGGAGGCTGCAGGTCCTGGCTGTCCAGACTCCGCTGTGCCTCACAATCTCAGCCTACCCACAGGAGGGGCAGAAAATTGGTGAGAAGTCAGAGCTGGAGCACTGATTTTTTTTTTAAAAGATATGAAGGTAGGAAATCTGCATTTGCTTAAAAATGACTGACTTGGTGTTGTCCAGCAAAGGGGTCCTGTCCAAGAGGGTCTGTGTTAAGGAATGGATGTATGCGACTTTAGTTCATCTCTGTCTGCACTCATTCATTCATTCACTCAGCAAATAGTTCTTGTGCCCCTACTGTGTGCTAGACACTGTCCTAGGTGCTGGGGATTCCACAGTGGCCCAGACAGACGGAAGTTCCTGCCCCAGGGGGGCCATGGCCTTCGGCACCACTGATGTTCTCCAGCTGGCAACTCTGCTGCCTCCTCGGCTCCTTCCTCCCTGCCCGTCATGCTGGATGGCCGGGAAGGAGCAGCGCTGAGGTGGGGCCCCTGGCCCTGAGGACTAGCGCTGGCTCTGCCACTCGCTTGCTGTGAGGCCTGGGAACAAGGCCTTGGGTCTCAGCTTCTAGAAAAGCTGTGGGTTAGATTGACCCCTTTCTCAGGAGCCTTCTCCAGCTAAAATCCCCCAATTCATTTACCATTCGCCCTTTTTAAAGTTTTTATCATTTAAAAATTGTTAGTGGCTCAGCAAGAGTTCTTAGATATATTTCAGATAGATAAAAGAGAGCGATGCCCACCTACATGTACCCTCCAGGCTGAGGAACGGAACACCGTTTGCCCAGCCGAGCTGCCCGTCGCCGCCTCTGCCTCCCCCCGGGGCTTGGTGTTTATCATTTCCGTGTATGTCTTTATTCTTGAAATACCATGAATGATCTAGAAATACCATCTATACGTGTCGGCGTATCTTACCACGTCACCCTGGTTTATCCTCAGCAGCCTGCTCTTTACTTCTCTCAGCCTTAGGTCTGGAAGATCCATTCATGTTGGTACGTGCACCTCTATTCTCTTCATTTTAATTGCTGCATGGTGCCCCCTCTACCATCGGTTCTCCCTCCGTCTCCTGTTCGTGGACGTGTCGAGGCTGTCTAATTTCCTTGGCTGTTACACTTGATTCTGGGGTGGATATTCTTCGAGTGAACTGTCAGGTACAGCAGTTCTCCAGCCTATAAACCTTGATGTGAAATGACTGGGTCAAAGGGCATGGCTCAAACACCCTCTGCCCGCTCTCTCCATCCGTCAGCTCTGCTCTTTCCCAGTGGTTCCCAAAAATGCCTCAGGACCGAGTCTCAGTAGCCCCACTTGTGTCACATGCCCATCTCTGATTGGCCAGGCCTGGGTCATGGCCTGTCCCTGGGGCTTGGAGGCGGGCGGCCCCTAGTGGGCCTCAGAGAGTGGGCAGGGCTGGCCCCAGGGCCGGCAGGGTGCTGTGGTGGGGGTGGCATGGCCCAGGTTGGCTGGGCCCGTGCTGTTAAGGGGGGTAGCTCTTTTGCCCTTGCCCTGAGCTGTCTTAGGAGCCCCTTTCTCCGTGGAAACAGCCGTGAGTGAGCAGAAGAAAGGAGCCTAGGTTTGTGTTCCACTCTTTGATTTATGAGCACACCCCAAGGCAGCAGTCTTCAGAGTGTCCTTTTTAGAGATGGGGAAACTGAGGCTCGCAGCGGTCTCGCACTCTTGGAGGCCAGGCGGTTCCTCTGATGGCTCCTGGAATCCGCGCTGCTGTTTCCTAGGTGGGAGGACAGGCCCAGAACTGGAGGGCTAGGCTTGCACCTTGTTTGTTTCAAGTCGCTCATCCGATACCCTCGACGCAACCTGGAGGCAGGGTGTTGTTACAGAAGGGGAAACCGGGACTGAGAGGTGGGAGGTGACTGGACTGGCCCAAAGTCATGCCAAGAGTTAGGGACAAAGCTCTGATAACAGTGTAGGCATCTCCCCGTGCCCTCCTGTGCTGTGTCCCCCTGCCCTCATGGTAGGGTACTTCTCCGCCCCAGATGGAGCCGGCATGGCTGCCCAGACCCCAGCTGTACCTTCTGTGGGGTGAGGAGATAGTCCACTGGCCCCCGTCCCCTCAGCTACTTCCCATGGGTTCCCCACAGAGAGTCCTTTCCTGCCTTTGATGTAAATTCTTGCGCTTTCCTGATAATATCCTGGGCTCTTCTTAACGCGAGGGGGTCAGCTGAGAGGCATCTCGGCAATTTATAATTCTTGAAAATTCTGTTTGGTGACATGAGTTAGCATTTAATAGACACCCTGCCACCTCCTCTCTCCCTATTGTGACAAGCTCCTGGCAGAATCCTTTCGAGACTCAGGGTAATTGCACCACGCTGGGAACGGGAAGGCCACGTTGTGCTCGAGTGCGTCTCAGAAACGTCTCCACAATAGACAGTCAGGTGTGCGTTTGCTGGGCTTCAAGGTAATGATTTAAGCTTAATTTGACCCTTGATGAGGGAGCCCATGTTTCTGGTCGGACGCCGTCTTGCAGTTGGGGCTGGCCTGCCATGCCGTCAATGGCAGCACAAATAATCCTTCATAACAAGTGCCTTTCACAGGATGTCTGCTGCTGACAGCTAATATAGAGTTATTGCCCCTGAATGCATTTCTGTAATTACTTCCCAGAGATCTGTCTTTGTGTTAGAAGACATTTCACACTTTAGTAACATAAGTGTTTTGGGAGAGCACGAGCAATAATTATGAACAGTCTTTCTGTGAAAATAAACCTAAAAAAATTATAAAAGCTAATGCTGAAATTGGTTAGAGTCAAGGAGGAGTTTCATTTGAATTTGATTCATGTATATTTATTCCAAGTGTAATAACCTCTCCTGTATGGAAACTTTTTTTTAAACAAAAGCAGTAATGATGCAGAGAACCCGCTTTCTAATTTTTGAGCAATCCTGAAACTGCAAGCTGATGAAAAGTGACAAGTTGCTTGAGACTGAATAAAGAGGCGTGATCGTGGGCCCTGATAGGAGACATTTGTGGTAATGGAAAATGAAATGATTCGCGGTGTGATCAATAAAAAATTAGCAGCATTTAATAACAGGTTTCTGCTTCATGTTGACTAAAGAACCTCGCAAGCAGTTTGAAATCCGAGTTAAGTGGCGGTCTGAGGATGAGCCGGGGGTGGGATGGGGCGCGGTGTGCGTGTGCATATAGATCGCGCGGATCCTGGCCATCTCGGAGGAGGCAGCCAGGCCCCTGGGCTGGGTCTGGAAGTTTCCTTTGCATTGCCCATGTGACCTTTGATCTGCAGCTAATCCTCTCCAGGTTTCTGTTGCTCTTTGTGTAGGAATGTGAGTCCTAGGCACCAGGCAGGCCTTGTCCTCATTCGCGGGCATGGGCCCAGAACGCTCCTCACCTAAATTCATCCCCTGGGAGGGGGCACCCTCCCAATGGATGGCCGTGTTCATTCTGGGACCCCTCAAATGTTTTGTCTAAGCCATTGGCTTTGTTCTGTCAGCTGCCGTAGGATCAGGGTTTCTGGAGACTTCTGGAATGTCTTATAGCCCCCTTGTGGGACTCGACACCCTCTTGGGGGCCGGAGGGAAATCATCAAAAAGCTGGCAGGCTTTAGCAGATGGGTGAGGTTAAGCGGATGGGGGAAGAAGCCCACTGCAACTGTGGGTCCTGGGAGGGGGTGGGGGCCCGGGCTGGGGAGCTGGCTTCTGGGAAGCCGAGTGTGCCACCATTTGGTTTCTTCCTCAGTAGCAACAACATGGAGAGAACCACTCCATCACACATGCTCCCTTCTCTCCAGGCGCTCCTTCCAGCTTCCCGGATTGTGGCCACCCACCAGGCCATCTCCATGCCCAGCAACCTGTTAACTTTTAAAGGCTTTACCCAGCCTCTCCACTGTGTCTGGAGGGAGTGGGGCTCTGGCCTTTCAGGCACTCCTGGGACCGGATGGGAGACTTTGGGGTGGCGGGTCACTGGAAGGGCAGCTGGCCTCTGGGTTACAGCAGTGGCCCGCGAGCTCCTGAGGACCAAGGGCAGGAATCCTTCCCGCTCCCCGCCTCCTGGGGCAGCAGCAGGACCAGGGGCCTCTTCCTGGCTTTGCTCACTGCCTCGCCCTCCTCAGAGATGACGGACCCATGGCTGGATCTTTAACTGCTGGAGACGGAAGGGCCCTTCCAGACTGCCTTGTTCACTCCTTCACTCAACAGATGTGTAGGACACCTGCTGTGTGCCAGGTGTTCTGCTGGGTGCTGGGTGAGCACAGGGGGAGCCAGGTGAGCAAACCCCATGCTGATCCCACCCACCTGGAGCCTGCTCCCCACACAGGAAGTGGTTGGATGTCCCGCAGTGAAAAGGACTCCGGCTGCTAAAGAAGAGCCAGTGGAGAGGCGCCTGGCGAGCCCCGGAGCTCCTGCGGGAGCCCGGCCCGGGGAGGGGAGGGCCCCTTGAGCTGAGCCCTGGTCGGTGAGCTTTTGCTCACTCTCTGGTTTTACAGCGGAGCCCTTCTGTAAAGCCCCGCTTGCGGGGTCCCAGTGTCTGAGGCAGGCAGAGCGGGGCTCCCTTAGTGTGGAGGTGACACGTTGGCCTTCTGCCCTCGGACCTGCCGCTGGCACAGTGACAAGTCACTAAGGTGCACTGTAAATGCATCGTCTATGCCTTAATTTACAGATGGGGAAACTGAGGCCCAGAGAGGGAGCAGCCTGCTGGGATTCCCCAGCGACCTCAGCGTGGCCCTGCCCTGGGATCCATCTGTCTTTGACCCCGAGACACCCTCACCCAGCCTGGCCACCTGTCCTGTCTTTGGGGTACACAGCCCTCCCCTGCTCCCTTCCCTTCCCCCCAGGGGGCTCCTCTTTCTGCCTTGGCCACCAGGGGATGATTTGTGCCCCAGCTTCCAGGCCCTGAGTTCTGCTCCAGGACCGGGAGCAATTAGGAGCGCCAGGCCATGGCGCTGGCCACAAATTAGCTGGATTTATCGAGCTCCGCATGCTGCCCTCCCTCCCCTGCCCGCCCCCGCCCCGCGTCTCCATCTCCTTCTTCCCAGCAGCCGTCAGAGACAGAAATGACAGCAAGCAGAGGGCAGCGTGGTCACAGCCTCAGGAGGTCACGAGGGGTAGCAGCGCACAATTTTCATGGTTCCAGGTGGCTTTGTCCGACTCTTCCTCATTACTGCATGTGGCGAGATCAGTTTTATTAAGATTGTGAAGCTCGGAGGAGCAACTCTGTTAACCACTTGCTGGAAAAATAGGATTTTTTCCTTTTTGGTGGGGGTGTTTGTGATCGCTTTTTCTCCTGCTTCCTGCCCTGCCTCTCTGCCTTCTTCCTTCCCTCCCATCTGCCATTATCCTTTCCACTCCTTCCTTACCCGTCTCAGTTGGGAGCTGGGTTCGGGGGAAGCCGCCATCTCTCTTTGCCCCCATAGGGAGCTCCCACGACCTGAGCAGGAGGAGACCCCATCATCCTCATTTTCTAGGTGAGGAAAGCCAGAAGTGTAAGGAACCAAGGTTCCAAAGGAGTAGGCTTGAACCCAGGTCCTGCATCTGCAAAGAAGGGGCAGTGTCATCACTGCCAGCTGACCTCCCTGTCTGGTGAGGACTGAGCAGACCACCCTGGCTGGAGGGGGCCCTGCGGCTCTTGCTGGGCATGCCCCATGGCAAAGACCCTCAGCAGGCACCCCCCAGGCTGCCTCCTGCCCTCCAGGGCCTGTTGTTTGACCCATGCTGTGTTTCTTAAAACTTGAAGTCAACATCTAAAAATCTAGAGATTTCACATAAAACTGTGGGTTTCCTTCTTAAAAAGACAGAGTGCTGCGTTTTCCCTGGGCCTCACTTTTTGTGTGGTGACGACGTAGATGCCTTGACTGGGGCCACCCCCTTGGGTGGACGTGCATCCCCTCAGTGCCCCTCCCGCCCCCCAGCCCATTCTACTCATTTGTGTAATGAGGAGGGCACTGGCGTTTTGAGCTTGGGTCCACTGATGGCCTGAATGTCAGAGTGGGCTGTCTCACCCGTCTGAGCCTCAGTTTGCCCTCTGTCAAATAGCTCTAATGGTGACACTCCCTTAGTGGCCACGAGGCACTGGGTGAAGGGTGCAGGTGACCCGGGAGGTCTGCTCTGAGGGAACTGGTTGCCATCACGCCACTAACCATTTTGGCCTCAGGTTCTAGAATTCCTGACAACGAAAGAGACATTCTCTGGCAGGTCCTAGTCATTTTTGTGGTCAGCCACGGGCCTGGGGAGAGGGAGGCCCTGTACCCAGCCCTGCACCGGCAGCCACAGGCGGGGCACCCCAGCAAGGCCTCTCGGGGGCAGCCAGGGTCACATTCGGTGTTGGACTGATCCTGGCTTGGAAATTCCATCCGCAGAGCCATCAGCATTGACAGGGGAGCAGCAGGCGCCCCCAGACAGCCATCCGGAAGTTGCTTCCTTTTTAAGAAGTGGAACTTGGACAGCAAATTATGTGTTAAAATATTTGCCTACAGCTCTGCTGCCAAGGGGACCCTTTAGGCTGAGTGTTAAATGTTACCCCGCTGCCTGCACTGCAAATATGTTAAACCTGAAGATAAATAGTGGCTGCCTCGTGGAATCTGGGGCCAGCAATGATGCGCAAGCGGAGTGTCTAATTGGGGTTGGCAGGCTCCCCGCCCAGCCCAGCTCCATCCATCCTCTGTCCCACCATCCTGGGAGTGCGTGAGAAAGTGTTCACAGAGGCGTGTCCTTCTCCAGAAGTGGGGCCCAAACGCCATGTGGAGGCTAAGCCAGGGGTTCGACCCAGTGCCCAGGTTCCCAGAGTGCCTCCTCCCACTCTCATCCTTGGGAACGTGCTGCCAGTGAAACCGTGTATAGGAAACTTACAGGCTGCTATGTCGGAGTATGCATTTTCTCTTTAAAAAAAAAAAAAAAGTTGCTCCAGGATAAATGCTTTGGAAGTGGTAGACCCTTCCTGGACTGTGAGTTCATTTGGAAGGCCCCCCAACTGCATCCCCGGGGAGAGCGCAGGAGACGTGGGCTTGTGAATTGTAGACTGAAGTGTCTGCATCATCTCCCCAGGGGCTGGCGGGGACAGACCAGAGGTCGCGCTGCTTCTGGAGGAGGTGGGCTTGTAACTTACTCGAGGCCGCACGGCGTGGACGGGGAGCCTGCACTTGAGCCCAGAACTTCCCTCTTCTGTCCAGTGGATTCTTTTTGTTGTGTAGACATTTTTGTGCCTTTCAAAGGGGTGTGTGCCCTGACATTCCCCATCCTCAGGAGCCTCCTCCAAGGCCTCCTGCCAGAACCTCCCTTGTGGTAGGATCGTCTCCAACTTGTGTCGGCCGTGTTGCTGCACATGCTGGTTTGAATGATAACAGCAGCAGTGAGACAGTATTGTCGCAGCTAGTCCACTTCTCTGAAGTTTTATTGTGGACCAGGTATCAGGCTTTGTATATAACCTCATTAAAATAATTTGACTTCATTAAATTTTTCTCAGAGAGGGTAAGTGACTTGTCCAAGGTCCCCAACCACTGAGTCGTAGCATGTGGATTTCAACCCAGACAGGCTGGCTCCAAAGATTCTTTTCCATTCTCTCTGTCATCCCGCCAGTCCCTGGAATGTGACTCCAGCTGTCGGCTGCTTGTGTGTGTTGTTGCTTAATAACCATCGTTATTGTGGTGACTTGGTTCCGTCAGCCCCACTGGAGTCCTCTACGCTGGCATTCCCCATGCTTCCCATGCGGTTGGGTCCCCTGGTCACGACTTGGACATGCCTAGAATTTACTCTCTGGTGGTTCCTGATTGCAAGAAGAAAGGAGAAGTGAGGAGACCTTCCCAGGCTCGCTGGCCTCCAGGGCCCACTCTTCTGCCTCCCCGCCCTCACCTGGCACTGTCCCCCTTCCTGCCGTTCGTGCCTCTCTGCGCTCCACCAGTCACCCCTCGCAGCACCTTTGCCCACTCCCTCGTCTTCCTGCCTGCCCCTGCTCCGGCCTCCTCTCGGCTCCCTTGGAACCCCCAGGGCTCCTGGACCTACATCTGTCTGGCGTGTAGTTGTGTGCACAGTTCTTGCATCAGTGACCGTCCATTCAGGTGAGCCTCACTTCTGCCTTGTGCGGCAGGAGAGGACTGTGTTTATCGTGATCAGGCTCCTCATTGACATAGGAGCAATCAGGCTCAGGCAGAAGTGACTTGCTCAAGGTCCCTCATGGGCTGAGGTGGGGGGTACGAAAGCTAAGACTGGAACCCGGGTCCTGGACCAACCCCAGCCAGGCTGCAGGTCTTGCCACTTATTCCTCTTCTTCCGCATTCATTCATTCATCTATTCACTCATTCACCCACCCCATATTTATTAAGTATCATTGCTCTGCCAGACCTTGTGTGAGCTTTGAGGCCACCGAGACAAATGGGACTGGGGAACACCCTGTATGTTGTAGCAATATGGGTGTGCTATGCCTGGCACAGAGTAGACACTCACTAGATATTTGTGGGATGAATGAAGGAAGGAATGGGCCAATGCGTGTGGTTGTTGGCACTGGGGTATCTCCTGCCTCTCAAACTCTGCCCTTGTTTTCTCTATCCCTGGCATATGGAGGCTGCTCCTGGCCTCCTGCCTCCACTGAGCAGGTACTCAGAGCTGGGACCCCAGAGGTGGGACCCCTGGAGGTCCCTGGTGGGTTCTCAGGGTGCCCAGGGTTCCCTGCTGGCTAGCTGACCCTGTGGTCCCTCCCAGGAAGGGGAAGAGGCAGTCTCCTGGGTGAGGGTTGTTCTGACCCATGTGCTTGTGGGGACCAGACCAGAGGGGAGGGACTCTCACGGGGTTCTCAGGCTGAGCCTCCCTAAACTGGCTCTCGGGAGCACTGAGGCCCCCACAGCCCTGCCTTGTGAGTTCCAGGATCCTTGCTGAGGGTAGGAAATGCCCTGTTCCCAGGCCCCGCAGCCTGCGGGCAGCCTGCCCCCGGGGCCTCTCCCCTTCCCTATTTCCTGGCCCTGGACTCAGCCAGCTGTCCCCTGCTCAGCCTTTTCTCAAGCTTTGCCTTTTTGCCCTCCCACATAGTGGTTAAGAATCGGGATCTGTAGTTAGAAGACCAGGGTTCAAATCCAGGCTCTCTCCTTCCTAGTGCGGGTGACTTGCGTGTGGCCTGAGCCTTGGTTTCCCCATCTGCAAAGTGGGGATATCAGTTGTACCTACTGCACAGGGTGACTGTGATGACGGGGTGGCACGGTGCGAGTGTAGGATGGTACCAGGAAGTGCTCACATGGTGGTCAGCATCGTTCAGGGTGTTGGGGCGGCAGAGCCACCTCCTCCTCCCCTGACTGGCCCTCCTGCCTCTTCCCTCAAGAGGACATGGGGCCACTTTTCTTGCTAAGCCTCCCTTGCTGCATGCCCTTTCTGCAGGGTCCCACTATCCTCGTGTTATCGTCTTGAATGAAAGCGCTTTCTCGAGGGCAGTGGCTCAGTGGGGTTGTTTAGGCGGGGGGTGGGAAATCCACTACTTTCTAATGACAAGCGATGAAGGTGGAGGATTTTGTTACCGCCTCTCTTTGCTCGTAGGAAGTTCCCCAATCCCAGGTCCTGGGCTCAGGGACTCTGAGTGTGTGGTGTGGTTTAGTGGGGTCCATTGGTGAGGTGTACCTTCTTTCTCCTGCTTTGAGGGAGAAGCTGGCAGGACAGAGTGGCACCATCATATGTTAGGTTAAACCATTTCAAATTGCCGATATTTGACTTTTTGACTTACCAGGATGGGAACTTCATATGGTTCAACCTAGTACTTATCTTCAGACAATAAACAGCACTGTCACCTCTTCCCCTCCCCCTGCCCTCACCTGTATTGATACCTTGAGACTTGTTTCTTTGAAACCAATTCATTCATTCATTCAACTTTTACTGAGCCTCCACCGTGTATCTGTCAGTACTGGGGGCTGGGCAGACAGTACTGAGCAAAAACCAACACAGCTCCCACCCTCACGGAGCTTACGATCTGGTGGGGGAATGTTCCGGCTGTCTATTGCTGTGTAACAAACCATCTCAAAAATCGATGGCCTAAAGCAACAGGTATTATTTCACAGTTCTGTGGGTTGACTGGACTCCATTGGTGGTCTCACTTGGCATTTCTTGTACAGTTGCAGTCGTATGTTGGCCAGGGCTGCTGTCATCTGAAGACTCACCTGGGTTGGATATCCAAGATGGCGCACTCGCATGGCTGGCAGTTGTTGCTGACAGCTGGGAGCTCAGCTGCGGCTGTGGACTGAAGCGCCTTTATGCTCTCCACGTGGTTTGGGCTTCTCATAGCATGGCAGCTGGGTTCTGCGGGTAGTGAGACCGGGAGACCGGGAGACCTGGGCGAAGCTGTAAGCTTTCTTCTGACCTGGTCTCAGAGGTCCCAGAACTTACTTCCATTGTATTCCAGTGGTCCACGAGTTATCGAGGCCAGCTGGCCCAGAGGGGAATTGTGGAGGGGAATTAGATCCCTCTTCCTGATGGGAAAGTGCAAGGCCTCACTACAGAAGAGCCTGTGGGATGGGAGATGTGGTTACTGCCATCTTTGGAAAATGCTGCCTGTTACAGGGAGGCAGACAGTCAAAAAATTAGCCAACAAATGCCTGAGTGAACACCGCACCAAGTGCACTGATGGCAAAGGGAAGGGAACGAAGGAGAAGGAATCATGGGGACCCACATGACGTTGGAGCTCAGGCCTGTGGGAAGCTCTGTTAGGTGGGCAAGGAGTTCCAGGGGCAGAGGAGTGTGAAGCCCTTGGTGGAACACACTCGCAATTCCAGGGAGTGAGAGAAGCTCTGTGTGGCTGCGGGAATGAGCACCAAGTCACAGAGGCCAGCAGAGCCCTTGCTGGATCTTAGGGGCTGGGACAAGGACCCTACATATGACATTGAAGGGTTTCCATATTCCTTGACACTTGGCTCATTTTTTCATTGACTCTCTACTGTGGGGAGACCGTGTAGCAGAGTGGTTAAGAGTCAGACACAATTGCGTTTGAAACCTGACACTTGTGGCCTTGCTTAAGCATCGCCACCTCACAGACCCCCAGTCTCCTCACCGGCGAAATGTGGATAAGATGGTGCCCCGCTCATGGGGCTGCCTGGCTGACTGCTCAGGGGCACCTGGCACAGCGCAAGTGCTCAGCAAATGCTAGCTGCCCTTGGACTCCTGAGCAAGAGGATGGAGGTGTGCATGTCAGAAAACAACTAGGTTGTGAGTTGTCCAGGGTGGCGCGTGAGGCTGGGGAGGTAGGGAGCTTTGTCAAGGGGACAGAGAGGCTGGCATTTACAGCACCAATTTTGTTTCCCGTCCCATGTGTGTCACCCTGCGGGAGAGGGCCCTATTGAAATGGTTCGGCTTGAGCCTTCCCTGGATATGCTTCAAGTTGCCCCAGGCAGGCCCTAGGAGAACTCGGGTGGGGCCATAGGGAAGGGTGCCAGCAGCCCGTTTTGGGGACATCCTTCCCAGCCCTGGTGGCGTCGGTGGGAGAGAAGTGGGCTCCTCGGCCTGCTGACTTTGCTTCATGGCCTGGGTGGTGGGAGAGACCAGAGGTCAACTGTAGTTCAGGCCCAGGAGGTCACTATGTCAGAAACATAAGGCAGCACTTGGGATGGGGACTCAGACAAAGTCAGTGGTGGCCTCTGGGCTCTGCTTTCTCTGTGCTTGCCTGGGTGAGGACCGGTGGGGACCTCTGGGGCTGGCCAAGCATGGGACATGGGACAGTCAGGGCCACTCCTGACTAGCCAGAGCAGGATCAAGGGAGTAGGGAATGTCCATTCATTCAGTCCTCAGGGGCTTCCTGAGCGGCTGCTCGGGGTGGGCTGGGGATGAGGAGACCCCAGAGAGTGCTCGAGGAGACTGGCACCCTCTGACCTTTGAGCTCCCACCTCCCGGGCCTCGGAGCGCTTGGGGCTCCAGCAGATCCTGGGTCTGGAGGGAGAGGGGGTGCAGCTGAGGATCAGAACTTGTAGGTTCAAACCCTTGCATGGCTTGGGGTGACCCCTCAGAGCCTCTGTTTTCTCATCTACAAGTGGAGAAATTAAACCGTATACTCTTTTTTCCTATTGTGAGCTTCAAATGCTGCGGAGCGTGAAAGTGCCTTGCAAAGAGTGAAGCCCTGAGCAGGATGAAGGGCGTCCTGTCCTCGAGGTCCGATTCTGCTGACGCAGCAGAGAGCCCTGGGGCCTGGGTCTTCGGGGAAGTCTTGCTCTCCTAAACTTCTTCAGGGCCCTGCATCTTCCCTCTCTGGCGTCCTGAGGGTCAGGCTGGCTGCCGTGTGACCCCAGGGGACCCCAGATGACGCCTTTGCCTGCCTCCCCTCTCCCGCCTTCCCATTAGTGGACAGCGGCAGGGGAGGTGACAGTTCCTTAAAACAAATTTATACTCTTGGATGACTTTATGGGTTTTTGCCTTATAAAAACCCAAGAGTTGACATTCTGATTTATCTACTCCTGAGTCAACAGGATGTAGCAGATTTAAAGAGATCAAATGCATTGTAACGTTTGTGGTTCCAGTCGTGGATCAGATGAGATATTATGGAAAGTGCTGCCAAGTCAATATGGCAAAGAGACCCAAAACAAACAAGGGGATAATTTAAATATGTCTATTAAATTGTGTGTTAAGTAAAGTAGCACAAATGTGGTGCTGAACGTGACCGATTATCTGCAGAGTTGGTGGAGTTGACTGAGCCAGAATTATGGTTCTTTTTTCCTCCCTTCAGAACATTTTTTTTCTTGAGGGAAGAGACTATAAACTAGGAATTTCAGAGACGGCTTGACTATAACCGTGGTTGTGTGATGACTTATAATATTGAAGGCTCCAAACGCTATTTCTCATTTCTTTGCTTTCTATTTCTTGCCGTTGCCACAGCAGCAGATCAGATTTCCTGAGATAAATATGCTGCCTTGCTTTTAATGGGATTTCTGTATTGCCAGGAGTTGGCGTGTTCTGATAATAAAAGAACCTAAAAATTGTACATCCCTTAATTGGTAAGAAGAGAGATGTTTTGATGGGCCACAAATGGAAACATTGATTTTTACTACCTCCCCGCAGTTCCAAGCGGCGTGTCATGCCACGTTCCCCGCCACAGAAGGCAGCAGCTGGCTCTCCGATGAGCTGATTTGTGATCGCAGGTTCTTGATGTCGCGTGCTTGGAAGTGCGTGTTCTGTGCGGATGGGAGAAATAGAGCCCTTATAACATTATCTGTTTCTAAATTGAAATATTTAGAGGACTGTGGCTTCCACCTCGAATCGAATGCATTCTTTGCTTCGTTTCTCTTTCTTGCTTTGGTGGGCAGCCTCAGGGGTTTAAAGGTTGTGTGCTGAAGTCTTTTTCTGTAACTGCAGTGTTGTGTGTGACACACACGTACACACACATGTGCACTCACACATTTGCATATGCATATATGTTTGCATAAATATCTTTACACATAATAGAGATTTCTCTCTTTTAAATCAGTGCTAGTTTCTGGATGGAGAGATTTGTTTTTCAGGACAGACTGTGGGAAGAGGCAATGCACACTTTGATATTCCATTTTGAATCTTTGTATTTTAATGGACAAGTTTAATCCACTGACATTTATTGGGATTACTGATATATTCTCTGTGTTATGTGTACCATGCTTTATCTGGACTTTGATTTACAAATTCTTGATATGTCCTATTAATCTCTCAGACTGAGGCTGTGCTCCGTTTCCCACAGCTGTGCGGGGAAGTGCTCCAGACGAGAGTCAGGATGTCAAGTTAAACATCTGGGGCGCTGGGGATGTTGCATCCCCCTGGCTGGGTGCCAGGTGCCTTACCTGTGAAGTGGGAAAAACAAAGCTATCCCTCTCTGCGGGCAGGGGGACCATGATCACTTGAATTTCCTTTTAGCTCTGGGATGTGTGAGACTGAAATGGGACTACATGTGTGAAATTGTGACTTTGTAAAAGCACAGAACACTACCTAAATGAAAGGCATCACTATCATGATCATTAATTCACTTTTCTCTACAGTTTAGCTACTTGTCTGCACAGTGCTAATGGTAGAATAGGTGTTTTATTTTAAATAAATTGGTCCCATGATGCCAAGGCTGGTTCTCACTGTCTAGGGGGATTCCAGGCACGAGTGAGGGCTCAGGGGCATTTTCAGCTTGATCTGGCTCTCTGTGGTCCTGCAAACACACGTGCTTCCTTAATCCCGGAGTCAGGACACCTTTACAAAGAACTGAGCCAGCATCACCATATTGGGAGGCTTGTGTGGAAGGTGAACTTGGCTCCGAGATCTCCCAGCTCTAAATTGCAAGGCTTTGGGGGAAACTAAAAGTTTAGGTGCATCAGGCACAGCTGATAGAGGCTCCAGAGAAGCGTGTAAGAGAATTGGCTTTTTAGGGGACAAAATGCTAAGATATTTTCACCTCCCTGGTGGGTCACGACCCCCAGCCTCCATGCACATAGGGAAAACGACAGGAAATCCCCCTAGAAGACTTGCACCAAGAATTAAAGAATCTAGTTGAGAATTATGGCACCACATGCTACAAAAAACTCCCATCTATTAATGTACTGAGAGTTGTCAAGAATAGTGGACCCTGGGAGGCAGAGTAATTAAATGAATCTTAATAAATGCCGGGTGATTCTTTTAAAACCCTTTCCCAAGACCCTGTCAGCTGACATGGACTGTATTCTTCCTGTTGGCAGGAGGCCTAGGAGCAGAGCCCGAGTGTGATCGGAAAACCAGCCGTGCGCTGGAAGACAGGAACAGCGTGACAAGTCAAGAGGAGAGAAATGAGGACGATGAAGACATGGAGGATGAGTCAATTTACACCTGCGATCACTGTCAGCAGGACTTCGAGTCTCTGGCAGACCTGACGGACCACCGGGCCCACCGCTGTCCTGGAGGTAATGTTCAACAGCGCCGGGATTCTGACAGGTGGTTATACGGATAATTGGACATAGCAACAGCTTGAAGCCTCAAGTGAGATTAAAGAATTAATAATGTAATTCTACAGTTAATGTCATTTTATTGTGGTGTCTTGGGTACCCTGTATCTGCCTTTTAAATGAAATTAAAAATAAAAGTAACGGCTTTCTGGCAGGCAGGAATTAGGTGGAGGTGCCCTGTCTGGGCCCCCCAAACAGCACTGCGTAGTGTATGGGCTGTAACTGGACATGTCTGCCACCCCAGATTTCTGGAAGGCCTTTTGGAAACCCAGCAATTCAGAGGTTGTTGGTGCAAAGTTAAGCAGCTTAAGTGTGGAAAGCTATGTGAAGGAGGGTGCCTTGGGTCAGGGCTTGTGATGCGACAGGGAGAATTTCAAAGGCCAAGAAGAGCCCTTGCAGAAAGGGACCTGGTTCCACTTCTATGCTTGGCCTCCCACTTCTCTGAGTATGAGGAGAAGGGTGGCTGGGAACTCTTCTAGACCTGGCTGTGGCCCTGCTTCCTATTTCTTAGGTGTCTCAGAAGGTGGGCAAGGCCACAGTTTTATGGGAGTGCGTAAGATTTCACAAGTTTTGTGTGTCTGTGTGTCTGTGTGTCTGCGGCATGTGCGGTGAATGGGGTGGGGAATGGGGGCATGTGCATTCCCTGGGGTGTGGCAGCCATGCTACAGGGCTGGGGGTTGACATATTGCCAGGCTCTGAGCAGAGAGTCCAGAGCATCCTTGTTCTTTACATAGCTATCCCCGGACATCTTCCTCCATTGTGGTTGTTGATGAAACCCTTTGGATGCTGGTTTGTGGGGAGAGGACCTAAAATCTCAGACCAGTATTTGCAAGAGGACCTGTCACCTGTTTGGGTGGGAAATTTGCTGGTAGGAAGCAGTTTGGGACTCAAAGCCCTCACTTCCCATACCTTTCATGCCATCTTGGAAGTATGAAAGCCAAAAGTTTTGGGAATTACTATGACTTTCCCTCTAGTGACATCTGTACCTGCATAGTCCTGGCTAGACCCAGTCTCCATTCTCAACCTCTGGAGGGAACAGATAGCCAAAACAATAGACCCAAGAGGACTCTTACAGGTTTGGACTTTGGGGGGCTCAGCAGACCAAACCCCAGTCATGTGGAATTTTTGATATTTCAACCACAGGCAGAGGTGATGGATAACTTATAATCTTAGAATATTGAGGTGTTGAGAGGGAAAGGTGATTGCTTGACCAAGGTCAGGGAGCAATTTGTAGGTAGAGCCAGGACCTTTTCAGGACACTTGGCTGTGGACTCTATCCTACTTGAGAAAATAATAAATGCTAGCATATTTCTTGATTTAGCCAAGAATTGAGGTAGACTTTTAACTATAAGAATAAAATATTGTCATTTACTTTAAAAACTATCAATTAATTGTTTTTCTAATTAAAAGCTATTCTCTTTATTTTCTAAGTGGAAAAGGCCACACCATTCTCGTCTAGTCGTGAAAGCAGGGCCCCTCAGGACCACTGCTAAGTGATGCTTTGTTGAGCCTCTGCAGCTCTTGGGGTGAAGCCCTATGCCCGTCACTACTGGGGCTGCGCCTTCCTCCAGTTCTTCAGAATCAAGAAGATCCTCATGTCTCTCACCACACTTTTGTGAATGGTGGTGCCTCTAGGTGAAGGGAAAATGTGACACTTTGGTGCTGTATTTGGGGTCTGTACTGGAAATAAGAAATGGTAGCCAATTGTGCTTTCGTCTTGGGCAGGATTCTCTTCCCAGTGGCAGTCTCTTCTCTCTGCAGCCTTCGACTTTGGCTGAAATCATGGCAGCCCTGTTTTCAGGGTCTCCAGCCATCCTTATTGATGCTGGTGGTATCCACCGATCCTCCTGCCTGCTTCCTAACAGGACCCCACTAACGACCTCCACGGGGACGTGGGAGCCAGGAATATCTCCAAACCTTGGACCATTGGAAGGGAGTCAGAAATTCCTTGAAAGAGCATGGGAAACGACCTTGCCTCATAGCATCCCTGAGAAATTCATTACTGCCCAGTAAAGGTGTGACAGCCTGGGAGAGTCTCCCTGACGTGGAAGAGATATGTGAGGAGTTATTTCCCCCCAGGTCTTACCTCCTTAGGATTACCCAATGACAGGAAAAGCCACTGGGAATTACTTGCATATTATTCAAAACAGGTGCCTACCTAAGACGCCTCCATACCCTTTGATCATGCAGTGGTTTTCAAACTGTGTCCTCAGGGGTGTCTCTAGGGCTATTGGGGCGGATATTGGGGCCTGTGCAACTGAGGGGGCGCTGACACCCACTCTAATCAGAGCTATTCACCTTAAAAAGTCTGTTCTATACATTGGGCTTTAGCATAAGATGTCGTTTGCAAATAGGCTTCTGCTTGAAAAGTCTAGAACTGGCACAAAAATGCAATAGCAGGCCCTCCCAGGCCAGGCTGAGGGGGCTGCCAGACGCTCATCACTGGCCATCTGCTCTCTGTACCAGGGTCGACACAGGTGGGCATTGCTGCCCTCCTGGAGAGTACACTCTGGAGGGAAAGGTGGATGCGTGACAGCCCAGCAGTGACCTTTCAGAGAGGGCCGTGCTCTGCTGAGGCCGGGCAGGCTCTGGGTGCTCAGCAGACGTTTCTGAGGGAACAAATGAGTCTTGTTTAGAGGGGAGTGGGCCCTCCCTGCTGTTGAGAATTTGGGGCCTGCGGGTGATGCCACCTGTCAATCCTGCTGTCTGCTCCTTGAACATTTGTGCCCTGCAGAGGGCTGTCGCTTCTGGAATGTGGAGGTGGCACACCCCTCCCCAAGCAGGTGTCCCGGGAAGGTCAGCCCTCCGGGCAGTCGGCATGTTGGGAAGAGGCTGTGTGGAGGGCATGGGTGTTTGTGGGGGGCCTTGAATGTGGTTTGCTTTAGCACGGTGACCTCTGGGCTCTTTCTGCAGCATCTTGGGTGGGGGGCAGTGCCATGTTCCATCAGAATCTGGGAGAGTAGCTGTAATGTCTGGAGATTTTCTGAGGTGGGGATGCTCACCGTGGAAGGGGGAGCCTCCTGCCAGACTGGCAGTGATGACCTTCATAAGGAAGACCTGGGACTCTGCACTGAAGAGATCTTTATTTCCGGAGGTTCTGGAGCTTGAGAAGGTGCCTTCTCCATTGTCCCTCAGCAGGAGTGGCGATGCTGGGTCCAGGGGAAGTTGCTGAAGTGTGGACTGCAAGAACTCAGACAGCTCCGTCAAGCCCTGTCATAGTTCTCTCTCTCCTCTCTGTCTCTCTCATTGTCTCTCATTTGTGTCTGAGAAACCAGCCTTAAACCCGCAAGGCCTCGAACATTGCATCTTTATGACACAAAATGAAACAAGCAAGGATCCAGTCGGCTCTGGTGACGCTCACGCCCCCAACAGCTGTTCGATTTCTCCTTCTTCCCCTCCAGCCCCTGCGCACAGGATAACAAGTGTTTGCATGCTTGGAGGCGTGGGCACACACCGTTTTGTATCCTGCATTTGTTACTGAATGTTTTCAGAAAGGATCCCACGTTGGGACGTGGTCTTCTCCATTATCCTATTTTTGGGGATCCTCTCTATTTTAAACAGTAGGACTCAAAGGGATACAGCTTGAGTTGCTGATACTGGGTCTGTATACGATAAAACTATTACATTTAGACCAATATGCTGGTAGATTAGGGTTTTGCAACAGAGTAAATGAAGGCTGCCTGGATGCGTGTGGGGGGCTTGTCTTTCCTAATGGAGCATCGTTTGTGCACACAAAGCATTTGGTGGCTGTCTGAACTGACAGAAAGTCCCATTAATTCAGGTCCCACTAACTTCAAATAATGCCAGAATGGGGAGGGAGCTGTTTACGTTGAGGCAATTTGTGAAGCTGTGGCCAAACACATGTGGGCCCTCTAAACGGTTGCAGGGCTGTTTTTCATCTTCTAGGAGCCGGGAGGACTTCAGCTGCTCTGGAAAGTGTTTCTGGGAACTTCCTGGGGCACTGTGGAGGCGGGAGCGAGACGCTTGGTTTACCAGGGGCTGACTCCCGTTTTTCATGCGTTCATTGAAGCAGGTCACCCGTGGACCTTCGGTCTGGATTCAGGTGGAATGTTTTCCTGCTTCCTTGTAGGAATACTACCCTGTGAGGATGCTCTGTGATTTGGACTGACTGCTGCTTTGCCGCAGATGAGTGAGGCTGACTGCCTGAGGATGCTTGGGTGCTGGATCTGCACTGCTGTGATGTTCTAGGCCTGACTGTCCCAGCGATGCTCATTATGTCAGGAGTGGGCTGTCTGCAGGGGTGTGCAGTGTGCCAGTCCTGGAACGCCGCAGTGTCCTGGGCTGGAGCCCCTGACGGCTTTTGGAGGTCCCTGGGCTCTTCTCTAAAGGCACTACTGGCGTGATTTGGGCTTTCATTATAGGAAGGGAGAGGCAGATGGAGTAAGACCGAGGTTTCTAACTGTGGCCTCCAAGCACTTGCTCCACACAACACAGGCTGCCTTCACGACCAAGTTGGAGCCGAGAATGGGTTTCTTCCCTTCAGCCTCCATTCCCTGATCTCCAACTCAGGCCAGCTGCCTCACTGGGCACAGAGGGGCAGCCCTGAAGCACACAGGGTGCCTGCTGCCCTCCAGGGGCTCACAGTGTGGGCCGCAGCCCTCCCTGCAGGCTCTCTCTGCAGCCCCCGCCCCCCCACCCCCCACGGTCCGCAGCCCACATCAGATTCTGTAGTTACTCTGTGATCGTGTCACTGTGCTTATTGCCCACCTCCCCCATTACTGTTGGGCTTCAAGAGGACAAGGGCCACATCTGTTGTGTTCTCTGTTGTGTCCTAGGCCAGTGCCTGGCACACAGTGGTGCATAATACATGCTTGTTGAATAAAGGAATGCTCTGACCTAGTCTTTACAACAGTCCCATCAGGGAGATGCTATTTTTCACCATTCATCCCCATTTTACACATTGGGCAACTGAGGCTCAGAGACTGAGGGATCAGATCGTGCTCAAGGTTACAGAGCTTGAGCTACAATTCGATGTCTGAATAGCCTGTGCTGAGAACATGGATGGGAGTGGTGGGCAATCTCAAACTAAACTCGACAGATGCAGCTTTTTTGAATACTCAACGTAAAAAAAATAAGAGGGCAACAAGCAAAAACGGTGCTCCCTGTGGGTTAATTTTGCTGCTCTCCCTTCAGCTGCTGCCCCTTCTGAGGATTGGGACCAAGTAGCATTTCCTTAGCCCCTTGGGAGAGGCTGACCCTCCTTTTCTGGCGCAGGTGAAATGCTGCTGTGTAGAAAGCCAGGTGGAAAGTGAATTGCACCCTGGTTTGTTCGGCTGTGGCCAGAGGGACCTGTGGGCTCTAATTGCAGGGCTGGGGCTGCGTGGAGGCTGTGCCTTTGCCAGCCTCGTTCCTGTCCGCTGGCTGGCCAGAGCTTGCTTTTATGTGCCGGCTCAGGCCCTTTCTTGCTCCAACAGCGTGGGTGGGGGCCCTCTCTGCCTTATTGCTTGGGGCGCCCTTCATGCTGGTTCCATTTGGGCAAAACAGAGTGGGCACAGGCCAGCCTCTGGGCGATGCGCTGCCAAGTGCACAGGTGCAGGGCGCGAGTTCCCTCTGCCTGTGGGGAGCATGCTCAGGGTGCTCGTGTCAGCCGGCCTCTCACAGTGCAAAAGGCCTGGGGGCTCGAGCACAATTAATATGCCCACATCAAGAGACCTCCTGCGTGCAAACAGCATCCAGTTAGAAAACATGGAGCAAGAAAGGGTCCTGCTTACGTTAGCCACAGAAGGTATAAAGACTGGGGAGCGAACCCAGGAAGCAACGTTCATGTGTTTAGAGAGGACAAACAAACAGGACAACTGCTGAGGGACACAAAAGAGACTTAAATAAATAAAAAGGCAGACCTTATTCTTGGGTGGAAAGATTCAGTATCATAGATACATCAATTTCCCTGAAAGTAACCCATTAACTTAATGTTACCAACTAAGGTAAGAATAGGGTTCATCTAGAAATGGACGAGCTGATTCTAAAGTTCATAAGGAAAAATAGGCATGCAAGGAGCAGAAGGAAAATTCTGAAAAAGAGGAATGGTAGGCGGGGCTGGTAAGCAGATCAGATTTTAAAACATATTCTGAAGCCATAGGATTCTAAGCCATGTGGGCCAGCCCAGGGGAATGGAGAAGAGGCCAGAACTGGGCCTGCATAGAGCTGGAAGTCTGGTGACTGAGGAAGGTGTCGTGCAGGTCGGTGGAGGACAGATGGGCCACTTGGTAATGGGGACTGAGAGGAGGCAGCCGTCATCCTGCAAAAGGGAGATGGGACTCCTGCCTCCTCCTGACGCCGGAACAAATCCCAGATGGATCAGAAATCTAAACATAAAAAGAACACTTGGAAATACTAAAAGAAAACATGAGTGAGGTTTTAAAAAATATAATCGTGTCAGAGTGGGAAAGCCTTTTCTAAGCATAACCCTAAACCTAGAAGCTATAAAACAAAAGACAGAAATATTCGATGACATAAAAATAAAACATTTCTGCATTGCCAAAACCACGATAAATCAAACCAAAGACATGTATCACGGGCAAGAGATATTTTCCTTAATGTGTAAGGAGCTCCTACCAACCCTAAGAAAATAGCCGAGAAATCAACAGAAAAATGAGACAAAGGCCGGGCAGTCGAGGCCAGCACCTGCTCGGACTGGGGGACCACACTGCTTCTCAGATATTTTGAATATCTCCCATGTGCAAAGGACAGAAACGGAGCCAGAAAAATAAACATTAGTGGGATTTTAACAGTTAGAAAGATTCAGAACCTCTTTTATAAGAGAACTGTCAATTTAAACTGCAGGAAAATACCACTTTCCCCGTCGGGTTGGCAAAGATCAAAAGGCTTGTCATTGCATCGTGCTGGTGAGGATGTACACGCTGATGCCGAGCCCCGGGGTCTTGTTCTCCTCTGTGTTTCCCAGGTGGTCTTGGGCTGCAGCTGGAACACATAGTAGGTGCTCAGCTGTGTGTTGATCTTGCCCCAGAGGAGGCCACAGCTCTGAGAGAGAGAGAGAGGTGTCCACAATAAGGTAGACAGTGGAAACCCTGTGGAGAAAGGGCTCCGAGGTATGAGATAGCAAAAAAATGGTACCATGTACTGTGCCTGTACATAGTAGGTCTTCAATTAATGTGTAATCAGAAGGAGTTGAGAGAAGGAAGAGATGGTTTATTCATGCGGCACATATTTATTGAGCATGGACTATGCCTAGGACTTTTCTGGGTGCCCGGGCTGTACGAACTGTTCATTTAAATAAAACGTAACTCACTGGAGAAGGTATTCACTTCTCGAAAGCGTTCTTCCACTTGTAAGATGAAGCGCCCTAGGTGGCCTTTAAGTGGCTGCCTTCCCCAGTGCCTTTCGAAGGTGTTTCCGAAGGTGTTTCAAGGTGCAGAGATGTCGTTCCCTACAACTCTTTGGGAAAATGCTGACCACCGTGTGTCAGCCTGCTAGTGCGCTGCTGTTTGGGTGGGAAGCGGATGGGCGGGGTGGGCGACCAGCCAGTCTGGGTCCACCTAGCTGCTGGCAAGAGTGCGGCCCACCCTGATCTGCCTGCTTGCTGCCCTCTGAGTTCCCTGCGAGAAGGTGCCTGGGAGCCGGCAGGCCGCGTGGGGCTGTGGTTCTCTCGGGGCTCGGCAGCTGCCTGGCTTCTGGTGGTGACGTGGAGGGGCATTGTTTTCAGATGCCCGTGTTATCATTCGCGCCCTGTGAAGTCTGCAGTGTACAGAATGTGTCCCTCTCGACTCGCTTATGTAGAGCGAGTGCTGCTGTCTCACTGTCCAAACTCTCCCAAGTTGACGCCACATCTGACAACATAGAAGGCAGGGGTCAAGTGGGAAGAGTCCACGTTTCTTTTGGTTTTCCTGGGAAAAAGGTGTCTGTGTGTATGTCTTGAGGTTTGTGAGGGCTCTCCAAAGTGGAGGGCATCTTTTACTTCCTTCCCACGAGCCAGCCAGCTGGACCACCTGATGGTCTGCTGAATCACTGCACCTCCTGGGTTCTTTTGTGGCCCGAGTGGAATCCAGGGGTGGGGCCTGACATCCGGGCTGTTTCTGCTGCAAATGCCCCCAAGAGGAGCCCGGGTGAATGGACCCTGGAGATGCTCTGGGCAGGGAGGGGGACTGGGCTGAGCCTCCCAGGCCGGGCCTGGTTTCTGCACCTTTCCTGGCAGCAGCCAGAGCTTCTGTTGGCTTCCTGTTGTTGGGTCCAAGATGTACACCCAGCAGGACCTCAGGTCCTGGGAGGAAAAGAAAAACCCCAAGCTGGCCTTCAGGCTGGCTGCACGTGTTTCCTGTTGTGGTCTGCGTCCAGTCTACTGTCATCCATTTCAGCCTAGAAGTTTCCAGAGGGTACATGTCATGGCAGTAAGTAGTGATACCACACCTACTGCATGCCCAGGGCCATGTGTGTGTGTGTGTGTGTGTGTGAGTGTAGAGAGTGCATGCCTGTCGGCGAGGAATGTACAATCCAGCTGGAGGATGAAGTTGCCGTGACACATAGTAGGTCCTCACTTAATGTGCTGCATAGAGATTCAGTTCAACCTGAGAAGTAGCTAAAAGCAGATTCACTGGCTCAAGGAACTGAGAAGTAAGGAGTGTCCTCCAAGGACACACCCTGAGGCTGCCCATCTCCCACCCCCATGCATCTCCTCTGAGAGGTCCCAGCACCTCAGGCCTCCACCCTCCTGACTCAGCCACACTAGGAGAGGGAGCAGCCAGGACAGAAGTCCGGAGGGGACCAAGGCTCATCCTCGAAAGTGTCCCTGTGGCCAGGCGGAGGCAGCCACGCAAGTTAGCTAGGCTCAGGGTCCGGGGAGTCTGGCATCTCCTTACGGACCACTGGGACTGAGAGCTGGGGAGGGGCTTCCCCAGGATGCTGGCCAGGGAACACGGACATCTTCTTTAGGAGGAAGGAATTATATGCAGGCCACTATGAAAGAGGAGAATAGTTTCATCAAATGGCGGACTGTTGGGTATCAGTGATCAAGTCCATTCACTTTGCTTTTGACAGCGTCTGCTCCTCTCATCTCAGCATTTTAGGAAGGCAGAGGCCTCAGAGAACATCTATCTCAGTGGTTTCTAACCTTATTCTCAAACTTTTCTTCTCAAACACAGCCAGTGTATAAAGCAGGTAAATGGACAGTGCTCTGGTAAAGGGTTTGGGAGATTCCGAGCTCTGCCTGCTGGCCCACTATCCCCCTCCCGTGCCCTCAAACCTCCAGGAAGCCCCAGGCGGCTCCTCAGAGGCCTCAGGCAGGTGGGCTAGGCTCTTTAGTGAGGTGGGCTTGTCCAAGGTCCACAGGGAGGTGGGGGCCTTTGGGGGCCTGCCCCCGCGCCCTGCCCCGGAGGTGTCTGATAATTCCTAGGAGGCAGGGCAGCTCCCAGGGTGGACAGACGGTTGGTGCTGGTACTGGGCACCCAGGTATGCTCTGACAGGGGCGCCTTTGTGCAGTTCCTGTCTGCCTCACTGACTGTTGGCAGGTGTGCCCCACACTCAGCCCGCCATCTTTGAAGTCTCTGGACTTTTCCTTTGTTTGCTTCTTGTGGAGGAGTGACTTTGACCCTTGAATTCTTACAAATTTTATGGAAATTATGCCCCCACCTTGGGGGTCCCACAGAGACCAGCCCAGCCTCCCTTCCTGGAACCTCTGCCTCTTGGTCCTTTGGGGGCAGAGCTCTCTGAGAGAGGCAAGTCATGCCCTAGTGGCATCCACCCGCTGCTGGGCATTTGGGACATCCTGTCCAGGCCTTGGACCAGGTTGGAGAGGGGCTGAGTGGCCACTGGGTTAATCTGGTCCTTGGGCCTGAGTGGCTCCAGTGCCCACGTGGTGTGGAAAGGTGGCTGTGAAACCAGTCTGCTGCGCTTTACCTCTGCAGCTGTGTTCCAGAAGTTCACATCGGCTGCCACCAGCTTCAGAGGGAAGTAGGGGCGCAGCTAAAATATTCCAAATTGCAGTAACAAGATTTTTTCTTTATACTTTATTATTGTCTTAATAATAAGTTTTTTCCCCAACGTATCCATGTATAGCTCTGAAACTTGAGTGTCATTGAGCAAACTCAGGGCCAGTTACGTGGTGCTTTTGTCAAGAGTGACAGCTTTTCCTTTCCCGTCGAGGTTTGAAATTTCATTAGTCCAGCACTCCTGCCCCTTCTTACCACCTTTATCACCGATGGTCAGGATACACAGAGACCAGAGCCCCTCAGAGAGGCCCTGGTGCATTTCTCCTGGAGGTGCTCGTGCTAATTCCGGATCCTGTTGGGCGTAAAGATCTGAAAATTGTGTTCCCTGAGTAATCCGTCTCGGTTACCTCCAATTTGAGGTTTGAAAAAGCTTTGAGAAGTGCCTGCAGGTGAAAATGGGAATAGCCTCCAGCTGGATCCTGACCTGGTTTTGGGGTAAAAGAGGCAACTAGAGGGAGTTGTTCTATGAGAATCCTTTATGATAGCTGAAAACTGTTGATGAGCTGTTCCCACGTCCTTTAGTCTACGACTCCAGGCACCCCAAAGAACAGAGCAAACCACCAGTCAAAGGAAGAATATGTTCCTTAGAACCACAGCATCCCCTGGCATGCATTCATTCATTCATAGAATCATTTTTTAAGCACCTACTATGAGCTAGGAACTGCTGTAGACACAGGGCAGAGAGGAGTGAGTGAAGCAGACCTTTGGAGCTCACATTGTGTAACACCTGGACCCTCACTGACTTTGGCCAGGCGATTCTTAAACTGACCTGTCTGTAGTGATTTTGTTCTAAACCCAGGTTGCTTCCCTCCCTCTTTGGTGGAGCTGAGTGCTGGCCAAGGCCCACCTGAGGCGTATGAAGGGGAAGAACAAGTAGCTATCAAAATGGTTAGTGTACTTTGAGCCCATGTCAGCGAAAGCAGGGTGGAGGAGATGATTGCTCTGTTGCTCGTGGTGCTGGAGAGACCACGGCTGGCGAGGGGCAGAGGAAGATGGGGAGGGGAAGGCCTCAAAGTCACGCCTGCAAGTTGGGACGTTAGGGTTCTTGGCGGCCAGTGCCAGAAAATCAAACCCTCAGTTGATTAAATCAAGTAGGGGAACTTAGTGGCTCATGTAAATAGAAATTCCAGCTACTAGGACTAGCTTCAGGTGCTGCTGGATCCAGTGATCCCAGCAAAGGCCTTAGGACCCAGGCTTCCTGCATCTCTGGCTCTGATGAATGCTAGGTTGGCTTTTGGCTCAGGCCAAGTCAAGTGCTCCGAATGGCAGATCCAGAGATGTTCCCTAGGGGAAATCAAGGTGCTGCCAGCAGAAAGGGAGGTGGATGCTGTTAGACAGAAGCAGCCCGAAGAGGGAAGAAACTTGGGCCATTTAACCTCTAGCGGCAAAGATGCCAGAGTAGGTGACCTGACCTCAGGCATAGCTAGGAGCTTGCTTGGCCAGTCCCACCAGTTCAGCTGGTGTCTGCTCCTGTGATGGCGATCCAGTGGTTGACATTTTTACTGTCACCTCTGGATAAGACATATTATTGGAGGGGGCTGACCAGCGGAAGCTCTGGTCAAAGCTGTGAGTCACATCTGTGGGGATGGGGATGAGGCACCCCAAGTCCTGTCTCCATTAGTCTTGGTACTGTAAGGGCTAGAACCGGGACCAACCCTAGAAGCCACGGGGACACCCATTCTGGCCCCACATTTAAGGAGCAGCTTCCTCGTGGCAAGAGCCTTGACAAGCCTGGAGATGAGCGCCTCAGATGATGGCAGGGGTAAGGCAGTGGGGATGGGGGTCAAGGGGCTGGCACAAAGGGGTTGATTTTTCTGGTTCCTCCAAACTCCGAGATCTGTGATTGACGTTCCTAAAATGACACCCTAACACAGAAAAATAAAGAACATCCCCAAACAAAATGAGAAAGCAACCAAATTTATCTCCCGCTGGCTGGGGCATGTGGTTCAAGGAGTGCAGCCAGCAGGGAGTCAGCCTTCTTTCCTCGGGCTCCCCACCTGGCCTTGTAGCTGGGGGGAGGGGCGGGGGGGGTTGGGGAGAAACCTGCCAGCGGCACTGCCTTGCGGCAAAGGCTCGGGGAGATGGGGGGGGTGGGGTTCGGAGCAGGAAAAGAGCAAGGAAGCCTGAAATCTAACTCTGGCGCTGGTCTAAAATAAAGCGAAACTATTGGTTGAGTGTTTTGGCAGTGTTTTCAAACACTGTGTGTGCCAGCTCAGGGAAAAATGTACAGGGGATTATAAAATGCTTCATTTTGTGTTAAACAGTTTTATTTTGGAGTTGACTGGCTAGAATTGGCTGCCTTTGGAAGTGACATCATTGCTCTGGGGGGCATCTGGGAAGACTGAGGCTGCAGGCAGCTGTGCAGGTTGGGGGATGGTTACTGGCTTGAGGGGAGTGCATGCACCCTGCCCCCGCCCCCTGGGATGTGGAAGTCTTGGCCTCCCGGAGTGGAGGGCTGTGTGACTGGACGCTACCGAGTGATGCGGGTGACCAGGCCACATCTGCCGGCGTGGGTCTGAGCCCTCTGAGCTGCTGGGGCTGAGTGGAGAGGAGGTGGGAGGGAGGTGGCTGAGGGGCGCGCAATGCGGGCTGGGGAGGAGAGATGGTTGGCATCGCCTGTGGCCTCCCAGCCCCTCCCAGCATCTGTTCACAGGGCAGCTTGGACCTGCCCTGACTGTGACCGTGCCCCTCTCCCACTGCTGTTGGAATGAAGCCACCCCACTGCCCGGTCCCTGCCCTGAGGGCCTGCCCTCCTCTCCTTGGTCCCCTCCTGAGCCTTGGACAGGCCAGGATTCTTCCCACCCAGGCCTTCACAGCACCTCGCCCTCTACCTGGATGGCCCCTCAGGTTGTCGCCTGGATGGCTCCTTCGCTTCCTTTGGGTCTCAGCTCCAAAGTCACCTACTCAGAGTGGCCCTCCTGGGCACTCCCTGTCCCCCAGCTAAAGTCACTCTCCTCCGCTGTCCATCAAATCATCCCATTTGATTTCTTTCCTGACAGTTCCTATTATTTCAGATTTTCTTTTTGGTTTGCTTTTGGATTATTGTCTTTGCTACTAGAAGATGATCCTCTTGAGAGCGTGTCCTGCTCTGTCTTTCTCAGGCCTGTCTCTGTCTCTGGCCTAGCACAGGGCCTCGCACACAGTAGGTCCTCAGGAAACATTATTGAGTGATGTGTTGGCAGTGGCCCAGGTGGCTGAGTTGTTCCATTTGTCACTCCCTTGGGTTGTCAAAGACCAGGAATTCTTGTGGGCCGTCTCCTCTGCTCAGGAGACAAGCCGACTTCCTCTCAAATGCCACCAAGCCACACCTCCTCCCACCCCCTCCCGGCCTCAGGAGCTGCCCCTTCTGCCTGCTTCCTGAGACCACAGAGCAAACCAGAGCGGGTGCTTTACTCTCCCAGGGGAGAGGGGCGTTCTGCATTTTGGGTCATCAGGCTATTATTAAGTCTCTACTGCGTGGCAGGCCCTGGCTAGGCGTCAGGGATATAGTGGACCCTTGCCCTCAGGGAGCTTTTTTTCTGGCAGGGGAGACAGATAACAAAGAGGTAAGTAGACAAATGCGTGATGTCAGCCTGGGATGCACATGGGGCTGGATAAGTTGGGATGTGCAAGGGGCTCGGGAGGTTCAGTTGGGTTCATGCCCCCTAGGAACCCATTGTCTCCTGGGGGAAGAGCAGGTCTGCAGAGCTGGGAAGATCCTAGGCTTCCTGTGGGTGGGTTTGAGGAGCACCAGTGGGGTGGCAGGTAAGAGCCTTGGAGTGGATTTTCGAGGGGACCGCATCTCGGGGTCATTCCAGGGCCGATTTGTTCCCCCACCCCCCCCACCCCCTATAAAGAGTGGCAGAGTTGTAGGGAGAAGTGCAGCCAGCGGTCCAGCCAGGTCAGAGGGGGTGGGGCTGGGGAGCCCTGGGTGTTGGGTGAGCGAGTTATTAAAGGCTTTGTCCTCTGACCACCTCGCCCGAGGGCTGCTTGTCTCCTCGTGGCTCTCACTGATGCCATATTTTACACTGCTCCCTCTAATGTCTTTTTATCACAGTCTTAACAAACACCATGTCGACATATTTACTTAAAAATTGTTTAAAGATCCTTAGTCAGGGTCTCAACAGAAAACAGATGGTGCATTCAAACAGGGTAATTGAGGAGCATTTACTAAAGGGCTCTTTACAGAGGTGGGCAGGGGGAAGGGAAGCCAGCGGGGATGGGGGAGGATTTTGAGGACATCCCCACGACATTGGAGAACCTAATAGGGACATTGGAGAACCTATTGGAGTGAGGGGAGGAGCGTGTGCCGGGACCTGGAGAGAGCAGCTGTCGGAGAGTCCTGCCCTGTCGGAGGGCTCCCTTGTGAGAGGCACACACAGCCTGTGGCAACCCTGGAGCATGCCAGGAGCATAAATACCCCGGCTCGGTCCCCTCCCGCCCCCAGTCTCTGCCAGGACCATCAGCGGAACCCAACGGGAAGCCGGAAGCAGAAGAGCCTGTGGGTCAGCCTCCCGGGGCACAGAGCCGGGTAGAGGAGGGTGGGGTCGGGATCTGGAGGGGCCGATGGCGTCACCCTTGTTCCTGGGGTGGCTAGGATGCTGCTGAGAAGTCCAGTTTTGGAGCTTCACCCAAGTTTATAAAAGGAGAAATTTCCTCTGTGGATTTGTTCGGGGCAGTGGGAGCCACACATTTTTCTTGGAGCTAGTGGCGTTGGCAGGTTGCTGTGGGGTGGTTGGCGTGTGGTTTTCCCTTTTCCCAGGACATGGTACTTGTCAGTGAGTTGGTCTTGTGCTGTTGTACCACAAATTAGGGGAACAAAGGAGCAAAATTTGTCAGATACAGGCCCAGCTCCTGGCAGGTGTAGCTGTTCAAATCACAGCCCGAGCTGCCAAAACTTTGTTATTTGCATAAGTGGAGAATTGAATAGGTTATCATTCCGATTAATGCCATTTACTGCTTAACTTCTGGAGACATTGGGAAGGAAGGCACTCTGTGGCTGTCGCCCCTCGATAGCGGCATTCCATCTACAGCTCCACTGGGGACGGTGGCAGGGGAGAAGTCAAGGCAGCAGGAAGGTCAAGGATGCTTCTGGGGAGGCTCTTTGTTCATTATGTATTTATATTGCACGTGGTTTCCACTTGCCGGCTGTGCTGCTCCTGGGACCCCAGAGGATAAGGCAAGGAAACCTGCGCTCGGAGCACCAAGGCTATTTTTATTTGTGCGCAGGGCAAGGTGGTGCGGCTGCTGCAGGCCGAGGTTCAGCTCTCTCTGACACACGGAATTGGATATTAGGGCGGAATTAGAAGCTCGAGTGCAAGGCGATCTCTTGTGAGTGATGGATTTAGGATGGCATCATGACTTTCCAAACTGCTTTTGCAGAGAGCAGCAAGGGTGGATGAAGGAGCCATTTTGGGGGACAACCCCAGGCCCCCAGGTAGCCCTGATGTTGGTCTGTGAGTAGATTATGAATTGTTTCCCCAAATCAATTCACTTCCTCTTGTTTCTTTTTTCCATGACACTTTCCCCACTGGGTACTCATAAGCACTTCCTTCTCCTCTCCGGAAAGCTTTGCAGCATCCTACTCACTCATCTGCTCTAGCCCCACCCTGATTGTCACCGTGGAAAGGCCCTGTTTCTCCTCTGCCTTGTGAGCTGGGAGCATCTCTTTGCCTTTAAGGGAGGGGCGGCTGAGACCTTCAGGCATTCTTTATTAAAA
The DNA here is from genome assembly GCF_037783145.1 of Equus przewalskii. Classification (NCBI taxonomy): domain Eukaryota; kingdom Metazoa; phylum Chordata; class Mammalia; order Perissodactyla; family Equidae; genus Equus; species Equus przewalskii. The sequence continues at coordinate 2,671,343 of NC_091833.1, read as the reverse complement.
CAATTTTAGAGATTATTAAATATCACTAGCCCATAAATGTATTCCATTTGTAAAAATTTCAAAGATAGAGATAAAGCTAAAGTCTCCGTCCATCCTGCCCCCTCCCAGGTTAATTGTGGTCACATTTTGGCTTGCATGCTTCAAGACTCTGTACTACAAATTTACGTAATACCATGTTTCATAGATTCTAAGACAACTTTAACATCTCTAAAATTGAGATGAATCTTACAATTAGTGACTTGTTATGGTTTAATTTACAATGTTTTGTCTTGCTTTTTTAGTGGTACATACAATAATGGTGCATTTTATAATCCACGGTGTCCTAGATTCCATGGAATATGGTGTATGTGTATCCTTAGAAACAATGTTGTATTGATTTTTGATTACAAGGAATAAATGATGCCATATTGAATCTGTCATTCTGTAACTTGCTTTTTTTTTCATGCAATGCTATGCCTCGGAGAGTTTTCCACATCGGCGTATAGATCTCCCTTATTCTTTAGTAACTGCTGTGTGACATTGCACAGCACGGTGGCCCACGGTTTAGGCAGCTGGTCTCCTGGTGATGGGCATTTAGGTTAGGTTGTTTCCAGGTGTTTGCTACAGTAAACATTCTTGTAGGTATCTCACCATAGGAGCACTTTTCCATGATTGATAGCAAGAAGGGGGCATTGATGGGCTCAACATTTCTTCCGTTTCATCCCTTTCCATTCCATTCCATCCTGTCCTGCCACATCCCATCCCATTTCATCCCATTTCATTCCATCATATCCCATTCCATCCCATCCTAACACATGCCATGCCATGCGATCCCATGCCATGCAATCCCATGCCATGCCGTCCCATGCCATGCCATCCTATCCCATGCCATCCCATCCCATGCCATCCCATTCCATGCCATCCCATCCCATCTCATCCTATCCCATCCCATGCCATCCCATCCCATCCCATCCCATCCCATGCCATCCTATCCTATGCCATCCCTTTCCATCTCATCCCATGCCATCCCATCCCATGCCATCCCATTCCATCTCATCCCATGCCATCCCATCCCATGCCATCCCATTCCATCTCATCCCATACCATCCCATCCCATGCCATCCTATCACATCCCATGCAATCCCATCGCATGCCATCCCATCCCATGCCATCTCATCCCATTCCATCTCATCCCATCCCATCCCATGCCATCCCATCCCACCTCCCGCCCATTCCTTCCCATTTCACCCCATCCCATCATTCTATCCCATTGCATCATTCCATCCTATCCTACAACCATTACCCCAGTACTTACTTGGTATCTGATACTGTGTCTGGATCAGTTTTGTGGCTTGAGGTGTCCACAAAAGGGAGTCAGATCCTGCCTTCCCAAGAGCTTTTGGTCCATTTGGAAGAGTAGGCATGAAATGAAACTTGGATCAAAATTCCAGAGCATCCCCAAGTTAAGCCTTGGGGTAGGGACACAGGTGTTGGTGTGGTTCTGAAGAAGGCATTTCAGCTCTCATTTTCTACTCATTCTGGGGTCCTCTCAGGCTGGCAAGCTCCTCAGGAGTAACAAAAAGAATGCCTTTGCACTGGCACATGTCACCCCTTGAGTTACCTGGGGAATAAGTGGGAATCTTCCCCAAATGGGTTTCTTAAGGCTGAGACGTATTTGGGTTGTTATGGGGGTTCCCTTTCATATTTTCCCACCTTTGAGCTCAGTAGGGAGAAAAGAGCCACGCATGGGTCCTGTGGCAGCTGGTCCGCCCTCTGTGGAGGTGCTATGTCATCTCTCACTGGGGAAGCAGGAAACATGGGGCCTGGGAATGGAGGTGACAGAGGTGGATGCAGCCTCCCCACCTGGGAAGTTTTGAACAGAAAATGCCTGAAGGCTGTCCTGGAATGGCCTCAGGCAGTGCCTCTCAAACTTTTAAGTGCATATAGATCACTGGGATCTTGAGAAAATGCAGATTATATTTAGCAGGTCTGGGAGTGGGAGGGGCTGATTCTGTATTTGTTACAAGCTCCCAGGGGCTGCAAATGCTGCTGGTCCATCAGGAGCTCCTTTGAGGAGCAAGGACCTTAGGAAGGCTAAGCAAACTCTGGAGGCAGGAAGCACCTGCGAAGTGGAGGAGGAGAGTGGGAGCCGAGGTTTTCTAGGGACCAACACTGGACACACCTGGCAGATCTCCCTTCTTGGGCCTGTGGATTCTTCGAGTTTGTACTCCGGCATGCCACTCTCCAGCACTTGTGTGCCAATCCAGGCAGAGCGTGTTGGTGTGTTTATAGCTGAGGGATTTGTGCTAGAATCTCCAGCTGTGGGGCAACATGACAGTGGGATAATTCTTCGTTCTGAGAGACTGTCCCTTGCTCTGCAGGACGTTCAGCACCCCTGCCTGGCCTTGCCCACTAGATGCCAGTAGCAACCTCTCTGATCGTTGCAGCCCTTGAAAGAACGCCCCTGAAGGACAGGCAGTGCTGGACGTGGTTGAGGGCCACTGAGCCCGACACAGCCCTTGTTGAAGGCAGGGACTGTGGCCCAGTCTCCATGTCCCCAGGGGCTGGCACCGTGCCTGGCGCCGAGTGAGCGCTCGACTGTGTGTGTTGTATGAAAGAAGGCAGCATGCCGGCCGAAGTGGGAGGCAGGTTCTCCTCAGCCCCGCCCACACCAGGGAAAGCAGGTTGCGTGCCATCAGGGTGGGCCTGTGAGGACGGCACCCTCCGACCTCGAGGGACAGCGCGGGAGACGAGACTTGCACGTGATGGAGACTTCTGAGTTCATCTCTCTTTCCTCAGCTCTCCCCCAGCGCTCTGAGGCTCCGTTTTCTCGTGGAGGCTGCCGAGCGTTTGAGCTTTTGCTGTACCTGTCTTTCCTGGGCTGAGCTGCTGGAGGATGAGGCCTGTCTTGTTCATCCTTGTGTCCTCAGAGCCTGGCACATAGTAGGCGTCTTGTAAATGTTTGCTGGAAAAACTGCTTGAATTCACTAGGGGAATCGGCTCATTCCAGCAGCTCAGCAGTGGCTCCCTTTGGTTTGCTGGTGATGGTGTTTGTAATGTGAACTGTCATCCCTGGTTCATTCGTGCAGTTATTAGTCCATTCATTCAACAACTATTTCTTGAGCACCTGCTATGTTCTGGGTACTGTGCTAAGGCAGGAGCATGCTGGCGAGCAGGGTGGGCACTGTTCCCTTGGGAGCCAAGGGTGTGCTGGGAAATACCCCATCAGAGAACCATGCGAACAATGGGCATATTTCAGTGGCTGCAGGTGCTTCTGGGGGAGGCACATGGTTTTGTGAAGGTGCTGAGAAGAGCTCTGTGTCTAGTCTTCTCGATGGCTCAGTCTGCAGTGGGAGTCAGGGAGGGCTGCCTGGAGGTGGTGAAGTTGGGCTGAGGTCTGAACTCGTTGCATACAAATAAGTGCTTAGAGTACCAGTAAGGCAGGGCCACTCCCACATGAGAAAGAAGTTCCTTTGCAAGAATTTGATTTAAGGTATTTTTTTAAGGCATTAGAAGATACACAAATAAATAAATGAATCAATAATAATTTTGTCAAGACTTCCTTACACTTATTTTATAGTCTAGTGTTTTTTTCTGTTTTGAATTATACAGGTGTGAAGCATACTCTTTTCTGTATGTAGGACCTCTAAAAGTCTTGGCCCTGGATCTGGGTTGAGTACAAGAGAAGTGGGTGAAGGCTCTAGAGAAGAGACAGGAGAAGAGCATATGCAAAGGTCCTGGGGAAGCTGAGGTGACACAGTGTGTTGGCAGACCAACAGGGAGGCCAGGGTGGTAGGTACCCAGTGAGCAGACAGGTGAGGCTGTGGGATCAGGCTGAGAGGTCTTCTGGGGCCAGATCATGCAGGGCCTTGGATGCGCTGGGAAGGATTAGGGATTTTATCCTAAGACTAGGGGGAGGCCACTGGAAGGGATGAGCCGAAGGGTGATGTGATTGGATGTACGTTTTTAAAAGATTATTGTGGCTGCCATTTGTGGGTCATTCTGGGAGTTTGTTTATAGGCTTTTCTTTTGGGGCCAGAAGTCACGTGCCCTGGGGCCACCTGTGCTGTGAGGCTGAAGGTGCCGTTGCATCGTTGGTACCCCAGGCTGTCACCCCGCTGCTCTGCATTTCTGGACTCCCTCCCCCCTTTCTGGGTCAGGCAGACCTGGCCTTCAGAAGCCAGATGGGGTCTGAGGACATTTGGGTGATGTTTAGATTTCTAAGTCACTGTAAATCTCACTGAAGTGTCCTGTTTCTCTTCCATCTTGCTCTTGTAATTTTTGTGAATGAATGATAAAAGATGTGGCATGGTCATTTGTTTTCATTTCTTTCCGACACCTGGACTCTGCGGTGGCGGCTGTCCCTCCAGTGGCTGCGAGTCCGCCTCTGGGCCATGGGGCCCTGGGCCCTCACACCTGCTTCTGTCGGGACAGGGGGGCAGCTGAGGCAGCGGCCCTGGTCCTCATGAAACAGCGAGCCCCTTTAGAACATGGCACTGGAGTCTGTGCCTGTACAAGGGACAGGACTGGTTCCAGCATGTCCGTCTGCTTGGCCAGACACTGTGCAATGACCGGCACGGAGGTAGGAACTTGAAGGTGCCGCCTCATTTAGGACCGCGGCGCCGCCCATCTGAACTGCGTGGTGGAAAGCAGTTCTTTAGCGGTGAACTGTGGCCTCACATTGATGGGCGGTGGTCAGGGCTCAGAGCTCTCACGGTCTGCCGGCCGCCATCCCCATGAGACCAGAATCCACCTCTTTACTCCAGTGGCCATTTGAGGTTGGGTCTATCCCTGTTTTTCAGCCTGTCTTCCCGCTTTCCCCCTCCCCGCTGCCCTTGAAGTCTGTTGTGTCCTTGCCTGTGCCATTCTCTCTGCCTGGAAGCCCAGCCCTCAGTTGCTTCCTTGGCAAAGCCAGACCCACCCTGCCGGCCTCCCTGGAAACCTTCCCTGACCTCCTTCTCTGGGGCCCGGGAGCTCTTGGCCTGCTCCCTTGTTTTCAAAATACATTTTTCGTGTTTCGTGCTTGTTAGACAAATTCATTGTAGAAGATCTATTAAATAAAGACAAACCAAAAGAAGAAAGTAAAATCCAGCCGTAATCCAGAGATTCAGTGCAATCTTTTTGGCAGTTGTCCTTCCAGATTCTTGTCTGCAGTCTGCTTTTCCCCACTCACCTGTAGATTGTCCACAGCCTGTCCTATTCTTAAGTGTTGTCCTAAAGCCTCTGCCCGTCGGCTTCCCGCTGTGCCGTCGTGCTTGCGCTCAGGTGTGCACAGCAGCCCCGCTGCTGGACTGGACACACCCGTCCCAGCCGTCCACTCCGGGCCTGTGAGGGGCTGGACCTTGACTTTCCGCCTTTGCTCACCAGGGCCTGGCACTGCATGGGAGGGTCGCGGGAAGCCTTTGTCGAATGAATGCATCCTGCCTCTGGTCTCTCTCCTGACGCGGCCGGAGCTGAGCCCTGTGCTCTCCCGCTCCCAGTGCCCTCCTGCCCTCTCCTTGAAAGGAGGCTCTGCACCCAGTCTGCTCTTGTTTGGCCTCACCTGTAAAGTCAAGTCCAACTGTGCAGGGGGCGAGGACGCTGGAGGGTCACACGGAGGGTGGACAGGAAGGCTGCTGAGAGGTCAGTGGCACTGGGGCCTGCTTGGAAGTGGCTTCCAGGGTAGGAGGGAGCTGGGGAGGTTCTGGGGGGGCCAAGGAGCTCTGGCTGCCGGGGATCAGGAGGGACTCCAGTGGGGGGTGGAGGTCCCTGCAAGCAGGAAGTCTGCGTGCCTGCTCCCAGCTCTGGCGGCCACGTTTGGAGGCCTCCAGTGCCCCCGGGGCGTGCTGCTGCTGTGGCGCCTGGTGCGCGGTGAGTGGCCCTGACCTGGAGCCGAGTGGAGCTTCACCCTGTGTGCTGAGATGCCAGCCTGCGTCCTCCCTCAGACTGATGGGAGCCTAGGTGCACACGTGGATTAAACAAATGTTGACTGTAACCTCTTATGTAAGTTTCCGTGCTGGCCCTGCCCTCACGGCGCTCCCAGTCTGGGGGGAGGGTACAGGGTGATCAGCTGTCCCCGTTTGCCCGGGATGTATAGGATTTTTAATGCTAAGTCTCAGACAAACTGGGACAAGTTGGCCACCCTAGTCGGACATAAACGTAGATTCTTGTCATCCGAGGAGAAAGGGGTGAGAGCCGTGCTGCGGCGTCTGGGGGATTGAGAGGAGGGGCTCAGGAGGGATCTCATGGTGCGGGCCTGGCACACACAGGGGGAGCCTTACGTGGAGTCGTGACCTCCTGGACAGGGTGAGGTCCTGGAAGGGGCTTCTACCAAAGAGTCTTGCGCGCTCTCGCAGTACTTCACTCCCGCACCAGGCGCTCCCCGTCTGGGCACACTGAGCCCTGCGCCTGGGGCGCTTTCCAGCCCTCTGGACAGTGGCTCCCTGGGGCCTGGGTTCAGCCGCCTCTCTCGGCCTCCAGGAGCCACGTCTCCTCTTTGAAGAAGAAGGCTCCCTAAAGTCAGCTCTGGAGGGGAAGTCTGTCCCTCCTCCCTCGGGACTGATGGAGCAGACCTGCTGGGGTCGCCTCTGACAGCCCATCCATGGCCCAGCCTTATCATTCATCCATTTCCTCCTTCACTTCTTCACATGGTTATTACCGAGTGTCTATTATGTGCCTGCGAGATGCGTTTGAGCCTAGGACCAGGCACAGAGGAGCTGGCAGGTACAAACCCCTACCGGCCCAGCACGTTGGGGCAGCCTTGGAGCCAGCCGGCTCCAGAAGCTGTAGGATTTCTCACCCAGGGCTGCTGCACTAAGTCAGCAGAGCCTTATTCATCCCCAGCTGGACTCCCCCAGATCCGGCCGGGGGGCCCTGCCAGGCCTCTCTCTGGCCTTTGTCCCCAGAGGTCTGTGAAGGGACTTGGGACAATGGAATCTTGCACCCTTCTCTTGGAAAACCCATTTGTCCATTGAGATGCAGTTTACTTCTGAAAGGAGGGAAAGACTAGAAAGGCCACAGGGTGAGAATGTGTTTCTGTGCCTACAAGCCGGCACCACGGTTTGCTTCCAGCGCAGAGACGGGTCCTGGGAAAATGCAGGCCTGGGTGGGCACTCAGTCACCATCTGCCCCGACCTTCCTTCACCCTGATTCTAAATGCTGTTGTGCCAAGCAGAAAGGATTTTTATTCCTTAACGTGCTTTAAAAAAATTCAGCAAAGGAAAACCCCAAGCTGACGATGTAGTAGATAGTACATTTCAAAGAGAATAAATTAAAAAACACAACGACAGAATTTCTAGAGGAGATTTCTTTGTGTTCCAGTGGCCATGGCGTGGTTGAGCAGGCTGCTTCTCGAATCCCATGCACATGTGGGGGGGGTCCTGAAGGCAGACGAGAGCCACGTAGGAAGGAAAAGTCCCCGTGTCGGAATGCATGTGCGTGTGTGTTGGGGTGTGTGTTCCTATCAACACGTGTACGCATTTATCAAATTACATCTGCTTTTACCTTTAAAATTTTATGAATGTGGCATATGGCACATTATTCCTGCCATGGAGTGTGTGTGTGAGTGTGTGCACGCACGCTCACACAGGCAGGCCTGCTTGGCACTCACTCCTCCAGCGGCCGAGAAACTCTTCTGGAGAGGAGAGCCTCGGAGCTCCCAGTGCTGTGGGTGAGCCGACCTCCCCAGGGCCCCAGCCTGGCCCTTGGCCCACCAGGCCCTGAATACATTTCCATCCATCTCCAGCCCCCATCACCTAGGCAGCTAATTCCTCTGAGCCCCTCTGCCTTATTAAAGTCGCAGATCACTTTCCTGAGCTTAACGCTGTCAAGACCAGCGCGCCCCAGTTCAAACTCCCTCCCCGCCATCCAGCCTCTCCTGGAGGGCCAGGGGTGGAGGTGAGGGTCCCGCCAGCTCCCCACCCCCACTTCACGCCCTCTGCGGTTTGGTCTGCCCCAGGCCTTGCAGTGATCAGTGAGGTTGCCTCAAGATTCCTTCAGTAAAGCCCTTGGCAGGGATACAAGGGCCGTCACAGCTGTGCTGCGCAGCCCGGCTTCCAAAGGCGAGGACTGGGCTGGCCCACTTGAAGTGGCTCCTCGGCGGAGGGGTGCGAGGCTCGCTGCTGGTTCGGAGCCTCCTGTGCCCGGCTGCCGGGGCCTCCCCCGTCATGAAACATGGATGGTACCGGTTCCAGCGTTCGGAGACTCGCTGGCAGCGCGGAGCGTCTCCAAAGGCCCGCCTTGTGCATGCACCTAAACACTTCACTGAGCAATCTGTCAACATGTCAGCAACACATGTTTTGTAAAAAGCTTCCAGTGGGAGTAATGACTCCCACCAGGACTTCCAAAATGCTTTGAATTCAGCAGATTTCTATTGCGGGCATCCCCTGGGGTGCCTTTTACAATGCCTACATTTCAGAAATTTGAGCCACAGACCCCTGGGGGTTTCCTTTCATAATGCCTCAAAATGTAGGGTTATATTGTTGGAAGTCCCCATGGGGTCTTTATTAATACCTGAATTCTGAGGAACTGGAAATTACACAGGGCACTGCAGGGGCCCAGATCCACACCAGGAAGAAGAGAAAAACTCTGTGGGGAGATTTTTTTTCTTCATGCAAGAGTGAAAGAGAAGAATTTGCTAAAGGACAAAATTGAGTGCGTTTGAGCTTCCTTCATTTAATCTGCCTTCTAGAACGCTACAGTAAAATCTGCAATGGGGAAGGGGGAAATGACTTTTCTATTTTTAAATCTCACTTTGATATTTTAGGGGCCGGAGTATATTCTCTTTAAACATCCAGTATTGCGGGGTATTGTTTAAAAATAAATTATTTTTCTTTTGGTAATTGAAAACCCCTTTGCCATGCCCCTCTCCCGGGTCTGCCCTCTTCCTTAGAGCTGTTAAACTCCTGTAGCTCCCGGCTCATTATCATTAACCGTTTGGGGTCCGTTTGAGATATTGGCCCGCTTGCTCTCCTCCCCGCCCCTCCCCTCCCTTCTGTGCATTGAAGATGAGAAAATCAACCTTGGAGATGGTCCAACCCCCTCGTGTGAACTGGTTTCAAACCCTCACTCCCAGTGGGGACCATCAGAATAGGAAATATCAAGGTTGCTTACTACTTTTTTGCCAGCATTTTGTTGCTGAAGTCTTGAAAGGACAGAAGGGGTGCCCTCCTGTCCCTCAGTGCACGTGCGTGCGCACGCACCCACACACACACACACACACACACACCCGTTTCTTCATGTGACTTGCTCCAGCCTCTACTATCTGCACGCTCACCTTTGGTATTGTTTTTAAAAATTTTCAAGACTTCTACATGTTAAGCCTTAGGGTTAATTTAAGCTGCTTTTTTCCCTTCTAAATCTGGCACTCACTGGCTTGCTGAAAAGAAATCTCTTGCTCTCTCTATTTCTGTTACAGTCTCATTGACTGGGACAAGAAAATAACATTGAGAGAGCTAACTTGCAGCAGCCAAGGCCAAGAAATTCTAAGTTGCTGATAAGACCCTCCTCCCTCCTCCCCCCTCCCCCCTCCTCCCCCCTCCCTCCTCCTCCCTCCTCCCTCCTCCTCCCTCTTCCCTCCTCCTTCCTCCTCCCTCCTCCCTCCTCCTCTCTCCCGCCCTCCTCCTTTCTGCCAGAGTGACTGGATCACACAGGGGACGCGGGAACTCACATTTTCCCCCCTCGGTGAGACTCCCAGACGGTGCTCAACCATCTGTGGTCCCGTGGGTCCGGCAGAGGGGGCCCTAGGAGGGGGGTTTGCCCATCAGGAGCTGGTTGGGTCAGACACGCACAGAGATCCTCTGCACCCGCCCTGAGCGCGCTGATTAATTAAGCTCTTGCATCATTGATCCAAGGTTTGTGATTTGGAGGCAGGGCGCAGGCTGGCGCATTCCTGAGCTCTGCCTCCCCCCACCCCGGGCTGGCAGTTGTAGGACCCTTTCTTTTTTCCAGCCGGATTTTCCTCCTTGGCTCCAGTGCCGGGTGCTCAGTGAGGAGAGGCACTGGCCCCTGTGTCCCAGCCACTCCCCAGCCAGGAAGCTCTGCTGGCTCCTGGGGTGTCTTGATGGGGTGGGGCTGCGGGCTCACAGCCCTGGGCAGACCCTGGGTGGGGGGTGGGCTCTTCTCCTCCCAGCAGGCCCCCTGGGCTTCAGCAGGGGCTCGGAGACTGAGAGGGCAAGGAGCCGTGTGGTGCGCATTTGACATTTTTAGCTGAAGACCTTTGTTCAGACCAATTTCCAAGTAGCTTTGGGTTGGAGTGCATTCTGCTTTTTTCTTCTTCTTTCTTCTTCTTCTTCTTTTTGTAAATCCTGGGCCTATTTGTCCTTTTTCTTTCAAAGCAATGAAATAGAATCTGACCCCGGGAATCCCATTCTTGCCATCTCTTTCCTCAAGCGACCCTCTCCCGCCTGACCAAGAAGGCCTGAATTTCCCAGTAGCCTCTGGGGCTCAGACTGTCCTCTCCCTGCCCGCTGCCCGGGTCTTCAGAGGGCTGCAGACTCCCCAGGGAGGCCAGTGCCAGCTTGGGGCCTGGGTGGGGGGCTGCTGCAGGGTGGGAGCCGCCATCTTCCTGCCCTCCTTCCTCTTTGGGACTTGTCCTCGTTCCAGGGAGGCAGCGAAGTCTGCCCAGACGCTTCCACAGCCTCTGACCTCAGGGCTGAGAGCCACCGTGGTGGGTGGGAGACTGGTGAAGGAAGAACATTTAACCCGCTTCCCAAGGATACAGACTTTTTCCAGGGGAGGCCTGAGCCATGTGGCGAGAACGTCCAAAATTTTCACTGAATGCAAGTGGCATTATCAGAGCCCCCCACCTCCCGGAAAAAACACACCAAAACTAAAGACGTAAAAACAACCAAAAACTGAACAATAGAAATTCCTCTCCTTGTGTGCCTCAAAGTAAACAATGAAGACACTGCCTTTGGGAAAGAGGGGCTTGCAAACTTAGGTTCTTTAGAAAACCCATCCCATTCGCGAAAATAGTTGGCACAGCTCCCTTCAGCACTGGATCTCTGTGGTTCCAGAGAGGAAGGCTGGGGAGGTGGAGTCCTGGAGCCCCACACAGATGTCCAGGGAGGGGAGGCCGGGAGGCCTCCTCCGGGCAGTGATTTATTTTATTTTTTAGATCTATATGCTTTGGCCACCTTTATTCATTTATTTCCAAAGGGCTATTTTTGGCATCTGCCGGGGCTCCTCTGTAGCAAAGCCCCCTTTTCTAGAATTTCCTCTCCTTTATTAGAGTTACAGCTCAGCTTTGTGCGGCCCCAGGGGAGCCGGCCAGCCGCTGGCAATTTCTCTCAGACACCCAATTACCCCCTGACGTCAGTGCCTCCTCGTCCTGCTCCCCTGGGTGCCTGCATTTTTCCCTCTGTAACGCTAATAGCCGACTAGCTAAGTGCCTGTCGGTTCCTTGGCAGAGGAGTTGATTGTGTTTTCGGCTGGATACTAAATCCAAAAACTATGTAAAAATGTCAATAGGTGAGTGCACATTGATTTTGGTTAGTCACAGTGATATTTGAGCCCCTTTGGGGACTCTGTCTGGGGAAGTATTTTACAAGAAAGATAATATAACAGAAAATTACTGGAGCTCCGCGGGTCTCTGGTGGGTTTCTTAGGGGCCTGCTAAATTGCTGTAGAATCAACAAATGCTTTATTAATCTAAATTTGTGGTTTTGTTCTTTCTTCTCTTCAGAAGGTTGGAGTTTTAATGACGCTGGCGGCGAGGCCGGGCGGTGCGGCCTGCACCTTGGCTGCTGGGCTGGGGTACCCTGGCTGGTAATGAACTCCCAGAGGATTCTGGGAGCAGGGCGGCTGCGTTCCCAGCCGGCTTCCTGGGGAATGTGGAGCAGGCGCCGGGCCCGCCGCTTGCCAGGCTGAGGTCTGTGCGAGCAGATAAAGTGAGGGGCTGAGGGCCTGGAACAGCTGTGCCGGGCCAGGCTGACTGGGAGAGGCTGATAAGGGCCCAGAAGGAGCCCAGGCGGGCGATGTGGCACCGCCAGAAATCTGACGGGGTATCAGGACTGGCAAAGAAAGTTAAACGCCGCCGATTCCGGGGGATGGTTGGCGGACCTGCGGAGAAAGATAATGGTAATTGATGGAATCAAAGTCGCAACACAGCCTTGTGTTTTCTTGGCAATTAATTCCCCCCTCCCCAATTTCGAGCCCCCTGGCATTCTCAGAGCCCGGGATGCCCCGTGAGCAGCCTGCACGCTCAGATAATCAGCACACGCCCTCCTTGCTTTGGGAGGCGGGAGCTGGGGAGCTGTGGCCATGAACAGACACAATTAGACACCACGTTTTAAAAAATATATTACAAACAAACAAGTCAGAAAAGAAAACCCCACTGAAAAGTTAAGGACGTGTCACTCCGGGAGCTCATCTGATCTTGCTCTGGAAGGGAAGGAAGAAAATCGATGTCTTTGTCAGAGTGCCGGGCACTGCGTCTCCTGGCTGGGCAGGACAATGTGAGTGGGGCCGGTCCCCGCACACATGCACCCACACACACGCACATGCACGTCTGCTGCATGATGCTGCCAGGGGAGACAGCGCCAATAATGGGACAGCAGTGTATGCCGTATACAGATGTGCCTGCTCTCCCACGTGTGGCGTCCTGCCCCCCTCTGCCTTTTGTCCCTTAAAAGGCAGCCCTTCTCAACAATGCACCAACCAGGCTGTTTCTGCGGCCTCATGCTGCCCGCCTGCTCCGTGGGTAAGGCTCTCGGCGGCCTTTTGTTGTGTACATGCCGGGACACACCTGCTTGCAGAGACACGCGTGAGTGCACAACTCGGCCCTGGCGCCAGCTCCACGCGCCACCCAGCCTGCTCGCTCCTGAGCGGCTCCCGCTGTGCCCCGGGGAGCCCACGTGTCAGCTCCAGGATCTTAAGCAAATAAAACTCGCCAAAAAATTTCCCTGCAATCTTTTGAAATTAAAATCAGTGTGCAGTAAAATGGTGTGTCAGTCCAGCATGTGAGGTGTGGGCCTCCAAATCACTGGAAATGGCATAAGGGAAGCAGTGGGAGTGATCAGCCTTCCAGGTGATTCTACCTGGTGTTTGGCATGTATGCCAGGATCCTCCTTGGTAGGTAATTAGCGTTGAGGAAAGGAGCCCTCCTATTGGAAGGTGGTGCCATAAGCTAGAGGGACTTCGGCGCCTCTCCCACACATTTTCTGGCCTCTCCTCTTTCCATCTCTGCCTAGGTGACGTGGCTTCTATACCAGAAGCTGGGTGGCAGAGGGACCCAGCGGGGCAGGACTGAGAGGCTTCTGATTTTATTCTGACCCCTTGTTGGGTCCACACCATCCTGCCTTGGTGACATTGGCCTTGCTTGGAAGCAGTGTCCTGAGTGGGGTCAGAGAAAGGTGTGGCCGGCCCCTCCCCTGCCAGCCTCCTCCCCAGGACTGACTGCATTCCCGCATCAGCCTGGGCAGCCTCCCCCAGGCTTTCTCTCCTCCACGGGGTGGGAGGAAGGAGATCGGAAAGGAGGCCCCCTGGTGACTTCGGAGCCATCAAAGTCTGGGACAGCAGGCCTCCGGGCCCCTCAGCTCCCTTTCTGAATAGGCTCTGCAGGCCGGCAGCTGTTTTGGGGCCTGGAAAGGAGGAAGGGGGCTGGTCCTTTGTCCCTGGAAGGAGGCCTCCCGGAGGCCCAGGCCTGCATGGCGGGCAGCCACGTTAACCTTCCACCCTGCGGGGGAGGGGGCTTGCCTGAGGTCAGGCACATAATGAGGCCAGGTCCCTGGCTGTCCCTTGCCTGGGCTCTGGCAACAAAGGCCTAGTCAGGCTGCACAATGAGAGGGGGGGCTGCTGGGTGGGGGCGGGTAGGTGCTGCCACAGCCGGCCTCTGCGGCCCAGGGTTTCCTTCCAGCCTGCCCCATGCTGGGCACTTCAAAGGGGCGAGGGGAGAGGCCAGCCCCGCCAGGCAGGCCTGGGCCTCCTGCTCCCAAAGCCGCCACCGGAGGTGGAAAAACACCTTGAGAACGTGGCCGATGGAGTCAGGTTTTGGAATCTGGCGCCATGGGGAGCCCTTCCTATGGGGTCTTTCTCTGGCAGCCTTGTTTCACTTTCTTTGTTTGGAGCCAGAGCTCAATATGGCCAGTTGTTTAAATCACAGCCTTTCAAATCAACAACAACAATAATAATACCACCCCTTGCATGAGGACGCGTGTTGCTGAATCCAGCTTGTGCTGTTACCCTGTCTCCGTGACTATTCTAGCTGCCTGGTGAGGTGGGAGGGTAAGCAGGTGGGAGCACCTCTCCCTTTCAGGTGGGAGGAAGGGAGGAGGAGAGCAGTTCCTGGGCCCAGTGCTCAGCTCTTTTCTCTTCCTCGTCTCTCTGAATTCTCACAGGAACACTGAGAGCTGGGCATTCAGTCCCATTGTACAGGCCAGTCCACTGGGCCTCCAAGAGGATAAAGAAACCTGCCCGAGGTCACACGGCTGTATCACTTGCAAACTCCGTGACTCTTGTTAATTTATTGAACATCTCCATCCCTCAGTTTCCTCGACTGTAAAATGGGGCCAGCAACGGGAGTGCTGGGAGGATGCACTGAAATGCTGTGTGTCAAGGACTGGGAGTGTGACGTGCACAGTAAGCCCTCAGTAAACAGTAGCTGTCGCTATTGTTGAAGGTGTCCGGTGTGAGTTCTAGCCCACGTCCTCTCAGCTCTGGGGTCAGTGCTCTTTTTGCCTCATGGCCAAAAAAAGAAGCCTCTGTGAGGTTGCTGAGGGATGATTAGTCTGACCTGCTTGGTGCAGAGCTGAGGAAGAGGCCCAGAGAGGAGACGGGACGGGTCCGAGCTCGGTGAGTGGGGTGCCTCTGAGGACCACACTCTCCTGTCTCTAGCAGGTGTCGGGGTGCGGGCAGATGTGGGGTGTATTTTCCTCTCTTTCGCTTAACTACAGAGATTCATTTCTTCACGTGATACTGGACCATATTTTGCGTCTTGGAAATGCTCATGAGGATTTCCTGAGACCCTCCAACCAGTGCCCCAAGAAGCTGTTAGGAGTAACCAAACATTGGCTGCCTGGTCCCCTTGCTGTGGCCCTGGGGGCGCCTGCCCTGGCCAGAAGCTGTGAGTCCGTCCTGGAAGGAGGAGGGCAGGGACTCCCCTCCCCTCCCTTCCCTCGAGGGCGGCTTGGGTCCCGCGTGCGGAGTGCCCTCTGTGGGAGAGGAAGGTGCAGGGCTTCCACCCCTTGGAAGTGCGAGGGGCCTAAGGGGATGGAGGGAAGGACATCTCAGTGCCTGGGCAGCATGCGTTGCCGCCCTGCTTGCAGAGGAGCAGGCTGCACATTTGTACCACGTGGGCCACAGGTGCTTCGGGAAGTGGCTGGGGTGCAACACCGTGTGTGCACTTAGGAGTTTTGCAAGCCAGACCCAGCTGCTCGGACTGAGGGGCAGCCTTGCACGGCCGGGCAGTGGAACAAGGCCTCGGGCTTCGGTATGGGCCTTCCCTCTTCACGCATCAGGTTGTTTTGGAACCCCTCTCTGCCAGGCACTGTGCTGCTGAGATGAGCAAGAACAGTGTCTGCCCTCCAGGAGCTCGGTCACCTCCCTCTGTCCCTGTCACCTCCCTCTCTCCCGCTTCCCCCTCCCCCTTCCCTCCTTTCCGTTCATCAAGTGCGTATTAAGCATCCTTATTCTCTCTGCTAATAATAGGGGTCCACAGAGATGGACAGGGCTGGGGAGACCCCTTAGACAGGGGCAGGGAGCAAGACTGTGGACACGGGCAGAGGGGTGCTCGTGAGACTTGGTTCCAGCCTTGGCCCTGCAGCTGCCCGACTGGGAGAACTTGACGAAGTCCCTCACCTGCTCTGAGCCGGCCTTTACCAAATGGGGACGTGGAACTGAGCCGTGGCGTTGGCCAGGGATCTTTCATTTGTGAGGAGTGGAGGCACATCTCAAACTGGCTGAAGGAGAAGCCTTGGCGCAGGGATGGTCCTCAGGAGCTCGTCTCTCTGTTCTCTTTCCTCCTTGTTGGCTTCTTCTCAGCCTGGCTCTTCCTGGGCGGGGCAGGCTAATCCCCTCCCCCAGGGGCTCCGTGGGCGTGTCCTCCTTGCTGAGGCAGGGCGGCTCTTTTTTGTAGCGTAAGAGTCTCAGGATTCAGTCGGCTTGGGCGGGCCGGGCACGTGCCCATCCCTAAACCAGTCCCTGTGGCTGGGGGACCCAGTGCTGTTCGGGCCAGGCCTGGGGCACCCGAGTCACACAGGAGGGGCCTTTGCTCCAGGAAGACAGGCTGCTCTTACAGCGGTGGGGGTGCAAGCTGGAGGGCACGGAGCCTTCCGCCTCATGGTCAGTGAGCTTCCCGGGAAGTGTGTTCACGCACCCTTGGGCTCTGGAGCCCGGCTGTCTGGGTCCTAATCCCAGTTCTGCTTTACTGTGTGACGTTGGGCAAGCTGCTTAACTCTCTGTGCCTCAGTTTCCTCATCTGTAAAATGGAACTAACAATAGTACACGCCTCATAGGGTTGTGAGAATCAAAGGAGTGAACCCATGGGAAGTGCTCAGAGCAATGTTTGGCGCATAATAAAGCGCTTAAATGTTAGCTGTTACTATTGTCGTTAATTCACTCACTTATTCATGAACTCTCTTGCACTCAGATGAGAGTGAATAAATCATAGTTTCTGTGCTTATGGAACTCACAGAAGGTTTCTACAGTGGTTTTTTACTCATTTATTCAAGAAGTATTTATTAAGCACAGTGCTGGGCTATGCTCGGGACACGGGTGAGGTATCTTTACTAATTCTTAGTTTCTCATCTAAACGGCAGGATAATGGTATTTTCTGCAGAGAGACTATGTAAAGAGGTGTGGAAATGTGTTCAAAAGCTGAAAGTGGCTTTTTATCTGGTGCATTGCCAGTGGGTAGGCATCGGCCTGCCTATCAGGTGTTGTCCACCCCAGGAGTGTGGCCTTGCCCAGCCCCTTCCCTGTGTCCCTTTCTGGAGCCTTCCCCTGGGTGGCTGGTCCCCTTAGCTTCTGCACTTGCTGCCAGCAAGGTGGATGAGGTGGCTTCAGGCCTTCTCTGCTCTGGCTGGGTCAAGCTTGGGTCCAGGTGTTGGTCCTTGGTGGGACCCACTGGTCCAGGGGGTCCCTCCCCTGCCCCTCCTGGGACTTGCTTCCTTGTGAGGTCTTGAGCCTGGCTCCCTTGTGGTCTTGCTGGGTCATTTCCTGCAGCTCTGTGCACATGGGATTCCAAAAGAGGGGGGAGTAGGGAGGGAGAAAACCTCATCACTTTCTGCCTTCTGGCCCATGGGTGGGGGTACTTGTGTGTGAAGTACTCTGCATAAGGAATGGGGCAGTGGGGCAGTGGGGCAGGTGCCTCAGGATCAGGAGGACGCTGAGCAATTGTTCTGTGCCTAGCCTCAGGCCAATAATCATCATAAGGCCACTCATTGGCACTTACCTTGTGCCAGCCCCCCCCCCCCCCCCCCGCTGACCCCTTCTCAGATACCCCATCTTTTAACACCCTCAACATCTCTCTTAGATATGTACCTTGGGATCCTTTATTTTTACCTATCAAGAAACCGAGGCCCAGAGATGTTCAGTAACTAGCTCATGGTTGCCCAGCCAGTACATGGCAGGGTCTGGTGGCAAACCCCTGCCTGTCTGACCACAGATCCCAGGTTCTTGGTCACTGAGCTGTACTCTCCCATGGAGTGAATGTTTGCATCCACTCAAGTGTCTTCCCAGCTGGGAGAGGCCCAGGAGGTGGCTGATTTTCTTTCTAGAAGTTGGAAATTTCAAGGACCAGAAGTTGCCCTGGGCGAGGGCCCTGGCAGACTAGAGTACATTGTTGTACACGCTCTTTGTATATACGCATAGGTCTTGAATATATCTCTGTGGGCTGTGTTCACTCCTTTCTGAAGGACTGCCCTGTCCTGGTCTGGCCAAATTCTTCCCCACTAAGGATTGGCTGTTGCAGACCCCTCCTGGGGAGCAGAGGCTCCCAGTCACAGCCGGGGCCTGCTTCCCACATGGAAGTAATCAATGGCCCTGATCAGATGCTCAGATGCTTGTGCTTCAGGCTGGAGCCCTTGGCTTCTGGGGGAGGTCCCCACCCCAACACACTCCCCGGGGTCCTGGTCTGCAAGACAGGACTGGGCTCAGACAGGAGTGGGCTCTCTGGTGTCCATTAAGTTTGCCCTCAGACCCCCGCCCTCTGGAGCTTCAGCCGCCCCCCGGACCACCTTGCTCCACCCCCAGCCTGCTGGCTCCAGCTGGGGCGTGCGGGGTGGGGGGGGCGGGGCGGACCCCGCTGCTCTCCCTGGGCCACAGCTGGTTACAGTTCTGCTGGCCTTCTCAGGGCCTGGGCCTGACTGTGCAATTCAGCCTAGGCCTTGCAGGGCGTGGGGAGGATGCTCCCCTTCAGTTTCCGTGTTCCTCCTTTGAAAGCTGGTGGTTGTCTTGTCCTGTCCTCTGGGAGGGAGGAAAGAGGCACTCTTTCAGCTCCTTGTTTCACGCTCTCCGTCTCCTCATCCTCCTCTGACCTCCGTTCTCGCTGGGAATGCTGTCTAGTGCGTCTCTCCGTGGGCCTGCGTGGGGAGCAGTGAGGCTTCCCCCAGGCCCGGCCTGAGTTCCATTTGAGATGTGAGTAACTCATTTGTGTAACCCACAGCACCTCACGGCTGCCTCCTCCAGAACCTCTCTGGTCTGCACCTTTTTATCAAAGGAATTTCTTCTTATTATCATTGTTGTTACTATTATTATTGATGGGGTGGAAGCTCTACAATCCTTGGGACATGATGTCACACCATGGAAAGAAAAACAGGTGATTTGGATCTTGATGGTCCTGTGTTTCTCTGCCCGAAGTCTGTGATCTGTAGCAGTTTGCGAGCCTTACTTTGCCCTCTGTGAAGTGGGGCCACTGAAGCCTTGCCTGCATGCTGATGGGGGGTTCAGAGAGACAATGAGCATGAAGGGCCGGCACACTGCCTGGCACGTGTGGCTGCAGTTGGTGAGTGGTGGTTCTGTTCCTTTGGCCTGGAGCAGGTCGCCCCCAAAGGGATGAGAGGGGATGGCGCAGGGTGTGGAGAGGGAACCTTCCCCAGTGGATGGTCGCTGGAGCAGGCCAGGCTACCGCACCTGCGTGGACCCAGGAGAGGTGCCACCCACAGTCATTTGGCTGTGGAGCTATCTTGTGGCAGAGCTGGGTCACTGCCCTGGGAGCCTTGGGGACTTGTGGAGTCCAGAGATGTCACCATT
Source organism: Equus przewalskii (assembly GCF_037783145.1). Lineage (NCBI taxonomy): Eukaryota > Metazoa > Chordata > Mammalia > Perissodactyla > Equidae > Equus > Equus przewalskii. The sequence continues at coordinate 2,652,197 of NC_091833.1, read as the reverse complement.
GTGAAGGAGGACTCACCCTGGTTTTTCTGTCTGGGGAAGGACAGCCCTTCCAGCTGCTCTTCACAGACCCCTCTCCAGCTGGGCCGCCTCCTCTGGCGGCCCCCACGCCTGTGGCTGCCCTTTGCGGAGTCATGTGGCGACACCAGCAATGGCGTCACATGCCTTTGGAACTCCCAAATGGGCCGCACGGGTTGCTCACTCTTAGGGATTACTGGCTTCTTCCCGGACGTTCTAGAGTAAGGAGAGAGGGGCCAGGTCTGTTCTCCACCTCCCTGACACAATGGGTACCTCCAGACCCTTGAAGGTCACAGGGAGGAGTCATCCTAGGGAGATGGGCTTTGGATATTTTGGAAAATACTTGAGGAAAATTCTTTAGACAGCAGCATATCCTTGTCTGAATTCTTTATTAGACAACACCATCTTGGGGCCCTGTCCTCAGCCACCATACTCACAGAGAGGAACCAAGGCCCCTCATCCTGTCCCCAGAGCTCCAGATCCTCCCCTCGTGCCTGTGTTCACTGCCAGGATCTCTTGAGGTCCCTGCGTGACGGCCCCGGGAGCCCAGTTAGGGCTGGCCCATCCGTCCCCGCCCAGCCCAGGCTCACCCTGGTGTCTGGAGCCCAGCCACTGGCCAAGGCCTTCTGATCCCCACGAGCCACAAGGCTACCCTGCAGGTGTTGAAAGAAGGAAATCCTACAGCTTCGAGCTTGTCTTCTGCTCCCAGGTGTACCACCTGTGAATGTAAGTTTTTCTTTTCCAGTGAGCCCCTCGTCTGTCACATGAACAGCACGATTAGACCCCATCGCTTGTGTTTGTGTTTTGAGAGTGTCAGTGCTTTATTTTAATCATTAGACATTTTAAATGTACCCCTGTTTTGCTACCCTGTCCCGCCATTTCTTCGCTTATGAAATAAACCAGGATTCTCATAACTGGGGAAGACCCGAGCCTCATTCAGCCTCCCAGGAGCCGCCCGGCCGCCAGCAAGGCCTCTTCCCCATGGGCTCCTGCTTGGGGCCTGCAGGGGGCCTCCTGGGTCCCCCAAACTCGACGGGCTTCCCTCCACCGAGCAAGAGGGTGGACTCCCCTGTGTCTTTTCTGTCAAAATTATCTCCTGGCTCCTCCCCTTGATACAAAAGGCCCAAGTCCGGGTCCAGAGTAAGTTATTTGTAATGCATTTTTAGAGTCCATATTGCAATATTAGCCATGACTGTCTGCTGTGTAGAAAAAGGGGGAGTTTGCGTTTGAAGTTTAATCGAGCTTCTACTTAAGCTGAGTCCCTGGGCAATCCTTTTTTCTGCCGCTGAGCTCAAACAGCCGGCCCTCAGGTTTGATCTGCTGCCCACGGAGCCCTGCCCAATGTGAATTTGAAGAGTTTTTTTCCCCTCTCAACCAGGGAGACTTGCAAAAAAAGAAAAAAAAAAAAAACTCGCCATGGTTTGCAGCCTCAGCCCCCACAGTGGGTCCCTGGGTCCCTCCTGGAGCCCCTCTGGCTGCTGGTGGGCTGAGGCCCACCCGGCCTCCAGCTTTCCGAGGGGGGCCGTGTCCCTTCCTCGGGGTCTCTGAGGAGCCCCTTTGAGCTCTCTCTGCTGGTGGACGGCGAGCACTGGGGAGTCTGGGAGTCCTGTCTGGCATGTGGGGGGCAGAGAAAAAGGAGGGAAAAAAGGGAGGGAAATGAAAGGCGCGAGTTTGTCGGGAACTGGTGCTGGCGGTGGAAACAGGAGCCACGGCAGGACGCAGCCTGGTGGCCTTCAAAACTTTTCTTCTCCCCTCTCACCACAGGACTCGGAGGATGCAGGCAGCAATTAAAGGCCCCCCTGGCTCCTCATTTTCTGTGCCCATGTCTTTGATCTGGCTCATGTTGGGCGGCTATTTTCATTGTTCCTGCCTTTCTTTCATTCTTTTTTGATGGCAGAAATGATGATCTTTGATTCCAGAGTCGGAGGTGGGCAGGAGAGTGTTACAGGTCTTACATAATGCATCTTTCACATCTTATTTTTAAACGTGGGCATAATCAGGGCTGGCAGAGGCTGGTCTTGATTCTAACCCACGTTCGGGAGAGGCTGCTGCCTGCCCTGTGGTGCTGGCCTGGGGGTAGGTGGGGACAGGCAGTCCTGTGCAACTGAATGAAAATTACTAGAGGAAGTCTTTCCCCCCTCCACCCCTTTCTAAATTTAACCTGGAGGGAGTTTTTCCTAATTGTTCCCTTATGGACGAAGATGTGCTGAGAGTGAGCAGGCCGGGGAAGGCTCAGCCCGCATGGCTGGGCTTCTCCTGGTGGCACCGTGGGAGGCCTGCACTCTGTTTGTTAGTGGATATTAATAAACTACAAGGGACAAGCCTCAAGAGGAGGTATATGAACGGTAGCTCAGGTGGCTGAAGTAGAATGGAGGCGCTTGGCCAGACAGGGCAGGCGGGAGCAGAGGGGCGGTGTCACTGCCTGACTCATCTGCCTGTCCTTCCCTGATCCTGTCTCCTGCTCAGCACCTCCCAGCAGGGGGCCCCGTGCATTGCCAGGGATGAAAGGATGAGGTTTTGATGGTAAGAAGCCTGCGGTTCAGGCCTGGGATGGGAATGTGCGTGGCTAATGCAGGGACTATAAGCCCCAAAGATGATGGGGATTGGGTGAAGGGGCCAGGTGATGGAGATCACGTACGTCCCTGGCAAGGGGTACAACTGCTCCTCAGTTCCTGTCTCTGGCTGCCTTCCTGGAGGCTGGATCCAAGGGTGCACAAGCCTCCAGATTTCCAAGAGAAACCAGAAATTCCCATCTTTATGGGAAATCTCTTAGAGGAGATGAGAAGGAAGAAGTCTTGCTTGGTCAGAGGACAGCAATGGCAAAGGCTGGGAGGTGGGAAAGCCCTGAGTGTGGAGGGAGTGTGGTGGTGGCTAAGGCCTCAGGCTGCTGGAGCCAGGTGGGGCCAGCAGGAGAGGCCAGGAGGGCCTGTGTCCTGCAGCCTCTGCCTGGGGCAGGCAGGGAAGGCCTGTGGTCCGAGAGTGGCCCGCTCCGAGGTGGGTGCAGGGCACTTCTTGGCAGCGAGTCCCACTGGCTGGAAGGGTTCTCTGCACATGATGTTGAGGCCGCGTGTCACCTCCACTGAGGGCTTGGTGCTCCTGAGGGTGTGGACCCATTGTGCCATCTTGGGGACAGGCCCTGCAGAACTGCCTCGTCCTTTGGGCAGGGCTAACGGTACATTTTCTGGGAGGGCCGAGGCTGGCCTTTCTGCCCATCTACCCCAGGTGCAGTTTCCAGGATACTCAGGCCACTGAATGCTTCATAGATATTGATTGAGTGCCTACTGTGTGCCAGGCTCTGTGCAGGGGCTGGGCATACATGGTGAGCAAGGCAGGCCCGGTCCACATAACGCTTATGTCAGTAGAGGCGTGTAAGCATCTGGAAGGAGGAGCATGAGGCGTGAGAGAGAGGCAGGGTTCTCTGAAGAACGGACGTTGAAACTGAAGGTGCAATATGCATAGAAAGAATGGGGGGTGGCCGTCCTGAGAGAGGGTTAAAAGACCCCGAGGTGGGAGAGCGTTTGGCACGTTGGAGGGCCATCAGCAGCAGTGCTGGGGCGTGGTGAGCAAGGGGTGCACTGAGGAGAGGGGTGAGGACCAGGCCCTACAGGGCTTCGTGGGCCAAGCCGGGGCACTGAGGGGTCTTGGCATCGTCGGGTTTGCTCTTTGAAGAGTTCATGCCACTGCTCTGAGGAGGATGGCTGTGGGCCAGGTGGGGAAGCCGAGATGGTGGTGCAGGTGGTGGAGATGGAGAACAAAGGGCGTATTCGAGAGCTGATCTACGTGGCGGAACTGACGAGACGCGGAGATGGATTGAGGACTGGGGGCAGAGGAGTGCCAGGATGAGCCCTGGGTTTCTGGCTTGGGTATCGGGGTGAACAGAGATGTCTTCCCTGACGTGGGGAGGCATGGAGAAGGAAGTGGATTGAGGCAGAGAAATCCTTCACCTGTCCTGACAGCACTGGGCCAGGGCAGGGGCCTGGGGCGAAGCTGTGGGGACAGTGGGGCATAAGTGCGAGGAGCCGGAGCTGGCTGCCACTTGACGCCACGAGAATCCATGCTGTGTGAGGGCAGGGACTACCTGCTGTGTCCCCAGCTCAGCCCACCTACCCCAACTAGTGTATGCTGAGGCGCCCTGCTCCACAAGGCCACAGAGCAGTTAAAGCCCATGGGGACGGGCTGCTGCTTGACACTTGGAGGTTTTGCCCCCGGCTGCCTCCTCCTCTACCTTCTGGAGGGAGGCCCACTGCCGTCCCTTGAGCTTTTGTACCTGGCTGGGCGGCCTGATGCTCAGACAGAGGCAGCCTGTCTGGGGTTCCTTGCTCCCTTGTAAATCTTCTTGGCTGGGCTGGCGGGGCGTCTGAGGCTGGGGACGGCCAGTAGCTGTACTGATGGCGTGTGTGCCCCCGCCTTTCTGGGCTGATGCGGGAGGGCTGTTTGTTTCTGCCTGCCATCCAGGCTGCACACAGACCAGCTTTGCCTGGTGTGTACAGAGCCTGGCAGGGAGCCCTCACGCTGCCCACTGCCTGACTGGGCTCCTGCATTTATGGCCCACCACCTTGGCCAGCTCCCTCTTGCAGGGTTGGGGAGGGAGTGGGTACCGCTTAGTCTGGCAGGAGGGGCCTAGAAGTGGCTTAGGTTGGGGGAGGACTTCTGGGTAGTGTGGTCTTCTGGGAAGATGGGGCTTCTGGGTGTGTCCCATACTCTTCACGAGCCGACTTCTGCTATCAGTCCAGGGCAGCTCCCCCAGATCTGCTGCCTGGAACCACTCACGTCCCGACTAGTACTTTGGGGGACTCAGCTCCCTATTTCTTTATCCTCATTCCAATAGCAGGCTCTCCAAGAGAGACATCACCAAATCTGGGCAGGCAATGGGGAGGCACAGGGACCACTCACATAGATGGTTTTCTGGCCCGCAGCCTGGGGTCTTCTCCTCTCTGCCCTATTTCACTGTCCAACTTTTGGGCTAACTAATGGCACGAACTTCTTCGTGATGGTTTATAAATGTCCCTTTAGTTTTCCCCAGGGCAATTTGAGAATCTAAATGTCCCTGATATATCTGGCCATGTTATTACAGTTTTACAACCTGAGAATTCAATAGGCGAATAAAAGACAACAGTTAGTTGAATTTTGAAGGAAAAAAGTCCTCATTATCCAAACACCCTGTTTCCTGTTGATACCCTTTCTCTTGGTCCTGTCCACACACGTGTGGGTTTACAGGATTCTCACCGGAGGGAATCTAATATGCTCCCCTCTTCTGCCCAGTGAGTCGTCGTGTGACGGTCTCCAGATCCGCGGTCTGTGTAGCTGCTCTTAATGGCTGCCTGCGGGTCCAGCACGAGATGTGGAGGAAGACCTCGGCGGCGTGCCTCGTGCATTGGAATTCACAGGAGGCCTCTCTTCCTCCCAGTTTCCTTTTGGGACCCTGGGCCCACGGAGGGGACTCTTCTCAGTGTGCCTGTGGCAGAGAGGAAAGGGCTCAGAATTTGGGTCAGGAGGAGCGTGCTCTAACCGTGGTTGCCCCTGAGTGGCTGTTAGTGGACTTGGCCCTTTGTCTCTTCGGTGTCAGTTTCCCTGTCTAAAGATGAGGGTGGATCTCATCCACCTCTGACATCCCAAGATTTGGGATTCGAAAGGAGGAATATATGTATGTCAAGTGTGAGTGTAAAGTAGAAGGTTATACTTATGCTAAGTTTTTCTCTGTAGCTCCCAGCCACTCTGACATTATACTTATTTGGCATAGTTTTCTGATCATTGTCAGTCTCCAACATGATGTAGTAACTGTGAGGGGCCCCTCGGCCGCAGCCCCTGCTGAAGGCCCCAGTTGTGGCCCACGGGAGAGCGCAGGCAGTTTCGCTGAGTGAAAGGTCACCTAGCAAAGTTGGTGGTGGGCACCAAGCACCCCTCTGCTCCTGTCCACAGGATTATAATTGGTGAAGAATACAGCTAGATGGCCAGGGCGAGTCCCCAGACCTCCGGGCCCCGCCTCTGCGCTAGAGGGGGCCCCTTCCATATCAGGGTCCGAAGCGGGTGGGTGCCCCCTCGGTCCTGGGGCTCCCTTGCCTGACACAGACATCTGGGTGGGAGGGGACACTCAGAGTGGAGTAAAAACCCTGGGTGGGAGTCCTGGGTTGGGGGGGTCTTCTAGAGGGCCAGTCTGTTGAAGTCTTGACACCTATTCAGAGCCACCAACACAGGCACAGCTGTAATAATTGTTTTCGTGACATAGTAACTGCTGTTTATAGAGTACTTACAATATGCAGCATTCCATTCCATCGTCACAACGGCCCTGCGAGGTGGGTGTTGTGACCGTCATTCCCATTTTACAGGTGAAGAAACTGAGGCTCGGAGAAGTTATAATTTGCCTAAGGTCACACAGCCAGGAAGTGATGGAGATGGTGTTTGAACCCAGGGGCCTTCCCTCAGAGCTCGTGCTCTCCATGACTGACCCCTCCTGCTGCCATCAGTTCAACACCCCCACAAGGCTTGCTCTCTCCTCCCTGCTCTCAGGCCCTCCTGCTGTGCTCAGCGACATCCCATCTGTCAGCGGTTCTGTTCTGGCCAGATGCAGTGCCCCTCCTGGGATCTAAGGCTGGGGCAGTGCTGTAGAGGGAGGTGAAGGGAATTCGCAGGCCTCGTCATTGCTCCAGACCTGGGCTTTGCGAGTATGGCCTGGGAGGGTCTGGCAGCCCTAGGCTCTTCCGTACGGCTGGGCTGTCTGTGCACATGATGAGCCCCCAGCCCACCCTCCTCTCCTGAGCAGGTGGGATGGGATTTGCTTGGCCAGCCTGGGAGCTCCCAGCAAGCCCAGCACCTCGCCCATTCCCTGGCTCCTTTCTCCTGTGCTTGAGAGAGGGGCCCGAGGAATGGGGTGGGAAGGGGGCATTGAGAGAAAGAGGGGCAGGATAAGGGAACAGGGGGAGGGAGCAGACAGGGGCTTAGGACAGACCCTCTGAGGGTGAAGGGAAAGGATGCAGGAGGAAGAGTCAGCAGACATGGGAAGGGGGCGAGAGTTGGCTCCTGAGAGGGAAGAGAAGGGAGGAGGGAAGACTTGGTGGTAATCAGAGGAAGAGAAACCTGAGGGGGAAGGGAGGGGAAGGGAGGGCAGAGAGGAGAGGAGAAGGAGGTGGTCAGAGATGGAGGGGTGTGGAGGGGGCTGTGCTCCATGCAGAACGCATGCCAGCGTTGGAGGATGGTAATGTGCCGAGGCTGGACGGTCCAGCCTTAGGATCCCCACAACGTCCAGGAGCCGTGGGCAGGCGCTCGGAGGGGGCGGAGAGGCCGTGGTGCTGGGCCTGCCCGCGGGCTCCCCTCTCTGGCAGCCTGGGCCCGGAGCCGTCACTTTGGCGTCCCTGACGTTTGAGGCGATGCAGTCCCATCTGAGGTCCAGTTAGCCCCTGCCGTTTAATCCCCCGTCCGCACATCTGACACCACACCAGTAATTCTGCCCTGTTTGCTTTATGACATCTGATGGCAACGTGAACCTGACGGCCTGAACAAGCCTGAGTTTTTTCTCCCCTCCCCACCCCAAAAGAACTGCTTACCGGAGCTCTGCTGCCGCAGGGAAGACAGCTGCCCAAAGAGCCCGCCTGTCCTTTTCCGCTTGATCTTGGGAGCAGCTTAGTCTGGATGCTGGGGGATTTCCTTTCCCCCAAACTTGTGCAGCCACTGCCACTGCTCAGGACGAAGGAAGCCTTCCGGGCTCAGCCATGCCCCACGCCCACCCTTCGTGTCTGCCTCTCTTCCTCTCAGGGCTCAGACCCAGCCTTTTCTGCTGTGTGGCTTTTCTGCTTTGCTCACGAGATACCTGAACCCCTGACCCTCAAATCCGGGGAAGCCTTTGGTCTCCTCACTGGGTAGGCCTGCTGTCCCAGCTCTGGGGGTCCACAAAGCTGGGGGACATGAGTGGGACGTGAACATTTCTTAGCAAGTTCTCTCTTGCTGTCTCTGCCCACTGGTCTTGATCTACACAGGCACTTGTCTGGCTTAATGACTCTGCATTTTACAAGTGGCTGATGACTCCACATCCACATATTGATGACTCCTGACCTGTATACTGATGGCTCCTGACCTGAATTCTGCTGAGAGGCCTGCGACCCGGAGAGAGACCGAGTGGGCCAGAAGCAGTCAGGGCCGGCGTTCCTGAGCCAGCGTCCACAGGTGTCTCTGAACATTTGTGTGGCCTGAGGATTGATCTTTGTGTCTCACGTCAGATTCTCATAATGCTTTTCATCCTCTAATCCATCCATTCATTTCCCCAAACCATGTGCCAAGGCAGCCCAGGACGCCACAGCTAAGCCACAGCAGCTCTGTGATGACTTCTGAAGTCTCAAGGGGGACACGGCAGTACTCAACATCTACTGGACATGGCGTGAACTAGCTTGGGGCTGTCCACCATTTCAACATCAGATCCCTCTATATTCCTTTTGATGACATCATATCTTTGCAAAGCTGAGCTTTCGGTGGTCACCGTGGATAAAAAGCAAGTACTACATGAAAATCAATATGGAAAAAATAAGTGAAGTGGCAGGTCCAGTCTGATTCCAAGGTTGGAGAAGTTGTGCATCGCCCAAGGAAAGATGGCTTGCGGCCTGTGGGGCAGATTAGGGCCCTCACCTTGGAGCAGCGGGAAGGTCTCGAAGAGATCTTAAGCAGGGTGGTGACGTGAGTAGACCTGTGCTCCGCAAAGGTGGCTCAGGCTACTGTGTCTGCACTAGACTGGGTGGTCAGCAACATGTTAGGAGGCCACTGCTGTGGTCCCAAACAACCGACCCACCCCGGTGAGTTGGACTCAAGTGATGGCAGTGAAGGCAACGGATTGGAGACCTGGCTGATGGCGGGAGGGACAGGGCTCGGTGGTTAGCTGGATGTAGTGAGAGGAGAGCGAGGAAGGGGTTCTAGCCAGGGGCATGATGGCGTGGAAAGGACAGAGGAGGAACGCGGGGCTTGCACATAATAGGTGGACAGTAAAAACCTTGCCCTGCTTCTTCTAATTCACTTCCGGTTCCCTAACATCTTATAGGATCTCTGATCACCTGCTTACTGTTCCCCTCCCCACCGGACTGTCAGCTCCGTGAGGGACTTTGCCTTATTCCACCTGTGTCCCCGTCGCCCAGACCACGCCTCATACAGATCGGAGAGTCCCGACTTTCTCCGTTCACAACGCCGTGGTGTCGGTGATTTTTCATGGCATCCCCTAAGCCGAAAGAAATACCTAGGAGTTCCCTTTGTTAAAGTCATCAGGCCCGAGCAGCTGACGTCTTTATGTCCTAACAGCTTAGTAGCTGTTTGAAAAATAAAATACATAAATTCAAAGAAAAAACATTTTTTCATTTCATTCTTAGCCACAGTTACTAACGGAATGTGTTAAAATGCAGATTCTGATTCAGCAGGTCCAAGAGGGGCCCGAAATTCTGCATTTCTCTCAAACTTCCAGGCACTGCCGAGCTGCCAGGACTGCATTTTGAGTGTGTGACTGAGATGGCTGCTGAGTCCACTGCCTCCAGTCCTTTCCAAACACCCTTCCCACCTCTTTGCTCTCTGCAGAGTGCTTCGCCAGCCCCATGGCGTGGGTTAGAGGGCCAGGTGTCCGTGTGACGTGGTTTGAGGTCACTCCCTGAACAGAAATCCTTGCCATGGCTCATCCAGGGCTCTGAGCAGCCAGGTTCTTGCACAAGTGTCAAATCCTCGTCAAGAACATGATTGTTCCTGGTTCCTCCTAGCAAGGTGGTCTCCGTGGACCTTGCATGTGCTGGAAATGCTTTCTGGGGCAGGATTGTTGGCTGTTTTGTCCTGGTGTTTTATCATCTACAGTCACTTGCCTTGGGATGGCTCTGTACCCATCTTAGCCCCAGAATGCCAGGAAGTCCTGGGGACTGCCAGACACTCTGCTTCCCTTCTGGGAACCAGATCCCCATTGAAGGGGTTTGCTTTCTGTCTCCTGGCCTCAATGGTCAGAGCCTTCTCTTGGCACCTCCTGGGTGTTATGGATGTCCAGGTCTGGGAAGATGAGTTTTCGGGTCACATGTGCAGGTGCACACACACATACATGTCTGCATCCCAGTTAGTGCCTGGCAGAGCTCCGCAGGTGGAAGGGCAGGAGGTCGTCCCTGTTCCCAACCCACCTGCACTTCCTGTTCCCTGGGGAGCACAGTCTATCCCACTGATGCAGTAAGCACCCAGAACCGGGGTCGGGGTCAGGGCTGTGCTGTTCCCCTTGCTTACTGCATGCACGAGCAATTGATGTCTTTGATCATTCCTTCATTCTCTCCTGCTGCAAGTGTTTATCTACTAACTAGGGCTGATGTTCCGAGCTGGAGGGCCCACGTAGCTGGAGAAGACTTCCTGGAGGAGGGAGCACTGGTGTGTGTACATGCATGCATGTATGTAGGTATGTGTGTGTCACACCTGCACACATGTTTGTGCAGAGCATGCGTGAGTGTGTGTGTGTGCATGCCTTGCACCTGCACGTGCGTGCGTGTATATTAGTGTACAAGTGTGTGTGCATGGTAGGAGCATATGTGCCAAACTTTGGTGCCAATAACAAGAGCTCTGGAAGCTTCCGTGGCCTGTGCGGGTCCCAGGCTGGAGAAGAGGCACTGCTGTCTGGTAGAGCAGATTTTGTAGCTTGGCTTCATGTGTGTGTGAGCACTTGGGTGTGTTTTAATTAACTAGAACATTTGCCTGGAAATGAGCAGCGGCGGCAGCAGGCGCAAAGGCAGCTGGAGGGGGCGGGGTGGTGGCAGCCGTGGTGGCGGAGGCGGAGGCAGCCAGCTCCGGAGCTTCCACGTGCCCACTCCCAGCTGATGGCACCATGGCGTGGTGCGGTGGTAGGCAGCCCTGGTGCAGGTTGTTGGCCTAGCAGGGAGGGGAGTCTGGGAGAGGCTGAACTCTCTGCAAGTCCCAAGACTCCCCCCCGAGTCAGAGATGGACAGGTTAGTGGTTTCAACACACGAGTGGGAACACACAACTCCTGACATGCATCCAGGGTGGGCTCTGGACCCATGAGCCATGCAGGACTAACTGACTGTCCTCTCTCTATCCCCAGCCTAGTACCTGGCACATAATGGGGTCTCTGTACAGGTTTGTTGCATGGATAAATCAACAGATAGAGGAAACCAAGGCCCAGAGAGATTAAGTGATGGCTCTAGGGCCACACAGCATGTTAGCAGACAAGCTGGAAATTTTGACTTTGTTTCCCTTACTCTCTCCATAACCCCTGTAATGCTGGCATGAAGAAATTCATTGTATCATTTCAGGGGCAGATGAGTACACATACCACGGGTGTGCACACCTCACTCTCTGCCTTGAACAGTTCTTCCAGCTGTCTACCCACCATCCTGTCCACCTGGGTCGGGGGAGGGGCAGTTTTCCCAGGGCTTCTTGGGGTAAAGTTTTCTCCCATCAGGAGAGAGGTGGGGGAAGGGGTGGGGCTGACTTAGGGGCAAGGGCTGAGGCTTGGTCTCTTCCTAAGACAAATTGGTCACCAGGAGTTCAGGGTTGGAGTTATTGAAGAAAATCTCTTAACTTAAACGCCAGACCTCCCCTTGCCTGCCATCCAGCCTGTCCCAAGGCCTCGGAGCATCACCCACGGCCACCGTGCGCTCCTTAGCGCCTCCAGAGTGCCTCCCCACTGGGCCTCTGGCCTTGGCTTTCTCTTTGTCCCATTCCACTCAAGGGCCCTGCCTGATTATGTTGCTGAAATACAGGTTTGTTCACGTCTCCCTCCTGTCGAGTGGTCCAGGGGGTGGACACTGGGGCCGCACTGCCCGGGGTCAGATGTAGGCTCTGCCCCTCACTGGTTCTGTGATTCTGGCAGAGTGGCTTCACCTCTTGGAGCCGCCCTCTCCTTGCTTGTGAAGTGGGACGACACCCTGTATACGGACCAGCTGCAACTCATCACACACACCAGGCCGAGTCACAGACTCCTGTTAGAGGCCCAGACTGGGCTGCCACTCGCCTGGGACACCCCCCTACTGCTGGCACTCACACTGGCCGTGCTGGGTCCCCCCAGGTGCTGCAGGAGGAGAGTCCGGGGGAATGGGACAGACGGAGGGAAAGCAAATGTTTTAAAAGAATTTTTACTTGTTTATTGATGTTTACTTGAGGAGGATTAGCCCTGAGCTAGCACCTGCGGGCGCAGGCCTACACCCACACCAGCCGCTCTGTGGCAGCAACCACGTGCAAAGTTCTGCTCTCACCTCACTCCCATTCCTGGCCCCTGCTCTCGGAGGGAGATAGCAGACTCTGCACTGTTGGCTAGCTCTCTCCTCCTTTTTCTGAGCACATAGCTAGATGCACACAGGCTAACGCGTGCGTGATAGAGCCGATTGTATCCACATCTGCCCATTATCTATCTGTCTGTCTTTCGATCAACTGGAACAACTTCCATTCTCATGCCAGTGGCCTTTTCTTGCTTTTGCCCTTGCTGTTATTCCCTCTGCCCAGAATATTCTCTTTGTTTACCCCTTGGCTTTTTACTTTTCCCATAAATGAAGACCCAGCACGAGGCCTATCTGCCCTATGGTGGTGTCCCTGATCAGCTAGCCAGAGCTGAGTTCTCGGGGCTTACGGGGACCCTTTCATGGTGCCACCATAGCCCGCCGATTGCACTTTTCTTAGCCTCTTCTGGAGAGCGAGCTCCTGAACGCAGGGCCCTGGGCTCCTGCTTTGTGGGCATGACAGTGACCAGAACTTGGGGAGTCCTTATCGGTGAGGACCGAATGGAAGGCCTGATTGGGATTTGCAGGCAAGGCCGGAGGAGGAGTTTGTGCATGCATGCGTCTCTGTGTGCACACGTGTGTAAGTATGTGCACGTGCACACACGTGCCCACATGCATGCGCACACACACATGTGTTTTGGCCCGTCAGCCTGATGCTCCCATCTAATTGGGTTTCTGGAGAAAGGTACCTGGTGTAATTTTTAATTAGGAATCAGACCAGTGAAGGAGAGGGCCAGCACGGCGGCTGGAGGTCTTTCTCAACGCTGGAGTTCCCCTTAACAAGCACTCACTGACCAGGCTGGCGAGGCAGCGTCAGGGTGTCGCCTGTGCAGCACTCTTGCCCCGCAGCTGAAGAAACTGCTGAGGAGGAGGAATCGGAGACGACTGGGTATGCCTGAGGAGCTGTGGGGCTCCACGTCTTTTGGAAGAGCTGGAGTCCCTGCCCTGGGAGTCGTGCTGGAAGCCTGGCCCCTCTCAAGGGGATTGCCATGGCCTGCTTCCCCCACCCGGGATGTGTTTAGCATATTTGTTGTAGGTAACAGGATCTGTGCAGACTGGCAGGTGGGGAGTAATTACCTGGGCACCAGGGTGGGGTAGGGAGCCTCACCTGCTGGTGGAAGCCCGCCCCTGGGCTTCCGGGTGTGCGAGGGCCCAGGCAGCTGTGAGGACGCCGCCAGGGCCTGTGCAGCATCCAGATAGGCGCCTCCTGGCAGGGGTTGGCCGAGTACCGCACACGTGGTGGGGTGGTGTGGACACTGGGACGCGCACGGATATGGGTGTGTTCTTGAGGATGCTTTAAACTGTGGCTCAGCACTCTGTCAATGCCAAGATGCCCTGCGGCGGACAGCGCGGACCCTCAGGCAGACGGCCGCAGGGCTCCCCATTGCGCACTGTGTGACTGCAGAAATGACTTCTTACCTCTCTGTGCCTCACTTTCCCCTTCTGGAAAGCAGGAGTAGCAACACTGCCTCCCCCAGAGGGTCACAGGGAAGAGTAAAGGGATAATATAGGTTCGTGTTCCCTTATTCATAATTCTCAATTCTAGAAAGCCTGAACCCTGAAAGGTTTTTGGTAACTCATTTGGCAGCAAAATTTGACCTGGCTGATGCGAAGCTATTTATAGTCTTTATTTAATTCACGTTGGTGACTGTCTCTGTGTGTTGCTGCAGAAATATCAATATGCTTGATTGCTTCTGAGGTATTCTTAAATACTCAGGAATGCACTGTATTACCTTTCTAGAACCTGAAAAAATGTGAATTCTGGAACACATCAGGCTTCGAGGTTTTGGGTGGGGGGTGTGGACTGGCACATGCAAGGCGTCACACAGAACAGTGCTCAGTAGACGTCAGTGGACGCCACCGAGCTGAGCAGCATCGCCTGCCCCCGGCCTTGCCTTTCTCCCTCTCCTTCTCAGCCGCGCAGAGCGAGGCCTTTCCTTTGCCTTTAAGCCGTCCTGGCACTTGTGCACGCGTGCACAGACACTCATGCCATTCCTCCTTGGCAGGAGGTGGGACGCCTCATAGCAGGTTGATTTGTGCTTGGGGTGTGGCGGAAGGTCCAATGCCTGGCCCGGCCCCAAGGGTCGGCCGCCAGATCCGATGCCCGTGGTTTGCCTCCGTTTCAGAGGTGGCTGCTGCCAGGCCTGTAGCCCCTTGCAAGAACGGGGCCAGATGGGGACCCCCTTCACTCACTGTCCTTCCGTCTCTCCCAGGGGCAGTCATCCTCGTGTGGAGGCCCGCTGCCTGGTGCATGCTGACACGATTTCTCCTGCACCCCCTGGGCAGCCAGGCACAGCTAACGAGGAACGCTCGGCCTTCCTAGTTGTGGGAATCCTGTTGGCTCTGACACCACCTTCCAAAGGGACTGTGGGGTGTGGAGTCACATCTGCCGGGAAGGAAGGCACTTAGGAAACTCGAGGTGAACCTGTCTTTATTGATATGTTTATTTTTTAGTCCCTGGGAAGGCATCTCTTTGGAGCTGTGTGCGCCTGACCTGACTCCCTAAGGGAACTGGCCAGTTCTCGCGGGAGTTCTTCTGCTCACGTCCTCCGGGCGCGGTTCCAGTCACACCACACTAGCCTTTCAGAGAGCCCCCCAAAAAGATGCTTTAAATGCCTTGCCTCAGGCCAGCGTTGTCAGCTAGCTGCGCTTTATCTCTTCTGTTTGGGTTGTAAAACCCAGCACTTAAGAAAATCCCCGCTTCAGGTTAATTGTAGCCGCACCTCTCCACGCAGTGAGGCAGCGTGCTCAGTCATTCTGGCTTCACAGCTTTTGGGGCAGAGCAGGCTGGAGTATTTGGGGAAACTGAGTCTCAGGTAGGGGTGGACCCTGGTTGGAGGCGGCACAGGGGCGGAGGTGAGCAGGGACTAGAGCAGAGGCCCCTGGACCACTTGTGCCCTGCTCCTTGGCACCGGGTAGTCCCCGCGGCTGAGCCCCTCTCCTGGCAGAGGTAGGCAGTTAGGGGCCACCCCTGGTGGCCCGTGAGGCGGGAGAGTCCCCCTTCCATCCTGCCTCGCCAGGCCGCCACCTGAGCTTGGACAAGCCTGGATGCCGTCCACTTTCTGCGAGGAGCCACATTTTCCTTTGGCTGTGACCGTGGGCGTCTGCACTGGCCTCCTGCAGAAGCAGGTTGCTTGAGGGTCGAGGGTGGCAAGACACTGACATCAGCCAGCTGACAACACCTACTGTGTGCTGTGTCAGGTGGCCATGGCTCTCCAAGTCGGCAAAGATGGAGGCCGCTGCCTGGCTGCAGCAGCCACCACCTGCATCCTGGGGCCCTGGAGGGAGTGTCCAGCCCTGGCGTGAGCCTCTTCCCCTCTGTGGCCGCTGCCCAGATGTAGGGGAACGGGCAGGTGGTGCTTTCCCTTGGCTGTTCCTCCCCTTCCTGTCCCAGTGGTCCCTGGTAATCCCACCTGTGGCCATGGTGCTTGGCAGTGTACTGAGCATCTTCACTGCGTTACTCTCCTCTGACCATCACGGCAGCCCTGTGGGGCAAGCAGAGCCCGAAGAGTGGGAACTGAGGCTCAGAGCGAGAGCCAGACTTATGCAGGACCTCATGGCCTAGGAGCAGAAAGAGGCCCAGCAGGGCTTCTGTGTAGGGGGTGACATGGTGCTGGGGAGCAGTACTGCCAACTGTTTTTTCCCTGTGACTCTCTTCGGAATCCTTATAGTAAGAGTGAAGTCGGGGCTCTCTGAGGGGCTTCTGGGTCCAACTCCTGCTTCCTGGGGGCAGACCCTGTAAGGAGGGGTCTGTGCTCACCTGGGGCAGCCTGGCCCGGCCGCGTGCCCTGGGCCGCCCCGTCAGCTGGGCTTGGTTCAGGAGCAGCTGAGGGGAGTTGAGCCTGAGGGGAGTCTCTGGGGGTGACAGGGCACTCGTGTCCTGCCCAGTGGGTGTGATGGCCTGGGCCTCTTGGGAAGCCTGTGTAGATGATGAGGCAGATTTGAGACCCTTCTTTGCTTTGCCTACCCCATTCCCTGTGCTTACTAAGGGCCACCATTTGGGGGTTGGGGCAGGCACTGAGCTAAACACTTTCTAGACATCATTTCCTTCAATCCTCAAGTTGAGGAGGGGTCATTTTATAGTTGAAGTTTGTGGTTCAGAAAGGGGAAGTCACTTTCCCCAGGTCACACAGCATTTATGTGGCAGAGCCAAGATTCAACCCCAGGTCATGTGCTTGACCTCCTCTGCCCACTCTTTTCCCTCCTGGTGCTTGTTGGGGACATGGCTGGGGGAGCATGCAGGATGTGGGATCTGTGGGCATTGGTGAGCTGGCAAAGGAGCTGCTTCCCTGGGTCCTGCTGCCCATGCTGAGGCTGCCTCAGGTGGCTCTGAGTCTCTTGCCACCTGACTGTGTCTTGGCAGGCCTCCAGGGGTGCCAGGAGGTCAGCCTGGGCCCTGCCAGTTAAATGGAGAAGGGGTCACAGCCACCACCAACCCAGTGGGACCTACTGGGTAGAACCGGTGCCCAGGCCCCTTTTCTGAATGCTCCCTGGGGGCCAGATGTTCTGCCTGTCTAACAGGTTACAGAAGGAGCTGCTTGGCGAGGGCAGGGCGGGGAGGGTAGGAGTCCCGAGCTGGGTGGACTCAAGACTGGCGGACTCAGTTCCCTTTGGGAGCCAGCCCCCGAGCTGTGGCAGCTTGAATCTCCCACCCCCACCATTTCTGGGCCTCAGTTTTCAAGTCTGTGAAATGGGCAAGGGTCCTTGCTGACCCCCTCTCTGGCATGGGGTGAGCTGCCGTGTGGGAGGGGGCTGCCCTCCTGGGTCCGGGTGGGGTGGTCTGAGGCTCTCGCAGTTCTGGGAGGTGGGGCAGCTTCAGGCCCTGTGTGCTGGAAAGGCCCCTCAGGTGGGGTCCCTCCCGTTTCTCCTGGGGGTCTTTTTAGAGGGAGGCTGCGGCTTGCAGACTCCAGGCCAAGTAGAAACTTGGTAGGGAGGCAGCGGCCGGGCAGGGCACGAGCATGCGACTTTGAGCCAAGCAGACTGCGTGCTGGCTCCGTCGCCCGCCAGCCAGGGACACGGGCCCAGGCTCCTCTGCTCCCTGAGCCTCAGTTTCCTGTTCTGTAAGGTGGGGGTAACAATTGTATTTACCTAGGGCGTTGCTGTAAATTTCGGACTTGGGGCAGCAGGCTGCCAGAGGCCCCCGTGGTCCTGGCTGGTGGCTCCTTACACCTGGTTTGTTTTGTTTGATTTACTTAGTCCCCTTTCCCCACGCATGGGATTAGGATTGGGTAAGAAATTGGAAGCTATGAAATGACAGGTTGTGTCGCTAGCCCGCTGTCCGGCCGTCCTCTTGGGCCTGCACTCCCATGGTGCCTGCAGTGTCAGGGCCAGGCGGCGGACGTTCTGCAGGGCGTCCTGTGCCTGGCCACTGGCTGACACTCCCTCCCGGGGGCAGCACAGCGGTGCCACGAGGGGCCGACTGGAGGAAGAGGTGAAGGCTGAGAGCTAGTGAGTGGGGGAGCCAAGACTCGAGCCCAGCCTGGCTGTGTCCCAGCTCTGGGCGGAGCCCCTGGCTGCAGGTCGACTGGCGTGGAGGCTGCGGGGCGGGATGGGGAGGTCAGCTTTGGCAGTGGGCCGGCCTTCTGGCCTCCCCGCCAGGCCTGAGAGTGGCCACTAGCCCCAGCTCACCAGGCCTCTGGGCCCCTCTCCCCTTTTCTCCCTTGGCCCTCTGCCCCCCTTCCTTGGCCTTTGACTCCCCCTCCTCAATTTCCCTAATGGCTTAGCCCAGGTGGCAAGTTGCGTGGAGAAACTTCTCCAGGGAAATGAGTCCTCGCTACCAGCCTGGGCCTCAGGTGTGCGCACAGCGGCCCTCCCAGGGGGCCTCCCCCACCTCCAGCTGTTAGAAACGGGAGAGCTGTGTGTATTGTGTGCCCGGGTGCGGCGTATGTGGCTGTGTGTGTAACGTGACTGTGTATAGAATTGTGTGTGTGTCACTGCTGTGTGTGTCTGGATGTGGGTGTGTGTTGGAGGCTGGTGGTGATGGGGAGGTGCTGAGGTGTGGGGCAGGCCCAGGAACGGAGGATGGGGCTCGAGTTACTGCCTCTCTGATTAAAACTCTCTTTGTAGAACAGAGTTACAGACATGTTTAGATAATTAGAACAAAAGCCAAGAGAACAATTCCGTTCAAAGGGACGAAGCTGGGAGGTGGGGGCCCAACAGGATCTGGGGGCCGCGTTCTGTCCCCCCAGCTCTCTGCGGCCTTTGCTGCGTTTTGATCACGCTGTTTAGAAAATCCCTTTGTTGTAGGATAAACTGACGTTGGCCTGCGCGTTTCTGCTGTGAAGTTTGCTGTGTTGCGGGGCCCACTCGGGACAGCCAGGCCATTAGGAGCTGATTAAATGAGCTAATTTTAATTTGTTCAGTGGTTACAGATGCAGAGACCTTTCCATGCCCTTTTCTCGAGGCTGTATTTATTTATTTTTTTTCTGAAGAGAAGAAGACCTTCAGGTCTCCCTTTTCTCTTCCCATCCCCCCTAAAAAATAAACATATAAAAACATTTTTAACAAGAACTTCAGCTGGGAAAGAAGGGGCTTGAATATGAGCTTAACCTCGAGGTGCCAATGGGGCCTCCCCGAGCTGGGGCGGAGCTGCTGGAGTCGGGCTGAGGGTGATGAGCCAGATGCGAATTGATGGGAACGGGCTGAGCCTTCAGCCTCGCCTCCAGGCCTTTGCACGTGCTGCTGCTGCTGCTGCTGGGAGCCCTGTTTCCGTCCCTGCTTCCTTTCCTTGGTGAATTCTTATCCATCCTGCTGCTCTCAACGTGGAGGGTGCTTTTTCTGGGAAGCCTCTTGGCCCACGCCACCCCTGTTCTCCACAGCCCCCTGGACTTCTCCAGTTGTAGCAGATGTCACAGCATGCAAACGTCTGTCTCCCTCACGAGGCTCTGAGCTTCGCAGGACAAGAACCACCCCTGTGTTGTCCCCTTGGTACCCCCCGCACCAGAGTGCCTGGTGGCTGCTGAGCACGTCACCAACATCCATCCAATAACCGGATGAATGAGCGAGAGAAGGACTGAATGGGTGGATGACGTCTACACTTCCTGAACTCCACCACACACCAAGCTCTTGGTGTCAGCACCCTGGGTCCTGCCAACCTCGAAGTGTCACCTGTAGTCATGTGTCCCTGGGCCGTCTCCTCACCCCGGGTCTCTGTCCTCACTGCTGTGGGGTGAGGACGCAGTGTCGAGGGCCAAGTCTCCAAAAATGAACATCGTGGGAGCAGGGGACTCACGCCTGCCCAGCCCAGCGGGACCCCGATCCCAGGCTCACAGTGCAGCTGAGGCCCGGCTCTGCTGGACGGCTGACCCGGCCGGCCGGGGAGGGGAGGAGGGGGATGGTGCCAGAGTTGGCTTCTCTCAGCGCTGTGGGTGAGCGGGCCCTGGGAGGATGGTGTGCCTACACACTGAAGGCGCTCAGAGCACAAGAAAGGAGGGATGGGGTGCTTGCAGTCAACCGCCCCTGATCTTGCCCATGCTGCCCGGTCCCCTCCCTGCTCTCTCATTTTTAATGCCCCCTTTCGCTCAGGTTGGGTACCTTTTAGTGGGCAGTGGGCTTGTCCTGGAGCTGTGCAGTGCCGTGGCCTAGCCAGTTTCTGAGGCCTGGCTTCTGTCTGCTGAGAGCTCCTTCCCACAGACAGCACCCCACCCACCCCACCCAGGGGCCTCAGAGGGGCTGTCCCCCACCCTGTCCTGGCAGCCCCTGTCTCTCCGTGTTCCTCCTTTAACCCCAACCTCAGCGACAAGCACTGGAGCGGCAGCTGCCCCAGCCCCCCATCTCTGCAAAAATCCCAGAGCCGGAGGGGAGTCAGAACTCCCCGGGCGCCCCTGGGGCCCTCAACTGGGTCAACATCTGGCCGAGTGGCCGAGCCTTTGGCCTCCTCTGTCTCCCCCTCCTGAGGCCCTTCCTCTCCCCATTAGCCGGAGTCTCCGCCAAGCGCCGCCGGGAGCAGCTCACTCTTGGCCCTTCCTCTCCCGGCTGAGGCCGAGGGTGGGGATGCGTCCTGGGGCTGAGGTCACCAGTGGGGCAGGGAGAAGCGCCTCTCTGGCCCTCGCTTGCCCCGCTGCTGGGTGCCGGGAACAAAGTCATCCACCACCTAGTCCTGGGGCGCCCTGGTGAGCAGGGGGAGAGGTAAGCGGGGGTGGGGCTGGAGGGGAGAGTGAACAGAACAGGCTGGTGTCTGCACAGGAACGCCCAGAGTCCCATTAGAGGCTCCTGGCTCGTTGGGAAGCGGAATGTTTGCTCAGAGTGGAATCCATTCCAGAAGGAAGGAAACTGTTTTCCTGGAGTGGGAGAGGAGAAGTGAGGGGCTAGGAGGCACCGGCGGCCGGGCGTCAGATGTGGTCAGAGCCCGCAGCGAGAGGGTGGCGGCCAGCACCCTCATTTCTGGGTCTGGTGCTGCTCTCCCTGCTTCCACTACCCTTCTCTCAGTGCCGCCACTGTGGCCTCCTGGTCCCCCGGTCTCCTGTGAAGAGGCCTGGCTCGCATCCCTAATGATGGTCGGTGTGCCCTTTGGGCTGGTGTGACCCTGAGCGCTTGCTGGCCCCTAGGGGGCTGGCTCCCACCGCCTCCCACACCTCTGTCTGTCCACTTCCTACACTGTGGTTTCTGGCCAGTGTCTGGGAGGGTGCTGGAGTGCCGGTTTCTGGGTCTGGCCTTGCCACCCACAAAGCCAGGGTGGCCCTGAGCCGTTCCCTCCAGGGATCGGTCTCCTCCCCTGTCACAGAGGTGACATGCCGAGAGGACACTGGGACAGGCCTCTGGACTGTTAGTTGCCAGGCCGTGAATCCTGATGGACTCCGTGGGGCCTCCCAGGGCACACTTGGTAGTAAGTGGCATTTCTCGTGGCCAGCCACTTGTTCTCCTTGGGAGGGAACTGGTGAGTTTCTTTCTGTTTATGTTGTAACCAAGCTACCGAGATGGCAAACTTGGGCTCTGTGATTACACGGGTTTCAGAAGCAAATTGATAGGATAGCGTGTTATTATTGGCTACTGGGTTAATAGCTATTTTGGCAGGAGTACCAATCCTGTGTGGCGTTGCTGGCGCAGGCGCGAGAATGGCGCGATGGGGTAGGGAGGAATGGTGGGTGCGTCTTGCACAGAGCGGCAGGCTGTGGAGGACCCCAGGGGCCTCCCTCTCCTGGCAGTGCTTGCTTGGAGGATGCTCAGCCCCGATTAGCTGTTGCCGAAACCAAGACCAGAGAGGTTGAGAGACCAGCGTCAGGTCACACAGTGAGTTGATGCTGGGGTTGGATTCTTGGTCCCTGTGGGAACGAGCAACTTGGCCTGTGATCCCTGGAGACAGGACAGGTGCCTTCTCTCTGAGCATCACGTTGGCATCTCGGAAAATGGAGATTTGGAAAGTACCCAAAGCTGCGTGCTCCAGCCTCAGGGAATTTGCACCTGCTAGTTCCCCTGCCTGGAATGCTTTTCCTCCAGATTCCGCCTTGGCCTGCTCCAGGTCTCTGCTCCAAGGTCACCTTGTCACCTGTGCAGAGTAGCAACCCCCATCCCTTCCCTCTCCGCCCTTCTCCTGCTCTGCCTGACTTATGACAGACAGATGTATTGCCTGGGTGTGTCTCCTCTCATTGCTGTAGGCTCTCTGAGGGCAAGGATTTGTTATGCTCACTACCCTCTCCCCAGAGCCCGGAATAGCGCTGGCAGAGTAGGCGCTTGGTAATATTTGTTGAAGGAATAAATGAGTGTAAATGGCAATGTCGTTAAAAAAAGGCTGCCTTGTAACAGGTGACTGTTTCTCCCTCGTCTTGGAGGATGTGGGAGTCCAGGGACCCTATTGCTCCTGTCTCTAAGAGGGGGTCTGCAGGTCCTCCCTTAGTGCCGATGATGACAGCATTTCTTATTGCTAAGGAAGCTTGGAGGGGAACACACTCCCATCACTGGAAGGGACCGCACTCTGTGGCAGAGGGGATTTAAGGACCGGGTGGGGGTGGATTGGGTCCCCTCGAGGGTCCTTCTGTGTTTGGTTCTCTGCTGGGCTCAGTGCTAGGATCGCGGGCTCAGCTTTCTGTCACGGCACATTAGCAGCTCCTATCTAGACCCGGGAATGGTGCAAGGACGTGGAAATCTGAGGCTGCTCCTGGGCAGGGTGAACTGGAGTTGGGGGGAACCCTGCGGTGAACCAGGCGTTCCTCTCTTGTTGCCACTGACGTAGCAGAGACACACAGGGATGTGTCACTGAGCGTCTCCCGTGTGCCTGGCGCTGGGCCAGGTGCTTCACCTGGGTTACCCGGTTCAGTCCTCCCCCAACCAGAGGCGGGGGACGAGTGCCCTGCCTGGTTTTCCCTGGTGAGGCTTGCAGAGTTCAGTGACGTGTCAAGGTCACGTGGCGGGTCACTGGTGGAGCCAGGGTGTGAAACCAGGCTCTCTGGCCCTGGGGCCTCCCTGGACGTGATCCTGACGCCCCTGGAGCACAGGCTCCATGGCAGGGCTTCAGGCCCCAGCACTGGGAGGGAGCCCGGCACGGAGTAGGTGCTCAGGAAGCGCTCAGTAGGTGCTTGGAGAATGGGTGGGTGAATGAGTGTGGGGACTCCCCAGGATGAACGGGAAGTGGTCACTTTTTACTGTTGGCCCTTAGGCAGGGCAGGAGAGATCCAGGGCAGTGGTGCCAGGAAGGGCGGCGCCGTTGGTGCTTGGCTGGCCTGACCTTCTCCCAGAAAAGCTTACAAGGGGCCTGCTTGGCTGTGTGTTCCCAGCAGGAGGGCGCGCTTGTTCACAGGTGTTGGGTAGTTAGCAGGGAAGTCCCTGGCGAGGAAGACACACATGCACATGTGTACACGTGCAGACACACACACTGTGTTGTGTGGAGAGAAGCATCCACTTGAGGGGTTTTACCAGAAAAAAATGCAAAGCCCCGTCCCACCCAGATCACATTGCTGAGTCTGCGCCTTTGGGAGCAGGGAATCTCAGCTTCTTCCTTCCTACTTCTATCCATTTGTTCTGCTCTGGTCTGAGAAAATGGAAGCTCCCCCAGCCCACGCACCCCCGTCCCCCTTCCCTCCACTCCCCTCCCGGGGTCTCCTTTGTTTTAATGTCATTTCCCCAGGGAATCGGGCTGAGGCGGGGAGCTGAGTCTCTGTCCCTGTGCCCTTGTCCTGCCATATACACACACCCCTGTGCTCCCTCCCGGGCTCCCAGAGCTTCTTTCAAGTAAAAGAATGACAAATGGGGGCCGCGCTGAAGACTGGAGTAATTGCATTTAAAGCACGGACACCCTCGGGAGCTCGGTGACCGTGGACAGGCTCTGCATGGTGGCTCCTCTGGGCCCAGGTGGTCAAGTGGTGGTCAAGCTCATTAACTCCCCAGCTTCCAGCCAGAGCTGCCACTCTGCCCACCGCTGGGCCTCCAGCTGACGGAGGCCTCCTCGAGTGGCTCCAGGCGCCTTCTTTGTGATTAGCTTTGTCATTCATTCATTCATTCTCTCCTTCGGGTATTCATTCATACCATAGTTAGAAAGTGCCTTCTTTAGACCAAGCCCTGGAACTTCAACATCTCACCTATCCATCCATCCAGTCATTCATTGATTCATGCCACAGTGTCGCCAGGCGCTTCCTCTAGGCCAAGACTTGAAATGCACCCTTTCGTCCATTCGTTTGTTTATTTAGACATGAAGCAGATTGTTATTACCAGGCACCTCACGTGGGCTCCTAGGGATCCAGAAATTCGGGGCTTCTCAGAGTTTTCTCCAGACAGTTCTAAGCCAAGAGTACCTGTGGGGAAACCTGAGTCCCATTCTTGGGAGAAGGTGAACAGGGACAGGTGAGGCGCTGGCGGATGCGACGCCGAAGGGAAGGGTTAGGAAGACCAGCTCACTCGCAGCCCTGTGCTTGGCCCCCTCGTGACCTGGCTGAAACCCTCATTTGTCGACTCAGTCACTCACGGAATATTCAGCAAATGTGGAGGGCCTACTGTGTGCCCCACGCTGAGATGAGCTGGTAACCAGCCCTGTCTCGGACAGTGGCCCCTGGCAGGCTGTGGACCAAGCACCACCATCAGGGATGCTGTTCCCCTGAACTGGGCTGGGGCCAGTGTCCCCCTTCCCAGATGCCGCTGGGGGCAGGCCTCCGGCGTGCACGGGGGGATATGTCGTGTGCAGGATCCTGGGTGATGGACCACTTTCCATCAGGGCTGGGCTCTCAGTGCACCCCTCTGCCCTGTGTCAGTGACTCAGCCTCCTCTGGGGCGTGTGGGGGCGGCTCCCGTAAATCCAAGGATGCGGACATGTCCTGACATGGAGAGTCAGGCAGCCAGATCCTCTTGGCTCTGCTGCATTCGGCTTTGGGGCAGGTCCGTCCCTCAGACCTCAAGGACCTTGGTGTCCCCATATGCACAAGGAGTGGTTCGCTGGCCAGGCAGTCCCAAAGATCTGTTTCAGTTGTCTGAGCCTCAGCTTCCTCATCTGTAAAATGTGTCTAGTGAAAAAATTATGTGTGGTTTAAATGCATTAATGGAACTGAAACGTCTATGACTAATAATAGAAGTAAGTAAGTAAATAAATTAAAAATTGGCGTGGCATATAGGAAGTGCTCAGTGAGTGTGGTTTATGCTGACGGTTTTCAAGTCTGTTTCTGAGAGTGGGCACAGTGAGGGCGAGAGGAGGGTGTAAGGAGGTGGTGGCCATTCAGGCTGAGAAAGCAGAGGGGGGGGCAGCGGTGGTGTAGAGGCACCTAGAGAAGGGTCAGTGATGCTAAGAAGGGGCCAGGGGACTACACGCCCCAGTGGTGCTGTCTGCAACTTCACTGGCCCTGTCCCACACTTGGAAATGGAGTCAGGGGAGTGCCACGGCCGCCTCCAGGGGGTGACCTGACCTGCCAGCGCAACAACGTGGGGCTCCTCCTTCCCACTGTGGTCCTGGACCAGATGGCCGCCTCCCTGGCTGCTCCCCGTGCCCTCCGGAGCCTTTCCCGGGCCTGACAAGTGGGCTTCATCTCCTCCCACACAGCCGGGGCCGGGGCGGCCTTCAGTCATTGGCGCTCAACAGCTCGGCAACAAGGCCCATGATGGCAATTTTTCTGGAGTCTGAAACATCAAAATCTAGGGAAAATTGAGATTTTCTCTGCTGAGTTGTAGATTTGGACGAGTATAAAGGGTGAGTGGGACCTGCAGAGTGCCTGTGTGGCTGGCGCCAGCCATCAGGAGAATCCTAGGGCACCCCCGCAGGGCCCAGCGCACCTCTTCTCCCCTGCCCGTCTCTGGCCAGGCACTGCGCTG
This sequence comes from Equus przewalskii, assembly GCF_037783145.1. Classification (NCBI taxonomy): domain Eukaryota; kingdom Metazoa; phylum Chordata; class Mammalia; order Perissodactyla; family Equidae; genus Equus; species Equus przewalskii. The sequence goes on along the minus strand of NC_091833.1, from coordinate 2,626,740 downwards.
TGCACTCGGTGGCCACAAAGGCGGGCCACCCCCCCTCACAGCCTGGAGGGGAGGGAGGGACACACTGAGAGCTGCAGTCCTGTGCAGATGTAGGCGGGGGCAGGGGGCTCCACCGGGGGAGACCTGAGCCACTTTTAGGAAGATGCAGCCCAATTTTAGGTGGTTCGTACATTTTTTTTTGTTTGTAATTATGCATTTATTTTAATGGACGTTGCAAAATAATATTCATAATTTCATCAAGGTTACTAATCAGGATTATTATGCTAAGGTAGGTAGCATTGCTAGGCCTAAGGCAGGTGAAAGGACAAAGATGAGTAATAGTAATTAAAAGTAAGTAAATAAATAGAGCACAGGCCTTGAAGGTGTCCTCTCAGTGACTCAAGCATGAGAAATCCTGGCCAGGGGCACAGAGCGGGCTGTGGAGGTGGAGGGCCGCTGAATCTGGCGCCACCATGCAGGTAAGTGTCGCGGATGGCCTTCCGCAACACAGAGCCTGAGGCCGGGACTCGGGTCCAGGTTACATGATGGGGAGGTGGTCCCAGGGAGCAGGAGTGGGGGCACGGGGAGTGGGGCAGGGAAGGGGAAAGGTCCACAGGGGTGGAGTGTCCAGGTCACGGCTGTGGACGTGGGCTTGACTCTGCGGGGACCTCGGTGCATGTGCAGGACGCCCCAGGAAGGGCTCTGAAGGAGCTCACGGGCCCCAGTCCCCCTTCGGATGAGGGCCATCTTGGTGGGGGCTCCCTGCCTTCAGGGCTGTACGTGCCTAAAGCGCCTGCGCAGAAGCCCCTTAGCCCCCATCCTTCAGTGTCCTCTTCTGTAAGATGGGACCGAGCTGGTGACCGCCTCGCTGAGTTGCTGAGCGGGCGCCTGCACGTTGCTGGTGCAGAGAGCAGTGTTTTCGGGGTGTGCCTCAGTCCGCAGAGGTGAGGCTCCTCAGTCTTGCAGGTGCTGCGGGCTGACCCCAAGCCGGGCTGCGGACAGCTTTGACAGAGCCGAAAAGCAGCACATCTGCACTTTGAACTCGGACAGTGCCAGCCTCGTCCCTGGAAGTCTGACCCCCAGCCTGAGAAGCACGGGTCCAGTGCAGACGCCCCCCGAGGGTTCTCGGGGAGCATCCAGCCTGGGCTCTCAGTGAAGCTGGCTCTGTGGCGGGAGGTGTTCTTGCTCCTGAGCCCGTGTCACCACTCGTTTTCTTCCCTCAGATGTGGTGATTCACACACACGTCCCAGGGTGGTTAAGAGCACAGGTCACAGGTGGTCATAGGGGTTAAGAGGTCAGATGAGCCATAGTCAAAACCTAGCTCCGTCCTTTCTGACCTGTAAGACCGCAGACATGTTAATCAACCTTTGTAAGCCTCAGTTTTCTCATCTGCAAAATGGGGCTGGTAATTATAACTCGTCAGCCTGTTGTGACTGTTAAATGAGACAACGTGTGTGACCTGGAGCAAACACTCCAGTGTCAGCACATAATGATTGTCATTTATGACCCACATGTCATGTGCACATGTGTACCTATAGGGTAAAAAGAATCTACGGGTGAGTCATTTTTCCATGTCTGCTCAACACTCAGAGTTCTAGGTGGGATGCACTGTTTGTTTTCTCTGACACTGCGGTTGATGAAAATTACAATATGAATTTGGTCTTCTATTCATTCACTTGCTCATTGTACCTCACTGAGCGCTTCTCTGTCCGTACCTCCATCAGGAAAGGCACGTATACCAGCTACATTCTGCAGATGAGGCGAGGAGCGCCCAGGGGCCGAGGGTTTTCCCAAGGTTACGCAGCTATTGGGTCTCAGAACCAAGCTGCTGGTCCCGTGCTGGTTCAGCTGCTGGGAGAGGCCCTGGGCCAGACCCGCGGGCTGTGCTGCATTCTGCCTGGAGCCAGCCAGACCTGGAGGGGAGGGTGGCAGCTCCCGGGGCCTCTCTCTAGCACTGAGCTGTGGAGACCTCCTGAACTTGGCTCAGGCCCCACCCGGATACCCTGTGGATGACCTCCCCCTCACACCTGCCCAGGTTGCTGTGAGCTCAGAGAGCTGAGTGGTGGCCTCTGAAGACTGGGGGCAAGGCCTGGGGCGGGGGGCGAGGCGACTGAGGCAGGGCCCGGTGTGGCAGCAAGCTCACAGGACAGGTATTCTCCAGCTGTAGCATCTTCTCTCGCATCTGCTCCTGGAGGTGCTGGGGCTGGGCTTGCTGCAACATCCCCCAGGGTCCCTGGGACCTGACTCCCTGGGTGTGGATGTGGCTGTCACAGGGGTTGGGGCTGGGACACACCTGGGTTGGTGAGACTGAGCCAGGACCTGGGGCTCAGCCTGGCTGTTTGTGCCCGTGCAGAGCCTCAGAAAACTCCCAGAAGTGGGCATTATGGGGCGAGAACGGGGGCTGGAGTTTGATGACCCGCACCTTACCCCATCAGGTTCTGCTTAGTCTGACGTCAGGAGGCTTCGCTGTCTGGATGGGACGTGGGGTTGGAAGTCGGAAGACCTTTGATTCGGGTCCCCAGCTAACGGGGGGTGGTGGCAGGAAGGAGACTTGCCCTGGATCAGATGGCCAGGAATCCCACCTGGGCTGCCTCGTTCACCCATTTCACATTCAGGGCTTCGGTCACATATGCACTGCAGGGAAAGCCGTGTGGGTTTGGGGGAGAAAAATAATTTCAGGGGCAAATCTGCGAGTGACTGTGTGATGGAGGCGTCCGCGCTCGCTTCCACTCCGGTGTCCCAGGCTTGGCCGCCTGTACCCCTGCCATGCTTTCTGCAACGTTTGAGCACAACTGGTGCTGCGATTCCCTGGTATTTTTAAGTCAGTTCTCTTTTCGTACTTAAATTCATTCATTTACTTAATTCTGCAAATGGAAAAATCAGTATTATTTGCTGTAAGTAGACAGTAACCTTAGAAGTAATTTAAAAACAAACCCAAAGGAAGCCCCGCTCTCATGTTGCCCCAGCCCAAAGCCGCTGTGCTCTGCAGGGGCCGAGCCTGGGGTCCGTTCCCTCTGTGGGATGCTGGAGACGAGCGACAGACGCAGGCCTCCTGGAGGCGCTCTCGCCTGATGAGAAGGCTGAGAAGGGCATCAGAGGGCACTAACCTTCCCACTTTGTGTGTCACTGTTATCAGACGCCATCTTGGCTGCCCCCTCATCTCATCATGGCTTCTAACCGTGGGCAGCTCCCATGTTTGGGCAATGCCGGTCAGTGGAGAGGCTTGGCCTTCCTCTGAGCCCATTTGAGTGTCCCTGCCTCCCAGCATGGCCCCTCCTTCGGGCTCACCCTTTCCTGATGCTGCCCGGGAGGAAGCCCTCTGCCACCCTCTGCCTTCCCCAGAGCCCTGCAGGTGGGCACAGCTGTGGCCTGCGCCTGCAGACCCGGTGCATCCGACTGCCGTCTCCCAGGCCCAGCCCGACGCCACCGAATGAGGGCCGGACTCCCAGCTCTGCAGAATGCCCTGGGAGGTGGGAGGAGCTGCACCCTGAGGAACGGGTTGGGTTTGGGTGGAAGAGATCAGTGGAGGGGCACCGCTGGTGAGCACCGTGGCCTGAACAAGGGCTCAGAGGCTGGGCCCGGCGAGGCATGCTCTCTGTTAACAGTGGGCGGTTTGATGGCTTTCTGGAGAAATATGGAGTCATTCCAGACTCCCTCAACTAATTGCTGTGCAACTCAGGGCCCGTGCCCTCTCTGGGCCTCAGGTGTCTGATCTGTGAAATGGGGAAATAGTGGTGGTACCACATGGACAGAGGTGAGGATTTAAGGAGGAAAGGCCTCGAAGAGCTTGGCACCATGCGTGCCGCACACACAGGGCTCTGTGGTTGGTGGCTGTAGGGTGGGGCTGGGAGGTGATGGCAGTCTGAAGTTCAAAAAGTGGCCCAGTGTCACCATGATCTGAAGGCACGCAGGGGACACAAGGGAGCTCCAAGATCTCAAAAATAGTGATACCAAGAACCACAATTCAGGGTGAGAAGTAGGCTGATGGCAGCTCCCCAAGATTGAGAAGAGGCGCTGACAGTGGCAGGCAGAGTCAGGGAAGGCTTCCTGGAGGCAGTGTCTTAAAGGACAGGTGCGTGTTAGCCAGGACAGAGCAGGTTTGGTGTGCCATGTGGCAGTACGGGCTTCCAGACGTGTTGCTCACCTCTCCCCAGAAAGAAAGAAGAACATCCACTTCCTTTCAAAGCCTCCGACGGGGGTGTGCCTCTGGATGCCACATGCTGCTTTCCTGAAGTCGGCAGAGGGGAGGCCAAGCACTTCTCAGAAGCTTCCAGGACTCCCAGACTGCTCTGACTTCTGCTCCAGAACGTAGGGAAGGGAAGACTGCTATCCAAACGAGCTTAATCCCAGTCAAAGGATTATTTTCTTACAGAGGAGCTTCACCTACACTTAATAGTTTTAAATTGTTCCGGGTACCAATTAGACTTTTAATTTTGCTGTTCCCTCCGGCGGCTGGAGGATGTGTGCAGTTTGCGTTTAATCAGAGTTGGTTTTTTTTTTTTTTTGGTGGTTCCGGGGGAGGGGAGGAGACGAGGAGACTGTTTTGGGGTTTCCTTCTGGTCCTGCCAGGGCCGGTGTCTGGGGGGGGTGCGCAGGGCACCTCTGAGTTTGGGGTCCTCTGTCGGGCGGCGGTGGACATCCTCGAGGGTGGAACCCAGGTCTCCTGCGCCTGCCCGAAGGTGGGCCTGGGGTGCCGCCGCCATCCTGCCTGGAGAGTGAGTTAAATATATGGATTCTCCAAAAATTTCTGCAGCAATAGGGTGAGTTATTACTGATTCACAGAGCACGACAAAACATCGCTGCATGAATTAGCAAACAGCTGTTTCTAATTTGAGTTTAGACCGGTACACAGAGGAACTTGTTTCTCTGTTCACTCCTTTCATTTATAATGAATTTTAATCACCGCTACAGGTGAGAAAAATGTAGAAACAAGCTTGTATCTTGTGGAAGAAACAAAGGAGAGACAGATGCTAACAGATTTCCAGTCTGTGATAAAAGGAATGTTTTGGTGCACTTTACATGTAATTAGAGCGCAGCTGTTTCCAGTCCCAGGTCCGCGCGCGGCCGAATGTGGGCTCTGCCGATCTCCAAAGGGAGTAAAGAAAAACAGTGATTCGACCCCGAAAGCGTTTTGCTTCCTCTCGAGTGGAGTAGAGCCCTTTGCTTTGGCCTTGGCAGTGCTGTTTGGTGCAAGCCCGTGGGGGTGGCTTCACGGGCTCTCTCCTCACCCGCGGCGGTGGGAGGCGGCAGGCTGTGTTGGGCTGTGAGGGACGCCCGGCCAGGGGCTGGTGGGAGAAGCTTCCAGAGCACCTCTGCCAGCTGCGAGCACCCCATCTTTGGCGAGTGTCTCCTCGGGGCAGACTGGGGCCATCCGCCCTGGCAGCAGCTGACCGGGACGCTCTGCTTTATCAGTTTGAGCAGAGCCAGCTCTCCGGTGAATTGGCCAGGGCTGGCTCTTTTTTTTCCTGGTCTGTTTAATTTCTGCAATAAAACTCAAGCTCAATTGCATTTTCAATATCAGTGCTAAGTAAATTTGTCTAAGGGATGGAGCAGCCGGGCAGGATGTGTGCTCTGTGAGGTCAGAGTCTCCAAGGGGAAAGGCACGGCCTCCCTCTGTCCTGTCCTGCGGTCCCAGGGGCCTTTAGGGACCGCAGCCCCACTGGGTGCGGGCGTGGGCGCATCTGGGAGTCAGGTCGCAGCCCCCACCCCCTCCACCACCAGCCTGGAGCCCCAAGTCCGAGCCCTAGCAAGGCTGCTGGCGCCTTCGTTTCTCCACCTGTCTGACGAGAGGGGCGCGTGCGGGCTCCTGAAGGCTCCTCTCCTCTCTGCGTCCTGGGGTTGAAAATGACGGGGCCTGGGGCCTTCGCTTCGAGACCATCTCCTGCCTGGGGTCCCTGTTGGTCCGTAACGTAGACCCTCGTGGTTGTTAATCAGAACTCAGTGAAATGGGACCCCTCACGCTCACGTCCGTTCAAACCGCCTGGCTGCTGCCTGCCTCTCCCTCTCTCTCCGCCCTGGGACCTTATGTGGAGCCGGGAGCCGGGCGCCAGTGGCTATTTCTGTTTTATACACTGCAGAGCACTCCTCACATGTAACATCTTATAAATAGTCACTTATTTCGTCTGCACAGCAAATCTATAGTTCTGACTATTATTATCCCCGCTTTACAGGTGGGGAAACTGAGGCAGGTTAATTACTTGGTGGAGCTGGGAGTCTAAGGCCAACTGCCGGCCTCAGCCACTGAGCAAACACCAGGGCGCCGGGGCCGGGACACCACGTGCGGGAGGGGCCGCGGGGCAGGCGGCTGGGGAGTGAGCAGAGGGTCGTCCTGGACGTGCCCCACGCAGAGCCGCGGCCACCAGGTCTCCCTCAAGAGAGGCCTACAGAGAATGTGGGTTTTTAAAAAACTTGGAGAGTTTCTGATTTCTCAATGTTGGCATTTTTACAAACTAACTGGTAACTGGACGGCCCCCGCCCGTCCGGAGGGGGGACGGCTGTGCTGATGTGCGGCCCGATGCTCAGGTCATTTCTCTCAGTCCAGCTGGCAAAGGTCCCCAGCGGGGAGTCCGAACCCCCAGCGTTTCCACTTACCACCTGCTTTGTGATAGTGGGATGTGACCTAACCTCTCTGTTCTGTTTCCTCACCTGTGGGGTGGCCACGCAACGGTCGGCGTAAAGCCAGCTCCTCGAGTGTGAGAGAGGGACCCTGACGGCGTGCAAGGTGGGGCTCCGTCCCAGGGTTCCCGGTGTGTGGCCCCCTGCATACTCATAATGTGGGAGTAGCTGCCACCATCACCACCACCGCCCTCGCACCCGGACGGAGTTGCTCCAGCTCGAATGGGACAGGGGGTGTGAGAGAGCTGTGTAGTGTTTCAAATGCCCTAGGGATGAGAGGACAGGCACTTAATGACGGTGTGAGTCACACTGGCACCCACCTCCATGCTCTTTAGCCAACGTTTGCTGAACACTTAGCAGCATAGATGCGTTACCCATTTTCTGAGGCAGACACTCTTGTCATCCCCATCCTATGGGTGAGAAAATGAGGGCTCAGAGAGGTGCAGTAACTTGCCCACGGTCACACAGCTAATGAGTAGCAGCTATCTAAGCAAGCCCGCGTGCTCTCCCGGTGGCTGGCGTCTCGCTGCAGGTGACTGAGTGTCTGTAAGCTCAGGCTGACAGTTTGGCTCCCTGGAACGTTTATCAAGGGCCTTGGTGGCGACTGTTTGCTGTTGGATGGCATTTCAGCAGCCCCCGGAGCCCGCTGGAGAAAGCCATACCTGGCCTGGCCTGGCCTTCAGTCTGTGGGGAGGCCTGTGGGTCCTCAGAGGCTCATACCAAGTGCCCCTTTGAGGCAGGGCAGAGGAGAGGGTCTGCTCCTTGCCCACCAGGCTGGCTGGAGAAGCAGCCCCTAAGGCAAGAATGCCTTCTTCCTCCTCTCAGTTGTGGGCCACTGACCTCTGCATGCCAGTCTCCACCCCCAAGCTGCCCATGACCCCCGAGCCCCCAACCCGCCAGCGTTTTATCGCTAAACTGAAAGAATGATCCCTGCTTTCCCTTGCTGTGGCCTCACTGGGGACGATGAGATCATATCAGCAAAGGCACTCTGAGCTCCCTGGAGGAGGGGAGGGTGAATGTGAGCTGCTGTCATTTTTGCTAATAGCATAATTCTAATTTGAGCTTTCAGGTGGAGCCACGTCAGCTTCTGGTAGCCTCCATGGGGCTCCTTGGCCTACCTCAGAAAGACCCTCAGCGTCCTCATCCCCTTCCTTCCCAGGGTGGACTCCTGATTTCCCCGGGGCCACCCTTATCTGTCCCTTTGGGAGAACCAGATATCTGGATGTAGCACTGACAACTGCCATGGTGAAAGGGGCTTTTTGTTTTTTCTTTCAAAGTGCTTCAAAGTGGCAAAGCATTGGTTTAGAGTCCAAACTTTAGACAGAGGCTAATGGACAGAGAGACTGAGAGGAGCATAGAAAACTAAGAATGCTGGGTACTTTCTGCACCCCTCAGAGGACCGGGCATATACAGCAGGCTCAACAAATATGTGCTGAGTGAAAAAATACCTAAACTAGAAGATAGCAGAGAACTGGGATGCCTGCTGCTGCCATTCCTCCTTCCCGTACCCAAGGCAGACATCACTAATTGATCACAGACTCTTAGAGCTACAAAGGCTCTTAGAGACCAGTTCATCTGATCCATTCTCTTGAGAGCTGGAAAAATGAAAGCACAAAGAGGGATGTGCTTGCCAATGGTTGTACAGTGCCAGAATCTGAACCCAGTCCAATAATAGTCCCGTCCTCTATGGCTCATGGTTCCATGCTCTGGGCTCAAAATTCTACCCTCTGGGTGTGGCTTTGCCTTCTGGGCTTGAGGGTCCACCCTCTGAGTCATATTTTTTTTTTTTTTTTTATAATGAAAGGTAGTACCTATTTGCAGCTGAGTAGTTTTATCAGCCTGTTTCCTGCCTGTAGCACGTAGGGTCCAACAGCCTTCTTTCACCTGTACTCTCTCTGTCCCTTTTGGTCCGAGCTGGCAGTATTTCTGCTGGTATGAAGTTTTCAAGAGCCTTGTGGGTCTCCTGTGTATGTCATGGGGACCTACTTCAGTAGATAAGAGATAATTCTATCGCTGCTTTGGGGCTCCTCTGAGATGGCTCTGGGGCCGTGCTCCCAGATATCCTGGGTGCTCTCTGGTTTGATCTGGGGGATCTGTGAGTCACACCCTTAGTCTTTGCAAAGAGTCTTTTGCATGACTGGATACTCTGACTTTTTGATTTTTCTGAGATATGAGTGAAACGCACAGTTACACCCTCAGCCTTTTCCCTAGAGCATGCTGTCCTGATGGCGAATCTCTTAATTATAGTGTCTTTTGCAACCTGGGCAGGCTGAGGATTTCCAAAGTCATCAGTTCCTGCTTCCTTTTTGTTTCACAGCTCTCTTGTCAATCCCTCTCTTTCCTCTCTACTGTACGCAGTGGAAGAAACCAGGCCGGGCCTTCAACATTTTGCTTGGAAATGTCGGCTAAATATCCGTTTTTACCTGTTACAGGGTCTGCTTCCCACGTAACTGTAGGACACAGTTCCACTAAGCTCTCTGCCTCTGCATCATAAGGATCCCTTTCTTCCAGCTTCCAGTGTCATGTTCCTCATTTCCTTCTGCCCTCACCATCAGTGCCTTTAACAACTATATTTCTCTTAACAGTCTGGTCATGGTGATTTAGGTATTTTCTATAGTGATTTAGGCTTCCTCCTTTGTGCTCTTGACTTCCTTTTGAGACGTTACTAAGAGAGTCATTAACGTCCATATTTCTATGAACAATCTTTTTCTTTTTTGGTGAGGAAGATTAGCCCTGAGCTAACATCAGTTGCCAATCTTCCTCTTTTTGCTGAGGAAGACTGGCCCTGAGCTAACATCTGTGCCAATCTTCCTCTATTTTGTATGTGGGATGCCACCACAGCATGGCCTGATGAACGATGTGTAGGTCTGCACCAGGGATCCGAACCCGTGAACCCTGCGCCACCAAAGCAGAGTATGTGAACTTGACCACTACACCACTGGGCCAGCCCCGTGAACAATCTTTTTAAGGCAATATAGGCTTTTTCAATCATACTCCTAAAAATTCTTCTAGCCACTGCCCACTGCCCAATTCCAAAGCCACTTCCACACTTTCAGGTATTTGTTGGAGCAGCGCCCCACTCCTGGAACCAACCTCTCTGTATTAGTTTCCTATTGCTGCTGTGACAAATTACCATGAACTTAGTGGCTTAAAACAACAAAACATGATCATCTTCCAGTCCTGTGGGTCGGAAGTCTGGCGCCAATGTCCCTGTGCCGATGTGGAGATGTTGGTGTGGCCGAGTTCCCGTCTGCAGGCTCTGGGCTCTGGAGCTCTGTTTCCAGCCTTTCCAGTGTGTAGGTGCTGCCTGCGTTCCTTGGCTTGTGGCCCCTTCCATCTTCAAAGCCGGCAAGTGTGTCACTGGGACCTCCTCTTTTGCTTCCCTCTTCTATGCTAACAACCCTTGTGATTACATTTGGCCCACCCAGGTAATTCAGGATAATCTCTTTATTGTAGGGTCAGCTCCTTAGCACCCTTAATTCCCCTTTGCCATGACACGTAATGTATTCATAGGTTTTGGGGATTAAGACACGGACATTCCTGGGGTGGCGGTGGTCATTATTCTGCCTACACAACCTCCCAGTTTGGTTCTGTGGGGGCTATTGAAGCAGCCTGCTCTGTCCACCGTCCAGGGAGGAAACAGGCCAGCTCCATCCCTCGGTGCCTGGCCTCAGAGCCAGCCTGCCCTGGTAATCCACCGCTGACTTTGCCCACGTCCTGATGTGACTTTGCCTTGGGGGCAGGTGGGATTGTGGAGTGTGGGACCCCTTCGTGGCTATCCTCGAGCCATAGGGCCTGATGCTGCGCTGGTACATGCTGGGCCTCAAGAAAGAGGGAGCAGCTTCTGCAGTGGGACGAGCCCTGAACTGGCACTCAGGGCCTGGTGAGGCAGTTTAGTGCAGTGGTTAGTGAGTGCTGGAGGGGCATCTGCCACTTGCTAGCTCTGTGTGCCTAGAAAGTTGCTTTCCCTCTTGGAGCCTCAGTGTGCACAGTTAGAAAGAAGCGGGTGGTAACAGCACCACCACATAGTGATGTTTTGAAAATCAAGTGAGAAAATGCTGGCAAGGACCTGGCTTATAGAAAATGACCCAGAAACAGTAACTACCGTGGCTTTTACGAATTTAGTCCTAGATCTGTCTGCTCCTTGCTGTGTGGCCTCAGTTTCCCCCTCTGTGAAATGAGATGAGTGATGGCCTGTTGACTTCCCCACCCCTCCACACTGGTACTGATTGATGTGTGGATATAATTGAGTTGAGAGTATTCTGGGACGGATGGCCATCTTTGGCACCTGGTGGGAGGCAAGGAACGGGGCAGACACTCTGTCCCCTTCATGTCTGTGTCCTCAACCCCCGGCCCCGGCCTAGTTTGAGACTGGGTTCTGCCTCTGTGGGGCGAGTCCCTGGTGGGCGCTGAGACAGTGAGGATGCCCCACCCAGCCTGGGAGCTCTGGCCTGGTGGCCCCGTCTCCTGCTGGGCCTTCATCCCGTGGGGTCCAGGCCCCCCCTTTGGCTGGGGTTTGCTGTGAGGGGCGCTTGGGGCCTCTCAGGGAAGCTCCCATCACAGCTTGCTGGAAGCAGCCCTAGGAAGGGGTCTCAGAGTTGCCCAGCCCACCCGTGTCACAGAGGCAATGGCAGAAGGGGAGGTCCCCCCAGCAATGGCTGCCTTTGGGGACCAGGGCTCCCCCAGATCCATATTCTCTCCACTGCACCAGGCTTCCAGGGGTGCGGAGACACGGATGGGTCAAGCTTTGAAGTTTCCTGAGAAGAGGTTGGGAATATACCTGGATACCCCCTGAGCTGCCTCTTGCCACTTCGTCTGGGAAGCCCCCTGTGTAGGTTCTGGCTGCCTCTGTGGGAGGCGCAGTCCGCATGTGCCCTGAGTGCACTCGTGTCTCCCAGCTCTTGTCACCTCGGGCTCTGGGGAGCATGGGTCTGCAATCCCAGGGTGCCCAGGCCGCTCTGTGCCCACTTTGGGCGGCCTCACCATCAGCCAGGGTGGAGCTGGCCTTCTCTCTGGCTAGAGACCCTTCTCTGGACCACAGTGCAGCTCCACAGCGTCTTCCGCGTCCTCTTGTCTGCTTGACCCTGCCCCAAGGCCTCCCTTTCAGGGAGGATGGACAGCCCCTTTCTTGGAGGAGGAAAGCTGATGGTTAAAGGCTTCTTCTCTAGCACTGGGAGTCATGAGACCTCTTCCTCCAGTTTGCTCGGTGCCCTTTGAACATTCCACTCATACACTCCTCTGCTCATGGCAGACATCACCAATTGATTTCAGCACGCATGTCTTCTGAGCCCAGATACGGCCTTAGAATCCTTCTGAATATAATGCTGTGGGCAACCACTGCGGGTTTCCCAACCTGGAGGTTCCTGTCTCTCTCTGAATCTTCTGTATCGTATGGGATTGGTGTAAATGGATCCTGAGTCTGGGGTCCCGTTTCTCAATTCCCATTCCTGGAGCTCCTGATGGGGGCAGGGACGGCTCTGCCTGGAGCACCATGGAGCTTCGTCCTGTGGGGAACCTGTCTGCTTGGCAGTGTTCGTTCTCCCAAGGAGATTCTGAGTGACATGGAGACCTTTTGGGGCTTTGTGAAGAATTGTCAGGGCTTTTTGTGGCTATCACAAAGACAATCTGGATGGTTGGAATATTGTACAAAATGGCCTTTACACAGTCATGCGTGGCTTGAAGATGGGACACGTTCTGAGAAACGTGTCGTTGGGCTATTTTGTCGTTGTACAAACATCACAGGGTGCCTGACACAAACCTGGGTGGTACAACCCCCTACACACCTGGGCTCTGTGGTTCTGACTGTATGGGCCCCCCATCGCATGTGTGACCGAAACGTCATTACGCAGGACGGATTCTTCTGGAAGGAACCTTGGAGACCAGCGCTTCACCTTCCCATGTAACAGTGGAGGCAGCCGAGGCCTGGGTCTCCTATGGACCCTCTGTCCCGCGCTCTGCCTCTGCCCCCAGCACGTCTCCCTCAGGGGCCTTGCGAGTTCCAAGTCCGCCTTCTGTCACAGTCTGGAATATCAGTCATTTTCATTCATGCGAATGGAGCTGCCCAGCCCAGGAATGTCCTAGAATCCTGGAGCTGCCTGGCATCAGCTCTTTTTGCCTTCCCATCCACTGCAGGAAACCCTCCAGAGTTCTTTCCAGAGCTGTTTATTCCCTTGCATAGCTCTGGTGATGGGAGGCTCACTTCCCCCTCAGCCTGTGCCTCTTGCTGCAGGGCCTGGAGCTTTCGGTTTGTTCCTGTGGGCCTGCGAGCTCATCACTCTCCCTTCTTTTTCCAGGCACCTCCTCGCAGCCCTGACCTTGGTTCTCTGTGACAGGAGGAGTGTGGGGCTGAGGCTCCCAGCCATTCTGGGCGGCGGCCACTTGGCTCTCCCGGACAAGGTGCGAGTGAGGCTGTGTTCGGTGGCCGCAGCACCGGCCTGCTGGAGTCGCCACATGTGGCCGCGTGAGCCGGATCCACCCCGCGCCTTCTGCCACTGACGTCTTCTGAAGCCCAGTTAATGTTCTTTTTTCTACTTGATTGAATTTTTATAGAAATTTCTCCCCTTTTATGCTTGTTTTGGTTCTCTTCCTGCAGCAGGCAGCAAAAGCCTCATATAACCCATTTCCTACCAGGCCTTTTTGCAGGATTAGTCATTTTTAAATGACTTTAGTCTCCGTTTTTGAAAGTGGTTTTTCTCCTCACGTTGTTATATTTCTTATAGTCATTCTCGGGGTAGGGGGCTAAGACGCGGCTGGTGTTAGTCAGTGTGTTTCCTACTTGATCTTCTCATGTGACAGCGCCCCCTTCCAGAGGAGAGAAGCAGGGAAAATTGTGAGGGAAAGCACCGCCTCAGAACCAGGCTTACTGGGGTGGAATCCTGGCTCAACTGCCTGCTAGCTGTGTGGCACTGGGCAAGTTACTCAGCCTCTCTGTGCCTCAGTTTTCTCCCCTGTAAATGGAAATAATAATAACAGTACCTGTTTCTTGCGTTGTTGAGAGGGTTGAATGAGTGAACACATGTAGAGCTCTCAGAAGAGCACAGGGCACGTAGTAAAACCTATGGAAACGTTTATTTGGAAATGGAGAGGTAGCTGATTGAGCTGGACCTCCCTGAGCCCACCTTCTCCCTGAGTTCTGGAATGTTCATGTTGAAGGGGACTTTGAGATTGCCTTCGCCTGTGTCTGCACCACTTCCCTTTCTGCACGTCTGCAGGGCCGCGGGCTGTAATGCTGCCCGTGCGTGGTGTCTGACCGTCAGCGTGAGCGGAGCATTCCCACTGTGAGGCAAGACCCCCTGCCTCTGCCGTCGCCCACACGCATCTGAGCGCGCTGCCTCCGCTGCCCTCGGCCGCTCCTAGCGCACCAGGCTGAGGGCCCTAGAGCAGGATGCCTTGGGTGGGGGCGAGGGCAGCAGCCACGGTTCATGTTATTAGCTAGGAGGCTTTCAACGTGGGGGTCTGCGCTTGGGACTTGGTCTGTCCACATGCCCATCCCCCTGATTGGGCCTTTTTCCTTTAAGGAGCCCTATTTTCATTCCGATTCAGATGATTCTAAGGTCAGCAGTTGCTCAGCTTTTTGCTCCCAGGATAATGTGCTTTGCTTTAGTTTTGAAACTTTTTTGCAGAGAAAGAAGCCGACCATGCAGCTGCAACGCACCTTGGGGACTGTGGCGCCTGGCCGGTGGGAGTGAGGGGTGGGGGGCCCCCGCACTGCGGGGACATGAGGCGCTCTGGCCAGACACCTCTGGGGCACCTTGCCGTGTGACTGAGGGCAAGTTACTCACCTCTTGGAGCCTCAGCTTCCTCAGCTCACAAATGGGATGTTTCTCATGGTCCTGAGGATGAAAAGGAATTAACTGTGCTAATCGGAGCCCTCAGCAGGTGCTGGCACTTGGGACATGCTCAGTACGTGTAGCTGCTAATACCATTAGCACCAGTGGTACTAATTAGTACTAATTATTATTATTGGCCAAATAGTGTTTTTGTTTAGTAGCTTTATTGAAGTATACTTTGCATTCCGTAAACTTCACGTGTTTTAAGCCAGCAATTCAGTGCCGTTCAGTACCTTCACAGAGCTCTGCGGTCCTGCCCACCGTCTAGTCTCAGAGCATTTCCCCGATCTCAGAAGGATGCCGCTTGCCCATTTGCAGTCAGTCCCTGCTCCCTCCTCCAGCCTCAGGCAACCACTCATCTGCTTCCTGTCTCCACAGATGTGTCTTGTCTGCACATTCTACGTAAATGGAATAATAATGCTTTTTCGCATTAATTTTTCTCATCCACTCCTCACAGTGGCTCCCTTTTTTCCGATGTGTAAGCTGAGTCTGAGAATGAAGAGAGATGCTCACAGGGCGGACGAAGCAAAGGAGGAGCATGGTTTTGGATGCAGGTGTCTGCTCTTGTGCTGGGCGGCACCAAGGGCTTGGGGCAGATGAACCCTGGCGGAAAGACGAGTCCAGGCCCGGTCTTCTGGGCAAGGCGTCGTCCTGTCTCACTCACCCTCGCACTGGCCTGGGTTCAAGCCTGTGTCCTCCACTCCTCGGCCCTCAAAGCCCCTGTCTCCATGGGCTGGGCCTCCTCCCTGCCAGGGGGGCTCAAAGGAGGTCCAGATGTTGACTGCACTGGAGGCTGGACGTGTGGGTCCCCCTCCCTTTCTCACCTACGCAGGTGTAGTCTTGTTTGACTGACCTTCAGAAGCTCGTCCAGACCCTGGTCAAGGGGCCTGACTGTCATTTCCTTGGAAAAGTCGCTGTGGCTGTGTCTCAGTTTCCTCGTCTTACAGCGGGAGGGGCCCTGGTTCCCGCCTGATCAGTGGTTGTGAGAAAGCAGCGTGCTTAGCAGCTCAGCAGAGCACTGGGCACACAGGAAGGGCTTTGTGGCAGCTTGAGTGAGTCTGAGCTAAGACTTCAAAATAGTGAAAAACCTGTTGAGCCTGGCCAGGAGGCGAGGGCCAAGCAGGTGCCCCAGCTGCCCCAGCTCCAGCCAGTTCCTCCCTTGGGTCCCTTTGTCTGTGCCTGTGGAGCCCAGCTGGCAAGACCTGGGAATTACCAGGCAGGGGCTGGGGTGCCTCCTGCCACATCTAATCAGAGGAGCTGACAGCGGCTGTGTCCTTCCCTTCCCCTCCGAAGGGCCCGTAATGTGAGGCCCCTGGGGGACCAGGTACCCTCACTCTGGGAGGGTGTTCTGGGAGGTGCCCCGCGCTGGGCGGACTGGTGGGCTTCAGAGATGGGAAGCTGCTGGATGCAGGAGGGTGTTCTGGGAGGCGCCCCGCGCTGGGTGGGCTGGTGGGCTTCAGAGATTGGAAGCTGCTGGATGCGGGAGGGTGTTCTGGGAGGCGCCCCACCCTGGCGGGCTGGTGGGCTTCAGATGTGGGAGGCTGCTGGATGCAGGACTTGGGGCCAGGGGCTTTGGAGAGCGGCGTCCCTCCAGGCAGAGCTTTGCCAAGTGGTACCAGCTGGGGTCGGGCGGATCTTCACAGGGTCAGGGCCAGGGGCCTGGGTGGGCACTGGGGTGGTGGGTAGGCACGAGGAACCCATTCAGAGCCGGCTCTGAGGGACCCCTCAAGAACTCCCAGCCGGGCTTGCTCTCTCTTAAAGTCTTAGGGTTGACCTGGAACAGCAGAAGCAGCTGTGAGAGCCTGGGGTATGGGGCCCCCGGGGTCTGTGCCATGCCTCTGCAGTTGTGGTGAGTGTGATGGCGTGTGAGTGTGTGTGTGTATGTTTAAGTTTATGTGTGAGCAATAGTGGCAATGATAGTGTGTGAATGGATGTGTATGCCTGTGAGAGTGACTGTATGTGACTGTGTGCGTCATGGTGTGTGTGACTGTATGTGACCGTGTGTGTCATGGTGTGTGTGACTGTATGTGACTGTGTGCGACTGTATGTGACGGCATCATGGTGTGTGTGACTGTATGTGACTGTGTGCGTCATGGTGTGTGTGACTGTATGTGACTGTGTCATGGTGTGTGTGACTGTATGTGACTGTGTGCGTCATGGTGTGTGTGACTGTATGTGACTGTGTGCGTCATGGCGTGTGTGACTGTATGCGACTGTGTCATGGTGTGTGTGACTATATGTGACTGTGTCATGGTGTGTGTGACTGTATGTGACTGCGTCATGGCGTGTGTGACTGTGTGTGACTGTGTGCGTCATGGCATGTGTGACTGTATGTGACTGCGTCATGGTGTGTGTGACTTATGTGACTGTGTCATGGTGTGTGTGACTGTATGTGACTGTGTGCGTCATGGTGCGTGTGCGTACGTGACCGTGTGCGTCATGGTGTGTGTGACTGTACGTGACCGTGTGCGTCATGGTGTGTGTGACTGTACGTGACCGTGTGCGTCATGGTGTGTGTGACTGTACGTGACCGTGTGCGTCATGGTGTGTGTGACTGTATGTGACCGTGTGCGTCATGGTGTGTGTGACTGATGTGACTTGCGTCATGGCGTGTGCGACTGTATGTGACTGCGTCATGGCGTGTGCGACTGTACGTGACTGCGTCATGGTGTGTGTGACTGTACGTGACCGTGTGCATCATGGTGTGTGTGACTGTACGTGACCGTGTGCGTCATGGTGTGTGTGACTGTACGTGACCGTGTGCGTCATGGTGTGTGTGACTGTACGTGACCGTGTGCGTCATGGTGTGTGTGACTGTACGTGACCGTGTGCGTCATGGTGTGTGTGACTGTACGTGACCGTGTGCGTCATGGTGTGTGTGACTGTACGTGACCGTGTGCGTCATGGTGTGTGTGACTGTATGTGACCGTGTGCGTCATGGTGTGTGTGACTGTATGTGACTGTGTCATGGTGTGTGTGACTGTATGTGACTGCGTCATGGTGTGTGTGACTGTATGTGACTGCGTCATGGTGTGTGCGACTGTATGTGACTGTGTGCGTCATGGCGTGTGCGACTGTATGTGACTGTGTCATGGTGTGTGTGACTGTATGTGACTGTGTCATGGTGTGTGTGACTGTATGTGACTGCGTCATGGCGTGTGTGACTGTATGTGACTGTGTGCGTCATGGCATGTGTGACTTATGTGACTGCGTCATGGTGTGTGTGACTGTATGTGGGTGAGTATGTCTGTGTGTGAGTCGTGGGAGTGGTGTGTGTGTGAATGCATGGGTGAGTATGTGTGTCTGTGTGCAGGTGTGAGTGTCGGTGCCCTCCCCTCCCGGAAAGCCTCACTGCCCGGGCCCCTGAGCCTCTCTCTGAAGACTTGGCCAGGCTGACTGGGCCCCGAGAGGCAAGCGCCGTTCTTTCTTCAGGGTTCCGAGAGCAAGGTCAGAGCGGCCAGTCACAGCTTTTGTCTGTCTCTCCCTGGCCTGGAGTAGCCTGTGGGCCGTTTCATTCATTATTAAGTTTTAAATCCACCCAACAGAAACCTGAGCCGCGGCCTCACCCTGCGCGGGCTGTCGCGGTTCTGCCCCGCTTGGCTCGGGAACTTTGCCGGCTTCGTGTGCAGCGTCCTGTCCGCCTTTGTTTTTTCAGAAACAGCCAGCCCCTAGTTTGTTTAGTTTTCCTCTGAGGCTGAACAG
This sequence comes from Equus przewalskii, assembly GCF_037783145.1. Classification (NCBI taxonomy): domain Eukaryota; kingdom Metazoa; phylum Chordata; class Mammalia; order Perissodactyla; family Equidae; genus Equus; species Equus przewalskii. The sequence continues at coordinate 2,608,615 of NC_091833.1, read as the reverse complement.
GCCAGTGAAGGTGGAAGCAGCCCCTGTCCCTGGGGAGAGTGGGCCAGGCCAGGCGTCTGGAGGAGAGCCCGCCCCTGCCTGCCCGGGTGGATTTAAGGGCCCGCTAGGCTCTGAGCTCTGTGGCCATCTGGGTCTCGGTCCATCCTCTAGTCACTGCACCATCAGGACATCTCCTGGGGTCCTGGGTGGACTTGGGGCAAATCCACGGGGGAAGGGGAACAAAGAAAACAGCCCCCTTAGGATGGTTTGGGCTGGGAGACCTGCAGACCCCTCCCGGGTTTGTGCTCTTGTCTGATGCCCTGTGCCTGCCTTCTGCCTCGTGTGTCCGTCTGCCCCATGAAGCAGTGCCCCCATCACCAAAGAAGATGCCCTGACTGAATTCACTAGAGTACGTTTTATTTTCTGGGAAAGTCTTGCCTGTGCCCCTGAGGACCAGCGGGATGTTGCACCAGGACGGGGCTGGGAGAGGGAGTCGCCCCAGGTCTTGATCAGGTGATGGGGCCTGTGGGACTGATGGTCTGTGAGGTCATTTCCAGTGACTTTTTCCAGGCGGCCCCTCCCCGCCCCATCAGGGAAGTGGCTGAGACCGCACCTCCCACAGGAGTGTCGCGTCCAGCGAGGCCCAGGCAGGTGTTGCTGAGGGAAAAGGCCTGTCCACGCCGTATCCTGCCGGCCCTCTGCCGTCCCCTTACAGACGGGCAGGCCCTCGCGTGCACTTGCTCCCGGCCCCCGGCCGCCTGCCCCCACTCCCCCGCAGCAGTTGGCCAGCTGCACAGCCTCAGCCCGCGTGCTGTCGAGAAGCTGGCTCTGTCCTTGTTTCTCGGCGGCCCTGGGAATTGCCTCTAATCTCCTTTCTGCCTTCCCCCTGCAGATGGTGACGACGACCCACAACTCTCCTGGGTGGCCTCGTCTCCCTCCAGCAAGGATGTTGCGTCACCCACGCAGATGATTGGAGATGGGTGTGACCTCGGCCTGGGTGAGGAGGAAGGGGGCACGGGCCTGCCGTACCCTTGCCAGTTCTGCGACAAGTCCTTCATCCGCCTGAGCTACTTGAAGAGGCACGAACAGATCCACAGCGACAAGCTGCCCTTCAAATGCACCTTCTGCAGCCGCCTCTTCAAGCACAAGAGGAGCCGCGACCGGCACATCAAGCTGCACACGGGCGACAAGAAGTACCACTGTCACGAGTGCGAGGCAGCCTTCTCCCGCAGCGACCACCTCAAGATCCACCTGAAGACCCACAGCTCCAGCAAGCCCTTCAAGTGCACAGTCTGCAAGCGCGGCTTCTCGTCCACCAGCTCGCTGCAGAGCCACATGCAGGCCCACAAGAAGAACAAGGAGCATCTGGCCAAGTCGGAGAAGGAGGCCAAGAAGGACGACTTCATGTGCGACTACTGTGAGGATACTTTCAGCCAGACTGAGGAGCTGGAGAAGCACGTGCTCACCCGCCACCCCCAGCTCTCCGAGAAGGCGGACCTGCAGTGCATACACTGCCCCGAGGTCTTCGTCGATGAGAACGCGCTGCTCGCCCACATCCACCAAGCCCACGCCAACCAGAAACACAAGTGCCCCATGTGCCCCGAGCAGTTCTCCTCGGTAGAGGGTGTCTACTGCCACCTGGACAGCCACCGGCAGCCCGACTCCAGCAACCACAGCGCCAGCCCCGACCCCGTGCTGGGCAGCGTGGCGTCCATGAGCAGCGCCACGCCAGACTCCAGTGCCTCTGTGGAGCGTGGCTCCACCCCGGACTCCACCTTGAAGCCACTGCGAGGCCAGAAGAAGATGCGGGATGATGGGCAGGGCTGGTCCAAGGTGGTCTACAGCTGCCCCTATTGCTCCAAGCGGGACTTTAACAGCCTGGCAGTGCTGGAGATCCACCTGAAGACCATCCACGCGGATAAGCCACAGCAGAGCCACACGTGTCAGATCTGCCTGGACTCCATGCCCACCCTCTATAACCTCAATGAGCACGTCCGCAAGCTGCACAAGAACCATGCCTACCCTGTGATGCAGTTCAGCAACATCTCCGCCTTCCACTGCAACTACTGCCCCGAGATGTTCGCTGACATCAACAGCCTGCAGGAGCACATCCGCATCTCCCACTGTGGCCCCAACGCCAACCCGCCCGATGGCAATAACGCCTTCTTCTGCAACCAGTGCTCCATGGGCTTCCTGACTGAGTCCTCCCTCACGGAGCACATCCAGCAGGCCCACTGTAGCGTCAGCAGCGCCAAGCTGGAGTCTCCAGTCGTGCAGCCCACGCAGTCATTCATGGAGGTCTATTCCTGCCCCTACTGCACCAATTCACCCATATTCGGCTCCATCCTGAAGCTCACCAAGCACATCAAGGAAAACCACAAGAACATCCCGCTAGCCCACAGCAAGAAGTCCAAGGCAGAGCAGAGCCCGGTCTCGTCTGACGTGGAGGTGTCTTCTCCGAAGCGGCAGCGGCTCTCGGCGAGTACCAACTCCATCTCCAACGGCGAGTATCCTTGTAATCAGTGCGACCTCAAGTTCTCCAACTTCGAGAGCTTCCAGACCCACCTGAAGCTGCACCTGGAGCTGCTGCTGCGGAAGCAGGCGTGCCCACAGTGCAAAGAGGACTTTGACTCCCAGGAGTCCCTCCTGCAGCACCTGACGGTGCACTACATGACCACGTCCACCCACTATGTGTGCGAGAGCTGCGACAAGCAGTTCTCGTCGGTGGATGACCTGCAGAAGCACCTGCTGGACATGCACACCTTCGTGCTGTACCACTGCACCCTGTGCCAGGAGGTCTTCGACTCCAAGGTGTCCATCCAGGTGCACCTGGCGGTGAAACACAGCAACGAGAAGAAGATGTACCGCTGCACAGCCTGCAACTGGGACTTCCGCAAGGAGGCCGACCTGCAGGTGCACGTCAAACACAGCCACCTGGGCAACCCGGCCAAGGCACACAAGTGCATCTTCTGTGGGGAGACCTTCAGCACCGAGGTGGAGCTGCAGTGCCACATCACCACGCACAGCAAGAAGTACAACTGTAAGTTCTGCAGCAAGGCCTTCCACGCCATCATCCTGCTGGAGAAGCACCTGCGGGAGAAGCACTGCGTGTTTGATGCTGCGACCGAGAACGGCACGGCCAACGGGGTGCCCCCCACCGCCGCCAAGAAGGCCGAGCCTGCTGACCTGCAGGGCATGCTGCTTAAGAATCCCGAGGCGCCCAACAGCCACGAGGCCAGCGAGGACGACGTGGACGCGTCGGAGCCCATGTACGGCTGCGACATCTGCGGGGCGGCCTACACCATGGAGGTGCTGCTGCAGAACCACCGGCTGCGGGACCACAACATCCGGCCCGGCGAGGACGGCAGCTCGCGGAAGAAGGCCGAGCTCATCAAGGGGAGCCACAAGTGCAACGTGTGTTCGCGGACTTTCTTCTCGGAGAATGGGCTCCGGGAGCACCTGCAGACGCACCGGGGTCCCGCCAAGCACTACATGTGCCCCATCTGCGGGGAGCGCTTCCCCTCGCTGCTCACGCTCACTGAGCACAAGGTGACCCACAGCAAGAGCCTGGACACGGGCACCTGTCGCATCTGCAAGATGCCCCTGCAGAGCGAGGAGGAGTTTATCGAGCACTGCCAGATGCACCCTGACCTGCGCAACTCACTCACAGGCTTTCGCTGCGTGGTCTGCATGCAGACGGTCACCTCCACGCTGGAGCTCAAGATCCACGGCACCTTCCACATGCAGAAGCTGGCGGGCAGCTCGGCTGCGTCCTCCCCCAATGGCCAGGGGCCGCAGAAGCTCTACAAGTGCGCCCTGTGCCTCAAGGAGTTCCGCAGCAGGCAGGACCTGGTGAAGCTCGATGTCAGCGGGCTGCCCTATGGCCTCTGCGCCAGCTGCACGGCCCGCAGTGCCAACGGACAGGTGGGCGGCCTGGCCCCGCCCGAGCCTGCTGACCGGCCCTGCGCTGGCCTCCGTTGCCCCGAGTGCAGCGTCAAGTTCGAGAGTGCCGAGGACCTGGAGAGCCACATGCAAGTGGACCACCGTGACCTCACGCCAGAGGCCAGTGGGCCCCGGAAAGGCACCCAGACGTCACCAGTGCCCCGGGTAAGTGTAACCTGCCCCCTGCTCCCCCAGAGCCTCACAGGAGCCACCCACATGGAGCTCTGTATTTCCTGGTGGTGTTCCCATGAGTAGCCCAGAGAGGTGGCTGCCACATAGCGGTCAAGCATATCTGCTCTGCAGTGGACTTGGAGTTTGAACCCAGTATTGCCACTTCCCTTCTAGCCGTGTGACACGGCTGACATTATTTACCTCTCTGGGCTTCATTTATCCAGTGCTCATCTGTAAAAGGGGAATCATAATTGTCTCGACTCCACAGAATTGTTGTGAGGGGCCCGTGGCATAATGTGTGTCCAGGGCACAGTACAGTGGCCGACACACAGTGAGGGCTCTGAGAATGATGGTGCCGTCGTTGTTGTTGGTCTGAGTGGGCTTGTTCACTTGCTTGTTGAGTCTCCTTGGGCAAGTTGCTTTGCTCTCTGGGCCTTAGATTCAAGATTCTTGTGATAATCCAGAGAGAATGTAGAGAGGGCTTAATCTGGCACTCGGTTAGGGCTCGGCTGTGCTAGCTGCAGTCACCAGCTGATATTATTATCAACAGCATCATTATACTTAGTGCAGTTGCGGGTGCCTGGAGGGCCCTAGCAATGGTCCCAATTACTGTTATTATTAATGATTGATTGGTTCATTCATTCATTCATTCATCAAATTTGTCCTGTGCACTTGTTATGTTTGGGGGTGCCTGGCAGCTGAAGAAAATCAGACATGGACCCTCCCTTGGGGGCTCCCAGACCAGGGGGAGCCACAGACCCATAACCAGTGGGTTTCTGTGAGGCAGGAAGTCTGGGCTTTTGGAGGGTCCACACAGGCCCTGGGTACAGCAGCCGAGGGGCACCTGATGGTGGGCCTGGAGCCTGTGTGGCCTTCGGTGTCAGACAGAAGGGGCCTGGGGATGCCCACTGAGTCTGTGTTGTCTGTTTGCAGACTGAGGAGGTGCCAGGCGGGTCTCAGGAGTGTCCTTCCCTTGGGGGCCTCTGCTGATGCCACTGGCAGTGAGGCAGGATTTGGGGAAGGGCACGTGCTGCAGGCGCCTCCTGGAAGACAGGATGTTTGCTGAGGTGTTTCCCTACCGGCTCAGAACTGGGGACTGGAACTCTGGGATTTTGAGGCGGAGAGAGAGAGAGTGAGAGAGAAGGAGAGAGTGAAGGGAGGATCCTGGCCCAGCTCCCCACTGAGGCCCAGGAAGCCGGAGGGCCTGGCAGTGATCACCTGGCCGCAGGGGGAAACGCCTGAATGCGACCAGAGCTGTGCGTCCGCCTGGGGCCTGGGGCTCTCTTCAAAGGTCCGTCTGGAGCAGACGGCTCCATTTAGCGCTGGCACACCCCGCCCTCTCCAGGCCTTAGACCGAGCTGGGCCTCTAGGCAAGGGTCCAGTAGGACACGGGTCAGAGGTCCTGAGCATGGCCCCGCTCACTGCTGCCCAGCTCTGTCGTCTGCAGCCTCAGCTCGCCGGCTGCCAGCACGGGTGGACTGGGGGTGCTGTTGGGCCCTGGAGTGAGACGCATTGGGTTCAAGTCTCCGTCTTCCAGTGCCTGCCTGGCCTCTGTCATCACCTGTGAAGCCAGAGGGTAATAGTAATAACAGCAGTCGTAGTAGTCTGGCTCCAAAGCTGACAGCACTGGGAGGCACTGGGCGGCCGTTCTGGATTTTCAACCAACATCTACTCTGGCCGGTGCTTTTCCTCGTCATTTGTTAAGTGCTGTGATGACTTCCCGTGCAGATGTCAGCATTCTGCGCTGAGGCATCAATGAGTAAAGGCAGTGCTGGGCGCATGGAAACGTCATTTGATCTTTTTCCCATTTATAATCACAACTCACACTTACCAAGGGGTAAGGACGTGCCAAGCACTTTATACCTATTCCATCCTTACAGCGCTCACCTTACAGACGAGGACACGGACACACACAGCCATTAGGTAGTTTGCCACGAGCCGCGTGCTGTTAAGAGGCAGAGAGGGGACTTGAACTCAGGAAGTGTGTGGTGCCCCAGCCAAGCTCTTGACCAGCCCTCCACTCAGCACCTCTGGAGCCCATCCTGGAGCCCATCCTGGAGCCCATGGGGCAGCGTCCAGGGCGGTCGTCCCCCATGCTGAGGCCATGGGATGGAGAGCTCCCATCCCTGCTTTTTCAGCACTGCCCGGCACTGCGCAGGGTCCCCGATGGCCACCGGGCTGCTTCTGGTGCCTCCAGAGCCTCGGACTAATGGAGCCCCCTCCTCCCCGGTCTCAGCCCTGGACCCTGCATCAAGTGCTGCTTCATAAAGCCCCAACTGTGCGGCCACAGGCTCTTATATCATTTCCATGGCAACAACCTGGGAGCCTTGCCGTGACCTCTGTTTTGGCAGAGGGGATCCAGGCTAAGGAAGGTGGAGCCACATACGGGAGGATGCACAGCTGTAGGTGGTAGCGCAGGGATTCAGACCCCAGGGGCTTGTTTTCTGGGAGCCTGACAGGCCTTCCTCTCCTCGTCCCAGGCCCTGTAAGAGAGGGGGTGAGCTGACAATCCCATCTAGAGGCCTGGGCAGATGGTCAGTTTGCAGAAAGGAGCTAGACAAAGCCCAGGGACCTCTCCAGGGAAGGTACAGCCTCTGGGGCCTTGCCCCCTGCTTGGGCACGCCTGGGGGCAGAGGCCCAGCTGTCTGTTAGCCCACACCCCTTCCCCCGGGACTCACACATGTAAGAGCAGACTCTAGGGGCTGCGCAGGGGCTTGGGGGCTGGCTGGCTGGGACCCTTGGGAGTGTATCCATAGCAACCAGCTCTCGGAGGACTGGGTTCCTGTGGGGCTGACGCTGCTGTCGGCTGGAGCGTGAAGCGTTCAGGTTTCTGCCTCCCCCTCTGTTTATGCGTAATGACAACATCACCCCAACTTGAGGCCAGGGTGGGCAGCCCCCAGCCCTCCCGCGACTCACCAGATCCTCATGGTGCAGGTGGGGCAGCCTGGGAGCCCTCACACCCATCCTACAGCGAGGTCAATACACATCCACGTGAGAGGGCTTGTCCAGGTCGCACCAGCTTCCTGTCACCCAGGCCAGGACTGTCCAGGGCCATCTGGGGCAGGGAGCCGAGAATGGCAGCTCAGACGGTGGGCTCCAGAGGGCCCCTGCCTGGCATCGAATCCCTGTTCGCCTGCTCACCAGCATGGGCCTTTGGCCGAGTGGTTTAGCCTCTGGAAACTCCAGTTTCTCCAACCCTGAAAATGGAGCTTGCAGAAGGCTTGTGAGTATTCAGAATAAACAGTGTCTGCACACAGTGGGTGCTCCCTGAGTGTGAGCTGTGATCACAGTCATGGAAGTGAGCAGCTGTGGCTGTCCTTCCCCCCTCTCCTTCCCTTCTCCTCTCCTGGCTCTGCTACTCTCACGTGTGTGCTCTTTATGCTGGACCCCCTCGGAGGTTGCTCAGGGCCACACTGGGCTGCCGGCCCTGGGGCTCAGCTTTGGTCTCCGGGCTGGGCCCCTGGGAAGGGGCTTATGGCAGAGGAGGTACTTTGAATGCCAAGTTCTGTCTTTCTGTAATTGTCTCCTAGTGGAGGCTGAAGCGCCAGAGGAGGAGGGGGTCTCTGCGGGATGGAGAAGGGGAAACAGACCAAGAAGAGGTGTTGGGGTGAAGGCTGGGGGCCGGCTGAGGTGCCGCAGGAGGGAGGCAGAGTGAGCGAGTCTTCACCTGTTTCTCCTCGTCCTCATGTCCCAGCCACATGGAGGACCACATGGCCCGGCCGGTGCCTGCTGCTCTGGACCTGGGCACCCCGGCCTCACGTGCAAGGCCGGAAGGGCCGTCTTTGTGAGGGGTGTCTGGGTATATACATGCCTTAGTGAGTGCTGGTGCTGGTGAACCTGTGTGTGTGAGAGTGTGTGCCTGCATGTGACTGCATTTGTGTACACTTACATGTCTACACGTGTGTACACGACGGTGCGTATCTCTGCATGCACCGAGTCAGAGCCGCCGGTGCCTCTGTGGGCACGTTTGGGAGTGGTGGCGAGGCTCTCAGGCTCCAGGCAGAGAGGTGAGAGCCTTTGCGTCCGTGGGGATGAGGGTGGATGTGTCAGCCTGTGTGCACCTGTGGTCCAGAGGGTGTCTCCACTTCTCTGAGGGTGTTGCACCCATGTATCCGTGTTACAGGGAGCAAGTTGCTGGGGGGCAGGGGGGTTGTGGGTGTGTCCATGATGGTCTTGTGTGTTGGTGAGTTGGAGTGAGGGAGTGTACGTGTGTATGCTCACATGTCTGTGTGTATGTCCTCATGCGTGGGTCCATGCCTGTGCACACAGGCTGTGTGTGTGTGTGTGAACCCCCAGGCTCTTCTCTCAACAGTTCCTCTGACCCCTCCCTTTGGGAATCCCCAGGAACCTGTTTCCCCACCAGGCAGGACCCACTTAGCTGGCAGTCCTCTTCCTGCCACCAAGGATGACCATATGGTGGAGGGACATTTGGGGGTAGCCTCTCGTCCTGCCTAGGCCCCTGTGATTTATTTTCCTAGCACAGCAAGCCCACTGCATTCACCTGCCCCTAGGAGGAACAACCAAAGTCCCTTTGATCATGGACTGTCCCCTGCATTGGCCTGGGCCAGCCGTGGCCATTGCCTCCAGCGACTTCCACCAAGCAGAACCAAGCATGGAGGGGGACATGGCCTTCCTCGTCCAGCAGGCCTGCCCTGGGCTTCCTTGGCATGGAGCTTCCTGGGGTGTGCTTCATTCTTGCGTTTACTGTGCCTTTATTCGTTAATTCATTCCTTCATTCATTCAAGCATCAGCGGCTCTTATGCTTGCCCGACAGAGTGGGTGGGGGACACATGTGAGAGGGAAGGAATGATCTTCTCAGTGGAGAAACCAAGGTCGTTCTCCATGAGCACGGACCTGGAGTTAAGCTGAGATGGGAGTTTGGTGACAGCGTACCCCCAGAAGACCTCAACCCCTGCAGTCTCTCCTGGCCCGAACATCTCTGCCTGTTGTGGGAGTGGACTCCCCAGCCCTGTCCTCTGCTCCGGACTTACCCCTATCTTCGCCGGGTGTTTCCATGCTCAATGCCTGCTTCCGGGCCCAGTGCTGTGGCCTGCACCGAGAACACACTGAACCCCAGGGCTCCTGAAACACTAGGGGAAAAGCCCCCTGGTCTTGTAGAGTGGGCCCTGGAGCTGGGACTCTGCCTCTGGAAACTGAAGCTCCCAGCACTAGCTGTTCCAGTCGTTTCTTCATTCATTTGTTCAACAAGCATTTTCTTAGCACTGATAGCAATCACAATAAAGGTTAAATAACTATTAGGCCCTCCCTCTGGGCCAGGCCCTATGCTGGATGGTGAGGACCCGGGATAGCTGAGTCATCTTTGGTTCCCTTTGTCCCTTCTGCCCTAAGAGAGTGCTTTGCACATGCCAGTTTGCAACTTTGCTCATTTGTCCAACGAATGCTCCCTAAGGGCTTGTCTTTGCTGGCCGTGGGGCCTCACAGGTGGGCAGAACACATCCTGGCCCTCCGGGGGCTCAGGGTGCAGTGTGGGGCAGGCAAGTCGACCAGCCACGACCGAACTGGGTGCTGCTAACTAGATGCTTTCAGCATAAGCTCAAGGACCTGGGGAGGCCCTGAACTCATTCTGAGTTGGGAAGAGGAGGCTTCTCAGAAGAGGTGACATTTGAACTGAGTCCTTAAGGATGGAGAGGGTATTCCAGGTGCAGGAAACAGCGTGGGTCCCGGTCTGGAGCTGAGACCAGGCCCTTTAGGGGGACTGCAGGTGTGGGTAGAGCCAAAGTGGGAGCTGGCACAGCTGGGCCCCCTGCTGGTTCATCCTGGCTACATGATGGAGGGTTGGGCCTGAGTGCTCAGCCAAGACATCTGAAGTCCTCCCTTTTCCAGAGGTCAAGGGAGGCCCCATCATCCCAGGAGTCAAACTGGTCTTCAAAAAGCTTGGATATTTTGAATCTCAATACCATGCCTCCCTCTTCATAAAAATCCACAGCCATAGCCCTTTCCCCACACAGACAACACCACCCCTGTCCACCGTGGACTGGTTTCACAACCACCCAGGCTTAGTTATTGAGAGTGAGCTCCACTCTTTGGGACGTGTCTTTGAGAAGCTTTGAAGCTTCTTCTGATCTCCCTTTTTCTGCCCCCACCCCCTAAAGGCGGCTGGCAATAGCTCCCTGTGTGTGGACGTCAGCTGTAGGATCACCTGGGGCTTTGTGTGTCTAGGGCAAATGAAGAATTCCTCACTCACCCCTGAGCACTAGAGTTGGTGGGCATAGTCTCCTCTGCTCAGCCACATAGTTCTTAGGGTGGGTAAATAGATGAGAGAGTAGTTGGATGAGTGAAAAATGGATGAATAGGTGGATGGGTGGATTGGGTGTGGATGGAGGTGTGTGGGTGTAGATGGATGGTTGGGTAGACAGATGGATGGGTAGATGGATGGATGGATGAATGAAGGTGGATGGGTGTTTGTGTGTGTGTGTGTGTGTGTATGTGTGTGTGTAGATGGATGGTTGGGTAGATGGAAGGTAGATAGGATGATGGGTAGATGGATGGATGGGGAGATGGGTGGATGGGAAGATGGATTTGAGCATGTTCCAAGCAGGCATCCTCCCTCAGCTTCCTCTCCGTGGTTGGTGTTGTGTGCTCTCACCCCAGACAGGGGCAATTTCCACAGAAGAGCAGCTCCCTTGGAATGTAGCCTATTCCCCGTTTCCCCAGGCTGGAGAGCTGGATTCGGAGGCAAGTGCGGAGAATGGCCTGGAGAGACCTGGGAGGGGACAAGGCCATTCTGGGGAGTTTTGAGTGAGGACCTCCAGGGACTTTTGCTTTTTGTTCTTTTCCACCTCCTGACTGTCTAATTCCTTTTTGGTTTCCAAACAGAAAAAGACATACCAGTGCATCAAGTGCCAGATGACCTTTGAGAACGAGCGAGAGATCCAGATCCATGTTGCCAACCACATGATTGGTAAGAGTTCCTCCACCCGTGCCGGCGCCACTCCTCAGCGTTTGGAATTTGCTGTTCCAATCATCATTTCACTGGCTTTTAGGGCAAAGGATGGAGTCATTGCTGCTGTTTCTGAGACATTTCAAATAGGAGTAAAAACGTCAGAGCTGGAGCACTTTCTCCATCTGAGCTTTCTTGTCGCTGCTCCACTCACATTACAATCAAACCTTTGACAATCTCTTCCATTTCTCAGCGTAAATTTCTCTCCATTTCTGAAATGAAGTACTTTCCAGTTGTCAAGCACTCAGGGGCAATTATGCTTAAATTTTGTATGTCATGATATGTAATAGATTTAACTGCTCACATTTCCCCACTAAACGTGGTGAATTCCTCAGGCACGTTGTCAAAACAGAATGCCTACAAAGTTATTCGGTACTTTTCCTATTCCTCTTCAAGTAGTTTTGGACTTTGGAAAATGCACCCTTTCTGGAAGGGGAGGCTTCAAAGCCCCATCGTGTTGCCCCTTGGCCCGAGGGATGGAGGGAAGCTGTGAACTCTTACTTGCCTTCTGTGGCTGGGTGTAGTCTCCCTGGCAGCTGGGGATGCCCTTGCTATAAGAGAGGGCACAGCTGGATTTCTGGTGGGCACTGGGCTGACCCAGGGGGTAGTAAGTTTGGCAGTGAGGGCCTTGGAAGCTTCTGGAATCCTGGTGCCCTGGGTCTTTGGTGGCAGTGTGATGCCCTTCTCCAAGACCCCTGCTGTCTGAGCTGAGAGGCTTCAGTCCCGTGTTGAGCATCCTGACCCTTACTTCCTCTCCACTTTTCTTCCCTTACCATCTTTTCATTATAGTCTTAGCAACAGCCGTGCCAACAGAGTACTGTTTTACAAAAACCTTGATTACACACATTAAAAAATCCATTTACTGTGTAGCTCAGTGAATTCTCATGAACTGAGCACACCTGGGTAAGCAACACTCAGATGAGGAAGCAGACCATTCCCGTGTCCCAGGAGCCCTGCTCTTGGCCCCCATCCAGCCCCTCCCCCCACCAACAAAAGGTCCTCACCACCCTGATATCTGCCAGCATAGGTGCTTTCTGCTGTTTTGGACTTTATATAAATGAGCTCATTTGTGTCTGGTGCCTTTTGCTTATTTGTATTATTGCCTGTAGTTGGACATCACCCCTTCTCACTGGTGTATAATATTCCATCGTGCGAACACATCACCATTTATCTATTCTACTCTTGATAGGCACTTGGGTGGTTTCCATTTTGGAGTTGTTTCAAACAGTGTGCTGCTATGAACATTCTTGTAGGTTTCGCGAACATATGCACGTAATTTTTAAAGGGAATATCTCTAGCCCTGGAATTGGCGGGTCATAGGATATGGGTATGTTCACCTTCAGTCGATAGTGACAAATTTCCTAACCGGTTGTATGAAATTATGCTCCCCTGGCGGTGGACGAGAGTTGCTCCACATCTGTGCATCATCCATGCTTTACGTAATAAGAGTGGTCGCAAAGGCCTTTCCTCAGTGAAGCTGTGCTCAGGGCCAGCACAGTCCCTGGTCCCACCAGCTGCAGCCTCGCTGTGCTCAGGGGGCTTGGGTGCTCAGCAACGGGCTGGGAGCTGGTCTCCTGGAGGCACTGAATCCGACTGTGTGCGTGGTGGGGCTCACCCAGAGCTGAGGGGACACGAGGAGCCAGAGGAGCCTGCGAGGGGCAGGTTGGGCCTTGGGGGTTCAGCTGGATGAGGAGATTGGTGGCCTTTTAATTTCTTCTGTTTGAAAGCCCCCTGCTGAAGGGGAGAGGGAAGCCGCCGCGTCAGTCACCGGCTGCGGAGAGCGCCTCCACGGAGTGTTGGGGGTGAGGATGAAGATATCTAAAGCTGTCTGCTTCGTTGCAGGTGTTGGTGCCCTCCTGTTGGTCAGCACGAAGGGCGGGAGCCCAGCTAATTGGACCACAGTGATTTCAGGGGCGTTCCCCCACTTCTCTCGTCCACCTTTCCTGTCGTGCAAAGCCTGGGAGCTGTGTGTCCTCAGGTGGAAGGCGAGGCGTTGCTCTTAACCAGAGTTATGGGAAATTGGAAAGGAGGGTTTGATGGCCCCTAGGCCTTTGTGTGAGCGGCTGGCCGGCCTTCCTCAGGAAGGTGTCCTGTCTGGTAGCTGGACAGGGCCCCCCATCCATGCTTGCTCCGCAGTGTCCTGACCTGGCCTGGTTTTCAGGACGTGTAGGAGCTGGGGGCCTGGGGAGCAGGCAGCAAGGAGCTGTTGGTCTGAGTCTGAGAGTCCAGACGAGACATTTATGCAATTGCAGGAAGTCTCACCATGCAGGCCCTGGCACGTGGCTGTGAGGCGTGGCCTGAGGACCCCTTCGCGAGCCACACTTGTTGGGTCAGGCTGGCATTTCCTCTCGCTCTAACCTGCCCTGCCCACGTGCTCGCCCTTCCCTGGCCTCATCCACCCGATCTATCAAAGAACGTTGACTGAGCACCTGCTGCATTAGAGAGCTGGGGAGGTTTCTGTGGGTGTGAGAGGGTTCGCTGTCCCCACCCTTGGAGACCTCACGGCACCCCATAGAGGACATGGTAGGACACACCCCCTGCAGCAAAGGGAGGTCGTGTTGGGTAAGGATGCGAACAGCTGCCAGGTACTGAGCCCCGCCACATGCCAGGTACTGATTGTAGGTGCTAGTTCTCCGTCTCACAGGGGAGGTTTAACGACTTGCCCAAGCTGCCAGCCAGGAAGTAGCGGAGCCGGGGTCTGAATAAAACCAGGCTCTCTGCGCAGCATGTGGCTTCTCCGCCAGGACCTGTGGTGGGACGACCCGGCGCTGCCCTCAGGGGTCCCCCGCCTAGGGGAAGGCTGACGGGCATCCAGGTGGGCTCAGCACAGTGTGGTGGGTGCTCCTGGAACAGGGACCGTTGGATCCAAACAGGTCCATCAGAAAGGGCTGGGCGTTGAAGGATGAAGAGGAATTTTCTCTGTGACAGGGGCATCCCTGGCAGAGGGAGCAGTCTTGGCAAGCAAGGACAGTCTCCAGAGAACAAGGCCCTTGGAGGGCTCAGCATAAGGAGGCGGGCTTCCTTGAAGGATGGGTTGTTGTTAGGCTGAGGAGGAGGGGAGCACTGTGTGTGGGAAGACGTGGGCTGAGCAAGGCTCAGGGGCAGGGGAAGAGGAGATGCGGTTAGGAGCTGAGGAGCCTGACCCAGCCAGGATGGAGGCATCTCATGGGGCAGCATCGTGGGCAGTGAGGGTGGGAAGGTGATTTGGCACCGGGCCACAGAAGGCCTTGAATGCCAGGTTAAGGGGTCTGGGTTTGGAATTGACCCTATAGGCCAGGGTCCAAATCTGGGGTCCCTTTGGCCGATGTTTTATTTGTCTTCTCTTAAAAGTCCAGAAGAGGTGGCTGCAGGGCCCTGCGTTCTCACATGCACAGCTGACGCGAGCTGGGCTGCTGCTCGGACTGTGTGTTCCCCGGGCACCACAGTCCCCATCAGTCCCTATTGTGTTTTAGGGGGATGCTTTATTCATTTGTGTCCCCAGCCTGGTTCCTGTGGGCACCTGAGTGTACGACCCTGGGCTTACACACTAGGGAGCCATTGAAGGTTTTGGAGCAGAGTATGGCCTGGACATAGCCGAGCACTTTAGCGAGAGTAATCTGGCCACAGTGCTGAGGGGGAAGAAGATGGGAAGAGAACAGAGACACCCCTGGTCTGATCCAGAGGTGAGGGACTGAGGCGGGGGGAGAAGGGAGAGGAGAGGGGATAGAACTTAGATTTGGCTTGTGCCATGTGCCTCGCTGGCCCTGGTGGCTTGGGGAGGGTGTGGGGGACAACGGTGGGAAGTGTGGATGGAGAGAGGCAGGCACAGGAGTCCTGGCTGGGGGCTGGCTTTGCAGTCCCAGTAAAAACTGTTGGGGCCCAGTGTCCCCAAGGACAGCTTCCCTGCTAAATGGCCCGAGCCCAGGGTGGCGCCTGGAGCTGGCGGGGTAAAAGCCCCTTAGTGGCACCAAGGGGACTCAGTGGGCAGAAGTGGCCCTGTCAGCTTGGCGGCCTTCTCATAAACTCGGGGCCCTGGGGTCTGAGACAGGCCTCCCCGGGACCCAGACTGCTGGAGGCCTCCCCGGGGGACACTAAACTGGCCTTTTTATAGTGGGCCTCTCCGTGGCTGTGCAGCCTCCAGACCCCGGGAGTTATGACGACTCAGGGACACGTCTCCTTGGAAACGTTCCCAGCACCCCCTCCCGGCCGCTGGCGCCGAGGGAGCGATTCATTCGGAGCCCAGAGAAAGGCAAAGGGCTTGAGAAGCCCTTTCAGCAGGGGGGTCTCCTTTGCAATCCCCCCTCCCCACAGAGAATGGGGCCCCCTTCTCTGGGCATCCCTGAACTTTGGAAATGGTTTTAGACCCCCCACCCCGCCCCCAGCAGTCACATCAAAAACTTGAAGCAGTCCCCGCTCAGATCTGCAGCCTCCTTTGGGCTGACCTGGCTCCGCCCTGCCACCTGCCCGCCTCCTGCTGCCCCCACCCAGCCCCAGACTCTGGGAGCCTGGCCGCCTCAGCTGCATGCTCTTTGGGAGGCCCCTGCCTTGGGCTCCCTGGGGCCTGCTGAGCAAGGGCTGAAGGCAGGCTCGTGGGGGGGTCTGGCCCAGAAGCAGAGCCCCGCCCATGGCTCTTCCCGGGGTGTGGAATGTGTGCATACAAGGCTTGCACTTGGGGCCTCAGCCCCCCAGGAAGCTGACTCGCTGGGAGGCCCACCCTCTCCTCAGCTGCTTTGGACATGTCTCCTCTTCGGTCATGTGGGTGGATGGCTGGATGAGGGGTCTGAGAACTTGTCCTTGAAATAATGAACTTGCTATGACCCAGGTTGGCCCCAGAGGCATGACTCAGCCTTCATGGGCCCCGGGGGAGCCCTGACGAGGGTCAGGGCTGGGAAGGGACGGTCCTCCGGGAATCTTGTCAGGAACGTTTGCCGTCCGTGACCTTGGAAAGTGCTGTGGACCCTCTGGTCCGGGTGGACATTCGTCATTAGCACATGGGAGTTCTTGGTCCCATCGGCCCCTTTCCTTGGGTGCCTCGTAAGGGCCGGGTGCTGCTGTCGGGCTGAAGCGATGGGGGCGTCTGGAAGATGAGCCTCTCCCCTCCAGCTCAGGACTTTAAAAGGCCCCCCGTGCTGGGCGGGTGGCCCTTGTGTGTCCTCCCGCTCGCTGTGACAGGGCGGGCCCCGGTCCACCCCGAGGGGAAAGGGGTGCGTGTGAGACAGAGAGGTCTTCTGCCTTCTCAGTCTCTAAGAAGCTCATCCTGGAGACAGACTGAAAGCCACTTTGCAGACCGGGGGCCCCTCCTCTGCGGCCCTTTGCACAGCCAGACCCTCACTGAAGGCCTCGCCTGAAGTGTTTCGGAGGGAACGAAGGTCTGGCGTGGAAATTGGTGTCTCACTCTCGTATCGGAGAAAGACAAAGTCCCTCAAATAGATCTGAAACATAATGGGGAAAGGAAAAGGAAAAACAGAAAAAGGGTTTGTGTTTCCTTTCTGCTGCGAGCACGTTGCTGGACGGGGCTGTGAGGCTCTTTTGTGTCACTTTTGATTCAGGTGACACCAGACCAAACATGTGTCTAACCTCCGTATGTGACAAACACGCCTCCCTCCCCGCACAGGCCACGTGTCACCTTCTGGAACGTTTTGTCAGAACAACAGGCTTGTACAGACAGCACAGAATCCAATTCTTTTTTATTTACTTATTTATTTTTGCGAAACCCCAAGAAGGGTGTAGTCACGTCTCGCCTTAGCCCTCGCGAGGCCAGAGGCCTCGGCCTCCCCGACCTTGAGTCCACTGGTTGGTGTAAGCAAGCCATTGATCGAGCATTCTGTTCTAAGGAGCATCCTTCAGTTCTGGAGTGTAAAATAGTGGAAATGGTTTCATTTTCATTCTTCCTTTTTTTTTTCCTTTTAAGAGAGGGAAAGGCCTCTGTCGATGAGGTTTCCTCTAACCGTAACCTCAGTTCAGGAAACATGATTGAGACCCTCGGTGGGGCTGGTGAGGAACCCCTAGCCCAGTTGGGAGGTTGGTGACCTAAAAGGGTAAATTAGTACCATGTGGCTAGTTAAGATATGGAAGCTCAAAGAACAGGCATGTTGCCCAATCTGGGCATTCCAGGAAAGCTTACTGGAGGAGGTGACACCTAATCAGGGTCTTAGAAGATGGGAAGTAAGGTGGGAGGGGTATTCCAGGTAGAGAAAATAGCATGAGCCGATTCGCAGAGAAGAGAAGAATATGTGGGGAGGCTCTAGACAATCCAGTACCACTACAGAGTGAATCGTGAGGCAGGAGGTGGGTGGATCCCAGAAAAGATTGTGGCAGAGTAGGTGAGAGAAGATGAGGACGTTGATTAGGAGGGTGTGGGCTGGAGAAACATTTAAGGGGCAAAACCAGCAGGATTTGGCAATTGGGTGGAGATAGGAAGGGGAGAAGTCAGGAATGACTCCAAGGTGACCAGGTTTTAGATGACAGGTAGAAGATGATATCGTGCCCGAAGAAGAGCTGTTGGGGGCTGGCAAAGAAGGTGATGATGCTGATAACTATCAGTAACATTTAGTGAGGCTGACTAAGCACCAGGCCCTGCCGTCAGTGTCTGCACCTGCTGTCACACTTACCCCACAACAGCTCCTGAGGGCTGATGGCGATTTCCCCCCTTCTGTTCACGGGGAATTGAGGGACTTGTCCAATGTAGGCAAGAGGAGAGCACCAGCAGGCGGAGGAGATGGGAGGACGGAGAGGAGACGGGAGGGTGGAGAGGAGAGGGCAGTGGAGCCGCTCCTGGAGGGGCGGGGCCTGGGCCGCTGCGCCAGCTTGTGTGGGCTGGCCTGCAAGCACGGCCTTCTCTTGCTCTGCATTGCCGTGGGCTTGGCGGCCTGTGTTGTTGAGCTGACTTTGCTGGATGCCCTTTGTGGTTGTTTGGCTGCTTGGGAGCAGCTGCTACAGGAGCAGTGTCCTGCATCTGCGTCTGGCCCAGCCTTACTGGAGGAACGGCAGAAAACAAGGGGCCTGGGGCCGGCCCTGTGGCCAAGCGGTTAAGTTCACGTGCTCCGCTTTGGCAGCCCAGGGTTTCGCCAGTTCGGATCCCGGGCGCAGACCCTGCACCACTCATTAGGCCATGTTGAGGTGGCGTCCCACATAGCAGAGCCAGAAGGACCTATACCTGGAATGTACAGCTTTGTACTGGGGGGCTTTGGGGAGAAGACAAAGAAGGAAAAAAAAAAAGGATTGGCAACAGATGTTAGCTCAGGTGCCAATCTTTTTTTTTAAAAAAAGGAATTATTTAAAAAAAAAAAACCAAGGGTCCCACGGCCAGTGGTGGCCCGGGGTTGGCCTTGTCTGCCTGAGCTCGCTGTGGGCTCTGGATGCCTGGCCAGGCTGCCCTTCCTGTGGGCCCTGGGCCAGTCCTTTTCGACCTCAGAGTCCTCTCCGGAGACTTGGGTGTTCTCTCTGGCTGGCCAGCCTTGCAGGTGCCTGCCTCCTGCGGGCTCTAGCTCATTTGCCTGGGGAAACCGAGGTGGGAGGAAGAAGTGATTCCCCAACGACGCAGCGAGTCCTGAGCTTGAGCTCAAGTGAGAATCCGGGTCACTGATGGGAGCGTTTTCTAAACAGAGGCACCTTTAGGGAGTTACCGATTTTAGTTTATCCAATAGATCTTTATTAGGCACCAGCAGTTTGCTCAATCTGCTGTAAGTGTGAGTATGAATGAGAAACAGAGTGTGCACATGTGTGCATGCACACCTGCACGTGGAATGAGGAGCTCTGAGTGAATCACAGTGGGTAGGAGCACTCCCAGCTCATGCTGTGTCTCATCGTGGCGAAGTTATTTCACCTTTGTTTGCTTCAGAACCTCCTCTATAAAAACCCCATCTTGGTAATAACATAGCAGTTTAGACAGGACTCTTTCAGTGGCAAGTCAGAGAGCCAGCTCACACTGACTAAAGCATAAAAAGGAGAATTATTGGCTCCTGTAACTGAAAAGTCTGGGGATACATTGGGTGACAAGCTTCAGGCATGGCTGGATCCAGGGGTTCCAACAAAGTCGTCACCAACCTCTCTCCTATCTCTCAGCTCTGCTCCCTCTTGGTTGCCTTCCTTCCCAGGTGGCCTTCCCTGGCACAAGATGACAGCCAGCAGCTCCTGGCTCTGCAGTCCCAGCAGAGAGGGGCGTGTTTTTCCTCATCAGCAGAGAAGGTCTCAGGACCAAGGCTTAGTGCCTCAGGAGGCTCTTGAAGCCGCCCCTGCACCAATCATTGTAGCCAGGGAGGTGGAGCATATTGACTGCTCAGGCTGGCACCACCCGCCCTCCCTGGATGCTGGGTGAGCCAGTGTCCGCCCCCCTACCCCAACAATGGGAGGGGGGAGGGTATTCTTGAAAAGAAAGAGGGTATCTATTCTGCACAAGGAGGGGGCAGCACAAACAGTAGAGGGTCACCACCCCTACCTTTTTGGGGCTGTTTGGAGGATTAAATGAGTTAAAATATAGGATAAGTGCCCACTACACTGCCTGGAATGTGTAAGTTCTCAGTAAGTGGCAGCTGTTAAGGTTAATATTATTGCTATTATTATTACTAGTCCCTGTGGCCAGGGCTAATTAAAGATAATGATGATGATAATGGAGCCTTGTTTCGAGAGGACAAACTGAGCCCCTCTGTGGCCATGCACAGCCTGCAGCCAAGGTGCCAGCCCATGGCAGCTCAGAGGATGCTGCTGGGGGCTTCCTGGAAGAGAAGACTGGCGCTCTGCCTGTGTCAGCTCCAAGGACTGTGCCTGCAGGATAGACCCAGAAAGAGTAGCTCCAATCAGAATGTCTTATTCATTTACTCCTTCATTCACTCAGCACCTTTTTTCTTTCTTGAACACCTACTATGCGCCAGGCACTAAGCATGCATATCACAGCAAGGCAGTGGCCCTGTGATCCTGGAGCTGTGGGGAGCAGGTGGGTGTTAAGAGAACAAATAGGAAATCCCGACTATTTCAGATAGTGATGTGTTCCTTGAAGAAAATAGGGAGGGCCACGGGGAATGTGGGAGCAATGTGGAAATGTGTGTTTGGCCGTGGTCTGGCTGGGAGGGCACTTTCAAGCTGAGAGCAGAGTGCTGACAGTGGCATGGTAGCCCACTGACCTGGATACTTGAGCCTGCTGGTCTGTGTGCGCTTCCCCTGTAGGAAAGGGAGATCCTGAGAGTGGGGCCACATTGTGGGCAGAGGAGCCCCGGTGCCGAGGTGCCAGCCTGGGGTTCATCTGGTGCTGCTCCTAGTGCCTAGGGGCCCCCTCTCGGACAGCTGTCAGGCTCCTTCGATCCCGGATCAGCACCTTGAGACTCAAGTGTCCACTCTTTTGCCCTTTCTCTGGATTCTGTGCGGCCTATCCGCAAAGGGTCATTTCACCAGCAGAGCTCCATAAATCAGCAGCCTCGGACCCCCCAGCCCCTGCCTGCCTCCTCTCTCCTGGGGCACTGCCCAGCGGCGGCCTCCCCGGCCCTTGCCTGGCTCCCCTCTCCTGGGGCACTGCCTGGCCAGGGCGTCCTTGTGGTCCCCTGGTGTCCCTTGGCCTGCTCTCTGGCTTCCCTCCTGAGTCTTTGTTTTACTCCTGCCCGTGTCCCCCTGCCTCTTTCAGTCCACATCCCCTGGGTTGCTGAGACACCTGTGTCCTGTCCTTTCCTCTTAGGGTTTCCAAATTTAGCAAATCAGAATCCAGGATGGCCAGTTAAATTTGAATTTCCGATAAATAACAAATAATTTTTTAGTCTAAGTATGTCCCCACTTAGACTGAAAAATTATTTATTTATCAGAAATTCAAATTTAACTGGCCATCCTGTATTTTATCTGGCAACCGTCTGCCTCCCCATGGTCTCCAGGCCTCAAGCCCACTGGCTGGGGGAGAACAGTGGGGCTTCCCTCCCCCCCCCACACCCACACACACTTTTAAAGCTCTTCATGGTCCTTTATTCATCCTTATAAGATTTTTAACTTAAAAAGAATTAAACTTTTTATTTGAGATAATTGTAGATTCACATGGAGATTCACAGATCGATTCCCTTGCACCCTTTACCCAGTTTCCCCAGCCGTGAGTTTGCAGACCGAGAGTGCAGGCTCACGACCAGGATATTGACATTGATGCACTCCAGCCACAGAACATCCCCGGCGCCACAAGGGTCCTCATCCCCGTGGCCCCCTCCATCCTGCCCCCATGGAGATCACCAGCCTGCTCCCCGTTTCTATGCCTGTGTCGTTTCAAGAATGTTATATAAGTGGAGCTAGACGTAGGTTTTCATTATCTTGGGGATAAACGCCAGGAGTGCAGTTGCTCTAGCATTTGCAGGCTTGACTTTTTAAGAAACTGCCAAGCTGTCGTCTAGAGTGGCTGTGCCATTTCCCATCCCACCAGCCGTGGGTGAGAGATGAGGTTTCTCTGCGTCCTCGCCAGTGTTTGGTTTGTCACTATTTTTTGTTTTAGTCAATCTGGTAGGTGTGTAGTGGTATCTCACTGTGGTTTTATTTTGCATTTCCCTAATGGCTAATGATGCTGAACATCTTTTCATGGGCTTATTTGCCATCTGTTTATCCTCTTTGATGAAATGCTTCTTCATGTCTTTTGCCTATTTTCTAATTGGATTGTTTGCTTTATTGCTGTTGAGTTTTGGGAGTTCTTTATATATTCTAGATACTAGTCCTTTGTCAGATATGTCGTTCACAAATATTTCTTCTCAGTCTCTAGCTTGTCTTTTCATCTTCTTTTTTATTTTTGGTGAGAAAGATTGGCCCTGAGCTAACATCTGTTGCCAATCTGCTTCTTTTTGCTTGAAGAAGATTGGCCCTGAGCTAACATCTGTACCAGTCTTCCTCTATTTTGTCTGTGGGTTGCCTCCACAGCATGGCTTTATGAGTGATGTGTAGATCCACACCCGGGGTCTGAACCCGAAAACCCTGGGCCGCCAAAGCAGAGCACACAAACTTAACTGCTGCATCACCGGGCTGGCCCCGTTTTTATCTTCTTCACAGGGTCTTTTGCAGAGTAAAAGTTTTTAATTTTGATGAGGTTCCATTTGTCAATTTTTCCTTTTATGCCTTTGGTGCCCACTTTAAGAACTCTGAGCTTAACCCTAGGTCCCAAAGGTTTTTCCCTTTTTTTTCTCAAAAAAGTTTTATAATTTTACATTTCACATTCAAGTCCATGATCCATTTTGATGTAATGGACTTTTTTTATATAAACTGTGAGACTTGGGTCAGGTTTTTTTTCTATAGATGTCCAATTGCTCCTGCATCATTTGTTGAAAAGACTATAATTCCTTCATTGGATTGTTTTTGCCTCTTTGTCACATATCAATTGGGCATATTCGTGTGTATCTATTTCTGGGTTTAACTGACCCATGTGTCTATCCCTCTGTCAATACGACACAGTCTTGATTCTATAACTGTATAAATATTGAAATCAGGTAGATTGAGTCCTCGTTTTTTATTATTCTTTTTCAAAATTGTTTTAGCTATCCCAGGTTCTTTGCCTTTCCATATAAATGTTAAATTAATCTTGTCTATATATATAAAAATTCTTGCTGTAATTTTTTTTTTAGTGAAGAAGATTGGCCCTGAGCTAACATCTGTTGTCAGTCTTCCTCTTTTTTTTTCCTCCTCAGAGTCCCAGGACATAGTTGCATATCCTAGTTGTAAGTTGTTCTGGTTCTTCTAAGTGGGATGCTGCCACAGCATGGGCCAACAGGTGTGTGGGGTCAGCGCCCAGGATCTGAACTGATGAACCCCGGGCCACCAAAGCAGAGTGCACGAACTTAACCATTCGGCCACAGGGCTGGCCTGTCACGCTGTAATTTCAATGGGAACTGTGTAAACCTGTATACTGATTTGGGAAGAACTGACATCTTCACTACGTTGAGTCTTCCAATCCATGAACGTGATGTATCTCTCAATTTATTCAGATCTTCTTTGATTTCTTCATTATTGTTTTGTACTAGTTCTGTAGCTTTGATTTATTTACATCTAAATATTTCTGTTTTTTGAATGATTATAAATGGTATTGTATTTTTAATTTCAGTGTTCACATGTTCATTGCTAGTGTATAGAAATATAGTTGCTGTTTGAATGTTGATTTTGTACCCCTTGACTTTGCTCAACTCACTGAGCTGTAGGAATTTTTTTTGTAGGTTTCATGGGATTTTCTACACAGACAATCATGTCATCTGCAAATAGGGGCAGTTTTATTTCTTTCTTTCCTATCTATGTGCCTCTTATTTCCTTTTCTTGCTTTTGCTCTGGTTAGGACTTCCACCACTATGTGAATAAGAGTGGTGAGAGTGGGCATCCTGCCTTGTTTCTGAACCTAGGGGAAAGCATTTAGTCATTTACCATCATATATAATCATAGGTATAGGTTTTTTGTAGATGCTGTTTATCAAGTTGAGGAACTTTCCCCCATTTCTATTTTTCTAAGAATTTTTATCATGAATGAATGTTGGATTTTGTGAAGAAAATATTTGTTTTTTCACTGCATCTATTTATAAGACCATGTGATTTTTCTTCTTTAGTCTGTTCATGTAGTGGATTATATGATTGATTTTTGAATACTGAAATAGGCTTGCATCCTTGGTATACACTCCCCATTGCCATAGTGTATAATTCTTTTTATATATTGCTGAATTCTCTTTGCTAATATTTTGTTAAAGATTTTTTTGGTCTGTATTTATGAGGGATGTTGGTCTGTAGTTTTGTTTTGTTTTGTCCTGTCTGCCTGGCTCTGGTATTGGGCAATGTTAGCTTCATAAAGTAAATTGAGAAGGGGTTCTCCTCTTCTATTTTCTGAAAGAAATGATGTAGAATTGGTTTTGATTCTTCTTTAAACATTTGTTAGAATTCGCCAGTGAAATAACCTGGTCTGGAGAGTGCCTTTTAGGGAGTTTTTAATTATAAATTTAATTTCCTTGATAGTTATAGGGCTATTCAAGTTATCTATTTCATGTTGGTTGAGTTGTGGTAGTTTGTGTTTTTCCAGGAATTGTTTGTTTCATCTGATGTGTCCAATTTGTGTGTGTAGACTTTTCATAGTGTTCTTCTCTATTATCCTTCTGATGTCTGTAGGGTCTGTAGTTGTCTCCTCAGGCTCATTTCTGCTATTGGTAATTTGCGACTTTTCTCTTTTTTTCTTTATGAGTCTTGTTAGAGATTTGTCAATTTTATTGATCTTTTAAAAGAACCAACTTTTAAAAATTGATTTTCAATATTGATTTCCTGATTTCAATTTTGTGATTTCTGCGCTGACCTTTATTGTTTCCTCCCTTCCGCTCACTTTGGTTTTATCTTGCTCTTGTTTTCCTGCATCTTTGAGGTGGAAGCTTAGTTATTGATTTGAGACTTTTTTCTAATGTGTGCATTTAGTGCTGTAAATTTCCCTCTTACCATTGACTTAGCTGTGTCCCACAAATTTTGATATACTGTGGTTTTATTTTCATTTAGTTGAATGTGTTTTATAAATATTTCCCTTGAGCTTCATCTTTGACTCATGACTGTTTAGAAGTGAGCAGTTTAGTTTCCAAGTGTTTGGAGGTTTCCCTGTTATCTTTCTGTTATTAATTTCTAGTTTGATTCCATTGTGATTGGAGAAAACACTAGGTGTGACTTCAATTCCTTTAAATTTGTTGAGTTTTGTTTTATGCCCCGTGATATGATCCATATTGGTTTATGTTCTCTGGGTACTTAAAAAGTGTGTATTCTGCTGTTTTGGTTGAACGTGTTCAATCGATGTCAATTATGTCTTGTTGGTTGGTGGTGTTGTTGAGTTCTTCTGTATCCTTACTGATTTTCTATCTAGTTGATCTATCAATCATTGAGCCATAGGTGTTGAAATGTTTTGCTATAATTGTGGATATGTCTATTTCTTCTTTCAGTTCTGGCAGCTTTTGTTTCACGTGTTTTGCATCTCTCTTTTTGGTGCATACACATTTAAGATTGCTATGTTTTCTTGGTAGATCAACTCAATTATGATGTCCCTCCCTGTCTCTGGGAATTTTTTATTCTCTGAGGCCTTCTTTATCTAATATTAATATAGCCCTTCTCCTTTCTTTTGATTGATGTTTGCAAGAGATATCTTGTTCCCTCCTTTTACTTTCATTCTGCCTATACTGTTATATTTTAAGTGAGTTTCTTGTAGATAGACTATAGGTGGGTCATTCCTCTTAACCTCATTCTGCCAATCTCTGTCTTTTAATTTGTATATTTAGACCATTTATGTTTAATGTAATTAATGATATGTTGGGGCTTAAGTCTACCATTTTTTATTTTGCTTTCTGTTGGTTCACTCTGTTTTTCATTTCAGTTTTCTTTTTCCTACCTTCCTGTGGGTTACTTCAACATTTTTAAAGAATTTCATTTTGGTTTACCTATAATATTTCTTTTTGTATGGCTTTTAAAATGATTACTTAGGTATTACATTATATAAATGTAACTTATCAAAGTTTTCTGGTGTCATCATTTCACCAGTTCAAGTGATGTGTAGAAACCTTACCTCCCTTTATCCTCCCCCATTTATAATCTAATTGTTTTAAATATTTCTTATATATATATATTTAGAACCAGGTCAGACAGTGTTAAATTTTTGCTTCAACCATCAAGCATAATTTAGAAAACTCAAAAGGGGTACCATATTTTTGCTGACTGTGTTCCTCCTTCCTAACCTTCCAAAATGCCTTCTTTGATCATTTCCTTTCTGTTTAGAGAAGTTTCTTTAGCTCTTCTTTTTGGCTAGGTCTCCTGGTGACAGATTCTCTTAAGTTTTCCTTCATCTGAGGATGTCTTGATTTTCCTTTCATTCCTGAGGCATATTTTCACTGGATATAGATGCTGGGTTGCCAGTTCTTTTCTTTCAGCATTTGAAAAACATTGTGTCACCTTCTTCTGGCCTCCATGGTTTCTGGTGAGAAATTCACTGTCATTTGAATTGTTTTTCTGCTATGGTAAGGTATTGTTTTCTCACCACTCTCAAGACTTGTGCTTTGTCTTTTTTGTTTTTTTGAGTACTCTTTAGTCTACTTTTTCCTCCTCTCCTTCCAAGACTCTGACCACATGAATGTCAAAGTCTCACCAATCCCTGAGGCTCTTTTCATTTATTTTTTAAATCTATTTGCTCTCTTTTGTTCAGATTGGGTAATTTTGATTGTTCTTTCTTCTAGTTCATCAATTCTTTCCTTGTTCTTCTCCCTTCTGCTGTTGAGTCCATCATTAGTTTTTTAAAATTTTGTTTGTTTACTTTTTTTAACCTATGTAAAGTTTCCATTTAGTGGTTCTTTATATCCTCTATTTCTTTGCCAAAATTATTTCTTTTCTGAGACTCTATTTTTCCGTTTGTTTCACACATTTTCATATTTGCGGAAGTATTTTATGTTCATGAAGTTTATGTTTGTATGTTTATGTTGATAAAATACTTCATTTGTTGAAGTATTTTAGGTTTATGAAGTATTTAAATTCCTTAACGGATAATTCTGTCTCTGTCACAGATAAGGCCTCTCTGTCACGTCAGTTT
Source organism: Equus przewalskii (assembly GCF_037783145.1). Classification (NCBI taxonomy): domain Eukaryota; kingdom Metazoa; phylum Chordata; class Mammalia; order Perissodactyla; family Equidae; genus Equus; species Equus przewalskii. The sequence goes on along the minus strand of NC_091833.1, from coordinate 2,582,064 downwards.
TGGCATGTATGGATTCTTTTTCCATTCAGTTTGAGATCTTCTTGGTTCTTGGTGGGACAAATGGTTTTGATTGAAGCAGGAGGAATTCCAGGCTCATCTCCCCACGTGGTCTCCACTGATAGCTCTCTGAGTGGTGGGAGGAGTGTCCTCTTCCTGCCCCAACGTGGTTTCCATTGACACTAGGAGGATGGGGAGCCGCACCTTGCTACGGCTGGAACGGGGGCGATCAGGCTGCCCAGGTGGTCTCTGCTAACACCATGGGGAGGGGCTGTGTTACTGCTCAGCAAGTATGGCCATCTTGGCTCCCTGCTAGGCTTTCTCTGACACCACCTCAACAAGGGGTGAGGAGGGGCTGTTGGGTGCCTTGTTACTATCTGGAGAGCATGGACGTCTAGGCACCCCGCTCAGCCTTTGATGGAATGGGTAGGGGGCACAGCTTTTTCTGTGGGGTTTGGCAGGAGCAGAGGTATTATTGTCTAAAAGTTTCTGTCTTTCCCGGCTACCCCTTTCTGGCCCGTTGGCTAGAGAGATCAGGCTTATCAAATCTCGTCTGTGGGTGTTTCCTGGTTGCCAGCTTCTTCAGCTCCAATCTGAGATATATGAGGCCAAAGGAAACCCCAGCATACTCACTACCGTTTCGTTTCTTGGGTCCCGAGGTCCCCAGCTGTTCCGCCTTCTTCTTTCCACCATTCAGAATCTTTTTATGTTTCTTTCATATATAATGTCCAGGGTTTTTAGTTGTACTTAGCTGGAAGAATAGGGAAAATTATGTCCAGGGGAGAAATCTGGAAGCTGAATAGGCAACTGAGAGTCTCAGGAACGTCTAGATTCCACAGCAGCTTCTGTACTAGGTTGTTGGGTCCAAAGCTTGTGGGAAAATCGGAGCTCAGACTGGGGGTGTATAGCTCAGACCTGGACCAGAACCATTCTGAGGACCTTCCCCCTTTCTCTTTGCAAGTGGAGAGAACAGGGTGCTGTGTGAGACCCCTGACTCCCTGTTGTGGCAGTCATAAATCAATCCTGGCAGTACCCGATGTAAAGATTGATGCTAAGGACACCCTTTTCCTGTGTCCAGCATTGCCTTTTGTTTCCTTCCCTCCAACAATCGTTCTCACTGATTTTAGCCTCTTAAGGAGCTGATGAAGTAGACAGGCCAGGGTGGAGTCCCACCTGACCTATCAGCTGGGCGCGTGGAGAGAGGGAACCAAGAGCTGGGCTCATGTGGGCGGTGCTGGTGCTCGAGGGTTGAGATGAGCTGCAGTGACCCGGTACTGGACATGCCGGGTGGCGGAGTGATCTCAGGTCAGTGCAGCCTAGGACTGAAAGCTGTCGTGGGAGTCGGGAGGGGGCAGACCAAGAGTTGACTGGCTATGTGGTGATCTTGTCCCTCCAAAGGAGGACAGGTCTTGCACAAACCCCGCTTTCCCACCTGGGCATTCTGCGTCCCCTCCCTCATTGCCACGGCAGGGTCTCAGGAGTAGAATCGTGGCACTTGCAAGGATATTGGAAAGTGGTGTTTCGGGCATGGTGAGGCAAATAAAAACACGACAGATTGTTTTCGAAGCATCAAATGCAAATTGTCAACACAAACGTATTTCTGGACCTAACAGTTGAATGTGTGAACTAATTATGGACTTATTAAGAAGCAGAATTATCTTTCCTTTTAATGACTAATACAACCCTCCTGCCCAACCCTTTCACTCTGGGAAGAGGATTCCTTGGGCTGCTCCTTTAAAGTTTTAGGGGCTGGTGGAAATAAAGAAACTCTGTAGCACTCCCTGGCTTCCAGCAGCCACTTCGGTTTTGATAATCTGCACCCAGAGTCTTGGTTCGGGCTGGATCCCCATCGTGTGCTAACAAGTGCTGTGAAGCACCGGCGGCCTCCCGAGAGAAGAATTGTTTCTACTGGTAACGTGAGGCCAAAAGATGCTGAAGTTGAGGTCCTCAGTGCACACAGGGCCCAGGTTCTCTTCCTATGTCCACGTACTCTGAATTCTGTGGCCCGTTCACCACAGGTAGGGCTGCAGTGTGCTACAAATGGCCCCTTTCCTGTGCGCCGGAGCGGCAGAAACACTTGACCGAGTGAGGTTTTCATGGAGGATTTCTAAGGAGGGGAAGCTTCCTTAAAAAAAACAACCCACACACAGTCACACACACACAGACCCCTCAGCTGTCGCTTGTGTGGAGAGCTTCGGCCATCTCAGCATGTGTCTTTAAGATCTGTTTTACCAAAAAAAAAAGGATTTAGCATCTCGCTGTAAGACATTTTGGGGCTTCCCTCTGCAGCGTCAGGATCAGAATCTGGTCTCAGCTATCTGGCTCTGTCTCCCGCTCCTGTGCAGCTCAGCTCTTTCTCCTGGCGACCTGTCGGCAGCCTTCACCCCCTGCGGCAGCCCACCGCGTGGGCCCTGCTCAGGTTCCACTGGCCTGAGCGGAGTTTGCACAATCTCTGTTTCTCTGCTCGGAGGCTTGGAAATCTTGTCACTGGGATGGCAGGAGCATTGCTCCTCAAAATAGATGAACAAGTGAATAAAAGTGTAGGCAGAACATGGTCCTCACCTGTGTTTGGGCACTTGAGAGAGGGTCGGTATTTTGCTGGAATGTGCCAGTACCACTGTCCTGTTAGTTAAAATATTGAAATAGTTCCTAACTTGCTGGCCAAGAGTTTCTGCCCTGAGCCCCCTGCCCACACATGCTCCCCCTGTGCCTGGACCCGTGGCCCTTCCCTGGATCCAGCATGCAAGAGGATAACTCCTGGTCCATCAGGGCCGCCGGGCTCCAGCCAGGGATGCTGCAGTCTAGGGGGACCCCGGCGCACTAGTTGGTAATACAGTTCGCATATCAACCCTGCTTGTTCCCGTATTTTTCACTCCTTTTCCTCTCCGCCCCACAGCAAGTGTTTCCTGAATCCTAGCCGTGTGCTTGATGTGACGTCCCTCCCTGCCTCTGCCGCCAGCTCCTCTTGGTCCAGTCTCATTCCTTCCTGATCACATGCCCCCACGCCAGGCCCCTTCTGTGCCTGTCCCCACCACGCTTCCCCTTCACGTGGTTTTTTTTTTTTTTTAAAGATTTTATTTTTTCCTTTTTCTCCCCAAAGCCCCTGGTACATAGTTGTATATTCTTTGTTGTGGGTCCTTCCAGCTGTGGCATGTGGGACGCTGCCTCAGTGTGGTTTGATGAGCAGTGCCATGTCCGCGCCCAGGACTCGAACCAACGAAACACTGGGCCGCCTGCAGTGGAGCAAGTGAACTTAACCACTCGGCCACGGGGCCTGCCCCACCCTTCACGTGGTTTTGATGAGCATTATTGGTGCTTTCTTGCTACACAGGAGAACCCAAAAGAGGACATTATATTGTTGACCCCCGAGGGTGGGACTTTCCTCTGGGAAGTTTACTCATGTTCCTCCTCGTGCAGTTGTCATTCTGTTTACAACTTGGGTAACAGCTGCTTGGTGGGCCCTGACGTTTTTGGAGCTGCTGTGACAATGGTGCGGGTGTGCCGGCCGTGAGAGCAGCCCTCCCCCCTGCCCCAGTGGGGCTCAGACCCGTCAGCCCCCCGCCGCCCTGCTCATTTTCATCGCGCACTTGGAATGACACCGGCTCAGCGTTTTGCTGGTGTTTTTCCTGGTCACCCCATCACCCGTAGAAGTGGAGGAAACGCCTCTCGGGGCCCCGCTCCTCGTGTTTTCAGCGTGAGGCAGTCTTGAAAGTTCTGTGGTTCGCAGTCTCCACTTCCTCTTAGGCAGTGAGCTGAAAGCTGACACTTGCCTGTCAACCCGCCTTTGGTTCCCACTGCCTGTCGGGGGCCTGCCCCCAGCACCCGCCGGCCTGCAGGGCCTCTTCTTCAGAATGGCGGTTTGTCAACAAGCCAGTGTCTGGAGGCCGTCTCAGCCCAGCTCGCGGGCTTCCAGGCTTGGTGCTGAGCCGATGCTCATTTATTTAAAGACACCTTAATTCCCCCGAGGGAAGGTCTGTGCCCCGCTCGCTGCCCCTCCAGAGGTGGGCCCCAGCGTCTGCTCTGGGGAATGGAAGGAGTAGGGCAGGCTCGCTTCTGTTTTGGGAGGTCAGCTGGAGTTCCCTCATTGTTAGGGACAATGTCCAGGAGGGTCTTGCTGTTCTGTAGAAGCCAAGGAGTGACCACCTGACCTATTTTACTCAGCAGGAAGCTGAGGATCTGAGAGGGGCAGACGCTTGCCCAAGGTCGCACAGATGGCTGGAAGCTGGGGTGAATGCAGCCAGTCCTGCGCACGCCCAAGTGCCGTCCATCCTCCAGTCCTTAACGCTTACTGAGCGTGCATTTCACACGCTTTACCCCACTCGCTCGTTCGACAGGAGAAGCCCCCCCGGAACGGAGTGAGGGGCCTGGAAGTGTGTGGAGTCCATGAGTGCCCCACCCTGCCCCTGGGGTTTGTATCATCAGAGAAGTTTGGGAAGTTCTGGTCTGGACCACAGCTGCTGGGGGTTGGTCCAGCCTGCCGGGAACCTTGGGGCTGGGACCCAGGGCCAGGGCCGGGGCCGGGGCTCAAACTGTCCAGTCTCTTGGCAAGGAGGGGGAAGAGCGGGTCTCTGTGAACATAAATCAAGCCAGACAGCATCCAAGGTAAAAGCAACAGTTTTTTTTGAAACTAATAACCTTCTCCTTGCTTCCATCAAAATAGTTTTGTTTGTTTTATTTTCCGTTGTTCTCTCACACTCTAATTTCATCCTCCCAGGGACGGGTGAGGTGGGCAGGCTGGGGAGCTGGGGGTGCAGACGGAAAGCACCCTGCTTTGCTCAGACCGGTTGGTGCACTGGTCGTGGGCACCAGCAGTGGGGGTGCAGGGTCACTGTTGGCGGTGGTCAGACATGGGGAGTGGCAGCGCAGCCTTCTGAGGCTTAGGGGTGGGAAGGACCAAGGGTTGCTGACCGTGATCACGTGTCTCTCCAAGGACCTGAGCTCCTGCTGAAACCCAGGATGCCCTTCTTATGGATGCAGAGACGGAGGGAGAGTTAGGACCCCTGTGGCGGTGTAGGTGTTGAGTACTGATGGAGACCAGAAACGAGGCCCCTTGGTCACTGGTGCTCAAACTGCAGTCTGAGCCACACCGGCGTGCCGTGCAGGTGGGCTGCGTGCATGGGGGAGGCCCAGAGGGTGGGATGTGGGGCCGAGATCAGCTCTGCTCTGTAGGTTGGTGTTTCGTATAAGACTTCACGGGGGATGTCTGAAGGCTCTGCCCCGGGCCACTCTCTGTCCTCACACCTCACACCATCACTGGAGCTGGGGGGCTGTGTGGAGGGCCTGGTGGGTGGGCAGTTCTGGGCGGTCTCCAGACCTCTGTGACATCAGACCTTGGGATCGTCTTCCCGATGGGGCGGATGCTCTGTCTCTGGTTACCAGCACATCTGATGAGGTGTCGGTGGTGATGGATGCTTTGAGTCTGGGTTGAGGGTCAGAGGTGGGGGCCCTGGGTGCTGGTCAGTGGGTTGCCAATGGTGGCCCTGTTCCCTGCCCTCATGTATACTCTGACCTGCTTTTTGCTACTTCCCACTGCCAAATCCAGGAGAGTTTCTTGCAGCTCAGACATGAGAACGCCCAGGGCCTTTGGCCTCAGATGGGCTCCTTGCTATCAGAATTTCTTCCTGCATTAGGGCACCAACATTAGAGACTCCTGGTGCCCCGTGCCCGTGCCCCTACCAGGGCTCCTCCAGCCCCGCCCCTGCTCCTGGCAAGCCCACAGCTGGACTACCTGGAGGACGGGGGAGCACCGAGACTGGGTATTTTCTTACTTTTTTGTCTAAATTATTCAATGATGAATCTACTGGATAATTGCTCATCCTTTCTCTTTTATGTCCACAGTGTTGGCAGGGGCCTGGTGTTCTCAAAATGGAGGGAGGACTGGCTACATAATATGTGGGGTCTGGTGCAAAATGAAAAGACGGGGGCCTGTGTTAGAAAATTAAGAATTTCAAGATGGCAGCAGCAGGTTATTGAAGCAAGTTTGGGGCCCTTCTAAATTCAGGCCCCTGTGCTGCTGCACAGGTCATATGCCCATGAAACCAGCACTAGATAGAGGCAAGCTCCTTTGCGGACAGGAACCCCACAGGAATCTGGTCTGCAGGGTATGGTTGTGTGGGTTGTATACTGCACAACTTTAGCAGACACCATTCCCATTGTGGTCTGCATGGCAGCCCTGCCAGAGGTCACTTCAGCCAGGCCCTGACAGTGGCAGTGATCCAGAACTTTGGGACAGAGAGGCCACTTGGCGATGGGCTGGTGTCCTCACGTCCAGATTCTTCCCTGGCACCAGGGTTCTGGAGCCTCCCCCTTCCAGCCTCCTTTTCTCCTTGGCGTTTCAGGGACACGTTTCTCCTCGAAACTGAGGTGCCCAGCTCCACGCGGGCGCTGCTGGGGAAGCTTCCGCTCTTCAGTGCTGATCGCCCGCCGGCAGCTCTGCCGTTAACCTTTGGGGTTTGCTCATAAAATAGAAACTCTCTTTGTAGGTCAGTTTGTCAGTAATTTTGGCAGCCGCGGGGCCACCGAGGGAGCGAGGCTTGGTTCCCACTTGCCTCTCGCGCTCAGTTTGGAGGCTTCTGCGGAGCCCTTCCCCGGGAGGAACGCTCGCCCCAGCCGGAAACGAGAGGCGGTTTTCTTTGACCTGGTTTTGAATTGACAGGAGCGATGCCTGTGTGCTGGAAACGTACGGCCGCCGAGAAGGAGTGTGGTCCCAGCCCGGCCGTGGAGCCTTCTGCCCGGGGGCCCTGTTTTCTGGGAAGGTGGCGCTGGGGTGGGTTTCGCTTCTGCTCCCATGTTGGGTGAAGTGGAAGGTTCTGCGGAAACTGGCACCCACCTGAGTCCCACTGGGCTCGCCGGGGTCTGTGGACCCGCATCGCGGCCTGCCAGCTGACCCACCTGGTCATGCACAGCCCCTCCTGACCTCCGGCTCCCCCCTGCGGCCTGGGGTGCCGAATTTCTGGGCATCTTCTGTTGTGATCACCTCTTGGTGCCCAGCTCTGTCCTCCATGCTGGAGGAAGGGGAAAAGATGAGCAAATCCTCATTAGACCCTGCCTGCAAGGGACTGGGGGTGAGGGTGGTTGGGTGATGTGCAGGCTGGTAGGATTGGTTGTCGGAGAGAATACTTCTCAAGGAGTGCTGAAACGGGAGGCCTGCGGTAGTCTTGGAGGGCTTCCTGGCAGAGGCAGTGATCAGCTGGACTCTGGCCCCTCTCTCTATTATTTTTGGGGCCTCTTGAGAATAAGATTGAGAACAGAGCATTTCTAGTCCAAGACAAGAAGCCGGGAAAGCCTAGGCTGGGATAGCATTATGACCTGGAAATTCAGTCCCGCCCAAACAATAATTTAGCACCAACTGTGTGTAAGACCCATTGCCAGGGTCAGAACTGATTCAGAGCTAGTACAAGATTCCATGCTCAGCTGAGGTTTGTAGCATGAGAACTCCAGCCGAGCCAGCAAGGTGGGCTGAGTGCCAGCGAGGGGACGCTGAGGAAGGAGAGGAGGGCAGGTCAGGGGCTGGGGGAGCTCCTGGGAGTCTCGAGGAACGAGGCTCCTCCATGAAGGCAGGCAGCCTGGGAGGATGCTCTCCAGCTGCTTCTGTGCTCCCAAGGGTCGCCTGTAGGTCTCAAGGCCTGTGGGTGGGCCCCCGGGGCAGCGGGGCTCCGAGAGAAGCCTGGGGCGTCCCTGGGACTGGGAGCCACGCCGCACCTGCCCTGGACAGGCTCTGTGTCACTGCGGGTTGCAGCGAGGGCTGCCTTGGAGGCTGCGGATGGGCGCCTGCCGTGGGAGACAGAGGCCTGATGTCAGCCTGTCCTTCCTCATGCGCGTGGTGACCTTGAGCAACTCGTGTCCCTCCCAGGAACCACCCTCCAGCTGTAACAAGACTGGGCTGGAGCGAGTGGCCACGGCCCCCCGTCGACCAGGTTTCTTCTTGTTGGAGTTTTTAGTCTGCGTGATGCTTGTAGTGCTGACGGCGATCACAGACTTCTACATCACTCATGGCCAGGCCCTGATCCAAGCACGTTGTATCGACCGCCCCCCTTGGTTCTCACATCAACCCCCTCAGGGATACCCTAGTCTCCCATTTTATAGATGGGGACATTGAGGAACGCGGGGTGAAGTAGCCTGCCCAGGACCACACAGCCGCCACGAGCCAGAGCTGGAGTTAGGACTCCTGCGCTCAGCCAGCGTGCCAGACTGCCCGACTGGGTGGTGGAGCCCCTTACCTATGTGCCTCTACCTAGAGGGAGCAGCGTCCCCAGAACACGCTTTCCGGCTGCCCGCTCTGGACCATCAAGCTCCCGAGGGATCTCAAGTGGGGACCTAGCGCCACTCTCCAGATTCCCACCCACATGGAGCCCTGTGGCGGCGCATAGATTAATACTCCCCCTGTTCCCTCTGTCTTCCCTGTCTTTATAAACACCGTATCAGAGACACTGGCCGAGGATGCGCCCCCCGGAGGAGCCCCTCAGGAAGGCGCTGCGTGCTGAGGGCAAGTTCGTGGGATGGAGCTTGGAGCTGCGCGCCGGAGCCCTTCTGAGCGGCAATGATTTATTTCGGCAGCGTGGTTGTCATTAGTGTCTCTGGTGTCGGAGCCGAGCCCCGGGCCTGGGTCTGTGGCTGCGGGAGCTGCGCGGTCATCACAGCTAATGGCTCAGTGTGGGCAGGGCTGGCCTGCAGCCCCTCTGGCTGCTGGCGGGTAATGACCGCCGCCGCTCCCTTCCTGTGCCCACGGGAGGGGGCCCGCTGCCCGGCTCCACTGCCCTGGGGCCTCACGTCACCTCTCAGCCTGGAGAGCGGGGTCCAGAAGGCGCCCAGAATTTGTCCGTCTGACGCAGAGTTCAGAGGCCTGCGGTTGGTTTGGGGGCTCTCGGTCTGCCGGCTTGGCTTTCCAGTTGTATTCCTGCAGGGTTTCCTGGACTCATCGTGTCCTCGTGGAAAGGATGAGTGTGATGCAGGGACTGCTCTGAGTGAGAGGTCATTACCGCCACGACTTGGGACCATCTGTCCACCTTGCCCCTTTTAACTGATGTCTGACTTAGACAGTAAGGCCATAGCATGGCGGGGACCCCACGACACACTTCTACAGATGGGTACCCCTAACCAGCACCCACCTCAGCAAATACCCATTTCCTCCCTCGGCAGTTTCCCTCCACCCCTTCCAGCGTACCCCAAGGGCAACTGCTCCCCTGACCTGCCACCGGAAACCCGTTCAGCCTGCTTTTGAGCGTCCTACAAACGGAGCCCCCAGTCTACCGCCTTTTTGTCCGGCTCCTTCAGTCACTGCTCCGTCCTGGGCCCAGCCTTGCCTCTGGTTCAGTAGTTTCTTCATTTTTTTGTTGTCTTGCAGCCGCTGGATGAACGTGTTCCAACTTGCTGTGCATTCTACTGAGGCTGGGCGTTTGGGTCGTTCCTGGTTTGGGGCTGTTATGACTAGTGCTGCTGAGGCCACCTGCGGCCTGTCCTATCCATGGCCTGTCCTATCCATGGCAGTGTCCTGTCCCCAGCGGTGTCGCATCCACAGGGGTGTCCTGTCCACAGAGGGGTTTTCTGTGGTCACAGGCACCCACGCCTTGGCGGGCACACCCAGGAGGGGGATTGCTGGCTCGTGGCGGAGGATTTCTTGAGCTTAAGTAGAGACGGGCGGTCTCCGGGGTGGTGGTACCGCTCTCCCTGCCCACCCTCCCCGCCTGCAGGGCCCTCCCCCTCACGACCTGGTCCCCAGCTCCGCAGCTCACGGTGCCCTGGCCACGCTGTCTTTTCCTGGGCTTGAGCACTCTGAGGGCTTTGCCCGGTTGCGCCCTCTCTCTGGAATCTTCTCCTCCAGCTGTCCACACTGCTGCTGTCTTCCATTCATGTGTCGCCTCCTGGTGGGGCCGATTGCCCCTGCCCCGCCCTCATCACTCTGTCCCAGTCTTACTTCTTCGCAGCGCCTCTTGTGTCTGCAGTCATCTGCTTACTCGTCAGTTTGTCGTGTAGTATGTGGCTTTCCCGCTAGAGTGGCCCAGAGACCTGTCTGTCTTGCTCCTGCCCTGTGCCCAGTGCCTAGATCAGAGCCCTTGTGAGAGTAAGAGAATTAATGCGCTCGAGCTTTTCAGGCCCAGGCGTCACATGCATCTCCTCTTTCCATCCCAGCCCCATTCCTGTGAGCAAGATGCAGTCCGAGTTACGGTCTCTGCCTAAGGCGAGGCTTGAAGGAGAGATGAGCCCAGACAGGGGTGCCCGACTCCAGCCCAGCGTGTTGTGTATGAGTCTTGGCTCTGGGGTCTCTGAATCTGGATTCAGATCTGGCTCTGCCACTCATTTGCCGTGTGACCTTGTGCAGGCTGATTAACCTCTGAGTCTCAGTTTTCACATCTGTGAAATGAGGGGATTAAAGAGTCTACTGTCCAGTACTCAGCCCACTGAGGGAGTGCTCGGAGATGGAGGGCCCCTCCTTTATCAGTTGGGTTCTCTTGGACACACGCTTTTGTGCCCTGATTGCAATGGGGAGAGCATACGGGAAAGCGGTGCCATGTCCGCACCCGGGATCTGGAAACTGGCAAACCCTGGGCCACCGAGAAGCGGAACGTGCACACTTAACAGCTGCATCACTGGGCTGACCCCTCCCTTGATTCTTAAAGACTGCCTAGTGACCCTCAGCCCTTTTCTTTAGATCATCAAAGTTTGCCATTGCATGGGGCCTGATGGGTCTGTGTTTCCTCCCTCCCTCCTTTATTTGGTTTGTGAATTTCTGATCTGTAAGCAAATTCAAAGGCAAAGGAGCCTATGTATGTGCATGTCTGTGTGTGTCTGTGCGTATGCGCCCGAGGTGCCCAGGGTAGAATTCAGAAACTGGGGCTTCCTTAAAACAGCACAGCCTTGCGTTCCAGGCAGAGGTCATGCAGCTTTCAGGGGTTAAAGCTATTAGGTTAAACATCCAATTTTTGACCTACGAAAGTGGCAGTTTCATATGGTTCAGCCTAGTATCTGAGGCCTTTGGAAGCAACTGTGTACGGTAAACAGTTGCTGCCTGAGTTATCTAACTTCCAGGACCCACACTGCCCCCCGCCCTGGATGCTCCCTGGCAGGACCTGACCCAGCGTACTGGACTTGTGGCAGCCAGTTTCTCCGGCACACAAATGTCGACTTGGACTCCCGGCGGCTCTGCACACGTGGGAGTGCAGGCCCTGGGCTTCTGTGGGACGGCCCGTCCTTGGGCTTCTTGTGCAGCTGTATATGCTGGTCCTGAGTGCTCGTCAGCTGACCCTCTAGCAGCAAGGGGCTGCTTTCTCCAGACACCCCTTTCTCCTCTGCACTGGCCTCTACTCTGGCCTTGCGGCCGCTTGCCCTCACCTGCCTCTGCCCCAGGAATGAGGATCCAGGCACGCGAGGGCCTGGCTTTGAGCCGTGGGACAGCTCTGGAGTAACAGAGACAATAGTAATAGTAAGATAAGAAGAGCTACTGTTTATAGAGTGTGTTCTATGTCCAGGCACCTTATGTGCATTATTTCAGCTTTCCCCCAAAATTTATAAAGTAGGCGTTGCTGTTCCCATTTGACAGATTAGGAAGCTGAGGCAAGGGGAGGCTCAATGACGTACCTAATCCCTCAAGGCCAGCAGGGGCACAGCCTGGAGTTTCAGCCAGGCCACCTGATGCTGAGTCTGTCCTTCTTACTACCCCCTCTGTTTTCTTGCTGTTTTCTTCAAAGTTGGCGAGAAGTTGAAGAACAGGTTCCTGCAGGAGGATAACACAGGGAAAGGCTGTCAGTGACTGACAAGCTCTCCCAACAGGACCTGTTCTGCGTTCTGGGCAGGGGAGCGTCAGGGAGGGCAGGGGTCACTGGGGAGGCTCCTGGGGGTGGCGGAGAAGGGGGCCTGAGAGATGTTTGGGCTCATGATGGGGTGGGCGGAAGGGGGCTGTGATCGCCAAAGCTCTTTTTGATTGAGGAGTGGGCAAGACCAGGGCCAGAGGACCTGCCCTCTTCAAGAACGTCGTTGAGGAGGTTCGTTAAATGCTGGGAGGCAAGAGGAATGGAATGGCTTCGCGTCAGAGTGCTTTCTTAGAACTGGAGACGTCTGGACTGAGGGAATCAGAGAAGCCCAGACTCTGAGCCCGTAGGGCTCTAGGGTCATAATGTTGGGGACCTTGCATTTACACGGTGTCTAAGGGAGCCACGCTCACACACGTGAACACCATGCAGCCTTCATGCAGAAAACAAGAATGTTCTCTAGAGCGTGCTGTCCAAGGGAAATGAGGCTCGAGCCACACTTGTGATTTTAAATGTGTTACTGCCGCGTTGAGAAAGAGTGGAAGGAAACAGATGAAATAAGATATTTTTATATAACCCAATATATCCAAGATACTATGATTGTACCGTATAACCAACTTACACAATTACTGAGAACTTTTTAAATTCTTTTTTTCATACTAAGTCGTAAGACTCTGGTGTGGATTTTGCACCTACAAAGTGTGGTGCAAACTGTGGACCAGCCACGTTTGAAGTGCTCAGTGGCTCCGTGTGGCTGGTGGTGCCGCCGCAGACAGGGCAGCTCTGGTGGGAGAGCCCTGCGTTCTTCCTGGGACGTGCATTGTGCAGTGGGGCCCAGGCCGTGCGGGAGAAGGGGCTGGCCCTCCCGGATCCTTGGCAGAGGCATTAATCTCTCTTCCGAGTTTGGAAACAGACATTCCCAACTTGGAGCGCTCCCGCCGTCTTGCTGGCTGCTCCTGTTCGTTATGGCCACTCCAGGGCTGGCCCTCAGAGAAGCCTCTCCCTGCCCAGAGGGAGCTCTGAGGCGGCCAGATGGAGCTGGACACCCAAGCAGGCCTGTCAGGGGAGAGAGGAGAAGCCACATGGCCACAGCTCCCCCCTTCATGCTTGCTTCTGGCCCTTTGGGGAACAGAATGCTGGGCAGTGCCTCCTGGTGTGTGGCCCCTGCCCGCTGGTCCCCAGGGCGTGAAGATGGTGGGGGTGGGGGCACAGAGCTCTGTGCCTGATGTTCCCCTGCCATCATCCGAGGCCGCCTTCCCCGGCTGATGCTGTGAAAGCCACTCTCCATACCTCCTCCTACAGCCACGGGGAGATAAAAGCGAGGGCTGTGGGGATGGCAAAGAGGGAGCCAAATTATATTTATAATATTAAAGTGAGTGCATTTGTGGCTTGCTGTTCTCCAGGGTTTTTCCTAAGTAGAAAAACACAAATTAGCATTTTCCATTTCCATATATTGACTAGAAAAATCGCCTGCTCTCAATTAAGACCTATAGCTTTTGGGCTGTATGCAACAATTTTATAAAATATTTACAGCAAGATTTGCATTTTACATGGTGTTACAGTTTTTCTTGTGTTTAGGAGAAAGAACTGAGGCCTATGAAAAGAAATACATTCTCTGGAAGCGAGGGGGAAGGAAGCTGTGGGCTGTTTTGCTTGCCTTCTCTCCGTTTCTGACACGGTCTTTGGTAATTACCTAGGCTGATCCACCCGTGAGCTGTTTGTTAGTCCATTCTCGAAGCCCGCGTTCCTTTGACAAATCTATTACTTTCCCTTTAAAACTTGCCGGAATGGAGCACTTTGTGGCTTTGTGCGAGATGGAGAAGGAGAGCATTTTTTTCTGAGTGTAAAAGCATGCCGTAAAGAACATAGCTATTTCCTGGATAATTTGCAGTTGTATATTTTATGTTAATTTCACCGAAAACACTGCACCCCTGCCAGGTTTAGTAGCGGCTGACTGTGATATGAATAATTTCTAGTGAATCATTTTTTTTTCTTCATTTAAGATTTGGCACCTTTTTAAGATTTTAATAATAGCAACAAGGAGGAAGATTTAGAACAAGTGAAACATTAGTGCCAAAGAAATTCACGTTGAGTGCTAATGTAAAATAGCAAGAATAATTACATGGAAAGCAGTTTCCACAGATGTTTTTCCTTGTAATGTAATAACTATTTACTAAACTGTTTATTTTAGGCCTTTGGTTTATAATAAAATATTTATATGTTCTCTGCTGTAATAAAAAAATATTGACAAAATACTATAGAGGCTTAAAAAGACAATTGATAGGTTTATTTTCCAGGAAGCGAGTGTGGTGTCAAAGTTTGGTGCTGTTTCGGTGGATGTTTCAAGATTAGCAAAACTGGGTTCGTTTTTTGAGTTTATTCCCTAATTTACTGGTTGAGAACTGACTAGGTGCAAAAATTAATATTTTGTTAGCCTACTGTAGGGTAGGGATATTGGTAGATATTTTGTTTTGTAAATATAATTCTTAGCTGTGGATCCTGCCAGTGGAGAGCTGAACATCAGAGTTGCTACTCACTCTGCATGGAGGGAATGGGCGAGGGCTCTGTGGCCGGGTGGCGGGCAGGCTGCTGAGGGCTCTGTGGCTGGGTGGCGGGCAGGCTGCTGAGGGCTCTGTGGCTGGGTGGCGGGCAGGCTGCTGAGGGCTCTGTGGAGTTTAGCTTCCAGCAGGACCAGGCACTGTTGGGAGGTCAGCTTAGTCCTGGGGTTTGTAAAGATTTGACCTCGTTTGTCAGCTTCTGTCTGCAGCCAGCAAGGTGTGTCCCAGTGTTGCTTCGCCCCCTGTGAGGCCCCCTCTGGAGCCTCGGTGGCAGGGAGACCCTGACTTCTTGAGCCCCTCCTTTGTCCAGGAGACACAGGAGGGGGGCCCCCACCAGCTGGCAGCCGAGATGGGGAGGGTCTTTGAGTTGGAGGGGAAGGAGTTTAAGGACCCAAACAAGAAAGAGGGCTCCATGGAGTTCTGAAAGAGCCTGTTGGGCCTAGCCTGCATGCTCGCAGAGCCTGACAGCAGTCCGGTTTGGTACCAGCCGGCCTGGTTCTGCCTCCCTGCTCTCCCGAGGTCCCTGGGTTGACAGCCCTGTCCAAGGGTCTGCCCTCTGAGCTTGCGTGTTGGTTTCCGTGTATTTGTTGGTTCTTGTTGAGAGTCTGTGCAGCTTGTGTTTATTTGTGTCTCTGCACGCCTGTGGGTTTGTTGCTGAACCTTTTATGTATGTGCTCAGGTGTCTTTGTGCTTGTGTGTGTTTTTTGGGTCAATCAAATATGATGTTTGCGGGTTTGTTTATGAGTTTTGGGTTTGAGTTTGGGTGTGTTTGTAGCCTTGTGTATTTGTTTGATTCTGTGTATTTGGATCCATGCGGTTGTTTCTCTGTGTTTTTGTGCATGGCTGTGTGTAAATGTCTCTATATTTCTTTTACTGTGTGTTTGTGTGTGTGTGTGAGCATGGGTGACAAGCAGCGCCTCTGCCGTGTGCCTGTGTGTTTCTGAGTCTGCGTGTGTGTGTGTGTGAGAGAGAGAGATTGACAAGCGTCCTTGGGAGAGCCCTCCGGGGCGTCCCAGCACAGAGATTGCTGGCTGTGCTAGTGCAAGTGTGTGACCATCTCTTTCTACCAAACTTTCTGAAGAAGGGGAGGTGAGAGGAGGCAGGGAGGAGGCTCCAAAGGGAAGGGAAGTGTGGAATTTTTAATAAAGAGACGACTGGACCCTGGTCTCGGAACACCCAGAGCAATCTGGGAGGAAGTTTGCTGCTTTTGGTTCTTAATCCAGAAAACTCTCTTTTTCTTGCTGGGGGAGACCAGTACCAGGGCCTCTGCCTGGAGGCCCCCACCCCAGCCTGGGGCAGGGGACTTTTCAAGGACTTGCCTTGTGCTGCTAGTGATTTTGTTTTTGGGTTTTACTCTCCTGGCTTGGCCATCCACAGTAATCTAGGACAACATTTCTGTGTGAAATCCTGCGGAGGCGGGCAAGTTGCCTCTAGCGGCCCCTCGGGCGCTGTGGGAGGCCCTCCTTGGCTGGGTCCAGTGCCGAGCTCACCACCCCTCCAGCAGGGACCTGGGAGAGCAACACAGATAGAAATTGCTGCCTCCTAAGCCCGGATGGAGTTCTTGGTCTCGCCTCTGGTAGGAAGTGATCTTTTTCCTTGTGCTTTGCTAAATCATCTCTACCCCCTTTCCAAAGGAAGTGGCCTTCTTCCAGGTGCCACGCCAGCAGCCAGTGGTCGCGGGCCATTGCCGCCCCCCTGCCTGTGAACAGGCTGGGGCTCAGATTTAGATTTTCCACTTTAGAGACTAGAGAAACTGAAACACGGAGGAACTGGCAGCTTGCCTGAGAACACAGGGCAGAGTTTGGGAGCTGACCTGTGGGAGGTGCTACAACCCCACCACAAGTATCTCCAGATGGGACTTCTTGGAGGGACAGTCCCCCAGCAGACGTGCCACACACAGGGCAGGGCCCAGACCTGAGGACAGGCTTCCCTGCCAGCCTCTAAGGGGTGGGGCCCGCTAAGGGGAGAGCTGTTGTTTGGCTGTATGAGGAGGAGTCGGGTCAGAACCGCATTGCTGGGGACAGTGTCAGGGAGGCTGCAGTCACCACCAGGGGTCCCCCCGCCTCCTCAGTCCTCCCCACGGCCTTCCCCTGTCCTCTAAATAAACCTTGATTAGGTATTTAAAGTACGTTGGTTGGGTTGGGGGCAATGATTCCTCTGCCTGGTGGCTGCTTCCCCCAGCAGTGTCTCTACTGTGAAACCTGCTCCCCTGCCGTATCTTCTCAGCTGTGTTTCGAGCATCCGTGGGAAATTGGGCACATGAACTGGGGATAGAGGAGTTAAGAACGATCCGTTAGAAAGTGATCTAAAGCGAGCGAGGAGGGCTGAGCGGGAGGAGGGGACAGCGCGGGTGGGTGGGCTCTGGCTGAGGGGCGTCACACCCCTCTCTGCCTGGTGGGTCTGCACTGCCCGAGAGCTGTCTTTTGTCTGACTATCCTCAGGTCGCACGTGGCCGGCTCCCGGCTGGTGTGGGTGACCGAGAGAAGCTCGGCG
Organism: Equus przewalskii; assembly: GCF_037783145.1. NCBI lineage: Eukaryota > Metazoa > Chordata > Mammalia > Perissodactyla > Equidae > Equus > Equus przewalskii. The sequence continues at coordinate 2,565,272 of NC_091833.1, read as the reverse complement.
GTGAGGAAGTGCCACTCAGAGCTGTTGTTTACGTTTCGGTCCTCACGGCTCATGGGCCAGGCCAGGCCGGCGTAAATGGTTCACCCCGAAAGTGACTTCTGTGGACGAATTCTGCATCCGGTTTCCTAGGGGAGTGCCCATCAGGAAGGCAGGGCGGCGCGGGTCCCAGACTGCGTTTGAGTGCTTAATCTGTTGAGTAGATGATGATGTTGTGGTGGTTATTATGATTCTTGTTGCTAATTGGTCATGTTCTTTATAATTTCAGGCGAGTTGCCTCTCTTTTTTTAAAAAAACTTTTTTTTTTATCTCAAGCAATATATTTTCCTTATAAGAAAAAAAATGTTGATAAATAGAAAGAAGAGAGAGAAATCACCCTTAGTCTCACGGCCCGCGGAAAACTGCGACTGCCAATTTGGTGCTGCCTCTCCTGACTGTGCTCATACGCATGTGAACACAGGGTGAAAGCATGTTATTGACGTGTGTGGTTAAGCAGAAGTCCACGTCAGTAAATACGTACTGGCTTGTTAGGGATGTGTAACTTCCGTACAGAAGAGCTCGTGTGTCGTCAGCGTGTAGCTCGCTGAATTTTCCGGGCTGAACCCCTCAGTGCAGCTAGTACTGGCTCGTGACACAGTGTCACCTACACCCCCACAACCACCCCGTGCCCCCTTCTAGTCCCACCCCAGAGTAACGGCGATCCTGACTTCTGACAGTAGGCAGTGGCACCTGTTTTTATTCCTTTCTACGAATGCGATCACTGTGTGTTCTTTTGTACACGTGTCTAGCTTTAAATGGAGTCAGTGTTTGTGCTGTCTTATAACCTCCCCAGCAGTAAGGACACCGGGAGACTGGCCCCAGCCAGCCCACACACCACCGCACCGTCGTTTTCAGTGGCTGCTTGTGTTCCACTTTCGGAAGCACCACCATTTAAATTCCCTGTTGGGGTGCTTAGCTTTTCCCTATTATAAACAACTTCTTATTGAACATCCACGCTAGACGGGTGACTTTCACCTTCTCCTCTGGGGACAAGGTGGCCAGAATGGCCGTGGAGGGAGGGGCCCTCGCTGGGGCTGGGCTGGAGGAGCCCAGGTTGTGAGTGGAGGATGCTGGCATTGCTTCAGTCTGCCAGCTGGACCTCATCAAGTGCGGGTGTTAATTACTGGGAGGCCCCTGGTTCTGTGAGCAGGCGGGGGACGCTGGGGCTAACTCGTGAAACAGGGTCACCTTGAAACAGACGTTTCCAGGGGAAGCGAAACCGAGGAGAAGACCACGGGGAAGCGCAGGGCCCACGCACCGGCCTCCCATCGGTGTCCTCTAAGTCGCCCTGGGGCCTCTGTCCTAGATGTGCATAGGATCCCTCTGGTGTGTCTTTGTCCCTGGCTTTAATTGGGGTGAATGGGGAGCAAGAATACCCATATCTGTGGCTTACCCCTTTCCAGAAGACCAGTGCACTCTGAGGCAGCTCCCTGCATATCCTGAAATGTGGCCTGGGTGAGCGCGTGGCTCGGGAATGGACCAGGGCTGGGAATGGGGGCCACACGGGAGCTCAGCTGTGCAGGGCGCCAGGTCAGGAGGCGCCACCCCGTGGCCCCAGCCAGGTAGGCTGCAGGCGCGCAGGGCCGGGTTGGAGGAGAATTAGGTTATTGCGTTTCCTCTGTAATTCTTCATCAGGCTGCCGCCTGGATCCGTCGCAGGAAAATCAATGTGTTCTGCCTCCATAATTTCCCAGGTTGCCTTACTCCAAGTACACTGTGCGGGGAAGGTGACATCTCTGGTCACATCTGTGTGGGCCAGAAATATAGATATGTATGTATGTATGTATGTGTATATGTGTGTGTATATATATTTTATACATATATATATATACATATATTCCCTTCCCTCCCTCTACTCCTCCTCCACCCCGTCTCCACCTCCCAGCACAGGATTCATTGGAATTTCACAACCTTTGCATGCTTTTGTGAAAACACTCATTTGTGTTTGCGCCAGGCCGCTAATGGCGGACGCCAAGGTCTGCGGCGCTTACCTCTGTTCAGCTCTCGTTATGGCGAGGAATGTGCCGTTAATAATGCAACTATGGAACTCAGCTGTGTGGGAGCCAAGTAATTATCCCACTGTAGCGTTCCCGGCTTCAGTGTCATCACAACTGGGGCTTCATTAAAAGTCCTACCAGAGACGGTGTTGTGTGCTGCAGCCTGTATATATATTTTTTCATTTAAATTATCAGCCTTGCTATGGCTCAGAGGTAATTTGACTTTTTGAAACCGCTGAGCCCCTGTGAATTCCCCTCCCCTTCTCCCTCTCGCTGCTTTACCAGCTGATCAGCCCCAGAAGAACAAAAGGTTTAACTGAAGCTATGAAGCATATATTCACCAGCTTCTGGCGTCTAGATAAAAAAAATCAAAGTCCTCCATTGAACATGTTAATACTGAGCAAAATGCACACAGCTAGACTCTAAACCTTTACAGGGATTTGGGCATTTGCAAAGTGATGCCCAGATCAGGTCTTGAGCTGCGTTTCGTAGCCCAGAGAAGAGCAAGTGGCAAAGGATGGAGAAAGAGTGTTTATAAACGAGTCCTGAAAGCAGCCCATGGACTGTGGCAGAGTTGCCCACCGTCCGTCTTCTCTCTTTGTCTGATTCTGTTGGGCTGCCAGAAGCCTGGAGAAGGGCCCAGCGTAGAGAGGTGGTTCCCCATCTGCCCTGGACTTGGAGCTGCTGCAAACTGGAACGCTGAGTGGGAAGAGGGGTTGCGGTGACCCTCGGAAGAAATGCTGAGAATCGCGATGGTGGTTCTCATCTGCGTTCCTCCTGATTCTCTGTGGCCTCTTCAGTTTTCGACAGAGGAGGACCGAGGAGAACCTCAGAAAGGGGCTCCATCCAAACACATGGCCACTCAATCCCTTCTGGGGGCCTCCTGGAAGTCTTGCATTTCCCAGCTCCTTCCATTTCTGATGGAGAGCAGCCACCAAATAAGACTGGCAGGAGCAATCAAGTTCCATGAGTGAATCTTCATCAGGAGAAGGATAGGTGCTTGATTGGCAATGTCTGCTCCGGTGGTGAGGCGCTGCTGTCCCTGTCCTACTTGTCTGTCAAACAGCTTACTGAGCTCCTGTCCGCGGCTCTACATCAAGGAAGATACTGGAAAGGTGTAGGATTCATTTCTGCCCCCTAGAAGCTTTCAGCATATTTGGGAGACAGACAAGCTATAGAAAACATCTCTGTTATAAGCAACTTATGATTCAATGCTGGAGAACACGTTTTTGTCAGGGAAGAGGGCACAGAGAAGGGAGTAGTCCAAACAGACACCCAGAGCGATGCAGCACGTCGTGCGCGGGTGAGACCAGCTGGGGTGGAATCTGACCTCCTCGTGAAGCCAGGAAGGTGTAGCAGTTTGCTGCAACTCATACCCAGAAGGAGGGAAAGGGAGAAGAATCTAGTTTTTCCTTTGTGTGGCCCTCCGGGGACCCTGAGGGAGCTCTGTCCCTTGGGCCTGGGGCTTAGCCTCCATGTTTGCAAGATTAGAGACGGCTGCCACCCATCTGGGCAGAGGCCTCAGGGGTGCTGGGGGAGGAGGGTGTTTGTCCCAGTGCACGGAGCACAACCCATAGCATCCCATGGCCTTCTGGTAACTGGCCCCTTTGATTTCAAGAGTCAACCCCAGACACAGCCTCTTGAGATAGCCCCCCGGTCACAGGAAAGATCCACAGATCTCAGACTCTGCCCCAGGCTTGGAATATATTTCCTCTCGTGCCTTCTAGTCTTTACCTGCAACTCTGTGCCACGCTTTGCACTGAGTGCTGGGGACCCTGAGCCAAGGCAAACAGAGCCCCCCTCTAAGGGACTATCCAATCCAGTGGGAGACGTTGACATGGACATGTGGCTGTGCCAGTCCTAAGGAGTAGGGGTTACGGAGTGATTGCCCGGCCTCGTTACGTGGGGGTGGAGTGGATATGTGAGGATAGAACATGGTCAGTGGAGGTTTGAAAGAGGATAGGCCTTTGAGCTGGGCCTCTGAAGGATGAGTAGGAGTTTCAGGAGAGGGACTAGAGAAAGATAATTCTAGGTTGTGGGTACAGCAAAAGCTCAGAGGCACTAAAGAGAGCATGATGCTCCTTGACACTCTCCTTGCCAGGGTCACCAAGGACTCCTGACTCCACAGTCAGGACTGAGGACGTCCGTAGTCCTTGCAGGCCACAGGGCCCTGTTGACCACTCCCAGGACACTTGTCCTCATGCACATCTGACAAGTCAATAGTCTCCAGCCCTGGCTTCCTTCTCTCTCATGTTGCAGCTGCCTTCTGGCCGTCCAGCTCAACATGCTTGAAAAGGTCTGCACCCTCTCTTCCGCAGCCCAGCGCCAAAGTCACCCCAGTCCTCTGCCTCAGCACCAGCTCCTGGGCCAGCTCCTTCCGCCCATCCCCACCACCCCTACCCACACAGTTGTTGTACCCCCATTGCTCAAAAGCTGCCCTTCAGGCCAGCCAAGCTGCAGCTCTGGTCCAGCCCTGCAGTGCCTTGGGCTCTGTTTACCAAAGAGGCTGCATCCTGGATGTCTCAGCACCTCTGTCAAGGGCGAGCTCAGAGGCGCTCCATTCTCTGCTTTTATTGGTCTAAAGCTAGGGACCGCTTCCAGGGCCTGTCTGTCGCGGGCAGGGTCTCCGGAGCCCTGTGGGGGAGGAGGATTCGGACTGAAAGGAACACGTTGGAGTGTGGCTGTTGTCTCCTGAGGCGCACACACACTTGGGCTCAGCAGCCCAGGAGGGAAGCCTCCACCCATTTCTGGGAAAATAGGTCTTTCCCTCCTTTTGGACCGTGAGTTTGCGCTTGTGTAAACCATTTTGAATGATCTTGGCGTTTAAGGCGCTACAAGGGCCACTTCTCCCCATCAAAGCCAGAGACGCTGTGCCTGGCGAAGTTACACCCACCAGGAATGAGGCCGCCCCTCCTCCCGGGCAGCCGGGGCTGGGGTTTCAGAAAACAAAGTACTTCGCTGCTGTCCTCGCCAGTAAGGACGCGAGGCGTGCAGGAGAAATCAGCCAAGCACGTTTCAGCATCGGGGGACCAGCTCGGAGGCCCCAGGTCCTGGTTCTTCCTGGTCCAGAGCTGGAAAGAAAGAAGCGGAAGAAGTGTTTGAATACTGTGCTGTGAAGGGAACAGTCCTGCAGCGAGGCGGTTGTGATATTAGAGCAGGCCTCCTAAGAGATCCCCTGGCTCTGAGCTGTGATCCACACGCCACATTCTCAGACAGCTGGTCGCCCAGCGTGGGCTGCGCCTGCCGCTCGGAGCTGGCACACTGGCGGGGACCAGGTAATGCTCTAATTTCCCTCGTGCAGATGCGGCCAGGAATATCTTAATTTATTGGTGTGCTGGCATGCAAGAGGGAATGCTGCCGGTGCAGCCTTGCATAACTATTAGCAAAAAATGGAGCTGATAGGGGCTTGACTTTTCCTAAAGTGGGTTTGAAATAATCATCGTCTTTTGTTGTGTTTGGAAGGGCTTGAACAATTCTTAATTATTTAATTATGGATATGCAAGTAATACACTGGGAATGGCCCTGCCATTCCAGGGATACTGAGCAGAGGAAAATGTTTAGTTACCGGAGGAAAAAAAAAGTAGTAATTAAATCCAAGTGTGGTTTGTATCATGCCACGCTACTGCGTCAGCAACGTGGGCGGGAAGAGCTGGGCCTCACCTTGGAAATTCTTACGTAATAATAGTAGCATCAGTAGCATCGCCCCCTTCCTCCAGGCGAGGCCTGCAGAGTTGGCAAAGCTCTTCGCGTTTGTGTGTGCTGTGTCAGGTTAGGGCTCTGGGGAGCGGGTGCTCTTGTGCCCATTTTACAGAGCAGGAAGTGAAGTCTCAGGGACTTGCCCAAGGTCTCACTTCACTCTGGGCTTGGAGCCACAACTTGTGTTTCTAGGCCCCCACAGAGGCTTGTTCTTCCTGCTCTGTCGCTGGAAGGGGCTGAGCCGAGTTCTGCTTCACAGTGACTTTTCTCTCTCCAAAGAGCCTAGGCCAGCCTCAACAACTTGGGTGACTGCCTGAATTGTGTGTCTGACTCCATGGCACGCTTCTCGTGAGGGGCACCTTGTAATTATCCCATATAAGCATTCATTGTATTCATGTCATTAATTTTGTTTGGGCTATTACATTTGATAGATACATTAAGCATTATATAGTTCTCTTTATACATGAAATTGAACTGCCTTTGAACAGTCAGCCGGCTAATTGCCGGTAATTTGTGTTGCTAACGAGAGGCAGAATAGTGGTATAACATTAGACTCAACAGTCAGTTAACAAATTTGCCGATTCAGATTGCAGAGCTCGCCCTCTGTGGCAGAGGCAGGCTGCATGTCACACGTGAATAGATTTCTTGAAACGCGTGGAACTGAAAACAACAAATTCTTACCCCTCCCCGAAGGACTGTGCACAGGGGCTGGCAGTTCAGGGGCGATGGGTGATAGTGGGTGTGTGGATCTGAAAGATGTGAGATTTTGGGGGAAAACCTGGGGTGGGAGGGAAGGTTTGGGCTGCTCCCCTGGGGGTAAGGGGCTGTGCCCTCGCCTCTGTCCTGAGTCGTCTCCCATGCACCCCTCGCCGCCATCTGGAGGCGCTGTGGGTCTCTGCGCTTGAACATAATTAGATGGTTTCTGCGCTGGATCTTCCACTGGGGCCTTGCCAGCCTAAGGGGCTCTTGGGAGGGGATTGGGTGAGGTCCTCAAGCCCCTTCCACCACAGCCAAAAGGTAATTTGGAAAAGGGTCGTGGTGGGGGAGGCACAGCCACTGTGTCGTCCTTCCTTGGATGCTGTGGCCATTTGTCATCCCCATTGAGAAAGGCATGGCAGCACCCTGAGAGGTCCGGGGCAGGTGCGCTCTGCTAAGGAAGTGATTAGGGTGGCGACAGAGCCCTGACTGTGTCTTCCCCAAATTCATATGTCAAAGCCTCTGCCCCCAGGACCTCCGACTGTGCCTGTGTTTGGAGATCCGGCCTTCCGAGAGGTGAGTGAGTTAGAGTGAGGCCTTAGTGTGAGCCCCAGCCCAGTGTGACTGTGTCCCCGTAAGAAGACAAAATCTAAACACAGAGGAGAGACCGTGGGAGGACACAGGGAGAAGGCAGCCACCTGCAAGCCAAGGAGGGAGCGTCAGAAGAAACCGACCCCCGACCCCGGATCTTGGGCTTCCAGCTGCCCGAAAAGAGGAAATAAACTTGTGTTGTTTAAGCTGCCCAGGCCGCGGTATGTTGTCTGGCAGCCCGAGCTGACTAGGCAGGTGGTCCCAGCAGTTCCATGAGAATGGGCTGGGACGGTGTGGGATGGACGTGCCGCAAAAGTCCCAGAAAACCAAAGGGCAGCAGCCCGCTGTCAAGCTTGAAAAATATAGTTTTAGGACAAAGAAAATGATACCCCAGGCTCATGCAGTAGATAGCAGCCACTCAGAGTATGTTCCACAGTGGAGGGCCGGGTCCTACGAGGGTCTGACAGACCTTGTTTGGTAGCCCCAGTTAGTGACCTAGGGACCCAGGGCTGCTGGGGGAGGGATCTCCTTTGCTATTTGAAATGGGCTGCACAGAGGCCTCTTGCCCCCCTGCACCAGCCATGTGCGGCCCGTGTTTGCCTGGAAGACGTGGGACAGGGTTGCGTTCCTGTGTCTGCCTTTACCAGGCATGCGGGTGTTGGTGCCTACAAACCAGCATCTGAGAAAGGGACGTTTTAAGCCTGGAAGACAATGCTTGTGGTTGTCTGAGGTCATTCCAGCAAATCTCTAGGCCTTGTTTCTGCTCAGTGAACAAGCAGGTCCGTGACGGACACATTCCTTAGCACTTCAGGCTCTGCTTCCTCCTGCCCACTTCTCCAGCTCACAATTGAAAAGAATTTAATTTCTTTTAACTTATAAAGTAAAGTAACAGAAATCATTTGGATTCTCCACTTCTGGGCAAATTGTTGCTTTTCCCAGGGTTGCTGTACTTGATTATGGGATAAATAGCTTAAACATGATTAATATATGTTATTGATTGTTAATCGGTGCTGTGTCACACTGTGCTAGGCACCCTGGTGTTTCTGGATATAGATTTGGTACAGTCTCCATCCTGGAGGGCCTTCCTCTCTGGGCAGTGGGCAGTTGACTTTGATGATATGTGTGTGTGTGTGTGTGTGTGCATGGATGAAATGTATATACAGCGTGTGAGCACTTTTCTAGGTGGTTAATGTATTTGTAAAGACAATTATGTTATTAGGATAAAATTGATAGGTTTAATGTTTCTGTGCCTAAATATATTCATTTTCAAATAGTTTTGAATCCATTGACATTTCATACAGAATGGAAATGGTGCCACCATTGTGATTATTTTGTCCCTGCTTATGGCGTAATTAGCTAATCACAATATGTTTTTCTGATATCAAATGCCAGCTTTATCTGAAAGATCCAAATGTCAGCACCCTATCAGTATCCTTGGCCACACTGTTCGAGCTATTCTTCTCCAAGGATGGGAACATTTCCTATACAGGAAATGAGAAAACCCACCACCTGAAATTGGCCAACAGTCCCAAAGACATGCCTGTTTGTTGCCATCAGGCCGTGAAGCCCTCAGGGCGCCGCCCTGAGCTGTTGCCTAAGATTCCAGCCCAGGAGGGCCTCTCCGGTCGCACTGTGTTCTCCCTGGCTGGCCTTTCCCTCTGTTTTCCAGCCAGCCAGGGATAGAGAGAAGAAGTCTGAGCTTAGTTTCGAGTAGGACACTAAGAGAATCTCATCTTTAGAGGGTTCCATATATAAATTAATACTTGTACATTAAATTAATAAATTAATACTTGTAATACAGGCAAGACATTCACATATAGACATAGATGGGAAGGGTGGATCCTTGAGAAAGTTGTGTGATGTCTGTTAATCAGTGATGGCAATTCGTTGATGGTGGCATTCATTCCAGTGAGTTAAATATAGAAATTCAAAATGGCACTACCAAGTCATTTTCATCAACATAGATGAATTTTATTATTTTTTAATCAGAAAAGTAATCCCTGCTCATGGAGAAAAGATTCAAATAACATAGAAGAGTATGCAGTCTCCCTTCCTCTTGGCTCCTCCCCCAATTTCCACTCCCCAGAAGCCACCCACTACTCGCTGATTTTTATGTGTCCTCCAAGAATTTTCTATCCTTATGCACAGGTACTATTCAAATGGGATCGATTATATGTGTTATTCTGCATCTTGCTTACTTCGCTTTTAGCATTGTGCCATGGACATCGTTCCATATCAACCCATTTGGTTTTACTCTATAAAAGGGGGAAAAAAAGAGTATGCATAGTGTTTTATTGGATGGCTGCACCATAACTTATTTGATCTCATCTTTCTGGATGGAGTCAAAGCATTTGCAAAGTGCCATGGGAGCATGGATGCCTCTGGATGCTGGGGAGGGCTTCAGGGAGGAGGTGACATTTGGGAGCAGGTTTTGAAGAGTGAGTTGGCGTTTGTAAGGTGAAGCCACTTTTGTTGATGACTGCAGTACGGAAGGAAGTCATGCAGGATGGGAAAAGGAATAAAGGAGGCTCAGTAGATTCAAGCAGGGAACAGAGCGGGTTTTCACAGCCCTTCCTGCCTGGAGGGGCCCCCTAGAGGGCAAGTCGAGCAGTTGGAGATGAGCCAGTTCCCTGCGTCCCCGGTTGAATGTAGGTATCAGGCAAGTCCAGAAGAACATTGGAGCATGGTGGGTTTTGAGGGGAAGACAGAATATGTGCGAATGACCAAATAGCTGAGCCAAGGATCCCAGTGTGTCAGCTGAAAACAGAGAGAGAGAGGGAGAGAACCCACTCGGCTTGCTGGTCACCTGGTTATTGCTCAGGAAATGTTGCACAGATCTGCCGCCTGGTGACATGTCAGCTCTGGCAGAAACCCGGGTTGGCAGACCCTGCTTTTTAAGCCGAGTGCCTGCCTGCCAGATCGTATTTGGATTGAGTGGCTGGTGTTCCACGAGCCTCGCCTAATAGAATTGAAAGAAAAGAAATGTTACTTTTCATCACACGAGACAACAGAGAAATGGGGAAACGGACATATTATTTCGCGGAACAAATTACAGGGGCACTCGAGGCGCTTTTGGGGAGCTGCGTGAGGAGAAGCACTCGAACATCCTGCCAGCAAACTGAGTTTTTAACTACAATTTTTTACAGATAAAATGTGTTGGGAGGATTCAAAGAAGATTAGAGCTCACCTAAGAAACAGTATTCAAATTTTACCAGCTAATGGAGGCCCAGCAAAAACTGTTAATGCCTCTAACTGTCCTCCGAGGGACAGAGATCTCAGTATTCTTATAAAAACACATTGAGCTGATTTCATTTCTGTGTCTCTGCAGACTTCCTTCGTGTAATTTCAGTAAGTGTTATAAATGTTATTTTAAGTATTATAATGATAATCCCTCCTGACAGTGGAGCTGTGCATCTCAGCCTGCCCTCCGAAGGTAATGTTTACCTCGGATGGCACATAATTGTTTGCTTTTTTCACAGTAAACTCTCTGCTCCCAACTGCTTAATCAGCCATGGAAAAAGAGAGGAGACTTTAGAAATGTTTAATGTCCTTTTGATTACGTTAGAGTCATGGGCGAGCCACATGGAGGGGGGCGGCTGGAGGAAGAGACGGCCTCTCTTCCCCTTTGTTTTTGATTTCTTTTGGTTTTTTGGTGAGTATGTGTTTGCTTTTGTCCACAGTTCTCAAGGAGGACTGCTGCGGGCTGTGGCGATCGTGTGAATCATGCACTGTTATAAACGCCACGGCCGGGCGTAAAACCACTCAGCTCCTGGACTCCTGGGGCCCTTTCTCCGAGCCTGTGTTGGGCTGGACCGGGCCTCGGGAGCCCTCCTGGCGGCCGCCGACCCCAGATTCCTGTCATGGTCCGAGTTTCTATGCTCTCAGGATCCAGAGCGCCCCGTCGGCTCTCTGAGCGCGTCCTCCACTGCCTGCTCAGTGGAAGTGAGATCTTATTAGGGCTTTGTGAAAGGGAACCTTCTCCACCCTCCAGTGCCGTCCCTCCGGCTTCCTCCGGGCATCGCATGACACATGCTTCTCTGGCTTCTTAAATATCTGAATCCAAGTGTGATCAGGAGTTTAGATGGAGTAGAGGAGGTTGGTTTCATTGCAGGTTGGAAGAATATTTGCTTCTACTGGTTTTGAGTGTTTAGAGCCCTTCTATCTTCATCTCTGTCAGAAAGTTCTGCTTTCAGCTAACTGGCAGCCATGTATTCTGTAATTCATTCAGCCAACATCAATTGAGGACTGCTCTGTCCCGGGCACTGTGCTGGGCTCTGATGAGGGAATCGATGTGTTTCCCCCACATTCGTGGAGCTTACTGTCCAGCTGGGAAAGCCGAGACTGCACAGGCAAGGGAGCCCATACGTAATTACAGACGGAGAGATGTGTCATTAGTGCGGGGATGGAGAAAACGGAAGGCCGTCAGCTAGGCTGAGCGTTAAAGGATGCGAAGGAGCCGTCCCGGTGAAGCTCCGAGGCTGGAAGTGCCGTGGCGTGTGGGGCTGCGGTGCGGCAAGCGCCAGGCCCGTGGCTCCAGTGAGGCGAGAGGCCGGGCAGCATCTGGCCTTGCAGGGTGCGGTCAGGAACTGGATGTTATTCTCTGCAGCAAGAAGGCAGTGTGGGGCTTCAAGTCTCGGGTGACGTTTTCCTATTTTAAGCTCGTTAAAAGATTGCCCTGGCTGCTGGCTGGAGACAAGACCATCAGGGAGTTAGAATGGAAGCTCAGAGTCCGGGGGGGCGGCCAGGGCTGCTGTCCCGGCTGGAGATGGTGGCCCCTGGTGGTGACACTGGGTGGGGTCTGATTCGAGATACATTTTGAAAGGGAGGTGGAGGAACTCGCTGGTAAAGGGCATGCCAGGCAGGAAAAGGTGTTGGGCCTGAGTGACTCTGGGCCACTGAGTTCCTGCAGTTGGTCAACCTCTTCCTACGTCCTCCTGTGTCCTCCCATGGGGAGGTCCTCCTGCTTCCAGGACTGACTACTGGGGTGTCTGTCTTCTCCCCCAGCCTGTTTGGAAGCCTTCAGGGTGGTCCCCTGGGAGAGGATGGAGCAGGCGTGGCAGGATTTCCTGCCTCCCGGGCCCTATGCATCGTGTTACTCACTCTCCAGCCTTGGTTTCCCCAGCTCCTCTTGGGAAGGGACTGGAAGCGTGCCTTCCCCTCCCCCCACACCCATCGACAGCCCTTCCTCCAGCCCTCACTCGGAGATCCCCGAGGTCTGCGGTATAATTGAGCTCGAGCCTTTAGTTAAAGACCAGGGCCAGTAGGTAGCTGATTCTCCCAGTCCTCAGGGTGGACGCTTGACAGGTTTCTGTGATGGGGACTGGGGAGTGAAGGGAAAGGAGGTGGAGTGACTGATAATTAAGGCATCCTGAGGGCCCCAGTCTGGTCCAGTTGGCCCGAGAGGGGTCCTCCCCAGTGGGGGCCTGGTCAGCGGGAGTGTGTGCCCCTGGAAGGTAGACAGGCTTTTTGCGGATGCCGTGGCTGGGGCAGTGGGGGAGCGGGGGGCAGGGAATAATTGTTTGGACAGAGTATTCTCAGGGCCAGCTTTGGGGTGAATTAACTTTGGAGAAAACATCTACTCTCTCTCCCTTTCCCTTGGAGAGAGGCAACAACTAGTTGAATCCATCGTCTGTCTCTCTCCTACTCTCTGCCTCCCGGGGATCCATTGCGGAATCTAAGAAAATGTTGCCAAAATCTAGGTGGAACCTCCCAGGTGTGCTGGGAGCAGAGCAAGAGGGAAAAACAATGTTTTTGTTTCTTTGAAACACACACACACACACACACACACACACAACACCTCAGTCCCAACCAAAACCAGATGAATATTTTAACACCAGAGCGTTTTGTTCAAGCCAGGAGCACACTGCCTTCCTGGTAAGGCCAGAGAATGACCTGAAAACCTGAATATTTCAGGGAACAAAAGGTCCTTGGGTCTGCTTGCCTGAGATGGGCCTCAATCCAGGGTTATTTGAAGGCCGCGTGGTTTGGGGCTGGGGGGGTGGGGCAGTGGGCAGGGTTTCTGCTGCTTCTCCTCCCTTCCTGGGGCTGCGTGCTGTGGGCCCCAGGCCCTGCCGTGGTACCAGGCAGCCGCGGGGAGCCACGGAGCGAGAAAGCGGGAGGAGGGCGGGCAGGCCAGAGGCGTGGGGGGTGGCTGGGAGATAGAGAAACAAACTCTATTTTCTGCTCGGCTGTGGCGGGAGAGCTCCCGCAGCCCACAGGCTCTCGCAGAGTGAAGCAATTTCAGACAGGCATGAGTGTCTGTTTTTCCCTGGAGCGGAGACTAAAAACCCCGAAAGCCCTTGGTTTCTCTTCCCTTAATATCCTGTTTGGAAAGTGCCGTCGTGAGAAAGTGGAGGAAATGAAGAAGATCTGAACAAATGGAAGAGACCCTTCCCCAGCTTGAACCAGCGGACCAGAGGCCTTGTTCGGGCTGCTTGGTGAAGCTGCAGAGAGGCCGCCTCTGGGGCAGGGAGAGGCGGCTGTTGCCGAGTGGGTCCTGGGCAGGTGGCCACTTGGGGACAAAGATGCAGGTTCCTGTCCTGTCTCTGGGGGTGTTTGCTGGGACTGGTTCCACATGGGTGGCTTCAAAGACTGTGCACAGAGGCGAGCCCCACTCCCTGCCCAGACTTGGGATTCTCTTTCTTGGTCTCTGTGGTCCCTGCCCTCCCCACTCTCCAGAGCCGGTCCCTTTCCTCCAAACGCAGGCGCTACGATGCCCTCTGCCCTCCTGCTCCCTCTCCCCCGCCACAGTGTGTGTGCCTGTGTCCAGGCCAGGCAGGTGCGCACCTTTACTGCCACACGAGCGCAGAGCTTCAGAACCAGCCCTGGCCTGGGGCGGCTGGGAGCTGGGTGTCTAGAAACCAGAGATGTTGTCACGTGCCTTAGAAGGGCCTCTTGCGCCTTCGTGGTGAAGGACAATGGGAGCTGCTCCTACAGTGCGGCCATCAGCTGGGCACAGGGAGAGGCTCCTCCCTGAGCAAGGAGGGCGGGGGGCTGCTGGGAGTCCTTCGACAAGCCTTCCTGCCAGCCCCTAGTCACTTTGGGGTCTTGCCCCCTTGCACTTAACCTGCTGCAGGTTCTGTAGTGGTTGGAGCGCCCTACCATCACCTTTCCAGTTTGCCCCCACTCCTTTTTGCTCTCAACATGGCTCCAAGGGAGGTAGCAGCCTTCCTTTCTCTGCACTTGGGGAGATGCTGGCTCCCGGCTGGCCTCTAGGGACCCTGGCCTCAGCAGAACCAAGGGGCTGAGAACGTGGACTCTGTCTGCCTGGGTCTGCATCTCAGTTCCGCTCCCCTCGAGCTGGGTGGCTGCAGGCAAGTCACTGAACCTCTGTGCCTGTTCCCTCCCGTTCAGGTGGTGGTGAGAATGAAATGGGCTAAGGATGTAACGTGCTTAGAGAGTGTTGGCACAGAGTAGTGATGAGTGGGTTGATGATGTTATTGCTCTGATTATTGTTTTCTTTTCTACAAATCTTCCCCATTCCTGGAGACTCAAAGTGCCTCCCCCCTCGTAGGGACCACCCCCCCCCCCAAGCAGCCTGTGCCCCACGTCTCTCATCGTCTGCCCTGGGTAGTTTGCCACCTAATCACTTACTGCCTTATTGTCTGTCTCTGTCTTTAATGACATCATATGCATTTGGCACATCTTCTCAGTTAAATTCTCTGTTCTCTGAGAGCAGGGACTTATCTGTCACCCTCCACACCCCTCATCCAAGTTCTGGACTTAGCAAATGCTTAGTAGGCACTCACTTAATTAAATAGTATTAAACTACATTTACAAAAAGGTAAAGGCCTTTCACTTCAATAAAAAAAAATATAAAGATATATATAGTGTCTGCTCTGTGCTCGACCCCGCAAATCAAGTCACGTGCTGTTATGTTCATCTGGCTGTTGAAAATGTCATGCTCGGAGAAGATAGCTGACTCGCTGCAGGTCACTGGGCTTGGAATGGCGGAGGCAGGTCTTGGAGTCAGTGCTCCGTTCCCCTACAGCAGGCCTGTGGCCAGTGAGAGTGGCCTCTGGGGCACTCAAACAGGGCTGGTCTTCTGATGGGCAGGCAGCCAGTTTACTAAGGGTTGACCATAGGCCAGGGGCTGCCATGGCCCAAATCCCTTTCCCCAAAAGCTTGATGGACTACTGGGTCCCCATGTGTATGACAGAGTGCCTGCCACTGGCTGATGTCCGGGGCAGCCTGAAGGCCTGCGTTTTTGTTCGTAGTAATTCAGTGGCACTGGGGCTAAGATTAAGTGGACTTGACTTCCCCAGAGCCCAGGGTTACTACAATGCCCAGCCCAGCCCAGCTTCTGCTCTCGCCTGTGTGTCCCCCAGGTCCCCGCCATGAGCCCACCTGGAACCGTAAGCTGCCTTGGACAGCAGCAACTCTTTCTTGTCCACTGGTCCGGTGCTGGGGCCAGGTACCACATCCTGTTGCGTGTTCCCACAGCACCTGTCTTGGTCCATAGCACGTGCTCAGTGTAGGCAACAGGGAATCCAATGAGGGCAGAGGGATTTGCCTGGTTCTGGCAATGTCCTCCAGCGGGCAACAGCACCTTCTTGTTCCGTGCTGGGCGTGGAGTTTGAGAAACCAGGTGAACTGGGTAGGGTGAGAATATTAGCCTCTGAAATAGTTCCTGCTCCTGTCTCTCCCCTGGGAGTTGGGGGTACTCCCTGCAGTAATGGTGAGGGGGCCAGGAGAGAACCAGGGCCGCCAGCCCGAGACAGAGCTGCGGAGGAGGCCCTCCTGCCAGGCCTGCCTTGGTCTCTCTCATCTACCTGTGCTGGGGGCTGGCCTAGGATGCTGTAGGCCCTGCCTCCTAGAGTCCCGGTCCTCAAAGAATGGCCCAGTGACGGGCAACCTCCCCTACCTAGGAGTGTGCTAGAGACGCGGAGTCCCAGGCCTCACTCCCGTCCTGCTGAACCAGAATCTGCTTTTAAAAAGAGCCCCAGGAGATTCACCCACTCATTCAAGTTTGCAAAGTTTGAGAAGCGCTGGGCTAGAAGCCACTTCCCCCAGGGCAAACCCCAAGGAAGATAGGAGAGTACCCTTGCTAAGAGCACACCTGCCTGGCTTCCCGGCCCAGCCCCCCATCAATGCAGCGCACCTGGGTTGCGGCCTCTCCCGGCCTCGCTTTCCTCCTGGATAAAGTGAGGATCATGGAAACAGTTGGCTTTTCTCCTTGGGCCGCCGAACGAGGATTAGACGTAATAACATAACCTATGTTCCTGCTGTAGCCCGCAGCCCAGCATCGTGAGTGCTGGTGAGCGTGCCGTTAGCTCGCTTTAGGAACGGCAGAGTGAAGGGGCTGCGGGGAGTGGGAGGGAAAACACTGTGATTTGTGAAGTTTGTTCTGCACTGGGCTTGTTTAGTGGAGCTTAACTCAGGAGCTAAATACCAGCTAGGACTCCCTGTAGAATTATTACACGGAGTAGCAGGGAAAGGGGAGCCAGAGTTAATGCTGGTGATAGCAATTTTTCCTTAAATAAAAAAAAATGTGCTAAAAGCAAGTAAAACCCCTGGTGATCGCGAGTGAATTGCTGAAGTTCTCTTCGCAGATCCGCTTTCCTGAGTGATGAGCGTGTGTGCGGGAATGAGTGGCTTTTCCTTTCCTAAGGAGAGGGCAGGGCCCCGCGATGACCCCTGGCTCTGGCTCCCGGTCCGCGTGCTCCGCGTGGGGAAGCCACGGCCGCGAGGGTGGGTGGAGGTGCTCCCTGGGCAGAGCGGGCATCTGGGCCTCCTGGCAGCTTAAATACCTCCGATTAGAAGTGGGGCTGGCAGAGGTGCTGGAGGAGGCCTCGCGCCTCCTCTGCTGGCGTGCTTTGAAGGGAGTGCAGTTGTGAGACTATTAAAATGTTATTTTGATAATTAAGCCGCAGCTGTTCCGAGGGCGGCGGGGCAGGCGGCAGAAGGCACGGTGCTCTCACAGGCTCCGAGGCGGGGACCGGGCGAGGAGTACAGGGCTTGGGGCTGGGCACGGGCCGGGCAAGGCTGGTTGCAGGAGTGCGGAAGACCCCTCTCACCGTGTCCGAGGTGGTCCCTGGGTGACCAGAGGGGACAGTGGCTTCAGGAGACCCTCTCTCTGGGGCAGGGTGAGCTGTTCCCCCCGTGGGGATACCTACCAGGTTTCAGCACAAACTATCAGTCAAGTAGCTGACGGCGATCCCTAGATCAGTGGTTCTCAAAGTGGGGTCCCAGCACCAGCACATCAGCATCACCCGGTAACTTATTGGAGATGCAGGTTCTCAGCCCCACCCAGACCTGCTGAACCAGCAACTCTGGGAATGAGGACCAACAGTCTGTGTTCTAACGGGTCCTCCAGCTCGACTCCGATGCTCGCTGAAGTTATAGAGCCGCTGTCCTTAAAGGTCACCTGGCAAATGGGGCTCAGCATGCCAATGCACCCTTAGAGATTGGTGAGGCTGGCTAGTAAGGTGTGGGTGGGGCGTGAGAGGCATGGCACATAGGCATCCCTGATCTGGTCCTATTCCTTCAGTGTACTGGATGGCAAAGAGAAGCCCAGAGAGGGGAAGTGGCTTGTCTAAGGCCACAGAGCAAATCAGAGCAAAACTGGAAGTAGTAATCAGCTAGCTCTCTTGATTCCAGATCATTCTGTTAGACTATCTTTCTGAATGCTGAGGGCAGAGCTTGGAGAGAAGAGGTTTCAAGTGGAAGTGATGAGGTAAGCCAAGGAGAAGCCCAAGGTTTATCGACCCCGAATATATTTACCTTCCTGGAATCTCCCAGCATTCTCTAGTCATGTTCTGCTGGGATTTTCTGCCAACACCCGCATCCATCCACCCACCTACGTATCCACCTGTCTATCCAGCCAGCCGCCTCTCACCCTTCTACTGTTCACTCCTACCTTCCGTCAGTCCGCTCATCCTTCACCCTCCCTTTGGCCACATATTCGTGCATCCATCCAAATATTCAAGTGGCCGTCACTCACCCCTTTGCTTGTCCAGCCCACCCATGCATCCATCTATCTCATCAGCCGTCTAACCATCCGCTCATTAACCAAACATTCCCCCTCTCGCTCCCGCCCCGGAGCCTACTATGTACCAGGCATTTTTATATCATTCTCAACCAAGAGGAGCTTAAGCTAACCCTGGTCCCAGGAGCTGGCCATGTCCTGTAAGACACTGTTCAGCTAGGACCATGACAGAGATCTGGTCCTCCCACAGCTTTGCCTAGGGCCTCCTGCCTGCACCCTCCTCCCCCGTCCCTCCCAGGGCACCTCATATGCAGGCTTGACTTATTGCCCCCACCTCTGTCCCCTCTTTCATCCCTGCTCCTCTGAGCTATGGTAGTGGCGTATCATCTGGTCTCCCCTCCTCCAGCCTCTCCCAACTCATGTGCTGTCGCTCATATTCTGGAAGTGTGTAGTCATGCCATTTCTCCACTTAAAAGACACCAGTGGCTCCTCATTACCTGCAGAACAAGGCCCACAGTTGTATTGTCATCTGATGCAATCCGTGCTCATTCCCAGTCTGTTTATCAACCTCTGACCCTCTCGCTTCCAACCTCCGTTCCAGCCTAAGCAGGTGCTTGGTTGCTCCTGGGCGTTTTTGCACATTCTTCCGCACATGCTGTCCTCCTTGTCTAAAATGCCTTCACCCCACTCTCCTCACTCCTCCCGTTGAAATCTTTTCCCTGCTCCATGGGGCCGCTCCAGTGCCCCCCACGACCTTACTCATGACATCTGCTTATGTCTCCCATGGGGATGGGACATCCCTCTGCAGAATCCCGTGTCATCTCTGGTCCCACATCATTGTGTGCTTGGCTCTCGTTTGCAAGGCTCGTGCTCATGGTGGATGGCGGCCAGTAGCAGGTCTGTGCCATCTCCAGCACAGCGCCCAACACACAGCAGGTTCAGCTTCTCAAGTGGGCTCACCGACATGTGTCTAAGATGCATTTATAAGTGAGAGACCTAGGAAGGCCTATTAGGGTCTGACTTTTGGGTTAAAAGGCCTTAAACGTTGTTGTTTGCCTCATGGCACCCACAGGACCTGGCGCATAGTAGGTGCTTAATAAACGTTTTATGACTGAAAGAATGAATTAAAAAATTCACCCTCCCCTTTAATGTTGTTTGTAATTTCAAACTAAATATTGACCAAATAAAGCAAAAATAATACTAAAGTTTCGCAAACCAGCTTCGCCCGTGACGTGTGGTCACCTAGGACCACATCTGTCTGCTCACTTGTCCGTGTCTGTGGATTCTAGTGGGCAGGGGCTGTCTTCCCGAATCTGAACCCCAGTGCCCTGCACAGAACCTGGCACCCTCCCTGCTCTTCCCGACTCTCTTCTGCTCCCCTACCCAATCTGTTGTCTGTGTCGGACTCGAAGCGGCTTTCTGAGTGGGGCTCCCTGTCGCCCTGAGAGAGAGACGCTCCGTGCCGCCCATAGGCCCTGCCAGCTCGGCACTTCCCTCCCCGTCCACACCCGCCTGTCCCCAGCACTGGCTGGTGCTCTCTTGCATGCCGGCCACACTGCCTCTCGCTCACCTCCCAGGCACAGGCCTTTGGGCCTGCTGCTCCCTTGGCCTTGGCACTTTCCCCACTCAACACGTACCCCTTACTGCTCTCACTGCGCCTGCTCGGTGCCCTTCTCCCCGGTCAGCTGCCTCCATCTCTCCCTCTGGCTGTGCTTGGCCGCTGTCGCACTGTGTCCGATGGTGAGTATCTTCCTCCCTTGCTGGACTGTGAGCTCCCAGCCGGCAGGTGCCACTGGGACCTGCACACAGCAGGCTTCTGATACGTGTTGTTTGAATGAATAAATAAAAAAGCTACATGGTAGGTACTTAGTAAATGTTTATTGAGTGAATACACAAACGGCACAGAGTAGGTGCCTATCGAATGTTCGTTGAATAAACAAACAAATGAGTGAATAGAGAAGGATGCTTGGTGCCTTCTTGGAAGAGCTCTGGCCAGTCAAGCCCCTGTAGCCAGGGAGACTGTCTGTCCATCCATCCCCCCAGCCTTCATGGAGGGCTCCAGGAGGCTCCGCACAGCCAGGCCTCTGACCCTAGGCCTGCCTCTCGCCCAGCACTCACAACCAGGAGCTGTGTGAGGGGTGGAGACAGAGGCCTTGGAAGCCACTGCTGACACAGGGGTGCCGGGGGCTGGGGTTGGGGTTGGGGTTGGTGGTGGAGCCTGCCCTGTGGTCACAGCTGTCTGCACTTGTGTGATCCTTTCAACTCTGCAGCCACCGGGTCCAGCCCTGATCCAGAAACATCTTCCAGAACATCTGTTTTCCTCCTCAATCAATACGCTCCCCAAAGAGGGCCAACTTGCGAAATATTATATATAACATCAAACATGCTGTCCGAATTCAATTAAGTGATTTGGTTGGGGAAGAATGTGGTAATTAACCCTACTGTTTTGGAGCAAATTGTAGCAAGCTATTTCATTCTTCATTAACAGGCACCTCTCTTGACTCCACATGAGCTAAAAAAAAAAAGAGGGAGAGGAAGAAAATAATTAAATAAATAACTAAATAACCCCCACTCAGCACAATTTATAAGAACTTTTCCAGGCTTTGACTTCCAGCTCTCTTTTGCTGTGTGACCACAGCGAAGTCACTTAACCTCTCTGAACGTCAGCCTTTCGATCTGTAAAATGGGGCTATTATACCCATCTCACAGGGTTGCTGTGAGGATTAAATGACGTCATGAATGAAAAAGCACAGTTCCCAGCATGCAGTGGCCCTTCATGAAAGGGCCGCCGTGGCACGGAGGTACCCTGAGGCTGGATGATTCATGTTCACTGGTCAGGGCCACGCTAGAAGTCGTGTTTCTACCAAGGCAGGGCCTGAAATGCCTCTCAGAGTGTTCTCTCTTCCTAGCATATCTGGGAGGTTCTGGGAGCGGGACTGAGGAGACACCTCAGGATTTTGCTTCTTTATCACCCACGGTCCGCAGCTCAGGGCAGCTCAGAGGTGGAGGGGCTGTGCACAGACTCCAGCTTAGATCCCGGCCTGCCGCTCAGCAGCGCGGTGACCCCTGGGCAAGTAAGCTCTTGTTGCATCGTGTTCCTCCTCTGTAGAATGGGGATGATAAGAATTAGAACTGATTTCCTAGGATTAAATGGGTTTAATCGGTGGAAAGCACTTCAACTATTCTGGACACAGAGTAAGCTCCCAGTTCTTGTCGGTTTTTGTCATTTTATTTAAGCTTTCAACTCGGAACGGCCCATTTAGTCTGCCGGTTGGTTTCTGTGGGTGCTTCACTCGTCAGGCTGGAGAGGGTCTGCAGAGGCCCTGTGACAGTGACAGTAGGGGCCACCATCACAGTGACAGTAGGTACCACTTATCAGGGGCCTGCTGTGGGTCACAGGAGATGCAGAGGAGACACTGAACATCCACTTTTTCATCATTGTCACAATAAGCTTGCTGTTACTTTCGTCCTCCAAGTGAGGAAACTGAGGCTCTTCAAGTCTCCCAGCAGAGGCAATACGGGCAGCTGGAAAGTCGTGGGGCTGCGATTTGTACCCAAGCCTGTGCAACTGCAAAGCTGCTGTCTTTTCACCTGCCCTGCCACCACCCGGGAGGACGCACCTTCCAAACCTGACCTCGCTGGCATCTGTCCGCGCTGTGCAGACCACTTTCCTATCCACAGCCTCACTGGGCTGTCCATAAGTCTCTGGTGACTCCCATGGAGCGAGACCCTCAGCAGCTCTCTGCTGCTGGGGCTTATTGTGGATAGGCTCACACTCCCTGGTAGATGGGAAAGTGGTCAGGAGGCTGTTGTCATGCCGACAAGAAGAGATGGTGGCCTGAAGGAGGTGCGAGCAGTGCGGCTGGAAAGCAGGGGGTGAATTCTGGAGAAATCGTGGTTAGTCCACAGGGGTGTGCACAGTAGGTGCTGGAAGAGTTCCTTGGAGGGAGTGGGGTCTTTGGAGGGACAGTGTTCTGGGAAAGGTTCTAGATGGGGCTGCTGGGGCTCGATCTGACTCCCCAAGGAGGCAAGGGGTCATTTCAGACAGGGAGGATGTGGAGAGCAAAGGTTGGAGGCGGGAAGACCTGTGACCAGCTGTGGGGACTACAGGGAGGCTGTGACAAGGTCTTTGCCTTCAACGAGCTCCCTGTGTGTTTGGGGACAAAAGGCCTGTGGCCCCTAGTGGCTCAAGCAGAGTGACATTCGACACCAGCTATTCTGCAGAGTCAGGCCGGCTGTGAAGTTCAGCTCTCAGGAGGGGCACCAGGGAGAGGAGTGGGCCAGGAGGTGTGGGTCCCCAGAGGACCTGCCTGAGCAGGGACATCTGTCATTCATCCATGCATTTGTTCGCCATCACTGTACTCCGGACTGTGTAGCAGGAGAGCAGGGGGAGGGGGAGAGAGGCAGACAGATGGACAGTAGGGGACAGACCTCTCCTGGGAGGAACCGAAGCTTTAGGGGGAACATAGTCGTCAGGGCTTTTGTTGTTGCAAGAACCCAGACCCTCCTTCAAATTGGCTTAAGAAACCAAGGCACTGGGTTCACAGGGCCAGTCCTCAAGGCCCGGGGCCCACCATCAGCACAGGGCCTCCCCAGCTGGGAGGGAAAATGGCCACTAGCCCCTCCAGGCGCCCATGAGCTCCACAAACCCAGGGGCAAGGCCTTTGAACCCCAATCTGGAGATTGGCTCTGATAGGCCAGGTGTGGGTCACGTGTTCATCCCTGAACCAATCACTTTATCCAGAAGCATGGAATATGCTGCTTGACCAGGCCTGAGTCCCATGCTCACCTAGGGCACCGGGGCGGAGGTCAACCTCCGGTTCCCCAAAGGATGTCTGGGTCCGTGTTCCCAGAAGAAGGGAGAATAGATGGCAGCAAGAGTAAACCAAATTCCACTTCAGGGGGAGTAAAGGCTGGCTCTCCCCTGTGGGACATGAGTCGCTTGAGCTGGGTCTAAACATCTCAAGGGAGAGGTGAGAAGCTGGCCACTCACAGAGGGGTGCGTCCACGGAAGAGAGGTCTTCTGGGCCAAGAAATGACGAATTCTGGTGGAGGCCATATGGGCAAAGGGGGCCCCCCTGCCCTCTCAGTTTCCTAACACCGCAGGCCATTGGTTTTCCTGCTCGTGGACTGGACGTCCACTCTTTGCATCCTCTCCCACTGTTCCTGTTGAGGACATTCCAGGATTGGAATGGGAGCTTTTGCCCCAGGCCGCCGGCGGTCTGAATCCGGCTTGGCCGCCATGAATGGTGATTGAGATGGCAGGTCTTGCTGTCCTTTGAACCCCCTGGTATCTGTCCAGCCTGGCTCTGTCTGGGTGGTGTGTGGTGTTTTCTAGGCAGAAGCCCAGAGCTCACCCCTCTTCCTGCTTTGCTGAACTATTTGTCAGCATCGTGGGGGATCACTCTAGGAGCTTCATATCTCTTTTTGGTCCCAAGAGGGAGACAGGTTGGTTTGGGTAATGAAAGGATCAGCTAATGCCATCCTGGGTCACATCAAAGCCAGCCAAAGCCACATGAGCCCGCTCGTCCCAGCTTCCCGGGTGTGGCAGTTCATGTTGTTGGAGACCTTGGCCCTAGTCCCAGCCCTGCTTCGACTTGCTTCATGAGCTTGGGCAAATCTCCCTTCTGTTCTGTGCCTCAGTTTCCTCATTTGTCCACACAGGAGCATGAACACTTTCCAAAGGGTAAAAGTGGACTCATGAATGATGTCATCAACTTTGCCGTCTTCCTTTATGTCCCTAGAGCCTTACGACCCACCTTGTGATATTTCCCAGTGTGCTGACTCTGTCTTACCCCTTGTCTGTCCCCTTGCTGCAGCTGGGGGCCTCAGAACACGTGGCCCTCATTTTAGGATTAATGCTTCTCTCTGTTGGGAGAGTCAGCTATGAGATTCGTAGACTGGCTCCCCCCCTCAAGGTTGCTGCCTCCCCCATCCTCCCCTGCATCCTCCCGCATCCTCCTCCTCACCCACCCTGCCTTCCGAGGTGGAGCTCAGCCCTGTCACCACCTCCCAGTGCTGGCCGCTGAGCCATTAGCCTCACTTCTCACTGGCTGCGCATCAGCACAGTAATCATTTTCAGATTTACAAGCATTAAATATTTTAATTTAATGCCTTGGCTCTCTTGTAATTCATGCACTTAATTATATGATAATTACTCAAATGAAAGAGATACAGCTGCTGCCGAATCAATTCTAAGGGAAGACTGGGTTTGAGTTGGACTGATTTGGGGAGGTGGGTCCACCCCCTCCCCTTCCCCTCCAGCCCTTCTTCCTTGGAGCCTCATATTTGGTAACAGCCCCTCCTGCCCCAACAAGTAGCGGGTGCTGGGGAGTCTGCATGCATCTGCCGCAGGCCGGTGTGGGGCCTGCCCTGGCTGGAGACCCAGGCTCCTGCGGGTGCTGCTCTGCAAACAGCAGTCTAATGGCCGATACGCAGGGAGGGAGAAATCTTGGGCCCTCCTTGGGTGGCAGAGAGGAGGGTCCCTCTCTGTGAGAGCAGAGGAGGCTGTGAATGCTGTCTGGGGCCTCTGTGGCAGGTGGAGAAGCCAGGGAGCCTGTCTCTTCCTTCGTGATGGATGTCTGGGGGCGGGGTGCTGGGGAGCAGACTTCTCTGAGCCTCTCCACTGAAAATGGAGAGGGGCCTGGGCCTCCTCCTGCTGACTCCAAGGGCTTTGCAAAGACAGTCAGGAGCGATGGGTGGGTGGTACTATCTGGTGGGAGCACCTTCCTTGTTCCTATCACCCCTGCCCCTCCTCCTCCCCCCTCCCTTCCCCCTCCGTCCCTCCCCTCCTCTTCTCTCTCCTCTCTCCTTCCATCCTTTCCCTTTCCTTTGTATTTTCCTATTTTTCTCTTTCCCTATTGACGTCTGAAGTTGTGTTGGATGCCTGAAGGGTACTGGCTATTTTGTAACAACTGGCACTATTCATGTTTGGCAAATATTTTAACTCCTCCCTCCCCACCATGTTTGCAGAGCCCCATTGGGTCTGATGGTGCTGAGTGGATTGACCAGAGGCCCTTTCCGGTTGAGGGTCCAGCAGATTTGAGAATCAGGCGGTGTTGCCTTGGGCCAGGCCCTGCTTGGGTGTGGGGACAGCAGCCTCTGCAGACCTGAGCCTGCAGACCTGAGCCTGCTTCCGTAGGGGAAAAGCCCTCCTCTTACCAGGAATCCAAGCAAAGGGCCAGTGAGAGGAGCCCTGGGGCCAGGCCCTGCTTCCAATGGCACAAGGTGCTCTGGCCAAAGCTTGTGAAAAAGTTGAGTCAGGAGAGTAGAATTTCCAAGCCAATAACAAGCTCAGGCCTCTGAAAGTTCCCTCGCTTTTAGGGCGGGGAACCGCCGGGTCCATGGGATGACCTCGGCCACTCTGGGCGCGCGTGGTTCCCAGGCCTGGGAGAGCTGGGTGGTGTGTTTTGCTGAAGTGCACATTTGCACTGAAAAGGGTTACAAATGGTTCGCCCCGTATGCAGACAATTTTCAGCTAGCTTACAGCAGCTGCGGCGCCGTGCTGATAGATTAAAAGCAGCAACCAGCCCCAGAATGAAGTGTATTAGAACTCCTGCTGGGTCGAGCTGGGGAGAGGCCCACACAGCTGTCATCTAGGCCAAGTTTCCAACCGAAACCTCAAGAACAGGATGGAACTCAGAGAAAAGTGAGCTTTCTAAATGGGGTGGCCGGCTGTTAATCAGGAGAGGGGGAGGGCCTGGCGGAATGCTGGGCATTTGGAGGAGGAGGGGGCGATTGGTGGGAGTGTCCCACCTGGACCGGGAGCTTTGTACAGCACTGTGGCTCCTGGGGCCAATAACAAAGAGGCTGCTGCAGGCGTGGGCCCCGTGGTGGGGCCCCGCTGCCCAGCCTCTCCCTGCACCTTGCTTCAGACAGCTGGCTTGGGAGGCAGGTGAATACGAGGGGCATCCAGGTGTTTCCACATTACGTCCAAAGGGCCCCGAGAGCTCAGTGCCACTGCCCATGCCCCCTGGCTGAAAGGGCACGGTGGCTCTCGGGTTTAGGAGGCTGTACGGTCTACCTTTTTCCAGGAAAACTTCACTGCCAGAGTCTCCTGCCGCCACTTCCCCTCCTTGCTGCCACGTGGGGGCCCGGCCTTGTGACTTCAGTTTCCAGGCCTTTAGCGATGTCTTCTGTTTTTGTGTGAGAAGGGCCCTCGGGAGGCGTCTGGCTCTGCCCCGAGTCTGACTCGAGCCTGGGGGTGGTTCCTTTCCATTGTCACAGATGTCACTTGAGAGCCCAACTAGACCACCCCATTCTTGGAAAAATCAGAATGCCGAGGTTGGAAATCTGAGTACATTCTTTTTTTTTTTCTTTGATGTGTCCTTATTTTTGCAAAAAGCAAAACGCTTCCCACTGGAAGGGCCAGGTGAGTCCTTATTGACAAAAACCGGAACAAATCCAGCTAAACTGTTCCTAGCAATGTGGTTATAGATGGAGTAGCGTACGCCCGTAATTCAGCTGCAGTTGTGTATGTGGGATATCAGGGTGAATTCATCCGTTTTGCAAACATTTCCTGCGTCTGCATTTGGGCAGACCTTGTGTAAGCATTAGGTGTATTTGATTCTTGAGGAAACACAAACCCAGGCAAAGAGCCTGCTGGTAAATGCCGCTGAACCTCTGCTGTCACACATCCACTGGGACGGCCCTGTGCTGGGAAGGAGTTTGGCTTCCAAAGCCACCATGCCTGCCCCTGCCCGTCAGGTGGCGGGAAACGAGCTTGGCTTGTCGGTGGCGTGATTGGAGCGAACGTGGAGGTGGCGCCCGCTTTCCTGACGTGCAGTCGGGCGTCAGGGGTTTGCTTGGATTCCTGAGCTGGCCCTGTGGTGAGGTGGGTGAGTTGGAACCGCAGTCTGGGTGAAGCAGGGGTGCAGGCAGATGCCATTGGCTTGGTCCACCATGGTGCAGGGGTGTGGGTGGGAGCGGTGCAGACAGGTGAATGGGCCAAGGACCCCGCTCTGGGAGGGAGACCACCCAGGTTTGGGTTCCGGCTCTGCCTCTTGCTGTCTGCATGACCCTGGGCAGGCTGTTTAACCTGCCTGTGCCCCAGTTTCCTCATCTATAAAATTAAGATAATGAGCATGTCCCTCAGAGGGCTGTCATGCAGATTAAATGAGATAACATGTAAAATACTTAGAACTAAATTTGGGCATTGTAAATACCCAGCGAATGTGGCAGTTTGGTCAAATTCCTCTTTATCTAGAATAGTTGCACAAGAATCCTAGAACCTCAAGTCATGTAGTTTGACTCTGGAATCCATTCAGAAGTCTTTTCTACAAATTCCCAGCTTTCCTTGAATGCCTTCCATGATGGGGAACTCACCCTAGGCTGCCATTACAGTCATAGACAGCTTTCTTGGACCCACTTTCCAAACTCTGTACTTTTTTGACGGTTCTTACCTGGTACAGACTTTCCTGACTTTGTCTTCAGTGTGGAGGCCCAAGGAGAGTCACTAGCTGTCACCCACTGGGTGCTTACAAGGTGTCAGCCTGTGTGCTAAGCACGGTACATGCATTATTTCATCCATCCTCCCTAGTCCTAAGGGAAGGGATTATTTTATCTGCATTTTACTGATGAGGAAACAGAGGGTCCGAGAATTGACTTAAGGGTCACACAGATCCGAGTGGGCTGGCTGGAACTGAGATCAGGTTTGTCTGAGGTCAAAACCCTTGTTCTTAACCACTAGGCTTTCCAAGCCAGCTCAAAACCAACCAACAATTCTTTGCTCTTTTCCCTGCTTCTCCCGTCTCCATCTCAGCCAGCCTACTTTCCCGCAGCGGTTTCCTCCCATCCATGTGTTAGTGGCATGAACTGGGGAGAGTGTGTAGGGCCGTTCCCTTAGGTAAGCTGTTAGATATCCAGTTCCTTGCAGCACCATTAAGCTGGTAGGATAACTTCTATCTGTAGGAGACAGAAACCACTTGCCACTGTTGTATAGTCTCTTAAATTAATAAAAGTAATAATCTGATAAACTGGTTATTGTAATTTATCCACATAAAGCGTAGCATGTGCCTGAATTGTCAATCGGGCCCCAAACCAGTAGAAAATAGCCAGCAATTTCCAGAGGCTCAGCGAGCAGGGCTGCTGCAATCCTGTGGTCTTCGAATTAGGAGAAATAATGAATGCATCCAGAACACATCCATTTCCAGCAAGTGCGGCATGGATTATAAAATTTATTATCAATAAAATTATTCATTTGTGCCCTATACTGCACTTAATGCACCTGAAGTGAGAAATTAGAAGTGTGTTTAATTCCGGGGATGGAAGAAAATACAAGTGCAGCAAATTTGCAGTAATAGGAGAAAGTTAATGCCCGGCAAAAAGGAATCCATTTAGCTATTGCTGTTATATTTTGGGAAGAGCATGTTGGTTTTTCTTTCTTTTTCATTTTAAAAGTGTACAGATTCACATGGATCCTTGGTTCTAGTATTGCTTTTAAAGAATAGTTAAAGAGAAGTTATGAATTAGGGGGAACATGCAAATGTGAATAATGTGTATATGTAATGTCTGTGCATGTGTATATATACACACACATACATGTATATCTATAAAATATATGTATACGTGTATGTATATATCAACACGTGTGTATATATCTATATATCTCTCCATACATCCATCCATATACACACACACACACTGATGTGATATGCTGGTAAATATTTAACAACTGGCTGTCTGCAAAAAAAAAAAAAAAAATATTCTGGGGCCTGGCCCAGTGGCATGGCTGTCAAGTTCGTGTGCTCTGCTTTGACGGCCCGGGGTTCACAGGTTCGGATCCCGGGCGTGGACCTACACACCACTCATCAGCTCATACTGTGGCGGCATCCCACATAAAATAGAGGAAGATTGGCACAGATGTTAGCTCAGGGCCAATCTTCCTCACAAACACACAAAAAAGAATTCTGATTTGTAGCGTTTGCCAATTTCTGTGGTGTAAATACTCCCACCATGCTGATTTTGAGATCCCAGTGGATGTCACTGAACGTGGGGTTCGGAAGAGAAGAACAACAGCAGCTCTCAGGAGCCAGTAAAAACTGGCTCCAGTGCACCGCTATTTTTATATACACGTATACATATCATATCTGTGGTTTAAGAAAAAAGGAAAGGAGATGTAAATTATACCCATCAATTTGAGCCCTGAGTGTCTTCTGTGTTTTTCCCAAGCGTCAACCCCCTTTGGTGAATTTGCATGTATATTTTATGCAAGTAAAGAAAAGAGTGGGCCTCCTCCCCTGGAAACGTGGAGACTTTATTTTCATTAATTTCCAAATGCAACAGAAAGGAGGGCAGAAAGGTGGAGACAGAGGGTGGGGTCCGGCTGGGCTTCCCCTCACATTAGCAACCCTGGTTCGTCTTCAGGCGCTCCGTGCACTCGCCTCGGTTTTATCCAGCCATTGTTCTTTTTCACACCGCGTTTGCACACTGTGGTGCGTCTGGGGAATTTCAGCAGTTGGAATATACATGAAAAGAGTTCCGCTCCACTTTCATAAGGTCCCTGGATGGCGTGGACGAGGCCTCCAGGCCCCATGGTAGAGCCGCACCACATTCATATTCCTTCCCTCACCACACACATGATAGCACAGAGCCCAGACCAATCGAAGACTTGACAGTAAGCCTTTTGATTTTGCGGGGAACCTTCATCACGCTGCGAGAGGGAAGGGAATGTAGCCCAAACTGGACCGCATACTGCGGCAAGCTTGAAACCCCAGCCCAACCGCAGAGCCGGCTGATTGGAATGCTTGGAAACTGTGTCCAGGAATTCGGCTGCAAGAACTTGGCTCAGAGCAACTTCTGCCTTTTTGAAAGAAAAATTGTCGACTGGGAGAGCCACTTGGGGCCTGGGTTTAATCTGTCCAGGCAGTAAAGATTCACGGAAATGAGTGGCCAAGTTACCTAAAATGTTTGAGCTCCTGCCTGCGTGGGGACTCTGGTGGGGGGAGAAGCAGGCTTGACAGCTCCGAGTGATGGCTGTCATCACTGTCACGACTGTGGCAGTTGTCACCGGCTTCGATGCTCTTGCTATTTTGCTAATTGCCAACCTGCTGCTGGTGAGATAGCAGAGTCAGGCACAGATGAAGCCACACAGAGCATATGTTCTGCTCGGGACCCCCGCCCCGGGCTGCCGGGAAGGGGTGGTGTTTTTCTGGGTACGACTTTCACCCTGGCAAAGTCACCATGACTTTTAGGGGCCAAGGGCCAAAGAGAGGCAGACATTGAAATCGTGGGAGTTCACTTGGTACACCCAGGGTCAGCAGCACTGACTCTACTGGGGGAATGTCCACAGTTCACTTAACTGGGATAGTGCCTTGATTTCGCTCATCTGTGTTTGATGATGTTAGTAAATGAGGGACCCTCCTATGAAATACCCAGGAAATTCAAGGATGTTTGGTTTCATTGCCCAGCAACATCCTGATGAGTCTGACGCTAGGAGACTTTGGTTCAGATGCACGAATGATGGGGCTTGACAAAGGTGAGCAGAGCTGGGGATCGTGTGCCATCCATGGGAAATGTACCGTTGTCGGCCTCTTTCCTTGACAAGGATGTGAAGTCCTAGTCGTTTTGTGGGGAAGATGCTGGCTCTTGGGAGAGAGAGAAGTCAGTGAGCTGGAGAAATTGTTGGGTTGGAGTAATTGCTACAGATAGACCGAACCTGTGAGAAGTTCACTGGGGCCTCCCAGGCAGGTTGAGGACATCTCTAGCCATCTTACCCTGGGCTGATACTCATGCACACCTTACCTCGTTGGCAAGGAAGCCTTTCCTTTCCTTTGTTTCTTTTCATTTCCCATGCTCTGCTCTGTCCCCTGACCCCTCAACGCAGAGGCTCCCTCCCCATCTGGCCTGGTTTTCTCAGTGACCCGACCCAGTGTGGCCGTGTGTGCTGGGTGGGGAAGAACAAAGTGGGGTGTGGGGACCCCCAGGTGTGGAGCCCTGGCTCGGCCCTTTGAGTGGCAAGGTCATGGGAAAGATCAGTAGACCTCTGTGGCCTCACTTTCTTTATCCTTGAAACAGAAAGCACCCCCACCCCAAACACACACCCTCCTCTCAGAGTGGCACTGAAGGGCTGAGGGGCACAGGGGCTAATGGAGAGTGGAGGGGGCACTTAGACCTCCAGAACTGTCCATCCCAGCGGCAGCCGGGGCTGCGAGTGGGCTCCCGAGGCTCCTCAGGGGCTCAAGACTTGGGCTCCCCTTGGACCGTCCCCACCTCTGAGACCCACTTTCTAAGTGGTCATGATGCCACTGCCAGGGCTCACCAAGTAGGTCCCCCTTCCTCACTGCCGGAAACACCTTGGTGCTTCCCGATGCTGAGACGATTCAGGGAAGGGCAGGAACCTAGTAATTTCTCAGCTGGAGAGCGTTGTAAAAATAAATGTCTTCTGGAGGTTGAAAGGTTGTCAAATACACACTGAGCCTAATTGGGTCCTCAGAATGTGCAATTCCTGCTGATTTTCATGGAAGTTGTGGATGTGGGGTGTGTGGGTGTGTGTGTGTATGAATCCTTGGGCAAAATTGGGCAAATGATGACTTCTGAAATGTGTAGATGTGCACGTGTGCCGGGACGTGTTGCTAGGCCCACTGTTTAGCAAAGGGCATGATGTCCCCTCCTCATTGGGGAGGGTCCCTTAGTCACCTATGGGCCTGCTCCTCTTATCCTGGGTCACCGAGTTGGAAAGAGACTCAGGGCCTTTGCC
This sequence comes from Equus przewalskii, assembly GCF_037783145.1. NCBI lineage: Eukaryota > Metazoa > Chordata > Mammalia > Perissodactyla > Equidae > Equus > Equus przewalskii. The sequence continues at coordinate 2,533,634 of NC_091833.1, read as the reverse complement.
AGGCCCGCCTAAAGCAATGGCCATGAACCTTTATTGTGCCATGAAACCTTCTCCCCCGGAGTGAACATCATAACACTGGTTAATGCTTCTCGAGTGCCCGTGTGCCTAGCACAGTCTGAGTGCTCCACGTGGATTAGCTCACTGAAATCGCCCCGGGCCCTTTGCGGAGGTTGCGAGGATCACGTGCAGTGCAGCTGGAGCTTTGCCCACCATGGCAGGGGTCTGGGTGTCTGCTGCGTCCATCCATGACCCCAAGTTATGGACACCTGCCCTGGAGGGTTGACTGAGGTCTCAGAATTCATTTCAAAAACGGTTCTTGCCTTCATTTTACTGAAGGCAAAACTGAGTCAAGAGCCGCTGGCCCCGTAGGGCGATGCTCAGTACCCTGGCCCCGGCTGGTGCATTTTCTTTCTCTGTGAAGAGACACACTGCCCCGACTCCCCGCCCCGCCGGGCTGTTTCCTCGTTGGACGATTTGCCCCTCTGGAGCCATCCCTCTACTGCTTTGGGGCCACCCGTTCCCACGGGGTCCTTCCCTCAGATCTAGCTTCCAGCAGTTGACTTAACACGCAATTGCTGGAAGAGCCTGACCTGTCTGGGTGGTGGTGAAGAGCTGGGGCTGCCGGAGACTTCCAGATGGAGCCTCTTCCCCTGGCTCCTCCTGGGCTGCCTGCTGGCGTCCATCCCTCCTAAGGGAGAGGAGGAGCCCTTCCCACACCGTGTGCCCTTCCTGGGAGGCGAGCGTCTGCGTCTTGGTGGATAACGTGCTGTGCCTTTCCCAGGACTGGGTGCCCACCCAGCTGCCCCCTCTCCTTACAGCTCCTCCAGCCCTGGCACAGAGATGCCTCCCACTGCCCGAAGGTTGATGCACATTCCATTCCCTCACTCTAGTCCAGCCTCTGGCCATGCCAGATCACCTGTGTACCCACTGCTAGGCTCTGGGGTCAGAAGGTCAGAGTACTGCCCTGCACCGCCTGCCCCTGCCCCAGGGTTCCTCCGTCCTGTTCCACCCAGCCCACAGCCCTCTCCACCGTTGCCCGTTGTTTGTTCAGCTAAGACAGCCAGCCTGGGGAGGAGGAGCAGGCCTGGGCTGCAGCGTCTGGCCTGTCCCTCCTGCCAGGCGCTCATTTGTATGCAGAAGGGATTAGGCAGAATTTACCGTGGCCTCGCCCTGGGGAGCCGCTCGCGCCCTAGGAGCGCTCTCCGAAGGCCGCGTGCAGTTGGTAAGATTAGAACAGGCCCTTCTGCCGCGGCGCACGCCCTGGTCACTCTCCAGGCCGCCAGCATCGAAATCATTTTCATTTATAACCTTTTTGATCATCCAGCCTCAAAGAGGGCCGGCCTTGTGTGACAGCGGGCACCAAAACGGCCCCGTTATTTGGACGAGGAGGGAGCAGCTGAAAACAGTCGGATGTGAGAGACAGGGCACTCGATCTGGGCTCATGGCTTTTTTTCCTGCCTTCTCCCACCAATATTTTTACAGCTGTTGACGTATATTGAGTTACATGTGCCTGGGCTCCCTCCCCGCGGTACTGTTTCAAAGGTCTGTTCACCATAAAGTGTGCTGTTCTCAAGTAAATGACTGACTTCAAGAAAGCACAGTAGTTTAAATGTTACTATAAATACAGGAGCTAAGACATTTTAATTATAATTTTTGAGTTATACAGTGTTCTGTGAGGACACCAGGCATTTACAAAAGAATATGGGTTGAGCTCCAAGACACGGTGCTCTCTTGTGGATAGAGGAGTAACTGCAGGTGGCTAACTGCAGCCTGGTGGCCCGACTCCCGTTGACTTACGGCTGGCTGGGAGGAGGGCGGGGAGGCTGTGGAGTCCGTGGAAGTCTCGGATTGGATCTGGGGATCAATGGCACACGTATTCTTGAGCCCCTCTCTGTGCAGAGCGCTGAGCTGAGGGCTGTGGGAGCAGAATCTCCACTCGGTCCCATGGGTGAGGACGAGTAGCAAATCAATGCGAGAGCAGCGAGAATAGAAAGGTGTGTATGGGAGCACTAAAGAAGGGGCATCTGACGCTGGCTAGGCGGAGGGGAGGGCTTTGGAGAAGAGGTGACACCTCTGCTCTGTCTTGAAGGGTAAGAAGGGCCACGGGGACTATTTGGAAGTGAACAAAACCCAAGTCAGTCTTGAGTGTGAAAGCAAACATTCTGAGCAAGCTGAGTTGATGGCCCTGCCTCTGGGCCTGGCTCGCCTTCTGCTTGATGCCCCCACAACTGGAAAGTGCCAAGGGGCGGGAGCTGCCAATGGCCTGGTGGGCTTGAAAACTCAGCCCTTGGGTGGGTTGGGTGCAGATAATTCCTAGCGGGATGAGAAGGAGGCTGGCCTGCGGCTCTCATGTTAGTGCAGTTTTCATGGGAGCAGGCGTTGGGAGCATCTCCTCGTTTATGTGCCAGTGCTGAGGCGTTGGGTTAAGGGGAGGAAGCAGACCTGGACGGGTGCATGACTATCATCCATCTGACATTACCCATATAGTATTTATCCACGCCCGTCCCATCCATCCATCCATTGTCCACCATCCATCCATCCATCCATCCACCCACCATCTATTCACCTATCCATCCACTTATCTATCCATCCACCCACTGTTTCATCCATATGTCTATCTGTCCATCTATCATCCATGTAACCATTCATTTATCATCTGTTCATCTGTCCATCCACATCTATGCATCTCCCTATCCGTTTATAATCCATGAGACTTTATAGCGTAGGAATTAAAAGCAGGACTTCTGCAGTCAGATTTCTTGAATTCAAATCCTACCTCCATCACTTACTAGCATTATGTCCGTGTGCAAACTACTTAACTTGTAGGTTAACCCTTTTCCTCTGTAAAATGGGGTGAAATAACAGAGGATAGCAAAAGATTGTTGCAAAAATTAAACAAGATTCCACGTGCAAAGTGCTCTGCACGGTGCCTGGCACATAGTAGGACTCAGTAATTGTTGGTTTTATTTACAGAGTGACACCAGTGTGCCAGATGCTGTCCCACAGCCTGGACTGAATCTCTTAGAGCTCCAGGCGCTAAGGGCCTGCTCCTCTGGACGAGCGCTGGGGTTCAAGCGGGATGGCCTGGTTACAGAACGGCCAGAGTATTTGGTCTTTATTGCTGTTTTGGGGGAAAATTCCTGTCTCACAGCTCTGCCTCTACCCTATTTCTAATGGAGCATGTTAGCCCGTGTCTATAAGGTCTCTTAATATGTTTTTAACAATTAGTTATAGATAAACATACAAAATACCAAAGAAAATGAAACTCCTTGGTGAGCTGTCCATGATCCCAATTGCCATCTCGACAAAGCCCTTAATTGGAAGATGCTGTGTGGCCTGTAGACACTCGATGCCACGGACGTTCTTATTTGTTCATTCTTTGACTGTTCTCTCACGCATTTCTTCAGCCTGCATGTGTTGAGTGCCAAGTGTGTAGCAGGCACTCTGCCAGGTGGTTTTGTCCTTAAGATCTCGTGTAACTTCACGTGATATTTGTATCTCTATTGGTCAGCAGACCAGAATCTTGACAGTGAGTTTCTGTGAGAGGTAGAATTCAGGGTGATGTTTATCTGTTTTTGTACTTTGCAAATTTTCTGTGGTAACCACGTAATGCTTTCACATCATCAGAAAAGCCAACTAAAAGCAATCAGGTGACGCCGGAGCCCCCACCCTCACAGAGCTCATAGTCAGGCAGAAGGACAGCCACGTATAGTGGCCCAAGTAATGCCCTCGGATTGTAGTGATATAGCTGTGATCTTGGAAAACACGTGGAAAACGCCGCGTTGGAATTTTCAAAGGCTGGCCCTTGGGCCACCTGAGCGTGGACCAGCAGCTGCCTTGTTGACTCTTGGCACTTAGAACACCCTGTGCAAAGTCAAGTTGTTTAGACAGGACAAGGCAGGGAGAGGGTGTCCAGCGCACCTGTTCTGGAGGTAACGGGGATTTGGGGAGCTCTGTCCTTGCTCACCAGTTAGGCGACATGGAGCACACACGGCCATCGAGGCAGGCCGTGGAGGGTGGAGGTGGCATGGGTCCTGCCTCCTGGCTGAAACGGAAGCTTCTTTCAGCCCCTCCACTGCTCCCCATCCTGCTGTGCAAGGCCACATCCCCTGAGGAGTCCAGGACTGAGCGGGGGAGGAAGCACATGGGTGAGCCTTCGAACTCCTCATCCGTTCACTGAGAACGTGGAGTCAGCAGCTGTGGTCACATGCTTCCTGCCCTCTCTTGGCCTCAGGTTTTGGGTCTGCGAAGTTGGGAGCCATATAGGCTCCTCTCTGGTGCTCTCTCAGCTAAGTCCTTATGGAGTCAGTGATAGGAGAAAGATGAGGTCATTGTTTTGGGAGGCCTGGGAGCCCAGAAAAGGAATGGGCACTGGAGGGTAGGGGTCGGTGGAGGGGTTGGGGGTCCCCCCTGCTCCAGGTGGGACTGCACTGGGACAGAGGCATCGCTCTTCCTTGTCACTGATTTGGTACCTGTCTTTGGTCCAGTGACATCATTTTTGGGGAGCTTCAGTTTCCTGTCAAACAGAGCATCTTTCTCTTACTTCATCTTGTGTGTATCACTCAAGAAAAAAGTTATGGAAGCGTTTCATAAACTGGGGACTCCTATGCCAGTGAAAGACAGGATTTCAGGAAAAGACTTTTAAAACTATCAGCTAATCTACCAAGAGTGATTGCTATCAAGAAACACATCTAAGATTGTAATGCTATCGTACCTATTTGTTTATATTTTTAATAATGACCATAATATTGAAACTGCTGTCAATTATTGAGACTCAATATTGTGTCAGACATGGTGCAGATACCACCTCTAACCCTGGCACCATCCCTGCGAGGTAAGGGAAACGTTGCTACTGTCATTGTCCAGGGGTGGAGTCAGGGTTTGAACCCAGCTCCTTCTGCCTTCAGAGCCAATGCCCTTTCTGTGGGGTCTTAATGCTTGCTACAGCACTTTTGATTTTTTAAAATAAATTTTTGATCCTCACAACAATCCTAGGAGAAAGGTGGAGCCACTATTTTGTACCCATTTTGCAGCTAGGAATAGACCTAGCGTCCCAGGCCCTGGACTGTCCGTCTCTTCTTGCTTACTCTCTAAACACTGGTTTCCAGGACAGAGCGAGTCCAGGAGCAGTCGGGGATGCAGGTTTCTTCTGCATCCCCACCCCTCCTAGAGGATCAGAGGGAGCCCCTGGGGACGCTGCTGGTTTCTGAGTGTGACTTGTGGGATCTTGGCCTGGCCTCTGAAGGAAAGGCCAGGTGCCTTCCATGACCTGGCACCCCGCACGCAGCTTTCGCTCTTTGCTTCCTGCCCTTTCAGAATGACACACTTGCATTTATCCCTTTGGTTTAGCCAGAACCAGAGCATGTGTCTTCTCAAATGTAGACTGACGTGCTTCTTTTATAAATTCTTGGGCATTACTATTGATTTTTGGCTGAGGATTTCGAAATCCTGTCTCTAGGACTCCTGAGATTTCCTGCTGCACTAATAATGCATTGTCACTCTTAATATCTCCAATCTCTGACACAATATTCATATCAAGCTGCTGAGGAGTGGCGTCAGCACAGCCTCGGGGATGGCGCCCGGGCACGGTGGGGTGGCTGTGAGGGCTGCACCGGCACCTCCCTCTCCCTCCAGCCTGTTTGCTCGCTGGGAAAACCACACCTGGCTCCCCCACTTGAAGGAGCCTGAGATTGTGTCATGAAATTACTGAGTGTACGAGAGTGGTTGCTTTCTACTCCCATCATTGCACAGCTTCCACTGAGGACCAGAGAGGGGCGGGGGCTTGCCCAAGGTCACACAGTGAGAGTTAGTGGATGGTGAGAGATCTGGAACCCTCGTCTCCTTTGACCTTCTTTCACTTGGTAGTTCAGGGGTCCTCAACTCTGTGTCTACAGGGGCCAGGCATTAACAAAAGCAAGTGAAACAGCCTGCGTGTGAGACAGTGGGGGCTACAGTGTCCCAGCAGAGGCCCATGCCCCTCCATTGTTGTCCAGGGGCATTGCATCTTGGAAAGTCCAGATGTTCTGAGTTTTCAAGAGAAGCCAAAAATCCAGATTTTACTATAAGATTTCTTGTATTCTCAATGTTGGCAACTAATTACAAAAATTGTGACCCACATAATGTGACCCCTGAAAGAGAACTACAGCTGTGAGTTGAAAGTGTACCTGCCATGCATTGTGGATCCGACTGTCTAAATGCTTTGCTGTTCCAGGTGTGTTCCTCACCGTTCCAGTTGTCCCAGTCACAGGCTCAGGGCTCCGCCCTCCTCTTTCCTCTCAGCGCCTTGTCTTCCAGCCCCACTCCCCCAGCCTGGCTCCCTGCTCTCAGAAGGTCTCCTCGCCCTGTCAGTGGACAAAGTGTAGGCTTTTCCTGACCAATCCTGCCCTCTGAGTTCCAGCTGAAACGCACCCTGTATGTTTTGAAGTGTGTAGGCCTGACCCCACCCCTCCGACCTGGCTGTCCTTTGTCCTTGTGCTGCTAGGAAGATAGAGCTACTAGCTTGGCCTCCAGGACCTTCTGGGCGAGTCACTGAATAGGTTCCCACTGAGGGATTGTTTTTCTAGTTCTTGGAATTGATGTTGCTTAGACCATAAAAATAAAAAGACCGTGTCCTCGATACTTAGAGCGTGTCTCTGGAATACGCTGATGTGTGCGGGAACGGACGGGGATGTGTCTGAGGTGCTGTTAGGAACCGACGCCCAGCAGCTTACCAAAGGGGCCCATGCTTCTGGCGTTGAAGGGAGAGCATTTGGAAGCTTTGGGTGGGAAAGCTGATGGCTGGACATCTGAACTGGCTTGTTGGACATCTGTGGAAATTGGAGCAGCCGAGAAAACGTTGTTTTCTCGTTGCGAAATCATTTAGTTGAATGATAGGAAGTTGTGATCAGGAATGAGGGTGGTGGGGACCATGCCTCTTGCCCATTGTCCCAGCCTGAGGGCCTTCCTTTGAGGACCACTTGGAGATGGGACAGGGATTGCCGTTCTGTTTGGGACATAATGACGTCAAGGGGGAGCCCAAGCCCTGGAAGGTGGTGCTGATTCTGCGTGCGGCCCTGCAAAGGCCACCCTGCCCCTCCTCTGTCTGTGTCTGTAGCAGGACAGCCAGCTCCCATCACCCAGCCGGGAGGGTCCCTGCAGGAGCCACAGAAGGAGAGTGGGGGACACCGAGATGCCAGGCAGTGTGCCCCGCCCTCTCTATGGATTATCGCATCGACTCTTCCTGGCCAGCTGTGGGGCGGGTGGGGTGTAGCCCTCAGAGGTAGACTTGTTGGGTCAGCCCCACTCCACAGCTGTTCACTGAACGAATTGGAGCCCCTCTCGAGGGCCCTGTCCTCTCTCTGTCTCCTTGTCGTCCCCTCTGCTTCACCTCATCTGCCCACAGCCCCTTCTTCTGTGCCCACCTGTGGGTAGGGACCCGAAGGGGCCAGGGGCTCCCTGGTCCCCAGTGTGGTCAGAAGTGGGCACGAGGAGGCCCAGGAAGGGCTTAGGGATGATGTGGCTGCAAGGTTTGGTAAAAGAGGCCTCAAGGCCTGGGCTTCGGTTCAAGCCTGTGTGGCCTTGGCACGACAGTCTTCCCTCTCTGAGCCTCAGCTTTCCTTCGGTTAAATGAGAGAGTTGAAACAGTCAGTGTTTCAAATTGTAGGCTGCAGCCATTAGCAAATCATGAAATCAACTTATGGTGAAGGCCAACACAATGAAAAAGGAGCTAGTGAGGCCTAGCCGGGCCGATGGAATGGAGGAGGGAAGCAACGGAAATGAAGAAGGAAAAGCAAGAGAGAACATACATGCTGGAGTGCACCAGGCTAGCAAGCCCCAGTGTGGCTTCGTGACGTTGTTTGGGTTTTTACGTGTGTGTGTGTGTGTGTGTTAGGTCATGGTGTATATGGTTCTTGCTGTAGGTTGTAGTTTAAAAAATATGAAAAACACAGGTTAGTCGGCCTACGAACGTTCTTTTAAACCTTGTGGTTCATAAGTGTAGGTCACTCGCTGAGCTGACCTTGGGCAGGTTGTGTAACCTCTGCGACTCAGTGTCCTTGTCTGTTGAATGGGAGTAACTCAGTCCCTGCGCGAAGGGTTGTTAGGAGGGTCAGTGAGGGAATCATGTGATGTGTTCAGCCTACAAGCACGCGATCCACGCTCCGTGCCGGCTGTTATTGCTGCAGCCGTGCATTCCTCTTAGACGCAGCAACCGAGGGAAGATGCCAGATCTGCTCCCTTTGGGCCCTGCTCAGCCTGCCTCTTGTTGGGAGGAGAGAGAACGAGGTTCCCCAGTAGACCCCACGGGTGGTCCCCGGAGCCGCGGCTGACACAGGCTGACTGGGGCCCGCCCCTGAGCAAAGCCGGGCGCCTGCCTGCGGGGCTCTTCTGTACCCTCTGGGGGTGGCTGGGGGCCCCGGGATGGGTAGGGCATGGCCGGGGCCACAGCGGCCCCTCAGCCTTCTGTGGCCCGCAGAGCCAGCCTGGTCCGCAGTCACTGTCCAGATCTGTGACCTGTGGCCTCCCGAGCATGTCTGTCCTGTTTGCGACTTCAAGCCCTTGTGTACGCGGCTCCATTTGGAACTGTGTGAAGTGGGCACACATCTATGACAATAACTACTTTTTTTCTGCCACTCTTAACAATGCAAGAGAGATCTGTGAAGAAGTGTTTTAAAAAAAAAGAAAAGAAAGAAACAGAAATGAAAAAGTTGTCAAGGAAGCTGCTAGTCAGGCTGGCGCTGTGGTCAGTAGGAACCCAGAGAGGCAGCCCAGCCTCGCCAGGGCTCAGAGAGGAAGGTGACACCGGAGCCTTATTTTGGCAAAGGGTCAGGAGCGTGGGGCTGGATGTGGGTGCCAGAGGAGCGGAGGGGGGACCCTCCGGTCTGGGCTCTCCGTGCTTTCGGTGCGGTTTGCCTGGCCGTGAGGAGCAGGTCACTGGCTGGGGTCCAGAAGACTTCAGTCTCCCTAAGGTGGCTCCCTCCCTCTGCCCCCTCCCGGCTCGCCTTCCCTGTCTCTCCTCTTCTGTCTCTCTCCCGAGGTGCAGATGGCCACGTTTGCAGGTTAACTGGAACAGCTGGAGATGCATTATTAGTTTCCTGCTGCTCCTTCATATTTGCTTGGATTTTTTTTTTTAACGGCAACATAATTTACAACTAGTACGCTGGTGTCAGAGCTGGCATGTTCTAAATCCGCATCAGATTTATGTAATGCCGTTGCTTATCAGTGAATGAAGTCATAATTATTGCTTTGTACCATTAAATAGCATAAATATATAAACTGTTATACAAATTGCTGCAAACGTTTCCTCTGGGGAGCTCTAGACCAAATTCTAATGTTGGGCATTTGTCTGGGATGGCAGTTTCTATGGTATATAATAATGTTGATAAATTTTACTGTAGCGAGTGACATTTTAAAGCATTAATTTTGGTGCTAAAAAAATTCTGAAGAATGCTCAGACCGAACTGGGAGGTGCTCTGAGAACCAGCTGGGTGAGGTGGGGTTTCTCTTTAAGAGCGCAGCGGGGGACATGTGTCACCTCCCAGGGCTCCTCTCCACATGAGATCATCCCCTCCTCCCTTAACTCCCGCAGGAAGGCAGCAGATAAATTTTCCATGGCAATGATGATAATTAATTTCAAAAAATTCAAATCGATTCATTTCTCCCTTAAATTTCAAGTGTGCAAGGGAAAGTGGAAGGAGGGCGTGGAGAATGCACAATTGGCGGGGAGGGTCCTCGTTGTAACCTCCTTCCCAATTATGTAGATTCTGTGTGGGGTGAAAGAAATCCCCATCCTAATTAGGGATGCAACACCTGGCCTCAGACGCCGTCTCGGTGCCCAGCGTGCAGCTGCATAGCCTCCTAAAGGCGCTATCGTGAGAGCGACTTCTGCGGGCAGCCCCGGGACGGCCCGTGGCGTTTACCTGCTGCACTCTTTGGAGAGCCGGGGGGGGCAGAAGGATAGCATCATTTCCCCTCAGAGCGGGCCTGGGGCTGGAGGCCTCTGTCTGGGTTCCCTCACCGCTGTGGAGGTGACCCAGAGACGGAGAGGCTCGAGCGTCTCGCCTGCCGAGTCTGGGCCCTGGGCAAGCTGGTGCGTTCTGTGAGTGGCTTTGTGAGCACTGAGTTTCCAGGGTGCGTGTTCTTTCTTACGTGCTGACTCCTGGTGTGGGTTCTCTGCTGAGCATCATTGCTCTTCTTCGGCACATGGTAGGGTTACACAACCCAGCCCCTTTGTCTTGGGTGAGACCTAGTGGCTAACTCTGGCCAGAAAGCTGTGAGTGGAGGTGGCCTGTGTCACTTCCAGACCAAGCGCTGAGCCGCCAGGGTGCGAGCCTCCAGAGTTCTGTTTTCCTTGGTGCTGCAACTGTCAACTGCAGAGATGAAGGCGCTCCCCCGCCTTCGGAGCCCAGCTGACTTCCAGGAGCAGCGCCCTGCAGTGGACATGAAGGGCAAATGAGACATGAGCCTTTGTGCTTGCAGCCTTGCGATTTTGGGTTGTTGGTTCCCACACGTTCTTAGCCTGTCCTGACTGATACAGATCCTCGTGGGTTCCCCCAAGCTTCACGATTTTTTTCAGGGTGCTGGGAGTGCTGCAAAGCTCGTTGATTTTCTTCCTTGGAAAGAATATCAAACAGATATAGATGTGTGCTCCCTATTGGCAATGAAGAAACAGGCCCAGAGAAGTCAGGTGACTTTCCAAAGGTCACACAACTTATAGACATCAGGCATCCATGCCTCGCAGTTACAAATATGCTCTTTCCTCCCTCTTGCCTTTGAGGGTCAGGCAGGTGAGGGTGGGGCTGTGGAGCATAAGGCGACAGGGAACCGTGGGGACTTCAGGGAATATTCTAAAAGCGTTACAATTCAGCTTTTTGCCCACAGCCTATCAGTTTGATGACATCTCGAGCTTCCAGAGCAACATCTCTTTAGCTGCTCCCGTGTGCTCACCGTGTCTCCTTCTGATGTCTTGCCCTCAAGTTTAAATCTTGAACTTTCTAATGAAATTCTGCTTATTCCTTTATATCCTCCAACTATCTGACAAAGTCCTTCACAGTTAAGATGGGGACTTGCCCTTTATGCATTAGTCCTCTGGACCCTGAGGGACCTTGTGACTTATCTCCTCCCACCTCCTTTCACAAAGGAGGACTCTGAGCTCAGAGTGGGAAGCGACTTAGCTAAGGACACACTGCTGGTAGTTTCTTCATTAGAGGTGCTGTTTGGACATGGAGGAGGTGACTGTTGGAGGGAATGTGGGGGCTGGTTTGAAATAGAATGGAGAGTAGCCTGGAGGGAAGAGAATGTGATCTCCTTAAAAAATGTTGACTTTTTGAGGCTTAATCAAAGGACATATACTGTGGACCTACTATGTGCTGGGGAGAGTGCTTGATCATTAAAAATAATCTTAGTGAAACGACATCCTGCATTTGTGGGCGTAGTAATTTGAAACTTCTTGCAGACAGTTTAGTTCTTATTCATGCTTATATTCCTAACTCCTGGCCCTGTGCTTTTCACGTGACAGAAATTAGGCATTGAACTGAGTTGTCTTTGTCCCTCTACTACCAACGGTAATAATGAGGCATGGTGAGGAAGTTAGTGTGGCTGGCGTTCAGAGCACAGCTCTGTGGCTGCACTGCCTGGGCTCCGTCACTTACTCTTACCTCCTCGTAGAGATTTTGTGAGTTCATCCTGGATGGACAGTGTTTAGCATAATGCCTGGTACATAGTCAGCACTTAGTAAATGTTAATAATTGTTGACCCTCCTGTCCTGTCTCGGAGCTGTGGCAGCTGAGGCTCGGCGCATCTAGCCATGGCCGGCGTCTGTGCAGCTTTGCTTGGGATGCAGGACTGTGCTCAGCACAGGCAAATCCATTCTGCCCACTCCCCATGTGCTGTGAAAAATAATTTTGCACCCAAAACTGCAAAATCGCCAGTTAGAGCAGCCATGTCTGCTCACAGGCAGCACTGGAGAGTTGCTTCTGCGTGAGCTTTGCTCCAGCTGGGGCCACTTTTCCCACTGGGGCTGCAGGCAGTGAGGGGTGAGTGGGGGTCACCCTGGCTGGCACATGGTAGGCAGCGCTGAGGATGATGCCCGTGGAGTTCACAGGCTCTGAGCAGAGCCGATGAGCTGGGTGGCCCTGTGGGGCCCTGGGCCAGGGCCCAGGCTTGCACAGGTTGCACCGTGTGTGCTGGGCTCACCCTTGTCAAGCCTGCCTGGCCCCTTCTCTTCTGGACAGCCTCCACTGACCCGCCCAACAGCATCGGGCAGGGGAAAGGGCACAGACAAGGAGTTGAGCCCCTGGGATTGTCATTTATTACCTTTTGTGGCCAGGTGACTAGAAAATGTGTGTTCCCATCTGTAAGAATGGTGTCTCTGTCCGGCTTATTCCGAGGGCTGTGACAGAGACGTGGTTGTCACCGGGTCTGTAGAGGCCGAGGCAAGAGTCACCTTTGGCTGCTGACCAGCTCCCAGAGATAGTGCAGCGGGTAGGAGCTGCGTTCCCGTCCCGGGCCAGCCCATCCGTGAGCTCTGTGACCTGGGACAAGTTACTTCATTCAGTGTCAGTTTCCTCGTCTGTAAAATGGGAGTAGAAACAGCAGCAGCCTCAGCATCTCTGTGATGATCAGTGACTAACTCAATGTCACGTTGGCTTAGCTCCAGGTCTGGTTTGTTATTCACACTGGATAATAAAAAAACGCTTGCTTGCAGGAGGCAGTGAGCGCTGTGAGGTCAGGGCCTGTCGTCCCGTTCACCCGTGTGCCCAGCGCCCAGCGCTGTACTCTGCACTTGGGCGCCCAGTCCGTATCTGCAGAGTGGGAGAAGGATCTGATGCCCCTGGAATTGCTTCTTGGGTGTCTGGCTGTCCGCAGACTGTGAGCCCATGAAGACGGAAGCCCCGTTCCTGTGATCACTGTTGCAGGAGGCCCCTGGCCAGTGAGCATTTATCTTCTGAAGCCTTTGTCCCCGGGGACAGCCCTCCCTGGGACGCCTTCCTGCTGCTTCATCTGAACCTGTCCCTCTGAGGCCACCTCCTCTGGGAAGTCATTTGTCACTCACTCAGCAGGTATCTGTTGAGCACCTACTGTGTGCATGCAGACACGTGCCAAGCGGCCCTCCCTCAGGTAGAGGAAGGTTCTTTCCTCTTGGTGTTGCCCCCATCCCCATCTCAGATGTTCTCTTCGCCCTCCTGAGGAGCTGGTCTGCCCTGTCTGGGTGATGTGCACACCTGGCTGATCCCCCTCCTTGAGTAGACAAGAGCTTTGAAAACGTTTTATTGAGGTATAACACACGTCCAGAAAAAGGCACAAACCATGAGTGTAAGCTTGATGAATTTTCAGAAAGCGAACGCATTCAGACCAGGAAGCAGGACGGAACGCCCTCCAGTCGCTCCCACCTGCCTTTCCAGCACTGCTTCCCCACCAGGGCGAGCGCTGCCCTCACCTCCCACCTGTCCAGTGGTCTTGTCACTGGAGGTGATTCAAAAGCACGATGTGAGTCCCTGTGTCTCCTGGACTGCCGGCACAATACCTGGCATTTGCTGGCTAAACAAATAGAGGCGCAGGGCAAATAACGCAGGGATGAGAATAATGACGATGTTAACATAGCGATGGCCGACAGTTGTTGCATTCCACCAGCCCATTCTAATCCGGGCTTTACTGGCTGCCTTGTCTGGTCCCATTGAGATTCAGAGAGGTCAGCGGCTTGCCCAAGGTGAGCCAGCCAGTGAGTGGCGGTCGCTGTGACCTGGCTCTGTCCAGCCTGAGTGTGGAGCTGGCACTCTGAACCTCACTTCCTGCTGGTTTACAGCCCCGGGCAATCCTTCCTCCGCTGGGCCAGCTGGGCAGAGGCTCAGCGGGTGGCAGAGCTGAGCTGTCCTTCGCAGGCGAGCTGTCGGTTCCTTGCTGCCCCCGCCCACCAGCCAGGCGCCCCGTTCCTTGCAGGCTGCACCGAGCCTTCTGTGTGCCTCTCCAAAGGACAGGGCATATTTCTTCCCAGCCTCCTAAGGCCCAGCCTGCACTGGAGGGCTTCATCACTATGCAAATTAGCTGGATTGGATCTGCTCCCGCAGAGGACTCCGGGGGCGGCAGAAGGACGGAGCTGCCTCTGGAGCACCAGCTTGAGCCTAAGATTAGGCCAGTAGAGGGGGTGGGGGTGGGGCAGGGGGGCATGGAGATGGGGCTGGTGCCCATGCTTTGCCCCCCTGGGGAGGCTGCCCAGAGTGGGGGGCTGGGGACAGGTGCGAGGGGAGAGCAGGCTTGGCTCCCAGCATTCTTGCCGGAGATGGGACCGAAGAAAGACATTCTTTTTGGATTTACTCTTTGTGTATTGAGCCCTTTTATGATTCATCAGTAAGTAAATATCAGCTGAGGGGTGATTTGTTTCTAACAAGCTTATAAAATACTGGCGTCATTTGTGGGCTTATTGGAGTGCTGATGATAAACACCCCCCCTTGCCCACTTCTCTTTGTCAAATTAGCATTCAGAATACAAATATGGGGTCTCTGGATCACTTTCTGCCAGCTCTCTGGAAGCTGTCAGGATGGGAAGGGGCAGCAGTAGGACCCCAGCCTCGGACGGGGAGCCTTTAGAACTCACTTGAAGACGAGGGGCAGCCCCCTCGCTGGGCCCTCTGACGACGGGGCTCGAGGCCCTCTGCCCAGCTGCTCCTCCTGCCCTTCTCGTTGCCAAGTGTCCTCTGACCGGCCCTCCTGGCCCCCAGAGCCTGTCATCTTCAGTCTCACAGAGGGTGCCCATCTGGGCAGGCTGCATCTGGCCTGAGGAGCCTTTGGGGCCGCCGCCTCCCCCGTGGGCCGGGCCCAGCCCCTACCCAGTCAGAGGCAGTGGCTGCTGAGAATGTCCGCCCTGGCTGTGGGGCTGCCATGCGGCAACTGCCTCCCGAGGGGTCAGAAGCCTCCGCAGCGCCTCTCGCCCCCTCAGAACCTCCCTTCCATCTCCCCACACGTCCTGGCCTCTGGCCTTGGGGTCGTGAGTGTACCAGGCATGCCCTCCTTGCCTTCTTGCAGGCTCATGCTTCGGGGGCAAGGAGGGCACAAATCCCATCGACTCACAGGGGCCGATGCCCGGCTGGGAGTGGATGGGGCCTCCCATCTTCAAAGCGGCTTCCCAGCCGTGCAGAGGAGCTGGTGCTGTGGGAGCCCTGTGGGGGCACTCCAGGCTCCGCAAATGCCTGTGCGCCTATCCCCACTGTACAGATGGGTTGACCAGGGCACAGCAAGGTGACTGGCCAGGTCACACAGTGGTAGAGCCAGACTGGAACAGTGGCCTGTGCATCCCTCTTGACAGATGATGGAACTGAGTCTAGGTGAGAGGGAGCGATCTGCCCCCACAAAGGCAGGGACCCACAGGGACCGGTGAGGACCGACAGACAGCAAGAGCCCACCTGAGTGAGACACAGCACTACTGCTCGGAGCTTCTGCTGGGAGAACCACAGAGCAGGGCTGCATGGGGCTTTGGAGCTCTCTGGTCCCAGCACCTCGCCTTGTAGATGGAGAGACAGGGGCCAGAGAGGGGATGCTGTCGTTGCTGTCATTGTCTTACTCATTAATCAGTGGATTAAAATTTTTTAATTAAAAGAACTTTTATTCTACTTTATTACAAAAGCTATCCATGCTCATTGCAAGGAAACTAGAAAATACAGCCAAGCAAGAATAAGGAAAACATGGGGCTGGCCCGGTGGCACAGCAGTTAATTTCGCGCACTCTGCTTTGATGGCCCGGGGTTCACAGGTTCAGAACCCGGCCGTGGACCTACACACGGCTCATCAGGCCACACTGTGCTGGCATCCCACATGCAAAATCGAGGAAGATGGGCACAGACATTAGCTCAGGGACAATCTTCCTCACCCAAAAAAAGGCTAAGAAAAACATGTTCTGCCATCCAGAGAGGACCCTCTCACCTTGGTGTGTGTCTTTTCAGCAGTTCTTTCAATAAGCCCCCCTTTACCAAAATAGGATAGTATTGAGTACCTGGTTTTGCTTGTTTCCACTGAACTGTGTGTGAGGTGGGAGATGGTTAGAATAAAGCGATGCATTGTCCTCTCAGAGGAGGTGTTTGTCCCTGGCCCTCAGGACTGTGGACAGGGATCAAACATTATTTGTCCCCAGAGAATCCCTTCCACTGAGCACGCACTGATTGGGCGCCCACATGTGCTAGCACTTTGCTCGGCCCCAGGTGCTGCCCCAGCTGTGGGAGAGAGACGGGGAGCAGGTGTGTGTGCGCCGAGGAGGGAAGGGTAGTGCCCGGGTGCAGAGAGCTAGGGTCCCACGCCAGGCTGGGGAGGAGGGGTAGGTGGACCGGCACATTCCCGTTGAGGTGAGAGCTGGAGCTGTGCTCTGCAGACACCTGCTGTGGGCAGGAGGCGTGGAGGTATTCTCTGCTGTGAACCGGGCCAGAGGCCACGCAGGCGCCCACTTTCATGCCGGACCCCAGTGCCACCGCCATCTGCAGGTGGATGGGTTTTCTGCCTTTCTCAGCTCTGGAAAAGAAGGGAGCTGTCCAGATGGAGGCCAGGATATGGCCAGGCACTGTCCCTGCCCAGGCAAGTCACGAGTGGAAGACGTGCTCTTGATTTTGGAACCGGAATTCAGCGTACTCTGCTAGAGTCCGGTTTCTGGTTTCTAAATTGTCTTTAAGGGCAGGCCCTTGTGTGTTGGGGATGTGATTAAAGCATGAGGGGAAGGCAGAGAAATCGGCTTTGGATTACTTTTCTCTTCAGAATCTGAGATTAACGTTGTGGGTGGGAGTGGGGACTACGGCCTTTGCTGTGATGGGAGGTTGTGTATTGAAAAACTTCTTTAATTTGTGGGACCTCAAAATGGGTTCTGGAGGGGTATGCATGCGTGTTTGTGTGTGTGTCCGTCTCCTGGTTGCATCCAGTGGGGATGGAGGTGTCACCTTACCAGACCAAGCCCTTCAATGACAGCAGGGACCCTGGGGGCTCACACCAGGCCCCTTCCCTTCCACCCGCCCTCCACTGGAGCGGCTCCTGCATCCTAGGCCCTGGGTCAGTGAGGCTGTGATGTGGCATGCAAGGAGGACCGGGCCCTGGGAGGGCCCGGCTGGGCTACTGGGCACTCGACTCCTGCCGCTCCTCCATCCACCCAGGTCTCCAACCCTCTGTCTCCTCTCAAGCTCTGTTGCCCCCTCCCCAGGTCCTACCAGGCCTGATTTGGGGTGTTTTCTGGATTTCTGGGTGACTGTGTCATCGCACATGGCATGTCCCTTCACCTGGCCTCCCAGACTCCTCACCTCTGAGCAGCTTGGGGGCCACAGAATCTCACTGGCTGCCACCCCAATGCCTCACCCAATGCCCGACACAGAGACCGTGGCAGTGATGGTCATGATAAGAGCAGCACTGACCCTCCGAGCCCGCTCATCCTCACAGCGGTCTGATGAGGTCGGTACTGTGACAGCCCTCACTCTATATGGGGACCAGTGCCCCAGCGAGGTTAGGTCACTCATGCAAGGTCCCACAGCTGGCTGGTGGCAGGAGGGGGCATGGAGCCTGACTCCAGGGCTCTGCCTCTCTGTAAGCGCTGAACTTGCCGAGAGCAATGAGTGAGCACGCGGGGACCGTGACTCACCCAAGAACAGCATTGTCTTTGCAGGGGTGGTTACAGGGCAGACCCCATCCTGCTGCACCACCATCCAGCATGCTAGGGACCTCGCTCCTAGGGGGGCGTCTGGGTGTCTGTGGACCCAGAGCCACATGTCAGAGCTTGCGCGCCTGGGACTGCGCTGAGCACTGGAACCGCCGGCCTGAACTGAACGCTCCAGGGCAGGATCCAGGGCCGCAGTGGGAGGCGCGTATGAATCTTCTCACCAACAAAACTATTAGCATTTATCGAGCACCTTACGTTTGTCTGGCCCTATTAGAAACCCTAGACAAGTAAAAGAACTGCAGTTTTTGTCTTCAGAGAATTTATTAGCCAGGACTGTTTGGGTTGCAAGTGACAGACAGTCAAATTAGCTTAAGCAAAGGGAGGAATCTTTTGAAAGATAGCTTTTTATGTCACTTGATTACGGGTAGCTTTGGGTGCAAATGGAACCAGAAACTCAGATGCCGGTGTGGGACTTTCTCTTGGAAACTTATGGTTGGAAGCACAGAGCAGAGCGTGAAGAGCTGCATGATTGAAGACAGAGTCAGGAATGAGCAGGGCCCTGGGGGGAGGGGCAGTGGGGCGCGAGGGGGGCTGTGGCAGCGAGGAGGTGTGTTGGTTGGGTGGGGCCTGGGCCGTCTGGCAGAGGCTGTAGCTTTACACAGGGAGAAAGGGAGCCACTGCAGTTTCTTGAGGAAGAGAGTGAGCTGATGGCCATGGCGCCTGGGGAGGACCACCCAGTCAGTGAGTGCTGGTGGACTGAAGGGGAGAGACTGGAGCAGGCGTGGTAAGGGGGGGCCAGGAGGGTGGAGAGCAAAGGGTGAATGGCCGGGTGTCAGATGCGCTTTTTTATAAAGGTGTCCGAAGCTGTCTTTTCCCAGAAGGAAAAAGGCAAGATGCCAGTCAGAGTGGTACGGAGGGGCATCGTCCTGCCGTGCGTGGGCCTCGGACTGCTCGCAGCTCACTACAGCTAGCGGCAGCTGTTCCTCCCGTTGAGCCAGCGCGGAGGGTGGAGGCTGCGTGGGGGGCCCTCCACCCCCGCTCCCAACCTCTCCGCAGGCAGCCGGCTTCCCTCCTTCCAGAACAGACTGCCTGTCCCCTGCTCCCCTGCAGGTCGGGGCTGTCTGTGGCTGTCAGTTCACTGCCTCCTTGGGCAAGGAATGCTGGGTGGATGGGAGCAGAGCTCGGGCTTCAGGGGCCTGCCAGGAGGGTGAAGGCAGGGCCAGATGGTGGACAGAGTTGGCTGTGGGCAGAGGCTGACTGGCCGGCCTCTGGGAGCCGGACTGTGGGGCCTAAGCTGCCTAGAGATGGCAGGCCCCCCTTCTGGTCTCTGGGTGCTGGGTCCAAACCATCCCAGATAACCAGCTGAGTCTGGGAGAACTCAGCTCTGAGAGCTGAACAAATCAACAAGTTGATGTTAAATGTGAGCTTGGAGCATCCACTAGGTCTCGCTTATTCTCAGTCCTGGGTCAGCTGAAGGAGGCAAGAAGGCAGCAGCACCATGCGTGCCCTCAGGGCGACATTTTGATGGTGGGTGTTGGGGAGAGGGAGGGTGGAGGAGAGTGGGAGACACAGGAAAGTTCCATCTAAGAAGCCGCCTGGGGGGGCCGTGCGTGCGTGTGCTGCAGCATCGCTGTCTCTTTTGGCTTTCCCGCCCAACTGAAGAGACAAGCCCTTCCCCAGCAGGCTCAGTGCTGGGATTCTGTTGGAATCATGCGACGACTTGAAGGATGTGTCATTGATTTGAATGTATTCATTTATTCCATGTTGCGTTTGAATTTCCGATTTTAGCTTCAATTTTCATTTTACTCGGGTCACAGCAAAAACCCGGTTCTTTGAGATGCAGCCTGCAGAAGCAGAGCTAGGAAACCACTTCATTAAGCATTACAAATGCAAGCATTTGCTTCCTTCGAGCAGGAGGGCGAAGCCAACGTAAAGGTGGGAAATCCTTGCATTGGTCTTTCTCTCTTGGCCCTGAGTGCCAGCAGGTGTCCTCTGCTTGCTGACATTCTGATGCTTCTCAGGGAGATGTGGAGACCAGGGCACACGAGTTACTCGGTGAGAGGCAGCTCAGTGGTGGGGTGGCACGTGGGCTTCTAGACTAGCTAGTGGCTCATGGTTATCCATCAGCCTCCTAACCCATTAGTCCAAGTTACCCAATTATTTGGGGTCCGCCCTTCAGAGAAACTTCATTACTCTTGAACGTTCCTGTATTCACCATATTCTTAAATCCCCTAGACAAAGTGACTACATAATTATCAGGGTCGAGGTTTCAGTTGAAGGGCAGAGGTCGCGTCCGAGTAGTTTCCCACGTAGGGCAATCACAAGCACGTGCCAACAACCAAAAGGGATGAGGTAGTCTTACATTTTCAAATACACATGCCACAATTCGATACGTATTTCTTGAGCGCCTGCTGTGTGTTGCACGCTGTCGTAGATTCTGGGATCACAGTGTTGACAAGACAGAGCTGCTGCCCTCACACCGCTTGCTGACCAGCACAGGCGGTCCAGTAGGACCTTCCATGAGGGAAACCTTCTACGCTGTCCACGTCGGCAGCCACTACTGTTGAGCACTTGAGATGTGGAACTGAATTTTTAATTTTAACTTTAATTAACTTAGACTTAAATAGCCACATGTGGCTAGTACTGACCATATTGGACAGTGCAGATCTCACAGCTGCATACTTTTAAAACTTTTCAATAGAAATCAGTCATTATTTTCTAGTCTTGTCACTTATTTTTGCCCAGGGAGCTGCTGAGGGGTGAGGGTGGATGTCCAGTGTCCGGTGCGTGTGGTCAGTGAGGGGTGAGGGTGGATGTCCAGTGTCCGGTGCGTGTGGTCAGTGAGGGGTGAGGGTGGATGTCCAGTGTCCGGTGCGTGTGGTCAGTGAGGGGTGAGGATGGATGTCCAGTGTCCGGTGTGTGTGGTCAGTGAGGGGTGAGGGTGGATGTCCAGTGTCCGGGTCATGTGGTCAATGAGGGGTGAGGGTGGATGCCCAGTGTCCGGTGCGTGTGGTCAGTGAGGGGAAGTGGAGAATTGCAGTTTCCAGGCTGAGCACTAGATCTTCTTGCTTTACGTATGAGTAACTTCAGGGACCGTCCTGTGTCTACCTGATTGGAAAACTTGAAAAATGGTGTTATTTGCATTCTGCATGGATGCACTGTGTTTGTACATGTGGGTGGCTGTCTGGCTTTTTGACTCACTGTTGTTGCTCATTTAAAAAATGGTCTTGGTAGGGGAAGAAAATGATGTCAGCAGCAGAGAAAACCCTAGTAGTGGAAGCAGGGGTAATTCATGTGTCCCTGGCACGGTCGGTGACAATAAGGATTTTGCAACCTGCCTGTCACATTAATTGTATGTTATGAGAGGCCATTAATCTGAGCGTTATTCACATGATGGATTTTTGAACAGCTGCCTTGTTGCGGGAGACTTAAGTCTGAAGATCAGCGATACATCAGTAGGTGTGTGGTGTGTTAAGGAAGCATGAGCCACTTGTTTTCACCCAGTGGGTCCCCCGGGATGTGCAGAATCTTCTTTTTCCGAGGGCCTTGATCTTTAGCAGGTGGAAGGAGTATGTGTGAAGAGGACAATGGAACGGCTGAAGAAATATCCTGTTCTTCAGTAGGGTATTTCAAGCCCCCAAAGTCTCAAGCTCTAGCAGTTTGGAGGCAAAGAAGTTCTGAATCCTTTAGAACTCTGGGAGTTCTCTCTGCCCGCTCTGAGTTCCCGGTGAAGGCCCACTCATCTGTCTGTGGTTAATTTGATCATTCACTCATTTATTTGCCTTCTCTTTCCACTAAGTAGGTGAGATAGGCTTCTCCCGTCTCTTGGTGACGTGTCCAGGGCCTGGTTGATGACTTCTCTTTTGCTAAAGACAACTAGTCACTGTGTCCTGAAGGTTACAGACTCTCCGCGTCTCTGGTCAGCCACCTTAAGAAGTTCGCAAGCATGGCCCTCTGCAAAGATGGTGTGTTTTCTCATTAACCATCCAGGGCTGCCAGCACCTCAGGGCTGGGCTCCCTGACGGTGTGGAAAGCAGATGGTCGAGCTGGAAGGAGCCTCCCTCCGTCAGGTATCCTACCCGGCTGGGCAGCCTCTGCAGTGGAGGTTCTTGGAGCATGGGGGCCCTGAGGGAGCTCCCTGCACGGGCCCAGCTATGAGGAAGGGATGCCAGGGCCTGGGGATGGGGGCACATGAATGTGACTCATGCCCTTGTCTCAGGCCCTGCTTGTGACCTCCATGGAATCCTAGGAGAAGGACGAAGAAATATGAAACTGTGGCCACAGGAGCATCAGAGGCGGACGGAGTAAACTCCCTGTGGCCAGAAGTAGGCAGCTGCAGCGAGGCACAGACGGACGAGGGGTTGACATTTGGACACAGCTTCTGCCGTGCAAATGTGGGGAGGGGTACGGAGGTGGAGGGTATGGAGACAAGGCAAAAAAAGAGAGGCATTCACAGGTGGACATAACAGAGATCGAGTACCTGTCCTCAGGTGCGGTACCCCGAGTTTCAGGCAGAATCCTGTCTGAAGTTACAGAAGCAGTAATGACCTCCGTGGTGGTAGGAGCCGTGTAATTGGTATTCTTCACCGTGCTCCCACCCCCTCTTTATAACAGCCCTGTGAGGGGACAGCTCTCTCCCCACTGCACAGATGAGCAGACTGAGGCACAGATAGAAAGCGCTCAGCCCACTGACCCCTGAGTCTGAGGTGGAGCCAGGCATGTCCTCCCTGCTGGCTAGTCCTCAGCCATGTTTTTTATCTACTCCCAAAGGATCTCACTTGACAGAACAGGATGAGTGGGGGGCAGTCAGCTGAGCTGTCCTGTTTGCTGTGACGGGCCATCTAAAGGGGGTTTACCTGGAACCACCCTCAAGCCTAACTGACCCCTAGCTAAGATTCATGTGACGTGGCTCTGGGGAGCAGTCGCTCCACAGAACCATCTGGAGTCTTCTAATTTGAGTTTCAGGGGAGGAGAGGGCGAGCAAGTACTTGTAAGTTAGGATAGCAGCGTCCTGGAGACGGGCCTTGGCCAGATGGCCCTCTTGCCATGGGAACCCTGGGGTGAGTGCGGGGCCGCTGAGCCAGCCAGGCCTTCCTGGGGTGTGGGACCAGGGGGAAGGGCCTGCAGTTGTCCCGCCTCAGTCTGCCCTCACCCAACCCCGTGTGGACGCCTTCCCCAGGTGTGGAGAGGGCACGTGTGCCCAGATCTCTGTCCAGCCTCGTAGCTGGGACACGCCTCTTGCAGAGCAGTCTCGTCCGAGCCTGGAATAAAGCTGGGCAGCCTAGTGATGGAGCCGGGCTGCAACGACATGCCCAAATGGCAGGTGAGAGGGGCAGTTTCAGAGTCTGAGTCCTTAGGTGGACTTTTACTGGAAGCATGCGAAGAGGAGCCATTGCTTCTGGCAGGAACGACGGGAGGGGCGGGGGAGGGTAGCCCTTTCCACCTGCGTGCACCGCCCACACGTGGACACCGCTTCATTCTGCCGACCTAGGGGATTCAGCCTCCCCCTTTCTCCTGCCATCGAGAGCCTCCTTTCTAACGTTTGACAGCAGTTTGTCGTGGCGTCGGCGTCATTGCCGAAGGGGGATGTTAGTGGGTACCTGGGTAAATAAGTATAAATAGTTTTCTTTTTGATATGTGACCAGATTATTTTCCAGTTGATTTCAAGCCTTGGCCCCAAGTGGCCCACAGATCAAAAAAAGATAAGGGTCAGTTACAAGGTTGAGCTCATTCTCCGTTGCCATGGCAACTGACCTCAGGCAACCCTCAGAGGACTACACCCAGCTCCCCAGGTGATATTTTTACTGTCCACGCCATCAATCCCAAGCCTTTCAAAACTCAGACCGCCTAATTGTCAGGGCTCTGTTTTGAAGAGGCTCTGGGTCCCCAGTGGGCCCCAGTTCAGGCTGCCAGAGCTCATTTATAAGCCTCTCTGAAACACGGGGGACCATGAGATGGGTCCCTCCCGGCCAGAGAGGCCTGGGAAGGTGCCCCCGAGAGGAGGAAGAAGGGTACAGCCCATCCTCCAGGATTAATTAGGAAAATGTGAGCCCAAAATGGGGTGGCGGTGGTGGGGCGTGCCTTCAAGCAATGGCTGAGCGTTGTTGAGTGATGGGACGCACTGAGTAGCCCGCAGCACCCTGGCATTGGGCATCTGGGGCTGTGGGGACACCGGGGTGACTTGGGGGAGTGTTGGTCACCCACCCCCAGAGTCTCCAGCATCCTCTCCAAAGACACCCTACATAATTTTCATCCCAGTTGTGATAATAGGAAAGTGTTTCTTGGTGTTAGTTGATGATTTCTCAAATTTCTGTAAAGTGTGGACAAAAAGCGACTCTAGAAAACTCTCTGCCTTTTTAGAGACCCATAATATGCAGTTTAGGTAAAGGCAGTGCAATGGCTGTGGACATGCCACTTCATGACGACAGGATTCCAACAAGACGGGCCTCTCCAGAAGCCGTTTGACAGAGCTCAGCGCTCCTCAAACTTGAATGCACCTTCAGATCACTGGGGCACTTGTAAAATGCAGATTCTCCTTCTGCAGGCCCCGGGGTGGGCCCTGAGAGTCTGCATTTCTAACCAGGTCCAGGTGATGCCAGAGCTGCTGGTCTGCGGACCACATCCTGCCTAGCAGGGATGCAGATGCTCCAGGGCAGCAAGGGCCTGGGCCGTTGGGATCCCAGCACAGCCCTTGGCCCCGTTACACGCTCCCCGGCTCCTGCCTGGCCTCCATGGAAGCACTCTCCCTCACATGCTCTTTTCTCCTTTGTCAACTCCCAGCCCTAATGTCATCCTTTCCCCTCCCCTCGGCCTGCCTTCGTTAAATTCCTTGTGGTGTTTAATGACAAATCAATAGATGAAGTCTGATCGGGCTGCCCAGGTATTACCATCTGCCCTCTTCTCTTCTGCCAAAGGTCTTTTTTCCTTACAGAGAACAAAGGAGTGAGTCCTCCATGGGCCCACGCTTCTGCATCCTGTTCCGCACGTGTCTGTGGCTGGTTATTTACTGGCGCGGTGTTGGATGGGTCCTCTCCTCAGTTCCCCTCCTGCCTCCTCATTTGCCCTGACCTCTGCCGGGCCCTCTGCTCTTCCTCTTCCTTACCTCCATGTGCCCCATGTGTGTCTCAGCCTGGACCTCTGGACCTCAGGGGTCTTTACAAAACCTGATATTTGGGGTAGGCTGTGGGCTCAGCCCCTGGTGCCCTGGAATTGATGTCTGGTAGGTTCATTACCTGAGCTGCTAAGGAGGAATTCCAGCTCAGCGCGGTAGCCCGTGCATTCCCCTGCATTCCTTCCACTCGCAGAAATGCTGCTGCAGAGACAGAGACGGTGCCATAGCCCAAGGCTGGCCCACGCTGTCCAGTGAGGGCGCTGCCCCTCCCCTCACCTGGGAAAGCCCCCAGCCCTCCTGCCCACTGGAGCTGGCGCTGGCAAGGGGTTCCGCCAGGCTCAAGTCTGCCCTTCTCAGCTGCGTTTTTGGATATCAAGGAGCACAGGGCTCGAGTCCTGGGGCCTTTTTTTGTATTTTCTAAAGCCAGAGAGAGCTGCTTGGGGTGAACAGCATGGCTCCCCACCCACCCCCAGCCCTACCCATCCAAGCGTCCCTTTCCTCTTCTGTCAGTCAAGGTAGATCCCCCGTGTCTGCACTCCTGGAGCAGGCTACCTTGTGAGGATCCAGGTGGCCAGTCCCTGAAGGCAGGCACAGGGGTGATAAGCCATGAGTGCTGCGAGCTTTGGAGGGACCGCTGGAGTATGGTAACCAGCACTTACCAGCTCCCCACCCCCTGTCCCAGCATTGTCCTGAGTGCTCTATGTAAGTCTTCATGTCCTCTTCCCTGGGCGCCTGCTAGCTGCCAGGCCCTGCTCCAGGCCCTGGGGGCGGCAAGGAGCAGCAGCCTGGGGAGCTCGCTTACTCCTCCTCTGCGGGTGAGTCAACTGAAAACAGTCGGCTCTGCAACGCGGCAGGTGGTGGAAGGCACTGGCTTGGAAATTAAAGGTGGGTGAGGTACTCAAAAGGATGGGGCATGTGCTGTTGCAGCCGGGGTGGGGTGGGGGTCTGGAGCAGTCACCCGGATCAAGTGAGGGGAGGAGGATAAGGAGACGGTCTCGGGAGAGTGGTGCACTGAGGGCAGGGGTCCTGTGGCAGAAGAAGCCTGCTCGGCTGCCTTACAAAACCCCTGTGATGATTCTTCCCATTTTCTAGCAGAAGCAGCTGAAGCTCAGAGAGGTTAAGTCACTTACTCAAGTGCACACAGTGAGTGAGTGATGGAAGTGGGACTCAAACCCAAGTGTTTCTCGTTCTAACTTTTGTGTCCTTAACTGCTGCTTCCTGAATGGAGGTGGCGTAATGCCTCCTGTCCACACGGGCAGCCGTCACTGGTTCTCTCCTAGAAACGCATACCCATTAATGATAACACTCCTGGGTCAGCTTCCCCAAGTGGGGTCCCCACTTAGAGAAGGGCCAGATAAGGCCCTTTGAGATGGCAGGAGCAGGTCAGGCTCAGTGCATCAGAGCCCAAGAACAATGCCCTGTCGGCTCCTCAAGGCAGCCTGCTGCCCCTCCCTCCTGGGCAGCAAATTATGGCCTCCGAATGTGTGCCCAGGCCTGCCTTTGACATCAGTGGGGCCCACCCGAGCTTCACCTTCAGGCTCCTGATAATCAGCTCTCTCTCCTCCCGGCTTCCCCCAAGACCTGCATGGAAATAAGTGTGTGTCTGCCAGGGATCAAATGCTTTTGGAGACAAAAGTCGGTGCGGAGGACATTACAGGGAGCTGTCATCTCGGCACGATGCTCCCGCACAAAGCCCTCTGCTCCTCTTTTGGGCTGACACAGTTTCAGCCTGAAAGGTTCCAGCAGGCTGACTTGGTTTTAAGTAAAAGCACATCCTATTATTTTTTTGAGAAATGAAGTGTAAAATTAACACTTATTATTCTTGAGCAGAGGAAAAAAAAAGAGATGGGGGACTCAGATTTTTGGGCTTGCTGGATTGTTTATTTGGCAATTTGGGGCTTTATTTATTTTTATGTTTTTAAAATCATAATCAATCAATAGATTGCTGTGCCAGCCCTGGCTTACGGGGACAGGGAGGGAAGGTCTGGGGCAGCGAGCAGGTGAAATCTACATTCCACTTTACAAATGAGCCAGGCTGCATAATTCACTTGAGTTGCGAGGTCTCTCTTATGGATGCCTGTCATGTGCTATAAAAAAAAGAAAAAAATAGAAAGGAGACGAAGCAATTGTGCGTCTTAACTCACAAAATCCTCCAGCCCCCACGCCGGGGCGCCGGGGCCTGCAGGCTCCCAGACAGCTTTGTCATTCTGCTCCAAGGTGTCGGCGCTCCGCCTGTGATCTTATATAATTCAGGAAAGTTATTCTCGGAGGGTGCCGCTATCTGCGGACCCTGCGACTTGGGACAGAAGAAGAGGTTGTCGGCGTCGGCGGGGTGAGAGCGATGGCGGCGGCGGCGAATTCCATCAGCATCCGCGGGCTGGCTCCACTGGGTCACAGCAAGCAGTGTTCGGCACTAACTAGGGCAGCCCCTCCCTGGCCTCCCGCCTCCCTGGCCCTCCCCAGTTTTCCCGGATGGTTTATGGGCGGAGGTGCACATAATGGACGCCCCAGGGGGCAACTCCCACCCCCTCCGGTGGGGAGAGGGCCTCGGGCTTCAGAAGGATTTGCAAATCAGATCTGGCCTGGCCTCGGGAGGTCCCAGGTCTGTGGGGTCCCCTCAGGCTTTATTATTTTCACCCCACCTTTACTTTTTGCTTGTTTTATTTTCCCTCTGCCCTCTCCCAGCTTTGACTCTCTTTAGCACTTGGGGGAGAGCGAGGCAAGGGACCAGCGAGCGGCCCGGCAGCCATCCATCGGCTCTTGATCTAATTAGCCCGGAACCTCACATCACCCCGGTTTGGGGCTGTGATTTGCTTAAATGGCAGCTGTTGAGGCCCCGGAACCTGCTTGCAGCTCCAGGACTGCCTGACTGTGCACATATTTATGAACGTGGGTGCAGGGTGTAGCTGCTACTATGAATCAGAGGGGACCGGCTGATGAATTGCTCAGCGCTCAGAAAACGGAAAGTGACTGTCAGACATGATTTCTCTGATTTATAAGTTGCAGGAACCTGCTTTGTCCTCTCGGTGTTTGTGTATCAGACTGGCACGTCTCCATTCACAGCCAAGTGGACAAAGGCCCCCGCTTGGCGGAGAGCAGTAAATCCTCCTTTGCCATCTCAGCCCAGGGAGCTAGCTCTGGCTAGGCAGGGGAACAGGGCCCAGCCAGGGGCATCTCTGTCCCATGAGTATTTCCCGAGCCCCTCCTGTGGGCCCAGCTTGGCCCTGATGCTTTGGGAGCCTGAGGAGGAGAAGACAGCCTCTGCACCTGTAGCCTGGTTGCCAGGATCAGAAAGACTCCTAGGATCCGGTTACATGAATCCAGAGTTGCTGTGCCCAGCCAGGGGCAGCCGTGTGTGCTGGCATACTCAGGGGAGGCTGCCTGGAGGTGGTGTGCGGGTGGAACACATACGGATAAGGAGAGATTCAGAGCACTGCCCCCACCTGGTTGTGTTACTTCAGCAAGTGCTCTAATTCTCTGAACCCATTTTTTCTTTTCTAGAAATGTTTTTTTCCCAGTAAGCAGGGTTAATTCTGAGATTCAATTTATGTTATAAACTTAAATTAAGGTACGTTATAAACTTAAATGTGTATTATAAACTATACTAGAAACCTCCGTACAATTGTCATTTTCACACACCCTCTACTTCATTACTTCATTAATGTCCAAGAAGTGTCCACATTCTAATAGGAAGGCCACAAATAAAGCTGATGTCTGTCTCTCTCGTTCATTCCTTCATTCACTCCTTGTACCCATACTCTGTGCCAAGCCCTGAGAAGCATTGTTTGTGTGGGGGCGGGGGTGTGTGGGGGCTCCTCTGAGGCAGTGCCCCACTGGAGGCCATCTCTAATTATGAGGAGGGTCTCCCGAAGGGATGTGGAGGACGTGCGTGAGGCCCGTGCAGCGAGCGTGCTGAGCCAGCCCTGTGTCCCAGGACTTGTCAATGAGTCCCTTTTCCGCATATAAATGGAAGCTCTGCGCGCATCTCTGTCGGGTGCATGTGGCCTAGTTGCCGGGGCTCCAGGGGCATGACAAACACCCGGTAGATTCCAGCCAGCGGGCTATGTGGGGCAGGCCCACCTGCATGCACACGTGTACGTCCGCCTCTGCGGTGGGATGCCTGTGGGGGACGGCTGGGCCGCAGGGATGCCTGCTGTCCCTGCCAGCCCCTGCCAGGGCCTGGGGACCCAGGGACTGGCCAGGAGCCTCAGCCCATCTGTGTTCCTGTTTTGCCACTGGCAGAGCCCCTCTGCTACCTAATTCTTGCCTTTGAGGGCAAATCGAGCACCTGGCGCCTTTGGTGAGGCTGGTTCCCTGGGGGAGCCCGAGGGGGAGCCTGTGTCCTTGGATGTCCCAGATAACACTTTCACTGATACCAGCCTGCCTGGCAACAAACACTTATTGAGCACTTGCTGTGTGCCGGGGCTGGTCAAACTCCTTCTCATGTGTTGACTCATTTAATTCTTGAGTCGACTATAAGAGGAAGGGTGTTTTTTAGCAGGGGAGGATTTGACTTTTTTTTAAAAGACTATTTTTTTAGAGTTTATGATAAAATTGAGAGGAAGATGCAGAGATTTCCCTTATGCCTGTGTCCCCCTACATCCATAGCATCCCCGTTGTTAACATCACTCACCAGAATGGTCCATTTTTTTGCAAAGATGAACCTTCAGTGACATCTCATAATCACCCACAGTCCATCGTCTGCCTTGGGGTTCACTCTTGGTGTTGCACATTCTATAAATGTGTAATTTATATATAATGGCGTGTATGCATCATTATAATGTCATAGAGTATTTTCACTGCCCTAAAAATCCCCTGTGCTCCACCTGCTCACCCCTCCCCACCCCCAGCAGCCGCTGATCTTTTTACTGTCTCATAGTTCTGCCTTTTCCACAGTGTCATGTGGTTGGAATCATACAGTTGTGGCCTTTTCAGATCGGCTTTTTTCACTGAATCTTATGTGTTTAAGGTTCCTCCGTGTCTTTTCCTGGCTCATTTCTTTTTGCAACTGAATTATAATCCACTGTCTGGATGTGCCAGTTTACTTATTCATTAATCTACGGAAGGACGTCTTGGTGGCTTCCAAGTTTGGGTGATTATGAATAAAGTTGTTGTAAGCACCATGTGCAGGTTTTTGTGTGGACGTAAGTTTTCGTCTCCTTTGGGTGAATACTGAAGAGTGAGATTGCTCGATTGGATGGTGAGTATGTTAGTTTGGTGAGAAGCTGCCAAGTGGCTGTACCATTTTGCGCTCCCCGCCCCCCCCCCCACCCCCGCAGTGAGTGAGCGTCCTGTCGCTCCGCATCCTCCTCAGCATTTGGTATTGTCAGTGGTCTGGATTTTGGCCATTCTAATAGGTGTGTGGTCATAAGGAAGGCTGTGACTGAATGTGTTAGAAAAGAGGAAACTGAGGCACAGAGAGGTTATATAACTACCCAAGATCACGCAATGAGTGGCAGAGCCAGGTTCCAACCCTGGGTGATGTGATGGTTAAGCTGGCGCGACTTCCTTCTACCCTATGTTGACCACCGGGCCACACGGGCTTCAGACACCGGCCCCTCCCATCCTCTCATGAGGCAGGGTCTCAGGTGGCCCTCACTTACCGAGCATGAACTGATGCCCAGGCCACACGGTATGAAGAGGCCAGGATTTGCACTCTGCCCCGCTGATCCTGGGCGGGGGCGCAGATGTCCGCTCTGCGCCTCTTGACACTGGTGTGAAGCTGTCACTCGGGGCCATGCTCCCTTCCCTGGGTGACTTTGAATGAAGTTTTGGGGTCACAGCAGCTCCCAGGTGGGGCGATGGAGCCATGTTCTGATCTGGAAGCAGGACAGGGTGTCTGTCCGTTGTCTGTGATCCACTGGATAGGCCATCTGTTTCCCAAAAAAGGAGAGCGTTTATTGCTTTTTGCAGTATCTTCCAGTGGCTGCCCATCCATCTTAGAGGAAAATCCCCAAGTCTTCCAGTGGCCGGCAAGACCCTCTGTGGTGTGTCCCTCTGTCCACCCTGACTTCACCCCCACCCTGCCCCCCCGCCCTGCCCCCGAGCTTCGGACACACTGCCCCCTTGCTGCCTTCAGGCCGGCCCTGCACGACCCCCATCAGGGCCCTGCCCCCACCCTCTCCTAGAGGGCGCCCTTGTTTTCACATCACCTCCGACGCTGTGTTCTGTGGGGACCATTTTATTTATCTGTCTTCCTCCCGACTAGAGTGGGGGCAAGCGCATGGTCTGCTCAGTTCTCCACAGAATCCCCAGCTCGTAGCAAAGTACCTAGCACATAGTACATGCTTAGTAAATACTCAACTGGATTTTTTAAAATCCTGATTGGACTCCCTTCTCTGTGCAGACTCCATCTGGGGCCCCTCTCCACTGTGACATGGTCTCGGGTTCAAGCTGTTGCTGGACCAGCAGGAGAAATCACAGTAAATGACACTTTCAAGAGCCAGATATTAGGAGCTGGCCCCTGGGGTCTGTAAGCCTTGGGGGCTGGACCATCTGGAGCCGAGACGGATCTTGGCATCCTCGGCCCCCACACCAGCCCTGGTTCTGGGGATTGGGTCGGGGCTGGCCTGAGGGGTCCTGGGCCATGGGCTGCTGCCCAGAGGACGTGGTGTGCAGAGCCGCTGACCGGCTGTGGTTCTCCTTGCAGAGGAAGGCATCAACCACGAGTGTAAGCTGTGCAACCAGATGTTCGACTCCCCGGCCAAGCTCCTCTGTCACCTCATCGAGCACAGCTTCGAGGGCATGGGCGGCACCTTCAAATGCCCTGTGTGCTTCACAGGTAAGGTGCCCTGCCATGTGTCTGGCAGGGAGCACGTGGGGAGAGGGAAGGGACCCAGGGGCCCAGCCCTTTGATTGCTGGACCTCGCCTGGTCTGACGTGGACCTGGAGTTCGTGGGGAAAGCCCCAGGGGTCTGCAGCCCCGCTCCCTGCGTCCTCTGTTAGAGCTGACCCACGCCCTCTGTCTGTGCTCTCCGGCATCCCCTCTTAGGCAGGTTGGGCAGCCCCCTCACCCCTGCATGCAGCGGCTGCGAGTCCTTTGTCCATCCTGGCCTTGGCCCTCCGTGGCAGTTTGCCCCTCACAGGCTTCGTGCTCATCTCCCTGAGCTGCGAGCTCTGTCCAGCACAGGGGGCTTCTCCCTTTGCACACCTCCTGGCCTGTCTCAGTGCATGCTCCACCCGTGCTCTAGGCCGCAGGGGTCAAGGGCAGCTCTGCCGGCCAAGGCCCCAGCCCCCAGGCCCCAGACTGGCTGCCGGCCCAGGCGAGCGGCTGTCCCGGCCTGAGGCGAGTCTCAGGGGCTCTGCTGGCCCCCCTCCTGCTGCCCAGATGGCAGCCGGTGTGTGGGGAGCCTGGCCTGCCTCTGCCTCCCCCGACATCTGTTGTCTGCCATGGCGGGAAGCCCCCCTGGGGAGGTGCCTGGCGGGAGGGGAGCTCTGAGGTGCTCACCTCCCAGACATGCAGCTGCCTCAGGGCCACCTCCTGCCTGTGCCCAGGGCTGAGGCTGCCCTGTGGACCCGCCGCCGGGAAGCTGGCATGCGACCTGCTCCGGGACATGCCTGAGGGAGGCGCTCTGCTACGGGGATGTCCCCACACACTCACACCCCTCTGGAGTTCCCGAGAGCCTTGGCACGCCCGGTGCCTCTTCCCTCAGTCTGGGAGCCCCTATCTGCTATGTCACACTCTAGGGCTGTGTTGGGGCTGCACCGAGGGGCCTGCCAGGTGAGCTGATCCCGGACCCCAGGGCCCTGTGTGGGGTCTAAGGACGCCAACAACAACCTCAGAAAGAATAGTAATTCCTGTTTCTCGAGCACCTTCTTGTACCAGACACTGTGCTAAGCTTATGTAATTCAGATCCTGGCTCTGCCACCTGATAGCAGCAGGACCGAGGACAAGTCACTTAACACTCCCAGGGCCTCAGTTTTCTCTTCTATAAAATGGGGATCACACCAGTGGCTGCCGTACAGGCCTGTGCTGTATTCAAGGAGCCCACACGGTGAAGGTATCTGGCGAATGATGATGACGACAATGATGACGTTCATTTTGACTAGTTATGTGGCAGGGCATCTTTTAAGCATTTTGCAAGCATTAACCCATTTGACTCTCCCAGCCATCTAGTGAGCTATATACTGTAATGATCCCTGTTTCTCAGATAAAGTAATGAAGCCCAGAGAGGTTAAGTGACTTGTCCAATGTTGCACAGGCTGTAAGTGACAGAGCTCAGCCTCACTGGCTTGGGTTCCCTCTAGTAGGTGCCAATGCTCCCAATAGCCCATTGTTTGGCTGACTGTGTCCACGTCTGGGTGATCCCTACTTGTGAGTGGAGTGGGGGCGGCTGCGCCAGGTGGCTAGGTTGGTGTCCCCAAAGTTTGGCCCCTGATGGCCATGTCCGTGTCTAGTCTTTGTCCAGGCCAACAAGTTGCAGCAGCACATCTTTGCCGTGCACGGGCAAGAGGACAAGATCTATGACTGCTCGCAGTGCCCACAGAAGTTCTTCTTCCAGACCGAGCTGCAGGTGAGTGCCCTTGTCTGCTGCACACACCCCTCCTTGTCCTCTTTGGGGCCCCCCTTGGCACCGAGGGTGTTGGGGTGAAGTCAAGGTGATGAGGCCTTGTACTCAGCATCACCCCAACTGGAAAAGCAACAGGTGGCTGGACTTGCCTTGTGGGTCTGGAGCCAGCGGCTGCCCTCCTGGCTGGTTGACGTAGGGTATGGCCTCTGGGCCTCTGCTGGCCTGGCATTCTCAGGAGAACCAGGATGTAGCAGCAGATCCTGGAGCAGGAGTCCAAAGGCTTATGTCTGTGGTGTTTCTGTGGCAAATCCCTGCCCTTCTTGGGGATTCCGTTTCCCCGCCTCTATTGCATGATGGTCTTCGGCTGAGCTTTGGATCTATGGCTGGCATGGCTGAGTCCTGGGTCTGGGGTCTCAGAGTCCCAGGAAAGCCAGCCAAGAGAGCAGTGGATACCAGCCTGGGCCCCAACGCAGAGGGAGGGATTCCCGCCAGGGGTTCCCAGGCTGATGTGGCCTCAGGAGAGGCACATGGCCCTGAGCAGCTTCCTCAGATCCCCATCCAGGGCCTGCAGAGCTGAGAGGGCCCTTGTGAAGGGAAGCTGCTGTGGGGGTCCTCCCTAGGCACCTTCAGTCACTCTCCTCGGCATCCCGTGGGGCCCCCCCACCTCTTACTGGTTCCTGAGGACCAATATCTGTGTCCACGTGAAACTGCCTTCTCATCCACTGATTTTTGCAAGAAATACTTGTGACACTGGAGAGGTCACGTGCCTACCATAAATACCACACGTGCACACTGAAAAATCACACATGCACTGTACACAGATGGTGTCATCACACACACAGGAAAGTTCCGTGCACACAGTTCCTACACACGCACACACACACGCGGAAACACCGTCGTCAAAGAGTAACACTGCACACACAGCATAACACCCCAGCCCAAGGGGAAGTGCTGCACGGATGGCCACAGGAAGGCCACACGTCTGCACAGACCTGCTGAAGTGCCATAAACTGTGAATGACGCCGTCTTCATTGGGGTGCAGGCTCGGTCATGCTGCAGTAGCAAACATCCTCCTCATCTCAGTGTCTTCAAACAACAGGGATTCGTTTGTTGCTCGTGTTACGTGTCCAGGTAGGTGGCAGAGGAGGGCCTGTTCACGACACTCAGATAATCACTCAGTGACCTGGGCCCTCGGAGGGTCCATCTCCGCTCCTGCTTGCGTGGTCACCAGGCGGGGGAAGAGGGAGGTGGTGATTCGCCCGCCGGCTCTCCCAGCTTGCCCTGGGAAATGACACACGTCTCCTCCTCTCACATTGTCTTGGCCAGAGCCAGTCCCCTGGCCATGCCCAGTTTCAAAGGGGTGAGGAAGGTCATCCCTCCCTGTGCCTGGAAGGAGAGGAGAGCGGGCGTCTGTTAGCACCCTGAGGACTAGCCCACGTGGGCCCGCAGGGCGTGTCTGCCCACTGGAACGTGCCCGGCCCGCACGCCTGGGCAAGTGCTGATCCCGCACTTGGCACTCGCCGCCACCTGCGGGACGAGCTGAGGCCGTGGCAGCCGGGGCGGAGTCCTGAAGTCGCTCGGGGGCAGCAGCGGTGCCCCTCTCCTGAGGTGGAAGGGCACAGCCTCACCCCATGGCGTGGGAGACTCCTCTCCGCGCTGCGCCCCAGCCTGTCCACACAGCCAGGCCCAGGCCCGCCTGTCTGCACAGCGGCTGGCAGCGTAGCCCAGAGGAAATGAAAGCAGGCCTGTGGAGGGCATGGGGGATTCACATCGACAGTCAGGGTCCCGGTCCCATGGGCTGGCCGTGCCAGAGCTGGGCGGGCGGAGCTGGCAGGCCTGGCCTCTGACCTGGAAGAGTGCCTGCACAGTTTGCAAACAGCCTGTTGCTTTTTATTCTCTGGGTGGCCCCTCTGAGTTCCTCTAAGTCCTTGTATCTCTCATGTAGCCTTCATCCCATCACACTGTGGGACAGAGTAACCGAGCCAGGCCCAGAGTGGGGGTTCCACTTCCAAACAGCCACCAGCAAGTTAGTGACCCTGCCCTGGGCTCACTGCTGTCTCCCCACTGACCCACACACTGAGCTGTGCCTCTCTGCTGAGGCTGGGGGACGGCTGGCTGTCCCCGCTCTTCTATAACCAAGGGGGATTAGTGCCAGTGCCTGGGGCCGGGCCGTCCAGGGAACCTGCTTGCCGTGCGCCCTTCCTCCCAGGTGCACCCTGGGCCTCAGCCTCCCACCTGCCTCACCTGCCTGGCCCAGCTTCCAAAATAGGCCCCAGGTCCCCAGCCACCTGAGGCTTTTTATAGCCCGACATGACAGCCTGCCTTAGACCCACCAGCACATATAAACTACGGTTTACTTAAACGTCAGACTTGCTCAGCCCTCCCGTCCTCCAGCATTGTCCTGGATGCCAGGAGAGGGATGACTGCTCTCCTTCTTGTTGGCTTTAAGGTTTTTCCCAGAGAGGTTTCCCAGTTCTGCCTCTTCTGGGCTTTGTTGGTGTCACTGTGCCAGTGGCCTCCCTCGGGCAGCAGAGGTGTAGGGAGCGGCAGCTTGAAGCTGGGTCTCGCTCCAGCTATGCCCGCCCGGGGCTGCGGGCTATGCCAGACGCCAGAATGGTTTGTGTGAGCTGGTGGTTTCCTGGGTCACCCCACCAGCCTTTCGGGCAGATCCTCAAATGCCGAGAACCTCGCTAAATTATAGCCTTAACGAGTCACTATTTTCTGCAATTAGTGATTTTAATTACAGACCATTTAAATGTGGAAGTGCTGTAGCAATGCCAAATCTATGCCAATAATGGCTTTCGTTAAGTAACTTGAATAGTGGTTTTCTGGTTTTCTGAGAGGAGGGTTTGTCTAGGGATTGAAGTCTTCATTGTCATTACGCTGAGGCTGGGGCTGGCGGGTGAGCGTGTTGTTTCCCTGGGGTGGCGTGGGGAGTTTGGGTGGTATGGCAGGAGGCGGGCCCGGGCCTTGCTGGGGCCTTGACCAGCTCTGTTGGCCGTATGTCATTTGAGGTCCTGTGCGGGACTCAGAGAAGCTAACGTTCGTTGGCACACATAAGTCTGGGCTGCGAGGTCTCAGGAAGGTCGATCTCAGGATTGTTGTCACTGTAGGACAGGAGGCCCTGCTGTGGATATAGAGGCAGTAGAGGTGTGATTGGACCCTGGCAAGCTTGGGCTGTGTCAGTGATGTGTCTGCCTCCAAAGGGAATGTTCTCTTAAGATGCATTAACGGGAGCACAGTTGCCAGGATGAGGGAGGTACAAGTCCTGTTTGATTCTGAGCTCACCTGGCTCCGCCCAAAGACTGAGATTAATTTAGAGGATTTTGGACAAACCGGGGCACATGAATGACAGAGCGATTAGGAGCATGACCGGGAGCTGAGCTTTGCTGCTCATTTGTTCGCGGCATCTATCTGCAGGGCCCACTGTGCACCAGGCACTAGAACTAGGAACCGACAAGACAGTGGTGAACAAGACAGAAAAACACCCCTAGGGCCTGCATTCTAGAGGGATTGATGGTCACTGTCCAGTGGGGGTCAATGACATAAGAACATGAAACTAGGTAATAGGCCAGAGCATGATGGGGGTGAGGGTGGGTACTCCCTGGTGAGCGTGGTCAGGGAGGGCCTCTGAAGAGATAGCATTTGAGCCAAGACCTGGATGGTGAGAGGGAAGGGGAGAGCGGAAGAGGGCCGTCAGTGCCAAGGCCCTGTGGCCAGTGGGAGCTGGCGTATTGTGGGGACACGGAAGGCAAAGTGTGGCTGAAGCACAGTGAGTTGGGGGGATGGTGTGAAGGGGGCTGGGAGGTGGAGCCCCAGTCACGGCAGGGTCTGTGGGACGGTGAAGGGGTTTGGATTTTTATCCCCACTGTGATGGGAAACAAAGTAGGGAAGAGAAATTGTCTGATTTATACCATGCATCAAAATTTAAGAAGTTTGGCTTTTGAAAGGCACTGTTAAAAGAATGAAAAGTTGTAGACTGGGAGAAGATACTTGCAAATCACATATTTGATAAAGGGCTTGTATCCAGAACATATAAAAGAACCTCTCAAAACTCAATAATGAGGGGGAAAAATCAACCAAAAAATGAGTGAAAATTTTCAACACTTTACCAAAGAAGCATGGGTGCCCGACATCATTAGTCAAGAGGAAAGTGCAAATGACAATCCCAGGGTCATGCCACCTCACACCTGTTAGAATGACTAAAACAAAACAGGAAACGCACAACACCAAGTGCTGGCCAGGGTGTGGAGGAGCGATTGGAACTCTCATACGTCGTGGTGGAAGTGCCAAATGGTGCAGCCACATAGCAGAATAGTTTGTCATTTTCTTATAAAGTTAAAAATATACTTAACATATGACCTTGCAATCCTACTACAAGTGTTTACCCGAGAGAACTGGAAACATACTCACACAACAGCCTCTATGTGAATGAGGGTGGTGGCTTTATTTGTAACGGCCCCACACTGGACACCCCCTGATGGTCCCTTACCTGGTGAATGGATAGATGGATGCGGTGCGTTCGTACAGCGGACCACCGCTCAGTAATGAAAAGCAGCTCTGATACATGCACAACATGCATGAGTCCCAAGTGCCAAGTGAGGAAGCCAGACTCCAAAGGCTCCATCCTGTAAGGTTCTGTGTACATGACATTCTGGAAAAGGCAAAAATATTGGAATAGAAAACAGACCAATAGTTGCCAGGGGCTGGAAGGGGGGTAAGAAATAGGGGAGACTAAGCAAGGTTCATCTAAACGTACACACAAGCACACACTTGCACACTCCACCCCACACCCTGAGCGCTCAGGCAGTGTGCTTGGCTGTGGGGATCCAGCCTGACTCGGAGCTTTTGGAGACCATTAGGCCGGGACCGGACGTGGATGGGCTGCAGTGGAAGTGTGGTGCCGGCCGCCTTCAGGCATTTTAAGCCCTGTTGGGGAGAGGGCTCCGCAGTGTGCTTCCAGGGGCCCCAAGACTGCGGTGGCGGCAGACTGGCGGGCGTGCCTTCTGGCCTCTGGCGGTCGTGGCTCAGGCTCACTCTCTGCAGTTCACACAAGCAGGACAGGGATCGAGTTGCAGGGACACAGGGGCTTTTGGATGCTAAGAGCAGGAAGTGTCGTGGTTGTCGGCCGTGTTCCCCGGGACCGTCCGTTTATTGAGGCAGTGACCATCTGCCTCGGCCTCTTTCTGGCTTGTGCTGTGTTCTCCTCCTGCAGCCTGACTCTCTGGGCTCCTCTAGTCAAGGAGGAAGGTGGCCAGCGCCACCAAGGCTCCTGTCGTTTCTGCCCAGACAGACACAGCTGGCTGTTTGGACAGAGGGGATTTGGTTACGCAGATAACCACGAAGAACACCCAGCTCACCTGGAAGTAGTGACTGTAGCCAGTGCACAGGCAGCAGGTTCTAGACCCCTGGAGAGGGAATCTGAGGGCTGAGCTCAGGTCAGCTGTCCAACCCTGCTCCAGTGAGCTGTGGCCCAGAGGGGGGTCGCACAGTATAAACCAGCAGGAGGAGGGGAGCGTGGGCTGGTGGACACCCCAGATGCCCACTCCTTGGGAAAGCTGTCTACAAATAGAAGAAATGGAAGGTGGTGAGGTCCCTGCTGGTAGAGGTGTGCAAACAGAGCCCTGTCCGAAATGCTGCAGGAGGAGGCGGGGAGCACTGTCTCTGGGAGAGCAGCTCTGTATTTGAAGCCTTGCTCTGTCATTTACCAGCTGTGGACCTGAAGTTTCTTATCTGTAAACGGGGATGTTAATAGTTTCCTTCCTCACAGTTGTGTTGTGTAAGGCCCTTGCACAGTGGCTGGCACATAGGAAGAGCTTGGTAGATGCTACCTTTGTTATTTACCTTTATTATTATTATTGGAGTTATTTTTGCCATTATTATTATTAGCATATTATTAGCACGAGCCGTTTGAGGATTAGTTGACTTTCTAGGGTCTCTCCATTAGAGGTTGCCGTGATTTCGTGATTTCTCGCCTGAGTTTGAACAAAGTGGGACTCTGAATCCTTCCCTCTGGCACCTAGCCAAGTCTCAAGGCCACAGGCACAGGAGAGCCACCCTGGGCCATGGGGAGGAGCTGGGTGTGCAGGGCAGGGAGGCAAGGTGGACAGGGCATCGAGCGGGGCCAAGGACGCGACTTCAAGTCCTCTTTGTACACGTTTCTGAGTGCCTATGGCCTGGGCCTTCTCTCTGGACCCTGTTGTCCTCGTCTGGGCCCGGACTCAGTGGAGGGTGCTGTGCCGATTGGGTTGAGGTTGGGACACAACTCTGTAAACCACAGACCCCAAAAATGTGAGGGCTGTCGGCCCAGCATTTCCAGCCTCAGGCCTTAGCAGATGAAGGCCTGGGGCCCTATGGGCCCCTTGCCAGGGGTCGGCTGACCTGAGGGCAAGGGTGCTCTGCCTGCCCAGCCCAGCCGTCTGTGATTCCCCGTGGACACCTCTGTGCCCACAGACACTGGGCACAATGGCGCCTCCTTCTCTCTGTCCTGAGAGCCTGCCTGCACCCCGTTCTTCACCATCCCGCAGGGTGCGTAAAGGGAGTGGGCAGATTCCCAGCCCTACAGACCTCTGACGTGTGGAGGAGCTCCCCTGAAACTGACAGGAAATAGTTGTAACAGGTGCCACCCTGCCTGGATCCCTGCTGTGAGCCAGGCCCCGTTCTACACATTTTACACAGATTGTCTCAGCGCAATCCCACGAAGTGGGTACTCTCATCCCTATTTACAGATATGGAAACTGAGACCCCGAGAGGTTAAGCGATTTGGCCAGGGTCACTAGCAAATGGCAGAGCCACATGCAAAGCTGATTGTCTTCGCCACCACTGCAGACAGAAACCCTCCAAAGTTTAAATGAATTGCCGTTTATATGAGCTAATAGATTTAAATGAGGCCTGCAGCGCTGAACTATAAAAAGCCTTTGTGTCAGGGGACCCAGAAACTATTTTAGTAGTTGGGCCGGGCAGGTGGCACGGTAGCAGTAACGGGATGCAGAAGAGCCCTCTCCTGTGGGGGCCCAGCGGAGGCACCCTGGAGGCCCGTGTTGCAGGGGCCAGGCCCGGAGCCCGGTTTGCCAGGCTGGAGTTTGAGGCCAGGAGCCTGCAAACCTTCTTGCAATGAGCCAGGGTGTTAGTTCAGCTCAGGCCAGCTTGGAGAGAGGAAGGATTAGGTCCAGTCCTGGAGACAGGAGCCTCACAAGCCCTCGGGCTTCCTGGAGCTGCTGCCTCCCCCGTCACGGCAACCTGGGACCTGCTGGGCGCTGTCCCAGGGAGGTGGGAGCCAGAGAAAGGCTCTTCTGGCATCTGCAACTTCTGGCATCCTGCAAATCTCCATGACGAGGCCAGGCTGGGGGGAGCCGTGGGCCTGCCCCATGCCCAGGAATCGAGACTCCCTCACTGACAAAGCCAGGGGCTGCAGGAAGTGCTTTCCGAGTGTGGCCGTGGCGGCAAAGCGGCCAGCTGAGCGTTGAGCAGGCACATTTAAAGGATTAGCTCATGCTGTTTGCTTGTGTGTGCCTGATCGGGCCGCTTCCAGCTACGTGATTACGATTGATTAAAGCAGAGCGAGGTATTCTAACAAGCAGCCCGGAGCCCTTCTGATGGGGCCTGTGGGCCCTGCCAGGCTGGATCCTGGTGGCCAGCCAGGGGGAGGTGTCTGAGCCAGGGCATGGTCTGAGCTCCATTGGGACCCTTCCTTCTCAGGCCTCAAGAGCTTTTGGTTTGACCCTTTCCCTCGTTCCTTTTCCATTCAACAAACATTTAGTACCGAGTACCTACCGTAAGCACCATCATGGGAGCTCAGGATGCAGCTTGAACAGGGGGACAAGGTCCCTGTTCTCATGGAGCTGACGTTTTATGGGAGACACCAGTGATAAGTCAGTGAAGATGAAACTAGGTCATCTCAGATCGTGGAATTTTGAAGACAGTCAAACACTGTGCGGTGACGGAGAATAGTGTGTGTGTGTGCGCGCGCGTGTGCATGTGCACACATGTGTCGGGCAAGGCTGAGGAATGTTGGGGATGAACAATCACATCAGGTGGTCAGGGAAGGCTGGCATCTCAGCTGAGTCCTGAAGGTTGAGAAGGAGCCAGGAGTAGAAAGAGCTGTTCCAGGAGAAGGAACAGCCAGTGCAAACGCTCAGAGGCAGGGGCAGATTTGTGGTGTCCAGGGAACAGAGAAGAGGGCAGTGGGGCTGGAGTGGGGTGAGCACATCCTTGGTTCATTCCTCGGGGCTGCTGTGTCGCTTGCTCCTCGAGGTGGGTGCTTCCCTGAGGTGCTGGTCCTGCTGACACTTCTGCCTGGATGCCCTTCTCTTCCCAGGCTTCAGGCCCCAGCTCAAGTGGTCCCTTCTCTGAGAAGCCCTCCCTCCTATGACCTCTCCAGGCCTGGGTTTAACCCCGATCTCTTTGCCAATACAGTTGTAGTAACTATGTCTACACCTGACTTCCCAGTCTAATGTGAGTTTTTGGAGGCTGAAGACTTCCTCTCCATCCATCCATCCTCCATCCATTTATCGCATGTTGTATCATATTTTTTTAGCTCCTAGAAAGTAGGAAAATTAAGGAAAGAGAACACAAACAGGGAAAGGAGAAAAAGAAGGAAGCTGCAACTGCGGATTGTAGGAGCCCATTTTTAAAACTCCTGGTCTTACAAGATGGGTAACCGAGGAGCCAGCCTCCATGCCTCTTTGTGCTGCTGCCGTCAGATTCAGCCAGATAATTATAACTAATAATAATTAAAAATTAAAGTGCTCTAGGCACATGCTTAGCATTTGACTCTTTGGCTGAGCTTCCTGTGAGTAGCAGCGTCTTCCTTCTTCCTGCTTTAAAGACAGCCCAGTCCACACTGGCTGCTGCTGCAGGGGAGCAGGCCTGGCTGGGCTTGGCTCGGGGCAGCGAGAGGGAGGTGCCAGGCCACCAGCACCTTGCACTGGGGTCCTCCCAGGTTGCCCCGCCCCCATTACTTTGTCCTGTAGACATTTGTGCCTCTCTGGCCTCAGTTTCTTAGTCTGTAAAATGGGTAAGACCTACTGTCTCGGGTAGTTGTGAAGATCGAGGGTTCTTATGCATAGAGCACTTCATGAGGTTTCCTGTGGGTACTTACCGCATGCTTCAGGGTACGATCCCTTGTGCTTCTTGCCTTCCCCACTAGGGTGGGAACCAGAGCCCAGCACAGCTCGAATTCTGTTAAATGTGGCAACATGGTGTGGCAGTGCCAGGCCGTGCCCACACCACAGGACAGAAGACAGCCTGGCTTCAAATCCCAGCCCCACTACTGAGCAGCTCTGTGACCTTGAGCAAGTCACTGACCCTCTCTGGACCTCAGTAGATGGGGGTTACTGACAGTTCCTTCCTCCTGGGTGTTGGGGGGCTGGAAACAGTGGTGCCTGAAAAAGCTTCAGCACTGGGTCTGGCTCAGAGTCGAGGTTTGGTAAGCATCAGCCACTGTCATCATCGACATCATCCTTTTGACCGTGATCTGGGTGCCCCTGAGCTTTCGGTTCCCTCCTTCGTTGACTCATTCCTTCAATCCATCGTGTGTGGATGTGCTCAGTGTAGCCCAAGTGTTTACTGAGCCCCTACTAGGCGCAGGTGTGTGCAGGTGCTGGGGACACAGAGGC
The DNA here is from genome assembly GCF_037783145.1 of Equus przewalskii. Lineage (NCBI taxonomy): Eukaryota > Metazoa > Chordata > Mammalia > Perissodactyla > Equidae > Equus > Equus przewalskii. Next base: position 2,490,802 of record NC_091833.1, on the reverse strand, counting down.
CTGAGTCCCTCGTGTTATGTGGAGAGGAAGAGTGCCCCGATGGGGACAAGCAGAAAGAATGCTCACTGTGTGTTTGTGGCATAATGGAGTCTAATATGCTGCACTAGAGTCCAGTTTGGGGCAGATCACCTGGTCCTGTCAGATGGTAAGTGCAACAAGATGTACGTAGCAGCGAGGCCCCACGCCAGAGCACAGGAGGCTGGGAGGCTGAGCTTTGCCCCTTCCTCACTGTGTCCCCAGGCACTGCCCGGCTGTGTCTCTTGTTTATTCACTTGAGTGGAGCAGGATCCAGGTCTTTCCTGCTCACAATGCTGTATTGTCATCATCACCATCTCTTACCACTGCCACCACTTGGGGTGGCTGAACCTCCCGAGGGGCTGTGTGTGATGACTTACGGTCTGCGTCTGAAGAAGACGCGGGGGTGGACACTGGCTCTGCTTCTTGTCCTTCTGAGGTCCAGGGCGCAAGCCTAAGCCACTCACCCCAGTGCAGTTATAACCAGACAACATTTTCTGAGTGCTTACTGGGAGCCTGACTCCGTCTCTTCACATGCGTAGTCTTTTGAGACCTCACAATGACCCCACAAGTAGGGGATCTTATGATTTCCATGTCACAGATGGGTAAACTGAGGCTCCCCGGGGTCACACAGCTGCTAGAGTTGCAGGGCTGTGAACACAGGCAGCCTGACACTGGAGTCTGTGTTCTTAGCCCTGAGCCTGAGGCCGTGGGCTTGCAGGTGACTCTCAAGCTCTTAGGATCCAATGAGAGGCCTCTGGGTGCTAGGTGCTGGGGGCAGGCGGGCAGGCCACTCCTCCCAGGAGGGCCAGAGGTCCAGAGGGTGACCCCGGGGGCACACAGCTCTCAGCGTGTGTGGGTGCCCTGCTCCGGGCAGCCTGGGTGGGCAGCGGCTTCTGTGCTCAGATGCCCTCGTGAGCCCTGGGGCTCCGCCCGCCTGAGCGATGAAGTGTGCGGAGGCCCAGGTGGAGACTGGGGGCCCCCCCAAGGCCCAGCCCCAGGCAGAGATGGCACTTGGAATCGGCCTCAGGCTGCCCGTCTGCCCATCGGAGCCTGTCATTCATGCCCTAGGGCAGGGGCCAACCAACTTTAGAGGGGCACCATGCCATCACGACAGATGGGCATGGGGGAGCTGCCAGGAGCCTCAAGCTGGCGGCCATTGTGTGCTGCGAGCCCGGCCCCTCGCCGGCACTGTCCCAGCCGTGACCAAATGCCTGCAGTTTCCTAGAAACATGATAATACTAATAACAGTGGGCGCCGGGTGGGTCCGAGGCTCCCAGAGGCCCCCAGAGGCTTGCCCTGTACAATGCCCTGCCCCTCGTTGACTTAGAAAAGAGGCAGCCCCACGGACAAGAAGGACACGGGCCTTGGGGGCCAAAGAGTGTGAATCTCAGACTGGCTTCTTGCTGTGGCTGTGACCTTGGGCGCGTGACGTCCCCTCTGAGCCTCTCCGTCCTTGCCTGGACAGTGGGCCAGCGTTGCCACCCTGGGAGGGTTGTTGTCGGGCTGCAATGTAATGTTGTGAAACATGGAACACGGTCCCTGCCCCAGAGGGCCTGACAGAGGGCGTGGCATTGAAGCTAGAACTGGTGTGATGTTGCTGTCCCCTTTCATGATTGGGATGCTCGATATCCTGTCACCCGGTTTGTAAGGGGCAGGGCTGAGCCTAACCCTGGTGGGGAGTAATAGTAACAGCAACAGCCCCCAGACACTGTGGGGAGCCCTTTGCACTGATTATCCTGTTTTATCCCCAGGACAATCCTATGAAGCCAAAGCTCTTATTCTAGACTGAGGCACAGCTTAGGCAGCGGCAGAGGTGGGATTTGAACCCAGGCAGCCTGGCTTAAGAGCCTGAGCATTGAACCACTGCCCCAGGAGCACGGTCAGGCTTCTCTCTGTCGTGGAGCCCACCCATGTTCAGACGAGGCCTGCTGTGTCTCCATACCGCAGTCTGCCCTCGCAGTTGGCTGGGAGCGGGCGGCTGCCTCCTGCAGGGAGGGGTGCCAGGGTCTGGCGCGGCCGGGGGTGCTCGGCCCCACCAGGTGAGAGACGAGAACTGCCTGCTCTCGGCGGAAGCCCGGATTGCGCTCTTTGGTTGAGCAGGAACAATTACTAATGACATTTAGGAAGAAATTAATGATGAGAAATGCAAGTTGGCATTTCAGGAGCGCCCGTCAGCAGCCGCGTGTCAGCACTCACGGGAGAGGCGGGGTGGGGCCGGCGTGGGGGGAGTCTGAGGAGATGGCAGAAATTAATTTTGCTGTGTCAATAACAAGTGTGGCCCTGCTTGCTCTGCTTCTGGAGTGGAGACAAGATCAAACGTGGCCTGGCTGGGGCTCGTCCAAGGCTGCGCGCTGGGGTGTGGGTGAGGGCAGGCGATGGGTTCAGTTGGGTGTCTCTTTCAGCGGCACCAGGAGGCAGAGGGGGTGAGCAGGGGACAGCGAGAGGGGAGGAGGCAGCCTTAGGACTGGGCTGTTTGGACTCCACTCCAAGCGCTGCCTCTTAGCAGCTGCGTGACTTAGCAAGCTGCTTCCCCTCAGTTTCTTCATCAGGAAAATGGGGACAATTGGGAGATGGAAATATGACGTATGAAGAGCAGGCCCAGTTTGGGCACATAGTGGTTCAAGATATGTTAGCTCTCACTGTATTTCACTGACGTATTTGAAGATATCCAACGTTTCTCATTATAGCGTTTCTTAAATTGGAATACCTCACTTGTGTGTTATAGTTTAATTGGTCAGACATTTTTGTTCGTTGTGATGCGTCAAATACTGGAGCATTTGATGCTCTCCGGGGTCTTAGAGGAGATAAATATGGCATTGGTAGGAAGTACGGCGGAGGGCAGGAGGAAGCCAGGTGCTGGAATTGTCTGGACGGGAAGGGAGCAGGCCACCTCCCTCCCTCCCTTCAGGTGCTCCAGAGTGACGCGGAAGGACACACACAGGGAGAGTCATGAGCACAGCACCCGCGAACCTTTTGACAGAGCAGAGTGAAAACTCACAGCCCTTGGCCTGGGGATTGCGGAACCTTTAAATGGTTATCTGTGTTTCAAAATGGAGATTTCTCTAGGGCTTTATTAAGTGCCAGACATTTATTATTATTATTATTATTATTCTTTTTGGTGAGGAAGATTGGCCCTGAGCTAACATCCATTGCCAATCTTCCTCTTTTTGCTAGAGGAAGATTGTCCCTGAGCTGACATCTGTGCCCATCTTCCTCTACTTTATATGCGCGACGCCTACCACAGCATGGCTTGATGAGTGGTGTGTAGGTCCACGCCCAGGATCCGAACCTGTGAACCCCGGGCCACTGAAGCAGAGCGCATGGACTTAACCACTATGCTACCAGGCCAGTCCCTGCTGGACGTTAGTTTTAGCGCTTTCATCTGCTAGCACATTCAGTCCTCACACTGCCTCTGTTATTAAGATACGGAAACTGAGGCACAGAGAGGTTGACTAACTCCCTGAGGCCACAGAGCTGCTCAGTGCCGATCCAGGCCACCAGCCCCAGATTCTGTCCTCTTTACCACCACGCTAAATGGCTAGAGTTCTGGATTCATCTACAAAGTAGACCTAGCAGCGCCCGGACCACAGTCCTGTGTGATGACAAGCAGCTGCCCCCTTCAGACACAGGGATGTACTCTCCAGTTCAACACAACCCCCACCTGGTCTGCCTCACCTGGTTCACTACCACCCTGGGCTCAGCTTGAGGTCCTGTAGCTTGCACAGTTTGCAAATATTATCTCATTGGCACATCCACAACGGGCAACCACTAGAGTTGCTCTTTACTCTCACCATTTTGCAGACCTGAAAACTGAGGCTGGAAAAGGGCGATAAAGAGGAGACTTGCAGGGAGAAGTGGGGCCTCGGGTGGGAGTGGGGAGTGTACCCCATCCACGAGGGCTTGGGTGTCTGAGCAGGGGAGGCACGTGGGGCTCCCTACTCTCTGGCTCACTGGCCCATCCCCCTGCTGAAACCAGACCTGGAAGCACAGTCCACAGCCGCATCCCTGACCCGTGGCGCTCCTCGGTCTCCCCCATCCTTCCTCCTGAAACTGCCAATCAAAACTGTGGGGTCACCCGTGCTTTTGAGTTGACAGTGATGGCAAAGCCTTGTGGTTAGTATTAATTATGACAATATTAAACATCTGTATACCTTTTTACATGTTGTAAAGACTCTTGCATGTGTTATCTAACTTGAGGCTCACAACAAGACTTTGAGGTAGGTATTATTTGTCTCACTTTTCGGGTGAGTAAATGAGTACTTAGACGAGTGAAGTGACTTGCCTCAGGTCACAAATATAGTAAGTGGCTAAGGCAGGATTTGAACTCCAAAGCCCACTGTCTTTCCATCAACACATCCACTCTCCTTACCACTTATTTATTCATGCAGTCTTCTTTCTCTCGTCATCCATCTGCCACACATCCACTCATCTACACATCATTTGTCCACCCATCCATCCATCCACTCATCATCCACCCATCCCATCCGTCCATCCATCTATGCATCCATCCACCATCCACCCATCCATCCAGCCACACATGCATTAGTATCGAGTGCTAAGTAAGTACCAGGAATTACACTGCTTTCTTGACACCTTCCTCATATATTAAGTCCATGCTTACCTGCTTCCCATCCCTCCCCCCACCCTGAAGCTGCTTGCACCTGCGCACACACACACGCGCACCCATGTGTGCCTCTGGTGAATTGAGTGGTTTAGGACAGACCGGGGATATAGATGATCCTTGGTTTGCCTCATGGAAACCAGCGAGTTCTGCCTGGTGGTGGGAAGGAAGGTATAGGGCAGACCCACTGGGTCATGGTGGGGCTGGTATGTGGGCAGTGGTGATGTGCCCACAGTTTGGTTGGAAGCTGAGTGTAGGTGAGAGGAGCAGATCAAGCATTGCAGGCTGGGCCATGGTGTTCTTCAGCCCCGTTGGTGGGATCAGCTCCATGGGCTGCCCAGCCATTCTGGGTGTTGGGGATCACCTTTGCCCTTGGCTTTGTGCCAGGCTGGACTTCCTCTCTGCACTGGCAAGTATGTACACCTAAGCGTTTTCACAAAAACCGTGGAGATCATTAAATGTAATCGGTCTCAGCCGCAGTTTGCATCGCTGGAGCATGCCCACAATTCATCATAGCAAATTAGGTCCATCTTCAGAGCTTCTGGCCTTGCAGCCTTGGGGTCTGTCAGCAAGGGAGCTGAGCCATGTGGGGCTGAAAGCCATTCTCGGGGGTGATGGGCCATGTTTTCTGAGTGGGGCCACCCTCAGAATATCTGCCAGAACAGCTTTCCATCCACAGGGGTTAATTTTCTAGAAATTTTGAGATGCAGGAAACTTTTCCTTTTAGCAAAGATTTGGTGGAAAGTAGAAATGGATATGATCAAGTTCTTAAAATATGATTTATAAGACTAAAAGCACTGGGTTAGTTTAGGGACCTGAACATGTGTGTTCTGTATAGTGACCGTGTGACCTAGATTTTCCAGGACAGCTCTGATTTCAAGCATTCCGTCCCAGCTATTGGCTATCTGTCCTGATTTTTGGCTTGTAAAACATGATGACTATATGTGGAGCTGGATTTTCTCATCAGATTTTCATCAATAAATTTTTTAAAGTTGTAAAGACCTGGAAAGATTTCAGAAAAATTAAAGGAAAAAAATTCCCTCCCACTTTTTTTTCCCAACATGGCAAAATCCTTAGCGTCTATAGGTGTGCCTCTTGCCCCCTTTCCCGTCCCCCGGACTGCAGGGGCAGAGAGACGAGGGCACTTCCAACCAGCAGGGTTTGAAGGCATCTGGGCCCGGTCCTCTTGACGTGATTGCAGGGGCGGCCCCTCGGCAGGGTGCCTCAGGCCCCTGTGCTCAGGGAGGAGCCCTGGGCTCTGCAGGTCTCTGGAGGCCCTGGGCCCAGCCCTGGGAGCGGTGTCGCTGACTATACCACAGGCTCGGGCAAACAGAGGAAGCCCTGTGCAGCCCGGAGGCGGCAGAGGTCTTGCATCCAGGGCCAGCTAGTGTCTGGCAGGTGACGTGTCACCTGGAGGCTGCAGCTCCCCCCACCGTCCAGCCCAGGCCTCCACAGGCGCGTCTCGCTGCTGCAGTCTGTGCAGCTGCCAACATCCCCCCGGAACCGGAGACGGAAGGGTAGCAGCTCAGAACAGCCCTGAGCGCCTCCCTTGTGTGCGTGGATTGCGACCTCTCTCCCCCAACCTGGCCACTCCCCTGTGGGATGCCCCGCAATAATTTAAAAGTGCTGGTAAAACACACATAACATAAGATTGACATCTTAACCATTTTTAAGTCAACAGTTCAGTGGCACAACGTGTATTCACATTGTTGTGCACCCATCGCCACTGTCCACAGAACTTCTTTCATCTTGCAAAGCTGAAACTCTGTCTGCACTAAACGCTGCCTCGCCCTTCCCCTCTCCCCTGGCCCCAGGCACCCACCAGCCCACTTTCCGTCTCTGAATAAGCCTGCTCCAGGAGCCTCACAGAAGTGGAATCACACGGTATTTGTCCTTCCGTGACTGGCTCGTTGCACTTAGCATAATGTCTTCAAAGGATTCCTCCACTTTTAAGAAAAAAGCACAAGATGCCCTGGGTTGGGCGGGGCAGGAGACGCCGCAGGGAGGGGCAGCTCCCACTCCTCTCCCTTGACCTTGTCAGGGGAGGGTTCGCTTCGCTGCTGTGGCTTGCGGACTGTCCTTTCAGAAACACTCGTTGCGTTTTAGCAAGGGCAGGCTCTGAGTGGACACTAGAGCAGCAGCAGAGAATTGAGCGGCGAGGTCCCTGCCTGCCACTCGCAGCCTAGGGAGGGCGGTTTTCCGTGGCAGGGAGACAGCCGGCTCCTGGCAGGCTGGACAAGGTGCTGGAAGGGCACCCGTGCAGGTGCAGAGCTGACTGTGATGGGCGGCCACTTGTCGTGTGAGCAGGAAGGCCTTTCCAAGGGGACAGGAATCAGATGGGGAGGAGCCACGAGAAGTGCGGGAGCATGCTGGGCAGCGGGAACGGCCCCCCGAGGGTGAGCTGAGGACGGGCTTGGCCTGTCTCAGGAGCTGGAAGAAGGTGGGTGAGGCTTCAGGGCACCAGGCGCCAGATCTTGTGGGATGGGCAGGGCCGTGCTCAGGGGTCTGGATTTCTTCTGGGTGTAGTTGGAACCCACTGTGGGATTAAGCCGAGATCTCCCGTTGCCAGGAAGAGGGAGCCCGGTGGGAGCCCAGGTTGTCGGCAGGTGGGGGTTCCGAGGGTCCCAGCAGGGCTGTGAATGTACGCAGGTTAGTGGCACGGTGCAGGGAGCGCACCGCCAAAAATACCAACCAACCCCTGAACCACTTTGCAGCGTGTTGTCAGTGTAATGTCTCTGTGTGCATGGGATTGTGGGGTATTCATGAGTGTGCGTTCGTTGTGGGGTATCTGTGTGTGTGTGTGTAACTGGGGGCTGTGAGGTGTGTGTATGTGTGTGCATTTCATTGTAGGGCATCCGTGAGTGTGTATGCATGTGATTGTAGGGTATCCTTGAGTGTGTGTGTGTTTGGGGTGGATGGAGTTGGGATGGAGGAGGAGCCCTGCCGCGGCGTCCCCCCACAGTGCCTGGCTCTCTCCTCCCCCCTGAGATGCGGGGGGCAGTGGGTGGGAGGATTCTCGAGTTCTTTGGAAAAAAGGAAGGCACGAGGAGATAATTGTCGAGACTCGTGATGGGATAGGTATGGCACACTTGTGCTCTCTCTCCGAGTGGTTGAGGAGGGGCTGCTGGCTCCCCCTCCCTGAGACAGCCATTTTGGTGCTCCTGGGTGACTCTGAGGAAGGCACATTTCCCCTGGTTTGCCAGCACCTGACGCACCTGGGAAACAGGCCGCATGGGGACACACCCCTGAGGCAGTGGTACCCAGGACAGACGAGAAGGTTCTGACCTCGGCAGAACCTCCTCTTCTGCCCTCTCATCTTCAGAACGGAACCACGCAAGGTCCCACGCCCCATTCCCTTGGGTGGGAACCCTAAATGATGGGCCATGTGCCCTCTAATGTCACTGCTGCCCACATCCACGCCTGCCCTAGGCCTAGCCCAGTTGGTGCCCTGCAGGATATTTGGGGTGTGCCGAGTCTTCACAGACTTCACAGAGGCCTCAAGCTGGCAGCCCCTGGGCCAAATTCGACCTGCAGAGATGTTTCGATTGGTCCACATAATGCTTTAAACATCAAGACGTTTTATATATTTTTTAAAAAATCTAGATTTCCAGTTTTCCTTACAAAACTAGCCTGGAGCTGCCGAGGACTGGCCCTTGCTGACAAGGCTTGGGTTCTCGGGGTGGCACAGCCTGCACCGTGCCTCATGTCTTTGCGCCCGGCCTGGGCTGCCCTGGCTAGCCCCTGAGCGGGAAGCCTCCACCAGAAGTGGCAGCAAGGTTGGAGGAGGGCTGCCCCGCAGCCATCTCCACAAGTCACCGCGTCCCGTGCATCTTCCTTTGCTGTGAGTTTGGCGCCCCCGCTGACAGGATGCGTCAGTCTTTCCAAGTGTTCTGTGTGCGAGGTCTTGACTCCCACTAATAACAGCAGATGAGTTCTGAGGTGGGAAGAGAGACCTCTCTCTTGGTCTTGGGGGCCCACCTGCCAGCACCGTTTTTCATGGAGTTTCAGAAGTTCTAGCCGGCGAGCTCGGCGGTGGCATGTGCGCTCAGATTCCTGACCTGCGTCAGGCTGGAATCCTGTCATTGAGGGGTCTGACCCAGGCTCTTTGAGTGCTGGGGACCGGGTCTTAACTCATATTTGAGATGAACTGTCCCCCAGGGGCCTGGTTCCAAGTGCGTGCTTGCCTGATATGGTGAGAATGGACTCCGCAGTGACTCAGGAGGTTGACAGGCCAGTGCAGTGTCCCCACCTGGGAGGGGACCAAGGTCCACAGAAGGGAACTCATGGTTACCTGGCACACCATTGCCAGAACCCTCAAATCTCGGTCCTTAGTCTCAAGTCTGCTAGGTACCCCATCCCCGAGGGGCCTAGCCACTGGGGACCCCCACTTCTCTTTGGAGAAACAGCAACAGCAGTGGCCAGATGCACTCAGGACTTCGGGCCAGGTGTGGCCTCTGCTGCCAAGGAGGGGCAAATCTGTAGGCAGCCCCGGAGAGAGTGCGCCTTCCTCTGCTTGTGCTGGCAGCCACGAGCTCCCATTCTCCCCGCATGGCCGCTGTCTACAGCCGTGTCACTTGCCTGTGGTTCTCGGCTCACGTCACAAGCAGACCGCCTGGCCCATTTGCATTCTCAAGTGCAGTCCCATGTCCCCATCCCTCTGGGCAGGTATGATCAGTTCCCTCGTTTTGTTGGGTGACTGTGAATGGGAGCCTGTTTATGGGCTGGGCTCCTAATAGAAGGCTTTGGTTCCCTCCTAATCATCTGCTCTCTGGTGGGTTTTATTTCCAAAGCACAGCAGTACAGAACCTGCCCTGGGGAGTTCACCGGGCTTTTTTTTCCACAACATTTTCTCCCACATTGTCACTGGAAGGAAGATGTTTTCCTGCTCATGGAACTGGTTCTTGGCTGGGCCACCTGCTTTGGTCTTTTGTGTTCTGGGGGCTGCTGGGCGCTGGACACTGGCCTCCCGGCCTGGGCTCCTCAGAGCAGTGAGGAGAACAGAGAAACCCGAAGGCCAGCCCCGGGGGACATCCAACCAAAGCAGCCTGGCCCGCACAGCGCCTCCGCATGCCCCAGGTGACTTTAGGGCCTGAGTCTGCTCCTGTTCCTGGTTCTGCAGGAAAGCAGCAGAAGCCCCAAAGCCAACCCCGCTGCTCCCTGGAAGCGGGACTCCCTCCAGGCTAGGAGTTCCGGCTGAGTTGAGGCTGTCTCTCTCGCAGGAGAGGCAGACTTCCCCCGCTACATCGGGCTGGGTGGTGCGACGCTCACTTCCTGCTGCTCTGGTGGCAGACGCCAGCCTGTCTCGAGGTCTGGGAGGCAGGGCCGGGAAGCCTCCCACAGCCCCATGCGTGGAGCAGCTGCCTTTGCCTGGGAGGACATTCCAGGGCTTTGTCCCAGGCCAGCGGGGCACCAGCTTCACCCAGGACCCTGATGCCAAGCAGGGTGTCTCTTCCTCATGGCACGCCTTTCCCTGTCATCTGTATAATCAGGGTAAATGCTAGCTCTCTGGGCGGGGGCCACGAGGGTGAGCGGGACACATACACGTCATAGCCTGGGCCCCTGGGGGAGTGGCTGCGTCACCGGGCAGGCATTTGGGGGAACCTTGGCCATCACTCACTTCTAATTGTAATGACGTGCATTAGCTAAATTGTGTTCTGAGTATTCATCCAGCACTGTTTATGGCGTGCTCTCGAGTGCGCTTACCGTTTGTCAGAAGTGCAAACTAGCGAACATACGAGCCTTTAAGACAGGCCATCTGTTCGTCTTAGACCCTTGGACGATTGTCAAATGCTTCTAAAAATAAGTGCTCACTAGCAGAGAGGGGCTGCCCAGGTGATACACAGCAGAGAGGGCAGCAGGGCTGCCTGAGTCTGTACCCTCCCCAAAGGGAGAGGGATTGGGTGTGTGTTGGGGGAGCGGGGAGGGGAGCCTGGGAAGGGAGCAGAGGGAGATGGAGAGCATGAAGGCCCTGCTGATACACCTTTTTGGCTGGAGGTGTGAGCTTCTCCTGGTTCCTTGCCTCTCATGTAACTCCACAGCTCAGATACCTTCGATGGCTCCCCATGGCCCAGATTTAAGGGCAAGCTGCCTCGTCTCGCATCAAGGAGCCTCATCAATAAGGCCCCCACCTTCCTTTCCAGGCTTGTCTCCATGGCACATACCCTGTGCTTCTGCCAGGCTGAATTATTCATTGTTCCCCCAACATATGCTGCACTTTTCCCATTTCACAGGCAGAACAGTGCTGTGGTTGCGAGTGGGTCTGCACGCAGACTGCATGGGCACAGACGGGCCCTGCCATTTCCAGCTGCAGGACCTTGCCTCCCTGGGCCTCGGTTTTCTCATCTGTGAAACAGGGACCATAGTAGTATTTGACACCCAGGGGTGTCGTGAGGCCACACGAGTTAAGATAAGGGAAGGGTTAAGCATGGTGCCTGGCACACAGTGAGCACGTGACAGATGTTAGCTACAATCATTCTTGGTGTTATTGGCACCTCCACGCCATTGTCACGGGGGTTCTTTCTCCTTGGAAAGCTGTCTGTGCACACGTGCATGCACACACTCACACGCCAGTGCAGATCCTAACCCAGCCGTCCCCACAGGGCAGCTGGAAGGCCGGCTTCTGCCAAAAGCATCTCCCAGTCAGAAGTCCTCTCTCCATAGTCCCTCTCTGTGAAATCTCGCCCTCTCCCTCAGCCATGAGCTCGTAAAAGGCCAGGACGTGCCTTACTCTCTGTCTCCTGCCCACTGCACAGGGCCAGGCTCCGTGTTTGTTAATGAACAAATGACAGGACCCCACTGAGGCGAACATGGCTGCAGTGTTAGCCTGAAGGACCTCCTTTCCCTGGACGCGGCATCCTCCCGGGGTTGAGGCAGCTTCTTGGACGTGGTCCTGCCCCTGGAGGCAGCTCTGTGTAAAGCCAGCCTCATGAGAGCCACTGTGGCTGAAGCTGCCGGGGGGCCTCGGGTGGGCACTGGGGAGGAAGGGATCGACCACAGCCTCTTCCCCGACCTAGAACGAGAGGGAGGTGATGTGGGGTCGAGGTGAAGCCCCATGGGTTCTGCAGGTGGGGCCGGGTGAGCAGGGCCGGGGGTATGTTCTGGGTGGGGGGGCTCTGCACCCTTAATCTGCCACAGGGTGGCAGACATGAGGGCCAAGCCCTGGGACCAGTCCTTCTCTTGGGCCCCTTGAGAGTGAGGGTGTGAGTCCAGTCCCCTCCCCCAACAGGGAACTGTGAGCACCTCAAGGGAGGGGGCGGGGCCACCCCCTCCATGTGCTCAGTGCCCAGCTGGGGGCCTGACATCCGGGGACTCAGTGAATGGCTGTGGAAGGAATGAGTGCATGAGTGCATACCTCCCTCCCCCGTGCAGTCTCCCTGAGGCTCCCCTCCTCGCCAGATATCCCCCTCTGTTCCCTGGGGGGAGGGGAAAGCAGTGAATTGTGGGTACGCAGCTTGTAGCCAGGAGGCTTGTGGGGGAGGCAGTGCCTTTGTCAGATACCTGCTGCTCTCCCGGGACAGGGCCATCAAGTGTCTGCCATCTCGGGAGCCTCCCGACACCATGCCACCCTTAGAGGAGGAACTGGGGGGGCACAGTCATTCAGTCCATCAAACCCCACTGCAAGCCCCCCAAAAATGTTTGGTGCCAAGGAGGCACAGGCAGGAATGACCAGTCCCCCTGTCCCAGAGCCCCCGCCTGGGCGGGAAGACTGCACAGCATTCATGGAGGTCCGGGGGCACTTAGGCTTGGCCAGGAGGGGAGAGGTGCACGCACATTATGTCCTGCATCCTCAGGGCCTCTTAGGAAGAGGGTTCTGTTATTACCCCCCCACGCACACCCCCAGAGGGCAGGGGATGTGCTCCAGGCCACATGGCTATTAAGGGACTGAGCCAGGATTCAAACCCAGGAGCCAGCCCACCTCAGTCCCCTTAGGCTCACCACCAGCTTGTGATCCCCAGGCCTGGGTAGCACCAGTAGGGCCCTTGCTAAGGGCTAGGCCCTTACAGGCATTTTGTCATCAGGGTAGCGGAGCACAGGAGGGCAGCTGACGGTGACACCCGAGAGTGTCCTGCAGTGCATAGAAATCCTCCCAGCCCTGCCCGTGCATCTCGGGGCTGCAGAGCCTTCTCTTGTTGCGTCGCACACAGCGTTTCCCAGGCCACCGGGTAGCCAGCGTGTTGAAGTACCTCCAGTCTCCCCTACTTGACACTGTGGGAGGTGAGTGTCAAAGGGAGACCACGCAGGGTCCCAGACCGAGGGACAGAAAACAGAGCCAAGACCGCGAGAAGAAATCCCTGTTGCAGACTAGGGAGGGGCGCACTGGTGTGTGTGTGAGTGCGTGTGCATGACTGTTGTGGGGCATGGAATGGGTTGAGCCAGGGATGGCTCTGGGGCCGTGGAACTCGAATGGACCCCTCGAGTGTGCCTTGGTGCTGTGGGGAGGATGGTCCATCATCAGGCTCTGTGCTCCTGGCACACTGCCTCTGTGCCCAACACATACCCTGGCTGGGCTCTGGATCGGGGTCATTTTGCTGCTGAACGCCCAGCAACAAGCATGGTGTCACCCAGCAGGAATTCAGTAAAGGTTTGTTGAATGAATGAATGAACGACCATGTAAGTGATTGCGAGGGTGTGACAAAGGGATTCTCGGCCTGAGTGCTCTGCTGACGTGCAGAGAGAGGGCTCGGCAGGACCCCAGTAGGGCCCGACCCCGACTCTGACGGCATGCCACCCCTCGCCCATCACTAACTTGTGTCCTGGGATCAGATAACCCAGTGCGCCAGGCACAGGCGACCGAATCGGGCCCTACCAGAACCCTCCGCTCGCGAGCCGCGGCGTCGTGGATGGATCTCCGCGCGCGCAGCGCCGCCCGCCCCCGCTGCTCTTCCGTTTTATCTCCTCACCTGCTCCTCGGCCCACACCTGCGTCTCCTGGCAGGCAGAGCGGCCGTGCGCATGCCAGGCCTCCCCTCCAGGCGCCTTCCGGTCCTTCCCGCTCCCGCCCCCAAACCACCCCGGCCTTTATGGTGCTGGGAAGTGTTCATCTGCGGGGTCGGTAGCATCTTTAAAAAACGATTTTCTTCCTTCTCCAAAAGGGCTAAATATAGCACAGGCATAAATAGAGAAATAGACATTAAGCCAAAATGCCCTAGTGAGAACCGTGCGGGTGGAAGGAGCTCTGTAAGAAGGCTTGATGAAGCTCGGTCCCCGGAACCGCGGCTCCCAGCCGGGGCGGAGGCTGCGTGCTGGAGGGTTATTGAGCTGTGCCGACTGGCAGCGGCGCTGCCGGGAGCCGCTCCGCGCACAGGTGTGTTGGGTGATTGGTGAGTCCTCCTGACGGGTCCCCGCCACCCCCTGTGCCCTTCCAGAGTCTGTGCCCTCGGCCGAGCACCTGGCTCCTCGGCACCCCCACCACACATGCGCTGCCTGGGTGGCATTGACCGTTCTCCCGTGCTGAGCTGCCATCTGCACCATTAATCCCACGCAAACGTTTGGGTCTGTGTGTCCCGAGCGCCTCCCGACATCAGGCCCCAGAGGGGTGGGCCCAGCTGGAGCCTCCCCACACGCTCCCCGGTGCCGGCCCAGGGCAGAGCAGCCAGCAGGGGCTCAAGAACACGCACTGAGCGAATTCTGGTGCGCGGCCCCTCGAGGCGTCGGGGCTGACATTTCCATCTGCTGTGCATCCTGGGCGGCTGTTCCTCCATAACTTCAGAGGAGGAAGTTTTCCCTTTCTGTCACAGAACCCTCTTTGAGGAAGTTCTTTCTTGAGTCTAAACGAAGAACTTCCTGCTATTGCTCCGTGAGAAAGAAGGCCCATTGTTTTTACCTGAGATGTGGGGTTTATTCTCAAATTTTCATAACCAGTGGTCCTAGGGGTAGGTTTTCACTTCTGAAATCTTTATGCCAGCAGCCCCTGGATTAGCCAGTGTGGACCACGTGTGTCACCTGGCCCTGTTGCTGGCATCCTGGGAAGAGGCTGCTTCATTATCCAGAGATCCCTGGGAACCCCCTTGCCCCATGCTGGTGGTGGGCGGTCCTTGGGGATTTTGTGGACATCAAATGTCATCTCTGGTCTTCAGCTGCTTATGGGACAAAGTCCACATTCAGGGGCATTCAGGGCCTGCACTGTCCCTAGTCTAAACTCTCCCCAGTGCTCCAGATGACCTCTGTGCTGCAATCGTGCACTGGTACCTGCATCTGCCAGGCTTGTTCCAGCCTCCATACCTTTGTCTATGCTGTGCCTTCCACTTGGAATGCCCTCTCCCCTTTCCACATATCTACATCCTACCCATACACTTATTCATTTATTTATCCTCCCATTGATTCATTCAAAAATATTTCCTCAGTGTCTACTTGGTGTCAGGCCCTAGGAACCATAATTTGGGAACAGGAAAAGAGCTATGCCTGTTTATCTTTCTAACATCCCTGCTCTTCCTCCTCCCCAAGCCCCACAAATAAAGACGGACCTGACCACCCTGGCCACGTGGCTCTGTTAATTGACTGGCTGTTGGCAGAGGGAGAGTGAGACCTCCAAGTTGTTCCTGGGCAGCTGTGCCCACCACGCCACCACTGGGCATCGTGTGCCCAACCCTGGGCAAGGTGCTGCAGGGTCAAGAAAAGCAGGGCCTGCAGCTCAGCAGAGGGGCCAGTCTTGCCCTGGGGAGGCACACAGATGGGGGACGCCGGAAGTGCCTAGAGGGGCTGCAGGGCTGGGAAGCAACCGTGTGCCCAGAGGACTTCAGGAGCGGCTTGGTTGGGAGGGAGGAGAGAGGAGGTGGGAGGTGAATCAGCACAGGCTTGGACGCTTGGAGGATGGCTTGATGGAGGGGGGTTCGGCTCCCCACAGGACTGGCTGGCTGTCCCTGCACAAGAGCAGGGAGAGGTGCCTCGGCTGGAGGTTGGGTGTTCCCATGGAAACCGCCGCATCCCATCTGTGGCCTTGGACAACCTGCCTGATGCCTCTGGGTCCATGACACCCCCCTGAGGTACCAGGCCACACTGGCAGAGCTCGTGCTCGTGTCTGGTGTGGAGCGGGGATGCTCCACCGACTGCGGTGCCATGGGGTTACGGCGCTGGGAAGGCTGCCTTCTCGCCCAAGCCCCTGGCTCCCTTGGATTCATTTATTTCAGTTGCCTGGCTCAACCCCTTCTGCTTCCTAGCTGGGTGACCTTGGCCAGCATCGAGCCTCGGAGCCTCATCGTCCTCCTTTACCCCATCCTACCTCGTGAGGCTGTCGTGAGGAGTCAGGGGAGTGTACCTATAGCCGCACATAGTACGTGTGCTTGCCAGGCCCCAGCCGTGTGGCCTGCACCCAGGGGCCGAGGAGGGGGATGGCAGTGGTTGGCGTCTGTGCTACGGGCTCAGCAGGCATCTGCTGTGGGACGACAGGGCACAGCCCGTCTCTGGCCATGAGCCTGTCAGAGGGGTCGGTGACATCACCATGGAGGCAGCAGCAGTGCCTACAGCGGGAAGGGGCTGCCACGGGAGCCCTGGGCTGGGAGCGGGGGTGGCCCTAGGCCCCCGGGAAAGCTGCAGGCAGGGGGCATTCCCCCACTGCCCTCACAGACCAGTCCTGGAGCCCAGGAGAGAGACGCGGCGCCACGTCTGACCCCTGGTGGTCATCGGTACAGCTGCAGGCCACGGCTGCTGCAAGCCCCAGGGTCCTCGCTGGGCAGGTGGGCGCCCAGGTCTGGGGAGGCAGGAGCATCCCTGAGAAGCTGCTGCCTATGACTACAGGCACTGTGCTGCCCCACATACGGCTACGCTGCCTGGGGTGGGGGTGGGGGTTGCTTCTTTTCTCCAGGTGTCATGAGGTTGAACACCACCTGAGGCTTTGATGAGATTGGTCTGGATTTGGAACACAGACCACTGAAAAGAGACAAAAAAACTGTAGGCTCTTAGAGGCCAAATCCCACCCCCAGCCCCAGGCCACTGGCTCCTGTAAAAACAAATCCACACTGCTGGCCTGACCCCGGCCACATGAGGGAGGAAATGCCACGAGCTGTGGGGAGGGGGAAGCGTGTGGCCAGAGGGTCCCATCCGGGCCCTGGATTCCCAAGCAGGTTCAGGAAACTGCACAACGTTCTGGCTGGAGCACCGTCACGTGACCAAACAGGCAGGCTCCCCCTCCAGCGCCATCCCTGCCGGGTGACCCGTCCCCTGCCCCGGCCGCAGGCACTGCCACCGCGGCCTCAGCACGTCTGTGCCACTCGGGTGTTTCTTGGCCGGAGAGCTGCGTGGCACATCTGCTGTCTCCTCCACGACGCTCAGGGCAGCTCCAGGGAAGGACTGAGAGGGAGATCTGGGGAAGCCTGCAGGCGATCAGATATAATTTCCTCCTGATCATTAGAGCAAAAAGGAGATGGAGAGGTGAACAGGCATGCTTTTAATTCCTGCTCCCTCCCCAGCATTTCCCCTTTCCCTCCATATAGCCAGTCCCCATCGTAAGACCTGAATGGTCAAAAAAAACCCCACAATTTATAGGGATCCCAGGTTGGCAGCAACAGGAACCGATCCCCAAGCCCCAAATCAATGTGGCGCCTTGGCAGCTGCGTCCCCAGAGCACTTTTTCCTCATTGCATTTGTTTTGTAATAATCGAGACGCTTTTCTGCGGCTCTCGGCGTCAGTGCACTGCGTGGGAGGGGATGGGCACGCTCTCCGTTCTCGCCCTCATGCGTGTCTCCTTTCCTCGCCTTTGCAGAACCACACCATGAGCCAGCACGCGCAGTGAGGGACCGCTCGACAGGACGCCTCTCCGCAGAAGGCTTGCCGGAGACGCCGTGGGGAGGGCCATTTGAACATTACATCCAATCAAAGTGTCATTTGCAACCCAGATGTAAAACTCTAATGATTTGGCCATGAGGCGCTGCTATTATAAGCAGCTGGAAATGAATATTAATGGCAGAGATTAAAAGTATTCCATGCTCAGTATTTTTTATTGTCCTGCTACAGCTAGTGTGCTTTTAGAGTTTCCACCGAAGACTACATTTCTAGAGTTAGAGAAACCCGCTTTTTGAGGCTATTGTCCTTTGTTCCTTCATGTATTATATTGATAGTTTTTAAAAAAGGATTAGTGTGATTTTTTTTCCTTTGCTTCTTTTTTTTCTTTCTTGTTTTTCTTTCCCCCCCTTCGGTTAACTACTTTTTAATTGCAATTCTAGGTAATTGTGCATCGTGATGTGATTGCTTGGCTATTGTCTGAATATTTACTTTTAATTTTTTAATTAAAGACTAATGCTTTGATTGGATTTGCCAGTTCACCGGACAGTGATTAAAACTATGTAATGAATATAATCGGTTTCAGTGCAACTGGATGGTCTGCTTTTAAATGTGACTTAATCTGACTACAGTAACTAGTACAGTTCAATAAAGGGAATCCATGCGATAGCATCGACTGTCTGGCTCTCTCCTCCCCAGCCTAGGGCTGTAGGGGTGGTCATCAGCCATGGGGTGCGTCCCTGAGTTCCCGTGGGATTGCGTGTGGGGAACTGAACATAAGAGACCCGGCTCCCTCTGGAAAGAAGCAGCGTAGTAGCCTAACACACGCAGTCTGGGTGAGCTGGAAAGAACGCTTAAAGATGAAATTCTCCGATCTTCTCATTTATGAATGGGGAAACTGAGGCCCAAGGGTAAGTGGGCTCATCCGTGATGTTTCCTTATTTCTGCCCATCGGGATGGCTTTCCCATGTGCTGGATGCAGGCGGTCAAGTGGTTAACCCTTACCTCGCCAGGACTTGGAGTCTGGTTGTGACCGAGGCATGGGGATGTGACAGGAGCTGCGGGCAACTCCCCAGCCCCATGAGATCCAGGGCTGGGGGGCTGCAGAGCAGAGCCAGGTGGGGGCAGCAGGCTCCCACTCACAGAGATCAGTGGGGACGTGGAAGTGCTGAGACCTGCACCGGGCCCGGACTCTGGCGGGCAGTGAGGTGCCCGTAGCAGTCCCAGGGGCCCACTGCACTGGCCAGCCCCAAGACTGGGGTTCCCTTCACAGTTCGCACCCTCGGTGCCTCACCTCCTCCTGACCTGGTGGCACCCCAGGGCCCATCCAGCAGCCTTAGTCTCCCACACGCGTCCTCCTACACCTGCGTCAGGCTGGTGCTCGGCTGACTTGCCAATCAGAGGCCAGGGCTTCAGAACCTGCACGGGGAAGCCCTTCCTTGTTAACTTTTCACAAGGGGCGAGAAAATTGGTTATTACCCTCTGCAGAGCGGAAATGAACAGGCAGACAGATTGCACCTAATTATAATGTAATACTAAGTCACGGGCGTGGAATTTGGAGCAATTATACCCAGCATCTTCTGACTCCCATATCAAGGGCTCCTGGCGACCTGCAAGAGTTCCCCTTTCTGCTGTCTCATGTAACTTCTCACACGGGTGGGGCGTTTAGTTTTTCAAAAGGCATTTTACTCCTGCGAATCACAGAGCAGACTCCTGCCAGCGTTGGACAGGATCAGGGCTCTTGCCTCCTGGAAGCTGAAGGCAGTGAACTCTAATTTTTAGTCCCCTGGAGGCCTGGCCGTTTTAGGGGATGAGCTCAGGGTAGGATCATTCTTCCTCAGAGTGCGGCCAGCCACAGGCTAGGGTTGGGTTAGGCTGCCCTGTGTCCACAGCCAGGCCTGCCTTTCGGATGGTGCCGAGACTGTGGACAGGACTAGCATGTCCCAGGGCTTGCACTGTCTCTGGGCCCTCTCCAGTTCCAGATTCATCCTGAACCCCACGGAGCCCAGGTGAGTCCTCAGTAAGTACCAATAGAAGATTTGATTTGACGGTTGGTGGCGTAGGGCTAAATTAGTCACTGCCCCCATTAAAAATACAGCGGGGGGTTTAAGAGCTTTTCACGCCGTGTGGGAATCTGCAGCGAAGCCGGTGGATGCCTTGGGTAAGGAGAGAGGCAGCCTAGGGGACCACGAGGTAATGAGGTTGATGGCAATGACAAGGCAGCCAGGGAACCCTACCCACTCCCCTCGCCTGGCCCATTGTTCTCTGGCTGGCTCTGCCCCCACTGCTTCTGCTGAGAGCCCCTCGTGACTCCGTGTGGAGAGGGGACATGTGGGGGCACATGGGAGCCCAACTAGGCCTCATATTCATCACCATCAGTCAGTACTGGGGTGGGAGGAGTGCAGGACTAGAAGCCTGTGCTGTGGGGAACCCCCACCTCTGTCCAGTCAGAGGATTTGGAGCTGGGATGAGCCACTTTACCTCCCAGCTTGGCAGGACCCCACAGGGTCACTAGCAGGCTTAAGGAAATGATGCCAATTGAGGGCTGAAGACCCGGATGCGGGCTGGTCGTTGGGAGGACATTGATGCCAGGCTTCCTGCACAGGAGTGGCCCCTTTCAGCTGGGCGGTGTGATGGAATCAGTCACTGGCGGTTTGGGTGCTGGAGCAGGATATGGCAGTGGGGAGTGGGCGAGGTTGCTGGACGCCTGAGGCTCACTGTCGCTGTGTTTGCATGGACAAACGGTCAGTTTCTAGTGGCCCTGTGGGCAGGGGAGTTTTGCCCAGGCTGAGGAATGGACCAGGAGCCCTGGGGCACAGACTCCTGTCGTCGGGTACCTGCCTAGAGCTTCTGGAAGCTGGTGGATAAGGGTTTTGGTCTCAGTGGAGAAGCTGCCATAGGAAGAATCTTCTCGAGTTCCCCTGCCATAAAGAATGCTCCTCTTAAACTCACAGTATATTTAATGTTTAACTCCCCACCTGTTTCTTTAATTCCCTTCTAAAGGGCACACTCTGAGGGTAGGCTCTGCACCGACATGTGTTCAGTGCATAGGGCCAAGATTTCACTGCAGTCGTCCATCCATCCGGCAGGTATTTACTGAGCTGCCCTCATGTGCCAGGCGCTGCGCAAGTCGTCGGGGATATGGAGAGCGACAGTGACATGGGCCCTGCCCTCACGGAGCTCCCAGTCACATGACAGCCATCTAACACGCAAGCATGCCAATAAGTCCTAGCCCTGGACACTCACAAGTGCTGTGAGGAGAGAGGCCGGGAGCTGCGTGAGATGAGTAGGGCACAAGGAGAGGCGGGGCACGTTGAGGAAGGGCTTGCTGAGGGAGTGACTTGAGTTGAGATCTGAAGAATGAAAGGACCTAGGCAGTGAGAAGCCCCGAACTGGAAACGAGCCAGGAGTGTCCTTAGGGGTCTCCGGTCTGCTGGGTTTCATTTTAGGTGGCTTAAAACAGGCCCAGGGAAGTTCAGAGTCTCGTCTAAGGTTCACACTTCAGGATAGAATTGATACTATAATCTGAATGTCCTGCCTTCTGGCCTTGGGTGTCTGACTCCCCTCTTCTACTTGTTGAAAGGCAAATTGATTGAATAATTGTTATTGTGAGCAGAATGACGTACTCTGTGAGAAAGACTGCCTGCTCTCCTTCTTTTCCTTAATAGACTGTGATTCTCATCTGAGCACACATTACCTTGGAGAAGGTCGGATTATACACCCTCTCCTTCCTAGAAGTTTGGTGTGGCCATATTGCTATTGGTGGCCATATTGGTTCTGCTAATGAGATATAAATAGAAGTGGTATGTGCAAATTCTAAGAATTGTCCTTCAAGAGATGAGCTCATCTCTTCCCTTTCCTGATGGCTGGAATGTAGCTGCAATAGCTGGAGCTCCAGAAGCCATTTTGAACCATTAGGTAACCTGAAAATGGAAGCCACACGCGCGCTGCGCAGCAATATAAAAGGAGCCTGGGGCTTCAACTGTGCCAAATGCACACTAGCTCTGGCCCCCTTCCCAACAGGCACCCTGAGCTCGAGAAAGGAATAAGCTTCTCTCTTGTGTAAGTCATTATTATTTGATTTTTTTTCAGTTACAGTTAAACCAAGTCTCAACTAAAACAAATTAAAATATATACATATGGCTTTCAAGTAAGACCAGATTTAGAAGGTTCAAGGAAAAGGTAGGGGATGGTTAAAAACATCCGAAGGCTAAGAGATGTCCCTCAGTGACAAGCCACAGTCGTGTCTATTTGGCCCTAAGTACCTGGGGTTGGGCTGATCCGAGCTGGGTGTCGGCTGTTGTGATCCAGACGGCCTCTTCACGGTTCACCCCCCAGCAGGTGCCCTGAGCATGCTCTTCTCACAGCATGGGCCAGGGGCGAGAGCAGCGCAAGCCCAGGCGTGCCAGCGCTTTCCAAGCTTCTGCTTGTGCATCCTGTTTGCTCCTGTCCCATTCAGCAAAGGAGATGACAAGGCCAGCCTGAGCCTCAGGGCATGGAAATGTAGCCCAGCTTCTGACGGGGTGCTGCAAAACCCCAGGGAAAAGGGCCGATTCGGGGAGGGATGGAGAATTGGGGTCACTCATATGACCAATCTGCCACAGAAGCAAAAGGCCCCCTCTCTCCTCCAAGGCAAAACCTGGCAATTACTAGCTAGCACCCATGGCCACAGCCTGGGAAACGGCAAACTGAGATGGGCTGGCTTAGTCTTGATGGGTCAGACCTTGCCTTTGGGGGAGAAATCCTTTGTGGGTGCCACTCTCTTCTCCAAGTGCTTGTTACTTGTCAAAGCAAGTTCACAGGGCCACTATTTTTACAATTTTCAGTTGATTTTGGTCCACTCGGGCTTGTCGGTGGACTGACCAGGGATTACACACTGCATGGCACCCTCAATTTCAGGGCCTGGGAGAAAGCTCGCGACACTTAGCAAAGGCTGAGCGTCCACAGCCCATCTTGCTCCGTCTCTCTCCAGAAGCACCAAATGGCTTAGAGTTTGCCATGCGTACCCCTGGCTGTTCCCTCCTCCGTGCCTTTGTGCATGCTGTTCCCTCCTCCTAGAATGCCCTTCTCTGCTCCCTGGTTAACACCAGTTTTCAGACTCAGCTCTTTAAACTCCTTAAGCTCATTAAACTTAGGTGTCTAATTCTCAGGGCTGAGACCCAGGTGAAGCCCTCACCTCGGGTGCAAAATTTAAGGGATGACCAAAAAACTCAGTAACAATATTTTAATTCAATATCTTAAAAAATCAAACTGACAAACTGCAGCATACAGGATGGCTGCCTGTTTTGGAAATGGTTTTCTTGGAATCAGGGCTGTGTTGGGGGGGGGGGTGGTCAAGTGAGGCGGGGCAGCCTCCCATCCTGTCTTTATTGAAAATCGTGCTATTTTGTTCATCATAGATTATTTTTTGCATTAATTTTGATTTTTTAAAACATTGCATTAAAGTATTGTTATCAGTTACTTGGCATTCACTTCAATTTTGTGGCCAAGCTGAGTGCTTCCCTCACCTCACCTGGTTTGCCCTTGCCCATCCTCCAGGTAACCGGGTCTGACCCTCACAGTCAGGTAAAATGTTCTGACACTAAAAAGTCTGATAATGGCCGATGCATAAGTCTATCACTGGGCATCTGCACACTTTTATAGCTGTCTGTCTGTGGGACTGTGTATCAGTCAGGATAGGTGAAGTTACGGCACAGTAACAAAAAGGCCCTAAGTTATCGTGGCTTATTCTCCCTCCTCTGACATGGCCATCCTGGATCTCCAGGGGCTCTCCTCATCACAGTCACTCAGGAAGTCTGGCTCAGGGAGCAGCCACCACCATCAGTGTGGTCAGTAACCAAGCCAGAGAGAGAGACTTGGAAGGGTCTCACACTGGCAATTCAATACTCTTGCCTGGGAAACACACAGAGCACTTCAACTCAACTCAGCGGCCAGCAATCGTTATATGGCCCCACCCCATTACCAGGAGCGGGGAAGTGCAACCCTGCCACGTGCCTGGAATAACAAACAACAGGCAAGGTTTGGCAAATTGCACTAATGACCACAGCCTGTCTTCACTCCCCCTCCACCCATCCGTGACCATCATCTCTGAGGGCAGAGGCTGACTCTTACTAAATCTGGGTATATCCAGCACCCTGCATGGGATTTGGAGAAGATAAGTATTTATTGAGCGTATGCAGAAATTGAGTACGAAAGTGAATGAATGACAATTTGAAAGGCCTAGGGGAAGATAAGCATGTAAATGAAGACATCTTGTAGCCTAAAAGCTGTGGAGTACACCAGACCTGGATTCAACCCTCAGCTCTTCCACTGATTAGCTGTGTGACCTCAAGCAAATCACTTAACTTCTCTGAGCCCCGGTGTTTTCATTGGTAAAATGGGGAGGATAATAAATACTCTTACCTCGCAAAGTCGTTGTGAAGTTGAAATGAGATAACAGTGAAGATGACTTTAAATACTATTATCTGAGCCTTCACTCACAGTGCCTGGCATTTTCTAAGCACCGCAGAGGTATTAACTCACTCAATCCGCACAACATTATCACGTGGGTACTGTTATCCTGTTTACAGACGAGGAAACCGAGGCAGCGAAGTGAGAAACTTGCTGACGCTCGGATTCTGACCCTGGCAGTCCGGCCCCAGGGCCCTGCTCTCGGCCGCAGAAGCACTACAGCAGAGCGCCCAGGACTGGCCCTGACGCGCATCCCTGGGGCTGACCGCAGGAGTTGGCCCGCCGGCCCGCCTTTGCTGGACACGCCTCACGCAGCCGGGCGGACAGCGGGCCCGGAGGTCCCCGCGGTGCCCCGCGGTCCCCATGCCAGGGTCCGCGCGAGCCAGGCAGGGACGAGATGCGGCGGCGGCTGGGCCCGCCCCCCGGCCCCCGGCCCCTGGCCCTGATTGGCCCACTCGGCGCCGGCCCCGCCCCCTCCCCCCCGCCCCCCCCGCGCTGCAGGCAGCGGGGCGAGCTGAGCGCACGTGTTTGCGGAGTCGTTAATTACTGAAGGCAAAGCCGTGCTTCTGTGCATAAAAATATGTTTGAGCAGTTTCTACTTAAACTTTAAAGAGAACGTTAATCAATTTTATTTTAACAAAATGACCTTAAGCAGGGGAAAAAAAAAATTGGTGTTATTTGCCCAAACAGGCAAATTAATTTCTCTCTCTTGAGAAATCTAAGAAGTTTCCAGAAATAGCTATGCATAATTTACACCTGCCCTGGCCGCTCCTAGTTTAACGCCAAGCCCAGCCACAGACGCCACCCAGACCCAGGTCCATGAAGAACTGAAAACAGAGGTCCTTGCCCAGGCCCAGTCACCCCCATGCCGCGTGCCCTCTTCTCTTCAGCCCCCCTTTCCACAGCCTGGGGAACCGGACGTGGAGGGCAAGGCGCAACGTAGTTTCCTGAGAGGCCAGCCCAGCCTGGGTCACGGTCCCTGGGAGGCGAGGGGCAGCTGTCCAGTGCTAGGGCCCGGGATTTCTTGGGACCCCAGCAGGTAGCCGTCCCTCCAGCCTTCGGGCGCCCTCCTGAGGCACGTGGCCTGCAAGCGCCTGCTTACCGCTCTCCATCTCTGCCTCTTGAGGGATTCCAGGATGGCCACTCGAGAACCCTCAGCAGAGGCTGTGCCGCCTTCCACAGCTCTACCCCTCTACATCTCACGCCCCACACCCTGGAGACCACACCCCGGAGATCTGCTGGCTTCGAGTCGGGGTGGGCCCAAGCAGTCTCCCTGGGGCGTGGGGCTTAGAGGGAGGGCTTGAGGGCTACGGGTCAGTTTCCAGCTCCGCCTTCAGTGGCAGTGTGACTTTTGGCAGGCCGCTCAGCCTCCCTGGACATCGGTTTCCCCGTCTGAATATGGCGATTGTGTTCCTCCCGCCTCCATGAGGCTACTGTGAGGACGGGGTGAGAATCCTGGGGGAAGCTCAGCTCCAAGAGCGCAGTTTTGTCTTTTTGTCTCTGCTGTATCCCCAGCCCCTGAAGTAGTGCCAGATTATGGCTGATGCTCAATAAATATTTGTTGACTAAATGAAGGGATGGAAAGGGCTGAGCGCAGTAGTTGTTTCATTATTACTACTGTTGGTATTATTGTAGTAGGATTTTTTGTTTTCCAAATATAAAATTAGGTCATAATATAGAAAATTGTTTTTCAAACTGCATTTGCCCACTAGCTACCCTTATCACCTCCTGAAGTGACAGGAGCAGTTGGAGGGAAGAATTCCCTTCCTGCTCTCCCTTCAAAATCATGTCTTGTACCGAGTAAGTGCTCAATACATATTGTTGACTGAATACATGAGAGCCTGCAGTAGGAGCCACAGACTCAGGGCGCTCGGGAGCAGGCAGGCAGGGTGAATGCGTGAAGTGGGCTGGGGGTGTGGGGGCTGCATGTGCTGGCGGGGCAGTAAATGCCCATCTGGAGGAGGTCCAGCCCCTTGCTGCCCTGCCAGAATGCAGACCCAGACTGCTACATCTTCCAATTTTTCAAGAGGAGGAAATCCAAATTTTATCATGAAAAATCTCAAAATTTTAGTGCTGATAGTTACTTCAGAGTTTAATTTAAAAAACACAAAAACCAAAAACCCCACTTATGCCAAGGACAACACTTCTGAGGGCTATGTTTGGCCAGGGGGCCACCAGTTTGAAGCTTCTTGAGAATGCTTGAGAGAATGCCATAGGGGCACCAAACTCGAGAGACGGGAGTGTATGACCAACCCCATTTTGAATCAGGGAGGGACTGAGCATGCATCCCAGAGAGGAGCCGAGGAGCCCAGCTCTGAGGCCGAGGGGCTGGCCCCTCTGCAGGGTCCTGGGCTAGAGACGGCGGTGGGAGGGCATACCCCTGTCTCTCTTTTCACCAGATGGATTTGTCTCAGCTTTCATGTCTAACCTCAGGCCTGTAGAAAGTCAAAGCCGGATTCTCAGGCCTCTCTGTGCCTCAGTTTCCTCATCTGTAAAACAGGGATCTATTTAGCTTTCAGGGAGTTGTGAGTTTGATGAGATGACATAGTAGGCACTTAGCACGGTTGCTGCCTGGAGTGTGTGAGGTATGCATGTAAGTGGGTGGGCACCCCATTCCTGCAGACAGGCTGAGCGCTCCAGAGGCACCAGCGAGGTTCTCCTAACCATTTCTGTCCCTGAAATTCTGAGGGATGATCTGGCTGTTGATTTGGAATGGACGACTCCAGAATACGTCAGAGGGGATGTCAGCGCTCTGGGGCGACACTCCCTGCGTTGTCTTATTATGCAGACCTGGACTGAGGCCTTGCTGTGTGCTCCTCCTTCAGAGCAGTGAGCACTGGGCTGGGAGTCCCTGCTCGTCTCTGTCACTATTTCCCTGTGTGACTTTGGGCACATCCCGTCGTTACTCTGGGCCTCAGCTTCCTCATCTGTGAAATGAGAGTGTTGAATCAGAGTCTCTCTGGGCTGATCTTCACTTTAGAGCTGCCTGTGTTTCTGGGGCTGCCTTGAGAGGCCTGGGGCCCTGGGGCAGGGCTCAGTGATGGCTTCTGAATCTGCAAATGGGGACAAGGATGCCTGCTCCCGGGCTGCGGAGAGGATCTGGGGACACGCTGCGCTTGGCAGCACTTTGCGTTGTGCCACGTACCCAAGGGACGGTTTTATTAGCTGATGGTTCTTAAAGTCCCGTAGAAAGCAGGGGAGAAAATCAGCTCTGAGAATATGAGGAGGGAATCACCCTGGCCCTCCGTCCTCGTAGCTCAGTAGGGCTCCAGATGGCCCCTTGTAGGAGAACTTCTTGCCCTGGCAGCCTGAGGGCTCCGGGCTGGGCTCCTGGCTCAGCCCTGTACCCTGGCCCCAGGTCCCAGGCACCGTGGGTTTGCAGTGCCTCCTGGCATCTGATTCTTCCCTCTCCTGGGCTCAAATAGATCCTATAGCTTCTTCAGGGCTTAGCTCAGGCGCCACCACCTGAGCGCCCCTCAGGCACCTACCTGGGTTTGCCCTCACTCCCAAATCCTCAGAACACTCAGCACGGTGCAAGGCACACAGGGCTGCTCGCTGAGTTCCCAGTCCTGGCCCTCCCGGAGGGTGACTCCGCACTTTCTTCATTCTCATTCTGCAGTGAGGGAAGCTGGGCCTCAGCTGTCTCAGCTGGTAGGTGGTAAAGCTGACACTTGAAACCAGGCGATATGTCTGTAAGTCTGGGCTCTAGCTACACAAGCCATGTGGATGTTTAAAAGAAAATGTTTGATTTTTTTAAAACTTAGTCATTAAATAATAATAGAAAAAAGTTCAAAGTAGTCAGAAGAATATAAAGTAAAAAGTAGACCTCATTAAAAAATCAACTCTTCCTCCTACACACACTCATATTCTCCAGCCTCATTCCTTCCGGAGATAGTCTGTCCGCGTGAAAGCATACATT
This sequence comes from Equus przewalskii, assembly GCF_037783145.1. NCBI lineage: Eukaryota > Metazoa > Chordata > Mammalia > Perissodactyla > Equidae > Equus > Equus przewalskii. The sequence continues at coordinate 2,463,080 of NC_091833.1, read as the reverse complement.
TGTATCTATCTCTTTTCACAAAAATATGTTATTGGGCACGTTGTCCTGCAAATTACTTTTCATTTCCTCATCTCTATGCTGTGCCTTTCTTTCCATGTTAGCACACACACGTCTCATTGAGGGGCGGGAGGGAGCTTCAATTTCAAATACAATTTCCTAAATAGTTATAAGTTATATATAAAGCTATTCAAATGATCTGTTTCATATTAGGTGAGTTGTGGGAGTCTGTGTTTTCAAGAAATTTATTCATTCCGTCTAATTTGTCAAATCTATGTGTGTACAGTTCATGTATTTCTTTTTGTGCGTTTGATGTCTGTAGGGTCTGTAGTGATATCCTGTTTCATTCCTGATATTGATACTTTGTGTTTGCTCTCTTTTTTGTTTGTCAGTCTTGTTAGAAGTTCATCAATTTTATCGGTCATTTCAAAGGGCCAACTCTTTGTTTCATTATTTTTCTCTGTTGTTTTCTGTTTTCAATTTCATTCATTTCTGCTGTTTATTATTTCCTTCCCTCTGCTTCTTTGAGTTTATTTTTCTCTTGTTTTTCTGGGTTCCTGAGGTGGAAGCTTAGATTATTGATTTGAGACTTTCCCTCTTTTCTAATATATACACTTAGTGCTATACATTTCCTTCTCTCTACTGCTTTGGCTGTGTCCCCAAATTTTTGATATGTTGTATTTTCATTTTCATTCAGTTTAATGCATTTTTAAAAAATTTCTCTTGAGACTTCCTCTTTGACCCATGGATTTTTAGAAGTGTTTAGTTTCCAAGTGTTTGGTGATTTCCCTGTTATCGGTTTGTAGTTTGATTCCATTACAGTTGGAGAACACACTCTGTGATTTAAATTTGTTGAAATTTGTTTTATGGCCCATATTATGATCTATCATGGTATATGTTCCATGGGCATTTGAAGAGAATGTATATTCTGCTGTCATTGGGTGGAGCATTTTATAAATGTCTGTTGGAGCCTTGTTGGTTGATGATGTTGTTGATGTCTTCTATATCCTTGCTGATTTTCTGCCTAGTTGTTCTGTCTTTTGTTGAGAGGGGTCTTGTTTTGAAGTATCCAAATTCAATTGTGGATGTGTCTGTTTCTTCTTGCAGTTCTATTAGATTTTGCTTCAGGTATTTTTCAGCCCTGTTGTTTGGTGCATACACATTTAGGATTGCTGTGTCTTCTTAATGAGAGAAGTGGATTGATCCTTGTATCACTGTGTAATACCTCTCTCTGTTTCTGGTAATTTTCTTTGCTCTGAAGTCTACTTTATCTAATACTGATATAGTCATTTATGCTTTCTTCTGATTAATGTATCTTTTTCTCTCCTTTACTTTCAGCCTATTTGTGTCATTATCTTTGAAGTGAGTCTCTTGTAGACAGCATGTACTGGATCATCTGCTCTGCCAATCTCTCTCTTTTAATTGACATATTAGACTATTTACATTTAATGTAATAATTGATGTGTTAGGGTTTAAGTTGGCCGTTTTATTGTTTGTTTTCTCTGTTTTTCATTTCTCTGATTTCTTTTTCCTGGCTTCCTACCTTGAACATTTTTTCAGAATTTTGGTTTATATATGGTATTTTTGTGTGTATCTCCTTGTATAGTTTTTTTTAGTGGTGACTCTAGATATTACATTATACATACCTAGCTTATTAAATCTATTGGTGTCACCATTTTACCATTTCTAGTGAAGTGTAGAAACCTTACCTCTCTTTATGCCTCTTTATCCTCTTTTGTTTATAATATAATTGTCCTAAATATTCTACACACATTTAGAACCACATCAGACAATGTTAAAATTTTTGCTTCAATCATTAGGCATAATTTAGAAAACTCAAGAGGAGAAGGAAAATCTATCGTGTTTATTCATATTTTTGCTTATTGTGTCCCACCTGCCTTCCTCATGTTCCAAGATTCCTTCTTTTATAATTTCTGTTCTGTTTAGAGAACTTCCCTCGGCCATTCTTTTCCAGTAGGTTGGCTGGCTACAAATTCTCTTAGTTTTCCTTCATCTGAGAGTGTCTTAATTTCCTCTTCATTCCTGGAGGGTGTTTTCCTTGGATATAGGATTCTGGGTCGACAATTCTTTTCCTCAGCACTTGAGAAAGGTTGTGCCACTGCCTTCTGCCTCTGTGATTTATAGTGAGAAATCCACTTTTGTTCAAACTGTTTTCTTTTCTAGGTAAGATGTTTCCCTCTTGCTGCATTCAGTATTTTTCCACTGTCTTTAGTTTTTAGAAATTTGATTATGATGTGTCTTAGTGTGAGTTTCTTTGGGTTATCCTGTTTGAGGTTTGCTCAGTTTCTTGAATCTGTAGGTTTATATATTTTGCCAAATTTGGGCTTTTTTCAGCCAAGTACTTTTTTGGCCCTACTCTACTTCTCCCCTTTTTCCAGGACCCTGCTGACACTCACATTAGAACTTTTGCTATAGTCCCACAGGTTCCTAAGGCTCTATTCATTTTTTTTGAGTTTATTTGTTCTCTTTTGTTCAGATTGAGTAATTTCTATTGTTCTATCTTTCAGCCCACTGATTTTTCCTGTCCCCTCCATTCTCTTGTTGACTGAATGTTTTATTTCACATATTGTAGTTTTTAAGTTCTAAAATTTCCACTTGGTTCTTCTTTATATCTTCAGTTTCTTTGCTGACACTCTCTCTGCTTTCCTTTATTTCAGGCAGGTTCTAACTGCTCATTAAAGCATTTTTATGATGGCTGCTTAAAGTCCTTGTCAGATAAGTTTAATGTCTCTGTCATCTTAATTTTCTACCTGTTGATTGTTTCTTTTCATTCTGTTGGATATTTTTCTGGTTCTTGCTATGACAGCTGATTCTTTATGGATACTTTTACATTTTGTACATTAAGTAGTGAGACTCTGGATCTTATTTAAACCTTTCCTTTTAGGTGTCTTCCTCTGATACTGCCCCAGCAGGGGAAGGGGGAGGTGGGGATCACTGCCTCATTCATGCCAGGTGGGGTTGGAGTTCCAAGGTCCACTCAGCCTTCATTGATACCTGAGGAGGGGGCTCCTTATTATAGCTGCGTGGGGGTGAGAGTTCTGGCTCCCCACTAAGTCTGCAATGGTGCCTCTCTGAACGGGAAGGGTAGGAGTGCCTAGTTACTGCTTCCCATGTAGTCTCCTCTGATACCAGGGAGGGATGGGTGGCCTTGTTACCACTGGGCAGGGGCACAAGTCCTGCCTCTCCACTAGGCCCCCTCTGCTACCAGCACAGCGGGGAGGGAGGGACTGGAGTGCCTCATCCTGCTGGCTGGGCAGTAGGAGTCCAGCCTCCCCTGGTGCTGTGGAGTGGGAGGAGGGCCTTGTTAGTGAGCAGGAAGTTTGACGATGCAGCTTCCTACTTGGTCTTGTCTGATTCCCCACGCCGGTGGGGATCACTGGGGAGCCTCATTAAGACTGGTGAAGCCCAGGGTCCCTAGACTGTGGGGGTGGAGCCACAGTTTTCTCTGTGGTGTGTTGCTGGAGTAGAGTGGTTATTGTCTAAAAGCTCTCTGTCTTGGTAGGTGGCCCTTTTACTGATTCTTTGGCTAGAGAGTTCAGGCTTTTGTTGGGATTTTTCCTTTTGTTTGTGCCCATTGGTGTTTCCTGGTTGCTGGCTTCTTCAACTGCAAGTCTAGGATATATGAAACAAAAAGAAAAACCAACCAACTCACCATCACGTTGTTCCTTGAGTCCCCAGATTCCTGACCAGTCTGCCATCCTTGCCTTTCTGAATTTTTCTATTTTTTAAAATATAGAATGTCCAAGGGTTTTTAATTGCACTTAGGAGGAGAAATGGGGAAATGTGTCTACTCCATCTTGCTGGAAGCAGAAGTCCTCCAGGTCTTCTTCTTTTATAATGGCCGCAATGGATGTTATTGGATAAACGAATCATAATTCATTGAATTTACCCCGTGTTGTGGGGCATTCGTGTTGTTTCCAGCCCTCTTGTTATAAACACTGTGGCAATGAACAGTTTTGTAGATGATCTTGGTGCCTTGGTGTGAGTGTATAACAATTCCAGAATTTGTTGACTGAGTAGATTGGATTTCGTTTGGTAAATTAGTTCTTGGAGTGCAAGATTTTGGCAGGGAAACAAATGGAGGAAAGATGGGGGAGTGGAGAGTTGGATTGGGACTGACCAGAGAGAGCATGTGCCAGGCCCAGCGCCAAGTAGACTGCCCCAGTTTATGTCAGAGGTGTTATCTAGGTTTCTGGAAAATTCTCGATTGGCCTTGGCCCAACCTGGTCCTACTGTCCAGGAGGTGCTATCCTCCAGCTGCCATCTTTCCAGGCCTGTTCCCTGAGGTCAGTTTTGGAGAATATGCACCCTTCTCCCCACCAGCTGATCTTGTGCCCCTCAGGGTAAGGGCCCAGGGGATTCCTCCTGTGGGCCTGTGCTTCATTCTCATCGTGATGCAGCCCCCTGACCATACTGTGCAGTGCACGCTGCCCTTTACACACTTCGTCTCCTTTAGAGCTCCGTACCATGTGGAAAGGTAGGCTCAGCGAGGTGAAGTGACTCGTCCAAGGTCACACGCCAGGGAGGGGGAGACGCAGAACTCAGTCCTTGGTGGTCTAGCTATAGAGCCTCAAGTCAGTGGAGGAGTTCTAGGTCCAAGGTGACATTCTGGAATGGGCCATATGGAAAAAAATGACCAGGAACAGGGTGGCCTAAGTCTAGGCGTGTGCTGAGGGAGGAGCCCTGGGGGGAGGGAGGTGGGGAGCAGGGGCAGTGAGGAAGCGCCTGCCCATACCTGGTCACCTGCAAAGGCCTGCACAGGAAGATGGGGCCAGAGGGAATGACGTGGGAGCCTGGCAGTGCCCAGGGGGCCCCACTGGACTGTGTTCTATATCAATACAATGTCAGAGGAGAGGTTTAACCAGGCCACTCCTGCTAGGGGCCTGAAAAACAGTATTTATCATTAGGGGCAAAACTGCTTTTAGCAGCCATGACAAAGACAGAGACACACACAGGCCCACACAGCCAGATATGCACACACACACACACACACACCCCCAACAGAGGCATGCAGCAGGCAGATAATACACAGACTGCCCACTCAGACACACACGCACGCATGGAGACGGGACCCCCAGACACACACGCACACATGTGTGAGTACCACACACCCCCACACAGTGGCATATGGAGCAATCCTGCCTCCCCATGGCTTCCAGGATGCTCAGCGGGGGGTGCAAGTTCCACATCTGACTTTCCTTGTGTTTGTTAGACTCTTGGTGTAATTAAATGTTACATTGAATAATCCAGCGCAGGCTCAGTGGTGGCAGAGGCGGCTGTGGCAGGCTGGGGACAAGGGCGGCTGGTTGCCTGTCTCGGTCCTGCCCCCTTCCTGCCCCCCATTCTCCTCCAGCCACCCCTTTGCCCAGGTCTCTGGAATGGTGTAGACAAAGAACCGCTGGCCACAGGGTCACCTGGTCAGGACTTGAAGGAGGCTGGGGTGGGACAGTGGCCAGGCTGTCCCATGGCTTAGGAGCTGCTAGTCTCCCACTCCTACTGGGGTGAAAGTCCCACCTGGGCCTCAGGGGCAGAGGAGGGGCAGCTGGATGCCGGGGAGCCCCTCTGTCCAGCAGAATGGTCACCTTGCTCATCTCTCCTGGGAAGAGGAGGCAAGAAGTGGTTCCTCCTTCCCCTCTCTGTTCTTCTGAATGGGTCTCTGGCCTCCCCTGGCCTCCAGGGGAGGCAGCCCTGTACGGCGGTTCAGGTCACCCGCATGGGTCCTGCTTGCTATGTGACTTGGGGCCATTCCTTCACGTCAGTGTGCTCAGGGTCCTCATGGGTAAAATGGGTGTAATAGGACTTACCTTATGGCTTGTTGGGGGATTAAATAGGCCCTCAAAACAGTGCCTGGTGTAAATTCCAGCAAACACCTGGCCCCACCGTTAAAGCAGCCCCGAGCGGAGTTTCTCACCCGTGAAGCTGCCCTGGGCTGCGCCCACTCATCTGCAGGAGGTGAGGTTCTGGAGCCAGGGCCAAGGGCGTCACAGCGCAATCTCAGACCTCCGGCTGGGCCGCAACTCCCTCGCCTCCGGGACAGGGTTGACAATCCCTCTGGCCTAGCTGGGTGGCAAGGATGGAATGGGCTAGCGCGCGAGAAAGAATCTGACAAACTGTTGGGTGCTGTACACAAGGGCAGCTTGGCCTCCTCTTCTCCCCTCCTCTTGCTCACATCGCGCCTTGGGCTCCCTCCGCCCCTCTGCAGCCTGCTCCGGGGAGCACAGAGATGGGGCTGCCACTCGGCTCAAAGCCCAGCCAGGCCCCTCTGTGCAGTTGCCTGCTCTGGTAGCGATGGCCTGGCAGAGAGAACCCCAGAGGCCCCGAGCCAGGCCCACTTGGCCCCAGGGTGTCCAGAGTGACTTCACCATGGCCAGCCTCTTCCTGGTGTGGACTTTGAAAGGAGTGCCAGCCCCTGGAGTGTGCCAGCTGGACAGTGGGCGGGAGAACTGAGGATGAGCCACTGAGGAGGTGATAAGTGAGGCCCACCCGGAGGGGAGCGCGGCTGGAAAGCGCTCTCGGTCCGGAGCCTCACGTGAAGCAGGCTCCCTTCTGCCGCTGTCCGCCTGGCTCCTGGAGGCTGTGAGCCCAGGGTGGGGCTGACTCCCTGGGTGTGCACACACATGTCCACTGTGCACATGCAAACCTCCATACGTGTGCCCCAGACACAAATGTGGGCAGGAGCCAAGACAAGCCTGTGTAGTTTCCCAGAGTCTCATGTGCAAACGCAGATGGGCCACCCAGGGACGTGGCCCACTACATGCACGCACACAGAGATGCAGACAGACCTGAGCTCACCAGTCACACACAGCTGGGTGCACAGGTGCAAAAGACACACATAGCACCTAGTGACCTCCCACTGCTGGGACCTTTTCTTGCTCTGGAGAGACATGCTACCATGTCTCCTGTTCCACCTAATCTGCACAACGGTTCTGTCTCCTCTGTTTTATGGGAGATTCAGAGAGGGTAAGTGGACTGCACAAAGCCACACAGCTCCCAAAGAGCCCCGCTGGGTGGAATCTTGGGCCCTGATTCCCAGTCCTGTGCTATCTGTGGATTGTCTCCAGGGGAAACCTCCTGGCCTCCCTCCGTCCGGTACCCAGCTGTGGCTGAGCCACAAGGGATGGCTGGAGAGGGGCTGCCTCCAAAAGGAAATGGTGACTTCCAAAGGATGTTTTAAGCATGGAGCATGCCCCGTGGCCTTTCCATCACCCAGGACTCTGAGCTATGCAAAGCCAGCTCATGAATATTCAAGACCCCATAGACACTCTTCTCTGTTTCTTCCTGGCTCCTCATTTTGTGCTGTCTTAAGTGAAATTGATTTTTTTTTTTTTCAAGGAAAGGGAAATCTGCCTTTTGTTCTGCAGCTCCCCCAGGGGCCCCTCGAAGAGGAGGCCTCCCGCCCAGTTTAAGGGGCACGCCTCAGAACCAATCGCTGCCTGGCACAGTTCCCTGGGCGCTGGCTTGGGCCTGATGCCATGTGAGCAGATGGCTGTGATTGCTGGCAACCGGGAGACCCTGCAGGAGAGTCGAGTATGGGTGTTTACAGCATCCTGGTCCCGCCGAGAGCATCAAAATGGCAGACCGAGTGGCGCTTGGTGCACCTGGGGTGGAGGTAGGGGCAGTGCACACTCCTGAGAAAGGAGAAGCAGCCCCTGTCTTCTCCCAAGGAGAGTCCTGCCTAGAACCCAGCATCCAGCACTTATCACCTAGTGCCCAGCACCCAGCACCCAGTGCCCAGCATCCAGCGTCCAGCACCCAGCACCCAGCACCCAGCATGGTCTCCCATACAGGAAACAGCAAACCCTTGCTTCTGAGGGTGCCACCCTCCCTGCTGCTCCGCTCCTCTCCTCTGCCTCCTTCAAGCACGCTTTGAGCAGTTTCCCAGGGTCTCACTCCTCTCAGAGATGGTCCACAGGAGAGTCCTGCCTTCCTTCTGAAAACAGATGTGATATCTACTGTGTGCGCAACCGTCGAGGAGCTCGAGAGAGGCCCTCAGAGCCTGCTTCCCTTCCTTCAAGCCCCATCAGCTTGTATTTAGATGCGTGTGCATTTGTTGGACAAACTGCCTCTCCATCACCAGCCTGAGCTCCATAGGGCAGAGTCCTGACACCTAGTGGGTGCTCAATAAATCCTTGCTGAATGATTTAGGGACCCTGCCCCACAGAGATTGCAGTCTAGTGGAGTTCTCTCCCCCTCTCTCCTCCCTCCCACCCCCTGTTGTGTTCTTTGCGTTATTCTGATCCCCAATTGTACTGAAGCCCCCTGAGGGCTGGGGTCAGGGCCTTCACAGAGTGGATCCTGTTGTGTAGATCACGTGGCTGACATGGAAATGCAGCTCCCTCAAGGGCCACATAACCGTGCCTGGAAGGCAGTCCCAAGGAAGATCTTTGAGGACACAAATCCAGCCCTGTGACTCTGCGCCCTACAGCCCACGGGGGCTCCCCATTCGCACTCCTCAAACTGACATTCAAGGTTCTTCATAGTCTGCCCTCATCCTATCTTTTTTCCTTTTCATTCTTTCAAAAATATTTATTGAGCACCTAGGCAGTGCTCAGTGCTCTCCAGCGGCTGAGGATAAGACAGTGAATAAAATGCACAAAGTCCCTGTTCTCATGGAGCTGACATTGTGTTGGTGGGGTGGGCGTGGAGACAAAGGGTAGGTAAACAGATGAATATATCGTGTGTGTGGAGGAAACAAGAGCTATGAGGAAGGACAGGGCGGGGCCCAACGGAGGGAGGAGTGATGGGTGTGGGCAGGGATGGCTTCTCTGACGCTGGAGCAGAGATCTGAATGAATGAGAGCGTGATTGTGTGGCTGTCCTGGAGAAGAACATTCTAGGTGGAGCAAACAGCCAGTGCAAAGGCTCTGGGGTGGGAATGGGTTGGCCTCTCTAGATCTCAGTCACTGGACAACAGCAGGGATCACGAATTCCAGCACCCAGGGCTCTGGGCATTGGTCATGAGACAGGTGAACCAGGCGCAAGTGTGGTGACCACTGCAACTGATACCAGCTCTGTGTTAGTGAGGTGATAGGGAGTGGTGAGGACTGTGGCAGACATGGCAGGTCCGTAGCAGGCAGCTGGCTGGTAACATGGAAATGCAAGCCTAGAGCAGCCAGAACTTCTAGTGTTTCAAGCAAAGCTAAAATCTTTATCTCTTAAAATGTGAAATCTTCCAACTTTGAAGTGTTGGAAGCTAATTTAAACATATTTTTAAAAACCCTGCTCATGCCAAACAAAACTCAATTACAGGCCAGATCCAGCAACGAGTTGGCAGCTTTGGATTCAGCAGTCTGTGAGGTCCCTACTGGACATGATTCTGAACCATGGATCCCAACCCCAGTGGGCAGCCAGAAGGGGCCTTAAGGTGTTCAGGGCTGAGGGTCTGGGTGGGGCGAGGGGGTCCTTTGGTTCTAATTTCGGAGCCTAAAGGGCCTGGAGGGCTGGTCCAAACCCCTGTCATCAGGGCCCCCCTCTCCCGGGCCTGCCCTAATGAAAGCAGAGGCTGGCAGGCAGGGGGCAGGAATTATGCCCCATCCCAGGGCGAGACCTCTGCCTCTCCCACTGACCCACTTCTTCTGGCCCCTGGTGGGGTCCAGGAACCAGCTGGATGCAGCCCTGCCTGAGGTGTGAGGGCAGACAGCCCTCTGCTCCAGCTTTGTTGGGGACCCTGCTGCTGAATGTTACCCTGAGGGTACCCACCTGGGCCCATGTTGCAGCCCTTCTTGCTCTTGGCAAACTCAGGCAGAGGGGGCTGGGACTGGCCTCATGCCCGCCTGCCCTGAAGACCAGCCCTCTCTGAGCAGCTTCATTAAGGATGGTTTCCACATTGACACACACCCGGGCCTCCCAGCACCTCCAGCCCGAGCCCTCTGCCGAGGACTCCCCATTGATGCTAATGGCAGTCCCATGACTCGGCCAGGGAGCCCTGCTGCAAAGAGGCTTCGGGATGCCCACCTGCAAACATGACCTTTTCCTGTGTAAGAGGCAAGATTTCAAAATCAATCCAGCCTGCGGGGTCTGCTCGTCCTCACCACATGTGCCCCCGCCTGGGGAAGAAGCCACGTGCCCCAGGACAGGCGAGGTCAATATCGAGTCTGGGGGAGCCCGGCTGGACAGGCTTGCACGCTTGGGAGGTTGCTGTTTCGCCCACCGCCTGAGTGTCTCTGCCAATGCCGCAAGGGAGAAAGTTCATGTCTCGCTGGATCCCACCACACCCAGCCGGAGCAACAGCAGCCAACGCTCAGACACAGAGCACAGTTCCAGACGTGCTGCAGAAACTCACCTGCACATTACCCTCCCCAGACTGGTCAAGTAGGCACTATGCTCACCCCTTTCACACTTGGGGAAACTGAGACAGAGATGCTGAGCAGTTGCTCAGTCATGCAGCAGGGTGGTGGTGGTAGTGGGGTTTGAATCCAGGGCCTTGCTTGTATCTGCGATGCTCCTTAACCCTCTCTCGTGCACTCTGCAAACACAGGCAGCCACCTGTGCCAGCAAACACTGTGCCATGCCTGTGCTGAGGCACAGAGGTGAGTCATATCCAGTTCCTCCCCTAGAGTCACTGTCCCATGGGGAGGGGATGCCATGAGTGAGTGCAGGTGGGATGGAGGTCTGGAGGAGAGAGGGCAGACCAGCTTGCGGGGTGACAGGGCGTGGTCAGGAAGGGCTCCCTGGAGCAGGGGATCTCTGAACACAGTGGCAGGTGCCCAGGAACCTGTTAGTATGTGTTTAGGGGCGGGTGCTTGGGCGCTCACGCCTGTGCATGTGTGCATGGTTGGGTCCCTCATGTCTGTGTAGGTGTGCTGGAGGCTGGTCTCCTGGGCACAGTGCTGCCAGGGGCCCCAAGGATCCATTCGAGGCTCGGAAGGCAGCAAGAGCGGTATCGAGGGGACCCTTCCTTCTCGGCAGGCAGGGCTCTTTGGGAGCAGGAAGGATGCAGATGGAGCTGGATGTCACCAGAAAGGACACCCTGCACATGAAAGACATTGTCCCAGCAGACCTCCCTCTGGGCTTCGGGGTGGACAGGACACACACTGGAGGCTGTGAGCTGGACGTGGCCCTCGGGTGGCCTCTCACTGGCCTGCGTAAGTGGTAGCTGGTTTTCGTGGTTTCCAGGCCTTTAGGTGCAAGAGGCCTCTCTGCCTGCCCACAGCCCCGCCATCCCTCTGGGGGAGCGCTGCTACTGCCCTCTCCCGGACCCACCAGGCCTCTCCACCTGCCCACAGCCCCACCATCCCTCTGGGGGAGGGCTGCCACTGCGCTCTCCCGGACCCGCCTGGCCTCTGAGGGCATTTGCTTTGGAGCTCTGTGCTTTAGCAACTCCAGGTTCTTCACAGAAGGGTCTTCTGTACGCAAACCAGCCTCGTGATGGCCTCTCCCGGGAAGACTCCAGTGTGAGGCTAGGCTAACGACATTTCCGTCTCCTCCTCATACTGGACAGCCCCCTTCCTGCCAGGGGTCAGGGTCCACTCGTTCGGTAAATGTGTAAGGAGTGCTTACTCTTTGTCAGACCCTGTTCCAGGTGCTGGCGTCAATCCCTGAGCCGAGTAATGAAGGCGCTCCGGCCTCCTGGCGCTTCCATCCCGGCGGTCCTGACAGCCAGAGGACGGCACCTGAGCGAGGGGGCCGAGCCTGCGTGGTTGGTCCCCAGACTACCAGCTTAGTCCTCGCGTTGGGTCCTTGCTCTGCCAGCTCAGCACCTGGAGCCCTGCTGGGTGGCCCCGTGGGGATGGAGGAAGGAAATCAGCCCGAAATCTCTCCCAGAGGATTTGGCAGCAGCCCCGGGAAGGTTCATGCCAGCAGAAGGCGCTGGGCCCGGGGCGGCGAGGAGAAAGAGCGCCGGGAGGAAGGGCTACCCTCTTCTCCCTGAGGCTCACCAGGCAAAGCCACACGGCCAGAAAAGGATGGGCTTGAACCGTGTCTGCCTGACTCCAAGGCCAGTGCTGTTTCAACAGTGAGGTCCAGACTCACCCTCTCTCTCCTTTCTGGAATCTGGCCTGTTCTTCAGGTGCTCCTCTGTGAAGCAGAGGCCCAAGTTTGGGCCTTATTGAAGGTCCCCTTCCGTTCCCGTGGGCACCATAGCCTGGCACGGGCGTTATGCGGATGAGGGTCCTGTGCGGGGCGAGCTGGTCTCTTGCGGGGCGAGCTGGTCTCTTCCTTAATCCTAGGATGCCCCTTCACCCGGCCCAAGCCAGGTGCACCATGTGTACCACACAGATGTTTGTGGATAACTTGTGGATTAATCCACTTGCTCAGAAGCCCGCATTTGAGGGGAGACTGGTGTAGTTGAGCAGACCTCTGAAATCAGCCAGATGTGGCCTCACTGCTTAACCGGCTGTGGGGCCTTGGACCTGTGAGCCTCTGCTTCTCCATCTGTGAAATGGGTCCCTTGTTCCTCCCCTGCAGGCAGTTACGAGGATGCAGGTAAAGTGGGAGCGCCCAGAAAGAGCTGCACAATGCCCGTGTGAGCTTCTGCTCCCGGGACCTGCAGGCAGCAGGAGCAGCCAAGAGGGCAGGAAGGGTAGGAAGCCTGGCACGGGGGGCAGGAGCCATTTGTGAGCCGGGCCCGGGACAGGGGCTCATGCAGATGCTGGAATTAGAAGGGCCTGTGAATCAGTCAGGCTCTTTTGGTTGCAAGTGACGGAAACACCACCCCAGCTGCTTCAGCCCAGAGGGAATTTACGGGCTCCCAGAGTGGAAAGGTCCCCAGCCAACCTGCTTCAGGACCAGCTCCACACAGGGCTCAGGGGCCACGCAGGCTCTGTTGCCTCCTTCTTGGCTCTTTGCTGCCCTTCTCCGTCGGCTAGGCCCCTCTCTTGCATATGTTCCCCTGAAGCTCATAGAGTAACCCCCGGCTCTGGGATGGCATTCCTCCAGGCTCCGAAACACGAGGAAGAACAGGAGGCCTTGCCCGGCATTCCCAGGAAAGCTCTGAGACCCTCTCGGATTGGACCTGTTCACTCCCAGGCTTGACCTAAGCTGTCACCTGGCTACTGGATGTGATGAGCTGGTTGCCAGGACACATCATGCTCTCCTCCTGGCCTGGCTAGGTGCGGCCCGGAATCTGTGGTCCGAAGTGGGGGAGGGGATGGGCTGCTGTCCCTGGGCAGAGAAACACCACGCCCACCACGGGCCTGGCCCAGCCTCGGCCCCCTGATTCTTTGGGAGTCATCCTTCCTCCCCTGCCATCCCTATGCATCCTTCAAGACCCAGCTTGAGCCCTAACTACTGCTGGCCGCGTCCCGGGGCACATCACGTCACCCCCCCCAGCCTTTGCGGTACAGGCAGCCCGTGCCACACAGTGTGTCCAGCCTCCAGATCATTATTGCTCCAGCAGAGCTGGAACCACATCTGAGGCTCACCGAGTGTGGGCACATTCGCCTCTTAACAGCTGAGGAAGAGAATGCTTTCCGACAGCAGCTGCGGCTGTTGGCCATAAACAGTCCACAGAACCCCAACATCAGGCAGGGCCATGGAGGGTCAAGACAGACAAGACTGGACGTAATCATGTCTCAGCACAGACAGAAGGTGGACATTCTCCAAACCACAAAACTGCCCAAACGTCCCCCAGCCTGGCTGAAATGCTCCTTTACTGATCGTTGCTGTAGCTTTGCTTGGTTCCTCCTGCCTTCTAGATAAGAATCATTAAGACAGGATAAGATAAGAATCAATAAGAATTGCCCATGCTTCCTGACAGCATCCGGCCCAGAGAAAAAGCCTGCAAAATCACTTAACACCAGCTGAAGTCCTAGAACAGTCTTGCTAACATCCTTTTTCTGAGATGCTCATGGGTGCGTATCCGCCATTACTGTAACAAGTCCGTAAACCCAACTTTGCTGGACTAAATGTGTGTTCTTGGTGGTTTTTGGCTCGAGGGTATTACACAACCCTGTGAAAGAGACGTTCTTATTCTTATTTCACAGGGGAAGGAACTGAGGGTCAGAGAGGTCAAGAAGTTGCCCAAGGTCACACAGAAGGAATGGGGAAGTTGGGGCTCCCCAGTGCTCTTTCCATTAAAACCCCGTTCACATTTGTCCTTTCCTGCTTTATTTATTTATTTGTGTGTGAGTGTGTGTGTGTGTGTGTGTGTATGTACACATGTGTTTTTGTAATGAGTGCTGTTTTGGATGCAAGTGACAGAATTCAACTCAAGCGATCTTAAGCACAGTTGGGGTTTGGCTGCACGCTGCTGTGGTAACCGGCCGAGGCTGAGGCAGGAGTGTGTCGGATTGTCCTCGCTGAGGGCGGCACACCTTACCCCAGCAACTGAGGCCGGGTGGGCTCTTGCAGTAACTATGCCTAGAGTGGGGTTAGGGCTGGAGGAGGGACGGAAGGCCTGGACAGAGAGCCCTCCTGCTCTCCCGGCTGGGTGGAGCTGGCTGTGGGACCTGGGCCTGAGGCTGGAGGCCCGCTCCTTGTAGGTGACTCTGAGCAATCCCTGCCTCCCACCACTAGGGGCAGTGGATCTCACAGAGGCCCCAACGGGCTTGCACGCCCCAATTCTTTTCTCTTCTAACCACCCCAGGTGTGAAGTGGACAGACAGGTGTGGGGCGGACACATTAAATGGCCAGTCACAAGACCGGCCTGGTCACCACCCTTGGGTCCAGTGCCACCTCCCCAGCACCCAGGGTCTCCTTGAAGTTTGGCCAGGGGTGCAGAGCCCAGCAAAGCCTGGGAAAGTCAGAGCAGGGTCACAGGGAGCTTGGCCCTCAGTCCTGGGAACCCCAAGCTCAGGCTGCTCCCGGTGGCTTTTCAAACTTCTTAGTCCCTCTTCCTGTCACCTCTCCACTTCCAACCCTCCCTGTCCCTCTTTCACCTGCTGCTACCCCCTCGGTCCCCACCTTCTGCAAAGCAGCCTCTTCCTTCTCTGCCTGGATCTGGAATCTCCTGGCCCCTCGTGGCTGCTGGGCTCTTCCTGCTACACAGCCATCCACACCGACCACACAGACCTGTCGCTCCTGCCCTCGTTGGCTCGTTCGGGACAGCACTGCCCATGGGCCGCCCAAGACCCCTCAGTGTCTCCTGCTGCTCTTCCACGTTGCCTCTCGACTTTTCCCTCCTCTGAACATCCGACATGCTGCCACACGAATTGGCAAGCATATTGGTGTGTCCCTGGGTGTGTCTGCCAGTGTGTTTGTGTGAATGTGTATGGGTGTGTGTCCCTGGGTGGGTCAGAATGTCTCCAAGTGTCCATGTGTCCTAGTCTGTGCGTGTCCTGTGGGTCTGTGTGAGTGTGTGTCTGTGGGTCTGTGTGAGTCCGTGTGTGTGCAT
This sequence comes from Equus przewalskii, assembly GCF_037783145.1. Lineage (NCBI taxonomy): Eukaryota > Metazoa > Chordata > Mammalia > Perissodactyla > Equidae > Equus > Equus przewalskii. The sequence goes on along the minus strand of NC_091833.1, from coordinate 2,447,792 downwards.
GTCCTGTGGGTCTGTGTGAGTGTGTGTCTGTGGGTCTGTGTGAGTCCGTGTGTGTGCATGTCCTGTGGGTCTGTGTGAGTGTGTGTTTGTGGGTCTGTGCGAGTGTCCCATGTGTCCGTGTATGAGTGTGTGTCTGTGGGTCTGTGCGAGTGTCCCGTGTGTCCGTGTGTCCGTGTATGTGCGTATCCTGTGGGTCTGTGTGAGTGTCCCATGTGTCCGTGTATGAGTGTGTGTCTGTGGGTCTGTGAGAGTGTCCCGTGTGTCCATGTGTCCGTGTATGTGCATATCCTGTGGGTCTGTGCGAGTGTCCTGTGTGTCTGTGTGTCCGTGTGTGAGCGTGTGTCTGTGGGTCTGTGCGAGTGTCCCGTGTGTCTGTGTGTGAGTGTATGTCTGTGGGTCTGTGCGAGTGTCCCATGTGTCCGTGTGTCCATGTGTGAGTGTGTGTCTGTGGGTCTGTGCGAATGTCCCGTGTGTCCGTGTGTCCTGGTCTGTGTGTGACTGTGTGTCTGTGGGTCTGTGCGAGTGTCCCGTGTGTCCGTGTGTCCATGTGTCCGTGTGTGACTGTGTGTCTGTGGGTCTGTGCGAGTGTCCCGTGTGTCCGTGTGTCCTGGTCTGTGTGTTTGCTCCCAAGTTCTTGCTTCCGTCCCCTCCCCAGCGTGGGCGTTTCCAGCCCTCTACACTCCCTCAGGATTTTGCTTGGACACGAGGTGGGAGTTCGAGGCCCTAAGCATTTAGTGGGGGGGGGGGGGCTCTTGCTTTGCACAAGGCGGCCCTCAGTCTTCTGGGCATTTCCCTCTTGTCACCTGGAAGGAACCCTGTCAACTGGGAGGCGGGGGGGCGGGGGGAGGTGAGCCATCTTTGCTTGGCTCAGAGTGGGAGAGTGATTTCTTTAATGTCACACGTGGCTGGCTTACCCTAAAATAGTCAGGGAGCTCAGGGACCCAGCCCCTCATTTCTTTGTCCTAAATGGACCTCAGATGGACGCTATTATCATGGTCCTTGTAAAACTCGATAATTATTGTTCTTCCTATTATTTTCAGATTGAACCATTTGAAATTGCCAATATTTGACCATTTTTGATCCATAAGAAGGTCAATTTCATTTGGTTCAACCGTCGGGGAGGGAGGACACGGATGGCCTCTCTGTGGAGGTGACATCTCAGCCACAGCCTCCCTGCAGGTCCCCCATGGCTGCCTTGCTTTTTCGAATCTTGTGCTTTTGTGCCGTCCTGACCTCTTGCCCTTTCCTCAGCCCTGGGTCTGGGGGGTTTTGGTCGTGAGGTTGACAACCACCTTGTAACCGGAGCACTGGGACCCCTGTACAGCAGCGGCTCACCAGGTTTAGTGAGGCCCACCTGCTCTGCATGCTCCCTCCGCAACATCCCCAACGTCCCGCCAGTTACTGTAGGCCTTTTGTTTTTCTACGGGAAGAAATATGCATTTTGGCATTTATTTCCCTGGCCCTCTCGAGGTTGGAGCTGTGGAGCGTGTCGCGAGCTGGCCAAGTGTTGGTCAGGATCCTGGCGGCAGGGCCTGGGCCCCTCTGGACCCCCTGAGGAGGCCTTTGGTGTCCGCTGGCAGCGGGCCGGTGTCTGTCAGAGTAGAAACTGCTGCTGACATGGGTGCCTCTGTGCCCCTTGGGCAGGCAGAGGGGACCCAGAGCCAGAGGGGCTCCTAGGGAAGCGAAGGAGAAGAGAAGAGAAGAGAAGGAGAAGGAGAAAGGGAGGCCCCGAGGACAGGGGTGGAGGCCAAAGGCCACTGAAGCAACGAGGATGTTCAAGGGGGCCTGGCGGTGCTGAGGGCTCTGTGGCTGCAGCTCCTGGCAGCTCCTGGTGACTCCACAGTGCTTTGCATTATAATTCCCATCTGACAGATGAGGAAACGGAGGCTCAGGGACGTGAGGAAGGGCACTCAGCTGGTCCCCCGCCTCCCCGGGCAGTCTGACCCCAGGGCCTGTGCTCTTAATTACAGAAGCTTCTGCTTCCATCCCCACTGGAATCCAGGCCTTTCAGATCAGCCCTGTCTCCCTGGAGGGAGGGAGTGCCTGCCAGGACCCCGGACTGCACGCACAGACAGATGGACGATGGGCTGCGAGCACGTGGTGCTGTCCCGGCCCTTTGTGAGCGTGTGTCGGGGTGGGCGTGGCTGGGAGGACTCTGTCTGAACCCCTCTCACACCTCTGTCTTTCTCTCGGCTTTTATTCCGTGCGGCTCTGCCCCCTCCCTCTCTCCCTCTGTCTCTGTCTCTGTGGGCCTCTCCTCTGGACTGTCTCCCTCCCTTTATCTTCTCCTCGGGTCTTGGCCTCAGCCTCTCTCCCGTTCACTGTGTGCGCTGACTCTCCTTCCCTGCTCTCTCCCCCTTTGTCCCTCTGCCTTGGTCTCAGTTTCTCTCTCTGGTTCACAGGGTGTCTCTGTCACTCCTCGTTCCCTGTTTCATTGTCTGCCCCTCTCCTTTTCTCTCTCCTTCTCTTTCTCTCTCTGATGTTCTCTCTCAGCTCCTCTGTTTCTCATTTTCTGCCATCTCTGTCCCTCCACCGCCCTGGGCTCTCTCAGATCGTGTCTCCTCTGAGGCTGCCCTCCAGGCTCAGGAAGCCCAGCACGTTCTGGCTGACCTGGCCCCGCGACCCTCACATCATCGCGAACAGCAGGCAGGGCCAGGGCCTGGTGCCTGCCCCCCGGAAGGCTGAGGCCCAGAGGTGGGCAGTAACGTGCTCGTCGTCCCTGGCCGGCGAGGGGAGGAGCCTGGGGGACCCCAGTCCGGGTGGTGCAGGGGAGTGTGGGCACCTCTGTCCATGTGCTTGCAGCCATGTTCGCCCTCAGGTGGGGGGGCCTGCCACACCTCCCAGCCCCTGTCATGCCGCTGAACCCCAACTGTCCCACAGTGCAACACACACGGGTGGCCCCAATTCCTCCACCTGTGTCCTCAGGGACCTCCCTGGCCTGCTCCAGGCACCCGCCCAGAGGGGTGCCACTGGGGCTCCTCTCAGCGTTGGGAGACACGCGAAGTTGGCAAGCATGTCAGCCCCAAAGCCAGAGGCTGCGGGGACTCCCGGCCAGGCCACCCCTCCCGCCCGTCCTCGGGCCCCCAGGCACGGCTGAGGAGACTCAGTGCCTGCTTCCTTCCTTGTTCCCGCGGCTCCCTCTCCGACCTCCCTCTGCTGCAGCTGGCGAGAAGGTTTTTGAGAACGGTGACTCCATAAGCCCGCAGAGGCTGCCTGCCCTGAGCGAGGACAGGAGAGACCCTTCCCAGGCCGGATAGTGTGAGCCTGACCAGAGGCGCCCTGGGCCAGCCCTTTGTCACTGAGTGAAGAGTTAGCCCTCTGCCGGCCTCGGTCCCGTCCGTGGGAGGGGGAGAAGGCCAGGCCGGAGACTGGCACCATTCTCATCCCAGCCATTCTCTGTGTCTTGAAAGACTCCAAGTTTCCTCAGTTTAAAGGGAAAGAAATGAGTTTCAAGTTGGAAAACTTAATGGGTGCCCGGGGTGTGGGGTGTCGTCCAGCCTCGAAGCCCGGGGGCACATGAAAGGCACCCGCCTGCCGAGGGGGACAGAGGAGCAGGCCCGCCCAGGCTCAGGCGCGACAGCCCCGCCCTCACTTGCTTCAGAAGCCCCCTTGGAAGCCCCCAGGTAAAACCCCCGCTCCCTTCCTTTATCCCAAGCCTCTTTTTTGAGGTTTGGCTGCATTTTTGATCTTAACAAGTTTTTTTTTTTTTTTTTTTTGTCATCTTTGCCAGAGCTTTTACAATGCGATTTCCTTTTATTTTAAAAACGGTGTCTTTCAAGCCTCCTCTCATCTGTGATTGTTTCATGTTTGCAGGCTTCTGGAAGGTTTGGAGCGGGTCCCTGGGTGGGCAACTTCCCATCTGCTCCTTGCTCTGCTCGTCAGCGGAGGGGCTGCGGCCTGGGGCAGCGGCCTCCTCTCCGGCCCCCTCCGCCTGCAGAGCCTCATCTCCTGCCTGCCCTGAACTCTCCGCTCTCCGCGCAGCAGGATACCTCGTGGTGGGAGGCAGGCTGCCTGAGTTCCAGCCTCAGGCAGGTACTTGCACTCCCTCAGCCTCAGCTGCCCCACCTGTACAGGGGGAATAGTAATACTACTCTGAGATAATGGTACTAAGCAATTACTAAGTACTTGCTAATATATAGTATAAGTAATAATACCGTAAGATGATATGTGGAAAGTGCTCAGCACAGAGTGAAGGGTTAACAATGGTCCTTGCTGGAGGAGGACAAACCCGCGGTCCCCCAGACCCCTGAGAGGTGGCCCTTATCTCTCTACCCAGCTTCATCAGCTGCTTGAACATGTGCTCCCCACACAGCCCCAGCCGGTGCCGTGGCTCACCGTGCACCTTCCCACTCCTGGGTCTTTGCTGACCCTGCCCCCTCCGTGGGAGCCTCGTCCACACTGCCTCCTCCTAGCGAAAGCGCCCCCCATCCTCCAAGGGCCCACCTGCGGCCACTTCCTCCCGGACACCTCCCCTACCCCGCCCCCAGGTAAGGGTTAGCCCACCTTCCGCGGCCGTAAGACTGAATTGGGGTTTCGTTTCTCTTGGTGATACAGCAAGTGCTGGCTTGGCCTGGCTCTAGGATCGGGAGATCAGATCTGAATCTGATTTTCGGCAGGTGCCAGCTTTCCCATTTCCTGTCTGTGCACCCATGAGCATGCTCCCTACTCCCCCGAGCCTCCGTCTCCCCATCTGTGGATGGTGGCGGCTATGCCCCCCATAGCATCAGCTCCAGGAGAGAACAGCTTTCTGTTCTTACGCTCTGCTGTATTTCCAGCGTGAGGACATCGTAGGTGCTCCACAGATGACTGACCACAAATGTGTGATCGCTGAGTTTACAGAATTCTTAACTATGTGGCATATAGATAGTGCTCAATAAACGACAACCTGCTTATCTTGTCCGTTACCGAGAAATTCATTCATCCACTTACTCATTAACAGATGCAAAGATTGAGTGGCTGCTGTGCACCGGGCCCTGGTCAGGCACTGAGACCTCTAGAGTAATGGGGGACGTCTCTGCCCTGGCAGGAGTCCACAGATGAGATGGATCTACAGGCAGAAGGATCATGTCCCTTGACACACCAGCGATGGGCCTGGCCAAAGGTTCAGAGGTCGTATGGAGTTTCCCTTGTGCGTTGACTCCGTAGGACATAGTTCATGTCGTGCACCCACTAAATGCCTAGTATATGCCCCCCAACTGAATTAAGAGTGATCCCTAGAAGCCCATCCTTGGAAAGTTGCCCCAGGTTGGGCTGTCCCCTAACTTAGCCAATCCCCACTGCCCACTACCAAAACGGCAGCTCTCTGCTCTGTCTTAAAGCTTTCTTTTGTAGGCTCAGCTGCCCCAGAAAATCCAAAGTAAGTGTGGGTTTGAGGACGTGCAGTAACAACTTCTCAGCTCCCTAGCCATCAGATGGTGTCTGCTGCTTCCTCTCTCTTTTACTTTTTTGTAAACCTTTATTCCCCCTAGAAAGCAGAATATAAGGCTAACATTTCATTTTGGTGTTCCCTAAAGTGAGAATTTTCAGATGCTTCTTTCAGCAGCCAGCTCAGGGCCTTCATATCATCTGGGGCCCCCAGGTATACCTCAGGCCATGTGCCCACAAAGTCTACACCCTGATAGCTACGGATCTGCATTTTGGAACCCTCTTCTGCACTCAGCCCAGCCCCTCAGGTCCCACCCCAGCGCATGTTGCTCATTTCCCACCTCCAGGTTGCCATCTGCCCTGCCTGTAGAGCTTTAGAACTTTCTCCTCCTTCTCATTATTCAAGTTGATAGTGGACGTCTCCTATTGTTTGCGCAGCCTCCATTACTCTTTCTGGGATCAAACACACTGCATTTAGAGGACCACGCTCCCTCCCTCACTGTCCCTGGGTGTTAGGTGGGATGGATGTTACTCCTGACTCCAGGGGTGGAACATGTGACCCAGGACTGACCAATCAGAGTAGCAAATCCTTCTAACCATATGATTGGCTCATGGATGCCCACGTGGCCAAAAAGAAGCCAGTCAGGCCCAGTCACCACCACTCCTGGGACTTCTGTTCCATAGACTGGAAAGAGGCCTTCCTGGCCCCTGGCCTTGGGGCGGCGAGCGTGGGGGCGGGCTGCTGGCAGAGACAGTGTGGAGACAGCCTGCCTGCAACATATGGAGGAGAGATGGGGAAGGAGAGCTCTTTGTTCAAGTTGCTGTATTCTCCCCATCAGACCTACGCCTGGACTTCCAGTTACGCGAGCCTGTGACTTCTGCGCGAGCACACACACGCACACACGCACCCACACACCTTTCTTTTTTTTTCTTAAGCCACTTGGAACTGGATTTTCATCCCTTGCAATAGAAACATCTAACCATTTGCTAGAGCCTCTGATGGACCGGAAATTCCAAGCCCTGGGAGCAGGGAGACAGGTGAAATGGCCCTCCAGACCCCGTCTGCAGAGGGGTCCTAGGTCCAGCTGCCTTTCTAAAAACAAATTATCCTCTGCCTGTCCCATTGGCCTTGCCTGGTAGAGAGAGGGGACCTGTCTGCTCCTTATTTGAGCTGAGAGAGGGACCCCGCAGAATGAGGAAGCCCAGCCCACCTTCCTTCCTGCTCTGGGGGCTCAGGGGCACTTTCCTTGGGTTTTTATATTGTTTTACCTTTTTTTTTTTTTTTTTTCCAGATTTACCTTCCTAATTAGGTTTCGCTCAGGCAAATATATTGGGATTAGTTTGTAATCCTTGAGCTCACAGAAAGTGAGGGTGGGCTGGGCCTGGAGGGGGCTGGGAGCCGGGCGGAGGTGTTTGCTATGGAAAACCCACAGAGCAAGGAAGCGCGTGGTAAGGAGGTGTGGCCACACGGGAAATGGGTTTCAGTGCGTCATTTTTTCATTTGTTTACCCCACAGTCAGGAATTAGGAATTTGGTGCTGGTGATACAGAAGTGAATGGGACAAGGTGCTTGTCTTCACGGCACCCCAGTGGGGCCAAGAGACAAGGGAGCAAGACAAATCCACGTGGTGGAACAGGTTTCCCGGGCCACTGGGCCGCTCGGGAGCTGGGAAGATTGTGTCCTGTCGCTGAGGCTGATGTCCCTGCCGCTCCAGCCCTGGCAGGTGGAAGGGGCTCTTCAAAGAAGGGAGCTACCACTCCCCTGTGCCTGTGTCAGGCCTCCCCAGGCTTCAACCCTTGAGCTCACACCCCTAGGCCCAGCCATGCTTCCCAAAGCCTACCCTCCAAGCCAGGCAGCTGGGCCAGGAGTGGGCCCCAGGCTGTGTCGGAGCCAACATTCTCCCTCCCAACCATCAAGGCAGGAAAAAGCCTCGTTGGCCAGTTCAGACTTGCCCTTTCCTTAGAGCGGGCACCTGCGGGGTCCTCAGGGTCCCTTCCAGCCAGGGGTCGTGGTCAGGACCCTGTCCATTCACAAAGTACTGTGCTTTAGGAAGGAAGGGGCAACGGTCAATTCTCCCATGAGGCTCCCTGGCTCCCCGCATGGGAGGTGGGGGTTTGGGAGGTGCAGGGGCGGGTAGGAATCGGGGGTATGGAGAGGCAGCCTTGGTTAGGTCCCCAAAGGTGTAGCCACACTCCTCCCTTAGCCATGGGTGCCCACTTGCTGGACACTTGCCCACCCAAGGGGGTGCCTTGAAAGGCCCTTTTGTGAGCAGAGAAGATCCACTCCAGGATGGCCAGTGCCCCACCTCGACAGACAAGCGTGTTGGCAGCTTGCAAACAGCTTCTTCTTAAAGCTCTGCCTGAGTGGGCCCTGGAGCTACGAGCCCGGTCCCTGAGGGAACAGGCCTCTTGGGGACACAGATGATGGGCTGCCCGGGCCTCCCCTGGACCCCCACTTGTCCCACTGAGTAGAGCATGGATTCTGCTCCAGAGGGCTGGGTGCTGCCATCACTGCCTTGGGACCCGAGCTTTCTGAGCTTCTGAGCCTGGGCCCGCCACGGTGCCGGGGGAGGCGCGGGCCAGGGATAGTGAAGGGCACCTGGGCTTTTGCAGTGGGCAAGGGAGCCTTTGGATGGGGATGCCTCCCAGGAGGAGAGCGTGGGGCCACCTGCCTTCCATTTTGCCTGTAATCATCACCTGCTAATGGCCATCACAGTGCCCAGAGCTCTCCGGAAGGCCATCTTCCCTGAGATGAGAGCCCAGCCTCCTCAGAGTGGGTCAGAGGAAGGGTGCTGACGGCCCATTGCTCTCTCCTTGAGGGGAGCTTACATCTGTCAGTAAATTTAAATGATGAGTTAAATGGGGTTTAGATGGCACCACTAAAAGGTCTGTCCTCTGCCTAATGACTGTGCGGGCCCATTAGCCATTCCTGGACTTGAGCACAGGCATGCTTCGGGGGGACTCCTGCCTCCTGGTGGGGGACGTCCCTCTCCCACACCCACCCAGGCCAGGACACTGGCAGCCAGGAGACAGGGGCAGTGACTGTGAGAGGGGCTGGCAGGAGGGGCTTTTGCCTCCCTTGCCTTCTTCCTCTCGCTCTGGTAGGGGGTGAGGGGAGCATGAGTAGGGCTCTGGCTCAGCTGGGGTGAAGGGGAGCCTCACCTCCCATGTTAGAGCTGGGGAAACTGAGGCTCCCTGGTTTGGGAAGAGGTCGGGTTCTGTCCTGCTTCCTGCCTGGACGGGCAGAGAGCACCAGGATGGAGTGGGGTTCTTGACCTTGGCTGCACATTGGCCTCCCCCGGGCAGCTTTGAACATCTAGGAGCCTGGGCCCTGCCCAGAGATCCAATGCCACCGGCAGGGATGGGGACTGGCATGGGTCTCTTTCACAAGCCCCCACGTGACTCTGGTCTGCTCCCAGCTTCTCAGACCACAGGGCGGTTACACAGGGTGGTAAAGGGAGCAGCTTTGGCCTGAACTGATGCTGCTAATGAATGATGTGACCTGTGTCTGCCAAACCACACAGCCTAAGGCCAGAAAGGGGTGTCGGTAGCAACGATATATACTGACATGGTTCTTGCTCCCACCTGATATTGCAGGACTCCCAGAAACCCCCTCAAACTGTCGCTCAGTTTTCTGGGGGACTCTCCAGGCTTGTCTCATACGGGCTTATAAACAAATCTGTCAGCTACCAAGTGGCAAGGGACAGGCCTCTCTCTTCTGCTTTGTCATCCTTCAGATACGTCTGCTGAGAAGCTGTTTGGAGTGACCCAGCCCTGCATCTGGAGGCCTGCCTCCAGTCCCTTGCTCTCTCTGCTTCCACTGGATCTTGTCCCTTTTAGGCACCACAGAGTCAGCTGGACATACTCAGACCCTCTGCTGGGTCCTCCTGCCTTGATTGGGCCATCCTGTCTGTTGGCCCCACAACTGCCTCTGAGCATGACGCCGGTGGGCTGTCGCTCTCGAGCTGCCAGCGGCTCCCGCATTGTGAGTCCTCCCTGCCCTGGGCTGCAGTGGGGAATTCTCCTCCCTCAGGCCCTGCTGCTCTCTGTTAGTGACCCTGGTGGCTCTTCTGAGTTTCAATGAAAACCATACTTTCAATTTTTATTGACAGCTTTTCTCTCTTCCGAGGACTTGGAACATGAATCTAGGGGGTGTGGTCAGGAAAGAAATCTGCGTGCCAGACACTAGAATCCTGGCTCCGTCTCTGCCTCATGCTCAAACCTTTGCTGCAAAGCTAAGCTGGGCTGTCTGGCTCTCCCTTTAGAAGGGACTCTATTCAGGGGGGCTTCTCAAGGCATCACGCAAGTAGACATCTGGTCTACCCAGGACCCAGCTATGTCCTGTTTCCATCAGGAGATATGATTCAGGCTCAAGCTGTCCCTCAGGATCCCTATCTAGCTTGTATCATTGCGCATTCCTGCCCTGCCTTCCGCAGGCATCTGCATCTCTCTGTCTTGCCGTCATCTTCGGGCTGGCAGTGTGGATGCACAGGTGGAGATGATTATACCCTGGGGGAGAAGAGGGTGTGCCCCCAGCACACCTCCCTTCCAGCACACCTTTCTGGCACACTTCTCTCTCTCCTCTCATTGACTAGCATAAGGTCACATGGCCACTCTTGTCACTGGTGAGGGTCATAGGCAATCATGATTGGCTGAAACCTATGGGAGCCCATCCTCTGAGGCCGAGGAAGGGCCGAGCCACCACACTAGCCCCAGGTGGGGAGGGTGAATACCCATAAATATTTCCCTGCACAGCTTTGTCTACTTGTATGAGTTTTCTGAGGGCGCTGTAACAAATTACTACAAGCTTCATGGCTTAAAACAACAGAAACTTATTCTTGCGCAGTCTGGAGGCCAGAAGTCCAGAATCAAGGTGTCAGCAGGGCCGTGTTCCCCCCAAAGGATCTAGGGACAATCGGTTCCTTGCCTCTTCCAGCTTCTGGTGGCTCCAGGTCTTCCTTGGCTTGTGGCCACTTTGCTTCACTATCTGCCTCAGTGGTCACATGGCCCTCTCCTCTCCTCTCCTCCAGCATCTCTCATAAGGACGCTAGTCATTGCATTTAGGCCCACCTGGATAATCCAGGATGATGTCTTCATCTCAAGATCCTTAACTTAATTATGTCTGCAAAGACCCTTTTCCCAAACAATGTTGATTAACAGATTCCCCAGAGGTTGGGAGGTGAGCACATCTTTTTGAGGGCCACCATTCACCCCACTTTAATATTCTTTACTTCTGTCAGCAGAGACAAGGGTAGTGGTGGGGAAGCTGCTCTCAGTAGACAAACGGAACACCTGAGCATCTAACAAAGGGGGATTCACGCGAGACTTTGGTGATGCTGCATGACCTGGCCGTGCAGGGCCTGCTTGGGGGAAGAGGATAAGTTGGGTCTGCTTTTGGATTTACTGCTAACCCTCTCTCTGGTTCTTTTCCCCACTGTCCCATTTGGTCTTGAATATCTGAGTTTTTCTGTGATCGCAGAATTCTCTCATTGTGCCTTGCCTGATGTCTGAAACAGCAAGTGGCCTGCCTGGCATTGAAAAGGAAAAGTTTCTGGAGGACCCACCTGGGGCTAGAAGCCTTGAAGTGCTGTGGGTCTGGGGTTTGTGAAGGGAAGCTGAGATGGGGGAGGGCTGGGTGAAGGCAGGGACTGGCCCTGAAGTCAGCGATGGTCTCCCGATCCAGACCCCCGGCCTGGGGAAGGGATGAAGATGTGGGGGGAGGCACATGAGTTGCCCATCCTGGTTGGTTGGGGTCCTCTGGGGCCCCATCTGAGACGCCCCCATCGCTGCCTTTCCCAAACCCCCAGCCCTGAAAGCTAGAGGCCCAGGGAGAATAAAACAGCCTGGGCAAAAAGGCTCCAAGGCAGTTCAAAGACACAGAGAGACTGGGGATGAAGTTTTCAAGCCACATCCAAGGGGAGGGCTTTTCATCTGCCAGCCTTTGAACGGGGAATCAAGGCGGGCAAAGTTACTACCAGGTTAAAGTTTAAATGGCACAGAAAGGGGAGACGGGAAGATGAAATGGCGGCCGTCTGGCCAGGGGAACAAAGCCGGGGCCCAGCCCGGGCACCTGGCTGCAGAGGCCTGGAGTTGCAACAGTCCCAGCAAGGAGGGGCTGAGACGCGGCCACTGTTCAGCTTAAAACTGAAAGTAATTGAAAGGAAGGGTGAGCCAAGGAGAGGCAGCTGGGGTTGTTAGGAAATAATTTAAAGGGAACAGGCCTATCAAGCAGTTTCTCTTATAGAAATGCCGTCACTGAAGAGAAAGGAAGGGGAAGGTGGGGGAAGGCTTTCACTCTTTGAAAAAGACTGAATTTTTTTCCACTCACCTAAGTACAGACTTGAATATCATTTGATATCCCTTCAGTTTGCAAACTTGCTTCACTACCGTACTGCCTGGGCTGGGGCCCCTCTCCAGAACCTCGGGGGTTGGAGGGGCTGGAGTTCTGGAGGGACCACGTGGCTGTATCTGCACGGTGTTACATTCTGAGACAGGCTCCAGCTTCCTCAGAAGCCCAGCGCTTCTTCAAGCTCCTTGCTCCTTCTGCCTGCTCCCTATGCATCTGAATTGCCCCTGGTGTTCTGCTGCCTGACTGGCTACCAACGTGATTTCTGGGGTCTTGAAGATAACGAGTGAGTTACCATCCTGCCCCAGGCGGCACAGGTGCACCTCAGACCCACACCTTTCCAGGTGAAACTTCCCTGTCTCCAATATCTGACTGGGCACAAAAAGAATATGCCAGATAACACTGTTTTAGTCTTCTGGACCTAAAACATGTTCAAAATTGTCAACATGAATCAAGCACCTGTTATGTGCCAGATAAAGTCCAGTGAGCAAGACATAGGTCCCTATTTTAGGAACCTATAGTCTAGCTGGGGAGGTGAGCAAATAAGCAGTAACAATGCAGCCTGATAAGAATGATGGCAGAGGAAACATTGTGGCTGTGGGTGGCCCTTAACCTTAACCTTAAGCTGGTCTATGGGCCATCAGGGAAAGCTGCCTGAAGGAGGCGACATTTGAGCTGATTTGTGAATATTCATTAGCTGCTAGTGAGGGAGCTTCTGCTTCCAGCCAAGATGGAGTAACATGGACCAGATTTACCTTCTTGCCTGAAACATCTGAAAAACTGGACAAAATGTATGAAACAATGGTTTGCAAGACATTGGACATGAAGAAATGAAGGGTAGTGTTCCAGGAGAGATGGGACGCAAATGAGGTGAGCCCCATGATTGCCCTGGCTTACTGCCTTGAGTTTCCAGGCCATGGCACAAGGAGGAGAAATGCGGGAGGAGGCTGACAGACTCCCTGTGTTGATAGCCAGAGTTGAGAGTTTGGAGACCAAAGTGACTAGAGTTTGCAAGATGGAGAAGATCTGAGAGGGGAAAGCTGCACAGAGAACTCTGGAGACCTGCAGAGGGCCCTCCTCAAGTTTCAGCAGAATATCAATCAGCAAACGCACGGGGGAAGGTAACTCAGGCCCAGAAATGAACTGTCAACAAGGTCAGAGCGAAGGTACCCTAGCTGCGTGTAGAGTAAAGCATAAGAATGTTTATAAGAAGACTACATGTCCAGCACGCAGAAAGACAGCATTCGCTATGGCTGGCATCCATTTACAAATTACCAGGCATATAAAGAGGCAGGAAAATAGGACCCAGGATGAAGAGAAAAATGACTCAATCAAAACTGACCCAGAAGTGATGCAGATGTTAGGATTAGCAGACAGGGACATTAAAACAGTTCTTATTGACTATATTCCATACGTTCCAGAAGCTAATAACAGACATGGAAGACGTGAGAAAGACCCAGATCAAACTACCAGAAATGAAGACAACCATGACTCAGGCTGAAAAGTACATTGGGTTGGATTAATAAGAGATTACACATTGCAAAATAAAAGATCAGTGAACTTGAAGACATAGCAATAGAAACTATCCAAAATGAAACAAGAGAGAAAATAATAGAAAGAAAGACAGTAAATAGCATAAGTGAATAGTGGGACAATAGTCAGTGGCCTAATATGCATGCAATTAGAGTTCCTTAGGGAAAGAGTGGACGCAGTAAACATATTTGAAGTAATAGTAGCCAAAATTTCCCCAAACTTTATAAGAACTGTAAACCCACAGATCTAAGAAGCTCGTTAAACTCCAAGCATGAGAAACATGAAGAAAACTATGCCAAGGCACGTTGTAACTGAACTGTTTGAAACCAGTTATAAAGGGAAAAATTTTTAAAGAAGTCAAAGAAAAAAAGCCATTATGTACAGAGGAGCAAAGGATTGCAGCACATTTCTCACCAGAAACAATGCAAATGAGAAGACAGTGGTGCAACATCTTTAAAATATCAAAAGAACTGTCAACTTAGAGTTCTATACCTAGTGAAAATATTTTTCAAAACTGAAGGCAAAATAGAGGATTCTGAAAATAAGGTGGAGTAGGAAGCACCAGGAATCTGTCTCCCCACCTAGACAACAACTACACTGCAATCTGTCTGATGTAGCTATTTTGGAACTCTGGAGTCTGTTGAAGGCTCGCAGCTTCCAAGAGACGCCTTGTATGGTAACCTGCAGTTGATTTCGGTCAGTTTCAGCTTGCAGTGTGATAGCAGCTATCCATCCCTCACCCAAGCACTGTGGCAGGCAGCCGTGCACATGTTCCCAGAGCAGCTTGAGTACAGACTGTGGGAGCCAGGATGAGCAAGAAAGGACCCTGTCATCCAAATGTTGGGAATCTGTGCTCTGACTGCTGATTACTGCTTTTAATCACAGAGGTGCAGAAAGGAGATGGGCAGCCATTGTTGATGCACCACCCTCGTTGTGACAGGCACATCCCCCTCCAGCTGAAGTCACTTCCAGGGGATTCTTCTCTTCTTCCGTTTTTGGAGCCAAATATTAAAGTCTAGGATATTCATAAGCAACTGCATATACAGGGGAAATTAGAAAGTGACCACACATACCTATGGAAGGGCATAGGCTCAGAAAAGACCTGGGAAAACATTAAATTTTCACCTCAGGCTGATCCTTGGCACAGAGACAGTCTACAATAGTAAAACAATAAACAAAAACTATGACAAAAAACAGCAAACCCTGAGGAAGGGAGAGAATCTGATTTCCAGAGTTACCACATTCTTAGATTTAAATGTCCAGTTTTCAACAAAAACACCACAAGGCATACAAAGAAACAGGAAAGAAGAAAGAAGAAGAAAAACAATAAATCTTTTCAGAAGAAAAACAATAAATCAATAGAAACTCTCCTTGAAAAAGATCAGAAGGCAGATCTAGTAGACAAAAACTTTAAAACAACTGTCATAAACATGCTCAAAGAACTAAAGAAAGATAGAGAGAAAGTCAAGAAAATGATGTGTGAACAAAGTGGAAATATCAAAAAGAGATAGAAAACCTAAAGAAACAAAAAAAGGTCTGGAGCTGAAAAGTGCAATAACTGAAGTAAAAAATTCACTGCAGGGATTCAAAGGCATATTTGAGCAGGTAGAAGAAAGTGTGAACTTGAAGACAGGCCAAGAGAAATTATTGAATCTGAGACCCTGAAAGAAAACAGACTGAAGAAAAGTGAGCAGAGCCAAAGGGACCTGCACACGCCACTAAGCAGACCGACACACTCACCAGGAGTGGGAGTCCCAGAAGGAGGGGAGAGGAAGAGGGCTGAGAGAATATTCGAAGAAATAATGGCTGAAAACTTTCCAAATTTAATGAAAGACATGAATATAAACATCCAAGAAGCTCAACAAACTCCTAATAAGATGAACTCAAAGAGGCCCACACCAAGACACATTGTATTGAAGCTTTCAAAACCCAGACACAAAGAGAGAATCTTGCAAGAAGCAAGAAAGCAGTGAATCATCACACGCAAGGGATCCTCAAGAAGAATACCAGCAGATTCCTCATTGGAAGTTTGGGAGGCCAGAAAGCAGTGGGCCAACATATCCAAAGTGCTAAAAGAAAAACTGTCAGCCAAGGATGCGACCTCTGGGAAAACTGTCCTCCAAGAGTGAAGGAGAAATCAGGACATTCCCAGATGAATGAATGCCGAGGGAGTTTGCACCCGCTATACCTGCCCTGCAAGAAATGCTTGAAGGAATCCTGAAAGCAGTAATGAAAGGACACTAGACAGTAACTAAGATCACATAAACAAGATTTCAATAAAGGTATATAAACTAGTGCTATTGTATCAATCGTTTATAACTCTGCTTTTTGTTTTATACATGATTTAAGAGACTAATACATTTCAAAAAACGGTTAATATCTAAAAGGTAGTATTATTGTAACTGGTTTGTAACTCCAACTTTTGTATTTTGTGTAACTTAAGAGACTAACACATTTAAAAGAATTATTAGCTCATGGATTTTGGCACATAATGTTTAAAGATGTGACTTTGTGACATCAACAACTGAAAGGGATGGGGAAGGAGCTGGAAAGGAGTAGAGTTTTTGTATGTTACTGAAGTTAAGCTGTTACAAATTCAAATAAGAGTGTTATAACTTCAGGATGTTAAATGCAATCTCCATTGTAACCACAAAGATAATAGCTAGAGAATATACACAAAAGGAAATGAGAAGGGAATTTAAAGATTTCACTAAAAAAAATCAACTAAACTCAAAAGAAGACAGTAGTGCTTTCGAAAACGAGGGACAAAAAAGCTACAAGGCACATAGAAAACAAAGAGTATAATGACAGAAGTAAGTCCCTCCTTATCAGTAACTACTTTAAATGTGGATAGATTAAACTCTGCAGTCAAAAGACAGAGATTGGCAGAATGTTTAGAAACACGTGATCCAACCATATGCTTGTACAGGACACTCACTTTAGATCCAAGGACAGAAACAGGCAGGAAGTGAAAGGGTGGAGGTAGACATTCCCGGCAAACAGGAAGCAAAAGAGAGCAGGGGTGGCTAGACTAATGTCAGACAAAATCTGCTTTAAAGCAAAAAAATTATAAGACAGGAAGAAGGACATTATATATTAATAAAAGTTTTAACACAGCAGGAAGCTATAACAATTATAAACATTTATGTACCTAATGACAGACCACCAAAATACATGAAGAAAACTGACAGAATTGAAGGGAGAAATAATAGTTGGGGACTTCAATACCCCAGTTTCGATAATGGATGGAAGAACCAGACTGAAGATAAGAAAAGAAATAAAGGACTTAAACCACACAATGAACTAACTGTCTCTAACAGACGTACTCAGAACACGCTACCCAACAACGACAGCGTACACGTCCTTCTCAAGTGCACATGGGAAATTCTCCAGCGTAGATCACATGTTAGGCCACAGATTAAGTCCAATAGACTTCAAAATATTATAAAAGCATCTCCTCTGACTGCAACAGAATGAATTTACAAATCAACCACAGAAGTGAAACAGAACATTCACACATTTGTAGAAATTAAACAACACACTCTTGACCCAGCCCTGATAGCCTAGTGGTTAAAGTCCCGCACGCTTGGCATGGGCAGCCTGGGTTCCGTTCCTGGCTCAGAATCACACCGCTCATCAGCCAGCAGCCATGCTGTGGCAGAGGCTCACATGGAAGAACTAGAGGGACCTACAACTAGAATATACAACTATGTGCTGGAGCTTGGGGGAAGGGAAAAAAGAGGAAGATTGGCAACAGATGTCAGCTTAGGGAGACTCTTTCCTAGCAAGAAAACCAAACAAATAAACAAAAAACTACACTTTGTTAAAAAAAAACCCAGAAAACAGAAGACACACTCTTAAATGACCAATAGACCAAAGAAGAAATCACAGGGGAAATAAGAAAATATATAGAAACAAATGAAAATAAGAACACAACACATCTGGGGCTGGCCTCATGGCTGAGCGGTTAAGTTTGTATGCTCTGCTTTGGCAGCCCAGGGTTTCACCTGTTTGGATCCTGGGCGCAGACATGGCACCGCTCATTAGGCCACGTTGAGGCGGTGGCCCACATACCCCAACTAGAAGGACCCACAACTACAACATACAACTATGTACTTGGGGCGTTTGGGGAGAAAAAGCAGGAAAAAAAATAATAATCCTTAAAAAAAACACACAACACATCAAAACTTACTGAACACAGTGAAAGCAGTGTTAAGGGGGAAAATTTATAGCTATTAAAAGCTTATGTTATAAAACAAGAAAGATCTCAAATCAACAACCTAGCTTCATAACTTAAGGAACTGGAAAAAGAAGAACAAACTAAACCCAAAACCAGCAGAAGGAAGGAAATAATAAAGATTAGAGCAGAGATAAATGAACTGGAAAATAGAAAAACAATAGAGAAAAATCAATGAAACCCAGAGTTGGTTTTTTGAAAAGATCAGCAAAATTGATAAACCTTTAGTCTGATGGACTGAGAAAAAGAGACCATAGACTCAAATTGCTATAATCAGAAATGAAAGTGGGAAAATTACTGATTTTAAAGAAATAAAAAGGATTGTAAGAGAGTACTATAAATAATTATACACTAACAAATTGGATAATCTCAATGAAATGGACAAATTCTTAGAAACACAAACCTACCAAGACTAAATCATGAAGAAATAGAAATTCTGAATAGAATTATAACTAGTAAAGAGATTGAATCAGTGATCAAAAATCTCCTGACAGGGGCTGGCCCCGTGGCCGAGTGGTTAAGTTTGCATGCTCCAGGCGGCTTCGGCGGCCCAGGGTTTTGCGGGTTCGAATCCTGGGCGTGGACATGGCACTGCTTGTCAGGCCCCGCTGAGGTGGCGTCCCACATAGCACAGCCAGAGGGACCCACAACTAGAATATACGACTATGTACTGAGGGGCTTTGGGGAGAAGAAGAAGGAAAAAAAAATGAGGATTGGCAACAGATGTTAGCTCAGGTGCCAATCTTCAAGGAAAAAAAATCTCCTGACAAATAAGTCTTGGGCCTGACGGCTGCTTCACTAGTGAATTTTACCAAATGTTTAAAAAAGAATTAATAGCAATTTTTCTCAAACTTTTCTAAAAAACATTGAAGAGGAGGGAACACTTCCTAACTCATTCCACGAAGCTTGTATTACTCTGATACTAAAGCCCGACAGGCACGACAGAGAAAGAAAACTACAGAACATTATCCCCTATGAACATTGATGCAAAAATCCTCAACAAAATACCAGTAAGTCAATTTTAGCAGCCTATTGAAAGAATTCTACGCCATGACCAGGGGGATTTACTCCTGGAATTGCAAGGATGATCCAACATATGACAATCGATCAATGTAATACATCACATTAACAAAATGAAGGGGAAAAAACCCCACATGATCATCTCAATTGTACACAAAAAACATTTAACAAAATTCACCACCATTTCTTGATAAAAAACATTCAACACAATAGGAATAGAAGGAAACAACTTCAACATAATAAAAGCCACATATGAAAACCTCATGGTGACATCGTATTCTGTGGTGGGAGATGGAAAGCTTGTCCTCTGAGGCTGGGAACAAGCCAGGTGCCCAGTCTTGCCATTTCTACTCAACGTAGCGCTGAAAGTTCTAACTGGAGCAATTAGGCAAGAAAAAGAGTGAAAAGCCATCCAAATTGGAAAGGGGAAAGTAAAATGATCTCTGTTCACAGATGATATGATCCTATATGTAGAAAACTCTAAAGATTCCACAACAAAACTGTTAAAACTAATAAATGAATTCAGTGAAGTAGCAGGATACAAAGTCAACAAACAAAAATCAATTGCTTTTCTGTACACTAACAATGAACAATCTGAAAATTACAAAAATAATTCCATCTACAATAGCAGCAAAAAGAATAAAATACTTAGGAGTTAACTCAACCAAGGAAGTGAAAGACTTGTACAATGGAAACTACAAAACATTGTTTAAAGATATTAAAGAATAAATAAGTGGAAACACATCTCTTGTTCATGAATTGGAAGATTTAATATTATTAAAATGTCAATATTACCCAAAGCAATCCACAGATTCAGTGAAATCTCTACTAAAATCCTAATGACGTTTTTTGCAGAAATAGAAAAACCCATCCTAAAATTCATATAGAATCTTAGCGGACCCTGAATAGCCGAATTATCTTGAAAAAGAAGAACAAAATGGAGGACTCACAGTTTCTTATTTCAAAACTTACTACAAAGCTACAGTAATTAAAACAGTGTCATGTAGGCATAAGGATGCATATAGACCAATGGAATAGGATAGAAAGCCCAGAAACAAACCCTCACATATATGCTCAAATGATTTTTGACAAGGGTGCCAACACCATTCAATGAGGAAAGGACAGTCTTCTCAACAAATGGTGCTGGGAAAACTGAATATCCACATGCAAAAGAATGAAGTTGGACATCTACCTAACACTGTATAAAAAAATTAACTCAAAATGGAGGGACTTAAATGTAAGACCTAAACAATAAAACTCTTAGAAGAAAACATGGGACGAAAGCTTCACAGCATTGTGTTTGGCAATGATTTCTTGATTATGACACCAAAGGCACAGGTAACAAAAGAAAAAATAGACAAATTGGATTTTATGAAATTTAAAAAAAAAACTGTGCATCAAAAGACTATCAACAGAGTTAAAAGTTAACTCAGAGAATAGGAGAAAATATTTGCAAATCATACATATGAAAAGGAATTAATTTGCAAAATATATGAAGAACTCCACAGCAAAAATCAAACAACCCAATTAAAAAACGGGCAAAGGACCTAAGTAGACATTTCTCCAAAGAAGTTATTTGGATGGCTAATAACCACATGAAAAGATGTTCAACATCGCTAACCATTAGGGAAATGAAAACCAGAACTCAGCGAGGTAACACACATCCATGATGGCGACTGTAAAAAAAGAACTAAGTAAGTGTTGGCAAGGATGTGGAGAAATCGTAACCCTTGTGCACTGTTGATGGGAATGTAAAATGTTCCAGCTGTTGTGGAAAACAATATGATGATTCCTCAAAAAATGAAAAATAGAATTACCCTGTAACTCAGCAACTCTATTTCTGGGTCTATACCCAAAAGAATTGAAATCAGGGTCTCAAAGAGATATTTGTACGCCCGTGTTCCTACCAGCATTATTCATACAACAGCTAAAACATGGAAGCATTTCAAGTGTCTATTGAAGGATGAATGGATAAGCAAAATGTGATATATACTTAAAACAGATATTATTCAGCCTTAAAAAGGAAGGAAATTCTGATATACGCTACAACATGGATGAACCTGGAGAACACTATACTAAGTGAAATAAGCCCCTCACAAAAAGACAAATACTGTATGATTTCACTTATGTGAGGTACTTAGAGCAGTCAAATTTACAGGGGCTGGCGGGGTGGGTGGGCGGTTGGGTGATGGGAGGTTATGTTTAATGGGCAGAGTTTCAGATTCCCAAGATGAAAAGAATTCTGGAGATGGATGGTGGTGATGGTTGCACAACATATGAATGCTCTTAACCCCACTGAACCGTGCACTTAGAAATGGTGAAGATGGCAAATTTCACGTTGTGTGCGTTTTACTACAGTAAAAGAATGAAAGCAAAAACGATGACATTTTTAGACGCACGAAAGTTTAAGGACTCTTATTTATTTATTTATTTATTATTATTATTTTTTATTTTTATTTTTTTTTTTGAGGAAGATTAGCCCTGGGCTAACATCTGCCGTCAATCCTCCTCCTTTTGCTGAGGAAGACTGGCCCTGAGTGGACATCGTGACCATCTTCCTCTGCTTTACATGTGGGACGCCTGCCACAGCATGGCTTTTGCCAGGTGGTGCTATGTCTGCACCTGGGATGCGAACCGGCGAACCCCGGGCCGCAGAGGCAGGATGAATGAACTTAACTGCTGTGCCACCGGGCCGGCCCCTAAGGACTCTATTTTAAATATGAAGATACAAATAGGTTAAAGGGAAAAGGAGAGGAAAAGGCATACCATGCTAATACTAGTGAAAAGAAAGTAGACAAGGTACAATTTCGGACCAAAAAAATAGTACAGTTATAGAGAAGGTGATTTGATAATAATAAAGGAGTAAGGGCATCAAGAGAATATCACAGTCCTCAATCTTTGTGCATCTATTAACCAAGATTCAAAAAACATGGAGCAAAACTAGTAGGACAGCAAGGGGAAATAGACACATTACAGTGATCGAGAATTCTAGACCTCTCTGTCGATAGTTAATAGAATTAATAGAAAATTAGTAAGGGTATAGAAGACTTGAACAACATTATCAACCCACTTGACCCAATTGCCGTATACGGAGCAGGAGCACCCAACACAGCAGAATGCACGTTCTCTGCAAGTGCCCATGGAATACTGGCCAAGACGGGACCATGTTCTGGGCCATAGAATGAGTCTCACTACATTTAAAAGGATTTAAGTCACACAGTATGTTTTCTGACCACAATGGAATTAAATTAGAAATGAATAACAGAAAGATCTTTGAGAAGATCCCGAATGACACACTTCTAAATAACCCATGGCTCTAAGAAGAAATCACAAGGAAAAAAAAGTAATTTTTACTGAATGAAAATGATGGATACACTGTATCACAACGTGATGGATGCCTCTAACGCAGTACCATCAGGGAAATTTACAGGACTAAGTGCCTACAGTAGAAAGGTAGAAAGTTCACAAATCAATGACCTCCTCTTTTGCCTTAAAAAGTTAGAAACAGAAGAGCAAACGAAACTGAAAGTAAGCAGAATAAAGCAAACATAAAGATCAGAGTGGAAATCAATGAATTAGGAACAGAGAAAAGAGATGAAACCAAAGCTAGTTCTTTCAGAAGACCCGTAAAAATGGTGAACCTCGTCAGAGTAATCAAGAAAAAAAGAGAGAGAAGTCAGAAATTACCAATATCAGCAATGAGAGAGTTAAATGAGAAAGTTTATAGATATTAAAAGGATAATAAGAGAATATTATGAACAACTCTATGTCAATAAATTCAATATTTTAGGTGAAATGAACAAAATCCTTGAAAATCACAAACTGCCGAATCTCATCCAAGAAAAAGAGATAACCTGAATAGCTCTGTATCTTTTAAAATAATTGAATCTGTAATTAAAAACATTCCCACAAAGAAAACTTCAGGCCCATATGCCTTCATTTGTAAATTCTATCAGACATTAAAAAAAGAAATAATACCAATTCTACACAAATTCTTCCAGAAAATTGAAGAGGAGGGAATATTTCCACCTATCCTATGAGGCTAGCATTGCCCTGATATCAAAACCAAACAAAGACATTATAAGAAAAGAAAGCTACAGACCAATTCCTTCCTGAATTATGTGTATTTTACCTCAATAAAAAAATGAAGGCAAATAGACTTTTTCAGACATGCAAAAGCTACAGACTAATATTCTTCATGTTTAGACCTAAAAATTCTACACAAAATTTTAGGGAGTTGAATCCAATAACACATGAAAAGGATAATATATTATGACCAAGATGCTTTAGCATTTGAAAATTAACGCAATTAACCATTTTCAAGAATTAGGAAATAAAAACTAGATGATCACCTTGATAGACACAGAAAAAGCATTTGATAATTCAATATGCTTTCCTGACTAAGAAATTTCTCAACAAATTAGGAATAGAGGGGAACTTTAACTTGAAAAACCTACAGTTAACATCATATTTAATAATGAAACCCTGAATGCATTCCTCCTAAGCTAAGGAAGAAGATAAGAATGTCTACTTTCACTACTTCTATTCAATACTCTACTAGAGGCTCTAGCCAGTGAAATAGGAGGGAAATAGAACAAAAAAGAGAGAGAGAGGGGAGAGGGAGGAAGGGAAGAAGGAAGAGAGGGAGGGAGGAATTTGAGAGAGAAGGGAGGGAGGAAAGGAGGGACAGAGAAAGAAAGAAACAAAGGAAGAAAGAAAGTGAGTCTATATTGGAACAGAAGAAGTAAAAATATATTTATCTGCAGATGACATGGTTGCCTATAGGAAATTTGATGGAATCTACAAAACAGCCACTAGAATTAACAAGGATGTTTAGCAGGATTGCAGGATACAAGATCAATATACAGAAATCAATTGTATTTTTATATACTAGCAAGGAACAACAAGAAATTAAAATTAAAAATGCCTTTTATCGTAATATTTAAAAAATTGAAATACTTAGGAATAAATCTGACAAACAGTGTGCAAGAGGCGTACACTGAACACTACGAAAACATTGCTGAGAGAAATCGAAGAGACCTAAATAAGTAGCGACATATGCCTTGTTCACGGGTCAGAAGGCTCGGTATTTTTAAGACGCCAATTCTTTCCAAATTTATCTACAGATTCAAAGCAATCCCAATCAAAAGCTCTGTGGGCATTTTTTGTTGAAATTGACAAGCTGATTCTAAAATTCACTTGGAAATGCAAAGGGGGAAATTGAATAGCCAAAACAGCTTTGCAAAAGACAAAGTTAGAGACTGGGATGATGTGATTTCAAGCCTTACCAAAAAGCCGCAGTCATCAGGGGAGGGTGGTGCTTGTGTAAAGACCAAGAGATGAGCGAGGCAGACTAGAGAACCCAGACAGGGGTCTCCACGTGCGTGGACAAAGGCGCAAAGGTGGAGAAAAGATAGTTGTTTCAACAAGTAGCGCACAATTGGATACCCATGTGCAAAAAATGAACTCTGAGCCACAGGTCTCATCGTATGCAAAATTTAACACAAAATGGATCGTAATCCTCAATGTAAAATACAAAGCTACACAAATTCCTGAAGGAGAAATGTGTGACCTTGGGTTAGGCAAAGATTTCTTAGAAATGACATCAAAACCATGACCCCTAAAAGCAAAAAATCAGCAAATTGGACTTCATCAAAATTTAAAACTTCTGTTCTTTGAAAGACATCCTTAGAAGAATGAAAAGACAAACTACAGAATATGACGAAATATTTTTAATCATATACCTGATAAAGGATTTTTTCTAGAACGTATAAAGAAGTTTCAAAATTTATTAATGAGAACACAAATAAACCAATAGAAAATAGCAAATGATTTGAACAGACCCTTTGCCAAAGAAGATTCGTGGATGTCAAAATAGGCACATGAAAAGATGCTCAGCATCATTAGTCATTGGGGAAATGCAAATTAATACCACAATGATATACCACTAATCACCTATTAGGATGGTTAAAATGAACAAGGCTGGCCACACCAAGTTGGTGAGGATGTGGAAAGACTAGAACTCTCTTATATTGCTGATTCAAAAAACAACGTAGTGATTTCTTAAACATTTAAACATGCATCCATTGTCAATCTAGCTGTTCTATTCCAAGGGATTCATCAAGGGAAATAAAAGCATATGTTTTTCCAAAAACTTGTATATGAATGTTCATAGCAGCTTTATTTTTGACAGCAACAGACTGGCAACAACCCAAATGTCCACTAATGGGTGAACAGACAAGCAAGGTGTGGTATATCCATCCAATGGGATGTTACTTAGCGACAGAAAGGAATGAGCAACTGATGCACACACCAACATGAGTGAATCTCAAAATAAATATGCTGAGACATAAAACAGTATATATCATATGGATCAATGTATATACAACTCTAGAAACTGCAAGCTAATCTATAGAAACACAAAACAGCTCAGTGGCTACCTGGGTATCGGGACAAGGGACCGGTGGGAGGGATTAGAGAGTCAGGAGGAAACTTTGGGGATGATGGAAAAGTTCACTACCTTGACCATGGTGATGGTTTCAGAGGTGTATAAATGGGTCAAAACTTAGCACACTGTACACTTTAGATGTGTGTGATTTATTGCGTGTAAATTATACCTCATTAAAGTTGATATTTGGGGTTTTTTTGAGGAAGATTGACCCTGAGCTAACATCTGTTGCCAATCTTCTTCTTTTTGCTTGAGGAAGATTGTTGCTGAGGTAACATCTATGCCCATCTTCCTCTGTTTTATGTGGGATGCTGAGCGGTGCTAGGTCCGTGCCCGGGATCTGAACCTGCAAACCCTGGGCTGCAGAAGCAGAGCACTCAAACCTAACCACTACATCACTGGGCCAGCCCCAGTAAAGCTGTTCTTTAAAAAAGGAGGGGAAAGTGCTCCAGGCAGAGGTCACAGCCTGTGCAAAGACCTGGAAGTGAGAGCAAGCAGGGGTTTTAAGAAGTGAGAAGGGCTCCACATGTGGAGAACAGGGCATGACCTTGAGAGTGGGGAGACAGGAGGCTCATGACTGGTCCCTTGTGGTCTGCTTGTATTATGTTCTGTGCCCCCTTCAGGAGTCTCTGGGAAGCTCTGGAC
Source organism: Equus przewalskii (assembly GCF_037783145.1). Classification (NCBI taxonomy): domain Eukaryota; kingdom Metazoa; phylum Chordata; class Mammalia; order Perissodactyla; family Equidae; genus Equus; species Equus przewalskii. The sequence goes on along the minus strand of NC_091833.1, from coordinate 2,422,200 downwards.
AGTGCCCAGGCCTGGCCCACTGCAATCGCATTTTTCCTATTCTCCCCGGCTCCCGTGACACCCAGCCACTCCCAGGAGCTGTCTGAAGGAGTCCATCCTGGCGGCTGGAGCTCAGAGTAGTTAGGCAGGGCCTGAAGGAAGGAGGCTATTGGCTGGAAATAGAAGGAGATGGGAGGTGCCCAGGGTCATGAGGCCAGAGAATAGAGGGGGTGGCCTGAGGAGTCAAGGAGATGGGTCTCAGATCACATCCCCATGTTGCTTCAGAACCTCCTTCCTAGTCCAGTGGGCATTTGCGTCAATTCACAAAACCCAGTGTGCAGACGATGTGTTTAACCAGGTCCAGTTTGCTGAAAGAATGCCCCGACACATGTCTTAGACTGGGTTTAGCAGAGTTCTCTGCAGCTGTTACAGGTCTGAAGGTTGTCGGGGGCAGAGTTGCTCAGCAAGCAGCATTTGGGACAGCCATGCATCTGCAAGAGAAGTGGCAGAAGCAGGGCAAAGACTGGAGTGGGGAAACTAAAACTTCCAGAACACCCCCCAGTAGTTAGGTCCGCTGGTTCTTCAGTGAACTGAACTTCCACAACCTGATTTCTGCAAAGCAGCCTGCTGCTTCTGGGGGGAACCGACGGGCGTTGAAGGGATTCCCTGAGGGAGAGCAGAAGTCGTTCACAGCCCACTGCTGAAGCCGGAAGACATTGTCCTGGGCAGTGTTGGGTGCTGGGTGCTGTCTAAAGCCCACTGTGGGCCTAGGCTGTTCTGGGGGTGCCTATGAAGGGAGAAAGAGGGAAAAAAGGACAAGGCAGAATCTTCCATGGGAATAGGAAGACAAGAAAAGTCAGCATGCAACCCAACCAGCAGACAAAACAGTCTAAGAATGAACCACAATGTGGCGACGCGGGGGTTCAGCAGAGGGAGAAATGGGGCCAGAGGGGCAGCAGTCCCCTGTGAATGTCTTTTTGGGGAAAGAGGATTGACATGGGCCTACAAGATGAATTTAGATTTGGACCAGGAGACGAAAAGAAGGATATTGCAGGCAGAGGGAAAAGCCCTGAGCTGGGGGCACAGGAAGAGACACACAATGGCCGGCACGTTCTGTATGTGTCAGTGGTGAGCACAACTCGCTGTGAAATGATCCCGCATAATAAGAAAACGGTATGCAACCAGTCTAGAGATACCGACAGTGGCTGAGATTACGGGTGATAGGGTTTGCATGTTCATTAATCTGTTTCCTTCTGATTTTTCCATCACGAATATATATTACTCGTGCATTTCAAAAATGTTACGAATCTGCAAACTAACAAACCTGACCTATTTCCCTTCAGTCTAATAACCCCAAGACCAGACCTTCCTGGGACAGTAGCTTGAAGACAGACCGGCTCTCCCTGAGAGATGGAAGCCTAGGCTGTCCATCCTCCATCTGTCTATGAGGCCTCCCAGGGCCCTTGGACGCTCCTACCAGGCTAGAGGCTTGACTGGATGCAGGCTGGGGCCTGAGAACCTGCTCTGGCTGGCATTGCAAGGTGCCAGGCGCACCTGAGCAGCCGGGCAGGTGTGACAGATGCCCAGGACCACGTGGAGCTGGCTGTGCCTTGTGCACACACGACTGTCCCACCCCACCTCCCTCCCCAAACCTCCCCCTGCTCCCCGGCTAGCTCAGGTGTAGCGCATCTGTGGCCCGTTGGCAGCTTCTCGCCCGCAGTGCTGGGGAGCTGTCAGGTTAAAAGCTGGCTTGCTCGATTTGATCCCACATGTGAGCTGTTTTATTTCCCTCTCTCTCCCTTACATGGCTTCGGTGTGCTTTTATAAATATTTCACTAGCCTTTCTAAAGTCTATTTCATCTCTCTCTTAAATTTATTAAATATAAATGCAGCAACAACTCTACTATAAGTCTCTCTTTGCTGTCAAAATTGCAGGCTCCCGTGGAAGTAAATATAATTTGCTTTGTTTACTGTGGATAATTCGGAGCCTATCTGCTGCATCAACACCTCCCGTGCCCCCGAATCTCCCTGCTTTCATTAGCAAGGTTCTGCCACATCCCCATGTAGGGCACAGGGACACGGTTCCCACTTTGAGGATGCCATGACAAAGAACCAGTAGGGGCTGTTCTCTGAGACTGGCGTGGCCAGAATTCCTCGGTCCATTAGTCTCCTGGTGACCCCCTCAAGAGTAAAGGGGCATCTGTGCTCACTGCCCCAACTGGAGCGGGCCTGGAGGCCTGTCTGAGCTGCACTGGCCCCTTGTCTCTCTCAGAGCGTCAGTCCATCTGCCGAAGCTGGTCATCTGGCCAAAAACGACGCAGACCGCTATGCATCGGTGGAGGGTGTTGACACCCCTCCCGCCCCCCAGATCTGGAGTCAACAGAACCAGGGGCAAGGCAGGAATTCTGGTCCTCAAAAGGAAGCCCAGAGCACCACCCCCAAGCCCCCTGCCACTTCCTTTGTTCTTTGTTAATTGCAAAATAAACACAGACCTGCTCACCGACTGTAGGAAGAGATTTCCGCCAACCGGGGTCACTAGCGGGCAGTGGGCAGGGGCTGCCTTTGGCTCTGGTGGCATTTGCCCTCCGCTGGCCTTGGGTGACTTCCTGGGGGACAACAGGGCCTCAGAGAATCACAGTGTCAGAGTGGGGAAGCCCCTAGTTTAGGGCTCGCAGAGTCAGGTACCCACGGCGTGGCAGGTAGGGAGAATGAGAGAAGTGGGATGTCAGGATGGAAGACGTTGGCGCGCTTTATTTGCATCTGAAATCAGTGAGAAGAGTTTCCTCTTTCACAAAGAACTGGACCTCTTTCACTAGGAAATGTGCCTGTGCCCGGTTTAATTTCTTTTTGTTTGTTTTGTTTGAGGAAGATCAGCCCTGAGCTAATCTCTGCTGCCAATCCTCCTCTTTTTGCTGAGGAAGACTGGCCCTGAGCTAACATCCGTGCCCATCTTCCTCTACTTTATATGTGGGATGTCCCACCCAGGATCTGAACCAGGGAACCATGGACTGTCGAAGCGGAACGTGCGAACTTAACCGCTGCACCACCGGGCCTGCCCCCATTTTCATTTCTTTATAAAAATAGTCCTCTCAGTCTACCCTGTTTTTCTCTACTTTTGGGAGTGAGATTGGTGCAGAAAGTATTGCATTTCCTTTGTCTATAAGAAAATCAGAGGGAAGGGCTTGGCCCAGAGCCCTGGTCCTAACTCCTAGTCTAGAACTTTCCATCAAACTTACCAAGATGAAAGCAGGCGATCACCCAGGCTCTGATAACTCAGGTTGGAGGTCAGTTGTTACAAGTTTAGAATTAGCCCCTGGATGCCATAGGAATTCAGATCTGTGCCCAAACTCTGCATACTCCAGAACAGGGCCTCTCAGTGTACCTGTGGCCCGGGGTCTCTGAGGCCGTCCTGCAGATCTGAGAAGACTGCTGTGTGGGCTCAAGGATTGCCTGCCTCCCTGTCCCATTTAGACACAGCAAGAGAAGAGAATTTTTACCCCAGGAGGTGAAAGGAGAATGTTTTGGGGGCCAATTTAAGACCTCTGTGAGGTCCTCCTCCATTTTATGTCAATTTACTAAAATCTACTCAGTTTACATTAAATGTAATTATTTTGTGTGTGTATGTATGTATATATATACATATTTGCTTAAAAATGTTAAGGTTTTAGAATCTTGCTTTTGAAATTATTAGTAATTTTGATTTTACAGTTTTCTTCTCATACTGTAGAGTCAACACCCTTTTTTTTTCCCTTTTTGGATTTCAAGTATGTTTAATGGCCCCTGAAACATCTACAGACTCCACTGCTTAAGGGGGTAAACCAAGCTGAGGCCCCGGGCCTGGGCTGGAAGAGCCAGAGGGCGTTTCAGGGTGGGTGGGAGGAGGAAGCCGCTTGCCCTGGAACAGCTGAGCCCCCACTTCATCCTGCCTTTCCGGGGATGTCTCAGGGGGAGACCCCTGCCAGCCTCCCCTCCCAGGCTGTGTGGGAGGCTGCCAGCCCTGGGAGGTAAATGATGCGGGCAGTGGCGGGCTCTCTGTGTCAATGCGTGCCGGCTTTCAGTCGTGGGGCTGGTGGCTCCCTGCCTGGCGGCTGGGAGGGAGGCAGTCTCGGGATCTCGCTGCTTGCCTTCTGCTCCGGGGGAGGAGGATGGAGGGCAGCCGTGGGGGAGGCGGAGCCATCGTCTCTGCTCCACCAGGTGCTTCAGAGGCAAACTTTCTTTTCTTTTCCTGTTTCTGCTGCCCACTGCTGGTGGAATGCATTTGTCAAGTTGGCATAACTTTCTTTGATATGCTTTTTATTCACTTTTTTGGAGTAAAAAAAAAAAAAAGAAGAGCTCAGTCCATTCTACTCACAGTCAAGAAAGTGGCCCTAGAGGCAAAATGTCCTATAAATTTTACCAAGAGAAATTTACTATGAAAATCCTGTAAATCATTAGAACCTGGTATACCCTGAGAATTTAGCTTATTTTGTTTCTTGGACATTTTAGCTGTGGCTTCCCTTGCCTAGAGGGTGGGAATAAGGAAAAAGTGACAGCATATGGGAAGTCCCCTCTGTCTATCTGTCTTTCTGTCCCTCTCTTTGGCTGAGCTCACTTAGCTGAATTTGGATAAGAAGGCCATTGGTATGAGTTAATTTTATTGTACTTCTGCACAATACTTTTATTTTGTCAAAATGCTGGGACACCCACCAAACCAGGTGTTTTCACCCTCCCCCCAGAAGGTCGGTAGGAATGGAATTCATATTTCTATTTTTCATTGAGGACTCCGAGGCTGGGAGAAGGGAAGCCATTTGCCTGGTTGCATGTTGAGTCACTGGGACTTGAAACAGTGTCTCCAGCCCCGCGTGGGCTCCTCCCACTGCCCCACACTCCACCTTGCCCTGGCTTGGGTTCCCGGTTCTCTGTGGAGGAGGACTGGCAAAGGCTCTGGTCTACTTTGGGTCCAGGCTGGGGTGTCCCCCAAATGTGACTTGAGGAACTCGAATGGGTTAGGGCAGTGGTTCTCAACTGGGAGCAATTTTGCCTCTCAGGTGACGTTTGGCAATGTGTAGCAACGTTTTGTTGTCACAACTGGGGGTTGCTACTGGGATCTAGTGGGTAGGGGCTGTTAAACATCCTAAAACACACAGGACAAGTCCCTCCTCCCCTACGACACAGAATGGTCAAGGTGGTGAGGTTGGAAGCTCTGGGTTAGGGGATACATTCTGTGTGGTTAGTAACAATAGCCTCATATTTACTGTCTTCTCCTATGCACTCCATCCACGATGCACAGCACCTATTTACTGAGCACCTGCTGCATGCATAGTCTCAGCCCTGCCGCCTCCACCTGCATCATCTCCTCACATCCTCATAAGACACAAGAAGGCAAGTGACTCTCTCCATGGGACAGATGAGGAAATTAGGGTCTAAGAGGGCATCACAGTTGGGTTTCCTGGGAGGAGGTTCACAGGGTCAGCCCCTGCAGGGAGTAAAGGAAGCTGGACTGGGCAGAAGGAGAAACTGGGTCACAGTGCTGTCATAGAAAGGACACAGCGCATCCTGCTGGGGCCCTGGAGCTGCTGTGGTCTTCTGAAGATGTTTCCACTTGGGGTAAGAAAGCCAAGCCTTTATAACCCCCTCCATCAGCCATTAGGTGCAGGCTTCCCCAGGGAGGAGGCGTCCGTGCGTGAAGTGTCTCTTTCAGCTGTGGGCGAGACCCTGATTGCAGCTCAGAGGAGAGCAGAGCGCCAACACTCCTACCAGCTGTTTGCTGAGTGCTTCAGCCCCTGACGGGGCATGGGCGCACAAGGGCATCCACTACAAGGGCTCGAGACCTTGTCCAGTTGGCTCCACAGCAGAGCCACCGCCCCTCCGTCACTGTGGCACTGGGAGTCCACAGCCACTGAGGGCTTCTAACCCAGGCCTTAAATCCCCAGCAAGTTTCTCAACCCTGTCAGTCACAAACTGGCAACATTAAGACGTGTTTTGTGTAGATGCTACAGCACTGAAATATTTTTAATTAACTGCCACCATTCTAAAATAAGGAGATTTCACACAGCGTTCTGAATTTCTAGTTTTCGTTAAAACATCGGGAGATCTTGCAACTCTGGGCCGCATCGCTGCAGTGCAGCTGTGGGCTGGTGCCAGGCAGCGGCGGTCCCTCTTACAAAGTGGGTGGTCTTGCCACTCTGTTGCCGTGCACCTGACCACGATCTCCGGGTACTCATTTGTGTCATGACTCTTACCATCTACACAGGCTGCTGCCGAAGCCGACTTCTGGGCAAGTGTTGGCCGTCTTTGCCATTACCCTGTCCTTCCTGGCATATAGAGAACTGGGTTTTGCTGGTCCTGTGACCTCAGGGCCCTTGCCTCTGCCTGTTCCCACTGTGGCTTTTAAAGAAAATCTCAAAAATCCCCGAGAAAGCTTCTCAGTGGAAACCTGCAGGAACAAATCTGCCTTTTGTTCCAGGACATCCCCGCCCTTCTGGCTGGCTCGGAGGCTGCAGGCAGGAAAGCCCGTCCCTGCTCCATCACTCTCTCCCTCTCCACGTGGCCTTCGGTTTGGTGGGTGACTCCATTGTGAGCGCCACCCCCATTGTTAGGACCGCGGGCCAGGACGGCTGACAGGTTCTGAGCGCATTTGCGATCGCGCGAGGTACCAGCCTGCTCACTCGGTGATGAGTGACCCATATTTTCTAACATGATTCCCCTGCTGTAACTCAAATTGAGTTCATGTTATTCTAATGATATCAGCTGACCTTGAGAATTAGACCAAGAAGCCTGGGGTTATTCTTCCAACTTCCACTGCAGATTCTTGTGATGTGTTTGGAAACACAATCTGCTCCTCATCGCCCTGAAGTGGGCAGGGGGAAAAGGAGAAAACAAAGACCGCGCACCACTCTGATTTTTAGAAAATGCTTCTGGGCGGTTTCAGACCACAGGCGGCCCCTTCTCTCTCGGGGCCGTGGCTCCTGCCAGAGTGCACAGCGCGTTTCCCCTGCACCACGTCCTGCAGGCTGTAGCCCTGGACCGGACCTGCCCCAGGCCGGAGATCTCCCCTGCCAAGAAGAGGCCACAGCTAGGTCCTCTGGGGCCTCGGGCACCAGCCTCTCCCTGCCCACTCACCCTGCCAGGTCATTCTCCCCAAACCAGAGCAGATGTCCTGCCACTTCTCTAGCTCCCTCACTAGCTCCCCATTGCCTGCCGGTAAAGTCCAAATGTGTTAGACTAGCACTCAAGGCCCTTAATTCCAGCCCGTGTACCTCTCCAGTGCTTCCTGCCAACTCTATCCTGAAGCACAGGGCACAGAATGTCTACATGCCTTGGTCTACACCATGTTTTTATCCTCTGTGCCTTTACTTAACTGTCCTCTCCTTCTGTAAGGCTCCTGACCACCTCTCTCATTGTCTCTGTACAAAGCTGCATCTCGCCCTTCTTGCATTGACTTGTTTACCCAATCTTTCTGGAGCTCTGACTCTGTTCTGAATATTGGGACTAAGCTGGGGAGGAAAGAGAGAAACCAAGAATATAGATTAAAGAAATAGCAACCAAATCCCCCACGTGATAAGCTTTGGAGGAAAGAGACAGCGTGATGTCCTGGGAACTGGGGGGGGCCCTTTACTGAGGGGCTCAGGGAAGGCCTCAGGATGAAGTTTGGGCCGAGACTGGAGGGTGAGAGGGAAGCAGCCCTGCAGAACAGCCAGGGAAAGGGAGCCAGGCCTGAAGCCCCGGGGGGAACACGCCAGGCTGTTTCAGGAAACTACAAGGTCAGTTTCTGTGTCGTCCTCAGCGGGAGGGCTCTGCAGAGAGCAGCCGTGTCCCTGAGGGGCTGCAGTGCGGGCCAGGATGCTGGCGCTGGACGCTGGGTGGCTGTGTGACCCTAGCACATTGTCTAACTTCTCTGTGCCTCAATTTCCTCATCTGTAAAATAGCGACACGTCATGAGGAGTAAATGAATTCCTATTTGAAGAGTGTTTGGTATTTGGTGTGCGTGTTCACTCACCTGAACAGTCAAGGAACTTCCACCCGTTTTATTTAGGTTTTCATTTTTTCAAATTGTAACAGAGCAAAATACAACTGGAAACCAGGAAGCACGAGTTCTTAGAATAGAATGGAACACAACAAAGAGCAGGGACGGGACCCTCTGAACCCCTGAGGGGACGCCCTGTCCAAGCCCGAGGCTGGCTCTCTGGGCGGCGGGGGAGTGAGGTCCTGCCTTGGACTCCAAGCATCCCCTATGGGGGAAGAGACAATTGAAAAGACTCCGGAAATGTGCCCCCTTCCCAAGGGTACAGCTGGGCCCCATTTAGGGAGAAGAGCAGAGCCGTTTCACCAGCCTGGCGGGGAGCACGAAACACGCCAGGATACAATGTGGCTGGAATCTGCGCCCTTGTGGAGCGGGAATGTGAAATTAAGCATTCAGACCTGGAAACCCCACGTCTCCCGAGGATTCCGCTCTTCTGGAAGACAGCACCTCTCCCAGCACAAAGGAGGAGGAAGCAGCCGATGGGGCTGGAAGAAAACGTGGTCTGGGATGAGGGAAGACACTCATTGCTGGGGGAGAGATGAAGAGAGACATGTGGAGAGAGGAGAAATGGAGTCCACGAGAGACAGAGAGGGTGAATAACCTGGAGAGACAGATGGGGCCACACACAGGAGGAGAGACAGAGGGTGGGGACAGAGACTGGGAAGCAGAGAGAGAGTGAGAGAGACTGTAAGAGACGGACAGACAGAAAGAAACTGAGAATAAAAGACCTTGAGACACACAAGGAGATGGGCAAGGAGGAAGGAAGCCAGAGACAGAGGGAAGACCAAGGGCGAGCAGTCCTCCACGCAGCCCTTTGCCTCCTACCACTCGCTTGAAATAAAACGCAGACCCTCTTCCAAGGTTGTGTTTGGAGAAAGTTCCCTCTTTTGCTGCTACACTCAGTACCCCTCCTCCCAGCATGCACTTGCACATATGTGTGCACAAATTCACACGCACAGTCGCCATAGCCAGACTCACAGCCTGTGCCCCACAGCCAGGATCCTTTCCCCCTGGATGTCGCTCCTCCTTTGTGCCATCTGTATTGCAGACTGTTTTGCTTGAGTCTAGAGAGCGTGTATGCTCTCCTTAATGAGGCCTTGCATTTCTTAGTTTGATTTTAACACACAAGAATTAGCGTCCTGGAGACCTTCTGTCCGCCCTTGCAGCCCCTTTGCTCACGTTTGCTGAGACTGCCCCCCTCAGCATGGGTCCCCCCGCTCAGCTGCTCTTCTGCCAACATTTCTCTGCCGCGTCTGGCTCCCCGAGTTGTTGCAGCCGATTGGGCCTGAGGCTAGTCCCATGGGGAGCCCAGAGCCTGGGGTGTCAGAGCGCGGCTCCTCAGACAGGCGCAGGGGAGGTGTCTACGGGCTGAGACCTCGGAATCAGCCCTTTCCTGCAGCTTTCTTGAGATAGGATGGCCCGGGCCCTCTGTGACCCCTCCCCTGACCCCACCCAGGTCCCTGATGGTGGCTGTCACGCTGGGATGAGGGGGGCAGGGCACTTTGTTAACCGCAGACTGGCCTCTGCCAGGCTCAAAGCTGTCAGGTTTAGGGGAAGTCAGATCACAATAGTGAGCGCCAATATCAATGAGTCCTTACCTTCACGTGCGCCATTTTATATAATCCTCACCATAACTGCAGGAGGCGGCTACTGCCACCTCTCCCATTGTACAGATGCAGAAACTGAGGTCCAGAAAGTAGAGTCATTTGCCCAAAGTGACCTTGCTCTGATTCTAAAACCTGTGTTTCTAAACAGTCTGCGTCGCAATGATTTCTGTTTCCATTGGGAGTTTCTTTCCTTAGTGAATGTCGGCTGGAAGGTTTGCGAGCCCATCGCCAAAGGACAGCGCAGCCCCCACGCATTAGCCTTGATGTCTTCGATTAAAACGTCACCTTTCTGGAGCCCTGATTCACACCGGGCCCCTGTCACAAGCTCCCTTCTCACCGGATCTTTCCTTTCACGCTCTTCCGAGCGTTAGATGGTTCATGCGCGCGGTCATTTGTTCAGGCTCGAGCGCTGCTGACGGAGCGCGGCCCCCGCAGGCGGGGCCATGGGCGGCCCTCCTCCCGGAACCCCTGCGCGGGCCTGGCCATCGTAGGTGCTCAGTGAGGACTCACCGTCCCTCTGGCCAGGATTGTGCCCCTGATGAGCAGAGGCGGGTGGCAGAAAGGTGGGGGCAGGGCAAACGGGGAGCCATGCGCTGGAGCCCGAGGACAGTGCGCACCGGGGCATCTGCGGCTCTGCAACGACAGTGCACACATTTCTAACTGGGGTGCTTTTTTTTTTTTTAATATGCACAAGTTTTAACCTTTTTTTTATTTGAAGATTGGCCTTGAGCTAACATCTGTTGCCAATCTTCCTCTTTTCTTTTTTCTTCTCCCCAAAGCCCCCAGTACACAGCTGTATATTCTAGTTGTGAGTGCCTCTGGTTGTGCTATGTGGGACACCGCCTCAGCCTGGCCTGATGAGTGGTGCCATGTCTGTGCCTGGGATCCGAACCAGTGAAACCCGGGGCAACCGATGGGGAGGCGCACAAACTTAACCACTTGGCCACAGAGCCAGCTGTTGTGCCATTTTTAAGAGAGAAAAGAAAGATATTTGGTGAACCAACTGAAGCCATTCATCTGCCTTCCATTTCCACCTTATGTAGATCGTGTCCTGGGGCAACACTCCACCCTGGCCCAGCCCTGGGATGTTTACTTCACAGAGGCTCTGGTGAAAGAAACCCTCCAGTCCTGTCCTATGCCTCCTAGAATAAAATCCAAGTCCTCATCGTGCCTGCAAGGCCCTCTGAGATCTGTCCCTGACCCCACTGACCTCGTCTGGTAGCCCCCAACCCATGTCAGTCCAGCCAAAGGAGCCTGTTTTCTGTTCCTCAAATATACAAAGCTTGTTTCTGCCTCAGGGCCTTTGCACTTGCTGTTCCCTCTATCTCCAGGTCTTTGCTTGGCTGTCCTTCTTATTATTGAGGCCTCAGCTCACGTTTTACTTTCCACCAGAAGTAGAATATCCTTCACTCTACTGTGAAGGGGACGGCACGCATCCCTCTCTCCTGTCTCTCCATTTATTGTTCACACTTCTCTCTGGAACTTGCCTAATTTGTTTATTTATGTATTTACTTGTATTTACTGTCTCTCTCCCATGAGAATGTAAGCACCATGAAGGCAAGCCTCTATCTGTGCTGCATACCTGGAGCTTGGAAAAATCTCTGGCACATGGTAGGTGCTCCAAAAACATTTGTAGGCTGAGAATGAATGAACAAGCTCTGACTCTAAAGAGGCTTGTAAGATGTCAGGGTGGGAGCAGGTTTGGCCTCAGGCAGGATGCACCTGCATGTGGTTTTCACCATCGCCTTCTCCAGGGTGGGGACCTGAGGGTCCCTCTCTTTCATGTGGCACCCCTCTTTGAGCTCCCCTTGTCACCTGTGAGAGATGACCCCTGCAGGAGAAGGTGGTCGGGGACCACCCCTCATTTAGGTCCACCGCCCAGTGCCTCTGTGGGGCCAGGCACAGAGCAGGTGTCTGAGCTGTGGGTGCCCTGACCGGCTGGTTGGTGAGATTTCCCCAAGAGGAGCCCTTTGGGGGCGCTGGTGTTCAGCAGCCTATTGGCAGGCCCCTCACTGGGATAACCAGCACAGCCTGCCCAAAATAAGCTCCTTCACGAGAGATCTGAAGCCCCAAACGGGCAGTGAACCTGGCCCCGGGAAGCCCTCAGCCTTGTGAGCCCTTGTCACTGGAAACAGCCGCCCAACGGGCTGAGAGCATCTGCTGGAGGCAGGGTCTGGGGAGGCTGCAAGGATGAGGGCAACAGGAAAGAAATAAAATATCCACACTGGCAGACGTGTTTACAGAGAAAAGGACTAGGGGACAGACATCAATGTGCTCCCAGGGACAGGTGACTTGTTTTGCTTATCTACAGGGTGTAAAGTAAATGTGCGTTGTTTAGGCTATCTGGAAGAGGCTTTGTCTGTTTGTTTTAATACGGCACAGCCTGTGGACAGGGCAGTGTGTGTCCCCTCCTAAAAGACTGGCCAAGCCAAGTGTGCTGTGACCCAAGAGTGTGGAGGAGGGGCTGGGGGATAGCCGGGGGGCCTGCAAAGGGAGGTGGGCTCGCGGCAGGCTTAGACGAGGGGAAGGAGGTGGAGGGGGAGGAGGCATCAGGCGGGTGAAGGCAGAGCCGGGCGCGTGTGTGTGTCCCAGCTCCACGTGCACGCGCACCACGCTGCTCGGAGCCGGACGAGGCTGGGCAGCACGTCTTCTGTTCTCCCCTCATCAGCTGAGTTCTTATTTGCTTGAGTTTCCCGCTGAATGGTGAGTTCCTTGGGGAAAAAACCTGGTTTTATTTGACACTGAGTCTTTAGTGCAAGGCGCAGAGTAGGGCTGACAAAATGTCTTGCATGGATGAATGAAAAATAACCACGAAGATAGTTGGCTCCAGGTGAACAGCTGGTTAGCACCTGGTTACCCACCAAGACAAGTGGCTCAGCCACATCCTGGCCAGGCTGTCAAGAAGGGTGGTGCGGGTGCCGGCAGCTGGAGCAGGCAGCACCTGGTTTGATGGAACTGACTGGATGCTTTGGCACCAGGTCCAGGCTGTCTCCTTGCTGCCAAAACAATCAATCACTTTGGCCGGGAAAGAAAACAGAAGGGCCGAGGCCACTGACAGTGCTGCGTGGACTGAACACTGGCCACTGCTTCCCTCTTTGCCTTTCGGGGGCCTCTGTGGGTGTGGTGCACGCAGCCCAGTGGAGGGGAGTGCCCGGCCACTGCCTCTGCTCCAGCGGAAATGGAGGGCGGAGCTGCCCCAGGAGAACCCCGACTGGGCGCGTGGTGCCACTGCTGCTCCTGATGCCTTTCTGAGAATTCTCCCTGCAGCATCCCTGACCACTGACCACGGCCTGTCTCACAGGTCAGGAGCCCAGGGGCAGAGGGGTTAATCACAGGACGGCGTTGTCCAGCCGGACTCAGAGCTGGTCCTTCTGACTCCAAGTCTCAGCTCCTTCTATCACAACCCGCCTTGGGGTTGTGTCTTAGGGTGCCAAATTTTTAGAAGAATATCTGCTCAGATATTAGGCTAAAATGATGGGGCAAGTCATGTCTAACTAACCAATCAATTTATCCCTGATGCAAGTCCTTAGATGTTTTCTGTGCTCATATGTGTTGTACAGTGAAGTGGTTGAGAGCAAGCCTTGTGGAGGCAGACCACCAGGGTTGGAATCCCAGTTGAACCACTTAGAAGCTGTGTGGGCTGGGGAAATTTACCTAACCTCTCTGTGCTTTAGTTTCCTAACATGTAAAGGGAACTAATCATAACCTATCCAATGGATTGTTGTCAGGATTAAATGAGACCAGCCACGTAGTGCTGCCCATGGAAAGCACTCAGTACACGTGGCTCTGACTTGGAGCCGGGCACCAGGCAAGCATGTGGGATGCAGCACCAGGGGGGCCTGCCTGCAAAGAACCTACAGTTGGGTGGGAAAGAGGACTCACCCACGTGACCAGCCTTCTCCAGCCATTTGTGCATGTGGTCCCGGGTGCCAGTGGTCATGTAAGTGAGGGTACCTGGAAGGGTTGTGTTTTGGTGATTACAACAAGACCTGCGACGCTGTGAGTAGCTCGCCGACCCATGGGAACGATGAGCTGAAGTCTGGGAAGAGTGGTCAGAAGAGACGGGAACCTGGATTCACAGACATTGCAGAAAATAGTTATATTTCCTCACTTAAAAGTGTATTTAACAAGCCCCATGTGTTAGTTGCCATGTGACAGACACATTGTAAACGCTGGGATGGCAGGGGAAGCGCGGCATCTGAAGGAGAGAAGGGCGTTGAGCGTTTAAGAAGCCGCAGGGGGTGAGTGCAGTGTTGGAGACTTGCCTGGGGAACTTGGAGGATGTGTGTCCAATCCAGAGTGTGTGAGTGTGCGCACGCCTGTGTGTGTGTGTGAGTGCACACGTGTGAGTGCATGTGTATGTGAGCGTGTGTGTGAGCGTGCACGTGTGTGAGCGTGAGCACACGTGTGAGAGTGTGCATGCGTGTGAGCATGCATGTGTGTGCATGTGGGTGTGCGTGGCAGCAAGCAAAGGCTTCCTGGAGGAGCTGATATCTGGGCTGAGTGTTAAAGAGCAAGCAGGACTTACCCAGGTCGCAGGAGGGAGGGGGTGCAGAGAGCAGCAAGATAGAGGGGCCAGCCACAGTGGAGGCAGTGGGACAGTGGACAGTGGGACAGTGGACAATGGGACTCGAGTCCCCGCACACACAGGTGCGTGGGGTGGGGAGAGTCCGAGGGGTTGAGGGTTGGGAGGGGCCCACCATGGGAACCTTGAGAGTCTTGGTAAAGAGTTTGGACCATGGTGGGGAATGGGGAACTTGGTGGGTATAAGTAGATCGACCTGGTCAGATGTGTATTTTTGATAGTCAGTTCTCACACAGCTGCCAAAATGAGCTTCCGTCTGGGCTGGGTGGCAGATGGTGGGGGTGGGGAACGAGACTGGAGGGAATAGAAAAGGTTATCAGAGGCTGTGGCCGTCATCCAGGGAGCTGTGGTTGGTGGCTGGAACCAAGGAAGTGGCAGCAGAAGAAATAAGAGGGGAGGAGGGGATGGGTTTGGGTGTCAGATGTACTGACTACCATGTTCCGTTGCCAGGATGTGTCGAGGAAGAGTGAGCAGCCAAGGATGCTGTGGGCATTAATGGACAAAGCAGCCGCCATGGAGCCCTGGAGTGCAGGGAGGGGTGGGTTTAGGGGTGCTGGGAAACGTTCAGTGGGATTCACCCGTGGACGACTGAACTTATAACACTGAAGCTGGGGGTAGATCTAGGCTGAAGATATGGACCCGGGAGTCATCAGAGGGATAGTGAAACCAGGGAGCAGGGAAGGAAGAGAAACAGTAGGCCCGGCACAGAACCATGGGGCAGAGGAAGACCGGCGGAGGGCCTGAGAAGGAGGAGCGTCGGGAGTGGCAGGCGGGAACCAAGAAGAGCCTGGAGCTGCGGCAGCTGTGCGAGTCCTGCGTTGGTCAGGATGTGCTCCGTTATGCTGCAGTAACAAGCAGCCCCCAAGCTCAGCGGCTTGCCCAAACGGAGCTTCATCATGTAGGCTACACGAGCATCTCAGGTGAGCTGCCGCCTGCCTCCAAGACCAGGCTGACGTTGTGGCCTCTCCCTGCCGCCTCACCAGTCTTGTGGCAGAGATAAAAGGGGACATTGCCACCAGGCACTGCCTCTTGAAACTTAGGTAACAGATATCACTTCTGCTCACATTTCATCAACCAAAGCCAGTCCCAGGCCAAGCCTGAGGGTCAACATGGCAGGGAAGTGTAACCCTCCCAAGAATGGGGCACAGCCATCCCGAACAATTACCCATACGACCACAGATACAGAGATTCAAGAAGAAAGCAGATGTCACCAGGGTAAAACACAGCCGAGGTGGCCAGGGTGAGGAAGACTGGAGCACACTGTCCAGATTAGGCGATTGGCAGGTGCCCATTGTCCTCACTGAGACAGGCTGGGTGGAGCCGTGTCCCTACCACAATGGGGACAGGCCGGCAGCCAGGGCAGCGACAGCAAGTGTCACCTGTTCTTTTGAGAGCTTTCTAGTGTGAGGAGGGGAAGCAGGGGGAAGCACCTGCTCAGCAGTGGGGCGGGGTTTCAGCGAGTCCCCTGCTTCTGCTTTTTCTCAAACCGACACAGGTGGCAGTTGCAAAACTGGCCACAGGTTCTTCCACGGCTCGTACCCACGCCCATCCAAAGTTACCTGGTGCCCCTCCCACAAGAGGGAGAGTCTTTCTCTGTCTCTAGAATTTGAGCTGGGCTGTGATGCGCAGTCATCAGCGGGACAGGAACAAACCTGACGCAGAACTTAAAGAGGGTCTGCCCTCTCCTTGCTCCTGGAAGCTGAGACCGCCTGTGCGCAGCCCGGCCAGCCTGCTGGGTGATGGAAGACAGGGCTCTGGGTGCCCCTGCCCTATTCTTTGTTTCCCCCGCCCACAGCCAGCCAGCAGCCAGCCAGCGTCCAGGAGCACAGCCGCCCTGCCGCCCTGCAGCTGACCGCAGATGCACGGGGGAGCCCAGCCAAGATCAGAAGACCTGCCCAGCGGAGTGCGGCCCAAAGTGCCAGCTTGTGGAATCATGAGCTAAATCAACGGTGGTTTTAGTCACTAAGTTTGGGGTGCTTTGTTCTGCAGAAACAGCCAAATGATAAACTCTGGTTATCGAGATTTCTAGGGATGAGCAGAACATCTGTAGGTTTGTCTTAGAGGCCTGAGCTTGTGAGATTTTCTTCTTGGGATGTCTGTGATTGTGCCTACTTGAGAGCAGGAACTGTGCATTATTTGTTATGGTGCCTTTAGCCCCTGAACTGAGGCTTGGCACGCAGGAGGTGCTTAGGAAGTGTCGCGTGAACAGATTCTGTTTACAGAGACACCACCAGACTCTGGACTTTGGGAGCTAAGGATGTGCTAGTGCAGGTTCCTCCACTGTAGCGAACGTGCCGCTCTGGCACCGTGCGGAGGTTGTGTGTGGGGCGAGGGGGGTTAAGGGGAAATCTTTGTACTTTCTGCTCAATTTTGCTGGGAACCTAAAACTGCTCTAAAACATGAAGTTCATTAACTTAACAGACACATACCCCAGAGCTTTCAGCTGAGTTTGGGGAGCTGGGTGGGTAAGTGACTGACTGAGGCTCCACCATATTTATGGGTAAAGACAGGACCGGACCCAGGTTTTCTGCCCCAGCGCAGAGGCCCAGTCATCTCTGCCTCCATCCCCATATTTAACTCCCATCGTCTCTGCAAGAGGACCAGGGGGCGTGTGCTCACGTGAAGAGATGATGGGTATGAATATTTTGTCTTCTCTCCCTTCTCATCAAAACCCACAATGTCGTGCTGCGTGGCCTGTTTCACTCGGGCGCTCTGTCCTGGGCGCGGCACACCCTGGTGCGTTCAGCCCTTGACTTGCTCTGGTCTGTGTGGGAACAGCCTGGCCCTCAGAGACCCTTCAAGCAGGGACATTCTGATGGTGAGCGGGCAGCTGCTCATCAATTTCATTGCATTTATATTAAAATAATCATTTCAGCTGGGGCGGCTGGAGGCTCAGTGTTAGCTGCTTAACTGCACCCACCTTTTAGCCTTCCTCTTGAAGATTGATTCCAGGGCTTTCCTAGCATAATTCATGCCAGGATCTGGGAGAGCAGAAAGCGACAGCCCTCTCAACCAGAGCAGCAAAGCCAATTGACGCGTTTCTCCTGTTAAATTTACTGGCTTTATTGAAAGGTCTTTGGGGAGTTGCTTGCTCATTAAGTACACCAAATACAAGATCTCTCCTAATACAGTATTATCCTGGTAATACAGAAGACTTCCCCAACGTGAGCTCAGAGAGATGGAATTGTCAGACCTAAAGGAGCCACGCTCGCCAAGGTTGTGCTTCCCCCCATAAGCAGCTACTCTGCACTTCTGCGGTTTGGGGTCTCACTCTGCCTAATCTAGCCCAATACGTCACCCTCAGATTGCCTCACCCATCCCCATCACGGCCCAGGCCAAAGTGTGGCCAAAGGTACGCCAGCTCCCAGAACTGTAGGAGATTTAAGGTCAGATCTCCTCAGTGACTCTTAGAGCCGAGGGTGGGAAGGGATGGAGAAACACCGTGCTTCAGCCAGGTGCCAGCTCTGGCTTCAGGCAGCAGGAGGGTTAACTGATGGTGGGAGTAGGGAAGCAGACAGAGGCTGGCGCTTCCCACCCGAGATGTTTTGGGACCCCAACCTTAGTGAGAACGTGGGACATGCTGTCCTGAGTGAGACCCTGGCCACAGCCAGCTGAATCCCGCTCCAGCGGATGTGGTGGGGTGGAGCGAGTCCCCACCCAGTCGGGCGGTGTGGCAGCAGGAGCTCTGAGCCCTGGCCCTTG
The DNA here is from genome assembly GCF_037783145.1 of Equus przewalskii. Classification (NCBI taxonomy): domain Eukaryota; kingdom Metazoa; phylum Chordata; class Mammalia; order Perissodactyla; family Equidae; genus Equus; species Equus przewalskii. The sequence goes on along the minus strand of NC_091833.1, from coordinate 2,404,326 downwards.
CTAGTGGCAGCTTCAGCAAGTCACTTCCTAAGTTCCGATTGTCAGTTTCATCCTGAATCAAACCAGGTTACAACGCCATTCCCTTTTCACAAGTTTGGTTCAAAAAAAAAGATTCCATCACTTTCCTAAAAGGATATGGGTCAGCCAACAGCACAGGAAATCTCGGATAATTTTCGCAGAACAGAAATAGAAGGGAAAGCCCAGAGCGAAGGGGAGGAAAGGGAGCCGCACACGCTCAGCCAGAGTAGGACGCGCACTGTGGGCGGCTGAGCCAGAGGACTGGCCAGCGCTGGCTTCATGGATGTTACACACAGACGCCTCTTTGCCTGCACAGCCCCAACACCCCCGCCCCTCTTCCTTTCGGAACCCCAGTTTTGCATCAGGCCCTGTAGTCACCTGAAGGGGGGGGGTCTTAGCCTCTCTTGTGTCACGGACGCTTGGCAGTCTCAGAATAATGCTTTTAAATGCATAGAGTAAACAATAGAGCACTGCAAAGGAAGCCGATCATATTGAAACACAGTGGTTACCATGTTTTTCTCCACCGTGGTGGTGGTGGTGGCGTGGCGATGTCTTCTTGTCAGCACATCACAGAGAGTCACGGCAGGGGCCGGCGACAGCTTTTGGAAGCAGTGGTAGCGTAAGTGCTGTTGTGAGGTATCCGCGACAACCATTGCAGGATTGGAGAAACCCCTGTGCCTCCTCTCAGTGACAGTCACCGGACTGCACCTGCTGTTGTAATTTATTGCCTCCATTTGTGATTTAAGGATGGTAGAGTTTAGTTAGAGTTAGCGAAGATAGAGATGTCCTTTTTTTTCCAATCCAAGTTCACAGACTCCGTGAAACTGAACCTCAGTGTCCTCAGACTGAAGTGTGCATCATCACACAGGCCCAGGGCTGTGCCGAGGCGAGGGGAGCAGCCCCGCCCGCCATCCCGTCTCGAGGGTCTGATGGAGTCTGTGCCGAAAATGGAGGCAGAGGCCAAGTGAGGAGCCCTGATGTGGAGTCACCCAGACGGGGCTAATTCCTCGTCTCCCTTCTGGATCTCGTCTCCCCCAGTTCACGCCCACACTGGGGCCCTCTGAGTCCCCATGCTCACTGCTCGACCGTGGGCAGGCACTGCCAGCGACGTCTCTCTAAACTGCTTGCCACCCCAGGCACGCAATGACCTCACCAGACGTTCGCCAGTCCTCGTCACACGTTCTCTGTGCCTTTGGCAAATCCATCTGGAGGGAAGAGCAGCTTCCTGGAATTTAAGGACTGATAGGAACAAACCCAGGTGCACATCCCCTCCCACGACCAGATCAGGATTTCCAGAAAGTGAAGCGGTGCCCGACTTGTGGGCACCTTTGATGGAGATGCACCCAGTGGGCAACCCCAGCCATTCCCAGGGGAGCTGATGGGGAGGTGCCTGGGTTCTGCTCTGGTCTCTGCTGCTGACCTGCTGCGTGGCCTTGGGCCTTCACCTGAGCCCTCTGAGCCTCTGTCCCTCCACCTGTAGGAGGGGCTCCCTGTCCTTACCCTGCTACTGGCCCCCCAGATTATCAGGCGCTCACAGAGCATGGTGGTGACACCTCAGTCATGTTCTTGAGGTATGACCGTGGTCGTCACCATTTGGAGCCTCTGTTTCTTCATCCATGAGATGGGCTCATCATGTATATTCCTCAAGGGCTGTTGTGTGAGTTAGAAACTTACTTGATAGCTCATCCTTAGTGCCTAATGGGCGTAAAAAATGTAACCTGCCTCCATCCCAGTCATGTCCTTCTCTGTTCTAAACGTTTCACTGATTCCCACCTTGCTCAGCAACCCAGCAACCCACAACAGCTCATAAGGCCCTCTCTGCTCACTTACTGCTCTCCCCACCCCGACTCACAGTCACCCTTTCCTGGAGCTCATTGACCTATCCCTGCTCAGGGCCTTTGCACCTGCTGTCCCCTCTGCCTGGAGCGCCATCCATGCGTGTGTCTCACTCCTTGACCCTTCTTTATTGTTCTTCCTGGTCCTTATTGCTGGTGAAATGACAGTCTATCTGTTCACTAGGTGCCATTTGCCTCCTGACGGCAGTGTGCACCACAGGGCAGGGACTCCGTCATTTGCTTCTCCTGCACTGCCTGCCAGTGAGCCTTGCACGTGGTTGGGGCCCAGAAATACCTGTTGACTGTGAAAGGGCGTCTTGGAGAGATTTGAGAAGAATTGAATGAGAACTGGGTATTAGACAACATTAAGAAATTATTGTTAATTTGGTTGAGTGTGATAATGGAGGTAGGAAAGGTAGGGTGAGGAAAAAAGGGGCCTTAACTGTTAGGTACAAACTGAAGTCTTTATGGGTAAAACGGCATGCCTGGATTTCTTTTAAATAATCCCATTTAAGAAAAAAGTGGGAGTTGATGAAGCAGAATGGCCAAATGTTGGTAACTGTTAAAATTGGGACATGAGTACCTTTGGGTTAATCATATTATCCTCTTTCTTTTGGGTGACTTTGAACATTTCCGTAATAAAGAGTTCAACATTTTTGTTGACTCGTTAATGAGAGAATGGATAGCGTATAAAATGCACTTAGCCCGAAGCCCAGCACACAAGACGCACTAATATTAGCTCTTAACATGATCGATAGAAATAGATGAGGGAGCAGATGAGAAAGTTCTCTGGAGCCGAGAACACGCGGAGCTTGGCGGGGGATCACTGACGTTGTTGAAAAGCAGCCCCCTGCTGGCCACCGCCCACCCGGGGCCTGGGCAGGGCAGGGGTGACGGCCTCATGTGCCTGCAGCTGGCTGACCCTTCATGGCTCCCGGAAGGCACTGCTGGCTGCATTCCCGGTGCTGGGCTGAGCCCGGGCAGGGCTGAGTGGGCTTGGAGGGTAGAAAGCTCAGGAGGCCAGGTCTGTCCAGCAGCCCATGCCATATCGACTCACAGGTGGCACTGTGGCTGTAAGTGGCATGGGGAGGCAGGCTTCTGATGCTGCAACCCTGACCGGGCCCTGGGCAGGACAGGGGATGACAGCCAGAGGGTGGCCCTGGAGGCGCGTGTTCATGCAGGGCGAGTAGAGGAGGTCGGGGGCCTGGCGCAGTCCCAGGTCCCTCTGCCCGCTGGGGAGCCAGGCCCCCTGGGGAGGCTGCGTGTCATGCTGTCTGTGGCCAGAAAGGCAGAGGGGGCCAGCGAGACAGGACTGGGCCCAGCTGCCCAGAGTTGCCTGCACAGCAGGGTTCGTGCTCCAGGAGGCGTTCATGCGATCATGAGGGGATGGTGCGCCTGGGGGTGAGCAGAGGGCGCGGAGGCTACTGCGCCGCCCACCCAGCTGAGGGCCACTCCTCTTTGTGGATGCCCATTTTGACAGCAGAGCACTGATAGTTACAAGACCAATAGCTCCGGGTGGGGATGCCAGCTCCGCCACCTGTTAGCTCTGCAACCTTGGGCAAACCACTAACCTTCTCTGAACCTGTTTTCTTGTCTGGAAATGGGGCCAGTGGTAGTGGAGATGAAGTGAGTAAGGTGTGTGCCATGCTGAGCTTGGTCCCTGGCCCATTCCGGCAGCTCAACGGACTGTACTTATTCATTATTGTCACCTTGGGTGGGGGTCACTTCACAAATATTTCCAAGTGATCCAAGTCTTTTGGCCTGTAGCCCATTGTCCTCCCAGAGCCACAGAGGGCTGGTTTTACGTGATAAAATTGGGGTTCTGTTATGAGGAGAAGGGTGAAGGGACGCCGAGGCACGCCCCTAGCTGGTCATCTCCCCATATCCAGTCGTGTCTGGCCAGCCTGCCCTGTTGTAATGGACAGCCACTGCTCTGCCGAGGGGCACAGCAGAGGCATTCTTCCGAACAGTACGGCTTTTTGAGTACTTAATTCATGCTGGCACTTTCTATGTGTGACCTTAGTTAATTCTCCTGACAGTCCTGTAAATTAGACATTGTTATTATCCTCATCTTAGGAGTGGGGAAACTGAAGTGGCTGGAGGTGAAGTAACCCTTCCTGGTGGAACCAAGACTTGCCCCTGGAGTCTGAGCAACCGCCTGCTGGTTCTCACTCATCTGGGCTGAGTTCCCGGGAGATGCCCCACCCATGGGGGCTTGGAAGGCGGACAGCATGAGAGCAGCCAGGCCTCAGACCTTGAGCCACGCCCTCAGAGGCTGGAAGGAGGACCCTTTAAGACAGATAACAGGACTCCTGCCTCACCCCGTGGGCAATAACGTTCTCCTAGGCTGTGGCGGCCCCGGCTGAAAGTGTGCACTGGTTTGTGATCAAAGACCAGGCACCGTTAGGGGTGGGGATGACCCAGAGGAGCGCTGGGCTAGCCGGTCCAAGCTCAGCTCCCAGTCTGATTCCTAGAAGACTCCACTGCCCTGGTCAGCATGATTGGTTCGGAGGGTCCTTGTCACCTAAGCCTGTCTGAGCCAATCAGGGTGTTTGCCTGAGTGAACAGAAGCCGGCATCCAGCCTCCCGCCTGCTGAGCTCGAAGCCAGGCTGCATAAATTTGGGGCAGCTGTGGCCACCTGCCATCCTGAGAGGAGGACCTGTCGGAGAACAACGCCCACAGAGGAAGGAGAGCTGAGGGGTGGAAAGGGATCAGCCGGGTTCGGTGACACTCTGCCATGGGCTTGTCAGTTAATAAAAGCTAACACGTTGCCCTCTTAGCTTAGCCACTTTGGGTTACGGTTTTTGTCACTTGCAACAAAAGGATTCCTAACTGCTACAACATATCAACCTCTTGGAAGTTTGAAAAGCCTTTTGCGGGGGCCAGGGGGAGCCACTGCAAGTTTTTGAGCTGAGGAACGGCAAGCGCCGAGCCTCACTCCAGACAATGTCCGGAGGTGCTTCTAGGAAGATGAGAGAGCAAGCTGGCCTGCACTCACCCTGGCCTGGCTTTGCCACCCTGTCTGTCTGCCTGTTGCCTCCGTCTGCACGGAGAGTGATGCTCTGAGCATCTACCTGCCCTGGCGCTGGCTTCCCTCACCAGCAACTTCCCCGTGAAAGAGAGAATGAGAGTTACATCAATGTGGCGTGGCAGCTTTCTTTAAACAAACAGCCCTCCCCACTCCCTGCCTTGCAAAGCCTGGAAACCTTGCTTGCCGCCTGCAAGCTTCTTTTCACGGTCCCATGTCATCATGGAACGCTTTGATGGGGGCCCGGCGGGAGTGGGGGAGACGCATTCCACCATTATAATTAACTTATTAGGGACTACGCCGCCCAGCCAAGGCCCCTGCCTGCTCAGGGTGTTGGGTGGGTGTGACGAGCCTGGGCCCACGGTGGGGGCATCTGCAGCCTGGCTGGGCCCTGGGCTTCTTGGGTGGAGACGAGCTGAGCAGAGCTCCATCTCCTCGCTGGTTTTATGAACACACCAGCTGGGGGTCTCAGTGCAAAGGGTGGTCCTGGCTGTCCCATGCCTGCCGTCAAACACTGAACGCCGTCCCTTGACTGCGGCACAATGAGGGGCCACGAGCTTAGCATCGGCATCAGACCTTTCACTGCTCTGTGACTGTTGTCAACTCATGCCTGTTCCTTCCCTGTAGGACGGGGTTGAGGATGCCCATAAACGGGGACAGCGTGTCTGGCCTCTCTGTGTTAGCCACTACTGTCCCTACCAGGGAGGAGCAGGCTTCCACCAGGGGTCGCAGAAGAACAATAGGGCAAATACTGCCCCCCGAGATGGTCATGAAAGAGCTCAGCGTCCTGTGACGGAGCTGTGTCCCCAGCGGTGGGAGTGGCTGTGCCAAGCCCCACCCCCAGATCCTTCAACCCACCTCTCAGGGGGATTCTGGATGGGGAGGGCCCTGGGGTCCTCTAGATCTCTCCTCATCAGCCCCAGCCAGTGCCGACTCCTGGGATTCCTCCCCTCGCCTTGAAACACCCCGATTTGAGCCCATAGAAAGGCCAGTCCTGTGATTCTTGAAAATCTGGGGTGTGGAGGGTTGGTCACAGTCTTCCTGGTCTCTCCAGGAAAGTCTTACCACGCCTCTCTCCTCTTCACTGTCACCTCCTCCAGGCAGGCACCTGAGAGGGGAGGTTGAGCCCATTGGCTCCGCAGATTCTGCCCTAGGATCCAGCGCCTGTGTGGAGGTGGGTTTTAGAGGAACGTGGGTCCTCTGTCCTTGATCCTCGTGCCGCTCTCTCGGCACCTTGTAGAGGGTTAGGGGTAACCGGTGGAGAAGGACCTGAGTCTTCTTGCATCTCTGGTCTTAATAGCACCAAACAGCCCGTGTCACACACGTCCCTCTCCTCTGCCACCACCTGGGTCCAGGCTTGCAGGAACCTTCTGCCTGGTCACCCTCTTCCTGGCCCATTTCTCTCCACGTGGTGGCCTGGTGAGCTGTAGAAGTGCCAAAGAGATCTTGTGCCGCCTCCATCCTTGAACCCGCTGAAATTCTCCGGGTCTGAGTCCCGGTCGTGTCTTCAGGGCGCACATAGTCCTGTTCCACCTGGATCTTTCCCTCCTGCCCTGCATCTTAGACAGCACCTCTAGCTCATTTTTGGGCCCCTCTGCAGGGCCTTTGCACATGCTGTTCCCTCCACCTGGGGCATGCTCCCCCTCGCCCGCCTCCTCTCTATGCCCCCATCTCTTCCTGGGAGACCATCCCTGGTTCCTCGCCCCCTGTCTGGAGCAGGAGCCTCTCTCACGCCCGTCACAAGCCCTGAGGTGTACTCCCCACCCCTGTGGGTTCTCTCTTCCTCTCTGTGGTCACTTCTCCCCTGCATCCTCCCAGGTCCTGAGACTGTGGGCTCACAGGGTGGTGGGGACGGATTGTTTTGCTCCCCCTTGTATCCCTGGCTTCTCGGGTAGAACCTGGTATAGGGAGGCCTCACCCCGCCTGACGCCTGGCCCACCCTGCCAGGGAACCCAGGAGATCCCGAGCGAAGGCTGAGGATCTGGGTGAACCATCCTGGCTCCTCCACAGCACACAACAGCATCGAAAAAATTAACTCTCCAATTAGGCCCACCAGAGGCTTGGTCTGGGTCTCGCAGGTAACAGACCCCACCTTGGCTGTGCCACAGAGCCCACCCCTGGCTCCCAGGCCTTGCCCCTCGCCCCCGCCCCGGCCGGGGCCTACCCTCTGGCCTGGGCCCACCCTCCAGCCTCCTGCCCTGGGCTGTGGGTGCCTGTCCAGGTTAGCCCTGGGTGAGAGCTCTTCCTCCGGGCGAGGTGAGGACAAGCTACGGGGACAATGCACCTGGCAGAGCAGAAGGCCCCCCTCATTATGGAGACTCACCGACTGGCTCGGCCCCGGAAAGGCTTCAGGTCTGTGAATGCCAAGACTTAATTGCCTCGTGGACACTGGAAGAACGGAGGGGCTTCTCCGGGGAGCAGCAGCTTTCCTTGCTCTTTCCCTGTCCCGCTGGATAATGACTGAACCTGTGACTGATTAAGGGGGAAGACAAATGCCCCTCCAGGGGGCAGTGACAGGTTCCTCCTACATTTAGGGCATGTCCCCTCCTGGTGCCACTCTTCCTCCTGCCCACTTTGCAGAGATGACTCTTAACTGCCTTTCCCAGCTGGGGAGAGAGGAGGAGGGATGAGGAGACGGGGGCTGGGGACTTTCTGGGTTAGTGGCCTGTTGGGCCACTTTTCCAAGCACCCTGGTTCTTACTGGGACACACTTGTGGGGTTTGGATTCTCAGTAAATTTGAAGTCAGCATGAAGAGTTAACAGTTGCATGGAAATACCCTGTCTCGGCCCTGGCCTCCGGGCCTGCCGTGAGCTCCTGCCTTTGGGCTGGCCTCGCCTCCCGCAGTCCGGTTGGCCTCGCCCATTCGCCTCCAGACTCACCCGGCTCATCCCCACCTCAGGCCTTAGCGCTTCCCCTCCCTGCAAGACACAACTCTTAGATCTTCCCATGACTCAGCCCTTGTCATTTGGATGTCACTTCCAGTGACCTGACCGCCCGCCCTGTGGAAGGTCAAGCTCCCCCTTCAGAGGGCTTTCTCCCTCACTTTACCCTCGTGCTCTTGACACATCTGATCTGAGTATCTGTCGAGTGTCCATCTGCCCTCCTGAAACGTGAGCTCCGTGAGAGCTGACCTGGCTGTTCACGGGGGTTTCCTGGTGCCTAGCGCAGAGCCTGGTACATAATATCTGTGGAAAAATAGAATGGAACTTCCTGCTTGACCCGTGAAGGCTCTTGGGCCCCGCAGGCCTGGCGGGAACCTCGCTTTGCCGGGAATGGGCCCCTCCTAGGATTTTGCCGTTGACAGTGGGGCCTTCTTGAAGTCACCTCCATTTCCAAGCCGGCCCAGTGGGGCCAGGATAACGAAGCTGCTTTAACATAAATAATTTGCTTCTGAGGTGTAAGAAATGGGGGATATTTTTAGAAGTCCTGCCCTCCTAGGGGAAGTAAATGACTTATGAAAACGGGATTGTTCAAAGTGGCCTTCAAGAGAAAAGGGAGCCGTGTGCGATGGCCAAAACGGAATTCTGTGAATTAGTGCGACTCATTATCCCGGCACGCACACAGGCACACTCCCTCGCTCGCTCACTCACTTCTCCTCCTGCCTTCCATCTCGTGGGCTCAGCTCGAATCTGAGATAAAGCCCCCGCAGCCCTCTCCCCGGCCCTCAGCGGCGGCCTGTCTGATTGGATGCCTCCCGCAGCCCTGAAGACCGGAGCATCAAGGAGGAAGCTGCCGGGGACACGCTGAGCCCTCGCTTCTTAAAGTGCGCGCCGTAAGTTACCTTGAAATTTTTTTTTAAGTATTTTAGGTTCAACAGACACTTGGGTTCCTGTTAACAACTCATTTAAGGAGGAAGAGGCGGAGGCACGGAGATCAAGGCGTCTTTGACAACGTGAACCTCCTTGCTCTGAATCCTCACGGTGTTGATGGGATGAAAGATTTTGTGGGGACGCAGATGGGGAAACGCGCAGGTGAGAAAGGACGCGTGAGGCCCGGCGGAGACGCCGGCATCTTGGGATGGGCTTTGTCTGGCCGATAATGGAGAACAGATACAGGAGGGAGGGGGGAGTAGGAGACCCAGAAACCAAGACACAAAAACCACTTTTGTGGCCATTGTGTTTCCATCGGAGTCTTGATCTAGGGAAGACGTGCTGTTTGGAGAACTAACAAGGCGACCGGCTTCTTTGATGAGGCGCATTCTGAAAGCCAAGGCCTACAGGAGTCATCTGTTGCTGGCTCCCCGAGGCCTCTCTCCATTTGTCTACAAAATCCGGCCTCCAAGGGGGCATGGATGTGTGTTCTGCCCATCACCCCCGAAGCCCCAGACAATCAGCTCTAGGTTCCTTGTCTAGAAGGGTCATGGTGGCTTCCCATTGTCCATGGCTCAACTTCAAACTCCCAGTCTAGAAACCAAGGGCCACCAGGCATTGGCTCCACTTTGCCTTTCCTTCCCGGTCCCCACACCTACCTAAGGCCTCTAGTCTCGTCGCACCCCTCTCTTCCCTTAACCCTCTTTATTCTTCCTTTCTCCGTGGAAGGCCCCCTTCTCTGAATAGGCTCTTCTCTACTTATCCGTGGTCTACTCGTCCTGGCAAATGTGACCCCAGAAACCTTCTAAGGCTAACCCGTCCTCAGTGACTCCTTTTGTGAGCTCTCCCACTCTAATTCTATGTGCATTTGACCCATCTCATTATCAGTCTAGCCTACTCTCCCAAAAGGACGGTCAGCTTCCTAGGAGCAAGGAGCCTGCCTTGTAGGTGCCAGCACGTGGTGCAGGGCCAACAGAGTGGGCACAAGAAGCATTGGCCTCTTCCAAACTCAGAGAAGTGAACAGCCTGTGGGCCGGGGAGTGCGGAGGACACGCACTTACCACCTTCTCTGGGGGATCCCTGAGTCTGGGGAGCAGGGATCAAGAGGAACTGCCACCATATTGCTCTCACCCTCTGCCACCCACTCTAAAACATGGAGGACCAGTGGTCCTTGGGGTAAGGCCAAAACTTTCGGCATCTCAACATTGTCCCGACTCTGTGTTCTGTAACAGTTACCTTAATCAATAAGTAATTGCTGAGTGGCCCGCTATGTGCCACACACTGGGGATTTGGTGATGAATATGCCAGACACTGTTTCCGTTCTCTTGCAACTCACAATGAATCAAGAACCACAGAAAGGATTGATTACAACTGTGATAAATGCAGTGAGAGGTGGGTGCAGGCCGCTCTGAGAACATAGCATGAGTCACTTAACGACAGGGATGTGTTCTGAGCAATGCGTTGTTAGGCGATTTTGTCATTGCGTGAACATCACAGAATAGGCTTACACAACCTAGATGGTATAGCCTGCTACACGCCTAGGCTCTGTGGTCCCAATCTTAGGGGACCACCGTATGTATGCAGCCCATCGTTGACCAAAACGTCATCGTGCAGCACATGACCATATTTAGATAGACCTAACAATTGCCTCTCAAGGACGTTGTTTTCCATCTGGTGGGGTCTGAGCAGGCTGCCCAGCTGCGGTGGCAATGGGGAGCCCCGAGTAGCCTTGCAGGACCACTGGGTGAGATGCTGAGTGTGGAAAGGCTGATGGAAGGAGGGCAGTTCTCACGGAGGGTCTGTGGTGAGGCTGGTGCTCCCAGCGCAGGTGGAGAGGTGTCTTCAGGCAGGGACTGTGCCTACGCTTGCTGTCAGCGTGGAGAGGACGCGAACGGCCATCAGCCGTCCCTCCAACGGAGGCCACAGCCAGAGAAGTTCCAGCATTCTCAGGCTAAGCGCCTTTGCCTCTTTACAACGAGGGCCTTCTCTCCAACACGCTCCTTCAAGGCCTCACTAACATCCCCCTGGTGGTGGTGGTGTCACCACACTGGTTCTGTTTCACTTCCTCGAGGTTTCTACCAACGAAGCTAGTAAGCTGCCCTGTAACGTGGCTTCTCCAAATGATCATCCACCGCACCTCGTGGTGAATTCCAGGGGAATTAGAATTACATCTGGTCTTCTTTGGGTAGCAAGGATCCTAGGCGAGGGCATAACACAGGTGAAACAAGTATCTGGCATGCTCCTGGTCTAGGGCCGTGGCAGATCCTATTAGTCGATCCCGCCACTCATGTCTGCTGTGCCTGGAAGGCATAAAATCACCTCCTCAGAAGCATCTTCCCTGCCCCTCCTTCCCTAGTTGTTTCCTACGACTAAATCCGTTCTTTTCTTCCCAGTGCTTGTCACACTTAGTAATTATGTATTTTTTAACTTTGTTAAGGCCTGTTTCCCCAACTAACCTGTAAGTTCCATGTGGTGGGATCATGTCTGTTTGTGCTCGTCACAGAGCCCCCGGGCTGCGCAGTCTCTGACACACAGGAAGAGCTCAGTAAATACTCGCTGCAAGTCGGCCCGACGCTTTAGCAACGAGCGGCTCACAGAGAGCCAGGCCTCCTGGTCCACAGCTGGGCCGAGTGCCGGCAGCTCCCTAACTAACTGGGTGTGCCTGGGCCAGCCCTGCCGCCCCACACCACCGTCCGGGCTGTTTAAGCAGTGGTCTTGGCAAACCTGGGACCCGCCGTCCCTCTGAGCTTGGTGGCTACGGGGATTTCACTGTGGACTTGAGAGCTGGTTTACTTCGGAGGTAGTGGGCTGCTGTTGAGTGTGGGCCAGGAGTCCTTGCCAGGGTGGGCAGAACTGCGGCCCCGCCCCTCCCGCCTGGGTCCTGGGGGCAGTGTCTGCAGCTCATGGGCTCTGTGGGGAAGGGCCCTGGGCCCTTGGGCCCTGGGCTCTGCTGGCAGGACGTGTGGCCTTCACTCTGCCCCTCGACTAAGGACGCGGCGGTGGCATCTCTGCCCGCATTGTAATCTCCTCCTCCTTCGCCTCCCTTCCACCACAAGGGAGGAGAGAGAAGGGCGTTCGGGGGGGCCCCTTTGTGGTTTCTACAGCTGAGGCCAGACAGCCCCCTCCCCTCTGGGGATTTGAGGCCCCCTGAGCCTGTCTCTCTGCAGACTCGCCCTGCTCTGACCGCGGAGCCTGCCTAATGCATCCTGGGGGAGGCTGTCGGCTCAGGCAAAGCGGCTGCACTGGCCCTGCTGAGGCTCAAGTCCCACTGGCCTGGAGGCAGTGGGAATTTGTGCATGTGTCTGTGGGGTAGGGGCTCGAGGACGGCCGAGTGGGTTGGTAGAGCGCTGACTGGCTGTCCCCAATCCCAGAAAGCAGTAGGGCGCAGTGAGGCGGCCAGGGCCCAGGGACTGGGAAGCCATGGAGATGCCCCTTGCCAGCCTCTGGCTCTCAGAGGGTGAGGAGTCCGGCCTTTCTTCTGGATTTGTCCTCCTGCAGGGCCAGTTAGCTGGGGGACGTGGATCCTTCCAGCAGAGAAACCAAGCCCATTTTCTCTGAGCAGACAGACACCTGGAGTCCAGGGGCAGGAAGCAAAGGAGGGCCCAGGAGCAGGTCCCCCAGGAGGCAGCGTCAGGGCGGCTCGGAGGCTTGCCCTGCCTGTCCCCTTTAGCAGAACCGACTCCACCTGCTTCCCGCCTCCTGCCTTTGCCTGGAGCGCCCTTCCTCCCACCTCTGCTGGGGAACTTCTACTCAGCCTCAAGGTCCAACTCAAAGGTCGCCTCCTCCGAGAGGCCTCCCTGACTCCTCCAGCCAAAGCTACTTGCCGCCTCTTTGGGTTCCTCTTCCAATCACTGTGCGTGTCCTCAGCCGAGTAACTACTAACGTGGCATTCTTATCTTGCCTTCCTGCAGACTGTGAGCTCCCAGGGCATCGTCACTGTGGGACTTCTGTTATCCCCCTGCCTTGCCTCCATGTCCCCTCTCCCTACAGCGGCAGCCAGTCCCCACCATGACCCACAGTGACGCCTGGCTCCTGGTCCTCACGCCCTCGTGTTGTTCCCTCCCCCGCTGAACAGGGCTGAGCTGTGTGACCGAAAGGACATTGCATTAGTGATGGTGTGTGACTTCTGAGGTGGGCGAACTGAGGGCCCTGAAGCCTCTGCCTTGTCCCCGTTTGGGTTGCTTGCTCTGAGGCAGCCAGCCGCCGCCTCGTCAGGACACTCAAGCAGCCTCACGGAGAGGTGCATGTGGAGAGGTCCTGAGGCCTCCAGCCCACAGCCAGCACCAACTAGCCAGCTTGGAAGTGGCCCCTCCAGCCCCAGCCAAGCCATCAGATGACTGCAGCCTTCTGAGTGACCCCAAGCCAGAGCCGCTCAGCCCAGCTCCCGAGTCCCCACCACAGACACTGAGAAAATCAGTGTTCGTTTCTGTCTGGGGAGAACGCTCACACAGCAAGAGATGACGGATAAGCACGGGCCTCAGTTCCCTCTGGGGAGCTACCTGAGTGTGGCCTTGGTGGGACTGTCTCTCAGGGTGCGCCATCCTCGCTGGACCAAGGAATAGAGGCCTTGACCCTGGAGAGGACAGCTGGACCCTTGCCCTGGAGTTTGTATCTTGAGCAGAGATACTAGACCAGGACTGATTCTGGAAACTACTTGACATCTCACACACACACACACACACACACGTATACAGACACACACACTTGACATCTCACACACACACTATACTCACATGTATACAGACACACACACTTGACGTCTCACACACACACACTATACACACATGTATATACAGATATACACACTTGACATCTTACACAAACACACACTATACACACATGTACACACACACGTATATGAACACACAACTCAAGCATAGGCATGCATACACATACAAAGCACATATATATGTATGTACATGCATACACACATATTTTCCTTTTTTGCCAAAGTTAGTCAGAGTTGACTACTGCTGGCAACCAAATAACCTGAGTTGCTCCAGCCACCTCGCTATCATCATCTTCACAGCATCCTCAACCATCGCACCTCTCACTGAAGGTCCCACCGTGCAGCTGGAAGACACAGCACTCAGTAAGTGCTCAACCATTATGCGTTGGATAAATAAAAACTGAGAAATATGAATGACGTCAGGGTAATATATTGTGATTAATCTGTGTTTCGTTTGCACTCTTGCAGAAGAATTTAAAAGCTGGAGAATTCATTAGGCCTGGGTCTCTGAGTTCCTCCCTCTCTCCCCACCCTCCTGGAGGCGAGGACAGTTCTGTTGGCAGGCTGGGAGCAGAGGTGTCTGTGACAGCCGGCCTGCCGTGGCCTGGCCGCCCGGGCTCTGTGAGGTGAGTATGGGGGTGAGAAGAAAGCAGAAGCCGTGCTGAAAGAGCGCCAGCTTGGCTGCCATGGAGCTGTATCTTTGCAGTTGGCGGTGCCCTGGAGGTGGCAGGCTCTTCCTGAGAGAGATGCTGGGGGCCTGTGGCAGGCAGCAGGACAGCAGGACCGGGGCCATGGGGACTCTCAGCGGAAACCCTTGGGTCGGCTCGGTGCAGACCCCGTGGAGCTGCCCGTCTTCAGAGGACTTTTTGGCTTTTGCGGGCAGGCCCCACAGTAATTCAGCAGGGACCGGTATAGGCTGACACCAGGTGCTAGAAACCCTGCACCTCAAACTACTGCTCTGTGTCAGGTCCCGGGACCCTGGGGGTGTGAGCGAGGGAGCCCCACTGAAGCTGAAGTTGAATCTCCCGGCAGTCTGCCACAGCAGGGACACAAAATCACATTTATCGCAATTTGATTTAGGATAATGTGCCATTTCTTTTACTCTATTTACGGAATAGGGCTCAAAACTCCTAGAATGTCAGCTCCGTGATGGTGGGAACTTTTCGTTTTGGTCTGTTCTGTGCACTATTGTATTACAGAGCCTAGTCCACTGCCTGACGCACAGCAAGCACTCAATAAATAGTAGCTATAAAGGCACACGTGGAAACAGCAAGCACTCAATAAATAGTAGCTATAAAGGCACACGTGGAAACAGCAAGCACTCAATAAATAGTAGCTATAAAGGCACACGTGCAAACAGCAAGCACTCAATAAATAGTAGTGTATAAAGGCATACGTGGAAAATAATTTATCGGGCACCACGAAGTGCTAGAGACTGTAGAATCTTCCTTTAGGTTCTTCTTTTCACAACTCTAGAAACGTGGTATTCTCCTCTGCGTTTTCTCTTTCCTCCTTCTCCCCTTCTTCCTTCCTGACCCCATCCCGGCTGTTCTAACCGTCTATCCGTGCTCTCAGCAACGACGCGCGGTCTATACCGCATGTGTTTAGGCTGTACGAAGGGCGGCGTGTCACATCTCCCCGTGTTTCCCGGCTTTCCCCCACCACGTGTCACACCCAGCTTCCTCGTCAGCAGGGGTGGACGTCCTCAAGCCATCTCCTCTGACGGATCTTCTTCGGAATAAACGCCCAGGAGTGGCCGCGCCGGTCCCAGCGGCGTCCGCGTGTAACTCCGCAGGAGCGGCCGCCGGGGCCCGCGCTCCCCACCAGCCCGGCCCGCTCCCCGCTCCCCGCGTCCGCGCCGACGCTGGCGGCCGGCTCACGGCTATTTTCTAGTCTGACAGGTGCACAGCGACACCTCACTGGTTTGCATTGCATTGCTCGCCCCGTGTCTGGGGAAGAACCGGAGCTTCCGAGAAGCGCGCGCCCAGAGGCCCCGCTGGCGCGAGCAGCCGGACCGCCCCCCGGCTCCGGTTCCGGCAGCCGCCCCCCGACCCCGCCCCGGCGCGCGGGACCCCCGCGCTGGGCCGCGGGCGGCACGGCCTTCCGCTGGGATCGAGCCCCACCTGGTGGCGCCGCGCGGGCACTGCCGCTGCGGGGGACGCGCGAGGACAGAGGGGCGGGGGCACACGGGGGAGGGAACCCCAGCGCCTCGCTTCCGAGGCTCCCATTGCTTTTAAGAAACCAAACCAGAACTTCGTTACAAAAACACTTAGTGTATTTCTTTCTTAAATGTACTTTTAATTAAAGTACAGTGTACCCGCCCAAAAGGCATAAATCCCCAGTGTACGGCTCGACGCGTTCTCGCAAGCGATCGCCGGTGTCATTGGCGCCCCGGTGCCCGTCTCGCCCCGCGGTCGCCACGCAGCCCTCCAGGGCTGCGCCTTCCTGGCCGCCGGCGCGGGGGCGCGTCCCGCCTGGCCGGCTGTGCGCCTGTGGAGCTGCGCGGCTGTCCTCCTGTATCTCGATATCGTTTGTGTGGTTGGTTCACCCGTGTTCTTCGCTCGGTCTGGTTTGCATTTGGTGTTCCAGTGCGTGAACGTCCGGCGCGCCATCCCTTGTTCTCTGAGGGGTGTCTGGGTTGACTCGGCACTGGGCTGCATTGAAGAAAGCTGCTGTGAGCGTGCCGGCACGTCTTCTGGTGCGCACGTGCATACACCTCTGCGAAGTGTGTATCCAGGAGGGAAATACTGGGCCAGGGGGTAGGTGTGTATTCGGCTTGGGTAGACACTGCCTGTTTTCCAGAGTCGGTGTGCCAAGCGTTCGGCTGCTCTCCTTCTCACCTGCGTTGGCGCTGTCACTCTTCTCAGCCGTTCTGGGGCGTGTTAGTGGTACTGCTTTGCTTTTTATTTTTTTCTAAGATTGGCCCTGAGCTAACATTTGTTGCCAATCTCCCCCCGCCTCTTTTTTTCCTCTCCCCAAAGCCCCAGTACATAGTTGTATATCCTAGTTGTAAGTCATTCCTCTGTGTGGGATGCTGCCACAGCATGGCTTGATGAACAGTGCAAGGTCTGCGCCTGGGAGCCTAACCGGCAAAAGGTGGCCTGCTGAGGCACAGCAGGGAACCTAACCACTAGGCCACCGGCCACCCCGCCCTTGTGTTTGTAATTTGCAGTCCTGATGACTAACGACGTTTCTTACGTTTATTGGTCACCTGGCTAACCTCTTTTGTGAAATGCCTGTACAAGTGCCTTTTGCCCATTTTTCTATTGAGTGACCTGCCTTTTTCTTATTGATTTGTAGGTGTTAACAATATGTCACCTGGATACGAGTCCTTTGTCAGGTATATCTCCTCCCATTTGAGTCACTTGCCTTTTCACTGTCTTGGTGATGTCTTTCGATGAGAAGTTCTTAATTTTAGTATAATATATTAATCTTTTCTTTTATTATTGGGGCTTTTGTGGTCTGTTAAAAACTTTTTCTACCTCCTTCAAGGTCACGGAGATTGTCTTCTATACTCCTTCTGAAAGCTTTCGCAATCTGCATCCATCTGGAACTGATTTTTTCATATGGTGGGAGGCAGAGGGTGGATATTTTTTTTCCATATGGGTATTTAATTGACCAGCCTGATTTATTGAAAAGATCATCGTTCCCCAACTGCACTGCGGTGTCACCTTCGTCATAAACCAGGGGATTGTACCTGTGTGAATCTGTTCCTGGCACAGATATCTGTTTCTGTATCGAGTGATAACTCTTTTAGAAAATGCACCATAATAGAACTGTTCGCGAGGTGCCTTCGGAGCTGATGAAGTCCTTGCACACGGGGTGCTGTCTGCTGGTGGACCCTGGCTTGGGGTTGCTGACCAACTTTCCTTTCTCAACAGGATCTGTGAATGTTGGGGTTCACGGTGGACTCATTTGGCCAGAATGCCAGGCAGCTGGATCAGAGGCTCCTTGTGTGTGTGGGGCCCACACACGAAAGCCCTCTGGGCCCAGAGAGCGCCCACGTGGCCCTAGCAGCTGGGGCGGGGCACACTCTCCTCCCTGCATTCATTTCCCCTCCCTTTTCCAGTCCATGCTGACCCTGTGGAAGCCTACACGCTGGCTCTGTAGGAGCATCTGGGGTCTGAGAGGCGGGCTTCCCACAGCAGTGCTCCCCTTGAGGGTCTGGGAGTGCAAAGTAGGGGCTGCGGCTGACCTCTTGCTTAGATTACTTTGCTTTGTGGAAAGGGATCGTGTGTTGATGAGCAAGTCTGGGAACCAGGGCTTCAGGGGCACAGAGGAGAGTGTCCCGGAGGCCCTGCTCTCCATGTTCCAGCAGAGGTGGGTGTGATGGCTCTGCCTCTTGGGGCCACCAGCCTGAGGCCTAACCTCTGGCTCGTTCACTGGGCGGGATGGGCACTGTGGACGGCAGGGGGTGACTGGGAGGGCAGGGCAGGGAGGGCATCAGGCGTGTGGGTTTCAGTGCCAGCTGTGCCGTGAGCCCAGGGGCCTGGGGGAGCTCTGCCCGCTCTGGGCCTCCACCTCCTCACCTTGGTCTCTCTGTGTTATGGATTAAATTGGGTCCCCAAAAGGCTATGTTGAAGTCTTACTCCCCTGTACCTGGGAGTGTGGCCTTATTTGGAAATAGAAGCTTTGCAGATATAATTATACTAGTATGAGCTCATTAAGGTGGCCCTAATTCACTCTGACTGGTGTCCCTATAAGAAGAGGCAGAGAACAGGGAGAAGACAGTCACATGGAGACAGAGGCGACATTGGAGTGACACTGCCACACGCCGAGGAAAGCCTGGGGCCACCAGAAGCTGGAAGAGGTGGGGAAGGGCCTTCTCTAGAGGCTTCGGAAGGAACATGGTGCTGCCGGCAGCTTGATTTTGGGCTTGCAGCCTCTAGAGCTGTGAGACAATACATGACTGTGGTTTTTCAGCCGCCCTGTCTATGGTCCTTTGTTCCAGTGGCTCCAAGAAACCAGTACAGCCCCTCTCTGGCCTTGCCTTCCAGTCTGCCCTCCACCATGTCACTTTCCTGCTTGACACCGGCTCCTCATGACACTGGGCCAGCATCATGGATGCTGACGGCATCTCCCGTCTCACCAGCCCCAACTGAGTTCCTGGATCCTGACTTCCTCTCTCTTTCTCCTCCCACCTCACTTTGGGCACACCCAAGAGTCACTCTGGCCAAAGGACAACTCAAGGGTCATCCTTGAGTCCTCTCCCTCGTTCCCAGATCAATCCAGCGACAAATTCTATCAGCTCTACCTCCAAAATGTATTTGCAATTATTTGTTTCCACCACGATTGCACTATTTTAAGCCTTCAACTCCTCTTTCTTGAACTACATGACAGCCTCTTGTGGTAGGTTGATTGCAAAAATGGCTGCAATCTTTTACTCTTTCCTGCATCCAGGCTCTTTGCAATGTGACTCAGCAGCTCCTTCCTTCTATAAGTGAAGTCTATTTCTCCACCCCCTAATCTGAGCTGACCTTGGGACTTGCTTTGGCCACTATAGACTCCAATGAGGTGACAGTGTGCCAGTTCTGAGCCTAGGCCTCGCACCTGTCTTGGAACCCTGCCACCACCGTGAGCACATGCCCAGGCTGCCTGTAGAAGATGATATGCATGGAGCAGAGACCAGCATCCCGGTCCAGGCCGTCCTGGACCAGCCAATCCTCAGCTAACCCATGCACCCAGCCTAGATCAGAAGGGCTGTTCAGAAGACCTGTGGAGCTGAGGAGTTATACTGTTTAAGCTATGTTTTGGGGTAATTTGTTCCAGAGACGTAGCTAACTGCTATACCTCCTTAAACTGTCACCAGCTATCCCTTCTTCTCACAGTATTTTCTGCTCCAGAAGCCAGGGGAGCGGTTGTCGCCCTCTGCTTGTCTCCTGCTGCTGCTCGAAGGAGCTCCCAGCCCCAGCCCATCGTCTGCAGGGCCGGACAATCCCCCGACCCTCCTTCCTCACTCTGCTTCAGCCCCCAGGACCCCTTGGTCCCAGGCCCTTGCTGTCACTGTCCCCTCTGCTGGGGCGGTGCCCCCTGGACCCGCGCACGGCCGTGTCCCCTCCTCATGTTCACTTCGTGTTTCCTCAGTGAGCCTTCCCCGACCGCTGGGGCCGCAGCCGCCCCGACCCCCTGCCCAGCCCCTCCCTTCATGCCATCATTTTATTTTCTCATCAGTTGCTAAAATTATTTTTGTTGTGGGCATATTGGTCTCCCCAGTAGAATGTAAGCCCGTGAAGGTGAGAATAGTGTGTGTCTGTTCTCTGCCGTGTCCCCAGGAGCTGTAACAGTTCCTGGCATAGAGTAAGTGCTCAACAAATATCTGCTAAATGAATGAATGATCACCACAAAGGAAAACAACCTTGGAGCCCTTTGAAAGTGTCTGATCACCTGCCCTGCTCTGTTGGGTCTCCTTTCCACATGGACAGAACAACCTGAAGGTTCCCCGGCACGCCGCGCTGTCCCCGGCCTCTGAGCCTTTGCCCACAGTCTTCCCTTGGCCTACCCTGCCCTCCCACATACAAACCCTGGTTTATTTATTCTTCAAAGTCTTCCCTTAGAAGGCTTGTCCTCCAAGAAGATTTTCCCTCTCTCCCCCACCCCCTCGTGGTCAGAGTCCTCCTCGCCGGCCCCCCTGAGGCACCCCGTGCCGTGGAGTAACTGGGTACCCCATCTGCAGGACCGCGTGCCCTGTGCGGGCAGACCTGGTCTGCTTAGCTGCTGTGTCGCTGGCGCCACCGCAGGGCCCCGTGGGGCTCAGTGAACATGTGGTGGATGAGGGAATGGATAAGATCAGAAGCCAATGGACCAGACGATCGCAAGACAGGCTCTCTCCCCGGCTGTTGGGGATCCAGACCTGCGAAAGGCTGGCGAGAATGTGGCCCTGGGCAGCGCTGGAGAGAGCGCTGGGTGTTAGACTCACAGACATTCTTCTGCTTGCCATCGCCCTGACCACTCCAGGAGTGAGGAGGGCTCCAGATTAGAGGTCAGAACACTGGCACCTCCCCTGCTCCTCTGTGACATCAGAGGGGCTGGGTTTCCCTCTCCCTGACACCGTCTGGCATATGGGCCCCCGAATGAGTCGTGGAGGAAAAGCTGCTGTACGACTCCAGCCCTGCAGGAAAGGACCCAGGGGTCTTGGTGGGCCACGAGGGGAATACAGCATGCCTGCCATATAACACAGTTGGCGTGGGGGAAGAAAACAGATAAATGTAATCTGCATGTCGCCTCGAGGTCCCTCCTTGTTACCAGAAAGGAATCCCGACTTTGGTCCCTTGCCTTCTTAGAAGGCTGGGCTGGATCCATCCTTTGCCACTGCCTTTTAAAGAGGGCTATGATGCAGACACTGGAGAATGATCAAGCTGAACTGCGTGACAAAAAACTGTGGGAAAGCAGTCTGGACACGGAAATTCTCCATGGTCACTGTCCTGTCGCACCGCTGCTGCTGCTAACGTATCCGACGTTCAGCTTTCAGGGCCATTTTATCTGTTCATTCGTTCCTATTCCTCATCCTCCCTGAATCCGAATATTTATTAGACAGAGAAGACTGTCTTCTTCTCGCCTTCCACAGTGGCTCAAATGGGAGAAAATGGGTTCAAAACGCAGCGCGAGAGAGTCAGAGCAGGCAGCCCGAAGGCGAGCCGCTGTGCAGGACGGCCGGGCGCTCCCTCATCCTGACCCCTGAGCAGCAATATGAAGCGAAGGCCTTGGAGGATGACGTTAGATTTGGGGTTTGAAAGTGCTGACATTTGGGGATGCTCGGAAAACACCTTTCCTTCCCCTTTTGGAAGAGTGAGTTCTCCCGCAGGGACAGGCGCTAGCTGCGTTGCCTGCAGCCGGCCCTGGAGCTGGGCACGGGGTGCGCCGCGGTGCCGGGTCCAGGCGCACCGCTCTGACCGCCGGCTCCTCTGCGGGCTCTGCCTGCGCGCACTGGGCACTGGTGCCACTGGCGGTGGGTGAGAGAGGGCTCCGGAACTCTCTGTGACTGCACTCTGACTCCCAAGGGCAGCGACCCAGTGGAGAGCACCACCCCCTCCAAGGGGCCCTTTGGAGCCTGGAGGTGGAGCGTGGAAATTCGAAAAGCTTATGAGGGGAAAATCTCGCCCTTCTAGTGTCTGGAGGCAGAAAGTGAAACTGGCCAGCTGGGCCCACTGGAGCCGTGGCTGCCCACCGTGGTTCCGCCCTGGGGGTGGGCACTAGCTCCTCGGAGCTCAGGAACCATTTGATTTGGAGGTTTACCATGAGGGGCCCTGGGTGTGGAATCAGCAGCTTTTCAACAGGGTTTGATTCAACAATGACATCGTCAGTTCTGGGGATCCCTTCTGGGAGAGCTGGGGGCTGGGAAGTCTGCTCCTTGTCCACCCAGGGGACTAAGGGAACAGCTCACATGTTCATTGATCTCTTCTGCATCTACGTCTTTGCTTCATGCTTCTGTGCAAGCTCTCATTTCTTCTTCACAGCATCCCTGATCAGCAGGCTCTATTATTAGCCCCATTTTACAGATGAGGAAACAAAGGCACAGAGAGATAAAGTAATTTGCCAGAAGTCACACAGCTAGCAAGTGGGGCATTTGGGATTTGAATGTACTTGAAAAGCTTGCAGGGACCAGAAGGGCTTGTAACCTCAGCTGGCGGTTGCTCCAGGACGGGGAGGCAGCGTCTCTGAACAGTCCTGCGGGATTTGCGGGAGTCTCCATCATGCAAGAAGGCAGAATGGGAGACTAAGGTGAGGACACTGTTCTCATCTCAGCCCTGCCACTGCTCATCTGTGCGACTCGAGCAAGTTCGTTGCCCTCTGTGGCTGCTTTTCTTCAAGCGAGTTGTTTCCGTGTGCTGACAGAGGCCTCCGTCTCCCACTCCCCATCAGCTCCCGCCCTACACGCAAGAGGGCCAGTTCCACACAGATCTGCATCCCGCACCGGTGGGAGGTGGGGTAGCGTGCAAAACCTGTGGTGCGTGCGTCCCCAGCCAGCCCTCCAACCCTTCGGCCCTCCCGAAGTCCCTCTGGGACCCTGGGCCTCCATTTTCTCCCCTCTCCCTAAGACCTTCTTCCTGCCAAGCCCTTTCTAAGGCGTGGTGTTTTGTGGGGGAGAAAGCCCGGAGTTTCTCCCACGTTGGTTCTGGCTCGGATGATTTGGGCAAACACTATGTTACCACAATGATGGATGCGGTCTGCCATGTTTTATGATCACTGTTGTCTACAAGGGACGCGCCAGGTGTGAAGGGCCTGGTGTGGCACGCCAGAGGACGGCTCTGGGGGCCGAGTCCCAGGGCAGAGGGAGCCAGAGGTGCCGGGAGAGGAGCTCCTCAGAGGGCGACGTTGCGGTTTTGGGAGAAGACCATTTTCGCGTTGATCTCTCCTTCCACCATGTGGGGGTGGATGTCCACGTTCATCCCCGCGTCCTTGCACAGCTTGAGCAAGGTGCGGATGTTGTTCTTGGACAGTCTCAGGTACCTGCACCAGAAAGACAGAGGTCAGCCCAGGGCGGGGTCACCGAGCGCTGAACTTTGTGGAAAAGAGCTTAGATCGTGGCAGTGGCAGTGTAGGATCTCTGACGAGGACCAGCTCTCCAGACATTTCTGGAGCTGACAGAGATCTTATAAGAGAGTGGGACACCCACACAGTTGGTGGGAGCGTTTTTCGTGTTTTTGCAGGGGAGGATTCACCCTACCCTGACATCTGTCGTCAACCTCCCTCCTCCCTCCTCCCCGCCCCCCCACAGCCCCAGTACATAGTTGCGTATGGTTGTAAGTTCTCTATTCCTCTATGTGGCTGCTGCCACAGCATGGCTGTTGACAGATGAGTGGTGTGGTTCTGCGCCCAGGAACCGAGCCCAGACGGCCGAAGTGGAGCACACTGAGCTTTAACCACTAGCCCATCAGGGCTGGCTCAAGTGGGAGTTCTTATTGATATAACTTCTTTGGATATTAATTTGGCAACATATACATCAAACACCGCCCGAGCATCCCCAAAAAAGTTTATTATCTTTAGTTCAGTAACTCCACTCAGGCCCTCAACTTATTGCAAAAAGAGAAGTCAATGGAAAGAAAAGCTGTATAAATGAAAGTGTTCATTTTGGGGTTATCAACAACAGGGAAATAAGAAATGCCATCAACAGAGGAACGATTAAACACATAATGGAACATCCCTTTCAGTGACTCTTCTGCTAGCATTAAACGTCACTAGGAAGGAGGTGCAATGTGGCCATGACGTTATGCTGAGTGGCAGAAAAAACCAGGCTGCAAACTGCCAGGTCTTCCTCTCCTTGCTGCGATGTGCGTGTAATCTGAGTGATGCTGAGGGCTGGGAGAAATACAGGACAGTGGAAATAAAAGCTGAGCAAAGTTGTAAGAATAGAGATGAGTATTTTCTTTTAATAATATCCAAAAAATTAAAAAATTAGGTCATTGGTTTGAAATATTAGCTAAAGCCCCACAATTCTGCCTTACATTGAAGAAAGGAACAGATCCCGTCTCTACTGTGTGGCAGAGTGCACGCCTCTGCCGTCATATCCGATGGGCTCCTTATTCTACCATCAACCTTGACCTTGGTCCAGCTTTAGGATAAGGAGGTAGGTAGGCCCCTACGCAGGCCACCTGCTGGTTGGTTACTTTGCTACAGATAATGGCGGAGGGGCTGCATGTTGCTATAACCTGGGTTTCCTACCCATTGGGGATGGCTTCCCTTCTCCTTCAAGATCTGCCCAGAACTTACCTGTTTCTACAGTCAGCTCAGACCCTGCTCGCCAGCCCCACAGCTGGACAGCTCCAGCTTTGCTCCCTGACCAGCCCAGCCCTAGAGGGTCTCACATATATGTATGTGTGGGCACTCACTAAGATCCCATTCCGGACAATTTCATCCTTTCCTTGGATGTTTTCCTAATGGCTTGTCGGATGCCATCTCTCCAAATAGCCTGTCTCCCTCCTTGGAGGGTCGGGGCCCTGTCGAAATCTCTCCTCTTTCCACTGTGGAGCTCAGCTAGGCTGTCTATTGGCCAGAGTCAACTAGAACCCTCCATCAAATCTGAAAGCTAGAGTGAAAGTCTTCCAGCCACGGAAGCAGCAAGAGCAAGGAGCTCCCCTCGCCCGGGGAGACTGCCCGTCCACCCGTCAGCCAGTCAGCCCACTCCACCCATCCTTCTCTCAGCCAGCCAGGGAGCAGAGCGGGACTCCGTGATGGGCCGATCGGACGCCAGGCGTCTGAGGCTCTCTTACATTGCAGGTGAGCTCACTGCTGTCACCTCTACAAGGACAACGACATCATTCTCAGTCCCGTTCTCTTCTCTACGAAGTTTCTGAACCTTGTCAGTTACATATTTACACATCAAGGATAACATTGGGCTAGGGAGGGGTGCTTGGGTTTTGGGGTGGAAACCAAGCTGTTTGGTGTTGCTGAAAACTAGCAGGTCCTGATAAATAAGACACAGAACAAGAAAGAAGGGAGGCCTTTGGTAAGAGCAGTAAATTCAAAACGGCATCACACTTTGCTCAGGGTCCCTTTGGGAGTCAAGCCCCAGACACACACGGGGAGTCCCTGGGGATGGGGCTTCTCTCACCAGCAATTCAGGACCATTGTGTAAGTGATCTGTTAAGGAAACTTCCTGTTAAAACAAGGCCAATTCCTTCCTGAATGATATTCATGGTTCCTATTGTGAAACAAAGTTTGAAATATTGGAAGGGTTGTGTAAGTGTCCACAGTTGTGGCATCGAAATAGCAGCAGCCGCATGTCGTGTCCATCCCAGAGAGGGCCCATGAGCGGGCAAGACTGCTTGGAAGCCCCACAGCTGCAGCCCTGGAGCAGCCCTCCGGGCCTCAGAGGCAGAGGCCACCCGCTCTGCGGCCACCCTCCCCGGTCCCCAGGCCTGGCCCCCAGGCCCCCCCGTGTCTGAGCCGCAGACGGTAGCGAGCAAAGCTCCTTGTCTCGGGACACCCCGCCCGCCCCTCAGGACTGCTCACCGGCAGCTCAGCACCTCCTCTGGTTTCAGCATTTTCACCATCTCTATCTTGGGCTCGGTGCCCTTCTCCATGAGGCTCTTCAGCTTGCGCTCATAGGAGCTGTCGGGTGCCTTGACTACCCAGTCTCTCAGGAGGGTTGACCTCCGCTGGCCAAAGATAGTGTCCGGCAACGTGGGTTCTGCAATGCTTTGGCGACGGTACGGCATTGACCGCTGAGTGGACTCCAGGGCGATTGCATCCTTGATGTCTAGGTCTGAAATTGGACAGATGTCACCAGGGATTTAGATCCTGGTGGAGGTGAGGGGTGGGGTACCCAGGAAGGTGATGAGGTCTGGAAGACTGCATGGGCGTCAGACAATACTGTTCTGAGATATGGGGTCTTTTCAAGGCTTCTGTAGGTTCTCCTTCTCAGCGTTTGTTGAATCCTTAATCATCTTTCCCTCCCTCCTTTCTTCCCAACTCCCTCCTCCTCCCTCCTTTCCTTTATTTCCTTTTCTCAATATTATCTTCTCTGCCTCTTCAGAGGGAGTTCACCTAAAGGGAACTTTAGCCTAGAGGGGGTAGAGGAGATCAACTTTGACCTGGGGTTTCTGTTTTGTTTTGTTTTTTTTTGCTGAGGAAGATTTGCCCTGAGCTAACATCTGTGCCAGTCTTCCTCTATTTTGTACGTGGGATGTTGCCACAGCGTGGCTGATAAGTGGCATAGGTCCACACCGAAGATCCAAACCGGTGAACCCAGGCTCCTGAAGCGAGTGCGTGGAACTTAACCACTAGGCCTCAGGGCTAGCCCTGAGCTAGGTTTTTCAAGGACAAATAGTTTTTCAGATGAAAAAGGGAGAAAAGTATTGCAGGCAGAAAGAACAGCATGGATAGGCATTTATAACTGGTATGGTCAGTACAGAGAAAAGATTATCATTTTAAAAAATACGTTTTTCTAGCACACCAACAACCATACCAAATTTTATTAATCTTTGACTAGAATTTCTTGAGTTTTGCAGATATGCAATCATATCAGGGGAAAAATGAAAATATCTTCCTTCTAATATTTATGAAAATTATATGCTCTTCTTGACATAATGCATTTGACAGACTCTCCAAAACGATGTCAATAATGATAACGCAGGGCCGGCCGGTGCCGAGTGGGTAAGTTCACACGCTCCACTTTGGCAGCTGGGGGTTCGCAGGTTCGGATCCTGGGCGCAGACCTAGCACTGCTTGTCAAACCATGCTGAGGCGGCGGCCCACACAAAATAGAGGAAGGTGGGCACAGACGTTAGCTCGGGGACAATCTTCATCACACACACACAAAATAATATGACAATGATGCAGTCATGCTTCATTTTGTTTCTGATTTTAATTAAAATGATTCTAGCATTTCATCATGTAGAATGATGCTTATCACTATTTTGGGTAAATGTTTTACAATATTCAGCAGCTTCACCCCTAGTTTACATGGAGGTTTTATTAGTAACAATGGCTTGGTTCTATTTATTGCTTTCCCATCATCTACTGATATGATCATATGGTTCTTCCTTTATTTTATTGATGTAATAAATTATCCTGATATTGATAACCAAACCATTCCTAACCTACTGCAATAAATCCCACTTGGTCATGGTGTATTATTCATTTCATACATTAACATATTTGATATATTTTTATACATTAAGTCTATTTGCTAAAATTTTTAATATTTTTGCATCCATATTATTGTAAGATTGGCCTACGTTTTTGTATAATATATTATCATCAACGTTATGATAGCTTGTTAAATTAGTGTAGAAGTGTCTAGATTTTAAATGGTCTGCAGTAGTTAAGTAACATTGGGATTATTTGCTCTTTAAAGGTTAGATAGAACCTGGTGTGAAACCTTTCGTCCTGGTGCCTTTTTCAGTGCTCCTTATTGTATCAATTTTGATAATTTATAGTATGATAGGAAATTTTTCATTTCTGCTGGGTTTTCAAATTTATTGTATAGAGATGCATGTAGTATTGTATTACAATTCAGTTGATGTATTTCTTCTCTTTGCTTGCTTGTCCTTTCTCATACAAAATCTTATATGTTTTTACTCTCCTTTTTAACAAGGCTCATGATAACTTCACATTGTCTGTCGCTTCCTCCGGCCTCAGTGGGCCCTGTCTGACATGGAGTTTCCCCTTGGGAGCTGGAATAGATGGGGATCCCTGAATCGCAGCCTCTAGAACTGGGGCTGGCCGGGTGGAGGCCCCTCTCGGGCCTTGCAGTGTGCGCAGATGGAGCGCAGCACGTGTGGGCGCGGCCTGCTTTTTCAAAAGGCTGGCTTCGAATGTATCCTTTTAACTATTTTTTATCTTGTATTTCTTTAATCTCAGCTGGTATTTAGTGTATTAATTCTTGCTTCATCATATTAATTACTTCTATTCTTATAAGTTAATAAAAGTCTTCTTTTTTAATTTTTTGTTTTATAAAGACAGGAACCATTACTTTTAGTTCTTACTGTAAATTTTCTTCTGAGCATAGATTTTGCCTTCATCCCATAGGTTTGGTATGAAACAGGCTTGTTTTCATTAGTTTTTTCTTTGCTATAAGGGTATTTTAGGAGCATGTTTCTTAATGTTCGACTGTTAAGTTGGGGGTATCTTTTAATTTTATTTCTAATTATTACTTTAGGATAATGTAGATGATCCTAAAATATTTATTTTTTTGAGTGTTTCTGTTTTCTTTGTGGGGCTACATTGATTATTTTTGTAAATGTTCTTTGGTGATATAAAAATGTCTGTTCTCTATTCAATTATAATGTTATTGTTTGTTAATTGCATTGATAGGTTCGTCTATGTACTTCCTATTATTTTCTATTTAATCTATCTATTTGGTTCTGAAAGAAGTGTATTAAAATATCCCATTGTAACTATATTTTAATCAGGTTCTGCTTGCTTTTCTAAACATTTATCTGTTTAGCTGCTATATTTTTTGGTGCGTGTAGGTTTATGGTTATTATTTATTCTCTTTACTGTTTTAAAATATCCCTCTTTTACCCTCTCTGTTGCTTACAGCCTTAATTCCACCTCATCTGCTGGCATTTCTTATCTCTTTGCCTATCCTTTTATTTTCAATCTTTCTATATTACCTTGTATTAAGTGTGTATCTAGATTTTGATTATAAACCAATCGTTTCCATATTTGGTGCCTCTGCTCTCTTCTAGACCATTTTCTGCAGATGAAGGGACACATGGCTGAGAAAGTCCTTCAGTATTTCTAAATCTGCAAGTATCGTTTATTCCTTATGACAGTGACTTACGTGTGGGCTCGGGACAGGATTATGCAATTGTAGGTCTTCACTCTTGGCAGTCGGTAGGTGCCATTTCACTTCCAGGTTGATTCTAGTGTCTTTTTCCTTTGTAAGTAAATTGTGCTTCCTGTAAGCTTGCAAGCTTTCATCAATAAAGTTTGGGAATTTTACCAGAATAAGTCAGGGAGAATGAGTCTAGAGCTCCTACAGTTACATAAATGGAGGGACAGCAGCCTGGAGAGAGGCTGTGACTTGCCCAGGTCTCATGAGTTAGCGGCTTAATTGGGATTTTTTTTTTTTTTTTTTGGTGAGGAAGATTGACCCTGAGCTAATATCTGTTGCCAATCATCCTCTGTTTTGTATGTGGTATACTGCCACAGCATGGTTTGAGGGGTGGTATGTAGGTCTGTGCCTGGGATCCGAACCCCCAAACTCTGGGCCACCAAAGTGGAGAGTGCGAACTTAACCGCTACACCACTGGACTGGCCCCTTAATTGGGAGTCTTTATGTCCAGTATGTTGTTCTGAACTGACAGCTGGCCCCTAATAGGGTGATAGGGTCAGATGGCTTTAGCAGTCCCTGTTTGTGCATGGTGGAAATTGATGCTATGTTTCAGAAAAATCACGAGCTGCACATCTTGACACAAATGGGAAATCCCTTGGGGAGAGGGCCGTAGGCTCTCCTGAGGCATCTGATCCTCTTCGGGGTCAAGGCAGGGCTCACGTAGGAAAGAATAGCAGTGTAAATGGTGATGATAACTATACATGTCAGCTAACATCTGTTGAGTGAGTTGTGTGCCAGGCAGTGTGCAAGGGGCTTTCTAGGGAGGGGGCACTACAGTCTCGCAACCGTGTCATGTCCATTTAAAAAGTGAAAAAGTTGAGGATCAGAAAGATTTAGTCATGTGCCCAAGATCTCATAGCTAATTAGTAGTGGGTCCAGGAAGATGTGAACCCAGGTTGTCAGTGCCTTTGTCTGGGAGCCTGTCCTGGCTACCATCTTGGACAAAAAAGCCCCCCATTCCTGAGTTTGTGGCTGAACAGAGAGGTTAGATTTCTGGTGGGCTGTGTTTGGGACTCCAGGACTGACTCTGTACTCATGGAGACGGAGGGGGTGATTGCCCTCCAGCCCTCAGTGTTAGGAATGCACCCTTGCCCTGGCATCAACAGAATGCCCTAGGCGTAGGTGGCCAGGGAGAGAAAGCCGAAGGAACTCCCATTTCCGTCTAGCTGCACAGACTTTGTCAAGATTTGCTTTGGAAATACATTCCAAATGCTTTCCCAGGATCTTTTACTGGCCATAGTCAGAGTGACCTTTTTGAAATTAAAATCCAACTTGGTAGCTTCCTTCTTAAAATTTTTCAGTGACTTGCCATCACATTCGATCAGGTTTAGGTTTTGGAAAGGCCGATCTGAGACTTCTGCTTTCAGCCCAGATGGCATAATAGGGGCTGCATTTATCCTTTCACCTTGAGCAGTCAAAGAGTGGGGCCTGAAAACAGCAGTTTTCAGACATTGGATAACAGGCAACAAGGGCAGTGAGCCTTGAGAGGCGGACAAGTGAGGTGAGCCCATGATGGCCCCGCCAATGGCTGGAAAAGGCTTCCAGGCAGTGGCATGGGTGAGGGAAGGGTGGGCAGAGCCTGGTGGTGGCCCTGAGCTGGGAAGGAGAGCAGACCATTTAGATGGGCCAGGGCAGCTGGAAGTCACAGGGCAGAGAGCCAGGAGAGAGTGGCATGGAGCTCTCAGGAACTCTCCAAAGGCTCCTCTCTGCTGAGGACTAATTAGCACATGCAAGAGAGGGAACGACACAGCACTGGTAGCCACGACCACTCAAAGAGCATTGTGAATATACTCTGTGTGCTCAACAAGGCTTGAGCCTGTTAAGGAGAGTCACAGAAGACTAAAAGTCACCCAAACTGAAGTTCTAGAGATGAAACTACGCTGCCTGAAGTGAGAAACACATTGGATGGGATCAACAGCTGACTAGGCATTGCAGAAAAGACTAGTGAATTTGAAGACAGAGCAACAGCAACTATCTAAAATGAAACACAAAGAGAAAAATTGGGGGAAAAAACCCCCAGTGAGCTGTGGGACTTCAAATATGTGTAATTGCAGTGCCCGAAAGAGAAGGGAGAGAGTGGAGACTGAAAAAAAATATTTGAAGAAATAATGGCTAAAAATATTCCAAATTTGATGGAAACTATAAGGCAAGAATCTCAACTAACGCTAAACACAAGAAACATGAAGCAATTGACACTGGGGCGGATCATAATCAAACTGCTTAACAAGAAAGGCTTCAGGGCCACCCTGCAGCCTCGTGGCTAAGTTTGGCGCACTCTGTTTTGGCTGCCTGGGTTTGCAGATTTGGTTCCTGGGTGTGAACCTGCACCACACGACAACCATGCTGAGGTGGTGACCCACATACAAAAAAGCAGATGTTAGCTCAGGGCAAATCTTCCTCAGTGAAAAAAACGCAAAAAACAAACAAAAGAACCCCCAAGAAAAACAAACACCTTCAGAGAAGGAAAAAGATACATCACAGAGGAACATTAATCAGGACAGCCAAGTTCTCACTGGAAACACTGCAAGCTGGAAGACAGAAGAGTGTTTCTGTAAGGTACTGAGAGAAAAAAGCTTGTCAATCTAGAATTCTATACTCAGCTAAATTATCTTTCAGAAACAAAGGTGAAATAATGGCCTTTTCAGACATACAAAAGGTGAAAGAATTTATCACCAACAAACCCACACCATAGGAAATATTAAAGGAAAATCTTCAGGCAGAAGAAATGAATCCAGACAGAAATCTGGGCCTGTGTAAAAAAATGAAGAGCCCTGAAAGTGTTAACTGTGTGAGTAAACATAAAAATCTCTTTAAAAGAGAGTTGCTTAAAGTAAAATTAATAACAACATATTGTGGGGTTTATAACGTAAGAATAAATATGATGTGAGGTGGTAGCAGCATGAAGGTTGGGACAGGAGAAGTAGAAGCATGCTCTCGTTGGTCCTCACGTTCTACATGAAGCGAGAAGGAAGGAAGGTGGGACAAGGCCAGGATGGATCCTGCACACTCTGGGCAACCACAGAGATGGCGCAAAGGGGTTATAGCTCGTAATCCAGCAAAGGAGATGAGCCTGAATCACAAAAACACTCAGCCCAAAGGAGGACAGAAAAAGAGGAAAGGGGAGCAAAGAACAGGGAAACAAGTTAGAAACTAACAGGTTTAAACTCAACCACCTCAGTGATCATATTCTGTGTCAATGGTCTAACCATCCAAAGGAGAAGGTTGAAATTGCCAGAGTGGATTTAAAAATCAAGACTCAATCATCTGCTGCCTAAAAATTCAGTTTAAATAAAAAGACACAAACAAGTTAGACAGGCCAACGTGATAGCCAAGAGGAGGAGAGCTGTGGGGCCTTTGATAGTGGAGGAAGATTGGGAATAAACTAAAATAATAGGAGTGGAAATGGAGAGGAAGGGAAAGAGATGAAAGACACAAAGATGGTGCTGTCTCCAGGACCCAGTAACTGGTCATGAATGGTAACTGGTGATGAGGCGTAACTGGTCACAAAGGGTAGCTGGTTATGAGGGGTAACTGGTCATGAAGGGTAGCTGGTCATGGGGGCAACTGGTCATTAGGGGCAACTGGTTGTGAGGGGTAACAGCTCATGAGGAGTAACTGGTCATGGGGGAAACTGGTCATTAGGGGCAACTGGTCATGAGGGGTAACAGCTCATGAGGAGTAACTGGTCATGATGAGTAACTGGTTATGAGGGGCAACTGGTCGTGAGGGGCAACTTGTTGTAAGGAGTAACTGGTCACGAGGGGCAACTGGTCATGAGAGGTAACTGGTCATGAAGAGTAACTGGTTGTGAGGGGTAACTGGTCATGAAGGGCAACAGGTCATGAGGGGTGGTGGCAGAGGCGACTTCCAACTGGGGCCACGCTCTGGGCCAACGCTAGGCCCTGAGATGGTGCATACGAGGGGGCGTGTGGATCTGTGGAGCCCGTAGACACTAACATTGGGAGTTGGGCATGTAGAGGGAGCCTAGGAGAGAGGGCTCTCTGGAGATTTAGATTTGAAATCATCAGACGGTGGGTAAAGCCATATGTTTGAATAGAGTCAGCCAGGAAAAGTGTATAATGGGATGACAATGGCAGTGCTAATCAGAGGGGAATTCCCGAGGGGAAACTTTGGTATGGGAGGAGGGAAAAAAGGAAGGGTGGTTAGTAGCGACTTAGAAACATATGAGGTTAATAAATTAAATGGGAAAATATACAGAGAAGCCTATGGAAAATAGACAAAGCAGGGAAAGAAGCCCACCAAACTGGAAAATTCTGCATCCTTCGTTCATAGAAGTGAGGAGACGCAAGACCACAGCTGTAGCTTAACCATCTGGTTTCTCTCACTGCCTTGGGTCTGGTTGGGCCCACCTAAACGTTGTGCTGGGGGGAGGACAAGGACTCCACACTCTTCCTTGTGGGTTGAGCCCTCAGAGGGGACTGAGGGGGCAGTGACAAAGGAAGGGGGGCACAGATGAGATGCCCTCGGGGGATTCACGGGGGAGAGGCCGTAAAGGAGAGAAAGGAGCCGCTCACCGTGTCAGTGTGGCAGCAGGCTGCTGCCCCCGGATGCAGCAATAAGATAGTCAGTGGAGGGCCAGGGATGGCATCTCAGTGATTTAAGGGGAGTGAAGGGAAATTTTTGTGAAAATGAAGTGAGATGCTGAAAGTGAGCCTGTCTGCTTTGAAAAGCGAACACTGGAGTGGA
Organism: Equus przewalskii; assembly: GCF_037783145.1. NCBI lineage: Eukaryota > Metazoa > Chordata > Mammalia > Perissodactyla > Equidae > Equus > Equus przewalskii. The sequence continues at coordinate 2,370,918 of NC_091833.1, read as the reverse complement.
GTGGTCACTGTTCTTTCTTTTAGCTTTGAGGTTCTGGAGCCCGAGACAGTACAGTTCATTCATTCAGGACACTCACAGTGTTTTGCCGATTTTGATTTTGTGGCCATCACAACACTGAAAACATGGAAGAGCGGGAGTTGTGACTGCGTAGACAGTGTCACATTCCAGTCCTAGAGGTGGTGGGGGATGTCGCCCCCAGGTCACACAGAATTGTGGTGTTGAGAGTGGAAGGGGCTCACTCTGCAGACAGGGAATGCAGGACGCCCACGGGGTCTGGTTCTTGACAAGGATGCCAGTGATTCGGGTGCTGAGTGGGGCTGGGGGAGGCTAGACCCTGATATCTCGGTCTAGCATACTCTTCCTCGAGCTGCCTTATCTCCTCTTGGACTCCTGCTGTAGCCTTAACTGGCTCCATGCCCTTCCTGGGGGCTGTGTTATCTTAAACTTGACTCCCAAACCAGATCCTCCCCACGCCTTTTGGGCCTCCTGTCAGCCTGCACAGGAAGCTCCCCCTACTGCGTCCAGGCTCAGCCCTGCCCCAGTCCTGGGTGCCACACCTGGCCGCCCAGCGGCTTCCTGGGGTCCGAGCTCCAGATGCACTTGGGCTGCGCTGAGCACCTGCTGCCCCCCAGTGGCCACTGGCTGTGTTAGATCAGGAAAGAGAACTGCTGTCCAACAGGGTGGCTTTGATTGGGGGAGCTCAGGAGACTGCAGAGGACCAAGTGGCTGCTGAGTCAGCCTGCCCGCTGGCATCCTTGTGCGCGAGGTGAAAAGAATTATTTAGTCAACTGGTATGAGAGTTTCTCTTAGGGAAGGAACTGCCTTTGTTTGGGAAAATACCTGGCTAGACGACTTTGAGTGTGGAAGGAGACAGTGAAACAAAGCGATCCCTCCAGGTGAAAAGCCAGCGGGAATGGGTGGGGTGGGGAAGGCAGAGGCTGGAGGAGAGGAGAGGAGAGGAAGAGGGGGAGTGGGAGGACCAGGACTAGAGTGAGACAAGGAGGTGCCCGGGGACAGATTTAAGGAGGTGCTGGCCGTCAGGCTCACCCAAGTACAGTGTCGACACCTGAGCCTGAGTGCCTCCTTTAAATCCTGTGCCCTGGGTGCCTGGCTGGGCTCACTCTGGCCTGGGTCCTGGATTTGAGCAAGACATCTGGAGGCTGCCCCTGCAGGGAAATGTGGGGGTCTCCTGGCGGCAGGGGACAAGGACTTTGAAGAACAAGACGGGCTCATAATCGATTTCTGATTTGTTTGCTGTATGACTCTGGATGTGATTCTTTCTCTTTGCTGCCCCCACCCTTCAGTAGAGTCTGCGTACACAGGCTTCGTGTGAGAGGTGTGGGGAGAAGCGAAGGAAGCATGCTCTGTGTCTGGTTGGCAGGGGCGGGGAGAAAGGAACAGTGTAGAAAGCGATGTGAGACCTACAGATGCTCAGGGTCCCAGCAGACCAGGACTTTGGAGCCAGATGTGACTCTAGAGTCACAGGAAACTGGAGAGAGTTGTGGGGCTTCCTGCAGGGCATAAGTCCATCTAGCTTTGCTTTTTTAAATAACCGTTTGTTTTGGAGTTTAGATTTACAGAAGAGTTGCAAGGATGGTGCAGGGAGCTCCCGTGTACCCTTCCGTCAGTTTCCCCTGACGTTAACATCTTACATAAACAGGGTACATTTGTCAAAACTGAGAAATTAACACTGGCACATTATGGAGCCTTTTTGGATTTCACCAGTTTTTCCACTAAAGTGTTATTCTATGATCAGTCCAGGACCCTGAACTGCGTGTAGAGCTGGTCATGTTTAAATCTGACAGGTGTGACGGCAGTGCGCTTACACTGGCTTTGGTGTCTTACATGAAAAGGAGAAAAGATTTTCTTGGGCACAATGGGGACATCTTTGTACAGGAGAACTGCAGCCCCTGCTTGAAGGCTCTTGCCCACACTTCCTTTGGGTTAATGGAATCGCTTCCAGAATTCTCTTTGACCATATCCCTCCACCCCAGAGGCCGGGCACAAGAAGCGTACCTGTTTCTCCAACGGCGCGGTCCGGCCCTCCTGAGAAGTTCAGCACGTGTTTACTCAGAGTCACCACTCGCTGACAGTGTTGAGCACACTCTGTGTCAGGCTGAGTGCTTTCCACGCCTCATCTCACTAACGCGCCGCAACTGTACTATGAGGTAGGTCATCTTATTGTCCCATTTTATAGATATGAAAACTGGACCCCAGAGATGGCGTGACTTGCCCAGGAATTATACAACTCTGAGCTCAATACAGAGTGTGGAGCCAGGACTCGAACCCAGGCCGTCTTGGGAGGTTGGGATCTGGCAGAACCTGAGCCGACCTCTTCTTGGGGAGGAGCAACACCTGGCAGGTTTAAGGCCAGCAGGTGTGGTTCCTTCTGTAACTGACAATGTCACAGTACCTAAATCAATTAGATAATTGGGACGCAGAAGGTTGATGTCACCAAAATGGCTTCAGGAACCTGGGTACACTATGCTGGCTTCTGAGAAGAGCACATGCATGTGTGGGCCAAGCCTTGACATCCCCTTGCCTCGTGTCCAGGCGACATCCAGCTCGCAGTGTGATCCCTAAAGAGCCATGGAGGGCTCCTGCGTCCACAGTGGCTGGGTTGATGTGGATGCTACTGCCCTAAGAATGGTGTGAGCTCTTGGTCCCTCTGAGAGGTGGGGGATGAGGGGGGACAGTTCCCGGTCCTGGGGCCAGGATGCTTTCCTCACCAGATTTCCTGGCGCTGTCCCTGGTGTAGTTGCCCGGGACTGTGCTGAGGCGTTTTCCCTTTGGCTCCGCTCCGTAGGGCCTTCGGTACCTGGCGGAGTTCTCCTTCTTGGTGCTTTGCCCTGTGGCCTTGGAGGGGAGCGGAGAGAAGGATGTACAGGAGCGCGCGCCTTCCCCCGCGGCGGGGGCTTGTCGGGCGGGAGCTGGATGGGGCAGGTGATTACTGTGAGCGTTAGTCTGGGGCAGGAGCGGAGCCTAGAGCCTTAACACATTTTTAAAAAGTGGCCAGTGTGCAGGAGCGGGGTGGGCACCCCTCGGCAGCGTGGGGAGCTGGGTGCGGGTGGGGCGGGCGGGACGCCGAGCGGCTGTGTCACCTGGTCAGAGAACGACACCTGGCGGTTCCCTCCCTGGGGCTTCGGGACGCTTTTGCCTTTCTTTTCTTCCTTCCCCCTTGCTTTAAAAGGTGTCGCCATCTTGGGCTTGTGCTTCTGAAAGGACAGGGAAGAGGGCGCTGTGGCTGCCCCGCGGGGTGCAGACCACCATCCGCCTCCAGAGCGGCGATGGGACGCTCCCCTGAGTGGGCTGCCCCTCCCTCCACCCCACTCTGGTGCTCCTGTCCTCCCCTCACTGTCCCTCTGCCTCCAGGCATCCCTGGTGGCCATGTCATACCGCACCCAGAACCATGTTCTAACCCCCAAGGCTGGTTGTCCCTCTCCACCTCAGAATCCATCACTAGCTCCCTGTCACCCCCCTGCAGGGCCTACCCCCAGCCTGGCAGGAACTCCTCCCAGCCCCTGCGTGGCAGTTCTAGCTGTGACTTCCCTGCCATGGCCTCCAGTCTGGAGCCACAGGAAGGCTGCCCTGTCTTTGAGTCCAGCCAGGACTCTCCCTCTGTCCCCAGAATGCCCTCCTTGCCGCACCCCCACCCCATCCTGTCTTCCCAGAGCTGTCATCACAGCTCACCTGCCTTTCTCCGCCCCGTGCTCCTCGCGGCCTGTCTAGGGCTGGCGTGCGTGCCTTGCATGGACTTCCCTATGCCCTCCTGGCCTCACCTGCCCGGGGAAGGCAGGCAGGAGCACGGGCTCACTAGGGAGCTCCAGGGTCTGGGGACAGGGACCCCCGGGCCAGTATCTGAAGCATCTTGGGGAAAAGCCGAATGGACTGGGTCTCCCCTCCGCTGTGCCGTGGGTGGTTGTGGGGAGATGAGGGCCGAGCCTGGTCTCCAGGTCAGGCGGCCGGGCTTGGGATCCCGTCTGTTGTTTAGTGGCCGAGCAACCTTGGGCACGTGACAGCTCTCTCTGTGGCTTGTTTTCTTATCTGAAGATGGGGACAAGAGTGGGACCTACCTCACAGGGTTACTGTGAGGAATAAATGAGTCACCGTGTGGAAGTGCAAGCCTTCCACGAATGTTGGCTATATCCTGTGGGGCAGAAGAAGTGTTTCGAGGAGCCAATCGGGTGTGTGGGAGAAGCTGCCCAAGGCGTGCTTGTGGCCGTCTAAGGAGGGGGCGCTGGTCGACCTCAGGGTCTTGTTTGGCTTAGTGAGGAGATGGGGTGCAAGTTGGGGGCAGGGCTGAACCTTCAGGCTGAGGAGAGAGGCTAAGGCCAGCTTCTCCAGGGGTGCCTCCTCCTGCCTTCCCCCTACAGCCTCAGCCTCTCCTCAGGAGTCACCTGAGTCCGAGACCTGCCGGGGGCGTCCCCCTCTGTCTCAGGAGCTTCCTTTAACACCCAAATGATTCTTGGAGAGATCACAGTGCTTGAAGACTTAACTGCATTTTCAATTTAAATTTGTTCCCTCCCTGGGTCCAAAATTATTTACAATAAAAGTCACATATAAGGTAAAGCTGTGAGCACATTATTGGAATATAACCCTTGCGAGGAGCCACGGGACCACACGTGTTCATTGCAGATGTGGATATAATTTCTGTAATTGACACTGAGCTCTGAGCGACCCAGCAGTCAAGCCCTTACCCCTTCCAAAAAGTGGGGGGTGGGGGTGCTATCTGTCAATCTTAGCACCTCAGTGTAAGATGTGTCTCAGCACTCTGATGGAATGCACACTCCAGATCCGACCGTAAATGATAAGGAAGCACATAACAGCACGGAGCTTTCCTGAAAGGCAGCGAGTGATGACCTGGGCGAGGCAGAGACCGCAGAGGTGGCTGTGGGAGTCAGCCCCACACGGCCGTGAGCTGGGGGACTGGATAGATCGGAGTTTGAGCCCTGGCTTGGGCTTTAATTAACTCCATGAGCTCAAGCAAATTACTTCTCTTCCCCTCAGCTTCCTGGTCCTCAAGCGGGGGCTCAGAAGGGCGCCTGCCTTGCAGCCTCAGGGGAGCGGTCGACGCGGGACCTCACTGCAGGGCTGAGCACAGGGCCCAGCACGCAGGAAATGCTTAAGAGAGGTTAGCGTCATCATTCGTAAGGCCATTTTTCACCCATTTTCCTCTGGGGGCCGGGGGATTCAAGGTCAGGTGGCATCTCCTATGGAGGAGACCACTTTCCAAGGGCACGGCTTGATTCTCTGTAAGGGGGACTCTGGGGGAAACAGAGGCAAAATTGGTTGCCATACTTCCTGGAGAAAGAGGGAAGCATGGTGCTATAGACTGAATGTCTGTGTCCCCCAAAATTCATATGTTGAAATCCTAACTCCCAATGAGACAGTGTTAGGACGTACGGCCTTTGAGAGGTGACTAGGTCATGAGCTGGAGCCCCACGAATGGGACTAATGCCCTTACAGAAGAGGCTCCAGAGAGCTCCCTGGCGCCTTCCATCACGGATGGGACAACGATAAGGAGCTGGCTGTGAAGCAGGAAGAGACCGTGCCAGCTGGCACCTTGATCTCGGACTCCCAAGCCTGTAGAACTATGAGAAATAGATTTGTGTTGTTTATAAGTCACCCAGTCTGTGCCGTTCTGGTTTGACAGCCTAAATGGACTAAGACCAATGGGTTAGAGCTAGTTCTGATGCAGCGGAGAAAGGAGGAGCTCCGTAGGAGCCCCAGTGGAGATAATGGCAGTGATGACTGAGTGCCCTGTGACTCTGGAGCCTTAAGGAGGACAGGAGTATCTGGGGACAGTGGGAAGGACCCATCCTGCCAAGCCTAGACGCTACTGCCCCTCAGTCCTTCTCGAACACCGACCAAGACGACCTCAACATTTCCCTCACCTTGACTGAACTAGACAGGTTTCATCCTGACTCTAGGTCTGTCATCTTCCTTTTCTTTTCCCTTAGAAAACTTGCACTGTGAATTCGTTCTCTGCCCCTTAGAGATGTAAATGTTTTCCTAGCCTCTTGCCAGTTTTAAAATCCAGGAAAGTTTTCCTCAAGGACCTGGGAGCCATCCCTTTAAAATGTAACCATCGCGAAGGATAGGGCCCTCTCCCAGCCTCCTGGGGCAGGAGCGTAACCACATAAGCGACAGTTAGTCAACAGGACGGCCTCGCCACACTGGCGGCCTCCCCTCACACCTCCGGTGCTTTTCTACTAGTTCACCCGGTGCTTGGAGACCCTCCTGCCTTTTGTTTCCCGGGACTCGGGGTCCCTCCCTCCCTGCGGCAGCCTGGGATGGAGTCTTCCTCCCAGCATCCTTGGCAGTCACACCTGGAGACCTTGATGCTTCTTCCCCTGCCTCCGCGCCAGCCACTCCAGCACCCGCGTGAGGTCGGACATCCGCCTCTCCTCAGCGGTCCTCCACATGGACTTCCTCTCTGAGGGCATCGGGTCCCTCGGGTCCTCGGGTTTCTCTGACATTTTGGCGTCTTGCTTGTGCCTTGGGCAGGAGGTGGCCTACACTCACTTGGTGGACTGTCTGCCTCTGCTTGCTGGCCGGGTGACCCAGACGGGAGGGTGTGGCCTCTAGGGTGAACTTCAAGGGCGGAGTTGGGCCAGCGGCTGGGATATTGGTCTTAAAGGCTGGGAGGTCTCGGGGGTGATTGTGAGGTCACTGTGGGCTGGCCCTTGGGCTCAGAGTGGAGTGGGACACTGGCTTCCCCACATGGCCACTGCCCCTCTCGCCTGCACACTGCCACTGCCTCCTTTACGGCCCCTCCACCTCCACTTCCACAGATATCTTCCTAAAACAGAGGTCAGCTCATGTCACTCCTGCTCTCAAAGACCTTCCATGGCTCCCTGTAGCCTATAAAATAATCTAAATTTCTTAGTTTGGCATCCAGGCTTTCCACAATGTACTCTAATTAGAATGAAGCTTTTAAAGGCTCAATTACTTCTATATTCATTAAACAAGTAGCTATCAGATGCCTAGTATGTGCCAAGCATGGTGCTGGGACTCTAATGCAAGATAAAAACCTAGACTTCCTAAACGTATGGGTCAGTGGGAAAGACAAGACAGTCAAATAATCATTCTGTGAATCCATAATGACAAATGAAGATGAGTGCTCTGAAGGAAAGGAATGTAATTCTCTGAAAGCCTGTGACCGCAAAACTAGACTTGGATTGGGTGATGAGCTTGGAGCTAAAGGGTAAGTAGGCTTCCACAGGGCTCTGGGCCAGAGGGATGAGCATGTGCAAAGGCCCTGAGGCAAGATGGAAGCATGGTACACTCGAAGAACAGAAGTCCAGGGTGACTAGAGTACCAGGTAGTGAGAAATGGTGCTGGAGAGGTGGGAAGAGGCCAGACCAGACAACCTTGGAGGTCACAGATTTGCTCAGATTGGGAAGGAAAAGGAAAACAATAAAGGGATTCAAACAGAAGGGACAGAGTGACATGAGCAAGCTTCCTTTTTTGCTTTAGTAAACTTTTATTGAAGGAAACTCTGTATACAGAAATGTGCCAGAATCACAAATGAAGACCTCTGTGTAACCAGTACCCAGAATTCCCTCTTATGGCCCCACGAGTCACCACCTCCCTCCCAGGGTAAACACTATCGTAACTTCTAACTTCATAGATTTGTCTGTTTGAGTTTTACATAAAAGAATCAAACATGCATAGTCTTTTGTATCTTGTGTTCATTCATTTTATAATATATTTTCAGGATTTTAGCAATGAATTCATTTAGACTTTGAGTATGTGGAAATGTCCTTCTTTTACCTTCATTTTTGCAGAAAGATTTGTTGGATAACAGAATCCTTGGTTAGCAGTTTTTCAGCACTTTGTAACATCATTTCACTGCCTTCTGCCTCCATCGTAGGTATGGAAAGTCCACTGTTAATCGTATTGTTGCTTTCCCAACATGAGTCATTTTCTCTCTGTTTTTGTCTCTCAGCTGTTTCTTATGATGTGTCTACATGTGGATCTTTTTGTATTTATCCTACTTGAGTTTTGTTAAACTTTTTGGATAGGTATTTAATGTTTTCCATCAGATTCTGGAAGATCTTGGCCATTTTTCTTCCAATATTTTTTTCTGCCCCTTTCTCTTTCTATTTCTGGGACTCCCATTATACATCTGTTGACATGCTTGATGTCCCACTGATTTCTAAAGTTTTCTTCAATAATTTTTTCCCTCTCTCTTCAGATTGAATAATTTCTATTAATCTATCTTCAAGTTCACTAATTCTTTCCTCTGCCATATATAATCTGTTGTTGAGTCTTTCCAGTATAATCTTCATTTCAATTGTAATTTTCAACCCCAGAATTTCCATTCCTTTTTAAAAAAATTTCTCTCTCTTAATTAAGGATCTCTCTCTGTTGATTCATTGTTGTCATATTTTCATTTAAAAATTTAGACATAGGTTACTTTAATTCTTTGACTATATTTATAGCAGCTATTTGAAGTCTTGGTCTGCTAAATCCAACATCTGGGGACACTCAGAGACAGTTTCCATTGACAGCCAGTTTCCTGAGTGTGTGTCACACTTTCCAGTTTCTTTGCATATCTTGTAATTTTTTATTGAAAACTGGACATTAAAAAATATCATAGGAGCTTTGCCTTCTGATTCCCTTGTAAGGTTTATTGTTGCTGTTTTTTTCACTTGTTTCTTTGTTTAATAACTTATCTGGGCTCTGCGACTCAGACAGTTCCTCTCTGGGAGTCTGGGAATCCTGTCCTCCCTCTGGTTGGAGCCAGAGGTTTCTGATCAAGCTTTTTGTGTTCTTGTTTGTACATTTCAGCCTGGCTTTCTCAGCACTGTCTCTGGGTCTTCATAGATGATTGGACAGAACTTGTGCTGAAACCCCTTGGGTCAATGACCACCTGTCCTCTGCTGCTGAATCTGCATGTGGGAGCTGTATCAGTTATCTTACTGCTGTGTAACAAATCATCCCAAAGTTTAGTGGTTTAAAAGAAAAACGTTTATCCTCACACAGTTTCTGTGGTCACGATGCTGAGTGTGCCTTTGCTGGGCCCTCTGACTCGGGCTACAATCAGGGCATTGCAGATGTCTGAAGGCCCGACTAGGGAAGGCTCTAGTTCCAAGCTCCTCATCTGGTTGTTGGCAGGAATGGCTTCCTTGCAGTCTACTGAACTGAGGCCGTCAGTTCTTTCTTTGCTGGCTGTTGGCAGAAGGCCACCCTCAGTTCCTTGTGACATGTGCCTCTCCATAGGGAAACTCACAACACAGCAGCTTGCTTCATCAGAGCAGCAAGGGAAAAGAATCATTGTGAGAGTAAGAACAAGGCAGAATTCAGTCTTTTATAACCTAAATTTGGAAGTGACTTTCATCACTTTTGTCACATTCTATTTATTAGAAGCAAGTCACTATGTCAAGCCCACATCCAAAGGAAGGATTATACAGGGTACTAATACCAGGAGGCAAGGATCGATAGGAACAATTTGAGAAGCAGCCTATCACAAAGCACATTCAAAGTTCAGGCCATTTTCATGGGTTCCCTAGCTTTTTCTGCTGGGCTCCTTCTCATCCTCTGTGCACATGCACAGCCTCAGGCTCGGCCAGGAGTGTGCGGCTAGATCGGGCCCTTTGTAGTTTCTGTGGTGCATGTGTGCAGCTTTAGCGGGAATGTATTTGCCAGACCACAACTGCAACCTCGGTCTAGTGGAGCCCTTGGCCCTCCGGCTTTTCTGCCTTGGAGATTCTCGCTTAAATCACCATGCTGCCCAAAGCGGGTGCTGCTCACGGCTCCACCTCCAGTGAGTGCCCTTTAACCAAAGCAGAGACCCCGCGCACCCCGGCGGCCCCTCCCTGCTGACTGAGCTGGGAGGAGGGATGGGAGCAGCCTCAGGCTGGATGCCCAGAGCCTCGGTGTTGTACCAGACTTGTGCCGTATTCAAGCACACAGCCTGCTCCACTGGCTGCAGCCTCTGGTGGCCTCCAGAGCGCTGTGAGGTTGTTTTGGTCAATTTTACTTGATGATTGCTTTTTGGGGAGAAGAGTTACTGTCTCCTTGCTGAGCCATACACATACCCTTTATATAACCTTCTCTTTTCTAAGACTTCCTTTGCTGTCTTGAAATAGAATACATATAAAACTTTACCTATTTTTAAAACACATATTTTAAAAAGTTACTATAACCCGCTAAACTAATATAAAAGAGAGAAAAAACAATGCAGTCTCCCTGGGTAAATTTCAGTGTTTTAATGCTCGGTTACAACTAAAATAGAAGGCAACTCCCCAGATTTCCCAAATGCCCCTTATGGAATGGTACAACTGAGAGCCAACAAAATAATCAACTGTAATCAAGCAGGGATGGTTGGGGTGGGTGGGGGCTGGCAGGGTGCCGTTCCGTGGTCTGTCCCATTCCTCAGGGGAGGCCACGGTGGATAGGCATCAATACAGAGAGCGAGGGAGTGAGTGCGTCAGTGGACAGTACATGGGGCTCATGTCAGGCCTCTTCACCCCGGTTTCTCGTCCTCAAGTCTGCAGTAGCGATCCGTGGCCACATGTTTCTGGAAGCCCTGTTAGGGGCTGGGGTGGAGTGTGGTTACCAGAACTCTACCCTTGTGAACATACGAATTACCGCTTTCTTTCACCTGACAGCCATCATATCGTTTTGAAAGAGACAGAGGCCAAGCCAGCCAGGCCCCAGAGGATCGTCTTGTAGGATGGGAGGGAATTCACATCAAGGAGCATTTACAGATGTGTCCTTGGTGCAGGCACCATGCTGGGCACTGAGGGAGGAGGCTGCGGAGGTTACGTGGCGTCAGTCATTTCCTGGTGGAGACCCCGGCAGAGCCCGGTGGGCCCTGTGCTGTCCCCACGCTCCTGCCACTGCTCCCCTAGTGGTTTGGGTGAGTAAACACCACTCCAGTTGGAAGGAATGACCTAGATTGGTCTAAGCCAGTCGGCACACGGCATGCATTCCCCGGGCTGGACTGTTGGCGGGAGGGCCAAGCAGCATGGATCTGGAGCGTTTGCCAGGAATGCAAGGACACTGACCTCCTGGGAACGGCTGCGTGTTGGGATGGGAAGCCTGGAATGGTGGTGGTCATTTTGCTCTGATGCGGGATGGCGGCTGCCCCGAGGAGGAGCCCCATTCAAAGAGGAGGACAGAGCCAAGAGACTCACTGGGCGTGGAACCAGGGCCTGAGCTTTTCAGGTTTTTAATGTGTAACTCAGCTTGGATCGTGCTTCCCATGACATGCAATCGAAATCTTTCATGTGATACCAATAACTAAATCAGAGAGATGGTAATAGTGACATCACACAAGAGTGCTGTGGGAGCACAAGGGGGGCATGGTGAAGTCTGTTGGAGGGGATCAGAGAAGTCTCTGCCGAGGAAGTGCTCGAGCTAGGTCCTGAAGGATGCAGAGGACTTTGACAATAGCAGAATTGATTCCAGCTGGAGGGAAAGGCACTGGCTGAGGCGTGGAAGAGCCCTGGGGACAGGGAGTGCAGGGTGAGCTGGGAGCCAGAGAATGAAGGTGCTGGAACGCTTTGCTGCCATAGCAAGCTCGTTCATTTATTCATTCAATACGCAGTTCTTGAATGCTTGAAGCCCAGGAAGACAGTGTGCATATAGACAGACAGCATCACAGAGCACAGTCGCTGGCAAGCCTGGATCCCGAGTCCAGAGTTGGACTGGGATTGAGCTGAGGCTTAGGAGAAAGAAATGAAGCTTGGATATTGGGATGGAGTGGAGGGCAATATTTCCCCACCCCCACCACCAAATGGTACTTATTGAAACAAACCGCAAGACAATTATTGACCTGATGTTTGTTAAGGCCTTGGCGAAAAGATGTTAGAAGCAGTGGTGCAAAAGAAAGAAGTAGAAAGTGTGGTCAGGGGAAGATAGTTTTTTACGTGCTTTCTGCCATCGGAGCCGACGTGCAGTCCGGCCCTGCTGGCCCACCCCAGGCTTGCTCCTCTTGGTCTCAGAGGCAGGCTGTCTCGGGAACAGGAGGTGGGCGGGTGGAGAGGGATTGAGGCCCAGTGAACCAATGTGCACAGGAGCGCTGAACAGCTTCCTTCCTTCCCTAACGAGATCACGGCAGAGCCTGGGCAGCTGGACATTCTCTGACGGCAATGGAAAAGCCAAGAGTGCAAGACTCCTGAGGTGCTCCGGGTGTCCGAGCTAGAAACACTCTTGGAGGCACCCCGGGACTCGCTCTCATTTCTCAGATAGGGAGGAGGCCAAGGCCCAGGGAGCCCAAGAGACCTGCCCAAGGTCACAGCAAAATAGCAGGGGACCCAGAAATTCCATTAATGATGACAAGGCCTGGAATTGCATGCTACCCCCAAAGGCTTTCCATGTCTGTTGCACTAAGTCAGGGGTCTGGAATTCAAGGGCTGGGCAGGTGACAGAGAGGAGGGAAGCTGGCTCAGCGTGAGGCAGCGGGAGTGTGCGGCATGGAGTGAACTGGTGGCCATGTGGGAAGGGCAGCCCAGGGTGGCCAGATCTTCTGAATTTTTAAGAGAAGCCAGAAGTCCAGGTGTTTATGTGACATTAGTTGGAAACAAAGTTAAAAAGAAATGCTGATTGGACAAAACCCCCTGCCGGCCTCGGGCGTAGGGATGCCTGTGTGCGGCCTCTGCCCCCTGACCTCAGCACAGCCGGGAGGCGGGCTGGCCGAACGACAGGAGCTGAGATGGAGGTGGAGAGAGGGACAAACTCCATCCAGGAGTAGGACCCAGTCCTCCTGCCCCCAGCCCATGGGCGCTGTCGAGTTCCAGGAGAGAGGAGTCTGAGGAACCGGGCCCATCGGCAGCCACCCCTCCAGGGTCAGGGAGGCCTCGAGGGTTGAGATAGGACTGGACACATCTCCAGCTGTCCCGGCTCAGGCTGGGGATACAGGAGGGCGAAGCCACTGGGGTTTTCCCACGTGGAGCCGCACCGTTCCTGTAGAGATGGGCTGGCTGTCTTTTTTACTTTGTCCTCCTTTCCGGCATTTTAATACTCAGTATCATTGCAATACACAAGGGCCGCTTAAAATATATATAATCTTATTAGCAAGAACCGCTTCCCTGCAGCTGGTCCAAGTTCCAGAGAACAGCCGTCGGTCCCCAGTCTCAGCAGGGCGTCTGAGGCGGGGGGCTCTGGCTCCCAGAATGCCACATCTGCCCTAGTTTTCGAGGACATACCACGCAAATGTCTCCATTAGGCCGCATGATAAATGTGCCGGGGAGTGGGCTGTGACTGACACAGCCAGAGCCCTGCAGTCCTTTGTCCTGGGAATGTCCGTCCTTTGCTCTGCAGGGCCCCAAGGAGGCTGCCGGCTTCCCAGGGGCCCAGGCCCGGGACTGGACAGCTCTGAGGGTGCTGTAAAACTCTGAGCACGTGGAGCTGGGAGACGGCTGCTCGGGGAGCCGGACGCCCGCGACGAGGCCCGCTTGCTCTGCTTCTCTTGGCTGTGTGACCTTGAACTTGCTGTTCGCCTCTTGACTCTCGCAGTGAATAGGACTCCGTTAGGGGTTACAAACCGGTGCAAGTGGTACTTGGTCCACAGATGTGTTTTATTCAGCCTGCAAAGTGTTTTATAAATAGGGGCAGTCCATAAAAAATAACAACTCAGATTTCTGATTTTTTAAATAAATTATCTGGTATGATTGAGCTAGCCCCACCTTCCCCCTTGAGATGGGGCATGCGCCATCTGCCTCCCTACTTGTCCCCTGAAGACATTTGAGTTTGCAACCCCTGGACCAGGCCGTAATTCTAACCACTTTACAAAGTCACAAAGTTATTGTCTCCCCCTCTCTCTGCTCTGGAGAAGTAAGATTCGTATCCCATTTTACAGGTTTGGAGCTCAAAGCTCAAAGACAGGTGGTGGCCCAGGCCCCAGGCTGTCTGGTTCCTGTGGTGGAGTTCCTGTGGCCTCACACCTTTTGACCCCCAAGTGCACTCTCCTTCCAGGCCCACACTAAGTGGGTGGCTGGTGCCCAGGACCCCCCCAGGCCTTGTTGCTAAAGGAGCCCTGACATTCCCCCCGTGGCCGCTGGGAAGAGAGGCGGGAAGGGCTGAGGGATTGTGGGGAAGGGCTGAGGGATTGGGGGCACGTGGGAAGTTCTCTAGCATGCAGGTCCCACGTTCCCCTGGGGACTAGAAGGTCACAGGTGACATCTGTGATGAGGGGTTTACAGAAAGGCTGGGCAGGGCAGTGGGCAGAGTGCAGGGCTGGGCATCAGGGGATAGACTGCGCCTGTTCCCTTCTCTGTGGCTTCCTGATTACACGACCACAAGGAAGTTGACATCCCATGACCTCCGTTTCCTCCTCTGTAAGATGGCACCAGTGTCAGCCTTGCTGCGCTCCTGGGGGCGGCGGGAGGTGCTCACGAGACAATCAAGGGCTCCGCAGTTGCAGAGGCTTGATTATCACACCATGGCCAAGAGTGCCGGCTCTGGAGGGGACTCCACCATGCCCCAGCAGTGTGCCTTTGGACAGGTTGCTTAAACTCTCTGGTCTAAGTTTTCTCTTCTGTAAAATAAAGCCAATTATGGTTCCTACACCAAGCAACGTGAGCATTCAATGAGCTATCCGGATAAAGTGCTTAGCACTGTGCCAGGAACACAGTAGGTCCTCAATAAGTGGCAGCCATGAGTACACATTCATGGACAAACACTTGGGCCTAGGATGAACAAGCGTGGGAGTGGTGTAGGAACGCTGATTGAACAGAATTATGGCCCTGGGAGGGCCAGACCAGGGGCCCAATGCAGGGCGATAGCGTAGAAACGGTGTCAGCCCCGTCCAGGCAGTGGCCTCTCCCTTCCTCCTTCAGCTGGAGGAGGGAGGCAGGAATCAGAAGGAGCAGCTCTGGGGCTTGGGCTCCTAGAGGCTTGTCCTGCCCTGAAGGATGGCTTAGGGCTCGTTCTTTTCTACTCCCTGCCTCTCAGAGGAAGCCCAGCCTGGAGGCCTGGCCCAGTGGGTGGACCGGGGAGGCGGGGGGCGGGGGCTGACCCTAGATGCTGGGCAACATCATCAAGTGGGGGCAGTTTAGGCCTGCCCGCAATAACTGGTCCTGCTCCCTACCCGGGACTGTCCGTTGGCAAGTCCCAGCCTCCCTCTGCTGTCCCAGCCCAACTGTTATCATCGTCATTTAAAGTGGAATAAATTCCTTCTCCCAGGGGAGCCTGGAAGGCTGTGTGGCTGCAGGGATGAGGCACAGGTGCACTGAGCCATGTGATGAGAGTGGCTTTCCTCTCTGTTGCACAGGAAGCGATCCGGCAGCACCTGGGATCGAGGAGCCCTGGATGTGGAGGTGCGTGCACAGGGGTGGGGAGGGGAGGCTGTGCTGACACCTGCTCTGAGGGACCACAGCTTCCTGGCTGTTTGACCCCATGCTACGTGTTTTGGGGAGATTCAGGCCGGCCAGCCCCAGAGGGAACGTCTCAGATGAGATCCTGGAGCTGATACAGGTTCTCAAGCTCTGTCATCTTCTGTGGCAGCCACTGTCTCGATGTTCACATGTGTTTTCTCATTTAATTCCCTCAACTAACTGGCAATGACAGCATTATCACTCCCGTGTCGTAGCTGCAGAAATCAAGGTTCAAGGAGCGTAAGCTGCTTGCGAGGGTCCCACCACTTGCAGACAGTGGAGCCCACGTCCCTCCCGCTTCTCAGGAACATGGGTGTTAGCCTCCTGCATCGATGAAGAGGCTGAACTAAAGGAGAGAAGCAGCAGTCCCACAGCAAGGTGCTGGTGGGCTGGGGATGGAAACAAGCCCTCAGCCTGGAGTCCGCTGCCCTGGAGCTGCGGAAGGGTCTCCTGGTGGAGCCACTGGGCCCTCTTTGCAAAGCTTCCCCCAGGTGCTGTCTCCATTTCTCTCTCCCAGAGGTGTCTCCTGCCGGCCGCCACAAAGGCTAAGGACAGCAGGGCTTCCCTGCCTCTGGCAGGGGCTGGAGGAGTAAACTGGGCACGAGTGTGGACTCCGAACAGATCACCGATTCGAATCCCAGCTCTGCCACTTGGCGTCTTCGGCTAGTAAACCAACAGCAACCAACAACACCTTCTAGGCCTCCCTGTCCTCATCCCATCTGTAGATCGTTGGGAAGTTGCTAAGGCAGGCCGTGCCAGCGCAGGGCTGCAACAGCACCCGCCCGGCTAGAAAAAAAAAGTGCGGCTCTTGCTTGGTGCATGTGAACAGCCCGTGGGGTGGCAGGCTGAACACAGGCCGGCACCCCTGGCCTTCCCGCTGAGTCTGAGTTTCCTTCCCTCTGCTCAGTTTCTTAGCACCCATCACCTCCGGTTCCACGTCTGGGGTTTTGGGGTGTCCGAGGAGCTCCTCGGCTGCCCCACACATTCATCCTCGTGTGCAGCAGCACACACGTCAACACACGAGTCTCCCTCCGTCTTGGGGACCCCACGGCTGTCGGCTCCTCCCCGTGTTCTCACAGCCACACTTATGTCCTCCCCACCCTTGCTTCTGTCCTCGAAGCTTTGCTGGAATCCGCGCAGGTCTCAGTCGTGCCCTGGGGACAGGACCCTTCCCATGCCCCAGGGGCTCCTCAGGGCGCCTTTGCCCCTGCAGCAGACACCTGGCCATGTCTGGAGACATTTTGGTTGTGACAGCTGGGGGAAGGTGTGTTGCTGGCGTCTAGTGAGTGGAGCCCAGGGATGTTGCTAAACACCCTACAGTGCACAGGACAGCCCCAGGACGAGAAAGATCCAGCCCAAATGGTGATAGTGCTGAAGTGGGGAATCTTGGTCTATTGGATAACGCAGACATGTGGCCAAATGCTTAAAATCAAATGTGCTATGGCTGCAATAGAAGCAGGGCCAGACTTATTTGGAGGCTGAGCGGTGGGAGGGAACAGCTGAGGCAGAGAGGCGAGGGAAGTCCCTGCTGGGGAGCTGACGTCGCCGTCTCCTCTGCGCCCCAGGAGCTCCCTGTGCTCCCTGTGTCCAGGCTGCAGGTGCAGCTCTTTGGTGGCTCAGGCCCCATCTGCTCTGGTAATTCATTTGTACTCCTGGATCCAGCCTCGCCTGAAGCCTTGGAGTCTCTGGTTATGTGGCACCTCTAGGTTTCTTTCTTCCTTATACCTGTTTGAGTCGAGTCACTTCTAATATACAGATAAACAGCACAGTCACATCTGCACACTCACAGATCTTGCACAGCCTTCCCCTCTCACCCTTGCACACCTGATGGCCCCCCAACTGAAAGCTGCTTTCTTTTCTCCTTCCTGTGGCTGGCGGCTTCCTTTGGGGCTGCAGCAGTGGCAGCTGCCATCCTTGCAGCATCAAAATATCCAAGCCTCCTGTGACCGCAGTGCCCCCCCAGCCGAACCGGGGGAGCGGTGATGAGCCGTGGTTTGTGGAACAGTTGTCTGTGCAGGGCTGGCAGTTAATTAGAAGCCCCGTGCACTTGGTGATGAACGAGTCCCAGCGTGACGGCAGTGGGCGGTGCTGCAGCGACTTCTCCATGGGTGTCAGTGGAGAATCTCCATGCGTCTGCCTTTGGGTGGCCGGCCATGGCGGCGGGGGCTTGGGTGGCCCAGTGTAGACGGCCCAGCAGTTTGCAGAGCAGATTCCCACCGTCTCTCCTGCTTTAAAGCTTCCAGGAGGAAGAGTGTGGCCTGGCTGGGAGGGTAGAGACAGGGACCACAAGGCAGGGGACGAGGTGGGGTGGCACTGGGGAGGAAAAGAGGGGGGCTTCAGGATTTGGGAAAGCGGAGGCAAGGCGGGAGGCTGGGTGGGATGTCGGCCACAGGGACTGGGCAGGGCCCTGGGAGGGCTTGGTGGAGGGAGAGTTGACACCCGTCTCCATTTCCAGGCAGTGTGGCACAGTGGTGAAGGGCGTGGGAGCGCCAGACTGCTGTAAGTCATGCCTCTGCCACCTACTGCCTGTGTGACTGCGGACACGATCGGACACGATCTTTAACCTCTCTGCCTCAGTTTCCTTTCCTGGGTTAATAACAGTCTGGGATTAATAACCATGCCATCCCCTGGCTGTGGCCAGAACTAATCCATCTAACACAATAAACTCACGAAAAATGTTAACGAACACCGTTAGCTTGCAAAGCAGAGCGCTACTTCTCATGGGAAAGAAATGAAGGGAGGGCGGAAGGGCCCTAAAGGTCAAAAGTGACTTGGCTCCGTTTCCTGTGCACTCCCCCTCAGCCCAGTCCCCTCAAGAGAAGGCTGGGGACTTTCAAAGCCTCTGGCCTAGAGGCAGGGAGCGCTGGGATGGCACTAAAGACAGCTGGAGCCGCATCCTCCCTGTTGCAATCTGAGTTAGGGAACTCCAGGGCGTCTCTGTGCAGTACCTGGGGCCAGTGCCCCTGCAGCTGGGCAGGGCAGGCCTCTGCTCGTGTTTCTGGGCCCGGGTCCCTGGCCCTGGACTTTGATCCTGCCCATCAGGGTGGCTCTCCATGACTGTGGGCATCTGTGACCTTGACGTCTTTAAGGTCGGCCCTCAGGTTCCCTATTGCCCAACAGGAAACGCTCCTACATCCTCACCTGGCTTTCACGACCCCGTGACCTGCTCCAGCAGATCTTTGCAGTTGTGTCTCTCATTCCCCTCTTCCCCCACCCGCCACGTGCCCCCTGAGGTCCCTGAAGTTGCCTTCGAGTGCTTTCTCCTCCCTCCTCACTTCCGCAGGCCTGGGCCCTCCCCTCCTTCAAGGCAGGTTCAGGAGTGAGCGCAGGGCTGACCTGCTCCCGCCTGGCCACCTCTCCCTCTCCTTGTGTTGCTTTCAGCAGGCCCAGGGGGGTGCTCGGTAGAGTTTCAGCTCACGGTGGTCCTGGAGGGCCCCGCTGAGAGGGTGTTGCTGGGGCTGAAACCTCAGGGATGGAGGGAGGAGTGAGCCTTGTGTGACTCTGGGAAGGGGAAATAGCGACGTAGGGGTCCGGAGACGGAAGGGCTGCAGGCACCTGCGGAGCCTACACAAGGGGCCTGGAGTGAGGGGCAGAGGAAGGCTCAGGAGGATGGCAGTGATGGCTCAGGAGGTGGCCGCCGTCTCTCACGGGTGGGAGCGCTCACCCGCCTCAGGCCAGAGGTGCTGCAGCCTGGCAGGACATCACAGAGCCTGCGAAGGGCCAAGTGAGGAAGGCAGCTTTCCAGGAACGGACCCTGCAGCCAGGACCCCTGTGAAGGCGACTCATTAGGAAGTGTCCCGGGAAAGACCACGAGGGCTCGGCGTGACCTGCATGGAGAGAGAGGCCTTGCTCTGTAGGGAGGAAGGCCGGGCCAGCGCATCTGCTCCGGGGCTGGTGGCCTGTGTGCCCCGGTCCCGACCTCCTCTGAGTCCCCTTTGCTGGGCCTTGCTGGTTGGCCATCAGGTAGGCACTTGGGTTGTAAGCCCAGCAACTGGCGAACTTGAACAAAACACACGTTTATTGGAAGGATCTGGAGTGGCCCTCAGAGCCGGAGAAAAAGGTGGAAGTAGCTCTTGGGAGCCCGAGCCGGGGCAGACCTGCAGGTCATCTTCCCGCGGGGGCTCCCATCTGGGTCACCCTCTGCTTGAGATTCTGGGGAGCAGATCTGAATGCCGGAGCTGCTAACACAGGATCACCCCCTGCAGGGGGTGGGGGACCTTTTCCTAAGGACTCAGAGTGTGTCCCATGGGGAGGGTGGCTCCCCAAAGAAATATTGGGGTGCTAGTGTCAGAGAGGGGAGTGGGTACTGAGTGGACAAGACCGACAGATGCGTCCCCTCTCCTGAGCTGGGTCCAGGTTTCTGGAAGGGGCCTGTGGTGTCACGTCTGTGAGGGGCCGGGCTGGAGCCCCAGGGAGACACCTCCCTCCACCCCAACATCTGCCTAGGCCCTCCTCTAGAGGCCAGGCCACAGCGGGAAACGGCCAGCAGTTGACTGTCCTTCGATGTCACTCCTAAGTCTACCCCGCCAAGGGCCCCAGTGTCAGGGCTGTTCTCCAATTTCTGAGGAATGTTGAACGTGGGTCGATGCAGCGCCCTGGAATCAGAGATGAGGGTTTACATCACAGCACTGCCTCTCGCTGCTGTGCAACCTTGGGCATGTTCTCTGCCTTCTCTGAACCTTTGTCTCACAGCTGGGATAAGGAGACATGGTAGATAGGAAAGTGCTTTGGAAGCTGTAAAGTGCTTGGACAAACCACTCATGACTGATGTTATCTCTGGTCATGACCTAAGAGAGAGTTGCCTCAGTTTCCACTCCTCGACAGTAGGGATGCTCCCCTCACATTCTCATCCCTCCCTCCAGCTTTCCCCCTACATCTTCATCCTCCCTCCAGCTTTCCCCCACATCCTCATCCTCCCTCCAGCTTTCCCCCACATCCTCATCCCTCCCTCCAGCTTTCCCCCCACATCCTCATCCTCCCTCCAGCTTTCCCCCCACATCCTCATCCCTCCCTCCAGCTTTCCCCCCACATCCTCATCCTCCCTCCAGCTTCCTCCCCACATCCTCATCCTCCCTCCACTTTCCCCCACATCCTCCTCCTCCCTCCAGCTTCCCCCGCACCACCCTCATCCCTCCCTCCAACACCCCCCCCCCCACCCTGCCTGCCTTTTCCACGCCTTCATCTCTGGGGCTGGGACCTGTGCCTGTGTTCCTGCCAGGGGTGCTGCTTTGGGAGCCTTTCCCAGTGCCTTGTCACTTCTCTTTAGCCTGGAGAGGTGATGTGGCTGTGCTGTCAGCAGAACGGGTGGGTGCTGGGCACTTTGGAGGCTGAGGGCCAAGGTGGCCCTGGTGGGAGTGTGGGAGGTCTGAGGGTCTGCGGTGATGTGATGACAGCTATGAAGGGCAGGGACAGTCCTCAGCCCCTTCTAGACACGCTGGTCCCCACAGCCTTGGCTGTGAGTAGAGGACATTCAGGCCACACTTCCTCGAGCAAAGCTTGAGGGATCCGATTCCTCAGCCACAATTGCCAAAAATAAAGTGAACATCGTCACTGGAGATCATCCTTGATTTAGGGGAGTTCTTGGTTTTAACAGGGTTGGTCACTCACCAGATAATACAAATGAGTCCTTTGTCATAGTCGGCTCGGGCTGCTGTCACAGAACTGCCATCGACAGGGGAGCCTAAAGAACAGACATGTATCTCTCACAGTTCTGGATGCTGGAGGTGTGAGATGGGGAGCCAGCAGGGAAGGGTCTGGCGAGGGCTCTCTTCCCGGCTTGCAGACGGCTGTCCTGCTGTGTCCTCACGTGGCAGAGCAGAGGGAGGAAGCAAGTCCTCCTGCGTCTCTTCTTCTAAGGGTGGGAATCTCGTCATGACCTCATCACCTCCCCAGGGACCCCGCCACCAACTCCATCCTATTGGGGTGGAGCTCGACATGGGAGTCTTGGAGGGACACAAACATTCAGTCCACAAGATACCTCTCAGAGTTTACGAAACGCTTTCATGGCCATTTTCTCATTTGGCTTCATCTGCATGTCACAGAGGAGAAACTTCGAGCCACAGAGGCAAAGAGCCTTGCCAAGCTCTCCCCGCGGCCTGTGCCTTAAGCTTGATAGAAGTTTCTCTCTCACTTAACAGACGTGTGCAGGTGGGCAGTCCAGGGCTGGCCCTCAGGTCCACCTGTGCTGCAGCCCAGCTGGACATCACACAGCCTCTGCACGACCAAGCAGGGAGGGGAGAGAAGGCCTACGTAGACTTCCCAGAAATAGACCTTGCATCCAGGACTTGAGTGAAACAAATTCACTAGGAATGTTCCAGAAATGACCAATAGGGGCTGGGGAGTGATCTACATAGAGAGAAAGGCCTTGCCTGCTGGAGAGGGAGGTCAAGTCTGGTCATCTGCTCCAGGGCTTGTGGCCTGTGTCCTGCTGGGAACTGACCTTCTCACAGAGGCGTGCAGGTGGGTAGTCCACAGCTGCTCCGGCTCTGCCCACGTCAGGGACCAGGCCCCTTCTAGCCTGTGCCCCGCCATGCTCCAATATGGCCATAAGGCTCCAGCTATCACACTTGCCTTTCCAGCCAGGAAAGGAGAAGAAAAGAGGTGCTGCTCTCTATAAGGACATGCCTCCAAAGCCGCACATGATGCTTCGCCTTCCAGATTTGGGGCCAGATCTAAGGTCTGTGGGCACCCCTCGCTGGCGAGGGAAGCTAGGAAACGAAGGCTTGATTCTAGATAGCCTGTGCCCAGCTAAACTTGGGTTCTGTTACTGAGGAAAGAGAGGGGATAGATGTTGGGGAGAAAGTAGGAGCCAGTGTTGCACCTAGAGAGTGAAAACGGACTCAATCCCAATTTGCCTACCGCATCTGCTTGAAGCCCTCTGCCTAGAAGTTTCTCTTCGCGGGGAGCAGAGGGCTATAGCTGTTGGGAGAGGAGTCAGATATGAGGCCCATCTTCACAAGGAATGGGGTGGGCTGGGGCCCCGGATCTGTGGGACCACTGGGGCCCTTTTATTGTGAGATGAGAGCCACCCAAGGAGCAGCTGACTCTAGAAGGACAGGGGGTAGACAGACCTCCCTGGACACACCTTTGGGGCATGCAGGCGGGGGCTGTAACAGACTAAGTCCTCAGCTGGCAGCTGGCACTCGGCTTTAGAGTTCCCGGCGCACCTATAATTGTCTCGGTGACCTTGGGCAGACCCCTTAACCTCTAACCTCCCTCAGGCTTGGTCTCATCACCTGTAAGATGGGAACAATGTGAGGAATTCAGGGTCAGACAAGGGTGAGGCGAGAGACACTCAACTCAGGGATAAAATTTAAGAGGCATCAAAAGACTCAGCCATTAAGATAAATAATATTTTAATGCGGCATTTTTTTTTCATGGTGGTAAAATAGACATCATAAAATTTACCATTTTAACCATTTTTAAGTGGTCAGTTCAGTGGCACATTCACAATGTTGTGCAACCATCACCATCATCCATCTCCGGAACTCTTTCTTCTTCCCAACTGAAACTCTGTTCCCGTTGAACATGAACTGCCATTCCCTGAGCCCGCCCCTGGCCACTTCCACTCTCCTTTCTGTCTCTGTGATAGACATCTGACTACTCTAGGTGCCTCATATCAGGGGAATCTCATGGCATGTGTCCTTTTGTGTCTGGCTTATTCCACCTGGCAGGAAGCCCTTGAGGGTCAGAATTTCCTGCCTTTTTAAGGCTGAACGATGTTCCATGTGTATACACGTGCCACATTTTGTTCACCCCTTCATCCGTAGATGGACACATGGATGCTTTCCACCTTGGGCTTATGCAAATAGTGCTGCTATGAATAAGGGTATACAGATATCTGTTCAAGTCCCCACTTTCGTTATGCTATATTTTTCAAAATTCACTCAAACAAGTCCATGATGAGTAAATTATGAAAATGTCAAATAAAGACAAGACCAGTAATAGCACTGTGTTGAGATAGCGAAGAGCCTGAGGCAAAAGAAAGGATGGGTACCACTTACCTTGCATGAGCCTGTTTTCGGAGCCCCTTTAAATCTTGTGCCTCCCTCTCCTCGCCCTGGTCCTGGGCCTGGCAGGATGAAATGAGCCTGGTGTGGGCAGGCCTAGGAGCCTCCTCCCCCTGCCACCCAGGGCTGATTTAGGAACTGGAGTGACGGAGGAGCCTCTGGGTTGGAAAGCTGAAGCCGGGTTTCCCTCCTCTCCCTCGGATAGATTCATCTTCATTAGCCCTCAGATAACAGTCCCTTCTGAGGCCGAGGCGGCTGAATTATGGGACAGTCGCTGCATCTTCCTTCCCTCTGAGTTGTTTGCCAAGTGACAAACCAAGAGATGCATGTCTCCGCTCAGGGCTGGCTCGCAGAGCTGGGTTTGAGGCCATTCTGGTGAGGCAGGAGCCCGTGCCCTGATCCGTTACCTCTTAGCCCGGCCAGGCCGGGGCATGAGTGTGGCCCCAGTGCAGGCACACACACGTGTGAGTGTGTGTGTGGTGGGACCCTACCAGGAGGAAGAGGCGGTCCGTTCCTGGGCTCAGGGCCCCCCAAAGATGAGAGCCTATTAAAGCCCCAAAAGGGAGTGTCTTCCCTTAGTCGCTCAAGGAACATTTAGTGAGCGTGTGCTGTGTGCCGAGCCATGAGTGAGTAGGGGAACAAGGGTCGACAGGTCAGTTGTGGTCCAGACTTTACAAGCTTATAACTAAAAATGAGTGTGTGTTCTCGCGTCAAGAATTGAGGTGTGCCAGGTTATTTGGTAGGAGGGAGTGCAAAGGGAAGGGTGGTGAGAGGCCATCTCAGCTCTCACCCTTGGCTGGGGAGTGTGTACGTGTGTGTATGTGTGCGTGTGTGCATGTGCGTGTGGCTGCCCGGGCTCTGGCTGCCCTGACGGAGGTGGAACCGCTCAGGCCGGGATCTTGCCTGCTATCTTGAGACTGACCAGCAGATGGCGGGAGTGCCACAGGAAGGCCGGTGACGCCGGGGAGGAAGGGAGAGGGAGCAGGAGAGAGAAAAGGAGAGACAGAGACAGAGACAGAAAGAGAGACAGAGACAGAGACAGAGTATATTAGTTTGCATGGCTGCCATAACAAAATACCGTAGACCGGGCAGCTTGAACAACAGAAATTTATTTCTTACAGTGCTGGAGGCTGGGAAGTCCAAGGTCAAAGTGCCAACAAGGTAGGTTCATTCTGAGGCCTCTTCTCTTGGCCTGTGGGCGGCTACATCTCACTGTGCACTCACATGGCTTTTCCTCGGTGCACGCGGCAGAGAGAGACAGAGCCAGAGAAAAGGGAGCGGGGAGAGAGAAGGTGGAGGGAGAGACAGAGGCAGAGGAGACAGATGGGGTGGGGAGGAGGGAGCAGCCTGCGGCACTGGGTGGGGATCGGGATTCCTGGTTCTGGGCCAGCTTTACTATGCACTTTATTGTGACCCTGAGCAAGTCATTTCGCCCTTTGAGCAGCTGCATCCTCACCTCCAAAGTGGGTAGTGGTGCCCCCATCCCCACTGAAGTAGGGACAAACTCATAGAGAGCAGCTCCCCTCATCTTCTCGCTCAGGGACACAGCAGTCCTCTGAGACGGGCCTTAACATTATCTCCATCTTTCAGATGATGAGACTGAGGGTCAGGGAAGTTAAGTGACCTGCCCAAGGCTACCCAGCTGGGACTCAAACCCAGGTCTTCTGACTCCGTGGTCTAAACAGCAGGGGGAGCGCTCGAAGCGGGGTAGAAGATACAACGCAGATATGAAGGAAACTCAGAACTCCTTGGCACGGGGGAAGTTGACACATCAGTCTCCCTCTGAGGGTCTCTTCTGGAGCCTCCACAAAACTCCTGAGAAAGGGCAAGTTTGGTGGAGGGTCCTTGCAGGGAACACAGGCCCCCAGGGCCAATGGCCTGGAAGCTGGCCCAGAGACCTGGGAACCCAGAAAAACAGTCCCTGGACACAAGGCTACCAAACAAAGCTGTCCGAGATGTGTGGCCTCTGTCCTGCCTTGGTTCGCTGGGCGGTGAAGCCCAGCCAGCTCTTGGCCCCACTGTGTGGCACGTGCAGGGCCAGATGCAGAGAAGAGATCTGCTCCTTTTCTCTCGGAGGCGCATGAGGGACGCCTAAATCTAATAAGTTAATCTAGACTCCTAGAAACAAGATTAAATTTTCAAATAAAGGCAGGCTCTGACAGCTAAGGCATAAATCTTTTATTTAAAATAGAGACTAAACCCATTCAAATGCAATCAGCGATGACAGATGCAGATAGAAACAAGCTCTGATAGAATAGACACAGCGTAGATTTGTTTGCTCTTGATGACATATCACAGAGGGTGACCTTAAGGACAGTCTGTGAGTGTCAGCAAACAGTGGGGCCTTTGCATCATTTCCATGTGGCTTGTTGGCCCAAGGTGGTGCCAGGCTAGATGCTGAGGCAGGTGGGAAGGAGCCAGCCTCGGAGGTCATGGTCCCGTTGCCACCACCCCAGCTGCTGCAAGAGGGCAGGAGGAGGGTCAGTAGTGTTTAGACGGGTCTGGAGCTTCGGCAAAGCAGCCTGGGGAGGAGAGAATGGGAGCCGTCAAGAGCAGGCAGAGGTGGTTGAGGCAAGAGGAGAAGGTCGGGATGGCCAGTGGGAGCATTTTCTGGAGCTGCAAGAGCAGAGGGCGAAGCTCTCTGGTCCCCGCACCAGGACAGGCAGCGTTCTCCTCGGCTGCTTACGGTGGGCACTTCTGAGTGCCAGGCACTGCACGCCCTACACGATCTCATTCAACCCCACATCTAACGCTTCTACAGATGACAGGCTGGGACTCAGAGGGGTTGAGTCCATGCCCCAATTACAGAGCCACGAGTCCCCTGGAGGCATGCTGGCCCCTGTCCCTTGCTCCTTCCACCAGACATTATACAGCTCACAGACGCCCAGAGACGCCTGTGGGCCTCTCAAACATACTGACACCTCATTTGCTCTAATTCAGGCAAAAAGCAGAGGATGATTTCTCCTAATAATTGCCCCCTTTTGGAAGCTTTTAGATGCTCGCTGTCAGACCCCTTCACAGCAGCACAAAGTCACCACCAGAAACACACATCCCCTGAGGACAAGGGCTCCCAAGCAGATAATCCATGGGCCCAAGTTCAGGGAAATGGTTAATAGGCTGCTGCAAACAAAGGAAAACCCCATACAAGACAGTGCCATGTTAAGTAAGATTGGGAAACATTGCCTTTTATAATCTCACCTGTACACTCACAAAACACATCAGAATCTTAAAGGCTCTGAGAAGTCCTGTAGAAAAGAAGCCTGTTTAACTTTCCTTAACCTAGCATTTCCCCAACTTATTTGAACACGAAAGTGCTTTCGTTTCTCTCACTGGACATAAGATCACATCAACTCATCTTCTAAAGAGCCCATTTTGGGAAACATTGACCTAAGAATATCATTTCAAGTTGGCCCATGGCTTCCTGCTTGGTAGGAATTCTTCGAGAACATATTTTGGTACATGAAATTTCACCATTAAATACTTGATGTGGATGTCCAGAAAAGCCACAATGGACACTGGTGATTCTCAGTCTTTTTTAGGATAAATCTTCTCAGATAATTTGATGAAGGCTATGGATGTTTTTCCTGGGCGGTGAGGAGAAGCATGCACACACACTCAGAATGATGAATTCAGATTGAGGGGTTCGTGGGCCCTCTGTTGCCATAGATGTCAGGTCACGAACCTCTGCTTTAAGTTGCTATCAGCTAAAATCCTTGTGCCATTGGCAGCCAAGCTCCAGGCCTTGGGCCAAGCCTGTTTCAGGGAGGGCTGCTGAGTGGGTCTGGATGAAGGGGTCAAGTACACTCCCGGCATTCTGAGAAAGGAAGCCCAGAGACTCCTGCCAGTTTCATGTGTCCAGTGGATGGGGCACTTCACAGGGACCTGGGGTGGGGGCAGCAGACATCAGGCAGCTTGGTGAGCAGAGACCCCTGCAAGTCTGAGGGACTGCTTCTTCCCACAGCCCTGTGGGAGCCTTGAGCTCAGGGCTCCCATGTCTCTTGGCTCCTCCCATAGCCTAGTGTAAGAGAATCCTGTTGTTGATGTGAGCCCAGCACCCGTTCCATGTGCTCCTTCTTCTGGGAATAGCACCCGGTTGTCCTTAGGGAACCTCCCCTGCCCCACACCAGTCTATGTGTGTGGTATGGGTGGGATCTTACCCCCAAATTCATGGCAGGCTCATAACCCAGTCCTGGACAATCAAAGGATACCATCTTTTAGGTCACAGTGATTGGTTCAGGGGTAAGCATGGGACCTGAGCCAGGACAATTAGGGCCAAAGGTATAAATGATGGGACTTTTACTGAGAAAGTGCAGTTCTTTTGGGGCTGTTGATAAAAAAGTGTGCCTTGAGCTGCTGGTGGCCACCTTGGTTCATGAGGTGAGATTGCCTGAAAATGGATGCTCCACAGAGGAGATTGGGTGGGAGATGAAGATCTGGGTGTCCCAGTGAGACTGTACAAGCCTATATTCAGCTATGCCCTAAAGTAGAGCCACCCCTGGCACAGTTACATGAACCAATACATTTTCTTTTGCGCTTAAGACCCCGTGAGCTGGATTTCTGTCACTTGCAACTGAAAGAGTTCTGACTGATTCCCCTGTGTTAAAAACACATGCTCAGGCCCACGCCCAGTAGCTGGATTAGAATCTCCAGGAATGTGGAGACTATATCTATATCTATCTGCATCTATAACTATATATCTCTATATATAACTATATATCTATATCTATCTTTCTGGAGTATCTAATGATCTAACAGCTCTAACTTGTGATAATTTCTGATTTTATACCATGGAGGATGCAAGACACCCAGTTGGGAAATCCAAGATTATCCACGTGGCCACATCCAGTGCAAGCCCAGGAGTCAAGATATTTTACATGGTTGGTCCTTAGTTTATTCCCACTCTCAAGCTCTCAAATGCGGCCAACAATCATGTGATTGTGGCCACTTCTCAGCTTTGTACAGGAGCAAAAGATTGCTCTGTATTCATCAAAACCCATTTCCTCATCTTCCTGTACCCATGGCTAGACTACACCTCCTAGTCCCTCTTGCAGGTGTGGCCATGAGTTGGGTTCTAACCAACAGAATGTGAGCAAAAGTGATGTGTGCCACTTCCAGACTCAGCTTGTAAAAATCTCCCTGGGTATTCCTCATGATTTTTCCTCTTCTAGCTTGATGCAGATAAACACAGACACCTTACAAGCCTTGTTGGAAGGTGACAGATCTACAAGGAGGAAGGACCCTGGGTACCACGAAGTACCCAAGAAGTGAGCCTCATGACAGTCAGGAATCCCTGTCTGGGGCTTTACACAAGTGAGAAATAAATGTCTAGTGTGTTAAGCCGCTGGGATTTGGGGGTGGCTCCGTTACAGTTGTCTCCTTAACAGTGAATTTTTATGAATTTCAAGTAACTTTTCCATCCATTGATTCATCGTGCTTTACCAAAACTCTGCGTGGCAGGCTGGGAATGGCATTTTACAGATGACAATGCTTGTCCTAGCTTAGGTAGTCGGCGGGAGGACAGGAAAAGGTTCTAAAAAGAGCAGTTTGATACAATGTAAAGAGAGTGTGACGCTACGCCCTCCCTCCCTACTGGTTCCGGCATTTCTGTGGCTAGAATCCTTCCGTGGGTCTCAGCACCCATCTTCCCACCCTCTCTGCCGCGTCCCTGCACAGCCAAGACTCCAGGTGCCCTGCCTCTGTCCGTGGTGCTGAATCCAGTGCACTGTAGTGGAATGAGCCTGGACTTAAACATTAGACAGAGCTGGGTTTTACTTCTAAACATATGTTCCCTCGGAAAGTCTTTTAACCTCTCCAAATGCTAATTTTCTTATATTTAAAATGGTAAAATTATACTTTCCTCATAAGATTGTTGAGAAGATTAAAGAATGCAGAGAAACTACTGGAGTAGTAGTTGTGGCTTTTTGCATCCCCTCTCCCCCACTTAAAAAAAATATTGAACCTCTTCCTTCCTCTCCCTACTAAGAGAAGCAGGTGAATTGATGGCAATTTCATATTTGTGTGTAATATTGACTTCAAGAGCCAGGCCTATCGTTCACTGAGGTTTGAGTGAATTAAGAGAAAAAGGCAAACAGATTCTAGAGGGACTCTCCCTCAGAATTCCAGCTGCTACACGCTATAGGGGGTTACAGAATATTCTAAAAGCTTAAGGGAAATCTGAAGCTTGAGGAAAAATACGGTTTTTGGCCCCCCTAGTTTCTTCATTTGTACAATGGTGAGTGGAGGGTGGCAGCTCGGTGGTCTCCAACCCTACAGAACGAAGCCATTTAGTACTCCCACCACTCTGATCCCCATCTTTGCAAAGATTTTGTCAACTAAACACACTGCACTTATTAAGGAATAACAAATTCCTTTCCCCAATTTTATTAATAAAAGACATTTAGAAGTGATTGTGCAATAAAAACAGTATTAAGTTTCCCAGTTTAATGAGGTGGCTGATGCTTTAGTCTGTGTGGCCTCATTATCGGCTAATGTGTGGATTCCCTTAGGTTTTCTGAATTTTTGCCAAGAATTCACAGAACCCAGTGCTACTAAGAGCAGGAGTCATTGCTTTCAAGGGGCTCTCAGGATCCTTCCAGCTCTGGCCTGCTTCTCTTGAGCTCTGCTGTACCAAGAGGGACGGAGCAGAGTGGGCACAGAGAAGAGAAAGGAGACAGCGTTGCTGTGGTGAAGCAACATTCACCTTGGGGATTGGAACCATAGGGACATACCCTGGTGTTTGGCTTAATCCACACCTGGGAGATGGAATTCATAAT
The DNA here is from genome assembly GCF_037783145.1 of Equus przewalskii. Classification (NCBI taxonomy): domain Eukaryota; kingdom Metazoa; phylum Chordata; class Mammalia; order Perissodactyla; family Equidae; genus Equus; species Equus przewalskii. Next base: position 2,340,807 of record NC_091833.1, on the reverse strand, counting down.
CCTCCTCACTCTCTTCACAGTGAATGTAGAAAGAGACTTTCGGAGTGTGTGTGCGTGTGTGCACGTGCACGTGTGCACACCCAAGTAACTGGAAGTTGGTTTATTAATGAAAAACATGACTGCCAAGGGAAATAGTCAGTTGGCCCACTTTCTGTCAACATGTTCTCTCCCCGTTACACATGATGTGGGAAGCTAATTTGAAATCAGAAGGATGCTTGGTGAGCATAAAACTGGAGTTATTGAGTTTGTTGTGTAGTTTTAATGACATTGTCTTCAAACTATTATGACTGTTGGGATATAACTTCCTAGGGGTTTTATTGAGACTCTTTCAGTAATGGAGACCCCACCCTGTCGCAGATAGTGCTGGAAACACCCCACTAATGCTTTACCTTTGGGCTCTGCTCCCGACTTGTGCCTGCCAGCAGGAGACTCGCCTGAGATACTCAAGCTTCTGCACTTCCTACCTGCTTTGGGGTTCAGTGAGATTGAGTCTGTTCTCTTAGTGCGGTGGGCACCTCAGCCTAGCCCTCCAGCATTGGCACAGGGGAGAGCAAGCCCTTCCTCATGCTGCTGCCCTCCTTTTGTAATATCTTATTGGTTGGTTTCAGTCTCAGTGGTGCTGCCCTCAAGTTAGGATGACAGACAGTCTGGACTTGAACTGATGTCATCAGGAGTCCAGAGCCCATTCTCTTGACTGTAGCCCTATACTGCCTTTCTAAGGTGCGCTGCCCTTAAACTCTAGAGGCACAGCTCCTCCTAGCCCAGGCTGTTCAGAAAGCCAAGCCAGAGGGCCCAGGGAGCTGGAGCAGGAGGGGCCATCCCCCTGGGGTGACTGACCCTGACCCCAGCTCTGCAGGTCTCTGCATGGCAGAGGATTCACTTTCCTCCCAAAGTCCCCAGGCTCAGCCTCTGCCCTGGTTTACGAGCTGAGCGGGTGAAGGGCATGTGTGACCTTTTCAGTTACTCTTCCGCACTCATCACTATCGCTGATAGACAAGTAAACTTCCTTTATGTGTTTCCAACTGCCAAAAAACACAGCAGTGGCTGCTGAGGGCTAGGTGTGTGGTTTGCTGTAAGCCTGGAACCTCACCCTTCCTGTAGCCTGATGGCTGTCACAGCTCACATGCTCAGCAGAGGCCTGGTAAGCCCTCCCTTGGGCCCAGGACTGAGGCTCCCCCAGGCAGGCAGGAGCTGACAGGGCCACATGAGGTCACAGCAGCCATTTAACTTTAAATTTACTCCCAATACTCCACTCTCCTCCCTCGTGCTCAGTCCTAGCGCCTACCCCTGGTCTTCCTGGCCAGCCCGCCGCACCCCATCCTGTGCTGCTGCCTCCCAGCGCAGGCACAGCCCTCCCCACCCCTGGGGGTTGAGTCCCCGCATCCTCGCGAGCCCACCTCCACCTCCTCAAGCCCCTCCACTCAGGATGAGCTGCTCCCGCCGTGTGTTGCTCTTCACTCTGTGTCGTGCGTTGTGTTGTTCCCGCCTGCATTGTGGTCCCCTTTACTTTAGGTCTTGGGCTCTGTTTATTTGCAGGCTTTCTTCTTTTTTAAAAAATCAAGGTGCCGTTGCTTGTATCCTGAGAAATTGTAGAGCCCTCCTCATCTTTTTGCATTGCTGGGTACATTTCTTGTCTCCACCCAAATGATCTGCTAAGGTGAGAATGTTAATTTATCCAAGTGGGAGTATGTCAACATCACCCCAAAATAAAGGTGCCAGAACTTAGAATGAAACCCGAACTCCTCATGATCTGCCCCCATTGCCAGCCAACCTCACCTCCTGCCTCTCCTGTCACTCACTAAGCTCCCGACACACAGCCTGGATCCCGGTCCTCGGGTGTGCCGAGCCCGCTCCTGCTCGGGGCCTCTGCAGCCGCCAGCCCCTCTGCCTAGAGCACACCTGCCCTGAATCTTTGCAGGCTGCCTCCTTCCCATCACGGGGGTCTCTGCCCGGCCTGACACTCCATCCTGCTCCACACGCCCTGGTGCCTCTCTATTGGAATATATTTCCCTGATGTGTTTTCCTCGGTTCACTTAACATTTTTAGAAGGCAGCCTTTTTTCATTATTAGTTTCACTTTATTATCTTTATCCTTTGCTAGGACATAGCTCCACGTGAACGGGGGTCTTGCCCATCTTGCTGGTTCCTATATCCCCAAAGCCTAAAAGAGTGCTGGGGACACAGGAAGCATTTACTTCACATTTGCTACATGAGCGGAGGTGAGTGGTCACACTAAATACTCACATGGAAACGTCTGTCCGTCCTGTGTTGGGAGTCTCTACCCCTGCACCCAGTGTCTTGCCTTTAGCATGGAATACATGTGAATGGAATGAATTAAAGGGCCCCTTCCCCACTAGATTATCTGCCTTTTAAGGGGACAGACCAAGTCTATTTCTCTCTGACTCCCTAGCATCTTGAAGAGCAGCTGCTCAAAGCGCCTGGTGAATTGAATAGAATCCTTTGAAAGTGCTGTGTCTCCAACTTCCGTAACTGAAGACAGGTCTGTCTGGTCCTTCGAATGTGACTTGTTGGAAGAGCTGACACCTGGAGTTCTCATTCTCAGTTGTGGCTTCCGGCTCATGTGAGTGCAAAGGCCACGCCTCACACAGCAGACGTGTTGATGGAAAACGGGGCGGATGTGCCCAAGATGCCGAGTGTCAGAGAAGCAGCACAGTATCCTCCTGACACTTGAAAATTGCAAATTCGAAAAGTTCCTTCTCACTTGTCAGCTGTCCAGGCCTCCTCTGCACAGATGGATTCCAGGCCTTGTCCCACCAGGCTGGATTTCCCACTTCCCCAGAGCCAGCCAAGTAGTGTCTTTGAGCTCCACTGTGGGCACAGCCACTCAAGTGTCCTAGGCACTCAAGTTTCAGAGTGTTTTATCAAGACTCCTAGTTACAAGTGATTTAAAACAGGGAATACATTGGCTCAAGCACCGGAAAGACGTTGCGTAGGAGTTGCTTCAGGCATGGCTGGATCCAGGGGGTTTTGTTTGTCTCTGCTTAGTATATTCTTCATATAGCTCTCCCCACTGGGTGGTTTTTGGGGTCAAGGTGGTCCCTGGAAGCCTCAGAGTCATCCATTTAATTTAATTGTCCAAACATTCTACTCACTACATTCTGGCTACTCACTTTTTTTGTTCCTTAAATAAACTAGGCATATTCCTGCCTTACGATATTTGCACTATTCCAAGTGCATCAAAATCCCTACCTCCTCCTCTCTATAGCTATGCATCTCACTCTCTGACCTGCTACAAGGCTTTGCTCAAATTTGCCGCCTCAGTGAGGCTGAACCTGGTTGAAGCCATCTCCCCAGGGTTCCCAGTCCTTCTTGCTTTGCTCACTCCTCCTACCCCCCAGAGCAATCAGTGCCTTTTGGCTTACTCTCTACGGCACTTATTTATCATCTCTATTGCCCTACAGCCCACTAGAATGTCTATTTCATTCACTGATTTATCCCAAGAACCCAGTTGAGTCCTGCCTCATAGTAACTGCTCCATTTTTTGGATGAATGAATGAAGCAGAAAGAAATTAATTCAACATCCAGACCTTGGAAATACAGCAGTGAACAAAACAAAGACAAATCCTCTGCCCCTTTGGACCTTACTTTCTGGTGGGGAAGGCAGACAAGAAATGAGATTTTTAAGAAACAGTAAATATATGGAGTTTCAGGGGTCAGTAATGGCTGGACAGGCAAACACAGCAGATGCCCACAGTTAAGACAAGACCTCGTTCCTGTCATATGCCGAGAACCTAACTATGGAGATGATTCTTGCTTCTTCTGCTATTTTAATTTTACTCTGTTTGAAAGTGAGACAGGACAAGTGTACTGCTAATGACAGCAGTAAAGCTTCTCCCAGATTCATTTACAGGTTGTGCTTGCTTTTATTTTCATTCCCTTCTGGTTTCAGGAGCGTGGGCAGCCCCCTGCCAGTCGGCATTCCCCTGACACTTCCCACTCACACAAGGTAAATGAAGAAGCACGCGGACGGCCCGGAGCTGCCGGCATCTGGGACATCCTCCCGGAGCCCGCGGCCGCGTGGAGGAGAAGCAGCCCAAACCAATAAGCCAGTATCGACTGCATTGGCATTAATGTCTTTTTATACGGACACAAGCATTTTATCAAAACGTGCCTGGGGGCAACATCCATCTTCATATTGACTTAAAATAGAAGATATTACAGGGTGGGCGTTCCGTCTACGGAGCATAGACTTCTGCATACAAATATAGATGCGTAATCAATATTTCATCATCAAATTATGATCTGGCTTTCAATGTTTTGCACAAAGAACTTCAAGATGAATAATGAAGTGCAATACTAATTTTGAAATGCACAGACTTTTTTCACTTTAATAAGAGTGGGGGCTCCTGTCGGCCATCGTGTGCGGGCAGCAGGAAAAGGCCTTCCAGTGTTAGGAGGGACATGGGGGCAGCATTTGCAGACCAGAAGGCGGCCTCAGCTTTGTTGCTTGTTGGAGAATCAATTGTGGACACACCCAGGGCCCGTTCATTCATCTATCCAGTGACCCACATCGCTGGCCCACATCCAGACCGCACCCCCCTCCGATCCCTTTTACCACTTCTGTGCATCCTTCTGCCAGCTTCACTATACTTCTGCCTCCCATGCTCAGCAGCTGCCACTCTTGGGCTCCTGGCACCACTTTAACTGCAAGAGCTGAGAGCTGGCGGGGCCTGGGCATTTACGTCCCTCTGGGGTGGCCCTTAGCCAGAGACAGGAGTGCGATTCTGAAAGCCCAGCTGCCTGCCTCAGGCGGGACACTGCCATTCCAGAGCTCCCCGGGGCTCAGGTGCAAGCTGTCCCAGGGACCTGTGTTTCCCCTTGCTCCTGCGCTTGGCTCCCCCTTATCAGTGCTCCTGGGAGCATTTCCATAAGACAACACTTGCACACGAAGTCTTGTCTCCAGGTCTGCTTCTGGGAAATCCGACTTAATACATACTCTTCCTTCCACACCTATTTATTGAGTATCTACTATGTGCCACGTACCATGATAGAAGCTAGGAGTGGAACAGTGAGAGAAGTAGATATGGCCCATGTCTCTGTGTCAGTTTTGGTGCTTTGGGTGGGCTATAACAAAGGGGAAATTAAACAATAACTTATGATCTCCCACGGATGGGAAGTCAGAGGTCTCCAGGACGGGCGGATACGGCAGCACCATGCACCAGAGGGGCACCACGCACCAGGTCCTTCCAGCTCTTTGCTTGGCCAGGTGTGGGGTTAGCTTCACCCTCAGGCCGGGAGCAAGTGGCCACAGCAGGTCCAGCCATCACACCCAAGGACGACAACATCAAGAGGCAGACCATCTCTTCTTGTGACTTTCTCTGTAAAGCAAGGACGCTTTCCCTAGAAGTCCCTGCCTCCTTAGCAAAACTACCTTTTTCCCACTGGCCTGAACTGGGTCACATGCTCCTTCCTGAGCCCATCACTGGCAAGGGGGTGGAATTACTCTGGGGCCAATCAGGTCCCCGGGGACATGGGGGTTGGGGTGGTTTCTCCTGAGGAGCAGGAGATGTCTGGGGAGGTGGACAACCGGACGCCACTGGAGTTCTGTTAGGAAGGAAGAGGAGGTTTGATGCAGGGCACGGGGCTGTCCACTGTGTCCTCTGTCGCTCTGCCCTCTTGGTCTCCTTCCCGGCACTGCCCTCTGGCTACCACCCGACATTCAGGCATCTGTTCACGTGGTTTGGTCTTTCTTCCTTACTCCATGGTGACTCCCCAAGGGCAGCAACCTACGTGGTTCCCTCACTGCTCCATCCCTGTGAATAGCGCAGCACCCCACACGTGACTGTGCTCAATAAATATCTGATGGACAGGTGAATGGTAATAATGAAGGAGACGAATGAATGGATAAATGAACACGTGCAGTCTGAAGAGCGGAAGCAAAGAGAAGGCTAGAATGGCATCTCCCAGCCCCCGCATGTGGGCAGTGTTCTGTGATGACCGCGGGGCAAGGGGACTGCTCCCTGATGAAGAGGCCCAAGGGTGAAGCACGAGGGGGCCTCCCCCCTGAGGCAGCGAGGGCAGTGGCTTTGGGTGAGAAAGATCTGGGCTTCTATCTTGGCTCTGACATCAACTAGCTGTGTGGCTTTGGCTGTGACTCCCAGCTGGTCTCACTCCTTTCTCTAGAGATAGCATGAGGATTTGATCATTGAACAACGTGCTGAGCACTTATTACGTGAAGATGCTGGGGATACACACAGGGAAAGTACAGGGTCTTACGCAAGCACTGATGGGGATCCAGCATCTATTTATGGGGCTCAGGGCTGGGTCCTCAAGCTGAGGTTTGAAGGATGAGTGGGCACAATCAGGCAGCTGGGGGTGGAAATGAGGGCAAAGCATCGCAGGGAGAGAAAAAAGCAGGTTGAGAAGCCTGAGGTGGGGTCCAGGCTTGTTTGAAGAAAACAAGGCTGGCATGGCCGGAACGTGGGGTGGGTTGGGGAGCATGAGAGGACAGGAGGCAGTGAGGCTGGCGGGGGCCGAGGCAAGCAGGGCCGCACAGGCCACCGCACGGACTCAGTACTTTATTCCAAAGGTGGCAGCGTCACTGATGAGGTTTGCCTGTTGAGTGGAGGAGATGAGAACGGAGGGCGGAGGGCCCCCTGGACTAGCTGAGGGGTTGCTGAAGTTTCCCAGCAAGAGTCAAGGTGGCTTGGACTGGCGCCGTGACAGTGCTGAAGGAAAGGGACTGTTTCGAGGGGTCCTTGAGAGGCAGAGCTGGTAGCCGAGAGTCGGAGATTCTGCCCTGGTGGGGCCTCAAGGACACAGTCCTCACCTACTTCCTGAGCAGTGTGAACTGGGTTCTACCCTCAAGGAGGATGGAGGCCACGGATCTGCAGAGGGAAGCTTTCTGTCACTTCGCCCCAGGGAAGGAAGGGGAGTCCAGCATAACGCAATTAAGAAACACTGTGTAATCAGTCACGCTGGCTGAAATGACATGCAGCGTCCACACGCGCCACCCAGCATTCTCCCACCTGAACAGAGGCCAGCGTGGACAGCTGCATGTCCAGGGTGTCACTGTCTAAAGCTGGAGGAAAGAATCCTGATTATTTTTGGTGGATGGGAAGGTCAGAGAGGAAAAAATAAAGGAAGTGTTTGGGCACAAAAGTTCTAGAAAAAGTAACACTCTGGCCCAAATAGGCTGTGATGTCAAGGAAAAAGCATGGAATTTGGAGTTGACCTGCCTTTGAATCTCAGTCATACTTACTTATTAGCTGTGTGACTTTGGGGGGGTCACTTAGCCTCTCTGATTATTTTCCTCATCTATAAGATGGGGATGATAACATTTGCTTTGGGAGGTGACTGGGTATGAAACGAAGTAAGTTGGTGAAAGTGCTTTGTCAGCTGCAAAGCATTATCAAATGTCAGGGATTATCAGGAAAGCACTTTTAAGCAAAAAAAAAAAATCTAGTTGGGTGACATTATTGAAGTAGTGTTAATTTTTGGGCATTACATAAGAGAATGTCCTTAGGAGATGTGTGCCGAAGTGTTTAGGAGTGAACTGTCAAGACGTCTAAACATTCAAATGGTTCACCAAAACCCAAAATTGTACAGTTCAATGAATTATCTATCTATCTCTATTTATGTCTCTATCTATCTACTTATATCTATATCTATATACTGAGAGACATAAAGAAAATTGACAAAATATTAACCATTGTTTGGAATCTTGCTGAAGAATATGAGTGTTTCTTAATTTATTTTTGATTTTTAAGTAGATGTGAAAACTTTCAAATTAAAAAACAGAGAAAGGGGCCGGCCCGGTGGTGCAGCGGTTAGGTTTGCACATTCCGCTTCTTGGCGGCCCGGGGTTCGCTGGTTTGGATCCCGGGTGCGGACATGGCACTGCTTGGCAGCCATGCTGTGGTAGGCGTCCCACGTATAAACTAGAGGAAAATGGGCACGGATGTTAGCTCAGAGCCAGGCTTCCTCAGCAAAAAGAGGAGGACTGGCAGTAGTTAGCTGAGGGCTAATCTTCCTCAAAAAAAAAAAAAAAACCAAAAGGGAAAAAAATCCATTCCAAGTGGGCTGTAGATCTAAGTAGGGAAGGAAAAACAACACTGGAGAAGGTGACAAAGGGCGGTATCTCTGGGACCTTGGCCCTCAGTAGGGAGATGCAGCCACTGCCACACTGTGGCCTGGCAGGGATGGAGCGGAGGGAAGAAATGGCTCAGCTTCTCTCCCTGCGCCCTCCCATCTCCTGCCATCAGCTGAGCCCGTCAGAAGCCAAAGGGCAAAGCCTGATGATGACATCGCAGATTCCAGCCTCCAAGGGCGTGGAGTGGGGATCAGGCAGAGAAGGGCAGGGGATGGATCCGAAGGGGCGACTAGAGCACAGTCAGCACCTCTCCTTCTGCAGGGACTGGCAGACAGAACACGCCAGGTGTGCATTTTCCCCAGTCTTCTTTAAAGCTAAGTAATAGGCAAGCGATGCCATCGTGGCCAACCCTTCACCTATAAAGTGGAGTCTGTGCCTGGATCTGGGAAATATTATCCTTTCTGACTGGAGAACGAGGCATGAGGAGAAGCCAGTCCCTCCCTCCCTGATATTGGATATTATTGTGTGAGGACTTGATGCCAGGGGCTGCTGTAGCCATCCTGCCACCATGATGGAGGCATTCTCTGACACCAGCTGAGTGTCCTATAATTCAACTCAGTTCACACCCTATCTACCTGGACAGAGCATCAGATCCCACAAGTTAAGGGCTCAGTCCTACAAGCCTCCTCTTTCCCCTTCGGACGCAGCCGCAAGCCCAGGTTATCACCTGGCTTCTGACCAACGGGCCACAGATCAGAGGTTCCAATGACCCCTCCCTGGGTTTGATTAATTTGCTAGAGCAGCCCACAGAACTCAGAGAAACATTTTACTTACTGGATTGCTGGTTTATAATGGAAGAGATGGATAAGGCAAGGTATGCGGAAAGGGCACAGAGCTTCCATGCTCTCGTGAGCACACCACTCTCTCCAAATGATGCGTTCACCAACCCACAAGCTCTCTGAACCCCATCCTTTTGGGTTTTTATGGAAGTCCCATTACATAGGCGTGATTGATTAGATCATTGGCCGTTGGTGACTGAACTCCCTCTCCAGCCCCTCTCCCCTCTGGAGCTCCAGGGGTGTCTAATCACATGGCTCTACTGGCAACCAGCCCTCACCCTCAGATGGGGCCCAAAAGTCACTTCATTAATGCAACAAAACACACCCCTATGTCTCTCATCACTTAGGAAATTCCAAGAGTTTTAGGAGCTCTGTGCCAGACAAGGAAGAAGACCAAATATATATTTCTTCTTATAAATCACAATATCACGCCTTGATTAAGAGCCCTGGCATTGTTGGGCAACTGAGTCAAACCTGGACCACCTGCCGTCAGACTTCTTGCTAAGTGAGGAAGCCTCCCATTATGAGGGCCCCTTGGGTTGGGTATCCTCTCTCTTGCTGCCACCAGCAACCTAACTGAAGCACAGGTCAAAGTGACCTCCTTGTGTTATCTCCCTTAGTCACACCCCCTCCTAACCTTCTACATTTTCCACTCTGATGGTAACAAGAAACAAAAAACAATGAAAACAAGGAAACGGGCCCTAAGGAAGAGAAAGACATCCAGAGGAAATCTGCTCCATCAGAGGAGGGCGATGGAGAGATGCGCTCTGTGGTTTGTCCCAAGAAATATGGGGCGCTAAGCCAGAGGCCTTAGAGACAGTGATTTGTCCTGTGTAGTGAATACTGTCAGGGTCCTGCCCTGACCCCGGATGCCTTTATCAGCTTGTGCACCTATGTCCCAGCTTCTGTTGGCTATGCTGCTATCAGCTCCTACCTGGGACCTTCAGCCTAGACCACGTGGGAGACACAGGCCTCGCACGACTCTGTCCCAGGGCTGGACAAACTCCAAGGTGTAATTTGTGCTTGAGCCCCTCACGGGCCCAGCTGTGTCTGGGATTTCACCTCAGTTGCATGCTTGTCTGGCTTCACCCCGTTCCCTGTCCCGTTCCCCTCCGGCCCCCATCTGTCCTGGGAGCGCTGGAGGAGATGGGGGAGTGAAATCACGGTGGACGGTTGAGAGGCCCCACAGGCTCTCCAGCATCTCTGTACTCCAGCACCTGGTTTCTCAGGCTGCCATCGGTCTCTGCACGAACCTCCCACGCTACCCACCCACTCTCCTCCAAGGTGGAGCTTAGCCGGCCCACTACCGGCCAGCCTCTGATTCTCTCCTAAGTATTTACTTCATTGCAAGTGGCTTTTCTTGCCATAATCTCATTAACTCGAAGAGGGACCCGAATACCAGGCATTTATCTGAAGGCAATGTCTGTCCTTCAGTTTCCGCAGGGCAAGAAGCAGTCAGGAAGTCACAGGAGGAAGGGGACATTTGCCCCAATACAGACTTCTTTAGTTTTTCCTGCTAAAGCTTCTCCCTTCACAATGAGTCCTCACCCTTTGCTGCCCCCAGGACAGGCCAGGACCTTGGGCTCAGTGGAGCGTGCCACCACATTCCCTCCTTTGGTGCCCACTCCAGGCACGGACGGGTCTGGGACTACCCCCATGCTTCCCAATCCCGGCTGCACCTTAGATTCCCCTGGGAGGTTTTACAAAATACACCTGCACTGGCCCCTCCCCGGAAGCTCTGGGCAGGCCACGGGTCAGTATCTTTCAAGCGCCCAGCTGACCCCAGTGTGCAGCCGGAGTTGAGAACCGCTGCTTCGCAGGCAGGAGCGTGTCCTCAGGGAGCCACCTGTGTGGGGCTGGCCTCCTTGGGTCCTGGTCTTGTTGTCACCTTCATTTCTAGATGAGAGGCTGCTGGATCTTCGGTCCTGCCCTCCCACCATGCTCTTGAGTCATCCCTTCTATTTTGTAAAACATGGCTTTCTTTAAATCTTCAAGTATACAGCTTCTCTAAAAACTGTGAGCATTCTTAGAGATCGTCCACGGTTGTGACTGTAAGATGCGAGGAGGCAGGGTCGCCAGGACACACATCTGGAGATGGGCGGCCACTCCTCCTAGTGTCAAAGGCATTCATGCGAATTTATGCATGGTCGGAGACTTCTGCCTTCCGGCAAGGAGCAGAGCGTGTGTTGGAGTGAGCGAGAGCCCCAGGTGTGAGGGTTAGCCGCTCCGCTGACAGACTTTCTGACAACAGCCCAGCTGACTTTTGTGAAGTGCCTATTGGATTGCAAACATTGCTTTTTAAAAAATCACAGTTTCTTACTAGACAAAAGACAGGAAGATTTTACCAAGACACTCTGCAGTGCCACTCTGAACGACAACGTAGCCTTAGAAAATCAGTCTCACCTTCCCGTTCCTTTCACCTGTATTCAGGGGAAAAGGAAAGCTTCATCTTCAACTGAATAACATAAACCTCAAATAATTACCCAGAAAGATTTGCCTTTTTTCAGTCTAAACACTTCAGCGCCCACTATCAAAGGCCAGGCGGTCCGAGGGGACAGCTCAGGTCACCTTCACCACCACACCTCCGGAAATTCCGACCTTTGAAAATAACTTTAGAGGACATGTTAATTCCTTCCCTTTCATCGTTAGCCTGTGGATTCTCATATTTTCCTTTCTCTTGTGTCTGCCAGTTAAGAAAGACACTACGTTTTAATTAAAACTCTTCATTTGACTGAGTTTACGATATGCAATTCCCGGCTTATACAGAAAAAGAAAATCATTTGTTTGGACTCATGTAGGAAAAATAATCATTTAATGAATGGCATTTGCCCTTTTTACCAGTTTTTTTTGGGGAGGTGGTAATAAATAGATGCAACATTTATCTACTGCATAACACCAGGTCACCTAGCCTCCTGATCCCTAAAAACCTTTCTTTCTGAGTTGCAGTCATTTACCAAAGAGAAAGATCACCATTTTCCAGCGCACACCTACCAGCTGTTATTTGACCCTTGTCCCGTTGTTCACGGTTCGCTCTTTACGCATCCACCCTTCTCTTAGATCAGTGGGTCTCGACTCTTGCTGCCCGTGAGCAGCACTTGGGGCTTAAAAAATATGGAGTGTAAGCCCCTGGCTCAGAGACTCTGATTCGATTGGCCTGGGAGGGGGTCCAGGCAGAGATCTGTAGAGCGGAGCCCCAGGTGATTCTGGGGTGCAGGTGGGTGTTTTTATTTTTTGCAGATGGGTTTTGAAACCACGGTTGTTGACCGTCAGCTCCTCCTGCGAGCAACACTGTTTCCTTTACCTGAGTCCCTGGCACCTGCCAAGGAGTTGGGCACATGATAGACACTCAAGTCTGCTATGAGTCGTATCCTGGAATGAACTTGGCATCCTGGCCCCATCACAGGACAGTATCACCCTCTTTGGATGTATTTCCCAGATGCTGTATATTAAGCAAGGAGTCTTAGATCATCACTTCTAAAGTAGCAGAACTGCTGAAATGCTAACTAGCCATGGTTCACCCTGGGCCCCCATTTCATTACTTACAGATACTCAAGGACAGTAACACAGCATCTAGCCTATAAAAATGAGTCAATACACTGAAAAGAAATACTCAGTTATTTAAAAATGCATAGCAATAGACCTGAGACACATGAAGCAAAAATGTACAAATATCAACGTTACCTAATTCCTTTCATTTGCCCCAAGTGTAGAGAAGAGTGCTCAGAATAAACAGCCATTTCTTTCATGTGGCTTTTAGGCAAAATTTTAAAATAGCTGCCTGGATACAAAAGCAGAACCAAACCGTCAATTTTTAGCCTTATTTTGGCTGGTTCGCTGATTGACTGACTGATTGATTGAGTCACTGGTTCCTTCATTCATCTGGGCCTTTGGACCTTTGAGCCTCTTCTTTGCGCTGGGCACCGTTCCAGGCCCTGGGGTACAGCAGTGAACTCAGGTGACGTCTGCCTCATCTCCTGGAGCTTGCGTTCAAATGAGGGAGCGGGACAAGAAAGAGGGAAGCAGAGCACATGCGGTTCAGGTGACCATCAGTGCCGCGACACGGACACAACCGGAGGGCCTAAGAGGGAGGCACTGACTGGGAGCCACTGCAGTCTGGGGGTGAGGGAGGGCTCCTCTGAGGAGGGAGCTGGGAGCTGAGGTGCTGGTCCGAGGCAGGAAGGAACCAGCAGTCTGAGCAACAGAAAGGCCAGGGGCTAGAACTGAGTGAGCGAGGGAAGGGCGGTCCGAAATGTGAGGCGGGAGTCTGATCCTGCAGGGCCTCGTGTACCATAGTGAGGAGTCTGGATGCATGCAATCCAAATGGTAAATAACACCACCAGTTTTCACTTTAACAGACTTGCTGCCACAGCGGGGAGCTGTAGTGGGAAAACCTATAGAGTGCGTTTGCAAGCTTTGGGGAAGCCGTTTCATTGGGTCAAGCCAATGGAAATAATTACAAGATTTTCTTTTCTTCTCTAATGTTAGATTGGGTTTGGGGTGTTGGGCCAATTTCTGTGAACGAAACACTCTTCTCCAAAGGGCCATACAGCTTGTCTTCGCTCTTCATTTCAACCTCTGTTCAGATGTCACTCTCTCAGAGAGGCCTGCCCTCACGCCACCCACCCCTCTCAACGTCCTGCTCTTGTCCTGGTGGTCTTCACGGGTCTTACCACTACTGGATATTACATATCTATTTGTTCATTTCCTCTTCTCCCTCCCCACTGGAATGTCAGCCCCTGAGGCCAAGGACATCATTTATTTTTATTTATTTATTTATTTTTATTTATTTTGAGGAAGACTGGCCCTGAGCTAACATCCGTGCCCATCTTCCTCTACTTTAAATGTGGGACGCCTGCCACAGCATGGCTTGATAAGCAGTGCCATGTCTGCACCTGGGATGTGAACCAGTGAACCCCGGGCCGGCGAAGCAGAATGTGTGAACTTAACTGCTGTGCCACCAGGCCAGCCACAGGACCTCATTTATTTTGTTTTTTTGCTGTACTGGCAGCACAATCCCTGGCACACCGCATGTGTTCAACAAACACTTGAATGAATTTGTGGGAATAAGCGCCGTTGGATTTTCCTGCATTTGTCTGGGCACAAGGGACTTCAGAGAACCCTGGTTTTCCTGGGCTTCTATTTCCCCAGCCCATTCGTGTCCCTCCTAATCTTTCTGCCTTAATCACTTTAAATGTACTGACAAGCACAATTGACCAATTAATAGCGCTTATGCTCTTGTTACATCATTTGTAATCCATGATGCTCTTTCTATTTGTAACGGCCTTTCAATTTTTCATGACTCAAAATGGAGGACATACATAATGAATACAAATAGCAAATTGATTAAATGTAATGCATATTCTACTGCTTGCTGGGTTTATGCCTGTTATTAATGACAGAAATCCCGCAAATTCTCATGAAAACACCGATGACATACAACCTTTAATGCAAGATGTTGGAGCACTAGGGGTCCTAAATTTTCCTAATTACTGAGCAACAGCAGACATTAATTTCCCAGACGGCAACCTTTTGTAAATAAGAACATCAGTGTGGCTGCTTTGTCCAAGTTCTTTCTGCTGAGCACAAAACCCATCATGCAACCCATTTTTACTTCACCAGACTATTTGTGTTGGGCTTCAAAAAAAAGGATACACTTGAGAGATTGCCTTATGAGCAAAGTATAAAGGACACCACTTGTGCAAAATCAAATTTATTGTCTACTCAGGGATTGCATGTTTTTTGGAATGCTAATACGCTGTGATACAGATTTCACATAGCTTCAGCTGGTGTGCTGAGCATCAAAGCATCACAAAGGTGATAAAGCAAAACAAGAAAGAAGACAGGGGTAAGAGTCTGAAACGGAGAACGTGTTGAAGGAGAGGCCTTTAAGAGACCCACTTGGCTAAGTGTGCAGTTTGGTCTCAGATTGTCAAAGGACAAGCTGGTTTGCATTGAGAGGCCATGTGAACCAACCTTTTTTTCCCACTAGCTAGAAAATCTTCTGGACAGCAGGTGTGTTCTTTGACACACTGGTGGGTATGGTGACTGGTGTAGCTAGGTTGGTAGTGGAGAAACAGTCAAGCGCTCATCAGATAGGTCTGTAAAGAGAGTGGATGGAATGGATGGCCCTCGCATGCTCAGAAACCAGCATTCACAGCTTGCTGGATGCTAGAAGCCTGACCGATGCCACTAAAATCTCCCTCCTCCAATACACATTGAGTGTCCCGCAGAAGGAAGGCTGAGTGAGTGAATAGGTGGCTGTGGTCCTCGCCTACTTCCCCAACAGTCTGAGCCCTGGCAGGTCTGCATCCATGAAGAGCTGGGCTCTGAGTGGGCAGAATTCCAAACCCAGGGGAAGCAGTGGTCTGCCAAAGTGTGCCCTGCTAACGTGGGGCCCAGAGTGGTTTTGGCAAAACCTAATCCAGGCTTAGCAGTTTCACTTCTGCGTTTAAAGTGTGCGCACCACCTGAGGCTGGAAACTCAGAAGAGACCCAGAGCCAAGGATTTGAGAGCAAGTGGTTTATTGGGAGGTGGAGGGAGCCTGGGGAGGTGAGGAAGAAGGGAGACAGGGAAGGGAAGGGGGCCAGACAGTAAGGGGGCACCATGGTGGTGAGTGCAGCTGAAACTCAGAGGGAAACCGGAAAACCGTGCAAAATACATGCCTCACAATTACCTCGGCCAAGGGACAAGGGAGCTGGGGTATTTACACCCAGATACCCAGCAGCCATTGGTTAAGGATGTCCCCAGAGAGATGTGAATTCCAAGGTACTTTCAACCTCCCATGCTTATGGACAGAGTGGTTCCATTAGCAAAAGGGCAGCCTGTCTGACAAAGTTGCAGCGAATACGGGTGGAGCCCTAACAGAGATGGCTTGGGTATAAACAAGACCACATCCCCACGCCAAACTGCTGAAGTCTTCGCCACGACTCCGATCAGAATGTCTGACCAGCGTGCACCAGGCACTAAGCACACTCTTGCATGTGGTTTGAAAGCGGAACAGGACTAACAGACTCTCCTTGCTGAATTTCCCCCTCTATGGAGAAGGCAAAACGGATTTCTTGCTGAAATTTAGGAAACACACATGCCCTCCTCCCCCACTGTCATATGGCTATGTGAGAGAATAAAGAATTCACAACTAGTTCTAAAAAAGGAGCTGAATTCGGAAGAGAAATACATTCACACACCACAGAGTAGGAGACAGTGCTAAGGGAGAGAAGGGCAGAAAGGAACGAGGGATTTCATCTATTCTAATTTGGAAAAAATCACAAAATAATTTTTGGTACTTTAAAGATTTTCCCCAGATGAAGCCTGAGGTACATGTATCTGTGCTGGAAGATGCTGATTGTCATATGGGCTGTGGTTGTCAGACAGGGCCTTGGCAGGTACTAGAATTCATCTTTTCAAGTCAAAGAATTCCTCAGCATCTCCACATCTTTTGATATCTTAGTTGTGGAAATCCTTTCTTAATACATAATAATAAAAATCACAATAATTAGCATTATTTAGTGCTTATTATTTGTGAATAGTTTTGCATATATTAACTCATTTAATACTCACAACACAACCTATGGTTAGCTATTATTTCCCCCATTTTATACAGAAAGAAGCTGAGGCTCAGAGAGGTTAAGTGACTAGCCCAAAATCCCTCAGCAAGTGGAGCTAGGATTCGAAACCTGGTGGTCGGGCTCCAGAACTCACATCTGGACATTATCTTTCCTTCACGTGTCTTAATTACTTACCTTGATAATTAAATGTTTTTATAAACATAAATCCTGTCCTAATTGCTTATATCCCAAGGATGTGATGGTTTGACAGTTTACTCCATAGTAAGTACAATAGCTTCACATGAGTAGCATCCTGGACCAGAGCCCATTCAAGGAGCGGGCCTTCAGATTTCCAAGGGCTGCATCCGGTTTCTCCATCAGCACGCCCCGGTCACTGTACCAGCACAACCTTTCCAGTTTTAGCTCACGCCCAAAACACCTGCTTTCTAAATCTACAGAAACTCACTGTGGGATACAGGAAATAATTTTGTTTGCCTCTCCTGGCTCCCAGATGAGACCATTCACCTACTGGACTCCATATTAAGTAAA
This sequence comes from Equus przewalskii, assembly GCF_037783145.1. Classification (NCBI taxonomy): domain Eukaryota; kingdom Metazoa; phylum Chordata; class Mammalia; order Perissodactyla; family Equidae; genus Equus; species Equus przewalskii. The sequence goes on along the minus strand of NC_091833.1, from coordinate 2,323,823 downwards.
AATACAAAACATGCAAATGGCACCGCATTCTTATTAGCTTTCATTGGTATTTACCAAATAAAAGAAGGATGTGTGCGTGAGTAGAGATGGAGCTACTGCTTAGAAAGCACTTGAGCGATCGCTTAGCTTCACATTTATTATGGTGTGATCTTGAGTCTAAAAAAGAATTGACATTTTTTTTCCAGTAAGGCTTATAAACACAGAGCCAGAGAGGGCTCTCATTCTTCTAAACATCTCTTCGAGAGAAGATGAGAGGGAAAAAGCTCATGCCTGACAGCGTTAAAAGCTTACGGTTCGCTTTTCCACAGTATTTCTATTACAGTGTAAGTGTGTAGATGGCATAAGCACATTTGCACATAAATGCTATTTGCTAAATTTAAAAGAAAGATGGTTTTTCCACTTCTAACACTGAGGAATTTCTAAAAGATAATGCTTCAAGAGCCAGCTAAATCCACCACTACACACACATAAAAGTCCCTCTTGTTTCTCTAACATTTAGAGAATTAGTCTCCAGAAGGACCACAGTAGGAGCGGCCACAGTGAGATGGGGTAAAATGGTAGAAGTGCACGGAGGGGACAGTTTACGCGTGCAAGAGTGTGTGTGGATGTGTGGGGGGGGGGGTGTGTGTCTCTCCATACACCCATACAAGAGAATATATGATTTTAAGCAAAAGCATTCAGGAGTTTCATCATTCTGTCCTAATTTGTTCTTCCGCAGGTTTGTGTTAGTAATAACAGCAGCTTCAGAAGCGTCAGGCCCAAACCAGTCAGGAGGATTTGTTTAGAAATTGTGATCAGTCACAGTGTGCCTTCATCTAATCCACACTCCTCAGGCCTCGTAAGAAGTCACTGCTGTCACACGGGGCTGCTGTGCGATGACGTGCAGCCTGTGGAAGTGAGGCTCTCCAGCCAGACACCCACAGAGCCCCGCCGCCCCCTCACCGAGAGCAGCGCCTGCCAGCGTGGGGCGCAGGCAGAGGTGTGTGCAGTGTGTGTTTGCGACGCCCTCTCGACAGCTGCCAAGTCTCCTGATGCTGGACAGGGCTGGGCTGTATTGAAAATAACTCTAATTAGGAGATTTGGATTTTAGACTTATCTTTGTTTCTGTAGACTCCTTGTGAGTACTCAGCTAGAAACAAATATAAGGATATGACATTGTGCACAGAAGACCCCGAAGATGGCATTATGTAGACTGAGACCACAGAATAAAAAGAATATATCAACATAAATTTCAAAAAGCCATTAACTGAGTCATATATTTACAAAATAAAGTCACCTATTTACTGCTGATTAAGCTTTCTTAACAACTTCTTAATAATCTGGACAATGAGATACCAGGACAATAATGATCCAGACAGATGATGTTAAATGATAAAATATTGTTAAATTAAATTAATAATAAACAATACAAATTATCTAATTATATAAAAATACATAATATAAATAATTATATTAAATTATAATAACAAATTAAATGAATAATGTAACAGAAATAAACTTGAAAATGGAAAGGGAATGGTAGATCAAATTATGTTTCCAACAACTTGAAATAATTCTGCCAGCCTCAGATACCTGTGAAATTGGAACAGTTTAGAAAATAAGGATGTTAAATTAGGAAGGAACTCAATGAGGCTGGGACCCTATTCACAGTGGTGAGGTGCCCCAGGTAACAGCCACAACAAAGGTGAGAGTCGTGTCGTGGTGGGAAATTCCCAGAATCAGCTTGGTGGTAGGGAGGGGGCAGCTCAGAGGCAGAATTTGTAAATGGAGGAAAACTGAGGGTTTTGACTAAAGGAAAGATGAAGGACCAGGAAAAAACTTGCTCGACACGACCCAGTGAGATAGGTAGGGGGACAGGAATTATTGCTGCATAAAAGATCTAGAAAAGGATATTAGGAACAGTTTTTTTTCCCTCAATATTCAACTGATTTCCAAAAATGCAGCCTATTAAAGTATGAAGTATTTTGATGAAAGAGAGTGAAATTTTCACATCTTGGGAAAAGCAGACTAGATACAAAGTTGAAAGATGGAGTAAGAGCTTTATTTTTATTTTATTTTTTATTTACTAAAGTTTATCTAGTACTTATATCATGTATCAGGCACCATCTAAAGCATTTCGTAAACAATAATCAATTTACTCTTCATAACAACTCGAGAAGTTACTATTTTTATCCCATTTCACATATGAGAAAACTGAGGCCTTGAGAGGTTGAGTGATTTGCCCAAGGTCACACAGCTACTAAGAGGTGGAGCTCCACAGGCAATCAGGCCCCACAGGACTTGAGACCAGTGTGCGGCGCTGCCTTTATAAACCAAGGAATTAATGCGACATGTTTTCATGATCTCATTCAAATTTCTCAGCTTCTGAATTTTTGAAAGATTTAATGAATATATAATACATTTCTACACTCTTTAGAAAAGGAAAAAAAATGAGGAAATTTGGCCTTAAAATATATCCATTTGTCTTTATAATTTTACATTGAAACTTAAGGATCTTTTAAAGGATTAAAATGACATTACGCAAAAATAAAACAAGAGAATAGATGCATTGAAAAGATATATTTTTCTGTTATTCCACAATAACTTTGACACTGAGGTCAGACTAGAAAACGACTAGGATAAATGGTCAAGGATAAAATTTCCCCACGTGTTGCAGATACATTCCACCAGAACAATGTGTGATGGCATTTTTAAGAAGTGTTTTCTGCCACAAAAGCAGAAGCAGGTGCTAATGTTATCAGCTCCCTAAAAGCTGCAGCCTGAAAGAATAGTGTCCTGAAGGGTAAACTGCATTTCCCACAAAAGGTTTTAACTGAAAGCGCCCTTACCTTTAGTCTTGACTCTTTGTATTTGCACCCTTACCGATAAAAAATCATTCACTCATTCATTCAACAAACATTTATACAGCTCCAATTTAGCACTGAGACAATCCTAAAATGAGTGAGACACAGTCTCCACTCTTTCAGAAGTCCATTTAGTGATTATGAATTTGGATAAATAATTACAAGTCATGAGCTTCTGTTAATAGAGGCCCCAGTACCACAAGCAGCAGCATCTTTTTAATAACGTGCAATGTGCTTCTGGGTGAATATGGTGGAAGGAGCATATACATTATTTCCTTTCTTGACTAAAATCCTACCAACATGAGAGTAAACGCCAAATTTCCACTTCCAGCCAAAATAGATGGGACCTTTTCTTTTGTCTTTTTAGTCTTTATTTATTTTCACTCTGATTTTTATTATTTCCTTTCTTTTACTGACTTTGGGCTTCATTTGTTCTTCTTTTTCCAGTTCTCTTAGGTGTAGTGTTAGATTGTTTGTTTGAGATTGTTCTTGTTTTTGAGGGAGGGCTGTATTGCTATATATGTTCCTGCTTTTGCTATATCCCATAAGTTGCTGTACGTTGTGTTTGCATTTTCATTTGTCTCCAGATATTTTTTGATTTCTCCTTTGATTTCTTCATTGATCCAGTAGTTGTTCAGGAGCACGTTGTCTAGTCTCCACTTATTTGTGACTTTTCCAGCTTTCCTCTTGTAGTTGATTTCTGGTTTAATACCACGATCGTCAGAAGTGATGCTCGATGTGATTTCAATCTTCGTAAATTTATTGAGACTTGTTTTTTACCCCAAGATATGGTCTATCTTAGAGAATGTTCCATGTGCACTTGAGAAGACTGTGTATTCTCTGCTTTTGGATGGAATGCTCTTATATACATCTGTTAAGTCCATCTGGTGTAGTGTTTCATTTAAGGCCAATGTTACTTTGTTGACTCTCAGACTGGATGATCTATCAATTGATGTTAGTGGGGTATTAAAGTCCCCTACTATCATTGTGTTGCTGTCAATTTCTCTTTTTAGGTTTCTTAATAGTTGCTCTATATACTCTGGTGCTCCTTTTATGTGCACATATATTAATAAATGCTATGTTTTCTTGGTGGAATGCCCTGTTTGTTGTTATATAATGTCCATTTTTGTCTCTTGGTTTTTTTTTCTTTTTTGGCTTGAAGTCTATTTTGTCTGATACCAGTTTGGCTCCACTCACTTTCTTTTGGTTGCCATTTGCTTGGAGTATCATCTTTCATCCCTTCACTCTGAGCCTATGTTTGTCTTTAGAGCTGAGATGGGTCTCCTGGAGCATATTATTGGGTCTTCTTTTTTTTCAGTGAGGCCCTGAGCTAACATCCGTTGCCAACCCTGAGCTAACATCTGTGCCAATCTTCCTCTATTTTGTATGTGGAACCCTGCTACAGCATGGCTTGATGAGCGGTGTGTAGGGCCAGGCCCAGGATCCAAAGCCACAAACCCTGGGCTGCCAAAGCAGAGTGTGCAAACTTCACCACCACACCACTGTGCTTGCTCCTGTGTCTTCCTTTTCAATTCATCCAGCCAGTCTGTGTCTTTTGATTGGTGAATTCAATCCATTCACATTTAGAGTGATTATTGATATATGAGGGCTTAATGCTGCCATTTTATCTTTTGTTTTCTGGTCGCTCTATGTTTCCATTGTTTCTTTTTCCTTGTATTTCTGTCTGCATTTCAGTTTGGTGGTTTTCTGTAACGTGTTTCTCAATTTCCTCTTTTTTTTTTTTTTATGTTTTGTGACTCTGCTCTGACTTTTTGTTTTGTGGTTACCATGAGGTTTGTATAAAAGATCTTATAGATGAGATAGTCTTTTTTCTGCTGACAGCATTTTATTTCCATGCGCCCAGGCAGGTTCACCCTTTTCCTCTTTCCCTTCTATGTTTCTATTGTCAAAAATTATTCTCCTTTATGTTTTGAGTTTGTGACCAAATTGGAGTGATCATGGTTGTTCTTGGTGCTTTCTTTCTCTTTAGCCTTTATGTTAGAATTAAGTGTTTACTAACCTATTCTGATATAGAGTTGCAATTATCTGATTCTGTCTATCACCTTGCTCAAAGCCCTTTATACTTTTCTGTTTCCGGTAGGAGGGCTCCTCTCCACATTTCTTGTAAGGCAGGTCTAGTGGCAATGAACTCCCTCAGGTTTGTTTGTCTGGGAAAGCCTTTATTTAGCCTTCATATCTAGAGGCTAATTTGCTGGATAGAGTATTCTTGGCTGGGAGTTTGTTTCTTTCAATATTTTGAATATATGATTTAACTTTCTCCTAGCCTGGAGAGTTTCTGCTGAGAAATCTGCTGATAGCCTGATGGGGGTTCCTTTGTAAGTTATTTTCTTCTCTCCGGCCACCCTTAATATTCTTTCTTTGTTGTTGACTTCGACAGTTTTAAGATACTGTGATCCTAGGTCTTTTTGCGTTGAGATAATTAGGTATTCTGTTAGCTTCATGTACTTGTGTATCCAGTCCTTTCCCCAGGTTTGAGAAGTTCTCAGCTATTGTTTCTTTAAATAACCTCTTTGCTCCTTTTTCCCTCTCTCTTTTACTTCTGAATTACCCATTATCCTTTTGTTGCTTTTCCTAATTGAGTCATTTATTTCTCAAAAATTTCTCTATTTCCTAGAAACCTTAGTTCTCTGTCCTCTTCCACCTGAATCATTTCTAGAGTTGTATCTTTGAGCTCTTCAATCCCCTTCCACATGCTTTACTCTATTTCCTAACCTTTCTACTTTATTCTTCATCTCATTAATTGTGTCCTTCAGCTCCAGAATTTCTGTTTGGCTTTATTCTTTTAGAGTTTCCATCTCTTTGGTGAAGTGCTCCTTCTGTGCATTAATCTTACGTCTAAGCTCATTGAACTGTCTTTCTGGGTTTCCTGTAACTCACTCAGCTCTTCCTGACAGCTAGTCTGAATTTCTGTCTGTTAGATCACAGTCCTCTGTGGCTTCAGGTCTGGTCTCTGGAGAGGTCACGTTCTTGCTGTGCTGCTGTGTTACTGTAGTTCTTCATGGTGCTTGATGAGCGGATCCTCTGAGGGTGCATTTGTGCCAGTAATCACCTTTCTTATTCGGGTATGGCTTAGGTGACTCTGCTTCTGAGCTGCTTCTGGCTGTATTTGAGAACCTCCACTGCCTCTGCTAGAGGCAACTTCAGCGTCCTCCTTGTGCTGCTTGTGCCTCCAAGGTTGCTGGTCCTTGCTGCTTATGATGTCACTGCATCTCAGGTGTTGCCACAGAGGTCGCCAGACTGTGAGCATCTCTGCTGCTTCTGAGGTCATCTGGGTCTTGTGTTCCTCCACTGGCTCTCTGTGGGCTCAGGTGCGGCTGCCACACGCACCACCTGTGCTGTTGCTCCTGGGTTATCTGGGTGTGCAAGCAGCACCACTGTTGGGGGTGCTGGGTTCACTGGTGCTACTGCTGCTAACAGGAGTCTGGGGTCTTGTATGCAGCCCCTGCTGATGGTAGAGCCGGTATTAGGGGTGCTGCTGCTGGGGGCTGGGTCATGGGTTCTGCTGTGGTTCCTGAAGCCTCAGGTCGCAGGTGCCACCTGCCATTGCTGTGCGAGGGGGAGGGGCAAGCCATGAATGCTGCTGCATTTCCTGAAGCCTCAGGTTGCTGGCACCACCTGCTACTACTGTGGGAGGGGTAGGGGCTGAGCCATGAGTGATGCTGCTTCTCCTGCAGCCTTTGGTCTCTGGCATCAGTGCCCTTCTTCAAACCTCAGCTCAGGGCACCACCAACACTGGCAGGGGTATCTGTGTTTTGGATGCAGCCCCCAGTGCTGGGAGGGTTGGTGTTGGAGTTGCTGCTTCCAGGAGAGGGCTAGGGGGCTGCTCCCCTAGTTCCATTTCCTCCTGGAGGTCCAGTCCACCCACCTTCAGATGGATAGATGTATGGATCTCTTAAGTGTCCTGGTGTGCTGTGTAGCAAGTCCTTTGTTGGTCAATGGATGTCCTACTGGTTGTAAATTAGAGGAGAGAGACAAAGGGAGCAGCTTACTCTGCCATGATGCAGACATCACCTGGAGTCACATTTTTCAAGTACTGAAGGGAAAGAACTGTCAACCTAGAATTCTATATTTAATGAAAATATATTTTTAAAAATGAAGGGGAAAATAGAGACACTAAATGTGCTTGATCTTTGTGGCTGGGTGGCTTGGGGTCCAAGCATGCAAGTGAGGCCCCTTGAGGCAGAGGACTGAGAAGGGGCTGGGCCATTCACCTCTTCCCAACACAGAGATCTCTCTGGCACCTATGCTGTGACCCCCATAGCTGACTGGCACATGGAAATAGAACCAGCTCCAGGAAGCTGTTCAGTAGCCTGGTGCCCACCCAGAGCAGGAATCTGTGGGAGGCCTCTGGCTGTTAACAAGACCGGAATTCTCAAATTCAGAAATATCTTTTCTTGAGGGGAATGAAATAAAACAGCACCAAAACAAATGCCACTATAGTCAACAGCACCCAATCAGGCAGCACCAAAGCAAGGGGTTTAATGTGCCAAATGGCAATTACACCAGATTGGCATACTTTGTATCCTCATATATGAAAATTCACACATTTAAGGCCCTACTCTTAACCATGTAGAGTGTATTCAAGCAGTGATTTCCGAAATATGTTTAGGCCTCCTTTGAGTGATTATTCATGAGCAACTAACTCCAACAGTAGATGTCACTTATGCGTGTTTAGTATGCACAAGGCTCTGTCCAAAGGCTTCCCATGTCATTTAATCCTCACAATAACTCTATGAAGTAGATTCTATTATTTTCCCTATTTTCTTTAAGAACAAACTGACACACAGGTTGATTAAGCCACTTGCCCAAAGGTCACATAATTTTTAGGTGGTAGAGTCACGATTTGAACCCAGACAGTATGATTCCAGAATCCATGGGATTAACTACTATGTTAAGTAATATATATGTATAGTGTAACTCCTATGTATACTGCCACACTCAGCTTTTTAAAATTAATTAATAGATTTTTTTGAGTAGTTTTAGGTATACAGAAAAATTGAGCTGAAGTACAGAGAGTTCCCATATACCCTGTCACTTCTCACCCCAGTATACCCTATTATTACCGCATTAGTGTGGTACATTTGTTACAAGTGATGAGCAATTACTAGTACATTATTATTAAATAAAGTCTGCAGTTTACAGTAGAGTTCACTCTTTGTGTTGGACATTCTACGGGTTTTGACAATGGATAAATCATGTGTTCACAATTACAATATCATACAGAATACGTTCACTGCCCTAAAAATCCCATGTGCTCCACTATTCATCTCTCCCTTCCCTCTAACCTTTGGAAAACACTGGTCTTTATTGCCTCCATAGCTCTGCCTTTTCCAGAATGTCATATAGTTGGAATCATACAGTATGTAGCCTTTTCACTGAGCAACATGCATTTGAGGCTCCTTCATATCTTTTCATGACTTTTCATAGCTCATTTCTTCTTATTGCTGAATAACATTCCATTGTATGGATGTTTTGTTTATCCATTCACCAACTGAAGGACATGTTGGTTGTTCCCACATTTTAACAACTATGAATAAAACTGCTGTAAACATTCATGTGCAGGTTTCCGTGTGAACGTAAGTTTTCAATTCATTTGGACACCTCACTCAGTTTTACAGCAATAAAATTTGACATTAATTTTTTTAAAAAAGGTAAATATAGACTTTTTAAGACACACAAAAGCTAAAAGAATTATCAGCAGACCGTACTACAAGAAATGTTAAAGAAAATCCTTTAAGCAGAAGGAAAATGGTATCAGATGGAAATGGGAATCTACACAAAGCAATGAAGAACACTGGAAATGGGTACATATATAAGTTTTGCCCCTAGTTTAACAAAAATAATAACATAATGTGGGGTTTGTAACATCTGTGGGGGTTAAATATATGGCAATAATTGAAAAAAGATTGGGAGGGGAGAAATAGAAATATACTATTGCAAGATTATTATACTATATGTGAAATGGCATAAAATCACTTGAAGGTAGACTGTGATAAGCTAAATATATATACTTATAAACCCTGAAGTAAGAATTACAATAACAAAACAGAGTTGCAGCTGATAAGCCAACAAAGGAAACAAAATTGAATTGCAAAAATTTTCAATTAATCCAAAATAAGGCAGAAAAAGAGAAAAAAGAGAACAAAGAGAGGATGGGACAAATATAAAACAAATAGCAGTTAAATCTAATCACATCACATATCACATTAAATATACATGGTCTAAATGTCATAATTAAAAGGCAGAGATCATCAGATTGAGTAAAAAAGCAAGACCCAACTGTATGTTGCCTATCAACAACATACTCCAAATGTAATGGCACAAAATCAGATAAAAAGTAAAAAGATGGAGGGACCACCCAGTGGCACAGAGGTTAAGTTTGCTCATTCTGCTTCGGCAGCCCAGGGTTCACTGGTTAGGATCCCAGGTGTGGACCTATGCACCACTTATCAAACAGCCATGCTGTGGCAGGCATCCCACACAGAAAGTAGAGGAAGATAGGCAGAGATGTCAGCTCAGGGCCAGTCTTCCTCAGCAAAAAGAGGAGGATGAGTGGCAGATGTTAGCTCAGGGCTAATCTTCCTCAAAAAAAAAAAGTAAAAGGATGGAAAAAATATGCTATGACAAATCAAAAAAGAGTTATATTAACATCAGACAAAGGAGATTCAGGGCAAAAAGTATTACTTAGGATGAGGTATGTCATTTCAGAATGATAAAGGGATCAATTCATCAAGAGAACATGACAATTACAAATCACAAATATATACACACTTAATAACAGAGCTTTAAAATACATAAGACAAAAACTAGTATAAGTGCAAGAAGAAATAGACTAATCCATAAATATAGTCAGATATTTCACTACCCCTGTTTCAGTGAGATATAGAACAAGTAGACAGAATATCAGTAAGGAAATAGAAGATCTAAACAACACTATCAAACAACAAATTTAATTGAAATTTATAGAACATTTTGCCCAACAGAAGAATACACATTCTTTTCATGAGCACATGGACAATTACAATGACAGACCAAATTGTGGGCTATGTAGCAAGTCTCAGCAAATTAAAAGAGATTCCAGTCACAAAAAGCTTATTCTCAAACCATAATGGAACTAAAATAAAAGTCAGCAACAGAAAGGTATTTGGAAAATCCTTAAATATTTGGAAACAAAATAACATACCTTTAAATAAGTCATGGTTCAAAGATGAATTCACAAGGGAATTTAGAAAGTGTTTAACTGAATGAAAAATTAAAATAACAACATATCAGCATCTGGAGGTGCACTAAAGCAACACATGGGGAAATTCATAGAACCAGTTGCCTAGATTAGAGGCAAAAACTCTCTGTTTCCCCTTTAAAACACCAAAAAATGAAGAGCAAGTTAAACTTTAAGTATGTAGAACTAGGGAGGAAATAGTAAAGATAGGAACAGAAAACAATGATGTAGAAAAAAGTAAAGCAATAGCAAAAAATCAATGAGACCAAGAGTTGGTTCTCTGAGAAGATCAATAACATTGATGAACCTGTAGCCAGTTTTGTCAGGGAAAAAACGATGGTCGTTGCCAATAACAGGACTGAAAGAAGTGCTCTCTCTCTACAGATGCTACATTCTACACACGCTAAAAAGACAATAAGGGGATATTGCGAAGAAATTTAGGCCAATAAATTCAACAACTTAGATGAAATAGACTAATTCCTTGAAATACACAAATTACCAAACCTCGCTCAAGAAGAAATAGATAACCCAGTAGCCCTATATCTACTAAAGAAATTGAATTTTTAATTAAAAGGAAAATCTCCCTACAAAGAAAACTCCAGATGGCTTCATTGGTGAGTTTTATCAAATATAAAGGAAGAAATAATACCAATTCTATATAACTCTTCAAGGAAATTGAAAAGGAGGAAATATTTTCCAATTTATTCTATGAGGTTAGCATTACCCTAATACCAAAACTAGACAAAGACATTACAAGTAAAGAAAACAGACCAATGTACCTCAGGAACATAGAAAAATTGTAAACAATGTCTTAGCAAATTGAATCCAATAATATATAAAATGGATAATATATCACTACAAAGTAGAGTTTATCCCAGGTATGCAAAGTTGGTTTAACATTCAAAGATCAATCAATGCAGGTCACTATATCAAAAACTATAAAGAAAAACTACATGCTATATATAGTTTTTTATATATATGGTCATCTTAATAGATACAGAAAAGGCTTTGACAAAATCTAACATGCATTCTTGATAAAAGCTCAGTAAGGTAGGAATTAAAGGAGACATCCCCAATATGATAAAGGGCATCTACAAAAAGCATATGCTAACATCACGCTTAATGGTAAAAGACTGAATGTTTCCCCCAAGACCAGAAACAAGACAAAGATGTCTGCTCTCACCACCTCTATTCTATGGTGCTCGGGGGTTTATAGCCAATGGAACAGGTTAAGTAAAAGAAAAAAAAAATGCCATATTGGAAAAGAAGAAGTAAAACTGTCTTTATTTAGAGATGACACGATTGTCTGTGTAGAAAACCCAATAGAATGTACAAGAACAGTATTATAACTAATGTGTGAGCTTAACAAGGCTGCACGATATGAGACCTCTATGCAAACATCAATTATATTTATATATGAAAACAATGAATAATCAGAAATTGAAATTTTAAAAAAGATACCATTTATAACAGTATCAAAAGGTATGAAATACCAAGAAATTACTAGAGATAACTGAATTGACATCTTTACAAAAGTCTGAAATACTTAGGCATAAAATCTTGTACATCATTGTGAAATTTCAGAACTATAAAAATAAAGAGAAGATTCTGAAAGTTTCCACAGGGAATAAACAGATCTATAAAGGATCGAGAGTTAGACTGGCATTAGACTTCTCAACAGCCAACACAAAATGAAGCAAGAGGAAAAGGGAGGGGGTGATGGTGTTACTTAAATTCTCATCTAACACAGCAAGAAGTTGAAAGACATTCTTTAAAAATGGTAAATTACCAAATAAAAGTATGAGTATATTTTACAGAAATGTGGAGACTACCAGCAGAAGGCCCATAAAGAGAATGCGTTGAACTGGCTGCCTGTAGGAGTATGATTGGAGGAAGAAGGTGGGTAGAAGATAAATGCGATTATTTTAAAACTATATTTGTATTCCTCAATTTTTTAAACTACATGCATGATTTCAAAATGCTTTAAAAATACAATGGGTACATGTTGACAGCAGAGCCCAAAGCAGGTAAGTGGATTCTAGGGTAACATGGCTGCACTTTTCAAAATATGGCCAAGACATCCTATGTTACTGCCAGTAGCTAGTTGTTTTCTTCCCTAAATAGACCTCAATTCCACGGAATATATTCCCCTTTCTCTGCCCCCCCCACCATCTCTCTGTCTCTTTCTTGTGCTCCCCGTGAGAAAGGGCCTTGCTGGGTGTGAGCCACTGACGGGACAGTACTTGCATGTGAAGCCAGCTGGTCTTGGACCACGCTAAACGCAGCAGAGCGTCTGATCTGGAGACGTGGAGCAATGGCCTCACATCGACAAAACACACAGGCACCCAAAGGTCTGTACAATCAATACATGCATTCTAAGGTAACACATTCAATCACCTGTACTCCAAGGGGGAGGTGACTAAGCCTGTGGTTTGGAGGAAGAGACAACTGGACCTCAGAATCTCTAGGGAAGTGGGTGGTGGGTTGAAATGCCCTCTCTCCGAAACTAAGGATACACTGTTTCACTGGGATACCCTAGTCCAGTGTCCATATCAATCCTTTCCTTACTGTGGGATAGTGGAGGTTCCCAACATGATTTTAGGCAGCACAGCACTGAGCCTCATAGGAAGAAAGTGATTCCTTTTTCAATTCTCTCTCAATTTCATTTACATCACGGAGAAAATCTTAGTTTGGTACCATTGTGTATTTAACACCTTTCTCTCTCTGTAATAGTTACTAAATCTCTCTTTTAAACAGGAGACAGCAGACCTCAGAGTCAGATATTTCACTACTACATAATTATTCTGTTTGTATTTATTTTCATGGTTACTGTCTATATTATATATGACAAGTGAAACATTTGTGATAGTGATAAAGGTTAAATTTATCTTTTAAATAAATTTAATTATGATTAAAAATTAGGCAATTGAAGAAGAATATTAAGTAAATGACATCAAAGGAGGAAAGTTATTATTAGAGGTGGTTTGCAAGTCACTGAAGTGTGGGAACACCAGTCTAGTCAAGCTCGGTCTGGTTCACCTTCTTGACACAGCTCCTTGCAGGACAGTGAAATGTGGAGGGAAGAATGGCCTCGTTTAGGCTGGAACAGGCAGCATTTTCTGGGTGAGAAATTCTGAATTTGCTCATGCTTTGTAATGATCTCCCAATTAAATGCAACTGTTGTGAGATACATCCCAATTTAAGTGAACAATAAAACCTAGAATACGGCCTTGGGAGCTGTCGGATCATAGTTTCTGAAAAGTAGATGGCAGGTAAACTGCTGAACTGGGTTTTTTTCCTTCCCAATTATATCTTAAAAAAATGCTCCCACATATAATTGCATTCACTATCTCCACATATATGCTCCCTTAAACTTCAGGCCCTCAAACCAGATAAACATGTGGGAGAAACGTTTCACACCCAAGCAAGGCTGCTGCCAATGGGCCTTGGTAGCAGTTACCGCTCCGTCCCCACAGAGCCTTTCCTACAGCTGTGATGGCAGACGGCAACAAGGTCATCACAGAAGTCACAGCTCCAAACCTCGCACGAAGGTGGTTATTTGGAAAAGTAACCAGTGTACAGTAAGCTCAGGATGATAATTGCAGCATGTTTACAAGGAAATTTGGGCAAAAGAAGAAGAAGATTGAGAAAAATAAATCTAGGTCTAAAACAATGGTGACAAAATGATACCGAAAACAAATTTAAAAGACAGGTATGGTCCAGAAGATTGCAACATATTTAACAATATAAGATTACAATATGGTGTGTATATGTACACACGTACACACACGCACAACTCCTACAAATCAAGAAGACAAATTATCCAACAGAAAAATGGTCAAAGTATTTGAATAAGCAAATCATAGGAGGGAAATGTCAATAGCCAATAAGCATACAACAGGGGTTCAATCTCATTAGTAATGAGAGAAATGTGCACTAAAATAATGAGACACCATCTTGCGTCTATTAAAGCAGCACCCATTTTAATGTCTCATAATACTAAGAGTTGGTGAAAATTCAGAGAAACACGAACCCTCATACCCTGCTGGTCAGCATGTAAATTGGTACCTCCCGTTTGGAGAGCAATTTGGCCCTATCAAACGGTAAGATGTGCATATTCTGTGGCACAGTAATTCCACCTGTAGGTGTAAACCTAGAGACGCACTCTTGTGCACAAGAAGTCACATACTGCTCAGGCTTTCTTAATAGTGGAAAACTGGAAAAAAAATTAAATGCCCCTGTATGGGAGAAAAGCCAAATGACTACAACATACACATACCACGAGATATTATAAAGCAACTAAAAAAATGAAGTAGATTTATATGGATTAACATGGAAAGATCTCCAAGAAATATTGAGTGAAAAAGCACACTGCAGAAAGACATGTACAATATTATATTGATGTAAGGAAAAAACTCTTCAAAAACAATGCTATCTTGAGCCAGCCCTGATGGCCTAGAGGTTGAAGTTCCACACACTCTGCTTCAGCGGCCCAGGTCTGGTCCCAGGTCAGAACCACACCACTTGTGTGTCAGCAGCCATGCTGTGGCAGGGGCTCACATAGAAGAACTAGAAGGACCTACAACTAGAAGATACAACCACGTACTGGGGCTCGGGGGAGGGAAAAAAAAGAGAGAGAGGAAGATTGGGAACATACGTTAGCTCAGGGCAAATCTTTCTCAGCAAAAGAATAAATAAATAAAAAATAAAGACTAAGAGTTGCCGACTTGACTCATGATCATTAAAAACAAACAAACAATGCTATCTAGTTGTTTAATGCCATTGATTTGTAGCTACTATGCTTAAATGTACAAAAATCATTTCAGAGGCTACAGACTAAAGTGATCATAGTTACTGGGAGGGTGGCGGGCAAGCAGAAACCTGTATTGGTGGTAGGGGTCCAAGGTGATTTTAACCTATCTGTAATGTTTTAATTTTTTCCAGGAGTTGATATTTATGTATTACTTCAGTAATTTAGACAATACCCACAAAAAGCTTAAAAGAATAACACTAATGCCCTAAGAAGGACTGAGAGAAAGGGACAGAGCAGTCGGCCAGCCGTAGAGGGGGGTCTCCTACCATACGGACACACGTGAGGAAATCAAGGGTCTCACGTTCACCAAGTGGAGGCCGTGCGCGTAGGGCTCCCTCCCTTTGGAAAGGGATCCTCTCTGACCTTGCAGGGCTCTCAGGCTCCTGGGCGCGTGTCTCCCTCACCCAACACGACAAAAGCTCGAGACCTCACTACCGAGATTCAAAGCCACAGTCTAAGAACCCTTATTGGGGCAAATTCAAAAAGAAAATACACATGCAGCGTAAAGGAATCTTTCTCTGCTCCTTTATTAAATTGTTATATCCACATATAGCACTTCAGCAGCCAAAATAAAGTCCCCTAATGTGGTCTCCTGGTAATAATATTGTAAAACAATGCAAAATGGCAATAACCCTGCAGTTTCCTGAGGCGGAGCTCTGACATCGGCAGTGCTGTTCTCAAGAACCACAACTGGGTAAATGCAGATCCTTTTCCTGAATGTCTTGAAATTCACGTCCTTTTTAATTGCCCAGAATTCATGTCACTTGTGTGAAGAAGCTATAAACATACACAATCATAAAAACACATTTAGACACCCTGAACAAAATCAATGCCATATTATTTTAGTTTATTATTCCTTGTAGAGTTCATACTGGTCTTCCTACTTTGATATTTATTTATACCAAAGAAGGGAAAGAACATAATGCCACACTTGGGATAGCGCTGATGCTGGAAGTGAGAAAGTACACACAGCTTCTGCCTTAATGCAACAACTACAGCAGTCTTTACAAATCAACCTCACATCACACAGGACAAAGCTGAAGGTCACTGCATTATTCATTTAAAAAGGCACTGATAAAGATTAAAATTAAGGTTCATGCAATTTGAAGAACTGTTAGCTTGCAAAAATGGCTTCCTTCTTAACAGGGCATGTCAGGGTGGGGGGACGATAAACAGTAAGAAAGAATATACTGCCCCCCCCCCCACCTCGGGCTTTGTTATTCTTCTCTCTTTGGAAGCTCTAAGCTCTTTATTCAAGAGGTCTTCTGCTATTCACAACTTTGCTGCTCTTATGAAAAATTAATGACTGCTTTCTCTTCGACAGAAAACTCCCTCATTTTGCAGAAGATTAACAAAGAGGGCTCCGTGCAGCATTGAGGTCCTCAGCGGGGGAAGCTTCCCTCGCACCAACCCATTTATGGGGGGGAAACACCCCCGTTAGCTCAAGGACAGCAAGTAAATAGATGGTGGTACAGACTGTAGAACAAGGACAACGTCCTTACAAAAGGGACATGCCAACAAAAACAGCCTGCCCCCAACAGCAGGCTGACCCTGCGCCCTGCTCACTGGCTCCTTTATGCTGCACGCGCTGAGCGCCAGGCTGTGTTTACAAGCTATTGTGTGGCGGGCGGGTCTGCTGCTGGGGGTTAACAGGTGAGAGCAGTTTATCCCATACGCAATGGCAAGAACAAAACAGAGAGGATGCTTTTAGTTAAGCTGCCAACGCTCAGAAAACACTTCTGAAAACATCACAGCCCAGTATTGCATCATTCTTTAATGGAGGAGCTTAGTGGGGGCTTGTTTTAAAATGATTTACCAAGGTAAGAAGAGAGTGTAGATTGCAAAAATAAAATAATTCAAGTTCATATCCTGCCATATGAATACATCAGTCTTCATTTTAATATCCAGTTGTCATCAAAAGAATTTCTGGTGAAATTCCACTTTCACCATTTAAAAGCCCTACATTTTTACATCATTTCACACGTTAATTTCACTCAGTCTTTAATGATCCATCTCCTTTATAGTTGAAGAAATGATTCGGGAGGTTAGGTCAATTGTTGGTCAGTTATTGCAGGGCCGGGTCTCCCGCTCAGCTCTCCTCACCCTCACCCAGCACTCCGTGGTTAGCTGGAGGAAAGGGCCCAGGGGCACTAACGCAGGCATGCGGCCAGCCGGGGACTACGAGCAGAACAAACCAGAAAACGTTTGACACGACCAAGTGTCCAGCAACCTGACTCTAGATACATACTAATGAGTGGACCCATCCACCGGGCATTCGGCATCTCCATGGCCTCGGCCTGCGCAGAGCTTCCTGACTGGTGGGATGAACAAGCAAGCAAATATTGACACAGAAACCACAGTTACACTTGGGAAGGGCCAGACTTCGGTGATGTGGTTCAAGGTTATATCTTTTGTTTTTTTGGTGTTGATGTTGTTGATTTTTAAGTATTTGGAGGAGGTAAGCACTGAGCCTGGGTGGTTAAAAGTGTATCCTGGAGAATCTAAAAAAGACAGATCGGCCTTGATCAGTTGCTCTCAGCAGTATTTATATTTGTCATATTTTGTTATCACTAATGGCATGTAAAATGACAATGAGAAAAATTAGCTGCTCTTTAATTTGAATATACTTTTCAGAGAGCACTAAATCTACAATGCTTTCCTCATTTATAGGAACCTTAAAATACCTGAGGGGCCACGACTGCCAGCATCTGTAGTGTGCTCTCTGGGCCAACCACTGCTCTGGGGTGTCCCCATGTGTTATGACTCATTTAAGCTTTGGACCGGTCCCACGACCGGTAAGATGGTCGCCCCATTTTACAGGCGAGGAAACTAAGAAACAAAAACTGAAAGTGGCTTGCTGAGGTTTTTGTTAATAGGTAGGCGAGCTGGGATTCAAAGCTGGTAGTCTGGCTCCAGTCTGCTGTGATTTCTGTCTGAAGAGAGATGTTATTTAAAATAATTTTTAAACAGCTGAAATCATTTTCAGCATAATTGTAGATACAAGATCCCAATAATTAGAAAGATCCAGAAAAAAGAGTCCCAAATAAACACTTTCAAAGAGTATACAATAAAAAGCCAAATCAATTCTTGCTTTAAAATCTATGACAAGGATTTTACCACTGTCAACATTTTATTATTAGACATCAAAAAATCATTACCACAACAACACCAGCGTTCACAACAACATAAAAATGAACTTTGTTGCTGGGGAAAATGCTATAAATATGCACAAGAAAATATTTTTCTCCCAGAAATGGCAGTCAGCCAATAAATCACCAAGTCTTATATACCAGTTTTTGCTTCTTTTCCAGAACTTAACACATGAAGATTTAGTAAGATTTGTAATCAGTTCAACAAGAATGAGAGAAGCTCGTTAGAAGCCACCATTAGAGTCTAAGACTTAAAACTTTTGTATGACAAAATAAGTTATAAAAAGGTTAAAAGACAAGTTATAAATGAGTAAATATCTGCAACATGTTTAGTAAACAAAAGATTGTTAACCAGAAATTAGAAAGAACTCCTACAAGTCAATAATATAAACAACTGGATAGAAAAAAAGCATAAATGATACATTTTGAATGTATCATTCAATGTAAAATTTCACAGAAAAGGAAATTGAAGTAGCTGATAAACATGGAAGAATTCTGAACTTTGCCAGTAATTAGGGGACACAAAAGGAAACCACAGTAAACTACCTATTTCAGGTGGGCAAATTTTTTTTAAAAGGTTGGTCCTGAGGTAATATCTGTTGCCAATCTTTTCTTTTTGTCTTCTTCTCTCCAAAGCCCCCCAGTACCTAGTTGTATATTCTACTTGTAGATCCTTCTAGTTGTGGCATGTGGGACGCCGCATCAGCATGGCCTGATGAGCGGTACTGGGTCTGTGCCCAGGATCCGAAGTGGTGAATCCCCGGGCCGCCCAAAGCAGAGTACACAAAATTAACCACTTGGCCGCAGGGCCAGCCCAGGCAAAACTTTTAAAGTGGCCAATGTCAGATGTTGGTGTAAGCGTGGGAGAATGAATACTTTCATCCACTGCCAGTGGAGGATAAATGGCACGGGCAATTTTGAGGTATTTTATAAGTACCTAGTGAAAGGGACAATGACCAAATTCTGTGCTCTTAACATTGCCCGTCTCAGAGAGACACTTGCACAGATGCACTAGGGGACATGCCAAGAACGGTCACTGCAGCATTGAAATAAACTGGACATAACGTAAATATCCATCAGCAGGGGAATGGATAACTAAACTGTGGAATGCTCACATGATATAATTGTTAGGGACACTACTCTAGATTTAAATACAGCAAAAATGCACAAAGCTGAACAACAATGCTAATTGAAAAAAGTTGGTGGGGCCGGCCCGGTGGCACAGCGGTTAATTATGCATGTTCCATTTCGGCGCCCCGGGTTCACCAGTTCAGATCCCGGGTGCGGACTTGGCACCGCTTGGCACACCATGCTGTGGTAGGCGTCCCAAGTATAAAGTAGAGGAAGACGGGCACAGATGTTAGCTCAGGGCCAGCCTTCCTCAGCAAAAAGAGGAGGATTGCAGTAGTTAGCTCAGGGCTAATCTTCCTCAAAAAAAAAAAAGAAAAAAGAAAAAAAAAGTTGGAGAACAAAATACAGTGTGATATTATTTATACAAATGTCAAAAAAACCCACACAAACAATGTTATGTGTTCCCAAGACAATGCAGAGATATATACGTAACAGTGCATAAAACGGCCAGAAGGATAAACACCGAGCTCAGGACAGTGTTCACTTCTGGGAGGTGACGGAGGGACTGTGACTGGAGGAACACGCAGTGGAGATTTAACTCAATACCGTGCTTTTTTTTTTTTTTAAAAAAAGGGAGAATTCACTCTAATATCATTTATCTAATTAAAAAAATATTATATACATAGAAAAAAGACTGAATCAAATATGCCAGTGATTAATTCCAGGTGGTGGGAATATGTCTGGTTGCTCTTCTCCTTTCTTTAAAAAATATTTCTATATTTTTTCAATTTTCCAAAATAAAAATATATATATAATTTAAAAACCAGTAGAAATGTGACATGATTTTCAGCTGAAGCTGTAGTGTCATGCCCTACCTGTTGTCATTCATTAGCTTTTCTTTATTTTCATCTTACACCACTATGCTCCTAAATAAGGACAAATTAGAGTCGGAACAATTTGGTCCTCCACTTCTCTCAAGAAAAAGGAACAATAATGTATTTGGACAACATATTTTTGGCTGTTGTTGAGAGAGCTTTGAAATCAGAGAGGCATGTTTCCTAAGTCACGGACACTGTTCTTTGGAAGACATCAAGTTCATGGGTTGCAGCATTTCATGGAATCTGACAGAGATGCTGCACCTTTAGATTTAAATAATGGTTGCAACAAAGGGTGAAATAACTCTTTGCCACTCTGCCAGCCATATCTAAGGTACACTATAATATAGTGATTTAGAGCAGAGCTGTCCTGTCCAGTAACGCGCTCTTATTTAGATTTGAATTTAAACAAATGTAAGTAAACATGCTCAAGTACATAGTTGCATATCCTAGTTGTACATCCTTCTCGTTCTCCTACGTGGGACATCACCTCAGCACGGCTTGACAAGTGGTGCTAGGTCTGTGCCCAGGATCCAAAATGGCAAACCCTGGGCCACCGAAGAGGAGCTCGTGAACTTAACCACTGTGCCATGGGACCAGCCCCGGGGCTTTTCTCTTTAGAAAACATTTCAGTTAATAAAAGAAAAAGAAATAATAGAATTAAAATATGCTATTTTTGCAACCCTAATAAATGAATGGAAAAATCATCAATGGCAGCTAACATCACAAAAATAGCGATTACAAGACACTATGAACTTCCTGATAAAGGTATAAAACATCCTCTGTGTCACAGTCTTGCTGCCCCTCTCAAAGGCAACAACAACAACACTCCTGTAACCAATAAAGTCAATTCCTGGAAATAAAGGAGAGTGAGGAACAAGCTGATAACACCATGGGGATGCCATCAGTGGAACCCCAACACCAAGAACAAACATCCAGGTTTCTTGACCATAGCAACAATGCCAACAGCAACCAAAATGGGAAAAGAAAGAAAGGGATGGTGGGGGATTAAAAGAGACTTAAGAGAGACTAATAAATTCAATAACGGGCTAATTTAAATCCCAAGTCAAATAAACCACAACAATAACAAATAAAATATCTCCTTAAAAAAAAAAGAAGACAATTAGGAAAATGTGAACACTAAATGTATATCTGATGCTCTGAATACATGCTATTAATCTTTGTGGCATTCTTTCTCTGTTAATGTTTTTTAGGGGTGATAATGATATTATGGTTATTTTTTGAATCCTTTTATTTTAGAGATACAGGCTGGAACATTTATAGATGAAATTATAAAATGTCTAGGTTTGCTTCAAAACATTCCGTGTGTGTGGGGTGGGACGTGGGGAGGAGAGAGTGGATGGGGGTACCAAGGGGCACAAATGAGACTGAGCTAGGAGTTGACAGTTACCGAAGCTGGGTGATGGGCATGTGAGTGTTTTCTGCTTGTGATTCTGAGCTTGCTGCTGGAGCTGCCTCCTCTGATTAGAGGCTCTAGCCTCCTGGATTCCTCCCTTCTCTTCATCACCCCGTCCAATCTCAGTCCTCAAAACTCTACATCTAGAGTGGATTCCAGACCTTCTCCACTTCGTACCCCAGCTACCACCCTAGTCTCAACCACCAGCACCTCTCAGCTGGACCACTTCAGTAACCTCTAACCAGATGCTGTGCCCGTCCTTGTCACAAGGAACAAAGCAAGTGCAGAGAGAGGAACTATGTTTGCGTGTTTTACAGGGGTGTTGACAAAAGTGGGACTTAAACGGTGAGGAGAAGTTTACTAGACAAGATGGGTGAGGGCATTGCAGGCCAAGGAAACAGTATGTGCAAAAGCATGGGGGTGTCCACGAGCACCATGTGGATGGCAGGAGCAGCTCCACGTGACTGTAGTCAAGAAGCAACGAGACAGGCTGGAGAGCAACACAAGGCCTTGAATGCTATCTTATGTTTTGCTGTTACCCAAGGGTGACAGCCAATCACTGAGGAATTCTCTACAGGAAGTGACATGGTAAGAGTTGCATGTTCAAGAGAGAACTCTGGGGGCAATGCAGAGAAGGATGGGTTGGAGGTGCCTCAGTTTGGAACAGGGAGCCCAATGAAGAGGTTATATGATTCCACGTCCAGAATAGGCAAATCCACTGAGACAGAAAGTAAATTAGTGGTCGCCTTGAGCTGGGAAGGCTGGGGGAAATGGAGAGTGACTGTTTGTGGGTGCAAAGTTCCTTTTGGGGGTAACGAAAATGTTCTAAAATTGATTGCGATGATGATTGCATAAATCTGTGAATAATATTAAGAACCATTAAATAATGCACTTCAAATTGTTAAAAAAGAACAGAGGTTATTGTAACCCTCCAGGTGAAAGACAAGTGACTGCCCTAGGAAGGTGGCAATGGCATGGAGAGGCGGCCAAGGGATGCAGGACAAATCAGTGGGACTGAGTGGCTGACGGGATGAGGGGAATGAGCAGGGAACCCAGGCCCCTGGTGGGACGTTAGACACTCAGAAGGACTGGGGCTTCTTGGCACAGGGGTAGGGGTGCAATGAGTCAAGTCCTGCACAAGTCGGTTTTGACTTGCACATCAAGGACTACACACATTGGCTGGTGGGGCATCCAGGCTGAGGGATCCAGCAGGCAGCTGGATATTTGAGGCAGGCTGAGTAGGAGGATGCATGGGACAATTTACTTTTATACACAACATGTAGCCCAAAGGAAAATATTACAAGAAACTGATTTTAGCAAATTCCAGAGCCAAACAGCAACAGCAAAGAAACAATTTTAGGTAGTAAATGTGAAAGACTGAATAATTTTAGAAGTAAGCAGCCCCAACTGACTTTTCAACAATCTTTCAATTTCCTTCCCTCCTTCCTTACTCTGTTCCTCCTTGCTCTTCCCTCCAGTCCCTTTTCTTTTTTAAATAAATATTTATGAAGAGTTTATAATATGCCAGATGTGGTGCTGGGGTTACAATGATGAATAAAAATGCCTCACTGACCTCATCGTCTAGTAGAGAAGACAGACATTAAGCACATGCTCACATGAATAAGCGTTTAATGACCAACTGTGGTGAGTCCTAAGAAGAGGTGCGTGGCAAAGGGTCCACATACACTGGCCCGTAGTGAAGTCTTCGCTTGGGAGATGCTGATTTCACTGAGATCTGAAGAATGAATAGGAGATTTTACTAAGTGAAGGGGATTGGAGGAGCCTTCCAGGCAGAGGTTCAGCATGTGCAAAGGTCCAAGGGCAGGGGAGAGCACTGAGGAACTGAAAGCAGGCCAGCAGGACTGGACGCTGGAGATAAGGGGGAGCATGAGTAAGATGAGGCTGGAGAGGCAGGTGGGGACAGGCTATGTCAAGTGTGGTTCCTCTTGAACAGTAAATGGGAAGCTACTGAAGAATTTTAGTAGCGAGCGTTATGAGCACTTTTGCATTTTAAAAATGTAACCCTTTCTGCTATGTGGAGAACTGACGAAAGGGCTCCAGATGGATGAGAGGAACCCAATGTGAAGGCTGCTACAGTCATCTGGGTGAGAGATGATGGTGGAAACAGAGACATAAAGGAGTGGATGGATTTCAGAGATGTTTTTAGGAGGTAAAATCTATAGGTCTTGGTGGTGAACAGGCTGCAGGCAACGAAGGAGACAGCTGCCACAGGCGGGCATCTGTATTCATCCAGCACTGATATTTTGTCACAGTTATGAATAGAATACAGAGGTTTGGATCTTGTAGGAGAGCTGTGGAAGTGAAGGGTCAGGGAACTCGGCGGAATAGCTAATTGTGTCAGCCCAGGACAACTTCCTTGTCCTCCAGGAACTGACACTCTGCGAAGATGAGCCTCCACCCAAAAGCCACCCATTTACAGCGCTTGGGACAAGATGAGACTGAGCTATCACAGGAGATGCTGACACCACACAATCTAGAAGTCAAGAGAAGAGAAGGGCCAGGGCGGACCAGGTCAGGGAGCTCCTCCGGCGGGACGAGGGGCATCGGCAGCTTTCAGAAGCCTTGTATCACATCCCTAAAATCATTAGAAACTCAAATGTGTTTGGTATAATACTGGAAACAAGTATTTCTTATGCTCACATTAAATATCAACCATACTTATTTCACAGACAACTCTTCTTAACAAAAGTGTACATACTCTGCTCTTGGCAAGAAAATGCTCTTGGCATTTGATGTCTATGAATGCTAAAATCATACCCAGAAATTTAAAATATTCATTAGCAGTAAAGTCCTTCATCTAAGGACTTTACTTAGATAAAGCAAAATCCTTTCCCACTGGCAGGAAAGTGACAAATCAGAAATGTACAGTCAGCACCTAAAATAAGTAAATGGGTGGAAGGAGCTCAGGAACCCCCTGCAAGTGGCAGCCCTGTGACACAGCCCAGGCTTGCAGCTTTGTAAACAGCTTTGTTCTCACAAAGTGAGATGCAGCATCACGTGCTCTCTGTCTCAGGCTCGGAGACCCAAGGGCTGCTGGGGCCTGGACAGAGCAGCAGAATGAATATTGTTTCCAGACCCCATCCTCCATACCCCATGAGGACACATGGTTAAACAAAATCTTTCTTTTCCTGCCATACTGTTAATGTTGTTGGGGGTGGGTGGGGACAAGGGGTGGGAGATGAAGTGAACAGAGAAAGGGTGACTTCCACTCTTCACTCTGTGTACTTCTCTATCATCTGCATTTTTAAAATAAGAATTCTATTAATGTAATTTTTTTAAAAATAAAAAGTGAATATTCTACTCTTACCTAAATATCTCATGATACACCTCAATTCTCCTAGCTGAGTATTCCAAATTCCGTGAAGGAACCTCTAATATACTCAAAAACAATGATGAAGCTTTCCCTGCAGTATTCTTTTCCAGAGTAAACAGCCAACAACTGGTTATTCTTGCACAAGTTACCACACACTTTGAAAGGATTAGCATTACATTGCATGAATCCTTGGGGGGCTTAAAACTGCTGGTAATGGCATGGGGCTCATTTCAATGACAATTCTTATACCTGCTTTCTTTAGAAGCCCAGACGTTAATGAGGAGGAGGCGGGGATGAGCAGCAGGAAATCTCATGCGCTGAGACAATGAGAGAGAGGATACCTGCATGAAGATTTGGAAAGGGAGCCTTGACGTGTGTGCCCAGGTCACATGTCCCACGCTGGTTGGCATTTGCTAACCTTTAATGGTGCAGATTATTGAGCCATACTATAGAGCATTCTAAATAGCAAAGAAGGGGAAAATAGAATCTCGTCAAACTCAATATGAGAAGTATACTTCAAGATCATCAATCTCGTAGGATGGGGTACTGAAAATACAAAGTGACATCCCCAAAGGAGATATCGAATAAAGTGAAAAGAAAAACGTTGGTGACATATTGATGAAGCCTCATGTGCTGCATATCTTCTACTTGCTCCTCCAGATCCACTCTCACCTTCTCCAACGTGCTCCGTGCTCCACAAGCCTGACTAGTGTGAACAGCCCGAATGGGCTCCTTGGCACTCTGGCTTCTGGCTGGAGCCAATGGGAGACTCGGCAGGGGCTCATAGGAAAGGAAGGGAGAGAGTCAGGGCATTTACAACTCTTGCTCTCTCCCTGAGGGGTTGCTCGGGCTGGCTGTGCCTCTTTGACATGGTCTTGGCTCCTGTCAGGTGACTCTCTCTCCAGGTCTGGTACCTGCTCTCTCCCCTTGCCTCTTCCGGCCTGGGGCGGTAACAGCTTTTGCTATTAGTCCTGGAGTACTGCACTGTCTCTTGTGGTTTTCCTATACTCTGCCCATCCTTCGTAAATATCCCCTTTACTCAATTCTCCTCCAATTACTCAATTTAAGCATGCAGGTTTTTTTCTGTTAAGACTCATACACCATCAAAGGAAGCTCTTAATTAGGTTCTTGATGTCCTGAAAGAAAATTCTAGTGGACATTTGTCATTCTTTGGCATCTTCCTTACACCACCCCTGCCCCACCCCGAGCATCAGCAGACTTTCTCGTCTTGGGATTTCCCTACCTTGTGGGTCTTGAGGAGAGACAGAGACCAACAACCGCATGGAAGCCATGTGCTCATTTTCCCAGCCTCCCTTGAAAGGAGGGCTCAGACATGTGATCCAGGCTCAACCAATCAGATGGAATTTGACTCTTGAGATGGGACAAGCAGGGCCTGCAGAGGGTCATTTGGCTGGGGTGGCAGTAGCACAGGGAGCTACATCAGTTTCCAGAGGGTGCAGCTGAGTCTAGTGTCAGGCTTGGGGTGTGGGTGGCACATCTGGCAGAATCTGTACCCAGCAGTGGCGGCAAGTTGGTTCCCTGCAGAGATTTTATGTATTGCTCCTGTTACTGAGGCCCCCAACATCTGTCTCTAAGGATGTGTGTAACCCAACAGGCTTCAATTCATTCCTTTCCTGCCTGAATGAGCTAGAGTTGCTTATACTGCTTGAAACTAAGAACTCTGCCTGATACAAAAATCAAGCCAAATCTTTTTAACCCAAAGATTCTGGCATTCTAAAGTCCTCATCTCACTTTAAGTTAAAAATAAATCCACGTTTGAACATATACTCTGTTTCAATTACTGTGCTAGGTGTTACAAAGCTAATTAAGATTGACAAGTAAATAACCATAATCAACACGATCAACACCATAATGGAACCTTAACTTCTAGAGTACAGATGCAGAAATGATTAATTCTGCCTGGGAGGGTTTTGGAAAGTTTTGGAAAGGCAGTGAGCTGGGTAGTGGGACGAGTACAGGCAAGGAATGATGGTGTGAAATGGTTTGGCGTGTCCAGAAAATGAAGAGCAAAGGATCACTGGAGGTGAGGCTGGGAAAGTGAGCCAAGGCCCAGTTGCAAACTGCTTGCATGTCATTCTCTAGGCAAGCAGGAGAAGCCACTGCCACGGGCTCTGGAAGAGGGGGGAGAATAGAGGCAAGAAACCCATTGGGTGTCCCAAAGGGCTACAAGCACATCAGAGGCTATGGAATGGAGAAGGAAGGCAGAAGCTTGAGAAACGTTCGCAGACATGCAAGTGAAGGGCTGTGCCCTGCTGGGCGTGGAGAGCAAGGAGGATCCAAGATGGTCCTGAAGTTCTAGCTTGAAGGAGTAGGTGGGGGCAAAGTTTCCTACTGATGTAGGGAACTCATCAGGTAGTACAGGTTGGGTGGAGGAGAAAGTGGCATGCCAGATCCTTTCTTATCGTAAGGATGTACTAATACATGCACTTTCATATGCTTGGATCTTGCCTCTAATCACTGCTCCAGACAAAGAGAGGATGGCATTGTTTCAAACCCGGTTCCTATCTTTTGACTTCGCTGCTATTCACGGGGCTATTCTACAGGCTATGGGTCCATCACAGCCTTACACTGCATGATCATCTGGGGTGTTCCTAGGCTGGCAGTTAAGAAAATATAGTTCTTTAGAAAGTCTAAAAGTAAGCTGTTTAAATTCTCTCCTCACTAAACTCTTTCTCACCCTAGGGAATAAATGTGACCCAGATCCACTTACCTAACCCACTGCCAGACCCACACTAGAACCTTCGGGAGGTCGCTGAGCCCCAGGACCAACACTAGCCCTCTCCGTGGCCCATCTGCTGTTGACCTTCTCCATTCCATTCCTGATCCTGATTTCTCCTGTCAAGCGCAATTCTGAGAGCTGACAATAGTAAGCTTAGCTTCCCAATACATCCTTTTTATGTAAAGTTACAAACTTCAAGAACACGTTTGGCTCTGCCCCCTGTGGTATTAGGCTTCATTCTTGACAGTATTTTGCCTTTGTTGTGAATAGTAAAGTTCTTCTAGTTGGCTTTTTGTAAAGAAGTGCGTGGATGAAATCTTTAGACTTGGATTCTAAAAAGGCGTTACCTGTGCGCACTTGGCTAAAGGAAACCCTTACATTTTATCAGTGAATGGCTTTCATTCATCAAATTCTCAGCCAGGACAAAGAGCTAAGGCCATGCAATCAATACTATCCTGCAACGCTACTCATTTTGGAAAGCACAAGACAATGACTTGTAGCTTTTGAGATATTTTCTGGAAACCAAATACAGGAACAGCTTTGTCATCCACGCCTAGGGAAAAGATGATGCATTGTCCTTCATTCATTTCTGTCACTCTGTAACAGTCATCTATAAGGTGCTGTGTTTCTCTACCTCAAAGACCATGAGCTCTTTGAGGACAGAATCAGGTTCTACTGCACATCTAAATTCACACCATCTTACACAATGAATGATATATGATTGGGGTCAAATGAAATTTGATTGAATTAATCAATAATATATGGCAGGAGAACTCTCAGTAAGAGGGGAGCAATTCTCTCAGCCACAATAACTGGGCAAGTGAAACGGCTTTGCCACTGGCTGAACTAGGAGCAGAGTCGGTGACTATTATCATGTAATGTGAAAATTCCAAATGAACTGAGAAACTAGACTCATGGATAAGCAACGTAGTCATCATACCAACATTGTCCTGGAGAGATTTTTTAAAGTAATAACCATGCTACATAAGCAATAAATTACGAAGACTGAGCGTGCGAATAAAACTTAATATTGTCATAAATTTTATGACAAAGTTAATCTGACACATATTTAATGACATGCATAATCATTATTATGCAGCATTGTAGTCAGACATTAATAATAAGCAGTTCACATTAATGACTGTAAGAGTCTTTACTTGTGTTCAGCCAAGCCAACTGCTTGGCGTTTTCCCCTCCTCTTAGGTAATACTTCGTTACACATACCATCAGTGGTGATGGGCTTCTCTGCTGATAGGAATGATCCTCCATGCACAGAGACAGAAACTCTTACTAAAGACAGTC
Source organism: Equus przewalskii (assembly GCF_037783145.1). Classification (NCBI taxonomy): domain Eukaryota; kingdom Metazoa; phylum Chordata; class Mammalia; order Perissodactyla; family Equidae; genus Equus; species Equus przewalskii. The sequence continues at coordinate 2,295,039 of NC_091833.1, read as the reverse complement.
TCAAGCAGGTCAGGCTCTCTGCATTCCCTCCACCACCTAAAACACCTGAAACAGAGGCAAATGGGTGCTCTGCCCGTAGCCCTTGGACCACATCAGTGTATTCCAGTGACTCTCTACTCTAATAGCTGGATCTCTGCCTGAAGGATTTTTCTGAAACCAAAGAAAGCCTCTATGACCCAAAGGAGTACACTGGAATTCAGGGAAAATCAACAACCCCCACCCAGAAGCTCTCATCAATGACTACAAAGAACTGGTGGATAAAGCCCTCATCCCTTATCCCTCAGGGCAAGGGGCAGAAACGCTGAGGCTGTATTCTACACTCACCCCTAGAGTTCCCCAATGGGTTGCCACAGTGGTAAGTGACTTATGAACACACCCTTCAACAGTCTTCCTTTCCTTGTCTCACTTGTCCACTTCCCACCAGTGCCTCACAGAGTCACCTCCCAAACAAACCACTTGCACTTGAATCCTCGTCTCTAGGTCTGCTTCTAGGAGAACCCAAAGTAAGACACTGCTCCAGTGATGGGGTTGAAAGTCTGAGGCATTCCCTTCTACCTCTAAGGGTCTTCCTATGCCACACACACATCACACATCACACATCACACATCACACAAAACCAGTCACATTCAGTCTCCCTGGATATCAGCCAGTTGCAGGTAGCAGAAGAGCTGTGCTATAAGCCTGTGCTGCTCCTGAGGGCAGCTCAGTCACCATGTCATGGGCTCCAGGAAGATGAAAACACATGTGATCATTGGAAGGATGGAAAACGTTCTCTGGATCCCTGATAAGTTGGAAGTGGGTGGAGGGCAAGAGTCCACCTGGCTCAAGCAGAGAGGGGAGGAGAGAGAGCACAGGGCTGAGAGTCCCACTGCTCAGAAAGCACTGCTCCAGATGCTGACCTGCAACAATTACGCAGTCCAAGCATCTCCAGGCAATACGCCTCTGGTGATCGTGATCCCTAGACCAACTCCCAGCTCAGTCTTCTCAGCCTGAAAGCCAGGACAGGCCAGAGACTTTCATTCTGCAGTTAGAGAAAAAGAGTTAGGCACTGGCAGCCTTGACGAAGTCACGGAAGTACATTCATGGCTAAAGTGTAAATGACTCATAACTCCTTTTCTATTTTTATAGTGGGGAGGTGCTTAAGAACATAAAGCCACTGATGAACAAAAAAGGGAAGGAATGTGCCTGTCGAATAAAAGGCAGAGAAGGAGGAAGGCAGTGGTCACCAAGACAAAGCACCTCTTCTACGTTTGGCCAGCTCTACCTATCACAGCTCTGGGGGTGGGGTGGGAACAGAGATGCCATGTGGAGAGGTATCTTAGGCCATTCCTGCTGCAGTGGGTGCAGTTTAGAGGGTTCACTGATCAGCACAGAGACCCACAGAGTGTCAAATGCCAAACCAGAAACACAAATGTATAAAACAAACCCTCCGTAGTGTCAGAAGAAACCTGGACAGTGGCAGTAGGGTAGGAAAGAGGACCACGTGGTGCAGAGTTTGCAGTCCAGAGCCCCTGCTCATTACCCTGTAATTTGGGGTAGGTCACTTGAAGTCTGTGGACCTCAATATTGCCCTCTGTGCAATAGGGGTAACGCTATCCATCCTGCATATCTTATAAAGCTGGTTGTGAGGCTCCTATGATGCACGTCTGGGAAAGACGTGGCGTACAGCAGTCTGACTGAAGAGGCTGAAACCCCTGCTCAGCAAGTGCAACCCGGGCAATCTATTTACCCTTAGTTTTCTTATCTGTAAAATGAGATTTAAAAAATCACAAGACTATTCCAATGATTAATTGAAATAATGCATGCAGAGAATGTAGCGTACTTAATACTTATTATATTAGCTAATAAAAGCAATACGTAACATACAGAGTATTATATGGATGTTTAGGGCATTAAAAGTAAACTCTTCGCTTGCTACAGTAGTCCTGAGCCCTTTCAGAAGGCTAAAGTCAAAACATCAAAAGTTAATGATTTTGCTGCGTAAATGTGGTGTGCTTCTCTTCGCTCTGGATACAAGGGGCTTGCCCTATTATTAACACTCGTTTAGTGGATGTTGAGCTGCCATGAAGCCTAACATTTAGTTCCAGTTATTAGATTAAATGTTTGCTTTGAATAGTATCTGAATTGTTAGGTTCTAGATTTTTCTGGTTGGCAACATCTCCTTTGCATTTTATAAAGAGGTTAAAGTTGGTATACTGACTGCACCATAGATGTGCGATTTTTCAAAAATATTACAACCATGGTTCAGTATAACATTGTGCCTGTCGGCACAGAATTCAAAGAGTAAACCGAACTTTATTTGGTGAAGAGACATTGATTGGAAGAGACAGGACAATATTTTAGGTATTTTTCATTATCAAATCATTCTGGTTTACATTCGGGTTTAAGACTGTTAAGTAAAAAAAACATCAACTGGGGGAATTTGAGGATCTAATTGGCTTTATTCAGTGATTCACGAATCGGGCAGCATCCCTTCCAGCAGAGAGAAAGGCGCTCTGAAGAGCTGCGCACAATGCAAGGCCTCTCTACGCAGAAGAGGGGCCAGGAGAGAGCAGACTGTTCCAGGCAAGGCCACCTTCCTTTGGAGGGCAAAGGGGTGGATGACCTCACTAGTGCTGACCCGGTAATTCCAGATGGACTGGTTAAAGGTTGGGTTCCTGAAAGAGGATGAAACTGCAATTAGCAGACCAAGACTTAACACCAACCTGACGTGGGGCTTAGCACAAGTGACTCCATTTCAGGCCTGTTATCTCTTTTTTAACAAGACATTGTTACCACTTTCTTTTCCCCCTACTTTCAGTCTGCTAAATAAATGATTGATTGAGTACATTTCTAATTTACAGAGTTTATTAACAGAAGAAAATGTCATTCGATAGCCAAATCATTATTAAGAATTATAAACTGAAAATTTATAAAAATTATAAACTAAATACATAAATGTGACTACATTAGCTTTTGCTAAAGAAGGCTTGCCTATGCTCCGCTCTCAGGCACATTCTTTGATGCTAAGACTCCAACATACTATGAAAATAGGGCAGATGCATTCTGGAAAACAAAACAAAAGCAAAACAAAAACACATGTTAAGCGGGGCTGGCCCAGTGGTGTCGTGGTTAAGTTTGTGCCCTTTGCTTTGGTGGCCTGGGGTTCGCAGGTTTGGATCCCGGGCACGGACCTATGCACAGCTTATGCGTGGACCTACACACCATGCTGTGGTGGCATCCCACATATAAAATAGAGGAAGACTAGAACAGATATTAGCTCAGGGCCAATCTTCCTCACCAAATTAAACAAATCAAAACACACATTAAGCAAAAATCTTTCACATCTCGAATTCATTATTATAAAGTTTTAAAACTTAATAAGTTCATTAGGTTAAAAGTTTGGATGTCTGGGTGTTTCTACCCCAAAATATGATCTCTGAGGAACTTCCATGTAATACAATGATCACATGACACGTTTCAAAGTTACTAATCTGAACACACTGCATGAGGAAAGTTTGTGTTCTGTCTTGTTCAAAACATCCAGGAAAATGAGTTGGCGTCTATTTAAGACGAAGTTCTCTGAGTGGTGTCATAGATGTGGCAAGCCCATCGGCTTGTAATTGTAAAGAGAACACTGGTAGTGCAAAAGCGGGGTGGGAAGGGGCAACAGAACGAAGGACTTCTTGTGAAGTGATGAGAAAGGAACATCAATAGCATATTTCAATAAAATGAGATTTGAAAACTATTTGAAATTTAAATCCTCAAAATGACAAGGAAATATAAACAATTCACAAATCAATTCATTAAGCCATCAAATCCTGTTATATCCCCGATTGGGAAGAGCAATGAGTACAATCTTTCCATTTAAATCCACTAGCTCACTTTGTGTGGTGCCAGTTTACTAATGCGTGTGTTAGCAATATAAGCTTTGCAAAAGGACAGATTGGTAAATCGAACACACCTGCTTCTAGGCACCACCACGTAACCTATGCAAAGTCAGCATTCTTCCTTTGGTTAAAAAATTTGGGTGGTGTGAAAATTAGAAAAATAAATGCCCTATCATTATGTTGTGACCAGGTTTAATGCATATGAATTTTACCTTCACCCAGTAAAACGTTAAAACCTAGATATTAAAAAGTAGCACAGTATCAGTAACGCATCACCCCTCATTTCCCAAAATGTCAGATCACAAAAGTATCACTTAGGTAATTGCTTGTAGTTTATTCCTTTGTTTTCCTCTTTTCTCTTTGTAACAATTTTTTAAAAAGTAGAAATATAATTGTTGTCCTGTGAACAGCTGTAAAAATGATGAAAAGGTATGGAAAAGCATAGCATGAATGCCAATCATCTGTTTCTGGCAGTAATATATATGGAACACTATTTAGGGACAAAAGAGGAGAAAGAAGAAAAAGGAGAGAGAGGTTTACCATCTTTGAAAATTTCAAAAGTAAACTTCATTGCTTAATAGGAAAAAAGAGTTCATATTTAAGGTTACTTAGAGCTAACTCCTTGCCAGAAAAGCTACAGCACCATCACTGCATTCAGCAGGAGTGCCTTATTATAGGGGCAATGTTGCAGGGGAAAGTAGGCAGGTTTTTAGAGCTGGGAGATGGAAAATAATGCCACTCTGCTGCAGATGACCTTGGGCAAATCAGTTTCTCTCTGCCAGACTACATTTCGACATGTAAAAATTTAATATAATAACTACCTGAAAGCCGTGCGTTGAGGTGAATATGTATTTGTCTGTGAAAGGTTTATTGGTTTTTAAATAGACAGACTGTGCAAATATATGCTATTGTTCTATATTGCCAATTGTTAAATATACTACTTAATTCTACCCAACTGTACATACCTGCGTAGGCTTCTAATGGTCTTTTCAATGGCTAAAGGTTTATGAATAAGATGATTTTCCTAATGGGATTGACCTGATGCTTTTCTTAAACATGTAACCTTGAGTCCACCCCACAAAATAATGCTTTGACTAGAGCAAGGCACGTAATAAAGGTGATCCTAGTTTCTAAGATGTCCAACATCGTTCACACAAGATAACTCCTTTTGAAAGGGATGTATTTATGTTGGAAAGAAAAGATTTCTACTTCTAATTATGGATGTTTTATTGATGAATGCAAATCATAGCCTGTCTGAGAGGCACTTCCACGAGCACCCTTGTGTGTGGTTTGCAAGGTTAAGGAAAAATGCCTTGATGGTACCAATGGACGCTATGTGGATTTTAATATTGTTAAAAGGAAATTCTCTTTTCGGGACTTAAGAAAACTGTATTAAAATATATTTATTGAAGTTCTGGAGTGGTAGAACACCAAAACTATAAAGAAGGTAAAGAAAAATAATCCTAAACAATAACCAATCAACATGTCAACAAATACTCTAGCAGTCATCTTCTATAAATACTTTACAGAAATGTAGTAATTTTTGTACATGCATCCTGTAAATATAATTTTGTACCTTGCTTTTTTCCCATTTAATATCAATAGACTTTTAAGGGGAATCATTTGGAAATTGTATCAAAATACATAGGGAAATATGTTTCAATTGAAATAATTTGGTGGGCAAGGAAAATATCACAAATACTCCCAAATTTTTCTCATTTCATTGAATAGAAAGAACTGTTCTCATTTAGAATGAGTGGGAATAACCAAACTGACCCAGGCATCTACTTCTCTTCTGGTTAAAAAATGTAGTCCCATCTAGCAACAATATTTTGGGGAACCAAAGAAAAAAATAACGATCTAAATCTGCACTTGGGTCTTTTCTTCAGACTACCAAGGCCCATCTATTTACCAGCTCCTCACTTCAGGCCGAAAATGGATCTCTCTGAAGCAATGAAAGAATTTTTGCCAAGTAACTAGGATATAAACACCCTTTTGGTTGCACAGCGAGACATATGCTCTAAAGAAAAGTGGTTCAAAATAGGCTAGTGGGTTTCTCTAGAATAAACGAGAGCCTTGTAAACAGCTTCATCCTCAGAGCGTCATGTCTGCACTCGCGGCGTGATCCGCGTCCTCCACGGGGAAGGGCGCACGCTGTTTCTGTCACTCCCTACACTAATGAACTGCTATAAATTTGTTTTCGATATTGCAGGGAGCCCTAACCTCAGCTTTGAGGCAATGCTGAGGATGCACCCTATATTCTAGACTCACCTTTTGCAAGGTGTGTGCTCAGCATTGTGGACGATTTCCATGGGGGAATATTCTATTTAAAGAACTACCGTCCCAGCACAATAGAAAAACTCACTTATGAAGCTGTGAGAGACACGGAAAGCTCTCAATTACGTTCACGCGAGCACAATGGCAGAGCTTCCCTTCCTGTTCCCCAAGGTGGGGGGGAGCATACTCATTTGTGAGGATGTACAGAAAGTGCTCATGTAGTCACAGGGGTGGGAAAACTGAAGCTCCTCCAAAGGGGATGAGCACAGACACCTCTTGAGCCCAGGAGCGTGGCGCAACGTCAGACAGGCACTGACACAGAGGACGCAGAGAAGGAGGGAAGGTTAAAGCAGAAAACGGCCCCATGCACCCTATTTTTGACCTCAAAGACAGATACCAAATTCTTCTGTAGGCATGTTTTAAAATGGAATATCTTTAAAACAAGGAATATTTAAAGGGCACATTAAAATTTATTTTAAAAACTTTTCATAGACTAAAAACAAGCAAAGCACTCTCAACTGACAAAATGTGCCAATGCAACCTAATACCTTCACTTTCATCTAAGGCAGCCAGATCCACAGCCCTTAAAGTGGCTTAAATTTAAAAATGGAAATGACAACATAAAACTTACAATGTTGATGATTTTCTGATTAAATCCCAAGATAGAAAGGAAAAATAAATTTAACGTCATTTAAAAAATAGCCAACTCCTGAGTGGTGAGGTATCTTTTTAAGGATGTCTCAGCAGAGAAAGAATTCTGGCTCTCACAATTGTGTGGACCACGAGGTGGAATGATTCCGCTCTAACATCACAGTGGTGGAATCATACTGAGAAGGACGTGGTTGCTGTAAAACCTAATCTCGTCCTCAGGTCTCGGCCACAGAGGGCAGGAAGTCTCGTCGGTTTTGTTCACTGATGTACTCCTGGTCCCCACAACAAATACCTGTCACATAGTAGTCAACTCAACATTAGTTAAATGAATAAATAAATATAGAAAAGGAGCATATGACATGTTTGTGAAACTCACCAACTGTGTGTACACTGCTATCGAGCTACATAAACAGTCTTTGTTTTAAATTTCGGAATGAGGACTTTCAATGGAATATATCTACCAAAATCAGACAAAGACGTTATTGCCTGAACTCTTGAGCAGCAAGAGAAGAAAACCCACTGGCAAAGAGCCAGGTGAGTACTGGGTCAACCTCGAGGCGAGTCTGGAGTCAGCCCTGGGGCAGTGAGGCCACACGAGGGGCTCCACTTCTGGCGCTCCCACTACCTAGGCACCCGAGGGCGAGGGTCAGCGACACTCATGGACTGGAGAGCCCGGGCCAGGTGCAGGCTAGGCACATGCATCAGTTCATTCCATCCTTAAAATCACCCTTGAAGGTAGATGCTTATTATTATTTTTGCTTTGCTGATGAGAAAACCAAACCCAGAGAGCCACACGGCTGGTCAAGGGCTCTTGCCCACGAGCACAGGCATGAGCTCTCAGCCTTGGCATTCTGCTTTTGGAGCCCCACAAGAGCCACTGTGCTGTGTGGACTGTCTCAGAGGAACTGCCCTCCCTGGGCCTCGGTCCGTAAACTGTAGGCAGCTGAGTTGATAAGAACTAAGGTTCAACACTTAAGGTTCAAGACACTCCAGGTTAAAGATCCAAAATTCTGATCTTTATTTATCTAAAAAGGCCATAGACAGCTCACGCAATAATACCTTATCATCCTGATCCCGTAGGTGCAGTAACTATCGGAACCCATTTCATAGTGAGTGAGGACAGAGAAAGTATTCATGAAATTTAATAATGTACTGACAAAATCACAGATGAATTTCAATACATCTGTAATTACTTAAAATGGTTACAGTATGCAGTATGTTACCACAACAACCAGAGGAAATAGGAATCCAACCAGCTTACTCTTCTAGGCCAGTAAACACTAAGATTGAATAGATATTTTCATTGAATTTATCCCAACTTTCGTTCCCATTTGTGGATAGCCTACTTGTCAGAGATTGCTTTCTAACTGCTTTATGTTTCCTAACTAGCCTTTAATACTGTTTGGGTAAGGACCTCCAAGGATACTAGGCAGACCATGTGAAATGGATAGTTACACTGAATACCAAAAGGAACACCTCATAATACCTATATATTGAAGTATACTTTATAGTGGCTTGCTTTCAATCTATTTTAAAATCTAAAACACTATTTTATATAATAACAATAAAAATCCCTATCTGTTGAGAACATGTACAGATAAAAGTTTACAAGCTTAAAAAATTGAATAATAGTAATTGGCATGCTTTTCCAATAATAAAAACTCACTTTGGTAAAGTTTTCATGTTTTAAAAACTCAAAACAGCCCTATGAATTTATAAAATAATATTGTATTTTTCTCACAATATTAACATATGCTGTACTGCAAGCTTATAGGATGTAATTTACTTGAGATTTAGCATTTGCTACTTTAAAAAATACTTGTTTTAATATTCTGAAAAGAGCATAATTACATTTATCAGTAGTTAACTTTTAAAACTTACAATAAATAGTTTTGTTTGAAATATTTAACTTTGGTAATGTCATGCAACTAATCTGAATTTGTAATAAAATACAGTTTAATTCACAGTGATCTTTTTTCTATCATACAATCAATGATTAAATAACTGTTCTCACCATAGGATAAAATGTATCAAATCTGTTGGTTCTGAAGGTGAAGCAAGATTTTTGTACTGATACAGTGTATCACTGAGATCCCAGAAGGAAAGAGAACTAAACTCAGATAGCTCACATGGAGAGATTTTAATGAAGGGACAACCAACAGAGGTGTTGGCAGGGTCAGGGGACTCAACACGAGATGCTGAGAACCCAGAGACTGGCAAACCTCCATCCTCGGGCGGAAGAGACAAAGGGAGGAAAGAGTGTTATGGAGTGAAAGCTGGAGCCCAGGAGAGGAGGGGCAGCTACATTCTGAAAAGGGGAAGCCACGGCCAGAGACATGTCAGGGTCACTGCTTCACACCACCTGCACTGAAGCAGGAGAGAGCAGGACGTAACATGCCAACTTCTCTCTCCCTCCTCTCTCTCATCCTCTGCTTGTGGCTCCCATTGGCCCAAACCAGAAGCCAGGTGGAAGGGGTCAGCGTCCAGCGGTAAGAACAGGGAAGAGGAAGCAGAGAATGGCTCAGTGGTGGGGAGTGTAAGCACTGGGGAACTCAACCATGTGGCTGTCCCAAGGCCTGATGCAGCATGGCCAGACCAGCATGCTCCTCTGACCTAATTTCTAAGAAGTCTACCAGAAAATACCATTTGGGGATTTTCCCAATTAAATGCTTTAAAAAAAAAAAAAACAGAAGCTCCTTTTTTCCTGTGTTGTTTCCCCTTCAAGTTCTATTTAAATTCTTCCTTTCCTTTACCTCCTGGTAACACAGAAGTCTGTGGTTCAACAAGCCATCTAGTTAGCAGATTTTTCTCTAAGGTCCCATCCTGAGAGCACACTGAACCATGGGAAGTCATTACACAACTGTCAATGAATGCAAGATGCAGGATATTTCCCTAAGATCCCTATTAAAGTTGGTGATAACTTTTCCCAAATGTTAATCCAGCCACCCACAGATGGTGACAACATTCACTATTTCTTTGATAAACGTAAAATGCATTTGAAGTACATACTTGAAATATTTGTTTGAATGTTCCCTAATCTATTATATTTTATATCTTCTGAATATAGGGCAAATGTAAATAAATACAAAAAATAATCAAACCTACCGTGTAAGAACTTAGGCAGCACCCTACGAGAAGCCTTCTGAGTAGACGCAAGAGTCTTAAATGGACGGTCTCCAGGTGTGCGTCTCTGACCACCACTAAGCACAGTCCTGGAGGGCAGGGGCGGGTGTGGTTCAGCTCTGCACAGCCACAGGCCCTCCAACAGTGTCGTGCACACGGCAAGTACCCACTAAAGGTTGCCCAATTGGCCAAACCTTGGTTTGTCCTCATAATTAACCACCCCAAAAGCACACAGATAATTACTTCTTGGAAAAGCTCCAACCAGTGTTTGGTGTTACCTGTGTGGTTTATCTCCGGGGCAGCTCTGTAGGATTACGTTATTTTATGTTTCTTTTTCCTTCAACCTTAATGTCACCTATGTGAATAACAGCTTCATACCAAATTCCTACCAGCACATGCCAGTAGATTCAAGGCATTATTTTGAAAACGGTGCCAGCATCTCTCAATTTAGAAGACATCGAGTCTCTCCTTCCTAACACAGGCTAAGAAAATGCATGATTTGGTATTAACATCAGAGCTAAAGATATTTTGAACATATTCTTTGATATTTTTTTTAAGATGAAAGGGCTTTTTTTGTTTGTTTTGTTTGTTTGTTTGTTTTTAGGGCCAGTCCCAGTGGCCTAGTGGGTGAGTTTGCCATGCCCCCCTTCAGCAGTCCTGGTTACATTCCCAGATGTGGACTTACACCACTTGTCTGTCAGTGGCCATGTTGTGGCGGCAGCTTGCATACAAAAAGAGGAAGATTGGCAGTAGATGTTGGCTCAGGGCGAATCTTCCTCAGCCAAAAAAAAAAAAAGCTTTTTTTAAAGAATTTAAATGTTACCACAAACTTGGCCTTCATTAAAAAATAATCCTGCCTTTGACGGAAGTGTCCAATTACAAAGTTCATTTTGTTATGCAACTTTTTAAACTTAAACAGCAAAAATGTTGCATTTAAAATGAATCTGAATAAGCAAAAAAGACAGACCCAGGAAGACCAAGGTTTTAGTGAAAGTTAAAATATTATTTCACACTTTACATAACTTAGAACCATTCCCATATTTTATAGTCTAGATCCAAGCATTAATTTGAAATGAACTTGACCCTTGAAATCCTAAATTTAATACTCTTTGGAACAAAATAGCCTTTCTCTTCCACTTTATGGGCAAATGAACCAAATACTAGCGAATGGTACTGTCTGGGCCTTTGAACCAAAACTAAAAGAGATGAAACACTGTTTGATCTGTATAATATTAGAGAGTCCATTTTGATTTAAAAAAAGGATGAGTTTGTTTCATATCCTGTGACAAAATATTCCCCTTTTCTTGAAAATGCTCTCTTATTCCAACGATAGGTGGGTAGGGTTGCCATGAACATAACAGCTATCTTCATTTCTCAAAATGCACAGTGGTGGGAAATGCAGACTGCAGTGAGGGGAAATAAACCTTTGACTTTACCAACACATAGGTTGCATTTAAAGTGGCAGGTAAAAGACACAAGAGCAACAGAAAAGTTCATTATTTGTAATCTTGCAGTTCCCGAAACCTCTATAATGCATTACCTTAAAAGCTTCAGACACATGCTTTTATAATACTTTACCAATATTTCAACACCTGAAAAGTCTTAGCAATTAAACCCTATAGTCTTAAATTTCAGAAATGACCTAACTCAATTCTTTTATTTTTCAGGCTTTCTTTGTCAAATTTTCATTTGTTTTCATTAATCGATGAATAATGAGAAATTTTAGGTACCTATCTACAAAGAAATGAAATTTTCACCTAAGAGCCTAAGAAATGAAAAGAAAAAAATCAATTCCAACAAAATGTTGTCAGAGAAATATTTTAGAATAGAATGCTACAATTACTTAATTATTTATACTTATCCGGCTCTAACATCGGAAGTGCATTCAGACTTCAAAGCTAAGCCTTAAAGTAACATCAGCGTTGATAGTATCTGATTTCACGTTTAGCTGAAGTCTTGAAGATCCAAAAGGACCAAGACAAACACACATCTATTGTTTTGGCTACTGTATCAGTCTTCATTGCCATTCTTTTCAGGTGAACTATACTGCGGCTGATCCTTTGAGAGGGACTAAAGCAGACATGCGCTGTTTCTGCCTGCCCAGCATCCTTTCTCCAACTTTCCTTTGAAGAGCCCCCTACTCTAGACAATGTAGAGCTAACACCAAATGCCTTTCCAGAGGAAGACACCTGAATCCAAGCTTGGTCAGCAGAACAGTCCATTCCCCATGTTCAGAGAGAGGCACGAGACTCAGACCTTGTAAGAATAGGCCTGGGACTTTTGCTGCAAATAATGCAGAAAAAGTGCTCTCTTTTTCTTCTTAGGGCTAAGTTGGTAATAGCTTCTAAGGGGCTATCATATGGAAACAACTTGTCTGAAAATGAAGCCAAAACCAGAAAACAGATCCTGATAACCTTGACTGATAGATCCAGCCATACTTTTAACTGGCAGGACCTACCTGTAAGCTTTCAGCATCAGCCAGTCTCTTATACTTAAGCCGGTTTGAATTGGTTTCACCACTTGTAGCTAAATGAATCCTGAGTCTAACAATATGACAACACGAAAAATAAACACTATTGCTTTTGGGGTTCAATGGCTTTTCTTCCTCACATATATTATCTCATTTAATCCTCATGATTCAGGAAAGCACATATCTATCAACATTAAGTTAATATTCACTATTTTTTTTTTTTTAACAGATACTATGTGGAAGAAGGACAGGGAATGCTAGCAGAGTGATCAATCTGAAACACGGTGGCCACGGAAGTCTCACTTACATGGGAGAAAAGTGGAGGTTACACATTGCAGGGTACTCAATAGGTATCCACCAAATGAAAGAAAACGCAGTGTATGTAGTGCAGAGCCAGGAGGTGGGCCTGGCTGTAATCCCTGAGGGAGAAATTAGGAGGTTCCCACAGCAGCCCAGGCCAGAGACAATGAACCCCGAACAGGCAGCCCTATGAGAATGGCTCAAACAATAGGACACAGACAGAGAAGCAAGTTAGATGTGGGGGTCCCTGGCTGGGGGCAGCTGTTGTCACAGCAAGAGGGAAAAAATGAAGAGTTTGGGACGCAAGGCAGGAGACAAAGCATGAGTCAGTTGACCACGCCTGCAGGATTTATACACAAAGAGGTCCAGTGGGCCCTCAGGCTGAAGAGTCTGGGCTGTAGGGGCTGAGACCGGAAATACAAGATGGAGAGCCACTGGCATACAGATGGCAGGTCAGGCTTGAGCACTGCCGGCTCGGCCTGCCCCTGAACAGAAGAGGAGGGCCCGGGCGACCCCCTCCCTCTAGGCAGTCTCAGGCCCGGCCTGAGCGCCGGGAAAGCGGGCTTTCCCCGACAGCGACAGCGCGGGCCAGCACTCAGGAAATAAGTGTGCACGGTGCTGTTGGTTCTCCACGGCCGTTCCTCCTGCACCGGCCGAGCTGCCAGTCTCGGTCGCTGTGCTTGGTGCTGTCTCATTATTCAGCTCTCACCTCTTAAATTAGTTCATGCTCTCACATTAGGTGCAGTCACAGCTGGCAACGCTTTCTGGGGATGTCTCAAAAAGATCTGAGTTGAAACAATATTTTGTCTCATTTTAATTTAAAGTAAAATTGCTGCCTCTTCCCTGGCCCCTTCCCTTTCCCCTGGCGCCCCCAGTGACCCCTGCGGGTCTCTGAATCAGGCGGGGTCGGAGATGGGGTCGCACCCAGGTAACTCGCTAAACAGCCATCAAAGTCTCAAAGAAACAAAGGAGGTTGAGAAGCTGATAGGCGCGGCTGCGGGCGATTCCAGGACAGGTTTCCGGGCGGGGGGAGAGCGCACCCTAGGGGGCGGCAGACCCCCGGCGAGCCCAGGGGCAGCAGGCAGCGCGGGCACGCGGCGTGGCGCGGCTCTCCGGACCCCGGGCCGCCCCGGCCGCGCGTGTCGGCTCTGGCTCGGCTCAGCACGCAGGTCAAGGCGGCCCGGCGGTGGCCGGAGCGCCAGGGGCCGCGGTGCGCAGCCTGCCGACGCCGCCCTGCTCGGGGCTGGAGACTTGGAGAGGGGCGCTCGCCGTCCGCTCCGCCCGGTTACCGGCCTGCGCCCCCAGCCCCCCAAAGTCCGCAGCGCCTCTCTCCCTGCCACAGGGCACAGCTGCATTTTTACCTTCGCGTTTGCGACTACGTGTGGGTGCAAGGTTCTAAATCGAAAACTCGCTTCGGGTCAGAATTACCCTTGACAAATCGCCCAGAAATCACAAGATTTGGTGCCTGCGCCCAAGGCAATGATGTACAGGTACACGTGGGAAAAACACCCCGTAGGTGCACAGTAAACAAAAGTACGGATGCAAAATATAAACCGTAAGCGCTGAGGGAAGAAAGGCATCCGGGAAACGAGCCTGCGTGGCAGCCGCCGCGCTCGTTACTGCGCGCCACACCGGACTGGAAGCGGCACGAGGGCAGCCTCGCCCGGTTTTGCTCACCACGGCACCCTGGGCGCCTGGCCCAGCGCCGGGCTCTTCGTTCGTGTGCAGGATCTGTCCGGAATGAACGAACGAACGAACGGGCGCGCGCTCCGCCCGACTCCGCGGTGCGCACAGCAGGCACCTCGAGAGGCGGGGAGGAAGGCCGGCCCCCACGCCGCCGGCCGCGCGCTGGGGCAAGCGGCCGCGGAGAACAGCCCTGAGCCCCGGCCGTGCCCGCTCCCGGCGGCGGCACGTGCGCCCCTCCACCCCCCGAGGCCGCGGCGCCCGCCCGCCGCGCACGCAGGCGCCCTGCAGCCGGCCGCCCGGCCACCGCGCGCCGAGGCTCGCCCGCGCGTCTGCGCCCGCTGGGGGGCGCTACTCGCCCACCCGCCCGCCCGCGCGCGGCGCCTCTCGGCGCCCGCGATTCTACTCCCGACGCTGGGCGCGCGCGCCGCCTCCTACCTGAGGGCCGGCGAGGGAGGCGGGCGGGAGGGCTGAGGGGGCCGAACGAGACCGTGGCAGGAGGCGGGAGGCGACAGAGCGAGCGGCCGCGGAGGACAGTGCGGGCGCGGGGGCGCGCGCGCGCACCCGGCCCTCGCTCCCTCCGTCGAAGCCCGGCCCGAGCCCAACCCTGCTGCCGCGCGCCGCCCGCCTCGCCGGGCCTAATAACAACGGCGCCCCGGGTCAGGTGGCCGCGCGCGGACAGCGCCTCCATTGGCCCGGCCGGGAGCGCGGCGCGCCAGGATTGGCCGGGAGGCGGGGCCTCGCCCGGGGAGGGGCGGGGCCGTGGCGGACGGGGCGGGGCCAGGCCGCGAGCCGCGCCTTTGTGCCCGGCGCGCGCTCTCCGCCCGCTCCGGCTGCAGCGCCGGCTGCATCAATAATTCAGAGCGGCGGCCGCGGCGGCAGCGGCGGGTGCGGGCTGGAGGCGGCGGCAGCAGCGGGGCCCGAGCGCCAGCGGCTATGCATCCAAGTGCGGCTGGGCAGCCGCGGCACCCCTGAGGCCCGGGCGGGGCTCCGGGAGAATCGCGCGAGGGGCACGCTTGCCCGGGAGCGCAAGGAAGAGCAGCAGTGTCCA
Source organism: Equus przewalskii (assembly GCF_037783145.1). Taxonomy (NCBI): domain Eukaryota; kingdom Metazoa; phylum Chordata; class Mammalia; order Perissodactyla; family Equidae; genus Equus; species Equus przewalskii. The sequence continues at coordinate 2,279,615 of NC_091833.1, read as the reverse complement.
GAGCAGCGTCGGCGGAGCTGCGCACGGAGCCGAGGCGGGGGCTTCGGTGCGGGGCTGGGGCGGGGGGCGGCTGGTGCAGGCAGCCCCCGGGGTGGGGGGTGGGGTGGGCGCCGGCGCCGCGATGCTGGGCGTCGTGGAGCTGCTGCTGCTGGGGGCAGCGTGGCTGGCGGGCCCGGCCCGCGGGCAGAATGAGACGGAGCCCATCGTTCTGGAGGGCAAGTGCCTGGTGGTGTGCGACTCCAACCCCACGTCCGATCCCACGGGCACAGCTCTGGGCATCTCTGTGCGCTCCGGCAGCGCCAAGGTGGCTTTCTCTGCCATCAGAAGCACCAACCACGAGCCGTCCGAGATGAGTAATCGCACCATGATCATCTACTTCGACCAGGTGCGTGTTCCATGCAGACGGTTTGGTGGGGGTGGTGAAGAGGTGGAAGGAAATGCCTGATACTCTCCAAGGTCTCTGCGGAGGCGCGGGGACAAGAGTTCGGGATTGACTCTTGCCTACTGCCCTTCGTTCCCGTCTCGTTATAGGTACTAGTGAACATCGGGAACAACTTTGATTCAGAACGCAGCACTTTCATCGCCCCGCGCAAAGGGATCTACAGTTTTAACTTCCACGTGGTGAAAGTCTACAACAGACAGACCATCCAGGTCAGCCGCCGCCTCAGGGCCAGGCTCCGGCCCCGCTGGGGGCTCCTAGCCTAGGGAGTGAGCGGGCCCTAGGGAGGTGGGAGATAGAAGGGACAGCTAGCGTGTGCCCGGGGCTGCTTGGAGGGACGGGGAGCAGGGCCTCACGGTTCTGTGGTTCGGTCTGTCTCTTGCTGCTTCCGTCGCTGGCCCTTGGAACCTAGCCCCCTTCTGAGAGGCGGTTTCCCTCCTCCGCCTCCTGGGCCTCTCCAAAGAGGTTCTCCCGCTTTCCCACGGGACTCCAGGGGTTTCCCATAGCGGTCGCTGTTAGCATCACAAACAGCTCCCGCTTCCGGAAGATTTCCGCGACCTTCGCCTTCAGCACCACGGACAGTCTCCCCGAGCCCTCATCCCTGCTCCAAAGCCTACGAGACGCCCGTGCGCTTGCCTTCAGCGCCACGCTCGGGGACCTCCCGGGGTCCCTTTGGGGACTGACCCTGGGTTTTCGAACTAGCAGCCCGAACCCAAGTCGGCGATGGGTGGAGAGAGAAGGGAGGGGCGTAGCGCCACTCTCCCCTTCCTCCAGCCGCGTCCCAGCCAGCACTCGCCAGATTCCCAGAGGTGTGCTGTGCAGGTTTCCTCTTGGCGGAGACAGAAGGCGAGCGCGCGCCTACGGAGAGGGCGCCGGGCCTCTGGCCGCCGAAAGGGCAAAACCAGGCGGTGGCGGAAGCGGCTGGGTCTGGGAGGGGAACTGAACCCGGGGTTCGGGAATGAAGCACACAGTGCAGCTCTGCGCGGGATTTCTCCTCAGTCGCAAGCCTTGTCTGGCGTCCCCACTGTGGCCTCATGGTGTCCAGGCAGGAGCCAGGGTGTCTGTTTGTTTTCCCGGAAGCGCCAGGAGCGGAGTTGCCCGAGTTTCTCTCTGAGCCTGGGGGGTCGGGGGAGGGGCAGAGACCTCGAGCCACCCACCGATTCCTTAAACTGGATAAAAAAGCACAGTCGGGATTCTCTGGGCGCGCTCAAGTGACTCCCGTTTCGGGGGCAGGCCCTGCCTCTCACCCACTGGGCCGCTTTCACCCCCGCTGGACCCTCAGCAGTAAGCTGCAAAGCCCCTTTTCGTCCCGCCCCGCTGCCCCCACCCTCAGCTGCGTCCAGGCCTTCATGGCTGTCAGCCAAGCCGCGAAGGGTCGCGTCCCCACTGCCGCTCCGGTACCGCCTGGCTTGCGCCTCTGAAGCGGGCCTTTCTCTTTCTCAGGTGAGCCTCATGTTAAACGGGTGGCCGGTGATTTCAGCCTTCGCTGGTGACCAGGACGTGACCCGGGAGGCCGCCAGCAACGGAGTCCTGATCCAGATGGAGAAAGGCGACCGAGCATACCTCAAGCTAGAGCGAGGGAACTTGATGGGGGGCTGGAAGTACTCGACCTTCTCGGGATTCCTCGTGTTTCCTCTCTGACTGGCTCATCGCAGGAATGGAGGCAGGGAGAGGGCGAAGGCAGGAGGGGGAATGAGAGAGGCTGAAATTTAGAGGACGGGAAAGCGGCACGACTTGAAACTTCCCACACCTCCCCAGCGGTGTCCGGGAAAAGGCGCGCGCCGCCGCGGTCGGACAACTTTGTCGGTTTCCTCATTAGAAGTCTATTGCGCTTAGCTCTGCGCACTCCCGTTTCCAAAAATAAACTCACCTCCCCATTCCAGTCGCAGTAACGAAGAGGGAGAGACTGCCTTGTCATTGTTTCTTACCCTGTGTTCATGTTCCCTACAATTTATAGAAAAGAAACTTTGTATTTCACTGTATAATGTGAAATATCTTCCTCCTCAGTGCCCCCTGAATCGTTCCACCTGCTGAAATCTAATATGCCCCTCCCCCCCTTTTTTAGCTTGGAGAGGGGGTGTTTTTCTTTTTGGATGGGGGAGGTCGTTTTAATTTGGCAAGTATTGCTCTTCTTAAAACACCGCTCAAGAGTTAATTAGCTGGAGATACTTTGTCTTCGGCTGCTTGCTAGCAGAGAAAAGGACTCACCTTAGTGGTGACTGGTTCAACAATATATATATAAATAAATATCCTTTGTACACGAAGAACTCTTCCCAGTGGAAACTGGCTGTATTTCCGTATTTCTATGTCCTATTCGGAGTGATCGTGAAATCTAAGGCTGCTTGATGTTCTGACGCTTGTCCATGCCCCCGTGTTCTGTGGCTCACCAAACGCCAGGAGGTTCTTCCGGACGCTTCCTCGTCCTCTGTAACATACGTGTGAATAGCCAAGATTTAATTTTGCTTTAATCCAATAAAGTTGAAGGGGGACTTTTATTTTTCTGGAACAGCTTTCTAAACTCCGCATCCTCCCTGGCTTCGAGGTTTGGGGGCAGGATGCGGAAGGGCGAGGTTCAGAGGTGCCGGAGACTCTGGAGAGCACGCCCTGAGGAAGGGCAGGCGCGAGGCTTCCCCGCGAAGCCGGCCTGCGCTCCCTTCTGCGCCAGACTCGGAACAGCCCCGCATTCGCCTGTGCCCCCTGCTTTGGCGCAAACATAAGAAATTTGGCCGGAATCTTGCTAGGTCAGGCGCGGCTGCCGGCTTGCAAGTGAAGTTTGGGTTTTTCGAAGTCCAAATGGATCAGGAATACGTAATCCCAATTAGAGGAATCGCACCCAGCCTGCCCTGAGCGGCACGCTTCCCACGCCGCTGCCCTGGATTCCCCCACCGCCGCCCCACCGTCCCGAAGCAGCATATGTTTCATGCCACCGCCTCTGAACCCGAGTCCGCCCGCCGTGTCCCGGGCGCCGGGCCCTGTGACTGCGCCCACCGCAGGACTTGTATTCAAGAGGTTCGTCCAGGAGTTTTGATTGTATCGGAACGTAATGTGAAAGCAAAATTGAAATAAACGACTTCGTTTTAAGTCTGGAAGTCTGACCCAGTTGCTTCGGCAGGCAGAGGCAGAGGGGAGGTCGGGCTCCAGAAAGCGGGTGGACGGCCAGCGGCCTCCGGACGGGAACCGCGGCCTGGATGCGCCCCCTGGATGGCTCAGAGGCTTTTTTCTGGCTGGAGATTCAGGGATGAATTTAATTAGCTCCTGGGCGGGCGGGGCGAGTTAATAATGGCGTAATAAGCAACGTTTCTCGAGTTATTCCTGCTGTTCCTGTGATTTAGAAATTCACCACGCACTCCTTGGAACTCGGGCCCTGTTCCTCCTCGGCGCGCAGTGCAGGGGGCCGCGTCTATAGTCCGCGTGCTCCGCAGCCCCAGCAGCCCGCGGGTCCCGTGGGGGACAGGTAGGGACCTCGATAATGAGGAGTGGACGCGAGTGCTTTTCTGTTCCTGCCCCACAGTTCTTCTCCCCACTAGCCAGTCGCCAGGGAAGTGGGGATAACGTGGAATAAGGAGCCCTACAGGAATTTAAAAAAAAAACCCAAAAAACTGTTCCTTTTAAAAATGATACCTCCGTATTGTTCCGGTTGAGGGAGAGAGCTCAGGGAGAGCTGGAGCCTTGGGCAGCCCAGCTAGCTGGACCCAACTGCTCTGCCGGTGTGGAGCCAGCCGGCCAGGCATGCAGACCCTGTGCCCCAGGGCCTCTCCTCGGCCCCGCGGGGTCGGGTAGCCGCCACCCAAGGAAGCTGCGTCTGGAACCACTTGGAGCTCACTGGGCTGCAGCTGGGGGGTCACCCCTCTTCCTGAGGAGGGGACCCCAGGCTGTACTCCTGCTGGGGGACTTTGGCAAGTCCCCTCTCTGGGCCTCAGTTTGTCCATCTGTATAAAGATAGAGGAATGTAAACATCTCCGGAAGTCCCTCCCACTCTGAGGTCCCAGCCGTCCTCTGTCCCTTGACCAGGGGCCCACAGTTCTTTGGCCTGGGTTTTGTGAGTGCTGCCTACGCCTGAACTTCTCTGGCTGCTGAGGGCAGTCTCCTGGAGGCCAGGGGAAGTCCTCTGGGGCCTGCAAGGTGAACACAAAAGGGGAAAAAGGGCCCCAAGTCCGAGGCCAGGGGAGGTTACCCCTTGATTCTGCTCTGGCTCCAGCTGGCCCTTCCTAGGGGAGGGCCTCCACCTCCTGAAATGTCTGACCTTGGCACTGGAGACCCTCCTCAATCTGGGCCCAGCCCCTTCCTCCACCTGCCTACCCCTCTCCCTGCCATTTGATGGACCCACTGCTGTCTTGGGTGCTTCTGCACCTGCTGTTTCCTTGCTTCAAGTTGAAGTACCCTTTCTCTCCTCTACTTTTCAAAATCCTCTCCTTCTGGGGATCTAAGCAGTTCAACTAAAAGGCTGCTTCCTCTGGGAAGCCATCCTATCTCAACAGCACAGGCACTGCTTCCCCAAGATTCACCACCCTGTTTTCACCCTCCCAGCAGGCCTTGTTTGGCTCTGGTTGAAAAGGGAGACATCTGGGGCTGGGCCATCTCCTGCTCTGCAGTGGGGTCCCTGGGGTTCGGAAGTGCCAAGCTGGTACTCCTGCACTAGAGGGCTCTGGAGAAATATGGGGTTCTCCACCCCCCAAAGTACCCTCATCCTCAGGCCTGAGCCTCCTATTAGCCTGGTTGGGGCTGTGGATAGCTGTCCCCAGGGATCTGGACTTAGAGGCCTCGCTGAGGCCTGGCACGTGTCACTTGGGCCACCGTCCTCACTTCTGATTGATTGTTACCTCTGCCGGAAGCAGGTGAGTCAACCTGTGTCTGAAAATTGTGCCCCAGCTGGGAGAGAACCAGAGACCGCCAACTGGTGTGTTGGGGATTGACACGGTAGAGAAGAAAGGGCCAGGGGCCAGGCACAGACTACCCCCCTGCTCCCAACCCCAGGCGATCGATGGAAAGGTCTACTCTTAAACTTTCGGTGATTTCCTTTAATGCTAAGAACCCTCTAGGCCCTTCCATATCTGGGCTCTGCCTCCCGCTTTCATCTCAAATAGAACGATCAGAATAGAGCCTGTAGGGGTTCCAGGACTACCCCCTCACTTAGCCTCACCCTCTGTCTGAAAGACTCCTCCCCTGCCGGTCACTTTGGTTACTTCCTCCTCTCTGGCCTCAATGGTAAAGCTCACCTCCTCCTGGAAGCCTTCCTCACCCCAGATGCGCCTTCCTGGCCTCCCTCTTTGGAGTGGTGCCTCCCCACCCCCTTCTCCAGTTCCCTGAGGGTAAAGGCTGTGTTGGGGGGTCTGTTGCGGGCAAGTCAGGGAGGTTTCTAGGACCCAACGAGCCCACACCTGATTCTAGGCCCTGTTTTACAGGCAGTGCAAGGCGCTTCCGGGAGCCGCGGGCCAACGCGGGATCCCTGGCGAGGAGCCGGCCCCTCGCTCCCTCGCTCCCCAGCCGCTGCCCCAGGGCAGCTGCGCCGGAGCGCTGACGCCCGTAGCCGGCCGATGAGAACGTGATCGCCCAGGTGCAGCGGGAGCCCCACGCCGCCTCTTGACCGCTGCCTTCTTGGGGGAGTGTGCCGGGGGACAGGGCGGGGCGCGGCGAAGGGCCAGGACGCTCCCCCGGGTCCTGGGACCCCGCGGACCGAGGAGGGCCATGAAAGACCGGGTGCGCGGACGCGCGCCCTGCCCTCTGCCCCTGGCTCGCTCGCTGAGACTGCTCTCTCCTCTGAACCTCATTTTCCTCAGTCCACAAATGCGAGGGGTGGGTTGGAAGATATCTGGCGTTTCCTCCAGGTCATTCTTCTTTTATGATCGACGCGTCCTTGAGTCTAAGCCTTCCCCTCCCCCCATCCAGCCACCCACCCTTCAGCGTGGGCTTGACCGAGTCCTTGTTAACTCTCTGGGAGGGCTGCGGTGTCTTTGAACCGGGAGTTAAGCCAGGAGGGAAGGCGCAGGCACCCTTCCTTTGAGCTAGCGGAGGCGGCTGGGGAAGGTTCCCAGGGGCCACTACAAAGGTCTCTTGATCTCTGTGCCCAGCTCTGCACTGAGGATACAGCCACACTCTCTCTGGGCCTCAGTTTGCTCATATTCCAAACGGGCACAATAATGCCTTCCCAACAACGTGGTTGTGAAGACTCTGCTAAAAGGTATGACAGATGCTCAGCACTGCCTGGCATACAGTAGGTGCTGAAGAAACTGTGGCAGCACTAGGAACAGTGGACACCTGGTGGAAGCAGGACATAAGGGAACATCTGGGTAGATCCCTGCACAGAACAGATGGGAAAACAGAAACCAGAGTGAAGGACCCAGAGCAAGTGAATGGGAGAATTAGCATCCTGTGTCCTTTCTTTGCCCTGCAGTCTCTCCCCGCCCCTCCAATCCATCAGGGAACAGGGGATTTAACCCCCTAGTGTCTATCATCTCCATCCCCCGTTGCTCGTGCATTTGCATCCATCGCTGTGGATGAATATTCTGTCTGCCTGTCTGCCCACTCCCCCATCAGGGCACGAGCCCTTCTGCATGTCTGTGTCCCTCTAGAGGGAGAGCCCCTCCAAGGGGGCCACTGCATGCTGCTCATCTTGCTTGGCCCAGTGCCTCCCATGGGGCCTGGCACAGAGCCAGTGTACTGTGATGGTGTCATGAGGGAAACCAAACTGAGCCTGGCATGATTGCAGGACATGGCCCTCACCAATGAAACTGCCCTTCAAAGGAACTTCCAGGCCCTCACAGCCCCACCCCATCACTGACAGGACTGCTGACATGGAAGTGCTCCCAGGCCCTGCCCAGGCACCGGCCCGTGCTCTCACTCCTCCCATGTCACTCTGAGCTCAGCCGTCCGCAGGAAGGCCAGCTGTGAGTGACCCTGGGAGAGCTGGAGCGGGGCCAGGGACGAGCATTAGATGGCTGGGCGGCGTACACTCCTGTTGCTAGGTCTTCTCACTGGGAAATGCTTCAGGCAGCGGTGAGGAGACACAGTGTAGCTGAAGTCGGGAAGGAGAAGTTCGTGATTATAAAGAAAGGGCTTCTGGTTGTGTGGTCACAGCCCAATGCTGAGGGAGGTCTTTGTTTCTCTTGCTGAACTCTGAGGCGGTCAGGGAAGAGGTATGGGGGAGGCACCAGGGATTGCCCCTGTCTGAACTTTAGGGCTCTGCTTGAGCCCCATCCAACTCCTCGGCCAAGCCCTCTCTGACCCCACCCATCAGGGCCTCACTCTCTGCTGACCGCCTGAACGCTCCTCTTCAGATCACACCCTGACTGCAGCTCTGCTGGACGCTTGGCTCCCCGAGGATTGGCCCCCGTCTGCTGTTCTCTACAGTGTGCCCAGGGCCTGGTGCAGTGTCAGTGGGAGACACTCTAGAAATGTTCCTGGAGTGAATGAGTGTGTGAACACGTGAGTGGGGGCCGATGGAGGGAGGGATTGCTGGTTGCATCGTGAGTGCATTTGCCTGGTCCACCAGACTCCACAAGGTACCTACCTTGTTATCAGCCATCCTTCCAGTTGCACCCTCAGTGCCTAGACAGCGCCTGGAACAGAGGCAGCACGCCAAGGTCATCTTCAGTGAGTGGATGAGGACGTACAGGACTTTGGCAATGGGACTCCCTGGCCCGTGAGATTCTGGAGTGCAGGCTTGGCGTTGTGCTCCTCTCTAAATCCCACGACCCCTGAATAGTCACATTTATTTTACGGTGGAATTGGATTGTGCCTGTCATCTAGGATTGGCCTCATAGCATAGGTTGTCCTTGTATGCTTGCCCCACCCCACCCCACCCCCAACGTACTGTCAGCTCCTTAGAGGACAGGGACCACATTTTATTTTCCTCAAAGGGCAGGAACACCTTCCTCTTTCCCCATACCTAATAACATGATTCGGTATTGGTTGATTGGTTCTTTAATCCTGGATGAAGCTGTTAAATCTGTGCAGTGGGTGGGGTTGAAGCCCCCAGGTGATGGTGTCAATCAGCTGGTGAAGCCCAAGGTTTTCCATGGTGCTGGCATATTGGCCAGGTGTAAACAGTAGCCACACCGTGCCTCTGCCAGTGAGGGAGCTGGTATTTCCCCAGCAGCCCTGGGCTTGTGGCTAGCCCGGGGGTCGCTAGGTTTTGTTCTAGCTGGAAGCAGAATGACCTCTGACATCCCCTCACAGCTTTGGGTTCCGCTGCAGACCATGGAAGTGGAGCGGGCACAGTTGGTTTCCTCTAAAGAAGATCAAGGATTCCCCAAATCCCCCCCTCTCCCCCCTTCCTCAGAGCCAGTCCAGCAGGGACTTCAGCCCAACAGAGAGTTCTCTGGAGTGCTCTGCCAGCCAGCAGCAACCTGCTGACTCAGGAGAGCCTCCAGGAGCCTTTTCTTCCATCATCAGAAATTACTGCATACTTTCAGGGAACCTTCAAAGCGGGGAGAGGGAATTACTGACAAAGGAGAGGCAACTGGGCATCTCGTCCTCCTCACTTAAAAGGAAGCTGTGTGCTCTGACCGGATCCTGCACCGGATAGACTCTCTTTTGTATTCTGAGAGGCTCAAAAATAAACTCCCCAATGTGTACTTCTGCCGAGAAGTTCAGATGATTTTATAATGACTGAGCGGCCCCAGATATGGAATTAAAATGCAGCTGCAAAGGAGCCTGCTATTTTACTAACTGGTCTCGATCAAAGTTGGTCAATTTAGGTCTCAGCAATGTTCCAAATGATCTTTTTCTCTTTGAAGGAGTTCATTTCAGGTAGACGGATTGTTTACTTATTCTGAAGATGCCAAGACAGAGGGCACGTTAGAAATACCAGTTGAGCTGTGGGGGCAGGCTCACAGCTCATCCTTCGTGTGGCATGTGAGTTCTGGTGCTTTTCCTTCCTTCCCCTCTGGGCTCTGGATGTTTCCCGAGTGGGGACGTGCCCAGCAGGCCTGGCAGCGTGTGGGCCTGTAGTCTTCATGTGAGTGACAGTGGTGCTCTTTGAGGCTGCAAAGTTTGCAGCTGTCTTGATGGCCCAAGTGTGTCCTTGTCTCTGTTACAAGAAGCTGGGGTCCAGGCTGAGGGCAGAAATGCACCCGTTTCCCAAGGAGCGAGACTGCACAACCTTGAGGTTGAGGGAACCTCCCATTCCCACTAGAAGTCTACGAAATACAAGATTCTCTGGGAGACAGGAGGGGTCTTCAGGTCTGACTTTTCAGCTTAAAACTGTGCCCGGGCTCCTGCCTCCTAGCCCAGCCCACAGGAAAAGCCCTGTGGAGACTGGCTCTTGGAGCTGTGACATGAGTCTTCTGGCCCCTCTCCATTCTCCCCTCAGTAGCCAGAGCGAGCTTCTCAAAACAGAACCCAAACCACCTCACACGGACTCTCTGCTCACAGCCACCCAGTGCTCCTCCACACGCTGTGCTGCTCACAGTGGCCGCCAGGCCTCCCTGATGTGCCTCTCTGTGACCCCGTCTGCTGTTGCTCTCCTCCAGAGCAGAGGAGCTCATTCTGGCTTCCTGTCGGTTCCTGGAATATGCCAAGCTCTCTCTTGTAGCAGACCCTTTGCACGTGTTGATCCTTTGGGGAAAAGAATACTCTTCCATCCGCTGACGCTCCGTGTGGCTGTTTCCTTCTCTTTTGGGTTGCAGCAGGCCATCCTGCTTACTCCCTTGGACATGGGGCCGCTTCCTCTATTGCCAGCTGAGCTCTATAATGCTGCCCTGCAATGCTCATTTATCTGTTTACCTGTGTATAGGCTCTCTCTCTCCCTGGGGACAGGGGCCTAGTCTGTCCTGGTGTCACTTTATCCCCAGAGTTTGGAACAGAACCGGGAATGGTAGGGGTTCCCTTCACATAAGAACGACTGAGTACAAACCAGCCTCCAGTGGGTTCCCCAGAGCTCAGGCTTCCGCTCCATCAAAGCAGAGCCATCTTTTCCTTGGGCCCTCTCCTCAGGAGCTCAGGGGAGCCATTAAACATGTCGCCCACCAGAAGCCCCATCCATCCAGAGGGGATGCAGGCTGGAAGCCGTGAGGTCAAGGATAGGGGCTAGAAGACTGGTCTCTTATCATCCACAGGCCCAGTGAATGGGTTTTTTGCTTGTTAATGTCTGTTGTTAAAATTGCTTAATTCATCTAACCATGCAGTTGGGCAGGGAAAACTGAAGTGAGCTGTGAATTTTTGAATTTTTCCCACTGAAGTCATCCTGCAACAAACAAGCACAAATAAGAGAACAAGGAGAAAAGGGACCTTGGTCTGGGGCAGAGGTGAAAAGCAGCCAAAATGCCATTCCTGGAACTGTAACTCTGCTTGGGGCAAAGAGGGGCAGAGAGGTGGGGACTGAGGGAGGTGAGAGAAGACAGCATCTTGACTCTTTCCAAGAGGGGATAAGGCAGCACTGGGGGCAGAAATGGCAGCAATGTGAGTCAAAGGCTGTAGAAAAAAAGACGTGCCCTCAGACTGCAGAATATCTATTGCAGAAATGCCCAGGTAGCCTGGTGTCGTCAGTCAAACATCCATTCAACAGTGCTTGCTCCCAGTGACTACAGGCATGCCCAGCACCAGCTCTGCTCTGTGGTCCTATAGAAACCCGGACAGGGGGCCTGCCTTGCCCACAGGCCAGCTGAAGGGATGTGGTGCAGAGAAGGATAAGAAATTAGGATGAGGGGCTTGACTGTCTGTTTGACTTGCATTCATCTTGTCCCTCCCACACCATTGTGAACTCCTCATGGTCCAAGTCAATTTTCACGACCTTCGGGTTTCCACTTTCTTTATATGGCGGAGCAGGGGGCACCTGTTCAGAGAAAAGGCTCTGAGTCCAGCGGAGCCTGCTCTAGGCTGCTCGCCTTTGTTGCTCCTTCATCAGGACTCTTACATTTTAAATTATAGAAACCCAACACAGACTGGCCTCAGTACCACCTTCCCAAAGGAATTTACTGGCTCCCGTAACCAAAAAAATCCAAGGATGACTGAATCCAGGTGCGGTAGATCCAGCAGGTTAAACAGCGTCATCAGGATTCTGCCTCTTTTCACATCTGGGCTCATTTCCAGGCCCCCAATTGTGGCAATTTGACTCCAGCAGTAACAGGCCTACATTTTGTCTGTCTATTTTCCCCTTAAGGAAGAGAGTGCTTTTTCCTCCACAGTTCCAGAAAAATCCAGAGCTCATGAAAAGTGGACCGACTTAAGTCAGGTGTGCGCCCAGCACCGGTCTCCTTGATCCAAGAAATAAAATGAGTGAGTTGGCCAGGCATAGAGCCAGGCTGGGGGTGGGATGGGGAGAGGCAGCCCTACCCCGGGGCAGCTGGTACCAGAGGAGGGGGAATGCATGTGAGTAGAACAAAACAATAGATGTCCACCACCACAGCAACTTCTTGGCTGTGTGACTGTAAGGAAGGCGCTTAACATCTCTGAGCTTTTGTTTCCTCGTCCGTTAAAATGAGATGAGCAGTAATATCTAATTCTGTTAGGATTGGTGAGGTAATACCTGTGAAAGCTTTAGCAGAGGGAAGGACATAATGAAGGCTCAGTAGACAGCAGTTATTATTATTGCTCCCAAGATAATTTTTGCCAATGCCCATGCACTCTGGCACTGTTATTTAATTATATCACGAAGATATGTTTCTTCCCCAGAAAGAGCACCAGCTTCTTGTGACCTAATAATGCTTATTTGTGCTTTCAGATCATCTGGAGATGTGATTAAAATGCAGGTTCTGATTCTTTAAATCTGGGCTGAGGCTTGAGATTTTTCCAATCTCAATAAGCATTTTAGAATTGACTTTTTAAAGAATTTTCCAAGTCTAATAGTCTTTGCAAAATTCCATGTGATGAGTTCACAAACCTTGAGTAGCAATGGTATAGGACTATGCACATCCCACAGTTATTCCCAAATATCAGTCCACAGATGTTTGTATCAGAATCCCCTGGAATCTTTTTTTTTGGAAGAGGTCTCACTGGTGGCTCACATAACACAAAGGGAAGCAGGAGAGCAAGAGATTTCTTCAGGCATAATTTGATCACCAGTACGTATCTCTGTCTCCTTCTCTCTTGTATTCAGCTTCTTTCACTCCTCATAGTCACAGCATAGCTGCCAAAGCTCCAGTCCTTTCATTGTCTCTGCTTCAAATCCTCTCTCCCGGAAGTCTTTGCTAAATTCTCATGGCATCTCCTTGGCTCTGAAGGGGTTCCATGGCAATCCCTAAATCAATGAAATGCAATGCAGACTCTGATTGGTCAGGCCTAAGTCTTAGCCCCTTTGTGAAATCTGAGATTGAAATCCACCTCACTGAAGCATCAAGGATTAAGAGCGTGTATATGTGTGTGTGTAGAAGGATTTCCAAACTAGAACTGAAAGCTAGTACAGAAAGTCGGGGGCCGCCCAGCCCCAATCCCAACCCCGGGCTCTTAGACCCAACTCTCCATTCACATAGCTAACAGGCGTCTCCGCTATCTCATGTTCAAAATGAAGCCGCTGATCCTCTCTCCCCAAATCTTCTCCTGTCAGTCCTTTCCACCTCAGTTAATGGAAACCCCATTCTCCTGGTAGTTCAGACCTGAAACCCTGCCATCCTCCTTGACTCCTCCTTCTCTCTTATACCCAACATCTAATCCATCAGCAAATCCTATCGGCCTTACCTTCACAATCACCCAGCAGTCAGCTGGTCCAGGCCACCAGCATCCCCTACTTGGACAATTGCAGTCGTCCAACTTGTTTCCCAGCTTGTACTCTTCCACCTACAGCTGTTCCCCCAAGAGCATGATCCCACGAAGAAGTGAGTCAGGTCACGACACTTCTCTGCTAAAACTTCCAAATGGGTTCCCTTCTAATTTAGAATAAAATCTGAACTATTTGTCATGGCCTTTGAAGATCTGGGTCTCCCCTGCACCAGACCACTTCTCTGACCTCGTGCGCCATTCACCTGGGAGTTTGTGTAAAGTACACTTTCCGCTTCCTGCCCCTGGAGATTCTGATTCCCTAGCTCTGGGCCAGTCCAGGGGTTCTGCATTGTTACTAGTCCCATGTGTCATTTTGACGTGTTGCCCAGTTTTGCAAACAGTTGCTCCCAACACCTGGCCTGGGCTATGGCATGGACGTAGTGAATAAATGTCTGCTGAATCAGCATCTCATCTTTCCCTCTGTGTATGTGTGTGGCTTTCAGAGTGAAGTGGAATGTGGGAGGGGAACAGAGTTACTTATTATTTTGCATAATGAAATCTGATTATACAAAGGTGGTTACCTCTATAACACTGAGGAGATCATTTGAGAAGTGTAATTAGCGTCAGCTCCCTTTGCAGGCAAAGGGATGTCCTGCCCGTCTGTGTTGGCTAACATGCTGGCCTCCTGATCGGATGACTGGGAGGCTATCTGGTGACCATATCCTTCACTTTCACTTAATGGTGACAGCCCATCGCAGCACACGGCGTTTCTGTCCGCTTCCACACTGGTAATGAAGGCGGCTTCACAAGAGCCTTGGACAGATTGTACCCGCCGAGAGCCTGCCTGCCTGACTGTGTCATTTTAGTGTGGCGCTTCACACTGCCAAAGCCCCCTTGCCTGCCTTCCCTTCCTGCCCATTGCCACTGTTGCGACTGCCTGTCCTGTGTGGTGTGAGCACCCAGTCTCTTCCCTCCGCCACCCCTAGCCCTGGGCCATGCAGCCAGCCACTCCTGGCCTGGTCTTGGAGACCCCTGCCCAGCCTCCGCCAGCTCCTTCTGCTGTCCCTGGGACAGGCTCTGAGCTCCCTGCTACCCTCTTTTTGTTAGGATCTCAGCTTAATTTTCAAGCGCAAGAAAACCTGCCATGGCCCATCAAAGGGCCGAGTCCATAATCTTCCAACGGGAGCCTCAGCCAAGAGTTCTGGAAAGTGTATCGAAAGTACTAAACAGCAAAGCTTACCCCCTTTACCTTTGCACACTTTGGTTGTAAGGAACAGAAATTTGCTATTTTAAGCAGAAGAGGAATTTCTTCATATGCCTTATGGCAGCTTACAGAATGAAGGCTGGAGAACCAGGCTCAGGAAAAGCCAGGAAGCAAGACAGCCCTGAGGTGAGGGTCTTGGGAGCAGGAACCGATGACGGTCCCTTTGAGGCCCCAGGTCTGGGATGCACTGGTGATAGTAATTTCCAATCTATGTCACTTGACATTTAATGTCCCTGGAGAGAGGATCACCTTACCAGCTCATCCCTCATCTAGGGGCCACTGGCCTCAAGACGGTCCATCACACCAAAGCTGTAGACAACGCAGGCAGGAAAGTCGCTCAGGATGAAGTGTGGGCTCTGGAGCCAGGCTGCCTGGGTTCGTACCCCAGCTCTGCCATGATCCACAGTGTAGCTTTCAGCAAGTTATTTATTTTTGTCTGGGGCTCAGTTTTCTCATCTGAAAAATGGGGATCATAATAATGCCTACTTCATAAGATTCTGGTGAGTCTTAATGAAGTGATCATATGTAAAACATTTAAAATAGTGTCAGCCATACAGTAGGCATTCAGCCAATGTAAGACCAAAGGCTGGGCGTGTGGGCGAGTGGTGCTGGGAGGGCAGAGGTTCGAGTGCTCCCTCCATGGGAATTTTGCGCATCCCTTCCCTCAGCCCTGACTCAGGTTTCCACGTAGTTTGTTACCCTCTGCCCCAACATGGGTAGTGCCTGATCGGGAGGAAAGAAGCCTCAGGGACTTCCTGGCCCCTAGGTCCTGTCGACACAGAGGGACAGGTTAGGACAAAATATTGATCAAGAGCTTTAGAGGCCAGTTGACCTTGTTCAAATTCTGGCTCTGCTACAAACAGTCGTGTGACATGGGTAAGTCGTGGAATGTTTCTGAGCTGTGTGGGAGGCAGAATACGAAAGCCTATGTCTCAGGGTTATTGGGAGGATCCATTCATTCAAGGGAAAAGCCGTCATTGAGCCCCAGCTAGGAGCCAGGCGCTGTTCTGGGTGCTGGGGTTACAGCAGGAACTGAGTAGAAACCTCCCCGCCCACAAGTGAGCAGGCGTCCCTTAGTCCAGCTGCACAGGTTGCGTAATTACAGAGTGACGAGGGCTATGGAGGGACTGCCTGCATAGGGAGCTGCGAGCCATGAGAGGGTTTGATTTTGAGCTGGGATCTGAAGCTTGACTAGGAATGAGCTAGGTCACGGTTGCGGGTAGGGGAGAGCATTCCTGGCAGAAGGAACAGCATGTGCAAACCCCTCAGGTGGGAATATCATGGATCTGTGGAAGCACCGGGAGGGCTGAGGAGCGGCCAGAGTTGGCCGGGTTGGGGAGGGACGAGGATCAAGGTGAGGCTGGAGACTTACCTGGCCAGACCTCGTGTGAGGCCTGAAAGGCCAGGGTGAGGATTTAGGTTGTCACCCTGAGAGTGACGGGTCCCTGGTGAAAGATTTGAGGCAGAGTTGTGGCACTATTGTCTTTACATTTGCAGCATGTCAGGCTGGCTGCTGGGAGGAGAAAGGCCTGGAAGGGGCAGGAGTGGAAGCAGACAATCCAGGGAGAAGGCCGTGACAGCCATCCAGGCTTAGGGACGAAGGCGGCTGGGACTGTGGCAGTGACAGTGAGGTTGGGGAGCAGTAGGTGAATTTGAGATACTCAGGAGTTAAATCCTTAGGATTAATGATGGATTGGAGACAGAAGTGAGGGAAAGAGGGTGTCAAGTGCGATCTCTGATTTCTCCAGGATTTCTGGTTAGGCTATAGGATGGGCAGCATTGCCGCTCCCAGAGACGAGAGCTGGATCTGGGGCAGTAGGAGTTGTGAGGTCAGTAGGTGATATGTGGCAGTTGAGGTTCCTTTGAGATATCGTGTGTCAATGCCAGACAGACTGGATATGAGGGTCTGGACGCCAGAGGACAGGTCTGAGCTGGAGGCATATACTTGGGCCTCACAGGCGTTGAGGTAGGGCGAGAGCCCTGAGGAGAGGTGAACTGGCTGAGGGGAAACACGGAGACAGTGGGGAAAGCTGCTGGGAAGTGCTGCCGTGTTATAAAGAACTGAATGATTGCTCTGTGTGTCTGAGTGTCTGTGGCCAGACATCTGCTCTCCAGGCTGCCACAATGACTGGCTGCTGGTCAGGTGGGCCTCCCCTCAAATTGGAACTTGTTTATTTGATTGGCTCCTGCTGTCGCCTAATAAAGGTTAAGATCCAGAAGGGGCAGCATTATGGTGGGGGTGGGGGAGGAAAGGGAAGGCACTGAGGCGCAGGAGGTGGTCATCTTAAGCTCCTCTCACCTACGCCCCAACACACACACAACTCAGGCCTGACACTTTGATTGAACTTAATTTCTTTCTTTCTAAGCCTTCCTGGAAGAATTACGAGCCCAGCTTTCCCTGACAGAACCAGGGGGAGGACGGTATTGGCGATGGCATTAAAGCAGAGGAGAGAGGAAAGAGCAGAAGACGAAGCATTTATCCTGAGCAGGGTCCCGGAGCACCAGCCACCCTCCAAGCAAGACAGAGAAACCAGGGGCTTTAAAAATAGAACCGCTTCACTGCTTCAGGCGAGGAATACAACCCAGGCTATGGCTGACCTTCCTGATTCTGAGCAACTGGTCTCCACTGAGGCCAAGGGGCTCCTGCGCCCAAGAGCAGACGCGGAGGGCAGCCGGGCAAGAGGAGAGAGGCCAGAACTGCATTCTGGGCCTGAAGCTTTGTCCTGGAGTGGCCAATGTGTTCCCCGCCTCTGAAGAGAGAGCCCTAGTCCATGGGACACGCGGGGCCCTTGACGCAGACAGCAGTGTCTCTGGAGACAGCAATAGGCCAGAGGACAGGCTGCTTCTGGAACAGACCAGAGCATCTGCATGTGAGCACAGGTGGTTGTCTCCAAAACACTTCTCAGAAGATCCAACTCCCCCTTTTTAGATGATGGCAGGGGTACAAAGCTAAGGACAGCAGTGTGGTACTCTGGGGAGGATTAGGCACCGGGGAGAGCGTAGGCATGGGGTCATCTGGTCAGTGCATGGGAGGGGAGATATCAAGTCCCATGGGGTCTTGGAGGAAGCAGAGGGTTTCAAGGGGAGGTGACTTTGTTCTGTTTTTAATAGACTATTTTTCAAGATAGTTTTAGATTTACAGGAAAGTTGAGAAGACAGTACAGAGAGTTCCCCTGTACCCCTCACGCAGCTTCCCCTATTGTTAACATCTTACATTAGTGTGGCATGTTTGTCACAATTATCGAATTGGTATTAATACATTCTTAGTGAGTAAAGTTTGCGTTTCATTCCAACTTCCTCAGTCCCCACGAGGGTCTTTTCTTTCCTGTCCTCCCAGAATGCCACCTTCTGTTTACTGGTTGTGTCGCCTCAGGCTCCCAGCTGTGACGGGTTCTCAGAACTTTCCTCGTTGTCGATGACCTTGACAGTTTTGAGGAGTACCGGTCAGGTGTTTTGTCGAGCGTCCTTTTACCAGAATTTGTCTCATGTTTTTCTCAGAGTTAGAGTGGAGTGGTGGGTTTTGGGGAGGAAGGCCACAGAAGGAGAGTGCCTTTTTCATCACGTTGTGTCAAGAGCACATGCCATCAACATGACTTATGGCAGTCAGTGGTGCCCCTGGTCGCCTGGCTGAGGTTGTGTTTGCCAGGTTTCTCCATGTAAAGTTTATCTCCTCCCTCCCCTTTCCGTACTGTATTCTTGGAAGGAAGTCAGCGTGTGCAGCCCACGTTTAAGGAGTGGGGAGTTCTTCGTCTTCTCCTGGAGAGCTGTGTCTACACAAATTACGTGGAATTCCTCTGCACGGGAGATTTGTCTCTTCTTCCTCCTGTACTTATTTATTCAATCATTTATTTATATCAGTAGGGACTCATGGATATTTATTTTTTAGTTTGGGTTATAATCCAATACTACCTCATTTTTTTGTGCAGATCGTTCCAGGTTTGGGCATTAGGAGCTCTTTCAGGTGGCTCCTGGCTCTTTGACATACCCCCTTCAACTTAATATATTTTTTAATTTCTTCACTTTTTTGGCACTACAAGGTGCTGGAGGCTCATCTTGGACATTTCCTGTCCCCAGTCCTAGAATTAGCCATTTCTTCGATGAGCCCAGATTCTTTTACTGGAGAATGGTATTAGAAACCAAGATCTGGGCACGAGGTGTGCTTGTTGCTACTGGGGTGTCGTTGCTTCCAGGGCCTCCCAACAGACAGAACAAGAAAATGTGTGTATGTGTACTAACTCACGTATATACACACATCTATAAGTATTTCTATATGTAACCATCTGTATCTGTATCAAACTAAAGATGAGTTCATACTGATTTCTTCAACTCTTACCCATTACCACTGGATCATTCTGGCTTCCACCCCTTGCTTATTTGTAAATTCCCACTCTAACAGTCAGAAACCTGGCTCCCAACATCCAACTTCCATGTACTTCATGTTTGATTCCAGCATACACGTGTTTTCGGAATTATTGGCCTATAGTACCACTATAGGAAATAACTTTATCAAGTAGAGTAGTACTTACGCGAAATTCTTTTTACCTTTAGTTTTACAAACTCCACTCATTTTCAAAGTTACTTAGGTCAGCTCCTTTTTTTCCCACTTGCTTCCCTGAGGTTGTACCATACATTGATAAAGCAGGCAGAGTCTCTTGTCACAGTCTATATTCCTTCCTATGATCCCCCGACATCCTGTGGGTTTTAACAAATGCATAATGTCATGTATCCACTATAAAGTATCATACAGAATAGTTTCACTGCTCTAAAAATCCACTGTGCTTTGTATATTCATTGCTTCCCCCAACCTCTGGCAAATATTGACCTTTTTACTGTCTCTATAATTTTGTATTTTATAGAACATTGTATAATTTGAATTATACATTATGCAGACTTTCCAGGCTGGCTTCTTTCACTTAGCAATATGTTTTTAAGTTTCCATGTCTTTTCATGCTTGATAGCTCATTTCTTTTTATTGATGAATAATATTTCACTATATGGATAAACCCCAGTTTGTTTATACATTCACCTATTGAAGGGCATTTGGTTGCTTCTAGTTTTTTGCAATTATGAGTAAAGCTTCTCTAAATATTTGCATGCTGGTTTTCATGAGGTCATAAGTTTTCAGATTAGTTGGGTAAATATCCAGGAAAGCAACTGACAGATCATATGGTAAGATCAGGTCTAGTCTTGTAAAGAAACTGCCAAGTTGTCTTCCAAAGTGGCTGTACCTTTCTGCATTCCCAACAGCAATGAATGAGAGTTCCTACTGCTCTGCATCATTACCAGCATTTGGTGTGTTTTTTTTAGTTCTTTGGATTTTAGCCATTCTAAGAGTTATATAATGGTACCCCCATTCTTGTTTTAATTTGCAATTCAGTGATGGAAAATGATGTTGAGCAATTTTTAATATGCCTATTTGCCGTTTATATTTTCTTTAGTGAGATATCTGTTGAAATCATTTGCCCCTTTCAAAATAGGGTTATTTGTTGCATTATTGTTGATTTTTGAAAGTTTTTTGTATATTTTGGATACAAGTTCTTTTTCAGATATGTGTTTTGAAAATGTTTTCTCCCAGTCTGTGGCTTGTCTTTTCATTCTGTTAACAGTGTCTTTTGCAGAGCATAAGGTTTACATTTTAATAAAGTCCAACTTACCAATTTTTTCTTTTAGGGATTGTGCTTTAGGAACTGTGTTTAAAAACTCACCACCAAACCTATGGTCCCCTGAATTTCCTTCAGTGTGTGTGTTTTCGGAAATTGCATAGTTTTGCACTTTATATTTAGGTCTATGATCCATTTTGGGTTAATTTTTGAAAAAGGTGTAAGGTCTGTGTCTAGATTATTTTTTTGCTTCTGGACATCCAGTTGTTCCGGGAAAACACTATTCTTGTTGAAAACACTGTTCTTTACTGATTGGCTTTGCTCCTTTGTCAAAGACCAGTTCACTATATTTGTGTGAGTCTGTTTCTGGGCTCTTTATTCTGTTCCATTAACCTATGTGTCTATTCTCTCACCAATACCCCATCGCCTTGATTATTGTAGCTTTATAGTGATTATTGAAGTTGGGTAGTGTCAGTTCTCCAACTTTGTTCTTTTCAGTATTGTGTTGGCTATTCTGGGTCTTTTGCCGGTCCGTATAAACTCTAGAAATGGTTTCTCAATGTCTACAAATGGCTTCCTTAAATTTCGATTGAGGTTACATTGAATCTATAGGTCAAGTTGGGAAGAATTAATAATATCCAGATAGCGCTGAGTCTTCCGATCCACATTCATGAAGGAATCTTCCTTCATTTATTTAGATCTTCTTTCATATCTCTCATCAGAGTTTTGTAGTTTCATGCATATAGATCCTGTACATATTTTGTTAGATTTGTACCTAAGTATTTAATATTTTTGACGTATTTTAAATGGTATTGTGATTTAAATTTTAAATTCCAATTGTTTATTGCTGGTGTAGGAAAACAATTGACTTTTGAATAGTAACCTTGTAACCTCCAACCTTGCTGTGAGTTCCAGGAGTTTTCGCCTTGATTCTTTGGGATTTTCTTCACAGAAAATCATGTCATCTGCAAACAAAGACTACATTATTCTTTCTTTCCAATATTTTCACCTTTTATTTCCTATTCTTGTCTTATTTCATTAGCTAGAGCTTCCATTTCAATGTTGAATAGGTGTGGTAAGAGGGGACATTCTTGCCTTGTTCGCAATTTTGGGGGGAAAGCACCCAGTTTTTCACCACTATGTATGATGTTAACTGTCGGATTTTTGTAAAGATTCTCTATCAAAATGGGAAAGCTCCCCTCTATTCCTAGTTTAGGGAGAGTTTTTATCATGAATGGGTATTAGCTTTTGTCAAATGCCTTTTTTGCATCAATTGATACGATCATATGCTTTTTCTTCTTTAACCTGTTGATGTGGTGGACTGTTTTATTGATTTTTGAATGTCGAAGCAGGCTTGCATATCTGGAATAAACACCTCTTGATTGTGGTCTGTAATTCTTTTTATACATTGTTGGATTCAGTTTGCTAATATTTTGCTGAGGATTTTTGCATCTATGCTCATGAGAGATGTCGGTCTGTGGTCTTTCTTTCTTGTAGTGTCTTTGTTGGGTTTTGGTATTAGGACAATGCTGTCCTCATAAAATGCATTAGGAAGCGTTCCCTCTGCTTTCATTTTCTGGAAGATATTGTAGAAAATTGGTATTTTTTTTTGCTTAAAACTTTGGTAGAATTCACCAGTGAAACCATCTGGGCCTGGTGCTTTCTTTTTGGAAAGTTATTAATTACTAAGTTTATTTAGTAAATATAGATCTATTCAGATTATCTATTTCTCCTTGTGTGAGTTTTGGTAGTTTGTGTCTTTCAAGTAATTGTTCTATTTCAACTAAATTATCAAATTTATGGGCATACTTATGCCTTTATGATTCTCTTAATGTCAATGAATCACTACTGAGTGATGATCCCTTTTTATTTCTGATATTAGCAATTTGTGTCTTTTCTCTTTTTTTCTTGGTTAGCCTAACTAAAGATTTATCAATGATATCAATCTTCTCAAAGAACCAGATTTTGATTTTTTTTTAAAGATTTTATTTTTTTCCTTTTTCTCCCCAAAACCCCCTGGTACATAGTTGTATATTCTTTGTTGTGGGTCCTTCTAGTTGTGGCATGTGGGATGCTGCCTCAGCGTGGTTTGATGAGCAGTGCCATGTCCGCGCACAAGATTCAAACCAACGAAACACTGGGCCTCCTGCAACGGAGCGCGCGAACTTAACCACTCGGCCATGGGGCCAGCCTCCCAGGTTTTGATTTTGTTGATTTTCTCAATTTTTTTCCTGTTTGCAATTTTATTTATTTATGATGTAATTTTTGCTATTTTTATTCTGCTTTTTCTAGCATTAAATTGCTTTCATTCTCTAGTTTCCAAATGTGGAAGCTTAGATTATTGGTTTTAGATATTTCTTCTTTTCAAGTATATACTATAATTTATAAAATTATGATGTTGTAAATTTCCCTCTAAATACTGCTTTTGCTGCATCTTACATACTGTGATAAATTGTATTTTCATTTGCATTTAGTTCAAAATGTATTTAAATTTCTCGTGAGACTTCTGTGACTCATGTGTTATTTAGAAGGTGTCAGTTAATGTCCAAACACTTGGAGATTTTCCAGTTATCTTTCTGTCATTGATTTCTAGCTTAATCCATTGAGGACTCAGAACATACTTTATTTGAATTTATTTTAAAAAAATTTCTTAAGATGTGTTTTTGACCCAGAATATGGTATATCTTGGTGAAAGTTCCACGTAAATTTGAGAAGAATGGATAGACTGCCATTGTTGGATGGAGTGTTCTGTAAATGTCAATTAAACAAAGCAGCTTAACAGTGCTATTCAGGTCAAGTCTTCCTTACTGAGTTTCTGCTTACTTGGTCCATTAATTACTGAAAGAGCAGTCTTGAAGTCTCTAGCTCTAAGAGTGGATTTGTCTATTTCTCCTCATTGCAGTTGTATAAGTTTTCGTGTACTGTATTTTGATGCTCTGTTGTTAGATGCATACACATTGAGTTATGTCTTTTTGGAGAAAGTGACCCCTTTATCACTACGTAATTCTCTCTTTAACTCTGATAATTTTTCTTGTTCTGGAGCATGCATTGTCTTTTCTTTTCATGGGTGTTAGTTTGGTTTATCTTTTTCAACCCATTTACTTTTAGCCTATCTATGTCTTTGTATTTAAAGTGGGTTCCTTTTAGACAACATATAGCTGGATCTTATTTTTTTGATTCACTCTGACATCTCTGACTTTTAATTCATATACTTAGCCCATTCACATTTAAAGTATTTATTGATATATATCTATCTTGTTTGTAATTGTTTTCTGTTCGTTGCCCTTGTTCTTTCTTCCCCCTCCTTCTTCTGTCTTCTCCAGTTTTAATTGATCACTTTGTATGATTTCATTTGCTTACCTCTCTTCGCATATCAATTCTACTTCTTTTAAAAAACGTTTAGTGGTTGCCTTAGAGTTTGCAACATACATTTACAACTGATCTAAGTCTACTTTCAAATCAGTGCAGTTACCTTATAGCAGAACACTCCCAATTCTCCCCACTCATCGCTTATATTATTCCTGTCATTGATATCATTTATCCATATGCTATAAGCACACAGTACATTGTTAGTATGATTTGATCAAACATTTATTTATTAGATCGATTAAGAATGCGAAAAAGGAAAGATTTTATTTTACCTCTGTTTATTCTTTCTCCAGTGCTTTTTGTTTTATCACGTGGATCTGGATTTGTAACCTGTATAATTTCCCAGCTTTCTGAAGAACTTCTTTTAACATTTCTTACAGGGCAGGTCTGCCAGCAGTAAATTCTCAGTTTTTGTTTGGCTGAGAAAGTCTTTATTTCCTCTTTTCTTTTTAAGGGTGATTCTAGGTTGCTGAGATTTTTCTTTCAACACTTTGTTGTTGAAACTCTCTCTTGTTGTTTGTATGGTTTCTGATGAGAAGTTCATTGTAATTCTTAGCCTTGCTTTTCCATAGGTAAGGTGTTTGTTTTTCTTTGGTTTCTTTAAAGATTTTCCTTCGGTTTTCTGAAGTTTAAATATGATATTCCTAGGCATAGAGTTTTTGATATTTCTCCACTTGGTGTTCCTCTGAATTTCCCAAATCTGTAGTTTGGTGCCTGTCATTAATTTTGGAAAGTTCTCAACCATTTTTCCTTCAAGGATGTTTCTGCTGCTCCATTCTCTTTTTTCCCCTTCTGGTATTTCAATTATATGTGTGTTAAACCTTTTGAAATTGTTCCACGGTTCTTGGATATTCTGTTACATTTTTTTTGTTGCTCTTCTTTTTTCTCTTTGTATTTTCGTCTGGGTAGTTTCTATTGACATATAGTAGTCCCCCCTTATCTGTGGGGGAAACATTCCAAGACCCCCAGTGGATGCCTGAAACGGTAAATAGTACCAAACCCTACATATACTATGTTTTTTCCTATATATACATACCCATGATAAAGTTTAATTTATAAATTAGGCACAGTAAGAGATTAGCAACAATAAGTAATAATAAAATAGAACAATTATAACAATAGACTATAATAAAAGTTACCATAGATCTTAGCAACCTCAGCATATGATTTTTTCCTTTCCTTATTAAGTTGAGAACTTCCACTGTTTCACTTAAAGGAAGCACTTTATGCCTTCTTTTTGGTATATCCAATGCCAGCATCACTACTCTTGTGCTTTGGGGCCATTATTAAGTAAAATAATGGTTACTTGACCTCAAGCACTGTGATACCGTCTGATAACTCAGATGGTTACTAAGTGACTAATGGGTGTAGTGTATACAGTGTGGATACGCTGGACAAAAATGATCCATGTCCCAGGCAAGATGGAGCAGTGCAATTTCGTCACACTACTCAGAACAGCGTGTAATTTAAAACTCATCAATTGTTTATTTCTGAGATTTTCCAGTTAATAATTTTGGACCACAGTTGGCCATGGGTAACTGAAACTTGAAAGTGAAACCGTGAATAAAGGAGGACTGCTGTATCCTCAAGCCCACTGATTCTTTTCTCATCCACGTCCAATCTACTGATGAGCCCTTCAAAGGTGTTCTTCATCTCTGTTAGTGTTTTTATTTCTAAATCTTCTTTTGATTCTTTCTTAGAGCTTCCATCTTTCTGGTTACATTACCCGTCTGTTCTTGCATGTTGTCTACTTTTTCCTTTAAAGATCTTAACTTATTAATTATCATTATTTTAAATTTCCTGTCTGATAATTCCCAAATCTGTGTCATATCTGAGTCTGGTACTGATGCTTGCTTTGTCTCTTCAGACTGTGTTTTCCTGCTTTTTTATGATGTCTTGTAGTTTTTTGTTAAAAGCCAGACATGGTATGTTGAGTAATAGGAACTAAGGTAAATAGGCATTTAGTATCAGGTTTTATATTAATCTGGCTAGGCGGTGGTCTATGTTTAATATTTGCATAGGTGCCATAGGCTTCGAATTTCTCTAGTGTCCTTGTTTTTGTCTCTCCTGTTGTCCTTGGATTTTCCTAAAATCTCCTTTTTAGGTAGAATCTGAGCTTTGCAGCTCTTTCAGCTGTAATCCACTATTATTTCACTGGAGCCCTGTTATTGTGATGGTAAGGTATGGAGGCAGGGAGGCATTCTGTAATCTTATGATTAAATCTCAGTGTTTTAGTGGGCCTGTGTCCCTGGGCTGTGACCTTCACAAAAATTTCTTATCTTTCTTTTTCTCTCCCCTTCCTTAGGCAAGATGGGGAGGCTAGAGGGGGCTGCAGTTGGGTGATTACCCCTCTGCCTATGTGAGATAAAGCGTTAGTAAAATTATTTTAACCAGAGAATAGGCCTTTGTTATGGAAAATGCACTGAGCATATTTTAAAATGTTTCTTTCCCCCTCTCTTTGACAGAAATATGAGGACTCTGTCTTGGCTCTTCACCGTGAGAATCTGGTGGGGTTCCTGGAGGTAAAACCCTTAAATATGTGAGGGCATCTGTAAGACTGTGGCCTCATGATTTTCTCACTCTTAAGCTGATCTACACTCATCCTCCAGCAATTTACTGAAATTCCCATTTAAATGTCCTACCAGTTTATGGTTTCACTGGCTTCTGCTCCAAGTAAGCTGGTCTTGGCTGTGTTTCTCTGTATTTGCCTTTCTCTCCAGATATGGGGATATCAGTTTGCTCTGCAGCCTCAATTCTCTAATGGGTCCAAGAAAATACATTGATTTTCAATTTGTTTAACTTTTTCCTTGTTGTAAGGATGGGAGTGACGACTTCTAAGCTCTTTACATGTCAGAACTGAAGCCATTAGTCCAGAAGGTGAATTTTGAGCTGGATCCTGAAGGACAAGCATGATTTCCCCAATAGGCAAGGTGACTGGTTCCGTGTGACCTATGCTTGTAACACCGGGACCTGTCCTTCTTGGGCAATGCCTCTGCCTTTCCTCCTCTTACTCTTGGGGAGTTATCACCAGGAACTTACCAGCAAAAGGAAATCGTGTCAAAATGGACATTGGTTGTGTTTTGATCACCCAACCATAGATTCATTCTACCTCTTGTAATAGCCCTCAATTTTCAATTAGAGATGCACCCCTTCCTCTCCTCCAGCAGTAATCTGTGTGGTTCAGATGACGCCAACCCCTGCCCCCCTCCCCCCCGCCCCCACAGCTTCTAGACATGTTACTTGGCCTGGCCAATCAGAGTATCAGGTTTTCCTAAACACAGTGATTGGTTCAGGGATGTCCCCATGATCCCACTGGAGCCAATGAAATGTGAGAGGAAATATGGTCTGGAGCTGCCAGCAGGCATTATGGGATCAGAAGGGAGGCGCTTGATCACAATCACACTAACATGGGGAAAATGGACCTAAGCAGACAGAGGAAAACCACGTCCTGGTGATATCGTCTAAGCTTCTGCCTCCAGCTGTGTCTGAAAGCACTTAGACTCGTGAGCTTGTCGCTTACAGGATTTGTTTGTCACAGGATTCCCTTTTTGTTTAAGCCTTGTGGGCTGGGTTTACTTTTGCTGCCGACCAGAAAATGTCCCAAGGGGTATAGAAATCTATGGTCAATCAACTATATTAACGCCAGAGAACAGTGCCTTACTTAAAGAGATTACCCTTTAATAGGGGGATTTCAGACCTGATAAGAGAAGATACAATTCAAGTCCCGCCAAAACACGCTCCCCTGTGGGGTGACTATTGCCCGGCGTGTGGGGCTGGGGTGAGCGCTTGTTTGCTGAGGTATCATGTATCGGGCTCTTTATCCAAAGTTTGCTGGGCACTTTACTCAGTATCCTGTTCATCCGCGTGTGGAATTTTGAGATGACTACGATATTGTCTTAAACATGCATCTGCCTTTCCCTGACATTTTATGTCTCAGCCTCTTCAGACACAGATCTGCATTTAGGGTGGGCCTAAGCTTTCTCCTGAAGCTCTGACTCTGAGGGAGCCAACCAGAGCGGTAACAAAATGCCGCCCACTGGGGGGCTTAAACAACAGGGGTTATTTTCTCACAGTCCTGGAGGCTGGAAGTTCAGGATCAAGGGGCCAGCAGGTTTGGCTTCTCCTGAGGCCTCTCTTCCTGGCTCGCAGTTGGTCACTTTCCCACCGTGTCCTCACTCGGTCTTCCCTCAGTGTGCGCATTTCCAGCACCCCCTTCTTTCCATAGAAGGACACCACTCATATTGGGTTAGAGCCCTACCCTCCTGACTTCTTTAACCTTAATTACTTCATTAAAGGCTCTGTCTCCAAAGATAGCCACTTTGGGGGTTAGGTCTTGGATATATGAATTTTGAGGGGACACAATTCAGTCCATAACACCACCTTTCAGCCAGTCCCAATGATTTCTCTTAATTCTGGGTGGATTGTGGGTGCTTTAGTCAAGTGGTGATCAGGAGAATTTCTAGTGTTGAGATGCTCCTCAGCACACAGGGGGTAAGCGCTTTCTCTGCCACCCCTGCCCTGAGGGGCTGGCCTCTGCGTCAGCCTGCACAGAGATCACAGCCTGGAGGGCGGAAGAAAGGAGGACTGGCCTTCAGCTGGGCAGCTTGTCCCCACTGACCTTCTCTCTCAAGCCCATTCCACTCCCGTTGTCCTGAGCATGTGATAGTCCCCGTCCAGGCCTCCTGCCCCAGAAAATGCCACTGCATACTTAACTGATAGGCCCAAGCCTGCCCTTAACTCTGTTTCTGGGAGGAGCGAGCCTGTAAACCAGGTCACACTGAGAGGGCAGGATGGATCGCTGCTGAGGGAGCTACTCCCTGTCGGGCGCAGTTCAGGAGCCAAGTGAACAAAACCCCAACGCTGGAGTTCGAGGCGTTGGGGAGGGGCCCGTTCAAGGATCCTTTCTGTTGTCCTTCTCATTGTGCTAAGGAAGTGTCCTCCTTACTCACAGATTCTGGAAGGGGCAGCCACTGGAGAGGTGGGAACAGCTAAACAGAAGGCCACCCATAAGGACCTGGGTATTAATCCAAGTGTTGGCCTTGATGTGTTATAAAACCTTGAGCAAACCCCTTCCCCTTTCTGGGCCTCAGTTTCCCCACCTACACAGTGGAAAAGATAATTCCCGTCTAGCTCAACTCTCCAGGGACACTGAGAATGAATACCATAACAGACAGAAAAGTATTTTAGATGGAAAATGGCATAAAATAAATTCAAGATGTTATTATTTTAAGGTGAAAAATCAGAACTTATAAAACCAGGCATAAAAACTTCCTGGTGGATATATTTTCATTCTGGAGAAAATTAATGGCTATCTCTTGGCCTTAAATTTTCCAGAGTCAGTCCCAGAAAGTTGGAGTGGGAAGCGCCCTTAGAGATATTTAGTCCCACCCCTCCCAATGGAGAGTCTGAGGCCCAGAGAGGGAAGGGACTTACTCAGGGTCACACAGCAAGTTAGGGACTCAGCTGGGACTCGGACCTGGTAGTCTGACACCTTTTCCTCCATTCTATTCTTTCTTTTCATGAGGATGGCAGAGATTGGCAAGGATAAAACCTAGAAACCATCTCTAAGCAATACCTGAGGCTTTTGAGACCCACCTCAGCATCGGGCACCTCTGTCCGTGATAGATCTCCGACTTGCAGGCACTGGAATCCCAGAGGAAATGCCTGCCGCCACTGCTGGCCTCAGCTCCTTAACTCCACAGACTGGCTTGACTCGGAAACTCTGCTGTGGGTCACATCCCCTGCACTGGTCCAGCCCTGTACAGTGTGGCTTGGTCTGTTTGAGTGCAGAGGTAATTGCAATATATTGAGGTTTGGTATTGTAATAAAAATAGGGGCCATTACAGCTACCATTTATGTCATTAGTATTTAGTAGTGGTGTGTTGCAGCTTTTTTAGTGCTCATAAAACTGTCGCTGCTTGCAGATATGTCACGGCGCTGATATAAATTTAAAGGGTTGGAAATCCATAAGTCATAAAAACTAGATAGTAAATAGCAACAGAACACGATGGACAAGAGCTGTTGCATTAGGCATGCAAATGCTTATGGATTTGCATGTCTAGTGCCTGCATTAGCATAATGAGAAGCACATTTACATTACAGATGGGCTTGATTAACTAGGCCCTTGTAAATAAAGTCCACTCAGCCTAACAGGGGATGTTTGGGTCCCAGAGGAAGGACTGTTACAGGACCCAAAGGGCAAGTAATCTTGCTTCTTTTCTTGTGGCTTGACTTAGTAGAGAAGTCTTCAGAATCACTGATGATGCTCAAATGGGGATGGATTCAGACTCATCTGATGCAATAATAACGGCTAATATACATTGAGTGCTTACTATGTACCAGACACTATTTAATCATTTTACATATATTAGCTCGCTTAATCCTCACAACACCCCTATTTTTATACCCATTTTATAGACAAGAAAGCTGAGGTCAAGAGAGAATAAGAGAATTTACTAAAGTCCAACTATTAATAAGTGGCAGAACCAGGGTACGAACCCAGGCAGTCTGGCTCAAAATCCAGGCTCTTAACACTACAATCATATTAAACTGAGTCTTAAACTGGGAGTTAAAGGTCGGGCAGGAGTCCAGCAAGGGAGGAGTAGAGCATCAGAGCGCTTGCTCAGGGAGCAGCAAGTGCAGAGCCGTGGAAATGGGGAGCACTGGCTGTGCTCTCAGACCCTCAGCCATTCCACACTGGGGCGGGGGACATGCGAATGGAAGGCAGAGGAGAAGCAGGGGCTGCTCATGAGAACGTAGAGGACGTGGAGGACGTGGGGAGACTTGGAGTGTTTGGTTGGTCATCCGGGCTTGAGGCCACTCCAAACTGCATCCTTGCTCCAGATTAGGCACTAGAACTTCATCTCAAATACTGAAGCCCTATGACAAATTCCTGAGCCAAACCCTGTTTCAAGTTCTGTGCCTCTCCTATCATTTCTTAGATCCAGAAACCCCTCAAGTTGGTTAGGACAGCTGGCCGTACAGACCAGCCCTTTCCTGAAGCATGAATCCTGCCACAAGCTCCTCATAACTGGTGCATTGTTTAGCTTCTGCCTGACGCTTCTCCATCTGCAGTTGGGCAGGAGGGGCATCTGAGCTGGCTCATCCTCAGGAGCCCAGTTGAAGGAGAGATCCAAGGAGTACATATATCTGAGAGTGCTCGCCATTAAATAGTACGTGTTCCACGAGCTCTCCTTGTGGGAAGAGTTCCTCCTAGTAAATATACTACTCCTTCCAGGTACATTGGATTAGAAGTCGCCCACAGTTGATTCTGGATGGTGATGGACGACTTGGGAAATTCGTGAGCGCTGACAATTCCCTTTGAATCACCCTAGGGAGTCAAGGTGGGCACATTCTCCTTTGCACCACCGGATAGCATGCAATGTAGATTATTTTAGGCTGAATCTTCAGGACGCCAGTAATACTGGTCATCTTCTCCACTGCTTGGAGCCTTCTATTTCTCTTGACGGTGGCTCTGGGGTCTTCATTCATCAGGCAGAAGTTGTCATCTTGAAGTAGGCAATAGATGCCACGTGGATGCTGGTTCTGGGACTGTAAGCCTTAAGTGAGGGGCAGAAGGAAGGCATCTGGGAACAATGAGCCATGGGTGTTTCAGAATCAACAAAGCATCGGGGAGAACAGTGGAAGAAATTCTCCAGATGGAACTTTCTCAAAGGAGTGGCGGAAGCTCTGCTGGAGATGCCATAGGGTCATGGGTCTCCCCAGTCATCTTCTACTCCCCTCCCTCATCCCCCAACTCCTGGTGAACTCTGGCTAGAGCCTGTCTGGGTTTCCTCTTCTTCCCCCAGTGAATCCAATAAGGGTGAATTTTGCCACACTGTTGGCTGGTGCTGCCCTTGGTCAGCCAGGAGCTCCTCAGAGATTTCTTTTCACGGCTGGTGGAAGAACTGGGTTTTGGGCCCCAAACCCTGAGAAACAGAGTGCTCCTGCCTCCCTCTGGGCAGCAGTGCCATGGCTCCCGGCGCCCACTTCCGTGGTGTCTCCGGGCCAGTGAGTCTCTACGGTCGGGTCCTCTTTGAGCCCGCAGGGCGTGGTCTCCTCTGACCTGCCCCTGTCCTCCGCTCTGGGCCATCAGCACAGCTACAGAGCTGGTCTGTGTAGTGTTGGTTTTGAGCTAGAACTAAGGATGGAGGCATGGTTTCCTAGGTTCTCTGTTTCTTGAAGGTGCTGGGCATGCTGTCCAGTTCATAGATGCACAGTTTGTGACAGTGTAACCATGTGCCAAGTGACAGTTTATTAGTGTACACATGTATGTGCATATGTTTCTCTTTGTGACTTGCGTCATATTTGTATATATCTCTATGTAGATGTACATATCTTGCTCTATGTAAGTGTATATGTGCATTTGTATAAGTGGTACGGGTGCTTATGTCTGTGAACATGTGTTCCTATGTGTATATTTGCATCCATACAAGCCTGTGTGTACAGATGTGTCTGTGTATATACGCATCTGGAAAGGCTGAGGAGTGTTAGGCAGGTCTTGGGGCAAAGCTAAGAGCTGACGCTGTAATGTCAGAGCCTCTAAGGGCAAAATCTCCCCATAGATGGCAGCAACTTGAGTTGCCAGTTTGGCCATAAATCCCTTTCGTGTTCCCCAAGGCCACTGTCTGAGGCCCTGGCCCTGGCCCGGCAGTCTGAGATGACAGGATCTGCAAGAAGGTTAGGTAAGAGCTAAGGGGCTACAGCACAAGGCAGGGGGTCAGGCTTCCCCTCCGGCTTCACCATGGAAAAGGAATGCAGGGGCAGAGGGGAACAGCAGTGATACAAACCCTCGCTGAGCTAAGCTTTACGGGGATGAGCTCACTTGATTCTCACGACAGCTCTCTGAGGATTATTAGGCCCAATTTCCAGATGAAGACATGAAGGCACAGCGAGTTTAAGTAACTTGTCACGATCGGATGTCAAATGTACAGTCTGGTTCTGATGCACTCAGTTCTTCTGGGATGATCCACACAGATCTGAGGTTTCTTGTTTCCAGTGACCAGAGGCCATTCCTGGCCAAAAGGCCAACACAGCGAAGTATTTTTTTTCTTTGCCATTCTTCCCTTCCTTCCTCATTCTTCTCTTTGCTCTGAAGATGTCCACATCTCATCCCTCAGTGAGCTTCCCACTGGGGTGTCATGATAGAACTTGCCTTTCCAGTACCTCCCAATCTTTTGCCTTATTCAAAATTGCCTGTCTTGCAAGCGGCCACTCTCTCACTGACCTGCTCTCTGCTTTCCAAGTTGTTTCCATATTGAGCAAAGATGTTAATCACTGCTAAGATGGTTATGGCTACTAATGAAACCAAATGTCTCATTTCCCTGGGACAGAATGCAGGAGCTGAAAGTGCACTTAAGTTCGTGAAACCCAATGTCCTCTCTTGGGCTCACAGAAGGGAAGGGACCTACCCAAGGGACCGATAGCTAGTAAGATGGTGTGTTCACCTTGAATTCAAGTCTTGTGGTTTCCACCCAACACTTCTCTCACTTCACCACCTTCTGCATTTACAGTTGATCTCAAAGAAATGTGATGATGGTAGGAACTAAAGGCTTTGAGACTGGTTGGTGGTGGAGATAGTTTGTCCATACTATAGGTCTTTGTGAGTAGAACTGACTTTCTTGAAGTATTGGAACAGGAGCCCTCCTGAATGGACGCTAGTGACAACTTGCCTACAACTCTCCTAGGTACTTGTTGTCTAAGGTCGTAAAAATCCTAACCTGAAACGTGACCTCTCACACAAAGCCAAAATGATTACAGTTGTCAGCCACTCAAGCAGCAGCATTCTTTTAAGAGTAAGATACTGGAAAGGGAAGTAGAGGATAACTTTCATTGTGATCTTTGTGCTAAATATTCAGTGCACACCTCCAGCCAGAAGGTAAGTCTGAGGTAGGGAGAAAGTAAACAGCAGACAAGATTTAGCTATTATTGTATCTAACCCAAGCCCTCTACAGTTCCCGCGTGCCACTCTGTGATGCTGCCCAGTAGCTGGCATTCTGATGTTTTAAATAAACATGGACATCCGAATCACCTGATCAGAGTGTCCTTGATTCGTTTTCTTGGCGAAGCATTTAAAAATACATGGCAGAAGCAGCAACAATCTACAAACCCCAAACTTGGGGTGAGGCAGCTGGGGCATCTTTCAGTAGTGGGTTCTCTGCTTCTCCTGAGCTCAAGGCCCAGGACCCCTACCAGGCTTTACGGGTCTCAAGGACTCCAGATGCCCCTCTGCACAATCGGCCTCAAGGTTTTCCCATCTCCAAGAAACTCATGAGCTGCTCAAAATGAGTTTCCAAATGTGTGTTTAGGCTGGATTTACATCTGGGTTGCTGCATATTAAATGCTGATTATTAAAAACATTTGCATGGCGCTTTAACAACGATAGATTATGTATCTGTTACCTAAGTCTCAGTGAAGGCTTTATTAATTCATTATTATTTTATCAACATACAATAAACTGTTCTATTAAATCTAAATTAGACAGATATTTGGGGAGAGATCATCTAAAAGGACCTCGGCCGAGACTATCCCCAGGGAAGGACTTAATGAAGTTTCAAACAGTTAATAACCCTCAGTTCATAAATAAACCATGGCTATTTAAAGACCTGTACAATACTAAAATAAGATGTTGAGACTCAACAAAGGAGGTATGAGAGAGAGGCCTTAGAAATCCCCTCCTCGTAACTCACAGATACAATCTCTACCTTTAGGCAATATTTATCGGGCACCGGGGAATATGTGGCACTCCTGGGGACTTTAAAATTAACTCTGCCCTTGGTCCAAATTCACCAAGGAAATGGGCAGACGCAGCCTTGAAAACAATTTTCTCCTTCTCTCAAATAATCCACTCTTGACTTTAAAAGATATTTTGGTCTGAGAGGTGAGGGCTGAGAAAGAGATCCTTCCCTGATGTGAGAGGTGATAATTCCTTGACAATCCTACATGGTGGGTTGAAAGCCAGCTCATAAGGGCACAGTCTGGAGGCAGGACCAGCTGCATCATTTTCAGGGCTCGGTGCAAAATGAAATGTAGGGGCCCTGGTTCAAAAAATAATTAAGAATTTTAAGATGCAAACAGCATTACATAGAACCAAGCATGGAGGTCCTTCTGAGTAGGTTGAACGACTGTGAAGCTGGCCTATGTGGACAGCTTGCTGAGCAAGGTGGAGGGAGGCATAGGAAGCAAAATCCCTGAGGAGGAGAAGCTCTCGTGCTCCCCTAGAATGTGGGGGATGGAGGGATTCGGAGGGACCATTGTAGGAGAACAGTGAGGGTGTGGGGCAAGTTGGAGCCAGATCGCAAGAGGCTCAAGTGCCAGGCTAAGTGGACAGGAAGTCGTGGGAAATTTTAGAGCAGTGTGATGACCTCAGAAGTTCAAGCTCTCTGATGGTCAAGGGCTGAGCGCTGCCTCAGCTGGGAAGCTTTCTTCCCATTGCAGAGATCTCTACTTCCAAACTCTTTCATTTCGGAGCACTGCTCAGAGCCAACACTTGGCTTTTTTTTCTTTTCATCTTGAGGTTCCAACAAACACTGTGTGGTTTTTCGGGCAGTGACCAACTACAGTAGGATGGAGCCTCTCTTAGTTTGGATTTCCCTGAAAGAAGAGCCTGAGACACAGAGTTGAGTGTAAGTAGTTTAATTGTGGGGTGATTCAAGTAAGCAGAGTAAGGAAGCAGGGAGAGAAATAGAGGGAGAGAGAAGCCAGGAAGAGATGTATCATGGAGTGATTTACCACTGTGGGCTACTGAGGTTCACTTTACTGGGGATCCTTTGAAGAACTGTGCAGAATGCACCACAGAATTGCCTCTCTGAAGAACAGGAAGCTGAAGCACTTATCCACTGACTCCCGTGCCCTAGAGGTTGAGGATGCCTTTGGGGGTATTATCTAGCATGCACTTTGGGGCTATACCCGCCAGTGGCTGAAGGGCCTTCATGGCTTTAGATAACACTGTGGGACAGAAAGAAATGGAGATTTGCTGAAACACAGATGAGAAGGGATGCTGGCTTTGTGCTCAGAGGTGCTCCCACAGCTGCGTGGAAATCAGGTGGGCCTGGGGCGTATGGCAGGGGATACGTAAAATATTTGTAACAGGCTCTGTAGTCCACTGAAAAGTGTCTGAAATTCTTCATGGCCACATCTACTCAAGATTCAGTCTCTGGGGACCCATAGATGAGTAGAAAGATTTTAGGGGAGCAGTTGGTTGTCCTTTCCAATGCTAATTACAAAGGCAGAGTATGTGTCCTAGATGGGGACCATTTAAAGCAGGTAGACCAGAAAGCTCCCTGGAGGGTACACTGAGTCTCCCACATCTCTCTTCCTCTTGGATGCCTGGCGTTCCACCTCTCACTCCTTTGTGGGAGGATTACCTTTTACCCTGAAACCTTTAGTGGGAATGGCGGCACAGGCATGCTGGACTCCTGGCATCATGAGGTGGAAGGGAGACATGAGACTTTGCCCATGGTCAGTTCTGGGGCCAAAACCCATGACTTTATCTTAAGAGCATGGGCTATGGAGAAGGGCAGCCCTGAGTTTGAATCCTGATACTGTCACTTGTCAGCTGTGGGATTTGGGGCAAGTCACTCATTCATTTATCAAGCTATTAACTAACTAAGTAGTTACTGAGCATTGACTCTGTTCCAGGCATGGAACAAGTCTATCTGGAGTTTCTAGGCTAGAGGAGGAAAGAGACAATAAAGGATAGATAAATAATGGATAAAAACAAATTTTTCCAAGTCTATAAAGATGAATCACGTGAAATGATAGAGTATGATGGGGATGGGAAAGGTGAGTAAACTATGTAGATAGGGTAGTAAGCCTGGGTTTCTTACTGGAAGAAAATGAGACAGTCATGGGATAGGCAGAGGGAAGAGCTCTACAGGCAGATAGAACAGTGTGTGTTAAGCCAGGAGATATTAAAGAGCTTGCATATTATCAGAACAAAGAGGAAGGCAGGTTGACTAGATCATAATAAGTGAGGAGAATAGAGGCATGAGATGAAATTGCAGGGGGAGGTAGGGGTTAGATCATGTTGACCATTGCAGCCCAAGGAAAGGACTTTAGATTTTATACTGTGTGTAAAGAGAAGCTGTAGAAGTATTTTAAGGGAGAGGAGTGATGTGTTCCAATATTTTGGTTGCAAAAAGATTGCTCTTGAAATAGTGAGGTGACTAATTTGGAGGAGACTCAAGAATACCCATAGGGAGCCCAATCAAGAGGATTTTGTGGTATTTCAAAAATGATACTGGTAGTGAGGATGGAGAGAAGTGGGTAGTTTTGAGGCATATTTGGGAAGTACAGTCAACCAGACTTGTTGATGGATTGGGTGTCAAGGTGGAGAGAGAAGTTTTGGGGGTGACTCTCTGGGAAACAGCCGTGTCATTTACTGAGGTGGGTAAGCCTGAGATAAGGACATGTGTGTATATACACGTAGGAGATCAAACAGCTGGATGTGTTGAGTTTGAGATGTCTATAAGGCATGCAGGTTGAGATGGCAATTTAGTATTGGCTTTTTGGGTCTAGGGTTTGGTGAAGGTATTTTGGCTGAAGACTAAACTTGGGAGTCATTGGCATGGAGATGCTTCTTGAAAGCCTGGGAAAAGATGTGATTTGTAAAGTGGAGGCAAGATGATCTGTCTGCAGAGTCAGACATTGCTCAACAAGTACAATGTCCGTCTCCCCTCCTCCATGTCTCCTTTGCTTCCATCATGGGAACTAGCGAGTGGGCCCTCTGCAAGGCACAAGGGCAGGGGTGAGGGACCCAGCCTCAGAGTAGAGGAACAGCATAGTCTCAGTTCAGCCCTAATTACAGGCTCGTCTCACATAAGATCCCTATTTCTGAGCAACATGACACACTGGGTTGTGCTGGAGGACTGTCATAAACAAGATGGACAGGGACCTTTAACACTGAACTCATTCCCAAAGTAGAGGCCACATTGCTTCACCTTTCTTTCCATGCTGTGAGCTGGAGAGGAGAGGCAGGCCCTGGTGTCAGGAATCGAGTCCCACATGCAAAGCAACCACGTGCCTATTTGAAGCTGTGATGACAAAAGGCCTTGGTTGCTAGGAAGAAGGCAGTGGAGAGGCCCCACACAGGCTGTTTGCCAGGGTGGATTAAATACACATTGAAATAGGAATCATTGGAGGCCTTTTAAAGATGTTGCCTGACATATAGAAATCACATTTCTCCTCCAGTTGAAAATGGCAGCAGGCATCAATTGTTAGGGGACGCTGCATGAATGGCAGACCTTGTGCCAAGCTTTGTTCCATGTGGAACATTTCTAGTGCACAATGGCAGTTTCTGCACAGTGTCTGCAAACATACACGGACGAAACCACACACACACATGCATACACCCTGGTTATTCATTTGTGGCTATTTTAGAGCTTCCTTTGAATTCTTTTTAAGAGGGAGGACTCAGGTGGCTTTAACTGCCTTTGCCTAGCTCCCTAAAGTGTTTCTACCATTGAAGAGTTTTCAAGCGATCATGACATCAGCTTCAACCATAGTATTACTTTATGTTGAATAAAAATCCCAGTTTTGGTCTCAAATAAACTTGAGTGCAAATTTTGGCTCTGCCACTGTGATTGTGGACAAGTTCCTTCATCTTTCTAGGTCTTATACCTTTCCTTGTATATCAAATGGGAAAGATAATACACTAGCAGAATGTACAGAGTTATTGGGAGTGGTAAGAGTTCTAATGTCCAGAGAGCATTTAGCACAGAGCCTGGGACATGATAGGTAAGTGCTGTCTGTTACTTGTATCCTAAACCCTGACTTGCAGATGCATTGATGGAGGTCGCAAAGGTTATGTGAGTCAGCCAAGACCACACACACTGCTGTGGTGTTAGGAACTGAATGTCTGTGTCCCCTCAGATGCATATGCTGAAGCCCTATCCCCTAGTGTAACAGTATTTGGAGACGGGACTGTGGGTAGTAATCAGGCTCAGATTAGATCATGAAGGTGTGGCCCTCAGGATGGGATTAGTGGCCTTATGAGAGGAGGAAGAGAGCTCTCTCCCTCTCTCTGAGTGCGTGCATCAAGGAAAAGCCATGTGAGGACATAGCAAGAAGGCGGCCGTCTGCCAGCCAGGAAGAGAGTCCTCACCAGGATCAGCCAGCAATTCGATCTTGGACTTCCCAGCCTCCCAAACTGGGAGAGATAGATCTCTGTTGTTTAAGCCCATGTAATTTTGTCATAGCAACCTGAGAAGACTAAGTTGTGTGGTAAGTCCCAACTGGAACTCATATTCTGGCCCCAAATCCAGGTACACATCTCAGGCAAACCCTCGAAATGGGCTCAAAGCACCAACTGGCAGAAAGGAAACGAGGAGGTGGGCCTATGCTTGGCTTCCTTCTAGTCTTTATTCCTGCTTTTCATGGGGTTCTGCATGGTGAAACATACAGTTTCTTGACCACTGTTAAAGTGTCCAGGTTATCAAGCTTGGGTATGGCATTTTTACTCACTCAGCACTCATTCAGTTCACATCTATTTTTCTGTACATTCACTCTGTTGGCACATTTGTCATTCAACCTTAAATTGCTCAGCACTTATTGAGCACCTACTCTGTGCAGGGTCTTTGCTAAGCAAGTGAAATGTAATCTCCTTGCCAACTGTGTGGGCCAGATGGCTGAGGAGACCCCATACAACACGTTCAGGGCAGGAGGCATTTCCCCAGATCAGCTCTCCTCGCAGGTGCTTGCCCGCACACATATCAGATGGCAGCATGGTCCTGCACCAGCTCTCCCCCTGGCACGGGGCCCTAGCTTGCAGCCCCTGGGGTGTGAGTGCTCCAGCGCCTGCCCCTCTTGCCCAGATCCCCATGTTTGTTTCCTATTGCTGCTGTAACAACTCATCACAAACTCAGGGCCTTAACACAAGCAAATTTATCATCTTCAGTTCTATCGCTTAGCTGAAGGGAGACAAGGGTCTCACTGGGCTAATTCAAGGTGTCTCCAGGACCACACTCCCTGCTGGAGGCTCTCATCAAGAATGCATTTCCTTGCCTTTTCCAGCTCCTAGAGGCCACACACATTCCTTAGCTCATGGCCCCTTCCTGCATCTCCAAAGCCAGCAACGGTGTATCTCTCTGTCTTCTGTAATCATATCACCAGGAAAGTTTCTCGGCTTTGAAGAATTCATGTGACTAGATTGGGTCCATCTGGATAATCTGGGATAATCTCCCTTTTCAAGGTTCTTAACCTTAATCTCATCTACAAAGTCCCCTTTACCTTGTAAGGCAATATTCGCAGGTTCCTGAGTTAGGGCATGCGTATCTTCGGGGTGCATTATTCTGCCTGCCACCTCTTTCAGCAGATCTCTGGGCAAGGCCAGCCCCACCTGACGGGTTCAGAGCATCTGTTGCTGGGCTCTGGCAGGCCTGAGGAGGGTTTTATGTCCCAAGCTATAAGTGGAAGTTCAGTTTCAGTGCAATGAATGGAGCTCTCCAGTCAATCAAATTATGGTTCAATCAGTTCATTTTAATCACTCCTCTGGAGAGAAGTAAAACCCTGTGTTGAGGAATACACAGCAATTTTATTGATGACAAATTTAATTGTTTCATTTTTCCTTACTGTCTCCAACACAGTCGACTTTTAATCAGTGGGAGCTGAAGTTCTAATGAAGTAAAGTCCACTTTTCCACAATTCACAACTAGCTGGAAATAATTGGGCTGAGACTCCCACCCGGACACTGCAGAGCCGCCGGCATTTTCCTGAAAACTGGCCTTAATTGCTTTGCTGATGTTGTTAAGTAGTCCTGAGCGGGTGGAAGCAGCAATGCTGCCCACATGTGCTGGGAAACAACGCCCCAAAATGTCTTAAAGGGTCCTCAAAGTCTGTCCACTGGTAGCGAGGAAGGAAAAATGAAACTGAGAATATTTTCTGCAGGCGGGGACCAGGGGAGTGTGCGGATAAAGCACAATATTGATATCAACACCAGCAACTTTTTTCCTTCCTCTGAAAGCTAGGCAAGATTCTGAGCGCAGGTGTGGGTGTGTGTGCTCGCATCTGTGTTTCTGCAGCGTGGTTTCAAGGAGAGCACAGGGGTTATAGGAGCCGGTGACTGGCTCTGGTCTCTGAAGGGAGGGCTCATCACAGCAGAAGTGGAGAATTCCAGCGGCCATTGTCTCAGCCCTGAGAGGAGGCAGAGAGATTGGCTGGTCTGGAGAAAGTCTAGGTTCACAGAATCGAGGCTTGGAAGAAGCAGAGAGAGTCCTTCCTCCTTCTCCCCCAACGTTTTACTTTGTTTGATGGGATAGTGATGATTATAGTAGCAACAGCCGCTGGGTTTTGCTCACATACCAAGTGGACAGATATTTGGTCTATGCTCTCTTTTATTCCTCATAAAAAGCAATAAATCAGCTGCTATTATTATCCCCTATTACAAATAAAGAAATCAAAGCACAGAGAAGTTACAATTTTGTCCAAAACCATAGAGTTGTAAGATTTGAACCTACATCTGCAGGACACCAGAACCAATTGTCTTAGCCCCGACACTACATTTCCAGCCATGACAGTAATATTAAAAATAGACAACTTTTATTGAACATTTCATGTTCCAGGCCTAGTAGTAAGCACTTGCTATATCCCATCTCATTTAATCTCGAAAGCAACCCTAAGAGGCACATTCCCTTTTTGAGAATAAGAATAAGGGAATTGAGGTCTGGAGAGAAGACCGCTATCAAAGGCCGCTCAGACCTTGGCCAGGGTGCTGTGAGCACTTGAGCTTTGCAGACAGCGCTCTGCTGGAGAGAGGAGCCGGGAATTGCGTGCAGACTGACGGTGCTGCTCTCTCACTCGGTCTAAAGCATTACTTTATGATTCTTGGCCTGGATGAGATGATCAGGGTGGGGGCATCTCTTTAAACATCTGAGAAAAGGACAAAAAAAACCCCAGAGTTCTCACCTAACAACTGTGGTTTTAGAGACCTGGGTTCAATGCTGCCTTGTGACACCAGCCCTGGGAAAATAATTTCACTTTGCTAAGCCTCCATTGTATTGTTGAAATGGGCTACTGTGAGGATTAAGTGAGATCGTGTACTCATTCTTTCATTCTAGAAATGTTATTGAGCTTGTATTCCATACCAGGAACAATTCTGGGCCCTCCAAATGCGGCAGAAACAGGCGGGTGAGATCTCCACTCTAGTGAACTTCGTTCTCGTCGAGAAGTCAGATAATGAACAAGTAAACAAACCAATCAATAAGGGAATTCTTGCCTATGATAAATTCTACAAAACATGATTCAGTAGAGGGAACTCTTAGGAGTGGGGCGGGGAGAGGGGGGCCGGGTCAGGCCTCCGAGGAGAAGACATGAGGCCTGAAATATTCGCAGGAGCCGGGCATGCAGGCATCTTGGAGGACAGCCTTTTAGCCAATTGTTACAAAACGTGCCCAGATCTTGAGGCAGGAATAAGCATGGTTTGTGGAAGAACAGAAAGAAGGCCCGTGTGGCTGGAGGGTAATAAATGAGGGGAGGGAGGGGGCACATGAGGAGGCAGGACTGAAGGAACAGGCTACGGAATTTGGGTTTAGTTCTAAGCTCAACTGGGACCCACTCCAGGGTTCCTAAAGGAGAACGACAGCCTCCGATTTCCTTTTGTAAAAGGCAGTTTCCGTTGACTTGAGGAGACAAGTTTAGAAACAGGAACATGGGTTAGGAAGTTCCTACTGTAGGGCATTCTAAGATCTCAGTGAACACTAGATTGTCATAATCCCAGAAAGGAGTTGGTGCCTGAGGAGATGCCTGATTAAATGTATAGGTAGCAGGAAAAAAAAAGATCCGGCCAGTCACATAAAACCTAAGATGAGAATTTTTAGAGACAAATATTTATGAATCATTATATTCTTTAATGAATTCAATAGCAGTGAGTGTGGAAAACAGAAAAAGAAGGAGCCTGGATGATAATGACAAAACACGAGTGATTGATCAGCTGATTTGTTTACAGCAATTATGGCTGTATGATTGCCGAGTCATTTCAACAATAAATCACAAAAGGGCCCTTGAAGGGATGAATCCGGGAGACAGCAATGTCATCAGGACCTTGTCCTTGACTTCCCACCACCCAGGCAGGACCTCGGCATTTGCCGACACACTTCCCAAACTGCATTGTGGACGTCTCTGAGTCAGAAAGAGCAGATACATAAACTCGGGAAGAATGCTATGTGAGAAGTGTGTGTGTGTGTGTGTGTGTGTATGTGTTTGTGTGTGTGTCTGTGTGTGTGCATGTGAGGGAGTGGGTGGGAAGACTTCTTACCTTATCTCAAGCCGGGGTGATACATTTATTTGAATTTTTTTTCTGCTGCCGTTAGGTGACAAAGGGTATGTTGAAATATAACAAAAAATTACAGAGGGAAAAAAGTGAAAAGAGGAATGACATTCTCCTGGCATTTGTTTCAAGGCGGCAAAATGTAAGGTGTCTTGACAGCATCTAGAGAGATTTTTCTCCTTTAAACTAGGTGTCGAAAAACGTGTTTCATTTAAGCAAATCAATATCTTTAATTTCATCCCTTTTCTCTGGATTTAGTGCCTGATTTCCAGGGAAACGTAGAAAGAGTCAAGCCTCATAACTTTGCATAGTTTCCATGAAAAGGAAGTAGAAGACCAAGGGTGACACAGTGGCAATTTTAGGAATAATTGGACTTTCTTCTACTTCTTCCTAGAATATGGACTGATGGGAAGCTATAGTACATTGAGGAAAAATAAAGAAAAGAATTGGGATAGGAAATTTTGGGTGTGTCGGGTGTAAATATGGCCTGAAAAAAGGCCTCCCTGAGAAGGTGACATTTGAATAAAGACGTGAAGGAGATGAGGAGGGGAGGTGGGCAGACATCCGGAGGAAGAGGATCCTAGGCAGTGAGCGGACAGGGCAAAGGCTCTGTGATTGGACGAGGCTTAACATTCCAGGGAGTGAGGAGCTGGGAGTGGCTGGAGTGGAGGACGAGCCGCAGGGGCTGATTCAGAGAGAAGAGTGTCAGGACCACGTGGGGCTTTGAGGTTCATTTGAAGGAATTCCGCTTTCACGCCGGGTGAAGTGGGAAGCTCTCAGAGGGCTCTGCGCAAAAGAGTGACGTGACCTACCTTACCAATTATCAGGCGCTCTCTGATGCTCTGTTGAAAATATCCTGCAGGGAAACATGGTAGATCAGGGAGATCTGAGGGATCATGGTGGGTTGAACCAGAATTTGA
Organism: Equus przewalskii; assembly: GCF_037783145.1. Lineage (NCBI taxonomy): Eukaryota > Metazoa > Chordata > Mammalia > Perissodactyla > Equidae > Equus > Equus przewalskii. The sequence continues at coordinate 2,236,129 of NC_091833.1, read as the reverse complement.
ATCAGTGTAAGCGGCAAGAAGTGTAAGATCTGGTTGTTTTGTTGAAGTAGAACCAACAGGAGTTATTGATGACTCCAGGATTTTGGCTGAAGCCATCGTAAGAACAGAGTTGCGACTAACACTTGTGGGGGAGATTGTGGGAGGACCAGGCGTAAGGGACCGGAGATCAGGAGACCGGCTGGGACAAGTGAAGTTTGAGGTATCTTTTATACATACAAGGGGAGATGTTGCAGAGACAGTCAGATGGATAAGTCTAAAGTGCAGGATAGAGCTCCAGATTGGAGATAAAAAGCTGGGGATTGTCAACCTTTAGATGATAATGTAGAATCATGGGACCAGATGAGGTCAGTGAAGGAGCGAGGATATGTATAGAAAAAGGAGAAGAAATTTACACCATGCTCAGGGCTTCTAGCTTTTGAATTTCATGCCTTAATTATAGGATTAAGGCAATTGAAGGAGACAAAGGAATGAATGAAAGAAGAAATTGCTGATCCAAGCTCTCATGTTGGATTTTTAGACAAAAGCATGCCTACTTTGAGGTTCTGTGATTTTAGGGATCTCAGGAAAATTTGGGAGTTCTTACCAGAGTTATCCAATACAGATACAATTAGATAAGTATGGCAAGAATTGCTCTTTGCTTCTCACTACTTCATTTATTCCTGATTGTGCGTGAAAGGACACACAGAAAAAACAACATGAATCCTCTGAGTCCGCTGTCTCTAGGTTCCAAATCCAGTTCATCCAAATTCCTTGAGCTTCTCTCTGCTCTGAGGATGACTTTGCTGTATTGAGGTGCTGACACGCAGGTGTTGGAAGGTTTGCTGACCAGGCAGTTTGGGGAGCAGAGTGTCACATTGTCCAGGGGCAGAGCACGGGCAGTTCTCATTGGGACCACTTGCTGATGGACGCTCGCCAATTGGCTCATCTCTTCTTGTGATATTGTTATTTTAGAGGCAAGAAAAGGCCAGCAGGTTTAAAAAATATGTATCTCAGAAGTTGTCTTTGTCATCAGTCAAGTTGCGACAGCCCTTATCCATATGCATGATAGAATACTAACTTGTTTCTAAGTTCAACCTCCTTGTGTCTTCTTTGGGGAACACAAGCTGGCTCTTCCACAGATGTAGACCAAAGACCCTTATTCCTACCCTGTCCCAAATATCTGACCAGGTTTAAGGTTTAGAACTTGGAGAATGCGGTTCCTTCTTGGGAACTCCATATCTTTCCAGGTTCACCTTGTGATAAGAATCTTTTATCTTTACATTAACTGTCCTCTGCCCTTCAAGCCATCTGCTCATTGCTAGTACAAATTATTGAAATACATGACCACACCCAACATCTGGATAGAAGAGTCCTAGCCTAGGTCACCTTGATGGCCCCAGTTATTGGTAATGTGTTTGAAGCTTTGGCATGAACCAAGGAAGGCATACCTAAGCATTGGCCATTAGCTTCCAGGCAGGTACTGGGCCTCAGGCCATGAGCATCTTTATTTATGAGCTTCCTTTCAACTCTCTCAGGCAAAGAAGTTGTCATAATTGAGTAGGTGCAATTTATTTTGGTCTTGGCAAAGGAATGTCCCCCTTCCTCAGGCTTTCATCTTCTTTCTCCCTCTTTCTTTGACATTATTTGTCAAATGATCCGAAGGTAATTTTTAATACCTTTCCATCACACTGGAGTGAAGTTCTGCTGGATTATTAATGATTAAATATCTTCTAGTCATCCACCTGCACAGCCTGTAACAAATTATCCCAAAAAAGAGATTAATTCCATTACGATTTTGAGTAAGAAAATGACAAGAGAGTGCCCTACAGTCTTTAGAATTGAACAGTTGTACCAAAAACCTCTCATATATCTGAGAACTTGTTGGTTTTATGGATAGTACTTGAAGCTCTCCTTCAAAGGTCACTTAGCAAGTATTTACCGAGGCCCTGTGTGACATTAGCCTGGTGTGGAGTGCTGCAAAACCTGGGTAATCCTCAGAATCACATGGGGAACTTTGTAGAAATGCTCACCTCAGACCTGCTAAATCAGGATTTTTACGAGTGGAGCCCAGGAATAGGCATTTTTGGAAGGCTCTCCAAGTAGTTCTGATGCAGCCAGCCTGTAAAGCTGTCTTGAAATCTCTTCCGTGGAGGGTGTAACAGGAAGAGAGGCAGACTCCTTTTCCACAGAGGGTTTACAGTCTCACAGGTACCAGAATTTACCCAGTATGCATTATCAAACCGTAATGTCCACCTACGGGTTAGAATGAATGAGCTCGCTTTTTAGCGAGATCATGAAAGTGTGTTTTGGAAATTGCAACAAATGTAGAGGTTGAATAAGTATCAGAAACAGACTGTTCTGAAGGGAAAGAAGACTTAGGATGGCTTCCTGAGGACGTAGGTGAAGGAGGAAACTGCCCATCAAATAGAAAAGGGGTGGTGAGTAGTTAAACTTTAGATTATCCAAATGTGCGAGGAGTGGAGATTCTGATTTCTCTCTCTCTCTCTCTCATCTATCTTTCTATCTATCACCTTCCTATCAATCTAATCTAATCTGACCTAGCCAGCTTTGGTTTATTAAGTTGGCTTTAACTTTCTTATTAATGGCCTTTCTAGCATACATGAGGTGAGCAACATCAGGCATTCTGGGTTTGAGTCCCAGCTGTGCTTTGCTAGCTTTTTGACTCTGAGTAAGTTTTTCTCCTTTCTAGGACTCAGCTTTCCCATGTATGAAAGAGGAGATTGGATTTGATGACCTCTAAGGTCTCTTCCAGCTCCAACGCTCTGTGAAAATATGTGAGTCCACTTTCCTGCCTTAACAAGGACAGTCTAGTGGCCATAGTGGAATCTTCCTTTCACATTGAGGGATCCAGCAGGACTTTAAGTTCTCATCCTAAATATTAGCTCCCATTTATCAAAGATTGAGGAGGGAAGGTGTAGGACATTTGGCTGAGTATTAATTCAGTGCAAAACAAACTATAAAATGTAACTTGTTCTAAAAGGACTAAATGTGAGCTCTGAGGTCTTGTTGGTATTATCTATGTCTTTGTCTCAAGCGGATAGAGGGAACGAGAATCCTGGTATCTTGGGTAATTATAGTGAATGGATGTTATGCTTAGTTTGTAAGGTATTCTACTTATTATTATCCACAGTAATGAAGACAGCAGAGTCATTTACAAACAAGGGTTTATTGAGCACCTGTTATTTGGCAGGCTCCATGCGAATTCAAATTAGCATGCATACTCCAGATTGGAACGTCCTGGAAATTTTGTTTGTTGCAATCTTGCTTTTCTCATTATGTCAAATAGACAAATGGTAAGAGCCAGCTTGCGTTCTCTGAGCCACCCAGACTGACGGCATTGCGTTGTCGGTAGTAAGGAGACTTCAGGGGGGATGTTGGGCCATTTTCTTTAGTGTCTTCCATGTAGGCCATGCCAAGTGGCCCATTTATGCCTTTGGTCTAGGTATTCATGCTCTAGAAGGGATCCTTTCTGCCTGGTCGAAGCCAGCCACTTCCTATCACTTAAAACCTGTATCCTCCAAGAAAGCTTCCATAGCTCATCTCATCCTCCTTGTCTCTGATCCAACTGTGCCTTCTGCTACCTACTAAGCACTCAGTGGCTGCCAGACACTGTGTGCTAAACATTCATCTCTGTAACATTACCTTACTTCTGATGGAAGCAATAGGATGTTATTCACATTTTGCAGAAAAGGAAGTTTAGAGACATTAATCCACTTGTCTGAGATCACACAGCACTTAGGATGTGGAGCCAAAATTGAAACCCAGGTCAATGTGGTTTTTGGCCCCTTCTCTGCCATCTCTTAATTGGTCCCGCATTTACTCAGTAGACTCATGCATCTCAAGTTCGCATTGAGCCTGCCCCGTAGAAGCATACATGAGAGTCACCATTCATGTTCCTTTGTCTATCCTATAGTTCTCAGTTCAGCGTTGACTGTCCAGTTCCTTTCTTAGTAAACACTTGCAGAGTTAAAATCAAAGTGGTACATATGGTGGCCGCCCAGCTGGTGCCTGACCTTGAGGGCTTGGAAGGGGTTACTGGGACTCCACTGATGTCCCTGCCCCTCCTCTCTCTCACCAGCATTACCAGTGAGTTGTCCCCAGGCATCCATTGAGAAGAAGCCTGGAGAACCGAAGCATCCAGCTCCCAAAGTTAAAGACCTGCCCCTTAATAGGAAGCAAATGATTGTGGTCAGTCTTGGTGTGCTGTAAAGAGGGTGGGTGGGGAGAGTAGTGATTGTTTCTTTGAGTAAGAAACAAAATATCACAGCTTACTGGAAAATTGCCTTTTTTCCCTATAACATTAATTTAAACATCTAAAGAAAATTTTACTTATTGGGGACCAATTATTCTAATGATTCAATAATGCCTTTCTTTTTTTCCAAATGAAAGAAAGACAACCCTGTTATGCAAAGGAAATTACTGCAGGTGTTAGAAGACTGGGTACGGGTCTGTCAAGCCACAAACTGTCTAGCAGACATTTATGATTTGATCCCGTGCAAACGCAAAGCTTCAGTGGACAGATTGCTTAAGGACCACTGCCGTCCCAGCAGCTGTGAAATGATGAGGAATAGCACTTGAGATGTTACACATTGATGTTCAGTTCTTACCAATTTTTTGGATTCTGGGGAAGCTTAGTTCCAGAAATCAGATGTAATATTATAAGGACACAAAGGTTTCATTTTCAGCACTTTTTATACAAATTTAAGGATTTGATGCAAAAGCAAATTAGAAAATACCTCCTTAGGGTTTGATTATATTCACAGGGAAAAACCACCTCAAACCTGCTAGGTTTTTGCTCGTTCTGTGTTTGCTACAGAAACAAATGCTAGACCAATGTGCGTTAGCAGCTTGAAAAATGTACTAGGGCTTCATTTTGCATTCAATACAAACGGTGTCTCTTTTGTTTTGCATTTAAAATAGGAACATTGCATCAATAACCCTGGCCTAACCTCACCCAGTACCTGCAAAGGGAGATGGGAAGGCTAGCATAATTGAGTACGCGGCTCCACCTCGAAAGAAGGGACAAGGGCAAATACAGTTTTGCCTTCGTGAGGGGTTTCTGGAAGGAGACACTACTTTTCTCCTTTAAGGATGACTGCATTCCTTGGTTAAATTTTGTGACTTCTTGATGCTGGCTAATGATTTAAAAAGTGGACTTGAAGCCATGGTGACAGCCAGCAGAGAGGCTGTCAGGAGCCATGGAGAGTCTTGATCTGGTGCAGGGAGGCTGGGGATGTCTCACTTACATGGTGTTTGGTCACAGGTCATCTCTCCATGTCCTGTGACAGCACTATTCGGCAAGAAGAGAAACGGCTTGATATCCCCATCCAGCAAATGAAGTACCTGGGATCCAGAAGGGTGAAGGGACTTGCCTACAGTCACACAGCATGTCTTGAGGGATCTGGGGTTGGGGGAGCTCTCTGAACTAGCCCAGACGTCATGTTGCTGGAGCCTCCACTCGTCCGTTCCATTCTGCCCGGCCACGCTCGTAGCTTCCCTTTGCCTTCTTCTCTGAGGGTGTGGTTTTTGCCTCTCCATCAAAGCTCAATGGCCTTGCATTTATGGAGTCCTGGCTGACATCTGATAAAGTGGGATCGAGCACTGAGAGGCGGTTGTTGGGAGATCTGGTAGATAGACTCTGGCTTTAGGATCAGGCAGAACTAGGGTTGCCTTCTGTGTGATCTTAGATAGCATATTTAACTTCTCTGATCTTGGCACTTTCACCTTTGAAATGGAAATAATAACACGTATCTCAGATGAAATAGAATGCCGTACATTAAGTATATAGTTGTCAGCCACCATGAACCTCTGGTTCCACGTTGTGATGATTGTCTTCAACAGCTTAAGCCAAGGGGATTGGTTGAAGACAAACTTACGATCATGGTGAAGGCAACTGTTGAGATGCTCGTATCATATCTCATGGGCAGCTGCTTCTTTCCACTTCAACTGAGGCATAGAAACAGAAATTCACAATGAGGAAGATTGTTGGGGATCCATGTTTAACACAACTTCATTTCATGTATGGGCTCACTGAGGCCCAGAGACAAGCAGGGACACAGAATGTAAAAGAAGGGAAGAAGGGGGAGGAAGGACAGTGGAAATATGACACACGAGACAAGGTCCAGAGCTGCAGGGCACGGTGCACAGATTGGTTCTGCACAGGGGCGCTGGGGTGAGGAGTGGGCAGTGCTTACCTCCTCGGAGGGCTACGAGTGCCTGGATTGTGCATGTTTAGTTAATTGGCACAAAGGTGCCAAATGAGCTGGCAGAGCCCTGCAGACTACCCTTCCTAGAGTCGGGAAACGTGGGTTGGGGTCTAGGTCTGCTGTGGTGAGTAATATCCCCTCTTTGGAACTCAGTTTACTTTTTCATAAAATAGAGTATGGTTTCCTCACTGCTCACAGGGCTGTGGGAGAATCACACGAGATAACAGATGTAAAAGATGCATGCCACCTTGTGAAATGCTGAGGCTGTCAAGAGCTGGTCTTGGAGCCTCCTCTTTCTCTGGACTCCATTCAATGCCCCTTCTTCCTTTCTTTAAGCCTAATCAGGTTAGGCTTTTGTCCTGACCTGCCTCAGTGACTTTGAGACACGCTTGCTTACCTCTGCTATCTTAATATTCAAGTCTGTGCTACACACATTTGGTGGCTCCATTAGTGAGGACTGTTTGGATGCAAGTGACAGAAAACCAACTCAAAGTGACTTGAATTAGTGGGAAATATTTCTTTATTCATGAGACTGAGAAGTTCAAGAGTAGTGCTGGCTAAATTTTTTCCTCTCCGCCCTGCTGTCACCTTTTTGACTTCATTCTAAAGCAGGCTTTCCCCATGTGGTGGCCAAGAGATGTGTCTGGTAGCCTTAGGTTTGTGTTCTATCAGCAAAAGTCCTGGGATTGAATTTTATTGGACCAATATTGGCCACATGTCTTGTCTGAACCGATCACTGTGGCCAGGATAACGGAATATGCTGTTTGACTAGAGATGAGTGATGTTTACCCCTCTGGAGCAGATTGTAGGATCATCTGCCCCATACTACACATACTGAGTGGTGTGTGTGTGTGTGTGTGTGTGTGTGAGAGAGAGAGAGAGAGAGAGAGACAGAGACAGAGACAGAGACGGAGAGAAAGAGAGAAAGAAAGATTCCTCTAAGGCTAAAAATATGCTTAAAATAAAAATTTTTTAAAGTTTTAATGACCTGAAATTCTCCAAAGAAAACCAAACTCTATTGACTAGATAAACCTACCAAAAGACAGAGGATGAGTGTTGTGTCCAATAAGATTTTCTCCTCACAGGTTGGCTTCTGTCTGGACAGAAGCGGAGCTCCCACCGGCACTTGTCTTTCTTCTTCCTCCTTTTTAAACTGCTCTCTTCCTGGCTGTTTGACCTTGCTTCTCTCTGCCTCTCCTCCTCCTTCTTTCCAGGCTCCTGGGTAAGGATGGGAGCGAGACTGCTAAGGCAGGTGTCCAGCTCACTGAATTCCCCTCAGTGCTCCTCCCGCTCTGTTGGGGACACCAAGACCTCCATGGAAATCCCTGGTATCAGCACCAGGAACCTTTTCCTTGCTCTCACTCAACGTCTTTCTGGATCCTTGACACTCCGTCCTCATGTTCCCACTTCTACCCCAGTGTCTTGGACCTACTTTTTGGTCCCAACTTTAAAAACTCTTTCTTCATTCAGCACTTCCTCCCAGTTACTATCCAAATTCTCTGTTCCCATTGCAGCAAGGTTTTTCAAATCAATTATCCATAACTGCCCTCACTACTTTCTCAACTCCCTTTGCCTCTTCAACCCACTCGTGTTCAAAATTTCATCCCCATCACTCCACTGAAACTACTCATGTCGAGGTTACCAACAAGATTATGTTTCTCAAGCCAGTGGTCACCTCTTCATGCCACCTAACCCAACCTCTCCTTAAAATACCATTGATCCATTAGAGGGATACCATTGATCCCTCCATCCTCTTTGGAACCCTCGGCTCCCTGGCTGCTGTTGCCCCTGAATCTCTTTGGCTGGCTCAGCATTCTAAGGCTTCTGAGGTCAGTCCTTGGCTGTCTTCTCTACCTAAGTGCTTGTCCCTAGTTCCCTTATTAGCAAGTACATGTTACGACTCCCAAATAGCTATCTCAAACCTAGAATCGTCCTATAAATTCAGGCTTGTATTTCTGAACACTTTATTTGCATCTCCATATAGATGTCTAAGAGCCACTCCCTAACTTACTTCTCCTGAGTCTTACTACGTTAGTAAAGGGCATAAATATTCACCCGTCTAACCCAGCCAAATATGTGGATATCATCCAAGATTCATTTTGTTCCCACCGTCTTCTTGCTAACCCCATGCACTAGCGTGCTGTAACAAACACTTAAAAATGTGGAAACGGCATTAGAATTCAGTACTGGATAGAGCCTGGAAGAGTGCTGTTGTATGTTTTTATTCCAATTTATCTTCATTTTCGTAAAATACACATAGCGTAAAATTTACCATCGTAACCATTTTTAAGCACAGTTCAGTGGTATAAAATACATTCATAATGTTGTGCAACCATCACCACCATCCATCACCATAATTCTTTTCATCTTGTAAAACTGCAACTCTGTAACCATTAAATGTTAACTGCCCATTCCTCCTTTCTCCCAGCCCCGGCAGCCACCATGCCATCTTCTGTCTCTATGGTTTTGATTGCTTTAATTACCTCTTACAAGAGGAATCATATAGTATTTGTCTCTTTGTGACTGTCTTGTTTCACTTAGCATAACATCCTCAAGGCTTATCCATGTTATAGCACATTGCAGAATTTTTTTTCCTTTTTAAGGCTGAAAAATATTCCATTGTGTGTATATGCCCCATTTTGCTTATCTATTCATTTGTGGGTGGACACTCGGATTGCTCCCATGTTTTGGCTGTTGTGAACGATGCTGCCATGGACATGGGCGTACAGACATCTCTTCAAGGCCCAGCTTTCAGTTCTTTTGGGTATACACCCAGAAGTGGAGTTGCTGGATCATATAGTAACTCTATTTTTAATTTTTTTGAGGAACCACCAAATTGTTTTCCATACTGACCACACCATTTTACATTCCCACCAACAATGTACAAGGGTTTCAATTTCTCCACATCCTCACCAATGTTTGTTGTTTTCTGTTTTTTGATGGAAACCCACCTAATGGATGTGAGATGGTATCTCACTGGACTTTCATTTGCATTTACCTAATGATTAGTGATGTTGAGCATTTTTTCATGTGATTATTGGCCATTCGTATATCTTCTCTGAAGAAATGTCTCTTCAAGTCTTTTGCCCAGTTTTGAATTGGGTTGTTTGACTTTTGGTGTTGAATTCTCTATATATTCTGGATATTAATCTGTATAAATGCATGACTTGCAAATATTTTCTCTCGTTCTGTGGATTGCTTTTTTACTCTGTGGATAGTGTATCTTGATGTAAAAAGTTTTAAAATTTTTGTAAAGTTGAACTTGTCTGTTTTTTCTTTTGTCGTCTATGTCCTTGGTGTCATATCCAAGAAATCATTGCCAAATCCAATGTCTTGAAGCTTTTGTCTTGTGTTTTCTTCTAAGAGTTTTATTGTTTTACGTCTTACATCCATTTTGAGTTAGTTTTTGTATATAGTATTAAGTAATGGTCCAACTTTATTCTTTTGCATGTGGATATCCAGTTTTTCTGGGACCATTTGTTGAAAATACTGTCCTTTCCCCATTGAATGATCTTGGCACTCTTGTCAAAAATCATTTGACCATATATGTGAGGGTTATTTCTGGGCACCTTATTCTATTCCATTGGTCTATATGTTTGTTTTTTATGTTAGTACCACTTTCTTTTGATTACTGTAGCTTTGTAGTAAATTTTGAAATCAGGAAATGTGAGTCCCCAAGCTTTGTTCTTCTTTTTCAAGATTATTGTGGGTATTTGGGTCCCTTGAGATTCTATTTGAATTTTAGGATGGATTTTTCTATTTCGCCAAAAAATATCATCGAGAATTTGACAGAGATTGCATCAAACCTTCAGATCATTTTGAGTAGTATTGACATTTTAACAATATCAAGTCTTCCAATCCATGAATATGGGATATGTTTCCATTTATTTATGGCTCTTGTAATTTCTTTCAGTGAAGTTTGATAGTTTTCATTGTTCAAGTCTTTCATGTCCTGGGTTAAGTTAATTCCCAAGTATTTTAATCCTTTTGATGTGTTATAAATGGAATCGTTTTTATAATTTTCTTTTCAGATTGTTTATTAGTGCAACTAATTTTTTTGCATGTTGACTTTGTATCCTGCTATTTTGCTGAATTCATTTATTCTTACAATTTTTTTTTGGTATGTGTAGGGTTTTCTATATATAAAATCATATCGTCTGCAAACAGAGATAAATTTTACCCCTTCTTTTCCAATGTGGATGTCTCTTTTTTTTTTCTTGTCTAATTGCCCTAGCTAGACTTTCAGTACAATTTGGGTAGATGTGTCTTGTTCCTGATCTTAGGGAGAAAGTTTTCAGTCTTTCTCCATTAAATGTGATGTTAGCTATGAATTTTTCATAGATGCTGTTTATGAGATTGAGGAAATTCCATTCTATTTCCAATTTGTTGAGTGTTTTTTATAATGAAAGAGTTTTGGATTTTGTCAAACGCTTTTTCTGAATCAATTGAGATGATCTTGTGCTTTATTTCTTCATTCTGTTAATGTGGTGAATTACAGTGATTATTTTTGTATGTTGAACCAACCTTGCATTCCAGGAATAAATTCCACTTGGTCATATTTTATAATCCTTTTAATATGCTGCTCAATTAATTTTGCTAATATTTTGTTGAGAACTTTTGTATCAGTGTCCATATTGGTCTGTAGTGTCCTTGTCTGGCTTTGGTATTAGGGCATTGCTGGCCTCATAGACTGACTTAGGGAGTGTTCCTTTCTCTTCAATTGTTTCTGGAAAAGTCTGAGAGACATTGGTTCTTCTTTAGATATTTGATAGAATTCCTAGTGAAACCACTACGTCCAGGTCTTTTCTTTCTTGGGAAGTTTTTGATTACTGATTTCATCTCTTTACTAGTTATAAATCTATTCATATTTCCTATTTCTTCACAATTTAATTTTGGCAGGTTTTGTGTTTCTAGGAATTTGTCCCTCTCGTCTGGGTTATCCAATTTGTTGGTGCACAATTGCTCGTGATACTCTCTTATAATCCTTTCTATTTCTGTAGACTCAATAGTAATGTCCCACTTTAATTTCTGATTTTAGCAATTTGAGACTTCTCTCTTTTTTTCTTAGTCCATCCAGCTTAAGGTTTGTCAATTTTGTTGATCTTTTTGAAGAACCAACTTTGGGTTTCATTTTTTTCTCTATTGTTTTTCTATTTTTTAGATCACTTATCTTTGCTCTAATCTTTATTATTTCCTTCATTCTGCTAGTTTTGGGTTTGGTTTGTTCTTCTTTCTCTAGTTCCTTAAGTTGTAAAAATAGGTTGTTGATTTGAGTTCTTTCTTGTTTATTTTTTAACGTAAGAATTTATAACTATAGATTTCCCCCTTAGCAACAATTTTGCTGAGCCCCATAAGTTTTGTCATGTTGTGTTTTCAGTTTCATTCAACTCCAAGTATTTTCTAATTTCCCCTGAGACTTATTCTTTGATCCATTGGTTGTTTAAAACAATGCGGTTTAATTTCCACGGTTTTGTGAATTTTCCAGTTTTACTTCTGTTGGTGGTTTCTAACTTAATCCCATTGTGGTTGGAGAAGATACTTTGTATGATGTCTATCTTTTTAAATCTCTTGAAACTTAATTTATGACATAACATAAGGTCTATCCTGGAAAATGTTCCATGTGCACTTTAGAAGATTATGTATGTTGCTGTTATTGGATAGAGTGCTCTGAATATGTCTGTTATAGCTAGTTGGTTTATTATGTTAAGTCCTCAATTTCCTTCCTTATCTTCTGTCTGGTTGGTCTATCTACTGTGGCTAGTGGGGTACAGAGGTCCCCAACTATTACTGTAGAACTCTCTATTTCTCCCTTCAATTGAAGTTTTTGCTTCATATATTTTGATGACCTGTTATTAGGTGCATTCGTGTTTATAATTGTTATAATTTCTTGATGTTTGAACCTTTTATTACTATATAATGTCCTTCTTTGTCCCCTGTAAGCTTTTCTGATTTAAAACCCATATTGTCTGATGTTAGTATAGCCACCCCTGATCTCTTTTGCTTACTATTTGTATGGAATGTCTTTTTCCATCCTTTGACTTTCCATCTATTTGTGTCTTTGGATCTAAAGTGATTCTATTGTATACAGCATATAGTTGAATTACGTATTTTCATCCATTCTGCTGATCTCTATTTTTTTATTGGAGAGCTTTATCCACCTACATTTCAAGTAATTACTGATAAGGAGGGGCTTACTTCTGTCATTTTGCTGTTTGTTTTCTATATGCCTTATACCTTTCTTGTTTCTCACTTCCTGCATTGCTGTCTTCTTTTGTGTATAGTTGATTTTTTGTAGTGAAGTGCTTAAATTTGTTTCTCGTTTCCTCTTGTGTATTCTCTGGCTATTATCTTTGTGGTTACCATGGAGATTACATTTGACATTCTAAAGTTATAACACTTTAATTTGAATTTATACCAGCTTAACTTCAATAATATACAAAAACTGCTCCTTTACCATGCCATCTCCATCCTTTTCTGCTGTTGATGTCACAAAATCACGTCTTTATACATTGTATGCCCTCAAAATAACCAATAATTTTTAAAAATGCATTCATCTCTTAAATTGTGTTAAAAAAAGATTTGGAGGTACAAATCAAAGTTACAATAATACTGGACTAGTATTTGTTTTTTTCTTTAAATGTTTTTGTCTCTTAAATCACATCGAAAACAAAAAGTGCAATTACAAACCATCATTACAATAATACTGGTTTTTATAAGCCCATATATTTACCTTTACTGAGATCTTTATTTCTCCATATGGCTCTGAGTTACTATCTCAGTGTAAAGTGTTCAAGGTGAAATGAAAGTGTTCTTTCATTTCACCTTGAAGGACTCCCTTTATCATTTCTCTTAGGGCCAGTTTAGTGGTAACAAACTCCCTCAGCTTTTGTTTATTTGGGAATATCTTGATTTCTCCTTCACTTTTGAAGGACAGTTTTTCTGAATATAGCCTTGGTTGATAGTTTTCTTCATTTAGTGCTTTGAATATATCTACCCACTGCCTTCTGGCTTCCAAAATTTCTTATGGGAAATCTACTGATAATCTTATTGAGGACCTTTTGTATGTGATGACTCTCTTCCTTCTTGCTGCTTTCAAGATTCTCTTTTTGTCTTCATCTTCTGAACATTTTATTATAATGTGTCTTGGTGTGAGTCTCTATGAGTTCATCTTATCTGGAGTTCATTGAACTTCTTGGATGTTTACATCCACATCTTTCATTAAATGTGGGAAGTTTTCAGCCATTATTTCTTAAATATTCTCTCTGCTCCTTAATCTCTCTCCTCCTTCTGGGACTCCCACAATGCATATTTGGCCTGTTTGATAGTGTTCCACAGGTCTCTTAGTCTCTGTTCACTTTTGTTCATTCTTTTTTCTTTTTGTTTCTTAGATTTGATCATTTGCATTGTCCTATATTCAAGTTTTCTGATTCTTTCTTCTGCTTACTTAAATCTGTCTTTGAATCCCTCTAGTGAATTTTCGTTTGTTATTGTATTTTTCGATTTTTTTCGTTCATTTTTAGATTTCTGTCTCTTTATTGATGCTTCTGTTTTGTTCACACATCATTTTCTTGACATTTTCCACATCTTATAGTTCTTTGAGTATCTTTATGACTGTTTTAATGTCTTTGTCTAGTATGTCGGTCATTGGGTCTTTTCAAGGGATTGTTTCTATTGATTTTTTTCTTTTGAATGGACCATAAATTCCTGTTTCTTTGTATGTCTTCTGAGCTTTTACTGAAAACTGCTCATTTGACTCTAATAATATGCTATCTCTGGAAATCAGATTCTCCCCCTTCCTTGGGGTTTGCTGTTTTTGTTATTTTCTTGTTTTCTATTGTTGTAGCTGTCTCCATGTGGGGGATCAGCCTAGAGCATAAACTTGAGGTCTTTGCAGGTCTTTCCTGAACCTTTCCCTAGCCATGTATGGTCACTTTCTAGATTTCCCCTTTTTGCAGTTGTTTTTGAATGTTGTAGCCTGTAGTGTCTGTCTTCCAAATGGAGCAAAAATGAAGAGGGGAGAAGGGTGTCAGCCCTTTACATCCACTGGAATTCACTACAGCTGAAGGGGGAGGGGCTTGCAACAACGGGGGATGTACAACAACAACGCTGCCCTCCTCTTTGTCTGCACCTCTGTGATAAGAAGCAGCAATCAGCAATCATAGCACGGATCCCTTATATGTGGAGGACAGGGTCCTTTTTGCCCACTCTGGCTCCCACAGGCTTGTGCAAGCTGCTCCAGGAACACATGCACAGCTGCCTGCCATGGGCTAGGAGTAGGGCATGGGTAGCAGCTACTGTGCTGAGAGCTGAAATTGACTGCAATTAACTGCTCCAGGAACATACGCATGGCTGCCTGCCACAGTGCTGGGGTGAGGGATGGATAGCGGCTATCACACTACAAGCTGCAACTGACCAAAATCAACTGCAGGGTACAATACAAGCCGTCTCTTGGAAGCTGCAAGCCTTCAATAGACTCCAGAGTTCCAAAATAGCTGCATCAGACAGACTCTGCAGTGTAGTTGTTGTCTAGGTGGGGAGACAGATTCCTGGTGCTTCCTACTCCAGCATCTTCCCAGAATCCTCTGAGGCTGAAAAAGCTTTGAGGTTCATGATAGAAAAAGCCTAGAACGCCTTGGAGTGACTGTTGCTAGAAATAGGAATGTTAACGTTGCTTCTAGGAAAGTCCCAGATGGAAATGAGGAACATGTTACTGGCAACTGGAGGAAAGGTTATCTTTTTTATAAAGTGGCAGTGGACTTGGCTGAATTACGTTCTACTGTTTTACAGAAAGTGGAACTTACAAGTGATGAACATGGATATTTAGCTCAGGAAATTTTTAAGTGAAGTGTTGAAGATGTGACCTGGTTTCTCCTTGCAGCTTATAGGAAAATGCGAGAGGAAAGAAATAAATTGAAGAAGGAATTGTTAAGCAAAAAGGAACTAGAACTTGAAGCTTTGGAAAATTCTCAGTCTATCCATATTACAAAAAAATGAGACAGCATGCTCTGGACAGAACAAGGGTGTGGCTGGACAACCATTTGCTATAGAGATGAGATATGTGACTTGTGGATCCAATTGACCATCTTGGCAGAAAATCTGCCAGCTTGGACCAAAAGGGGCAGAGGTCGGACAAAATGAAGGAAGACTATTGGACTTGTGGGACTCTACAGGCCATGCATGAGTGTGTCTTATTGACTTCCTTTCCATGATGTATCTGCAGTCCATATGCCTCTTCACCTCCACTGCTGTTACTCTAGTCCTAGTCACCATCATCTCCTGCCGGGATGACTTCAGTGGCCTCATAAATATTCCTCATGCTTCCATTTTGCCTCCTGCCGATGCTGATCCATGCTTTTTGCAGCAGCCAGAATAACCTCTTACAAATGTAAATCATATCATATCACTCTCCTACCTAAAACACCTTGATGTATTCTCCTTGCTCCTAATGTAAACCATGGCCTCTACAGTCGTACATATGGGCTCCTCACTGCTTTTTTGACATAACCTCCGGCCGCTTTTCCCTCTTTCCGTCTGCTTCAGCTCTACCAGCTTTGATTGCTGTTGCTCTTCAGATAAGCCAGGCTTGCTCCTGCCTCAGGGCCTTTGCACTTTCTATTTCTCCTACCTGAATAGCTCTTTCCCCAGAAATTCACATCTAGATTTTTCTCAAAATTAGTCTCAGCTCAAATATCACCTCCTCATAGAGGGCTTCTTGGACCAGTAGATATTGTTTATCCTATTTTATATGGGAAAAGAAAGATTCAGGAAATTTAACAATTCATCTGAGGCCACAGAGCTGGAGACTGTAATGGGCTTCAGGATGAGAAGGCGAGGTTCTAGCCCCAGATTCAGACCTTCGCTACCTGAATACGTTGTAGAAATATGAACACTGGTTCCACTCATCCTGGAAAAGGTGGGCATTACTTACATCTCTTCTCTTGTTTCTTTCCCTAGGGAATGCCCCCCGACTCAGAGCCGAGGCAGTAGGCTGCTGTGTGCTTTCCTCCTCCATCCATCGTGTTTGATGATTGTGTGACGAGTGGCTGGCTCTTGAAAGATTACAACTCAGCTTGGGTGAGTGAGATGCACAGCACAGTGGTGCATTCTGAGTGTCAGCCAGACATCAAAATACTCTCTGAAATGGAGGCCGCCAGAGCCATTCTCACTCTGTCACAAAGGCAGACACAAGCCAAGACTCCAACGGGGGCTCAGACGCCACACAACCTGCTGGTCTACCTGCAAATCTCCCTTCTCCACGGACGCTAGCTCCTTTCCTCGTGCTCCTAGCAGCAAAGCAGAGGCTGCTCACAACACCCCCCACCCCAGCCACCCCCGTCCCCTCTGTCAAGCCTGCACCAGTCCCCACACCAGCATAGGCTTGAGTCCTTGCCCTGCTCCGCCTCCACCCTTCTTCTACCTTCTGGTTCCTGCCTCTCCTGTAGGAGGCCGTCCAAATCCCACCTCCTCCAGAAAATTCCCAGTGTTGGCCTTTGGTTTGGGTTCTGACTTGTTCTGTTTCCCAACCTCGTTGGCTTCACCACATGCCTGGTGTGCTTCCCCACTCCCCAGCGCTAGAGGCTGGCAGAGAGCAGCAGTTCTCAGACACTCAGAGGCCTGGGAGAGGAGTGGGCTAAGCTGTTGGGATTCTGTGCACCAAGCAACAGTGCACAAAGGAGCCTCCCGCTGGAGGGAGGGCCCCTGTCTTGGATGAGGACATCAAACCGCGGAGCCTGCCTGCTGTGCCGTCCTGAGTCTCACTTGGGCTCAGGGCTTGTCAGGAACTGGAGAGCTGCTGGGGGCTTTATCCAGCACTTTGCTCCCTCCCTCCATCGCGAGTCCCTGGTCTAGAACCACTTAGCAGCCAGAAATGATGCAGTTGTTCAGTATCGTGGGTTCAGGGACACTGACCCCAGAAATCATCTTCCGCCAGAGCCGCTGGCTCATTTCTGGCCTCAGTGAACTGAAGAACAGAAGGCCCTTCCAGGCACCAGCGAGCAATGTTTGGCCCCGCTGGCAAAGCACCTCCCATGCTGCTCTGGCCTGGCTCTGCCTGATGGCCCCAGCATGGCCCGGGTGCCAAGACTACTGAGCACAACAAGATACTTGCCACAATGAAGAAGTTCACCCATTCATTCATTCACTCACTCATTCCTTTTTTGTTTCATTCTTTATTCAAGGGCCTGATATGAGTCTGGTACTGTGCTAGACACTGGGGATAAGCCAACAACAGACTTTCTTTATGCTTTTATGGTACTTATTACTGAGTGGAGGAAATAGAGACTAATGAAACAATCAGCTGATCAGTGTTCTGCTGGGAAGCGGAGAATCCCTGTGAAGAAGAGGACACAGTGCTCTAAGGCACATTAACAAAGGAAACTTGCTGGGATAGGAGGCAGTGAGGCTTGAGCTGAGAGCTGAACAATTAAGAGGATCTGAGTGGGAAATGAGATGGGGGCAGAATAAGAGGATAAACATAAAGCATATGCAAAGGTCCTTAGGCAGGAAAGAACTTGGCACTTTCTAGGACCTAAAGGAAGCCTGATGTGGCTGAAACAGAGTACGAGGAGAGATAGGATGGTGGGGCCTGACTCTACAGGGCCTTATGGATGGTTATTTCCTGGGGCCTGGAATCAGGCAGGCAGACCAGGGAACTCTCATGAACCATAGTCTTTATCATAGAAACTGAACACCCAGCAGTGGTCATTCTTGATTTACAACATTAATCCCAGCCCTGGTAAAATTCGAGAATTAATGATGACTGATTACGAGATGAAAATGCCTTAGCATGCACCTCACCCACCTGGCCTTGAGAAAATGAGCACAGAACCAATCATTTCTGAGCAGAGATGGATCTCAACGGGGTACCTCGTTTCAGGTATTTTGCTTCCTCAGCAGGATTATAAACTGAAGTCTGGAATTTTTGCATCTTCTGCCAAAGGCCTAGGAACATGCTGGGCATGTAGTAAATACTTAGATGCTGTCCTCGTGGATAGAGAGTCTCGCTTCCCTGGTTCTTGCTGCTCCCCACATAGACCTCAGGCCGTGTGTGTGACAGGCCCTTAGATGGATCAAAGGGATCCGGACCCAGATGGAGAAGGTCATAAGGGAAACTCCACCAGACCTACCAGCATCTGCTAGCTCCTCCCGCGGACTTCTCCTGTTGCCCTAGGTCATCTGCTCACGATGTGGTTTGGGGGGGACGGGATTTCTCCCCAGCAGGCTCGGGTCCCCACAGCCATTCTACACAGCATCTCAGCTGCTTTAGGGTTCCCGGATTAGAGTGTGGATCTTGCCCCCCATCAGTTTCCCTCTCGAATCTCTACAATGGTTCTCATGCCAGTAACCCACAAGTCACCATGGACTCCTCTTTTCCCGCCCTCAACTTCAGATCCCCTCTAGCAACAAGCTCAGCCAATTCAGCCTCCTAAATACATCGTGGATCTATCCACTTCTCTCCATCCCCAAAGCCATTCTTGGACGGCAGCAATGGCCCCCTCATTTGGTTCTAAGCTGTTACCCTCAGCTCTGATCTGTTCTCAGCATGGCAGACAGAGAGCTCTTTTAAGTATGGAAAGCAGATAATGTCATTCCTCTGCTTGAAATTTGACAGCTTCCCATGCATTTAGGATAATCCTCAACGAACGCCCCAGCCCCAGCCCTATCCTTGACTCACCCCGTCCCTCTCAAGCCTCTCTATGCTTCAACTGCCCTGCCATTGAGCTCCTTCTTTTCTCTCTCCCTTCCTCCTGCCGTCCCTCTCTTCCTACCTTCCTTTTTTCCTTCCAGCCCTCCTTTCTCTCGGTCTCTCCCTCCTCCCTTCCCTTCCTTTTTTTTTATTATGGTAAGAACACTTAACATGAGATCAACCCTTTAAACAAATTTTTAAGCGCACATGCCATACTGTTAACCCAGGCATGAGGTTTACAGCAGAGCTCCAGAACTTATTCATTTTGCATAACTCAAATACCTGTTCTTGGCTCGGAGTTTCACATACGCATTTCCTCCTTCTAGAACGATCTTTTTTCCCTTAACCTGGCTGATCACTACACATCCTTTAGGTCTTCGTTAACACGTCGTTTCTTCAGGGAACCTCTCACTGACCTCTGCCACCCCAGTCGCCTGCACATCCTGCACGTCCCTGACCACAGGGTGGAAGACGTCTTCCTTGTAACTGTTTACCTGCTGCTTCCCCCGCTGGACTCTAAGCTCCCTGAAGGCCTGTTTTGCCCACCTCTGAGCCCTCAGCATGGTGCCTGGCCCGTGGCACACACTTCATACGTAATCATTGAGTGAATGAATGAGTCTATCAATCGATAGCTCATGAGCCTTGTGTCTGGGTGTGTTTGCCCGCCGCCCCGGTGTTTCTTGTCACTGTTCTCAGACCTCATGCACAGCCCGCCCGTCGTCTATCCACGCTCACCTTCATAGCCAAACCCGAGGCACACTGGCTCTTTGTTCTCCTTCGCCATTCGTCCCATGTCACTTAAGAGCCATATATTTCTAAAAACAAGAACAACTTCTTTTTCTAATAAATGTTTCTCAAGAGGGTAACATGGAAAGTAAAGCCGTACCGTGGAAAAGGTGCCCAGGCTGACAGGACGGAGCCCTCGCCTACTGGCTGGACAGCTCGTCTCATGTCTCACAGCCTTGTTTTCCCTGTTTATAAATAAAATGTTTTCATTTTTAAGTTAATTTATTCATTCCTTTTAATTTTTGAAAAAGGCAAGGCATTCACTTAGTTAAAAGAAGACCCAAAAGTCTGCAGACTATGGAAAGTAAATCCACCTCCCAGAGTAGGTGGCAGGAGCCTCGCGCGGAGGGTAAGCAGGCAGAAAACGATGGCCTTCCAGTACTTTCTAAATTTTCATGTGTAATATAAATTTATTATAGGAAATATAGATCGGTAATAATAGAACATCAAAACCACCTAGAAAATACCACTGTTAAAATTTTGGTGTATTTTTTCAGGGATTTTTACTCTATTTTTATTTTTTGGAAAAAGTTTCTAAAATATTCATTGAGCACATATAATATACCAAGGGCTGTGCTGGCTGGTTTCGTACATATGATCTCGTTGAATCCTCACTAAACTCTGGGAAGAGAATTCGATTCTGCCCCATCCGACTTTATCACTGGAGTGACCCCCGGCTCAGGGACAGTAAGTCACCTGAAGGGCGGAAAGGGGCTGCGCCAGAGTCCACACCCAGCTGGGCTCCCTTTCAGACCCGATGGCCTCCCAAGCCGCTTCTGACTGTCAGGGATGCCTCTGGCTCCAGCTGGGTCCTAAAGCGGCACTTCCTAACTGTGGCAGCCAGAGGGTGGAGGCAGACCTGGGGGAGCGCCCTCCTTTCCATTGTGGTGTCTGTGTTTGCTTTGTGTGTCGGGCACCGGGAGAGCCATGTGTAGAAACCTCATCTCAATTGGGGCAGCATCTCCTGTTCCAGTAGGGACTAGAAAGTGCTTTGGTGGGAGTTCTATTTTTACTCCCTTTCCTGGGGTCAGAGCCTGGGCACTTAGCAAGGAGCCACCTCACACCCGTGCGCTGTACATTAAGATTTAATAGGCCTTCCATATTTACACTTAAATGAGCTTTTTAATGGTTTAATTAGCAAAATATATCAGTTTGCTTCTTTAAACCTCAGAGGTTGCACTTTTAGCCATTTCCAGTGTTTAATACAAGATGCAAACCTCCGTGTCTCCCAGCTAAGGAGGCCCGTGACAGCCTTGCCCTTGTTAGCGCAGACTTCTAGAAGTCAAAATCAAAAAGTCAGTCAACGAGATGTTTTCAGCCTGGCCAACGAGGGCTTTGTTCTCCAAGAATTTTCGTCCTCAGCTTTGCCACCTGCTCCCTTGAATCCAAATTAAATGGCTCAGATGAAAGCCTTACAGATGAGGCCGAAGCTCTGAGGGACCTTTTCTCTCATTTGGAAAGTCCTCTTGAATTTGGGCAGAGGGTGAGAGCAGAGGGGTCAGCCTGTCCGCGGAGCCGCCCCCGCCCGCTCTGCGGCTCCGTGCCACCGCGTGCCGCGCAGAGTGCATGAGTAGCCTTTTTTGTTGTTGCTTTCTGGACAAATCCAGAAAATTAGGGAGAATTTACTTTTAACAACTTTAAGCATTACGATATATTATTTTTGTGTCACGATATTGCAAAAAAATTTAAATAGCACAAGTCTAAGATAAAAATTGCCCAATTCTATTACCTAATCAAATCAATGTTTTTATTTGAGTTTGTTACATTATAAGTCTTGTCTACATGGTTACTTAATTGGTAAAGATTTGCCGTAATGTAGATAATATTTTATATCTTGTATTTTTATTTGCCATGCTAATTTTTTCCAGTTCCTAGTGAACCGTTTTTCTTTCTTTCTCATAGGCTCTCCTCTTTCTCCTTCCTCTCGTCCCTCCTTCCCCAGACAAGGGAGATCGCGAACTCGAACCACAGTGTCTGTGCCTCGGGTCTTTCTCCAAGCCCAGACAGACAGTTATCAACATATATTGTCTTATGTGGGCTTTTTCTTTTTTTCCCTCCAAACGCAATTTTGCTATACACATTTCCCTGCAGCTTGGTTTTTCCTCCATTTAATACATTGTGGAGAATAGATATAGGTGTAACAGTGGGGTTTTTTTGGTCATTTTTACATTTAAATTGTCAGTCTGCCTGGAGTTTCTTATTGTAATCGTGTCAGACAGAGGTCTAACTTTGTTTTCCCCCAGGTACATAGTCAATTATGCCAGTTCCTTTATTAATCAGAACATTCTAGTCATTCCCACAGCTGCCTAGACCTGCTCGGGTCTTTTAAACAAAGTGCTTCATTTAGCTCAGACCCCTTGGAGCCTGAGATGGGAACGCTCCCTGGTCTGTTGCCCCATCACCAGCGTCTGGAGTCCAAAACACTTAAAGGGCTTCTGGTCTGGTACCTGCCTCCTACAGATAACCACACTGAAGCCCAGAGAGACCAACGGGGTGACGAAGTCACAGTGGTGTCATAGGAAGAACCCTGGGCCTGAGGTCAGCCAGACTGAGTGTTAATTCCAGTTCTGATGCTTTTTAGCTGTGTGACTTTGGGCAGGTTACTTAAGCTCTTTGAGACTCAATTTTCTCATCTGAGAAATAGGTTCTCTAATACTTAGCCGACATGAGGGTGGAGGAGACGTAAGTGCAGCGCCTGACACAGTCAGCTCTCAATCAATGACCGTAATCTTTAGAGCAGTCCTACGACTCTGACTGGCTATTCGGATTTTCAATCTGGGTCTCTCTCCGTTGGACCAATGTTCCCCAAACATCATACAAGTGATTTCAGGGGGCACAGAGATGGATATTTTTATTTTGATAATTATAACTTGACACTGACAAATTATAATTGCAATTTGACAATAACCTTTTATCGATGGAAAGTATATTGCTTTTTCATTCACAGGAGTGTTATACAGTCATTTTTAAAATGAAATGTATTTAAAGTTAAAAGGTAGTTGATTTACAAAAATTAAGTACATGAAAATAGTGGTGGTATAGAAAGATGGCAAAATTGTGCAGGTGGCTTGTCGCTGGCTGAGGTTTTGGACCCAGTCCCCTCCCACGTGACCCGGCGGTGCCCTCACCAGAGTGGGCAGTGGGTCTCAGATGCGTAGGTAAGTGGTGAGCACCTCCTCCGGCTGCTCCTCCATGGGGTCCCCCTTGCTCATCCTCACAGCACAATAGGCCTCCAATGGCTTTTGTTCTCACTGGTGAAAAGGAACAATGAGCTTCCAGTTGGCTCCCACTGTGTGTGTGTGTGTGTGTGTGTCCTGAGCAAGCCACAAGCTCCTGCAGGGCAGGGCCCAGCCCCTTGTCTGTCCTCGAAGAGAGCTGGGCTAGCGCGCAGTTGATTCTCAGTCTGCACTATTGACCTATTGAGGGCTTTTCATCTTCAAATATTCTTTGGCTTTTTGGTGGGAAAACTTAAAATTGGTGTTTGACAGACTTCTGCCAGCATGTATAGGGTATTTACAATGGGAATGATAGAAATGCGGGTGCACGCCTGCCCCCTCCAGCCATCACTACCCCATGGCCATGGAGACATCACAGACGGATGGTGGAAGCTTTCTCACTGGGTGAAGCCCAGAGCCCTTCCTGCAGCCTCCTTGGATGAGTGGAGCTGACATGCAAGGGGACCTTTTGGCAGTTCCTGATCTACCATGTCCTAGGCCAAGGACGTGGGCACCACGGCACAGTTTTTGACAGCCAGCCTGCCCGGGGCGGTGTCTCTGCGCACCATCTCCCCTTGTTCCCGTGATGCTGTCCGAGGGTCAGTGCTCAGTCCGGGGCAGCAGGGCTTCCTGGAGCGGCGGCAGAGATGCAAACCGCCGCCAGGCTCCTGGCTTTCTCGCACTCGTCCTCAGCGGGAGTCAGAGAGCGCCTCTGCCCGAGGGTGGCCGTCAGGGAGGGGGCGCGGCGGCCATTGCTGGGACCTGGCCCACCCAGCACGGCGTGAGCGCTGCTCCAGCAGAGACTGCCCGACTGCTAACCTTGAGACAACAAACGGCAAATGGTGATGTGTGAGCCCCAAGAGCACTCAAGTCCCTTAGTGACAGTTGTGAAGCAGGGTGACAGTTCCTCTGGGGAGGAGAAAAGGCTGGGGAGGAGCGGCATTCACGGGAGAAGCCCCCATCTCCTCGATTCTGTTTAGCTCGAGACACTCAGCATGGACTCTGCCATGCTTTGTCCTGGGCATGGGGGACCCGGATCCACTGATTCCAGAAAACTCTACTAAGCACCTACTATATACAGATAACGTGATTCGCATCACTGATGCAGAGACGGGCAAAGGAGCCAAGCTCCTCCTGGGACCTCCCTTCTGTGGGTGCAGAAATGCAGAGGCAACAGTCACATGGTGAGGTCATGTTTTAATGACAAACCAGCCCTCAGAGCCTCAACACCGCAGAAGTCTATCGCTCGCTCACTCAAGTTTGCTGCAGGTCCAGGCGGCTCTTGAGGACAGCTGTCCCCCATGTGTGGCTCCGTGTCCCAGGTTTCTCTGACATTGTGGCATCTCCATGTCAACTTGTGCCCCTTGGCTGCCACCAAGGGGACGAGAGAGCAGAGAGCTGGGCTTTGCATCTTAGCTGCGGCCATTCGGAAGTGAAATGTGTCACTCCCACTTATGTTTCCTTGCCGAAAAAGCGAGTCACACAAACACTCTACACCACAAGCTGCTGGGAAGTCCAATCCTCCACGTCCCCAGACAACGGAGGACAGAGCAGCAACAGCAGCGTCTGCCACCAATGTGTGTTTACAACTGGGACACACGCGTAAAGAAGACAACAGCAGTCCACGATAGAGCGTGGATCGGTTTGCAAACGCTGCCCTAACAAAAGGCAGAGACTGCCGGCCTTAAACAACGGAGCTCTATTTGCTCACCGTTCTGGAGGCGGGAAGGCCCGGATCACAGGGTCAGCAGGGCTGGTTTCTGCTGAGGCCTCTCTCCTCCTCCACCTTCTCGCTGTGTCCTCACGCGCTCTTCCGTCTGTGCACCCGCATCCCTGGCGTTTCTCTTCTTCTTATAAGGCCACCAGCCAGATTGGGCTATGGCCCACGCTAAGGGCCTTGTTCTAACTCAACCCCCTCTGTAAAGGCCCTTCTCCAAATAGAGCCAGTGTGAGGGACTGCGGACGAGGCCTTCAACGCACCCACGACAGAGTGTAACCCAGGAACTGCATCTTGATGAGGAGCTCGGGAAAGTGAGATGTCAATGGAGAGCTGAAGGATGAGTAGGAGGTGGCCAAATGAAGAGTGGGGAAGAGTAATGACGGGAAAGAGACAAGTTCAAAGGCCCTGGAGCCTGGAGCCCAGGCGAGGAGACCTCATAGTTGAATGGGGAAGATAAACCCAGAATAGGATGATCTTATTGTCATGGGGCATGAGCATGGGGTGGAGGCAGGGTGGTGACAGAGGTCACCTCACCTAGCCCCCAGGTGGGTAGGCAGCAGGCAAGGTTGAAGGAAAAGCTGCTTGAGCTGAATCTCAAAGAAAGAGTGAGCATCACCTAGTGAGGCCATCGAGGTGGGAACCTTTCCAGGCTAAGGGGTCATCGGAAAGGTGGAGACAGCCTTCAGAGTTTAAGTGTCCACAGCATGCTGGGCTTCCCTGCGGGAAAACGACAAAGTGAGTAGAAGGCGGTGGTCTGGAGGTGTGAGCAGCCCCTGAGGGTCCGTCCTGACGAAGGGGACAGCAGGATGTGCACAGTGGGACAGCCCACACCCTGGCCTTCCTCTAGGCGCTGCAGGACCTGCCCAGCACGCAGGTGCCACCGGAGGAGAGCCGCACAGAGGGCCCTGGGGAGGGAGCACAGGGCAGCGGCCGCGGGGCAGGAAGCCTGCTGGGCCCCGTGGGTTTGAGTCGGATACAGGTACGGGTTGAGTGGGGACGGGTAGCTGTGAGCCAGCAGGGACGGGGGGCTCCCTCTGGAAGGCAGTGTGAGCATCTGGAATTCTCGCGACGTGGCCTTTGGATGCAGCGCCGGGGGGACACTCCCTGCAATGGGGTCACAGCAGTCGCCTGAGAGCCGGGCTCAGCCCGAAGTGAAGCCAGACTTGGGTCTGGGGTCCTGGGCCCTGAAAAGAAGTCCAGAGGAGCAATTATCCAACATTCCTTGCTTCTCCATTTTGCCCTGGGCCTACAGCTGGTTTGAAGCTAAACTCTCCAGTTGGTGAAATTTCCTTTTTCAAGACTCCTTCCATCCCACCTATGTTTCTCCTGTGTTGGGGCCAGGCTCAGGGCTAATGTATATCGAGGGTTTACTATATGCCAGATGCTATTTTAAATGTATTGCACATAGGGACTCAGTCACTCCTTGTGGAAGCCCTAAGGAGATAGGGATTGTTATTCTCTTTATATGTACTTTACATGTGATGAAACTGAGGCACAGAGAGGTTAAGTAACTTCCTGAAGAACACCCAGCTAGTGAGTGGTAGGCCTGAGATTTGAGTCCACGCAGTCTGCCTCTAGACTCCTTCAAGCTAGGATGGAGCAGATGTCTTCTGCTGAGGGTTAGGGTGAGCCTGGCCAGCCAGCTCTTAAGGGTACGAAGAAGCCCAGACAACGCACTGTCTGTCTCCTGCTGCTTCAGAGTCGGCAAGCCACTGGTCTTGTCTGCTGTGCTGTGACATCTGGAGGCTCCTTGCCACAAACGATACATTGCTTCTTCCTTGGACTGAAACGAGGCTCTCTGGGAGGGCTCCCATTTTCGCTTCATTATCTGCAGTCAGTATTTAAGGCCCAGCTCTGCCCCCTGCCCCATGACACCAACCATAGTCAAAGGCTCTACGTTCTTCGCCAGGGGCTCAGCCACGCCTCTGCGCAGGCCCCATCACCCTGAGTGCCCAGGCCAGCTCCCCACCTGCCTGTCGGCCTGTCCACCCTGGCCTCAGGGCTGCAAGTGTCCAGGGCAGGGCTCCAGGTAGGGTGGGGGAAGGGCCTTGGCGGGCAGGCAGCAGGATGCCTGCACAACCTTCATTTCCACTGCAAAGTGCTGCCCAGGAATCGCAGCCCAAACCCGGGTCCTGAAGAGCTTATCTAGAAAGAAAGCTGCAAGTCAGCATGAGAACTCGGATGGAGGGCACGCAGAGGGTCGCTTTGAGTGGAGGGCGTTCCTCGTGCATTTGATCGGTATTTATCGACGTCCACTGTGTGCCGAGGTGCTGTCCTATGCCCTGGGGATGCAGCAGCTTCCAACACGAGGCTTAAGTTCTGGGATAGAAGACAGGGAGAAAACAATTGAAAATACAGAAAAAGGTAAAAATGGGCCATGAGAAAGTGTTTGAAGGAAACGAAGCAGATGGAAACAATGACAGGCTGGGCTGGGGGAGCTGGGTTGGACAGTGTGGTCAGAGATGGCTTCCCTGGGGAGGGATATTGAAGAATCAGCCATGAGAAGACAGTTCTAGAATGTTCCAGGCAGGTCAAAGGCAATGTTCCTGAAGATGGACCCCAGGTCCAGTGTGTGGAGTCGGGGCCAGGGGAGGGGGCACAGGCGGTAGGAGCCCAGGATGGAGAGGTGGGCAGGCCAGATCACACAGGACCTTGCGCGCCACAGCAAGTGCACTGGGAGCCTTGGAGTGTTGTCAGAGGAGTGGGACAGACTCTGCCTGGTGATAGATGCTCACAGGAACTGCTGCTGTGGGGGAACGGGCTGCGGGGAGGCAAGAGGGGCAGTGGGCGATGGGCAGACAGGGACACCTGTCAGCTACCTTCTGAAGTTCATTTTCCAGTCCCTCTGGTCATTAGTGCCATGCTTCAGCCAACGCCACAGATACCCTCCTGGAGTCATGAACTAGGGCACCAGTCAGTGCAGAGCCGTCAGGGCTACGGTGTGGGCTGGGAGCATAGGGAAGGCCTGGGCATGGTGGGGAAAGAGCCTCCCAGGGGAGCTACCAGGACCAGCTGTTTCTAAGAGGTCAGCAAGGGGGACAGCTGGTGTCTCAGTAGCTGCAGGTGACGTGTTGGGTTGGGATGAAGGAAAGGCGTTCCTTCAGACAGGTTGGAGGACCCCCCTCCCAGCCCCTGCCGCGGACATGGGTTCCTGGCCCCCTCTGCTCCACCAAGAGAGACGCTGGCATCAGCATACCCAGCCAGTTGGCCAGGTGCTCCCTTCCGGTCTCTTACACGGGCTTGGCCACTTCCCAGCTGCGGGAAATGGAAACAGTTGGGTTGAGCTGCAGGAGACAGAGAGCTGCCTGCCCTCCTGCAATATGGCTTTCAGCCTCCGACTTAGTAAGTCGTGGCGGGGTGGTCAGGGCGGAAATGTTCTTAATATTGTCGTTACTGCAATTAATATTTGTTGAGCACCTACTGAGTGCTAGCAACCATTCTAAGCACTTTGCATGCGTTACCTCATTTGGTGCTACAACAACCTGTAAGGTACATTCCATCCTTACCCTCACTTTACAGAAGTGAGAACAGAGTTCAGGGGCAGCACTAGTTAGTGCACGAACCAGGGTCAGAGCCCAGGCAGTCCGGCTGCGGGGCTCACAGGCATAGCCACAACCTTACCCTAGTCTTAGCGTAGGTGGGAGAGGGGGCCCTCTGGGGTGGAACAGTGCCCCTGGGGGTGCTATTTGGAGACATTGCATCGGCTGAATAGGCATGAGGTTAGTGGGGAAGGACAGAGGTGGAGATGACCTAGGAACCAAGGGCGGGAGGGAGCATTCTATCAGAGAACAGCAAAGAGCAGGCGGGAGCCATGTCCAGCTGGGGTGGGGGGTGCTGCTGGGGACATCAGTTGTTTCTGCCTTCCCAGCACTAATCCTCCTCCTTCATTTTTCCTTGGACTCGACTCCTTTCCCTTCTTATCCATTTGGTATGGCTGAGGCTGACTCCATCCCCAGCTCAAGGGTGGGCACATGGCCAAGGTGTGGTCAAGGAGGGTGATAGTCAGGACTTTTGTGGAACTACCAAGAAAGAAGTGTTTTTTTTCTGCTGGGTGTCCTCAGCTGGTAGGATGTGAGCTTGGACGCATTGTTGGCTATGCTGGCTGAGAGTCAAGCCAATACAGAAGAAAGCAGAGCAGAAAGGGAGAGACAGAGTCCTGACAAGATTGCTGGATCCAGCCATACCTGCAGCACCCTCTGGCATTTTGAATATGGTAAAATTATTTCCTGTACTGCTTAAACCTGTTTGAGTTGGATTACTGTCTGTTATAGGTGAAAGACACAGGTGTCTCCAAAGCCAGCCAATTCCATTCCAATGGGAACACAAGGTGTGGCTTCTCTATCCTGCCTTGCCCTCCTCCTGGACTCTCCCATCAGGAGCTGTGTGTGTGTGTGTGTGTGTGTGTGTGTGTGTGTGTGTCTATCTGTAGTGCGCATGCGTGGAGGGTGATGTGGATGATGACGGTGTTCTGTGGGCTGTGCCGTGTGGCACTGGGGGCTCTGGGCTCCAGGTCCTGAGCTGGGTAAGGCCTGAGTCATGGCCGGGGTGGCGATGTTGGGTGAAGCTCTGCAGGACCTCAGCAACTTTTTTCTTTTTCACAGTCACTGTGCTGGTCCCAGGCTCGGGGCCGCGTCTGCCCTCTGGTCTCGGTGAGCCGGAAAGGGAGCTCTTACCCAGAATCATAGGCTGGCATAAACTGCCCCAGGCCGACGTTTCCACCCAATGCCAGGGCTTTGACTGTTCTTGTGTCTTTTTGAGAAAGAGTCAACTCCCAGCCTCCTTTAATTATCTAGACCAGTGGTTCCCAAGTGAGGTCCAAATTGTCGAGCAGTCAGACTGAGCCCAAAGGCATTTCTTGTTTGGTCTGAAGAATGTTTAAAAATTGGTAAAAATAAGTTAGCAACTTTGAAGAATCAGGGAATTCTATCTTCCAAAAAATCTCCCATTTCTGGATTCTCTTGAGAAAATGAGAATGTCTGAGAAGACCGGGCCTGTATCCGCCCAGGGCAATGGCTAGTGAGCTGAGGAGGGCCAGCTCGGCCCCCCACGGCGCCTGCATCCTCACCGGCTTTGCGCGCCCACTCAGAGTGGCCAGCTTTCCTCATCTTGTCCGTCTCACTGCCCCGCCTCTGGTTTGCGACCCTGGCTCTAGACAGAGAGTCCCGAAGGTCGCAGCTAGAAAGGGCCCCAGCAGTAGCCATATGCTCTCAGAGAACTGAAAGTGGTGGGGGCCCTGGGTTCCTGAGCACCTTCCCAGGGAAAGATCAAAATAGGTGCCGTCATTCAGCAGATTATTATGGGCTAGGCATACGGCATGTGTCACCGCAGCGAATTCTTAGTTCCAGCTACGTGCGTGTGGTAGGTATTGGGAGGGGAAGATGGAAGCTGGAGAAGTTCCGTGACCTAACAAGGTCGTAGAGGAGGTGGCAGACCTGGGGTGGTCTTGGTCTGTTTGATTCCATTCCCATCTGATGGCAGGTTGGACCAGCTATCTTGGGGAGCCTTCTGCCCCGAGGCTTCTGTAGGTCCTCACATTTGACCTCTCTGGACCGTGTCTCCACTGCCCCGCTTCTCTGCCTTGGGTGTGGGCGTGACCACACTCCTTTGCTGCGGGAAGGGCCCTGAGATCAGCCTAAGTGCTTTTGCAACTCGCGACGTTTCAAAATTGCCCAGTTCAACCCCAGATTGGGGTGGTCAGAGGAGAGGAGAGTAGCTGCAGCAACCACTGCCAGCAAGGACAGGTGCAATTTAACCTCAATTAATGGTCTCTCTACGCACAATTATAATTTACTGTAAGAAGTCAAAAGTGGCAAAGAGGCTGTCTTAAGATTCCTAGTGGGTTGACAGTAATTACCAAGTAATAGTTATGAGAATGAATGAGGCTGGCCATTACGGAAGGATTTTATTATTTTTTTTTAAAAAAATCTTTGAGAATGAAGATCAAGGTGTCATATCCATCAGTAAAATCCCTGGGAGCCGCAGATCCATGAGGAGGCGCCGGGCAGGGACTCTGGAGACAGCGAGATGAACTCCTGCTCCAGGGAGAGACCAATAAGCCCCAGGCAAGACTCAAAGACAGGCCCCGCCCTGCTCACCCACCCCAGCAGCTGGGGCTCAGGCCTGAGCTGTAGACTGCTCCGTTATCCTAGATGGTTCTTGGGGGTTCAGAGCATGGACTCTGGAGTCGGACTGTCGGGTTCCAGCCTGGATCTACCTCTGGCTTGAGCTTGTTGTCTCTCAGTGCTTCTGTTTCCTCATCTGTCGAGCAGGAGTCATTGTGGCACTTAAGTCTCACGCTCTTCTAAGTACTCAGGGAGGTAGCAGACACACAGAGCCGGCCCTGGGAAGCGCCCAGCAAAGGTTCCATGTGAGTGGTGTTATTATTATTGTTGTCCTTCAGGTGAGCTCTGTCTCCCCAGAGATGCTTGCTGTCACAGAGCCTTTCCTGTGAACATCAGCAGTGACTTCTAGGACCCTCAGCCCGCCTTCCACCAGAGCAGCCTCCGTTTCATCTGTGTCACACTTTTGGCTTCTCCTGGTTCTTTAATTTTGAAGGAAAGCTCTGTACCTAAAGCCCTTTGACAACCTTGGATCTTGTTTGACTCCGTTTTAGAGATGAGGAAGCTGAAGAGCAGAGAGGGAAAGGCACTCATGTTCCCAGGTAGGACTGCCAGATTTAGCAATAAATGCACAGGATGCCCAGTTCAATTTGAATGTCAGATAAACAAAGAATTTTTTAGTGTAAGTATGCCCCAAATATTACATATGGGACATACTCACTTACCTGTAATTCAAATGCTGCGTTTTATCTGGTGACCCGGGTCACACAACAAGGAGGTTCGAGAAGTTGGGCCAGGACCCAGGTCTCCTGAGTGGGTCTCACTTTGCTGCTCATTTCCCTGAACCAGGGGTTTCAAACACACTACCCCTCCCTTCTTCCTGCGCCCCAGGCAGACTGTCCAGTTACCATGGAGTTCTTTCCTCCTGAGCTCCACCCCGGCCTCAGGACTACTCTGTGCTGGCAGCCACCACTACTTGATCAGGGCTGGCCTTCGATATGAGGTCCATTTGCCATCCTGGCCCTAGACGATGCTGTGTGTCCTCAGAGTTCCATGGAATAAGTCAGTCTCTGTCTCCCAGACGTGTCCAGTGGGTTACTTGTGTCTGACCCTTTCCACGCTGTGAGCCCTGCGGACCCTGGATCCTAGAACAGACATCGATACAGCTTCACCAAATGAACAAGCACAGGGTCTGGTGGACTCCTGCACAAGAAAGTATTCCTGACGCTCTGTTCCCAAGTAAGAGCCAAGCAGATGAAAGCAGTAAGAACCAGGTTCCGCCCCGGGATGGGGAAGAGGGCATTCTTCCCACATTTGAGGTCGAACTGGGACTCCTTATTCCAGGTGGTCGCAAACACGTCTGCCTGTGGGTCCCGGCAGGCATGCAGGTGAAGTGGGCCAGGTGCGGCCAGGACGAGCAGCCAGCACGTGGCCCCTGCCAGGGGAGCCTGGGATCTCCAGATCTTCCCATTTGTCTAAAGAAGCCCAGATCTGGATGTTTATCAGAAATCTCCTGTTTTGTAAATAATGATTTCACATTTTCCCAAGGACCAGCAAAACACAGCTGACTGCAGCGTTCAGCCACGGGGGAAAGGCAGGTCATGATTCTTCTTTAGCCTCCCACGGAGCATTCAGGTGCCTCCCAGGATGGCCCACCTCGGGCCTCACTCGGGGTTCCTGTGCACAGAGACTGGGATAAGGTGGCCTCCGCCCCACTCAGAGCAATAACGGAGAGAGTAATGAAGATTCCAGCCCTGTGATCTATCATCTTCTGGCACAAATTACACATGTATACCATTATCATTACAGAGCTTTTGGGTTAATTGCAAATCAGGGAGTTAAGATTATTAATGTGAGTGGAAACCTATGGGGCTGAGGGGAGAGCTCAGACCCAGCTGGCTTCTGTCCCCACCCTGGCTGGAGGGCCCTCCTGCTGTCTGCTGACCTCCTCCTCTCTCCCACCTTGGGAACTTTCCCAGCTCCCTCTTGTCAGCTTGTTGTGCACGTGCCTTCAAACCATTTCCCTGGAACTCTTCATAGCAGGAGCATTAAAAGCAAATGTGCTCATTACACCTGATGGCGTATAATCCATGCAGAGGAAATTAGTAATGATTAGGGGGTCATTAGAGGGAGATGGCTCTCTTCCCCCAAAATATTGATGGCAAAACCCCAGCAGTGCAGATAACAAATGGACGAGACTTCGGCACACAAAGCACTGTTTTGATGATCAATGTTGTCCCGAATACACCCCAGACATCTCCAAAACAGAACAGTTAGCAGCTGTTCCAGGTCTTTTCAGCTGTTGCAAAAATGTATTTGGATGTCCTGATGTGTTCTTTCCATCCAGTGTTTTACCAAACTCCCCAGGACATGACAGTGGAGTAGAATATCTGAGTGATATGGATTTTTATTTTTGGGAGGCCACAAACTATTGGCTTAAGCTGCCTTCAAATACAGTTTGATGAGGCTGCATAGTGCTTCTGAAAACAAGTCGCAATAGATTGCGTATGTTTATATAAACATCCAAATTTCTAGCTTCTCTAGAAATATTGGACCGTGAACTAACACTGGGCCCATATGTCTGTATAATAATAGTCAGTTGGAGTTGAGTATTGACTGCCCCATTAGATGCGACACCAGTTTACAAGTCTCCATTGCTCCCTATGGTTCCCCAACAGTATGATGGGTAGCAGTTAGCATTTACTACACAGAATGTCACCCGGCCCTC
The DNA here is from genome assembly GCF_037783145.1 of Equus przewalskii. NCBI lineage: Eukaryota > Metazoa > Chordata > Mammalia > Perissodactyla > Equidae > Equus > Equus przewalskii. The sequence goes on along the minus strand of NC_091833.1, from coordinate 2,202,730 downwards.
TTCCCTTTATGGAATGCCCAACTGTGGGCATTTGAGTTTGTAATCCATGGTCAGGTTTATCCATTTCCTTAAGGCAATCAGACTGGCTTTTCTGAAAAATATAGGTTGGATTGTGTTGCCCATTTGCTCAAAATCCTTAGAGTCCTTCCCCCCATCACACACCACCACACCCCAACCATCACCAACTGCCTGTAGGATGAAGGCTGCACACCATTCAAAGCCCCGTGTGACCTGCAGCTTCTTCCCTGTCCCACTTTAGGTCTTACAGTGCTCCACGCTCTCAGACCTTCAGCTGCCCTGGACTTCCTCCCGTGTGGAGACACTCATGCAGGGCTCACCCTTCAGGGCTTTGCTGCTACAGTCCCTCCAGCCTGGAAAGCTTCTGTCCCTCATCACTTCCCGATGAACTCTTACCCCATCCTGCAGGGCCATCTCCCGTTTTCCATGCTGGCCCTTAGAGCCGAGCGGCCCGCATGCCGCTCTTTACTGCCTCTCAGTCATGCACAGGCCCGTCTCAGGCCCTGCTCCCAGCACATCAGGAGTGTCTGGAAGGCAGGTTCTTGTCCTCCCATTGCTGCCGCCTGGCAATCCAGCCACCTTTGTTCTTAGCAAGGACTCCGTAGAGCTCTGAGGAATAGATGCCCTTGGCACCAGACAAATTTCTGTTTCCTCACGCTGTGTGCAATTTTTAATTGAGTTCCCAGACTTTGCTCATCTTCCCGAAAAGCATTAATTCTCACCAAGTGCTTTAATTAGGCCTAATGGTCCTGTCCAGGCCCCACCAGCCACTGGAGCCTGAAGGTCTCTCACTTCTTGCTCTAATCTGGCTGTTCGTTTTCAGACTGTCTTCCCCAAATCCTTACACTGCTGAGGCATCTTCCATCCTTCCAGATCGATCTATTTAATACGAGATAAGTTTACCAGGCTAGTAGAATAGTTTATGAGAAGAGAACAGATTTGGCTTAAATCGATCACTCAGAATGCATTGAAGAACCACAATGCTGGCTGTTGCCAGGCAATTTTAGAAAGGGACTCACATTGTTCGTACATACAGAAAAGTGCACATATCCTAGGGTTTCGACACAATGAGTTTTCACAAACTACACACACGTGTGTCACAGTACCCACATCAAGAATCAGACCACGCCGGCACCCCAGAATCCCCCACAAGCTCCCTTTAGTCTCTAAACCCTGCCCTAAGAGTAACCACAATATTGACTTCTAATGGGTTAACACAGTTTTCCCTGTTTTCATGCTCTCTATAAATGGAATCGTAGGGTATGGCATGTTTCGTTTCTTTCACTCAATACTATACTTATAAGAGTCACCCCTATTTTTTGTATGTAACTGTATCATCCATTCTCATTGCCTCACTGTCGTATTCTGCTGTGTGAATATCCCACCACTTATTTACCCATTCTCCTGTTGAGGAGCATTTGGTTCCCCCCCCACCCCAGTTTTTGGCTGCCGTGAACACTCTAGTCCATGTCTTATAGTAAATACATGCATGCGTTTCTGCAGGATACTTCCTAGGAGTGGAATTTCTGGGTCACGGATTAATGCATATTCAGCTTTGGCACATGACGCCAAAAAGTTTTCCAAAGTGGTTGTTGCTCATTAATTTTTAAGATTTATTCCTTCTTTAATTAATTCATTCAATAGTGACTTAACACCCGCTTTGTGCAAGCCATCGTGCTAATTGCCGGAGAGAATGTAAAGACGGTAAGAACTAGTCATGACATTCACCTATTTTAAAACTGTCAGTGGATATTCATTGCCTGTAGGATAACATCTGAACGTCTTAGCTTGGCACACAAAACATTCACGAGTCTAGAGTCGAGTTATTTCACCAGGTCAGAGAGCTGAGGCTCAAACGCCCTCCAGGGCCAGTCAGGTAATGAGGATGAGTGCAGGGAGCTGGGTGGAGGCCGTGGGGGCATGGAGCTCACTTACCCACTGACATGGGGCAGCAACTGGATTTTAGTTGCTTACTGACACGAGGGAGTGTGGCCTACAATGCCACATCTAATGTCTTCAGGGAAGCTGGATATCTGGGTTTGATGTAAAATGCCTAATTTTTAAAAGTTGGAAACTATTTTAAAAATTAAAATACTATGCTGGTATTTAATAAAACACAGGTATAAGCAGGATTTGGGTACAGATTGCCAATTTGCAAACTATGCACCAAACTTTTGTTCTAGAATTTTCCCTCCATCCCTGAGGTCCCTGTGCTCCTGCTTCCTGCAATCCCAGCACAAAATTTGGACCTTCTTTTTCACACCTCTGGGACTTGCATGTCCCATTCCTTTGCCCTGAGAGGTCATTTCCCTTCCTCTTCAGCTGGCAATTGCCTCCTCTTCCTTGAGGCCCAGTTCAAATGCCACTTTCTGCCTGGAGCCCTCCTCTTCTCGCATGTGAACATCCAAACCACCCTGTCACGTTCCTCTATTCTAGCATTTGTCCCACTGTAATACAGTGCTTGATCACTTGTCTATTTTCCTCACTTGCTCCTCCAAGGCCGGGACCTGAGAGCTTACTTATCTTTGTATCTCCAGCATCTGGTTCGCAGGAGGGCCCCATAATGTTTGCTGAGTGAACCAATTGTCCCGAGTTGACATTCCCCTTTCCTCCAGCTCAATCCCTGCCTTTGATTTGGGATGCACACTTCCAGGTCAGAGGCAGCCAGTGCCTCAGTGGGGATTCCAGGAGAGCACGCGATTTGATCTCACCTCATTGGAGTAAACTTCAGGGCTTCTGTGAGAGCTTCCAGTAAAGAGAATATATGGCCGGAACATCTGGTCGACCTCTTGCTACCAGGTAAAGCCTGAGATTGGAGCCAAGTTGGAGAAGAGGAGAGTTAAAAATGGGAGACCCTGGGTCCCGGTAATATCACTGGAGCATCTGAATCCAGCTGTGCCTGAAGGCAGCACTGCCCTGGGCTTTTCAGTTACACGATTCATAACTTCTCCTTTTTGCTTAAAACTTGGAATGAGTTTCTGCCACTGACAAATAAGGTAAAGCATACAGAAGTCACTAAAATATAAAGTATTCTACAAATACAAAATATTTACATAAAAGAGTGTTTATCTGCAGAGGAGTTAGAAATCCCATTCACAAGGGAAATTACAGGGTAGATGAGAAGTACTCAGGGAAGGAGTAGAGATGGTGAAGTATACAGGTGTGGGAACTTCTGTTGGGTGCAATGAGGCCAAACGAGAGGGAGGAAGAGATGGGTGTGGGTGGAGTAGTCTGGGAAAACTTCATGTGGGAAGTGAAATTTTATTCATTTATTCACACATATATACACACACACATATATATATATGCATGGATAAGTGTGTGGTGTGTGTATATATGTATATATATACGTATTTGTGTATGTGTGTGTGTATATATATATGTAGAGAGAGAGAATAACACATACCAGATAATGTGCCAGCATCGAACACTACAAAATTTTGCCTTCAAGGAGCTTACATTTTAGTGGAAGGAGACAGATCAAAAACAAATAACCAGACAAATAAAATAATCGCCAAGTTGTAATAAGCGCTAGGAGAGACATAAACAAGGAATCATGGGAAGACCCTCTTTTGTATAGAGCTCAAGAAGACCTCTTTGAGGAAGTCCCATTTAATCTAATATGCAAATTATGAGACGGGTGCAGCTATGTGAAGAGCCAACCTAAGGGGCATTCAGGCAAGGGAAAGAGTGTGTGCTAAGACACTGGAGCGGGGATGGGCTCCCCTCACTGTGTTCACGGAATCCAGTGGCCAGTGGGACTGGCAGGTGGTTAGCGAGGGAGAGTCCTACCTGCTAGGGATGGAGAGTAAGGCAGGGGCTAGATCAAGCAGAGCCTTGCCAGCTGTGGTAAATAGTTTGAATTTTTTTCCGTGAGAAATGGGAAAGCACTGAGGGGTCTTCAGCAGAGGAGTGACACGATCTGATTTGTGTGCTTAGATCACTCTGGCTGTTACGGTGTGAGTAGGCTGTAGGGAGTGAGAGCAGGAGCCTGGAGGTCACTTCAGAAGCTTCTGGGGGAAACATGGTAGTCCAGAGCAGATGTTAGGAACAGACACAAGGACACATGTTTGACATCTCTTTGGAAGTAGAATAAACACGACTTACTTCTCAATTAGGAATCGAGGAAAAGAGCAAAAACAAAGATGTCTCCCAGGGTCTGGCTCCAGCATCTTTGGTAGACGGCAGTTCCATTTACTGAGATGGGGAAGATGTGATGAAAGGGTGGGACAAGTGCGCCTGGCAGCACGGGGACCATGCGTTCCATTTGAAGATTGGTATGGACCTTGATAAGTAGAAAGGTTTAGTACAAGGGAAAAAATGAGGGTGTCTGAGTTAAGGAGGGAAGATAACGAGGTAGCTGGCACATGTTGGTATTTGAAGATGATTGGGCCAGAGCCTCAAATGGTTTTGATTGTCCATGAGATTTTGCCACGTGACCTTTGCTTAAACAAACAGGGCTTGATTTGTGCTAGGGGAAAAGTATTAGGGGAGATTTGATCAGTAATTCTTTCCATGCAGTTAAACACAGCAACCCAAGAGTGAGCAATGGCATAATTTAATAATGCACAACATGCCACTGAAATGCAGTCTGGCTAACAGGAGTGATTAATAGCCACATATTCCATCTGTGACTCGCTTTCAGTGATGGTATGGGAAGGAGGAGACAGAAATTCCCATTATGCTATGACAACAAGGTCTAGACTTTTGTGCTTGATGCCACATCAGGCAAGATTCATGGTGCACACAGCAAGATTCCAAAATTATAACACACATACATGCACCACAGCCTTTGCAAGGTCAGAAAACCCAAGTAAGCCGGGTGGGCCAGCTCTTAGTTGGGTATGGTAGATGACTGAGTATAGCCCAGCGAAATCAGGAGACTCAAATTATAGTCCCGTCTCAGCCACGAAGTCTCCTCCACGTGACCAACAAGTTAATGCATCCTCTCAGCCTCGTTCACAATCCTTGCTTTCAGAACGTATTTATGGAGTGCCAACTATGTACTAGGAAATGCGAAGGTGCAGGGGATAATGTGGTGACCATAACTCTCTTAGTTTCTGCTTTCGTGGAGCTTACAAGTCTAGTCGACTAGGCACGTGACAATGTCCCCATCTGCTCAATGCACGCAGTGGACTAGATCTTTCAAAGCCCTCTACTCGTAAACTTTCTAAAGTTAAAAGTAGGCATTAAAAATTATACACTATTCCTGAAAGTTTTTAATTAATTTTCTTAAAAACACTTATTTAAATTTTTTTTCCAGTTATCACAGTAACATTTTCGCTTTGTAAAACTAAACACGACCAGAAATGTATCGCATAGTAAATGAAATTCCCCATTAAGAATCCCTCTGGTTGCAGAGGGGAAAATCCAAGTTGTTACTGTATTCAAGCAGTTCTAAGATCTACATTTTATTTACATTTTAACATTCCCCAAATCGTAATGCATCCATCATTGCTATTGGCAGACAGCAGTCACCATGTGGCTGTCAGTGTTTATGCAGGCCATCACAGCTTGCAGCAGAAGTGACAGCAGCCTGGAATAAAATTCTGAAGATAATAATGGGGCATCATTTTAATAAGTTCTGTATCAACAATCCTCTTGATGGCAAAGAAGACAACGCTGTGTGGAAAACAGAGGAGTTGATCGTTCAGAGACAGAAAGTGATTCAAGAAGATTTGGACTCTAAATGTGAAGAAATTTTAGAAATACTTAAGCTATTTGTGAAGCTTATATTTTAATTATTATGTATGTTCAAGAGTGATATTTCATTATCACATCTAAATATGTACAAAATGGTGCTTTTAACAATTATAAAACAAAAATTCTAGATTATAAGAAAACACCATGGGGTTTATCCCAGAAATGCAAGGCTGGTTTAACAGAATGAAAGAAAAAAAATATGATCATTTCAATAGATGCAGAATAAGCATTTGAGAATTGAAAATCCATTTCTGATAAAAATTCTCAGTCAACTGCAAATAGAAAAGAGCTTTCTCTCCCTGATAAAGGCCATCTACATAAAACCTACAGCCGACATCATACTCATGGTGAGATGCTGACTGCATTTCCCTCAAGACGGGTAACAAGGCAACATCTGCCTCCTCTTGCCACTGCTATTAATACAGCACTGGGGGTCCTAGCTATTGCAGTGGGGCAAGGAAAATAAAAAAAGCCACAAAGATCAAAAAAGGAAGGAGCAAAATGTAGTTATTTGCAGAGAAAATCCCAAGGAATCTATAAAAACACTGCCAAAACTAATAAATGCATTAGGAAGTTAATACACAAAAAATTGAATGTATATTTATATACTAGAAGTAAACAATTAGAAATAAAATTTTAAAAATAAATTCCACCTAAAAGTGTCAAAAGCATAACAAACTTAGGAATAAATTTGATGTGCATAAACTCTGCTCTGGAACCTACAAGATATTTCTGGAAAAAATTAAAGGAGATCCCCAAAGTGTTCAGGGACGAGAAGACTCAATGCTGTTAAGGTTAAGATGTCAATTATCCTCAAATTGTCCTAAAGATTCAATGCAACCCCAAACAAAATCCCAGCAGGCTTTTTAATTTATCTGGTAGAAACTGACAAGCTGAATATGAAATTTATATGGAAATGTCCAGATCTAAAATACCCAAGATCATCTTGAAAAAGAAGAACAAAACTGGAGGACTCCTACTACTGGATTTGAAGGTTTTGGATAAAGCTACAGCAACAAAGATGGCGCGGTGTTGGCCTCACGGATGACCAACAGACCAAGGAAACGGACGAGAGAAGGAACACTTGTGCAGTCATTTGATTTTCAACAAAGGTGACAAAGCAATCAAATGGGGGAAATGAAAGTCTTTTCAATCAATTGTCCTGGGGGAACTTCCTACTCATATTAGTAACCACAATTCCTACCTCATGCTATACACAAAAATTAATTCAAATGTGTGTTGGATGTAAAGGCAAGAGCTAAAACCATAAATCTTTTAGAGAAGTAGGTGAAGATTTTAGCAACAGGTCACAGAAAGCAATTTTAACAAAAGACAAAAGATCTTCAGAATTTATCAAAATTAAAACTTCGCATCAAAAGGTAAACTTCAGAAAATGAACATGCCACAGATAAGGAGAAACTGTTGCCAAGATATACATCTGAAAAAGGGCTGGTATTCAGGATGTATAAATAACTTCTATTATACAATAATAAAAAGACAAACAACCTAATTAAAAATGGACAAAAGATTTGAATAGACACTTCACAAAGAAGATATATAAATGGCCAATAAACACATGAAAAATGGACGTCATTAGTGATTGGGGAAATGCAAATCACATCCATAATGAGATACCACTTCACATCTATCAGAATAGTCAAAATTAAAAAGACTGACAGCATCAAATATTGGTTAGGTTTTGGAGCAACTTGAACCTTCATATATTGCTGATGGGAATACGAAATGATATAATTATTTTTGAAAAGGGCTAGCAGTTTCTTTTATAACTAAACATACTACCCTATGAGAGAGTGATCTCACTTCTAAGTATTGTCCCACAGTAAATGAAAATGTATGTCCACAAAAAGGTTTGCACACGAATGTTCATATTAGTGTTAACTGGAAACAGCCCAGGTGTCCGTCAACAGGAGAATGGATAAAGAAACTGGTATATTCATTCAATGCTATATTACTCGGCAAGAAAAAGGAATAAATTACCAACACATGTAACAACACGAAGGAATCTCAAAAACATTATTCTGAATTCAAAAAGTCTTACATAAAAGTGTGCGTACTATATACTTATTCATATGAAATTCTAGGGCAGACAAAACTAATCTACAGTGGAGGAAAAATCAGAATGGTGGCTACCTCTTGGGGAAGGGGGTCAGAATTTACTGGGAGGAGGCAGGAAGGTATTTCTGGTGGTGGAGCAGCATCTTGGTGGAGGTTTGGGTCGCACAGCTGTACACATTTGCTAAAACTCATGGAACGCACTTAAGACTTGTGCATTTCATTTGTATGTAAATTTCACATGAAAAAAAGAAACTGTAAACAAATATTGAGCTCTAATTAATGAAATCCATGCTGAACGATTTAGGAGGAAATATATGATGTCTTCAACTTACTTCGACATATCCCCCCAATACGATGGATTAATGGCTGGTTGGCTGGATAGAGAAGTGATAAAGCAAGCATGGTAAAACGTTAACGGTAGACTCGAGATGCCTTGACTCCCTGTAAATTCCTTTAACTTTACGGCATGTTTGAATATTTTCATAACAAAACATTAGCAATAAAAGAACTCTAAAACATTTTTTGAAAAAGAAAAAATTTCAGAGCCATCATTTGCTTTCTGGGTGACCTTGTTGTCTCTGAGGATCCCAAGAGTGTGGAAAGGATAGGGAACCTTCTGTATGTGAATGGTCAGTTGGCAGACCCTCAAGAGTTTTACCAATGTTGGTCACTGAACTCTGCAGAACAGACTGCAAGCATCTTGCATCAAGGTCTGCCCCACCCCACCCCCACCTCACCTCATTCCTCCTCTTCATTCCTAGAACAGCTTTGATGACCACATAAAATAACCAAGCAGCAGACACAGACGGCACTTTACAGAATGTGGCTTAAAAACTCCCCAATTACAGATTTACTCCAAACTCGTCAGAGAGTCGATGGCTGCAGGTCTGTAATGAGGGCTGTTTGAAAGTCAAGTGTTCAGCAAATTTGGCTAGTGGGCACTTGGGGAGTTTCAACCTCAGAATTACCAGGGAAAGTAACGCATGCGCCAGGACAATCCTCTTCTGCCTGCTGCACCCACCCTGGCAAACCACCCTGCGCACATCCACAGGCCTGGGTAGCTGCAGTCTCTGCATCCTCCCCTGGAGCTCACATATCCCAGAGCCCACATTTCACGGGCCACAGGGCGTCTTGGGTTGAGCCTACCAAAGATGAGTGCGTTCAGGGATAAACAAATGCAAGAAAAAGCACAGCCTGCAATGCCCAGGAACTGCTCCCATGCACTTTCGTTAAAGGGAAGTGGTACTGTCTCCACCCAGTGAAAGCCAAAGTCTGCCTCTGGCTGGATCAGGGGTGGTGAGACAGCTCTGCGAGGGTGGTAGGAGCCGTGGTCTGCACCCTTCTTCCTGTGTGATCTGGGGCAAGTCCCTCCCCTTCTCTGGACCTCAGGGTCCCCTTCATCAGATGCGGGTGTTTAGACTCATTTGCTGCTTTTCCAACTTGGGACTCCTGAGGCTCTGTGACGCATCTGCACTATTCGCTCAAGCCTAAGAGGCATCACGCACTTGGGCACATGGGCTAACAGGGCAGTGAGGCTCAGCCCTGTGCCTGGGGCCGCAGCCACTCAGCGTGGCAGCAGCGGTTGTCCTGCAGATCCAGAGCTCTGACCAGCAGTTATAGACGTCTCTTTTTAAAAAAAGAACTTCAAAACATATTTATTCCACTAAAAATATACTATTAATGCCTTACAAAAATGGGACAGAGTATTGAACATCTGCAATGCCAGACTTTACTAAGCACTTTGGATATATTATTCCATTTAGTTAACAACGTCATTCATAGGCTTTGTTCCCACTTTATCGATGAGCAAATTGAGGTCTGGAGAGGCTGATAACCTTGCCCAAGGCCCTACAGCTGGAAAGGAACTGATTATCCCAGCCCAGGTCTGCATTTTTGCCTCTGCTACATGGCCTCCAACTCCACACAGTCAACCCACCGCCCGAACTCAACGACTGTTAGCATCTCGATAAATATGTATCACACATTTTTAGTTAAAGACATACATGCTGTGTACTACATCTTTCATAAATTAAAATGTGAAAATGAATTGTTAATAAATGCTGTTCAGTAAAAACGTCTGGTTAATGGGAAAAGAATAATAAAATGTGTGCTATATTCTCCCGGTCAGAGAAACTGCTGGAAAAATCAGCTGAACCCCACAGGCTCCGTTGGCCCAGCCTGGCTACACATCAGGTCTGTAGTGCAGGCTGGTGAGGCTTGTTTTCAAACAATAGTCGACCTTAATGCTCCTCCAAGGACCACTGTTTATTTCTAGATTATGTTCGGTGGCTCTTTAAATTGCCAAATGGCTTTTCTCCATGTTGCACCAAGTCAAGTAAAAGAAGAAAAACACCATTTCTCTCTGTGTGTCCTTAAATGCCAAGTTGAGCTCTGTGCAGGTTTTTATGGCCGTTATAAACCCTCTACCCCAGGCTTACAGCAGTGGCAGAGCTTCCGTGAGGTTACACAAACACGGCTGCATAATAAACCATGTCTTATTTGATATTATATTGTATCAGAAGCATTAAATACACATTAAAGGGATGTTTTAAGGCTCTTTGCAGTAAGTGGCAGATGTTATGAATAATAACCTGCAAAATCCTTCTGAATTCTAAAAAGGTGTGTTCCATAAAGCTTTCATATAAATCTTTAATAGAGCTGAAACACATTGAGCAGTGATTAGAGGAAATCTCTAATCGTATTAAGCTATTAGAGATAACTGGAGCAGGATTGGTAGCCTCAAAAATAAAATAAAATAAAGCAAGAAAATGAACATATCATGGATGTGAAGGATTTCCTGGTTAAACCTTTGGACAGTTCTTCACTGGAGTCAGCCAGACAAGTCTGTGTAACACACACAAACACACACGCAGTGTAAAACCCTAACTGCCATAATTCACTGAAATTTATGTAAATGAATATGCATTCTTTTATATGAAAAATCGCCAACATCTGCGCTCCATTTAAACAGCCTGATTTAATGGAGTCACAAAGAGATAAAGAACAGGGCAGGGGGAATGACCTCATCCATCCTCCCCTTAGAGTATCTCGGAAAACAAATAAAATAAAATATAGGTTACAGGCAAACTAAACAGCATTGAAAACATTGTCCCCAAGGACTCCAGCTTCCCAGGAAGCAGAGGTGTTTAAGGAGAGAGACGAGAGCCAGCTGCAATAAACTCTGGCTCAATAAAACTTAATTAACCCCTTGGGGCCTTTGCAAGGAAGCTTGTCAGCAGAGAGCGAGCACGGGATCCCAGTGCCTGGCACCAAGGGGTTAATCCAGCTTCGCCAGGTGAGAGAATGCCAGATCTAAAGGCACAGTGACCCTGTGCACATGCACAAGCACCTATGTGCACACACATATTCACACACACACCAAACTTGGCCGTGCAGGGCTCTCACTGACATTGGGGGGTTAATTAACCTTGAGCTCAGCGTCCCAGAGTCACAACACTTGAGGGCTAGAAGGCCCTTCTCAGTAATCTCATGCAAACCCCTACCCCCTTCCCGGGTCTCCCAGCCTCCACTTGAACACTCGCAGTGCCGGGGAGCTCACTCTCTCCCACTGTAACCTCTTCCATCCCCAGATCGATCTGACTGATTGACGCAGCTCTTCCTAGCACCTGTCTCCCCATGGCCACCTGCCAGTGGATCTGTTTCCACTGCAAGTTCCTGCACTTTCATCTTCTGGGGGGGTTGAGCATGAACCAAACCAAATCCAAGAGAAATGCCAAAAGCTTATTTTTTGCCTGCTGGATGTCTGGCTGAATGTTCAGATATAAACTCCTGCTCTTAAACAGAAATTAGGGGTTGACTGGAAGTGAAGAAGTTTTCAATCTCATGAGAAGAGACTCTATGTCCACAGGCACATGAAATGTCAGGTGAAAGTGCTGAGGGCTTCAGGAGCTAAGGGCTGGGCGAGCCTGACGGGCAAGCAGGGGAGGCTTCCTGGGAGAGGGGGCGTTTGATTTCAGGTCAGCATCTCCCAAGGGGTGGCCTGTGTGGCTCAGAGGTGGCTGCTGGTTTTAGGTGGTGCGTGGCTTCATGGTTTCTGCAAGTCTGTTTCAATTTTTCTCATTATGCCAAGGAGAAAGTACTAGCACGTCTTAACATACCAGACTTCAGGTTCAGAGCCCTCAGTAGGAAACACCAGGCTAACCTTCAGTCAGTGCTTTTCTTCTTCTTATCTTGATTTTTAAAGCAAGCGGTGTTAGCTTCCTACTTACAGATGTGTTATGAAACTTCCTTCAAAATAAATTTTTGTTGAATGCAAATAATTTTTGGTGAATTAATTGGAATGCAAATATAGAGTAAACAATACAGGTACTATGTGGCACGCAGCACAGGGGCGTGGCATGAACGTAACTGGGCTTTGGGAAGCCACCCCGGAGGGCCGCAGAGCGGGTGAGGGTGAAGCGGGGCCCTCCTCTCTGGGCTGCCGGCCGCAGGGCGCTGCCATGTTGGGCCGCAGCAGGGAAGAGTTAGGGCTGCCCGGGGCCCCTCCTTTGTCAGCCTGCCCCACAGAGTGCGTGGGAATCCGCAGCTGCCCGAGCCCAGCAGATCACAGGTTTATGGCCAAGCTGCCAGCGGATGCCAGCTCACAGCCCTAACAGTGAGCTCGCATGATCCTGCAGCACCTGGGTTCTCCTGAGCACAGCAGATCTGCGGCCACAGCTCACCGGGGTGGCTCGAGAGGAGAGGACGGGGCAGGGCCCAGCTGCGTCACCTCTGCCCTTGCAATGTGCCAGGGAATTGGCAGCCACTCTAGCGGGGTTTGCTTCTTGGCCAGGGCACAAAAGGAAGGGCCACTGGTTACTCAGCCTTATTTCTGTCCCTGCCACTGACTCACTCTGTGGTTTGGGGCCAGGCACTTGCCTTCTCTGTGCCCAATTTGCCATCTGCAGGGGGCAGGTTATTAAGGCAGTAATTAGCTTGGACACAGTGATCCATTCATTGGAGAAAAAGCCCATTCAGCTTCTAGTGCAGCTCAGAACTGGGGAACTTCCAGGATGGCCAGAAAGAAGCCTTTCCAGGCGGTGATTCCACAGCCTAATCCCCGGCAGAGTCTCTTAGTCCTCAGTGGCTGCCCATCGCTTGGCATGTTGAACGACAGCTTGACTGTCTTAGAGCCGTCCTTTTGTTCTGCTTCTCACCCTTCAGCACAGAAGTCTGAGCCCATCTTTCTTCTCCTGCCTCAGGCTTGGCCCACTAAGTCTCTTCAAATTTTCTTCTGTTATTCAGGGAGGTGGGGCAGACCCTGGCGTGTCAGGCTCCTTCTGAGCCCAAGGCCCAGTGCATTAAAGGCTCCGGCTCTCACCAAGAAAGTGGGGCGTAGGGAAAGTCCGAAAGTGGGGCACCAGGTACAAACTGTTGTGCCACTGACGTTTGTCTGGTCCAACAAAGAGACATGCCTTCCGATTCCTGTTCCATACTGGGTAATTGTATCCCCGAGTGTTAGAGCCAGCATGTCCCCTGGGACTTCCACAGAGTCATCTTTGTAGTAGGAGAACTTTGGTTTTTGTAGATGACTCAGTTTTGATCAAGCGCAGACAAAGATCCCCACGTAAAGAGAGTAGTTCTGTCCCTCCTGTAAGGTGACAGGTCCGAATGGCATGCCTTATAATGGGGCGGGGGGTGGGATATCCGTTATCTGAGAACATTCTAATACTTCAACCTTCTCAGCCCTTTACAAGCCATCTCTCAGTGCAAAGAGTCGCTTACTCTTTATGAATATGTTCATTTCCAGATAACCATCTCTAACTAGATGGGTGATCTCGGACAAGTCATTTGTTCCATGACAGCCTTAGCTTCCTCATTTGTAAAGTGAGTTGACTAAATTAGCACAGCCCTAGAATCAGTGTTCAAGTGACCTTGGCGTTTTCACATCATCCTTCGATGCATTGACTTTCAGTGCATTCAAGCATTGTCTTCAAGAAATGACTTTCCCCACGGCTCTGAAGAGGAGTCATCACCCCACGTTCTCAGGGAAGTAAATTGAGTTCTTGTTTCCACAGTTCTTAATGGTGAGGGACTGAGTCTCTCTTTGGGGTTTAGGTACATCCCACCCCATCCTTCTAGCCTGAAAGGAGCTCTGACTTAGGCTAGGAGTTTGCAGATAATTTCCATGAAGTTATTCTTGAGAGTTGGGGCATCCCCAGAGCTTCCTTTGATTGATCCATCATAGATGGAGCAGTCATCTTTGGATTTCTCCAAGGTACAATTGCTCCACAGAGACCAGAAAACAAATGGAGTGATGGCACACCTTCTAGAACAAGACTTCTCTGACCCTCCTGAGGTGTCCTGAATGGTCCAGCCCTGCCCAGCTGGAATGCCACTACTGTGTGCACCCTGCAGTGCCCAGAGAAGCCCACTGGGCTCAGTGGAAGATTGGGGTTAGCAGAGTGGTGCAGAAGGAAGAGCAGAGACCGTTGGTTGGTGAGTAGGAAATCTTGGCTCTCATACCTTCATGTTATTTTGGCCTGGGTCACTTATTATCTTCTCTGGTTTTCACATTCTTGATCTGTAAAATGATAGGGTTAATAGTGCCTGCCTCAGTGGTTTCTCTGGAGGATCAATTGAGATAATGTGTGTGCAAGTGCTTAGTAAATTGTTAGGTGGTATGCACGTGTAAGGGATTTTGTTCTTTGTAAGAGTGGGAGGGACTGTGCCGGCTGGCGTCCCCCAGCCCTAGAGCCTCCTGGATGGATCAGTCTCAGTCAGTAACATTCCAACACGTGGAAAACAATGTGAGCTCAAAAGCTAATAACCAGATCAAAAACGACAGGCTTGAGGAGCGAGGCCAGCCTGGGAAATGTATTATGAGCTGATCAGAAAGGAGAAAAGAAATAAAGTCATTAGCTTAATTAAGGGGCGGGAGGGAACGATGAAACACATCTCCAGCAAAACCAAATTAAGCATTTAGAAGATATTAAAAATGCATTTGAACTCCACTGGCGATGCAGTTCTAATAACGTTTTCTAGGGCTGCAGTCAGCTATCAAGTCGGTCTGAGCTGGTGGAAAGGTACCATTTCTCACTGTCTCGGGTCTCCGCCACCCCTAAACCTCCTAGCTGAGTCTTCTGACTTCTCGTCCCCTACTGCAGTCTTCTAGCCACTCCCCGTCAAAGATCCCTTTGGGTCAGTACGGTACTGACACAAACTTTCAACTTTTGGCAAATCAGGCTAGTATTTCTATCTTCTCACAACATTGATTTCTTTTAAATTTTGCACTCCTATTTTGAAGAGACTAAAAGATTTAACATGGTCGTATTCTGGATCATTAGGATAACCTCTTTATATGATTCTTCTCACGTGATTCAGTGCCCGTGTTTGAATTTATGTTTACGATCACGCTAGTATGAAGAAATAGTAGTCATATTGATGCAGGGAAGGCGAGCCGAAGAGTCGAAAGAAAGATTTCTTGGACTCTCAAAGTCTGGCAGTGGTGTTCTTTTATTTAGAGAATAGTGTGGAATAGCATGGGGACAGGATCCATGGGCAGTCAGAGCTGCAGCTGCTGCCATGTGTTGAGGGTTAGGGCTAAATTTATAAGGCATGGGTACGTGACTTATTTTTACTGGAAAAAGAAAAGATGATATAAAAAGTCATTAAATGGTTTCAGTGCAGATGGGGTCTGGTTATTGTCTGGTCATATAACTTTAGATATAAATCTGGTCATATAGATCAACATGTAAGCCAGGATGCCCTGGGCTTCTCTCCCTGGGGCAGCCTTAATCCACACCGTAAAATCCATTGGGTCATATAGATCGGCATGTAGGCCAGGTCACCTTGGGCTTCTCTACCTGGGGCAGCCTTGGTCCACATCAATATGACCAGTAGTAGTGATATGTACGGTAGTAACAGACAGCTGGCAGTTATTGAACACTGTGTGCTAGGCACCTTTCGAAGCACATAATGTACCTTAACTCATTTAACATTCACTTTAGTGAATTCTTTTAGTATTTTCACGACTATTACAGATGAGGAAATTGAGGCATTGGTATTTCTTTTATTATCATCTTATTATATACATAAGCAAACAGTATGTGAAACTGTCATAGGTTAATGAGAATGTGAAATCAGGGTATCCTTGATATACATCACGCATCTGATTTTGTAGTAATTTAAATAGAGAAAAGTTGTGGGAGCAGATGGTAAAATGGACATGACAAGTTCAAAGAACACTGGTGCCCCCCAAAACGTCCTGTATTGGTACAATCAGTCCATCATCAAAACCATCACTAAGTCCTGTTGGCTGTTTTCCCGAATGATATCCTGAATCCATCTACCTCTGCTCGTCTCACGTGATCACCTTAGGCTTGGTGTGGCGATTCAGAGGGATCAGTGGGATCCATGGTGTGAGGGGCTTGGAAGAGCTTCACGGGAACTGACCTGGGCTTTGAAGTCTGAGCTGGATTTGGAAGCATTCTTAGGGGGAGTTCAAGGCACAGAAGTCACATGAGCGGTGAATGGAAAATGAGGGCAACAGGCTTAGGGAAAAGGGAAGGGTTTGAGGCCTCAAAACCCTTCTCAAACTGGATGAAGAACCCAAAGGAGACTTATTATCTCAAGAGGCAGAGAGTTAGGCTTCAGGCACAAACGGATCCTGAAACTCAGGCGATGTGGTCGAATCTTGCTCTCCCTCTCATCATCCTGCAGCTCTGCCCTCCTGTGTGAACTTGACTCTCAGGCAGGCCTTTTTCACAAGGCGGCCTCCAGAAATACCAGACTTATGTCCTCCTAGCTAAGCAACCTGAGTTCAGACCATCTCTTTGCCAAGAGTTCCCACAGAACGCTTGGAATCTTGCCTGAGATAGCCAACTCAAGTCACATCTCCAATCTGGAGCTGATCCCAGGGGCCAGGGGGATATAATATTCTTACTAGTCAGGACTGAGTCATGGATCCTTTTTGAAACTGGAAGATGAGACCGCATGAGACCACATAAACCAATGGGCCAAGCAAGAAGAAGGGGTTTTTCCTTCAAAGGAAAATCGAGGTAGTGTCACCAAAAAAGGGAAGATTGATGCTGAGAAGGCGAAAGCAATATATTTCTATCATAGGAGCCAATCAGGATGCAGTAGATTGTTCGACATTTTTTAAACTCTTGATCAGCTCAGAAAGTCTGTGCAGTTGTGTTCTGAAGACCAAGAGAAATGCTGAACAGAACGCCAGGGTGGAGGGGAACTGTGATAAAAACAGCCCCTGGCAGAGCAGGCTGTCTGCCCCGGACTCAGCAAGTGAAGCCCAACTTAATTGCTTGCGGTCTTGGATGAACTTCTAACTCCTTAGCCCTAGGAGAGGAAAAATTGCATAGACAACCCGCTTTCGCTCCTCGGCGTGCTGAGCCTCTGAGAAAGTTATTTAACCTCTCTCAGCAGTGATTCTTCAGCTGTAAAAATAGGATGAAATCCTTGCCCATTCAGGGCTGCAGGCAGAGCCGGAGAGAGAGGAGGACCTATAACAAAGGCTTTCCAGGATGCGGGCTGGGCAGCAGTTTAGAAAGGCGGCATCAGGACTCGGAGTCTTCACAGATTAGTCGTCTGAAGGGTTGATAGAAACCTTTCCCCCAACTCTCAAAACCACTGGCAATGTTCTCTCCTACTTCTGGTGTAATGAGAAAATGAAATTTCCTGAAAACACGCATTGTCTACTGGTGTTTGTGCTTCCTGTGAATCCACCAATGCCACGAAGGCAGCGGCCCGATCTGAGGACTGCCTGAAGCTGGCAGCAGCGTCCTGGAGCAGAGACTAAGTGCACGGTTCTGGAGAAAAGCTTGCCTACTCTGGGCGTGGGGGCTGGGGAGGTGAACGTGTGTCTGCTCTTGAGGAGGTCTGAACGTAGAATGGGAGGGAGGAAGAGAGAGAGGAGAACGAGAGAGAAACAATTACAATTCCTTTCTAGAACAGGAGTTGGCAAACTAAGGTCCATGAGCCAGATCAGGCCACTGCCTGCCCACTTTTGTATGATCTGTGAGCTAAAACTGGGTTTACATTTTTAAGTGGTTGAAAAAAAAATCAAAAGAAGAATAATATTTTGTGACAGGGAAAAATTATATGAAGTTCAGATTTCAGTGTTTATAAATAAAGTTTTATTGGCACACAGACCCACTCTCATTTACGTATCCTCTATGGAGGCCTTTGTGTTTCAGCAGTAGAAGTGAGCAGCAAAGACAGAGATCACACAGTGTGCAAAGCCTAAAACATTTGTGCAGAAAGAGTTTGCTGACCCTGCTCTGGAGAGACCTATTTTGTTCCAATAGAAGAGTGGGTATGAAGAAGTAGGCCCAAAGGGAGGAGCTTTTAATGCAATATGACATTTGATCTGGGTCTTCAGGATGAGTAGGATTCTAATAGGAAGAGATGAGGTGAGGAGCTATAGACTTAGGGACTTGTGGCCCCATTTTACAGATGAAGACCAAGAGGCTGAAGGGTGGAGCTAGAATTTTAAGCCAAGTCTGACTGATTCCATAGCTCAGCTCTTTCCAACTTTCCCTTCCAGCCTTTAGAAAGTTTAAAATAACTGGGTATAAACTGTAAAGAGGCCTGAATGCCTTCTAATGAGCCCAACTCAATTCTGTACCTAGTGGGCTGCCATCTAAAGCTTGTGAGTTGGAAAGTCGTATGACGCAAGTCATGATACGGAATGATTACCAGCAGTTGCATAAAAGGTTGGTTGGAAAGAGGAGAGAACTGATGTCAAGACAAACAGCTAGGAGACTAAGCCTGGAGTTTGGATCAGAGCTAAGGAGGGCTTGATCAGGGGTGGAGGCAGAGGGTAGGTGGAAGACATTGAGGAGAGGTGGAAGAGAGGTGGCTTCCTTGCTTTGAGTCTGAAGAGATGGAGGCACTGGAGGATGAGGCCAGTTATCGAAGATGATGTGTTCCACTTTGGTCTATGCTGTTTGCAGTGATGACAAGATGTCCAGGGGAGAGGTCTAGCTAACTGAGTCCAGCCCCAAACTAGGCTGCTTTGACCATAAACAGCAGTGGGCTAGAGTGGCAGGAAGAGATCTCAGAAAGCAGTAAGGGGAAAAGTGTGCATGTGTGGACAGAAGAGGGAACAGGAGCTAGGACAGGAAAAAACTCAGTGTAAGATGCAGAACAAGAGAGACAAACATAAAACACAGCCCTTGCCACTGGTAAGTGGGCCAGATGGGTGGTGGTGAGGTTGGGGGTACATGCTCCTTTTAAAGGAGGCAGCCAATTTTTAGTTTCAGGGGCTATACATACAGCATTGCCAGATATCGCTTTTCAAGAGAAAGTGGAATACTGGAATTTTTTTTGCAATCTTTTGATTTTTAAATCTTGGCAAGATCAGTTAAAAAAAAACCACTGGAGCAGTCAACTGTACATATCCAAGGGCTGGATCCAACCTGCAGGCCACTAGTTTGCAGTCTCTTGCCTAAGAAGGCCCATACAACTGGAAACCTTCTTGGGGTCCTCTCCCTAGTCCCTCCTGAATCACTTCCTTGAAGCTTTTGAGCCCGGGTCCCAAGCCCCTCCTCTGGGGCCTCTCTGGTGCGTCTCTAACAGCACTGCTTGGGCCAGTGACTGCGTGTGCCTGAGAGTCCCATTGGGTGGGTGTCCCATGTTCAAGTCACAGTAAACAAAGGTGAGAAGAAACAGAAATTCCACAACCATGAAGACCAACCCACAAAAGATAATTAAAGAACGACTTTGTGACAATGATAGAATAAAAGGGAAAATCCTCTGGGGACTCTGCTGGCCACTGGGGAGAACTCAGACACTACCCAGAGGCAGAGATGTCTGCTTGTGCTGGTAAAGGAGATCTCAGGGAGCAGTCCCCAGAGGTCCTTGAAGGTCAGCACCAGGGTCACCGTCTGGTTCTTGCTGAGCAGCAAGCCAGGTTTGGGAATGAGTGAAGGTGGACTTTCCCCTGGAAGCCTGCATTACTTCTGTCCACAGGGGCCCTGCATCTGGGAGAAAGAGTTCTGCCCAAGGACATGCCTTTGGCAAGTGTTCCTTCTACCATGAGCCTCTTGGTGGTCAGCTTGATCTTGGAAAAGGCCACATCATTATAAGGAACTCATCAAATACATTTTTTTTCCTTTTCAGAAGAATGTGGTTGAACGCAATTCAGCACACCTTCAGGGAGTGCCTAGCACATTCTCAGCCTTGTGCTAAGCTGCTGGACACACAAGGTGAGGAGAAGGTACAGCTCCTCTTTCTCCTCAAAGGGCAGCAGAGACATTTGGGCAGAGACATGCCTATTCCAGTCAGTCCCCAGGGGCTTGAGGAAGGTGAGACTAGCCTGGACTGGGGAGATGAGAAGGGTTTCCCATTGGAGGGAAAGAAAAGAAATTGGGGGAGGGGGTCTTCATGACAAACCCCAGCCTTCTGAAATCGACATTGCTGTTTGCCTTGTTGGATTTTGGACTTTCTTGGGATCTGTCACCCCTTCCTTCTCTCCTGTTTCTTCCTTTTGGAATGGGAATGTCTGTCCTTTCCTGACAGGTGCTGTATTTTAGACACATGTGACTTGTTTGATTTTGCAGGTTCACATGGAGGGGAATTTGCCTCAGGATGAATCAAGCATACCTTGAGTCTCACCTATACCTAATTTAGATGAAGTTTAGATGAGACGTTAGACTTTTAAGTTGATGCTGGAAAGAGCTGAGGCTTTCAGGGCTATTGGTATGCAATGAATGCATTTTGCATGTGAGAAGAACGTGAATTTGAGGAGATCAGGTGTGGAATCCTAAGGTCTGAATATGTGTCCCCCCAAACTTTGTGTGTTAAAATCCTAACCCCCAAAAGTGATAGTAGTAGTAGGTGTGGGCTTTGGAGGGTGATTATGTCATGAAGATGGAGCCTTCATGAATGCTCTTATAAAATAGATTCCACAGATTCCCCTGGCTCCTTCCACCATATGACGGCACAGCAAGAAGTCTGCGACCTGGAAGAGGGCCCTCACTTGACTGTGCTGGCAACTTGATCTTGGACTTTTAGCTTCCATAACTGTGAGAAGTAAATTTCTGTCATTTATAAGCTCCCTGGTCTGTAGTATTTTGTTATAGCAGCCTGAACAGACCAAGGCAGACATCACAGAGGACATCTGTATTACTCCTTCCCAAGGCTCTTCAAACATGTCCTGGCAGAGAGGGTTGAAGGTACGCCTTCTCCTGGTATTATTTAAATTGTCCTTTAAAAAAATAAATGTAGGACCAAGTCACTGGCTGCTAAGAGCAGCAGGGTATAAAACCACAAGAAACCTAAAAGACCCAGGAGAAATAATGGGATTGAGAATCAGATAGTCAAGTTTGAGCATCAGTGCAAAGAAATGCTGAAAGAGGTAGGAGGTAATAGAATGGAAATGAGCAAGATAACAGATCAGAAGAGAGAAACCAAGTTCAGAGAGGAGAGAGGGCGGTGGAGAGCTGAGAGAGAGTAATAAGTGCTTTCTGGAGACCCATGTGACCTCACCCAAGGGTAGGGCTGAAGCCCTAGGCGTAGTAAATTAGCTTAGACAGGTATTTTCATGAAGTTAGTCTGTATATATACCCATCACTGTAATGCTGAAGGTGAGGCTGGGGCGAGGAGAAGTTAACTCTCAAAATAGGACTCTGTCTTCACCACGATGCAAATCAGTTCTCTTTTTCTAATGCCACTCTCAGCCGTAAGTTTAGGCATCCTTCAAAATCATACCACAGTATTTCAACCCAGTTGGCTGGTAAATCTGATCCTGGAGTTAATCCCAGCCAGTAGTGTATTTATTCTGCTTTAGGCGAGATGATTGTGTCCAAATTTTCCCAACTCTGTGTTCAGTGATGTCACCTTGGTAGCATGGAATTGGCCATGGTGGCAGTATTTATCTACAGAAATAGGTAAATGCTACAAACGAACCCCGCTCGAAAAAGCTGCTGATGAACATTTGCCAGCACACCACGCAGTGGGTGTCAGAGGGCACCGTGGGCTCTCCGGCTAGACAATGTTTCTGACAGTGACCAAGTTGTTGTTTGTACCAAAGCCTCTCAGTATGTAAGAAGTTGTTCTGATGGTCCTGTCTTGCCCAGTTCAATGAGAGGTGGAGTTGGTAGGAAAACTGAGGAGCCACCAGAAGGAATTTAAGTCAGAGGAAGGAGTTATTTTTAATAGTATGACTCATCCAGGGAAAGTAATTAAGTCCAACTTTCTCTTTTATTTTCTTATTTCCCCCACTCTGATCTGAGCAACTAATCCTGCAACCAGACTCCACTTACATCTGGTACTAAAATTTGGCAAGAAGAGTTTGAAGATAGAGAATGTTAAATAATTTACATTAAGACTAAAAAGCAAGTAGACATCTCACAATATCTTGGGCTAAATGAAAACATAGTAGATACTGGATGCTCCGTCCGTATCTCCTCTTCAAGGCCAACACATCCAACCTCCAAAATGGGTGCCATTGGACTTCAGAGAAAGCAGGGAGCCCCAAACGGTGGTGATGGAGCAGCTTCTTGGGAGAGGTGCCTCTTGAGCAAGGCTCACAAAGATGTATAGGATTTGTACAGGCACTAGGAGAAAGGCTTTTCAGAGAAGATGCTGGGTATGGTCATCAACTGAAATGTACCTCTGCTATTTTTCTCAATCTATTTTCATCTTCTTTTCTGCTCACAGCTTTGACTTTCTTTTGGGGTCTCCCCTCTCAGTCCATATGATTCAAATTGGGTGGCCACACTCTCTCAGCTTTAAGCATGAGCTTATGACTCAGGTCTGGTCAGTCGGCTTTTTTTCTTCCTCTTGACCACTGTGATGGACATGTGACAAAGTTGGTCTCATGGCAGTCAATTCCAGGACTTTTATTAGAGTTGATGGAAAAGAGAAGCCCTAACTTGTCTCAGTTGCTAGGCTATATAGGAGTAATCTATGAGCTTCTGTAGGCTAAAGAGAGAGAAAGGCAGAGTGTAATAGGTTTCTCCAGAGAAACAGAACCAATAAGATAGATAGATACATAGATAAGAGGAGATTTATTAAAGGAACTGGCTCACGTGGTTCTGGAGGCTGAGAAATTCCACAATCTGCCATCTGCAAGTTGGAGAACCGAGAAAGCTGGTGGTGTAATTCAATCCAAGTCCAAAATCCTGAGAATTGGGCGGCCAATGGTCTAAGTCCTGATCTGAGTCTGATAGCCTGAGAACCAGGAGCACCGAAGTCTGAAGGCAGGAGAAATGGGTGTCTCAGTTCCATCAGAGAGAGTGAATTCACCCTTCCTCTATCTATTGGTTCTATTTGGGCTCTCAACAGTTTGGGTGATGTCCACCCATATCGAGAAGGGCCATCTTGTTTTACCCAGGTCACTAATTCAAATGCTAATATCTTCTGGAAACACCCTCACAGAGACACCCAGAAATAACATTTTACCAGCTACCTGGGCATCCGTTGGCCTAGTTAACTTGACACATAAAATTAACCATCACACAGAGCTTAGATTAGGGTAGTAGTTACAGAGAGGGAGGGAGAGAGGGAAAGAGAGGAAGATGGAGAGAGAGAGAAAGTATTTCACTTTGATGATACTGTTTGATTCCTGCCTAGTATTTAT
This sequence comes from Equus przewalskii, assembly GCF_037783145.1. Lineage (NCBI taxonomy): Eukaryota > Metazoa > Chordata > Mammalia > Perissodactyla > Equidae > Equus > Equus przewalskii. The sequence continues at coordinate 2,179,392 of NC_091833.1, read as the reverse complement.
AATTGTGTGAACCCTATCCAAAAATTCTTTTTGTCTTAAGCCAATTTGAATTAGATTATTTATCACTTGCAACAAAATGACACCTAACTAACAAATGTAGTCATTAATCTGGTGCTTCAACTCTAGTCATCGGACTCTGATGTTCAGCAGTCCGATTCGGAGAAGGGACATGTGCCAGCAAACTCCGTGGTGCGGAGAGTTCCCTAGAGAATGTGACCCTACACTTCAGCTGGGAGGAGTGTATAAGGACAGCTTTCTAAGTCCTCCTATTTGTAAAAGTTCAGGCATATTTGTTCACTTATTACCTAAATTTTAGGGTGTTCTTGGGTTTTTTCCATGATTGGCCCTCTCCATCAGTTCCGCAGAACTTATACCTTTCTAGATGAATTGCTTTTAGAACAAGCTCCTCTTCAGTGAATACCAGATCCCAAGTAGCTTAAATGGCTTCATTCCTGATGTGAATTTGAAAATGGCTTATTCAAAAATTATTCTCCATCTGCAGACTGTCTTAAAATCATGAGAAAAACCACATTGGTTGGGTTCTGTCTGTGATGTGGGCATTAAGGGACTTGGGGGCAGAGTAATTCTGCTCCACCCCAGCCATTCCCCGCTCAGGATTTCAAAGAGTTGGATCATTTCTTTCTCAGCCTTTATATTTCTAGAACAAAGTGCCCATTTTGATCTATCCTTGGATGGCATTCCCGCCCGCCCCCACCTCCTTGATCGTTTTCAATGTCCTCCTCCTCACTTCCTCCAGCTTCTTTATGTCTTATAAAGATATGCCCAGAACTGCATGCAATATTTCTGGAGATCAGAGAATCAGGCTTTTATCTATACCCATTGATGTTAAAAAATTTGATCATGATAAAATGAATCATTCTGGGGAATTTGTATTGGAATCTAAGCCCAAAGTCATTCATTCCTTCCTTCACTCACTCACTGAGTTACTCAATAAGAAATTAGGGAGATCTTACTGTTCGCCCAGGCTTGTGGTTGGCCTTTTGGGATACCAAACAGATTGAGAAATTATTCTCTTTCCTCCAAGAGTGTGTAATAGAGCCGATAATGCAAGACCAATGTATAAGGGGCCACCAACAATAACGTCTTCCACTAGAATTTTACATGAAACACTGAAGCGCTTTTTCACTTATTATCTCACCTGATTCTCACACCAATTGCATTTTCATAAGACAGGCCAAGAGTCAGGGAAGTGTGGATACTCAGGATTCACTTGCAAATCATCTGTCCCCAAGTTCCTAAGCATCTTCCCAGGGCAACAACTCCCCTTACCGATCACCCAAGAAAGGTCTTAACGTTGAAGTTGTGAGACACAACAGTAAAGATCCTGACTCTGAAGTGAGTTATGGCCTGAGATAAATGTGAGAATAAAAAGCTTCCAAACTACCAGCACCTGAGGAGGGTAGACTTATGATATACAGTCATGCACCACGTAGCGACGCTTCAGTCAGTAATGGACCGCATATGTGATGGTGATCCCGCAAGACTAGTAGCATATAGTCTAGATATGTAGTAGGCTATACCATCTAGGTTTGTTTAAGTGCACTCCATGATGTTCACACAATGACGAAATTGCCTGTTGATGCATTTCTTAGAAGGTATCCCCGTCATTAAGTCATGCATGGCTGTAGAACTCTGCCAGCTTAGGATGTTTCTGGAATCTTATTATTTTTTTTTTTAAAGATTTTATTTTTTCCTTTTTCTCCCCAAAGCCCCCCAGTACATAGTTGTGTATTCTTCGTTGTGGGTTCTTCTAGTTGTGGCATGCGGGACGCTGCCTCAGCGTGGTCTGATGAGCAGTGCCATGTCCGCGCCCAGGACTCGAACCAACGAAACACTGGGCCGCCTGCAGCGGAGCGCGCCAACTTAACCACTCGGCCACAGGGCCAGCCCCTCTGGAATCTTATTAATGGATCTGGAATGGGCTGAGCTTACCTTCCATATTAACTCCATTCTAGGAGACCACTATTTCTATTGCATTGCCTGCCATCAGTCATTTTCTCTTTATCCAAATACAAAATCTTGATTTTCGTTGACAAATCTCCCCGTCCCAATCTCAGTTCAGGTTTGAATGACTCTAGCCTCAGGGCCCAGGAGTGGGCACATGGCCTGGCCCTGGCCACTCAAACCACTCTTATCTCCGTGCTTCTGGAATTGGTCCAGAGATGGGGATCCAGTTATGGACCAATCTGCGACAATAAGGGTCAGCCCTCTGATTTCAGGAAAAGTTGGAAAAGGCAGGTTCTCTTTCTTCCAGGAATCTAAGTAGGTGGGAGGTAAGCATGAGGCTGCTGGTGGTCATCTAGTCACCCAATGAGAAGACGCAGTCTGAGAACAGTCCCACGGAGGAAAGCAGAGTGGAGAGGTGAGCTAGAGGGCAGATGAAACACACAGAGCTCTCCTTGACAGCCCTCGACTTTCAGTCATATGAGCCCATGACAAACCTTTATGAATAACAGAACTTGACTTGTATTTCTGTAATTTGCAGTCAAAAAGAGTCCTGCCTAATGTTCCTATCCACATACAAATTACTTCCTGGTGGCATGAGCTTCTTTCTCCCCTGCTCTCTCTATCCCCTAGCCTTGTCTTCCTTCAACCATGACCCATGTGCTATAGCACATCTCTTTTTCAGATTCACTAGACTGAGAGCTCCGTGAGGATTAGTATCTCACCTGTTTTATGCACCGCATAGTATCAGTGGAGTTGAGTGGTAGAGTAAACTCCACATCGATACAGGGGATGATGTCACATTTCCTCAGTGCTGGCTGAAATGACTGCAAAAACCCATTCTCAGGTTTCCATAATCTAATATGGTTATTGCTAGTAATTTATTCCTAAAAATAGTCAAATTAATCAAAGTACTAAAGTTTGTGAATTATTTATCCTTTTATAACCTATGCTAGATTCAAGGTTATTCGGATAATATCATTGTCACTAAAATTCCAAGATGCCTTCTTAAATGGGAAGAAAACAGTGTGTGGTGCATTACAAATAACCGAATAACTCATTACCTTTTAAACAATGCAACGGCCTTTACTGAGTGTCCATGAATGAGTTACATTTTATATTTGTTGAAATTACTGATTATTTCAGTGATTTGGAGGGGATTTCATCAAATATGGTTCTGCAAACTGGAGAATGTTTAATGTTAATTTTAAATGTTAATGTTAAATTTTTAAAAATTTGCCAACAGTAAGTTAATTGTTTTTTTTGTGACTAGTTCCAGGAGTTTTAATACCTGTGCAGATTTGAGTAACTACCGCCACCATCGTGACACAGAGCAGTACCAACCAGCCAAAAAGTCCCCTTGTGCCACCTTTTTGGAGTCACAGCCTCTCTGGCTCCAAGTCCCTGGATCCCACTGGGCCGTTCTCTGTCCCCGTAACTTTCCTTTCACAGAATATCATATAAATGGAGTCACACAGCAGTAGCCTCTGAGACTGGTTTCTCCACCCAGCATAATGCCTCTGAGATTCTTCCGTGTCACTGTGGACATCAATAGTCATTCCTTCTGTTGTTGAGTAGTAATCCATTGTATGCATGGACCACAATTTGTTTCTCTATTCACCTGTTAATGGACGTTTGGGTTGTTTCTAGTTTTTAGATTTTATAAATTAACCCGCTATAAAGATTTATGTGAAAGTCCTTTTGGTACACACGTTTTCATTTCTTTCAGGTAAATATACAGGAGTGAAATGTCTGGATCAGAGTAAACATATGTTTAGTTTCGCAAGAAACGGCCTGTTTTCCAGAGTGGCTGCCCCTGGACCACGTGCGTTCCCCCCAGCAATGTGCGAGAGGTCCAGCTGCCCTGCACTGAAATCACCACTCGGTGGACAGTCAGCTTGCTTAAGGAGGTTGAGTATCTTTTCATACGCATTTTTGTCATCTATATGTCTTCTCGGTCAAAGTATTTCTTCCAATCTCGCCCATTTTTACTGCGTTATTTTCTTATTTTTAAGTTCTAAGAGTTCTTTATGTATTCCGGGTGTAACTCCTTTGTTGAATATGTGACTTGCGAACACTTTCTCTCAATCTGTAGCTTGTTTGTATTCTTTCAACAGCATCTTTTGCAAAGCAGTAGTTTTTGATTTTGATGAAGTCCAATTTATCAATATTTTCTTCTAAGAATCATATATTTGGTGTCATATCTGAGGACAATTTGCCTAAGGGAAGATCATAAAGATTTTCCCCATATTTCTAGAAGTTTTATAGTTTTAGATTTAGATATATGAGTTAATTTTGTATAAGGTGTGAGATAGGGGTCAACGTTTGTTTTTTTTTTTTTTTTGGCATAGATATGTCCAATTGTTCTACCATTATTTGTTAACAATCTCTAAACAGACTGAGAAAGAAGATAAAGAAAAGACACAAATTACCAGTAATGGCTTAAACAGATATTTATATACATAAATTTGATATCTTAGAAGAAATAGACCAACTCCTTTAAAAGCACAAACCAGCAATACGTACCCAAGAAGAAACAGATACTCTTATACCGTCAAATGTATTTTAAAGAACTTAAGATGAGAAAAATAACCTATTAAATTTACCCAGATATTTACCATTTTTGTTGTTCTTCCTTCATTCCCAAAGTTCTGAGTTTTCTTCTGTTATCATTTTTTTTATACTCTCAGAACTTTTCTTGCATAGTTTTAATGCAGTTTTGTTGGCTGTGAATTGTCTTTGTTTTCCTATATCTAAGAATATTTTCATTTCAATTTCATTCCTGAAAGATTTTTGTTGTATATAGATTTTTGGATTGATGGGATGTTATTTGTTTGTTTGATTTTACTTTCATACTTTAAAAATATCCCATTAGCAAGAATATGGAGAAATTGGAACTCACACATTGCTCATGGGGATGCAAAATGGTACATCCACTCTGGAAAATAGTTTGGCAGTTTCTTAAAAAGTAAACTTACCATACAACTAAGTAATTCCAGTCATAGGAATCTATCCAGAAGAAATGAAAACATATGCCCACACATTATTCATAATAGTCAAAACTGGAAAAAACATAAATGTCCAACAATTGGGGAATTCATAAACAAAATGCAGTGTGTGCATATGATGAAATTCTATTCAGCAGTGAAGAAGAGTGAGCCTCTGATCCCTGATACATGCATGATGTTCAAAGCACAAATGAGAGACACCAGACGCAAAATACCACATATGGTGTGATTCCATCTGTAAGGAATGTCCAGAAAAGGTAAACCCATAGAGATATAAAGCAGACCACTGGTTGCATGAGGCTGGGAATGGGAGCAGGTATTGACTGCAAACTCGCTTGAGGGGATTCTGGGGAGTGATAGAAATGCTCTAAAACTGGATCATGGTGACAATCACACAACACTGTAAATTTACCAAACATCATTGAATTATTCACTTACAACACATGAATTTTATGGTATATAAATTATACCCAATAAAACTATTTTTCAAAAATGTCCCATTCCTTTAAAGCTTCCATAATTCATGAAAAGAAATCAGGAATAATTTGAATTGCTTCCTTTTCTTCTGCTTTGAAGACTTTTTTCATTGTCTGGTTTTCATAGATTTGATTATGGTGTGTCTCTGTGTGGATTTCTTTGAGTTTTTGCAATTTTGGTTTCAGTGAGATTTTTTTTTTTTAAAGATTTTATTTTTTCCTTTTTCTCCCCAAAGCCCCCCGGTACATAGTTGTGTATTCTTCGTTGTGGGTTCTTCTAGTTGTGGCATGTGGGACGCTGCCTCAGCGTGGTCTGATGAGCAGTGCCATGTCCGCGCCCAGGATTCGAACTAACGAAACACTGGGCCGCCTGCAGCGGAGTGCGCGAACTTAACCACTCGGCCACGGGGCCAGCCCCTTCACTGAGATTTTTTTGAATACACAAGTTGTCTTTCACCAGATTGGGAAAATTTGTAGACATTATTTCTTCAAATATTTTTTTCTGCACCACACTCTTCTCCTTTCCATATGATACTCTGACAACACAAATGTTAAAACTTTCGGTCTTGTCCCAAAGTCTCCTGAGGTTCTGTTCCTCTATTCCTTCATTTTTTCTTCTATTGTTCAGATTGTATACTTATACTAATCTATCTTCAAGTTTACTGACTCTTTTATCTGTAGTCTACGTTCTGCCATTGAGTCCAGCAACTGAAAATCTTACTTTGGTTATTGTAGCTTTTACAGTAGTGCACCCACATAATGATGTTTCAATGACGGACTGCATATACTATGGTGATCCCATTGGATGTACCTTATAGCCTAGGTGTGCAGTAGGCTATACCATCTAGGTTTGCGTAGGTACACTCTATGATGTTTACACAACAGCAAAATTGCCTAATGACACATTTCTCAGAATGTATCCCTGCTATTAACAACACATGATTGTATTTCTAATATTCTCATTTGATGATTTGTTATGGCTTCTATTTATCTGCCAAAACTTTCTATATTTCAAGAGTGGTTGCCCTTACTTCTTGGAGCATGATTATAAATGCTGCTTTAAAGTCTTTGTCTGATAATTTCAAAATCTTGGTTATCTTGGTTGGTGTCTGTTGATTGTCTTTTCCTTGGCAAATTGTTGAGATATTTTTCATAGGCCAAATAATTTTGATTGTATCCTAGACATTTTGAATATTTGGTTACATGACTTTGGTTCTGGTTTTAATGCTATAAAGAATTTGTTTGTTTGTTTTACCAAAGCAATCAATTCAGTTACATTCAGGCCATACCAACTTTTAATGGGCTTTGGCTCCCATGTCAGTTCGGTCTTAAAGTTTTTGCAATGCTGTTCAGATTTGTTCCACCTGTGTGCCCCTCTGGACAATGACGAACGCTGTGGTTCACTTCTGAAAGCCTCAAGGATGCTGTTCAGGATTAGGCCCATGGTGCACAGCTCATACATGACAGTGCGAGATCTCTTTCTCAGACTGCTGCTTCTCTTCGATCTCTGACACTCTGGCTCCCAGGATCTCCCCTTCTTGGTCCTCTGGCTAGAAAGCTAGAGTTTTAGTCTCCCTGCTCTGCTGCACAGTTCCCACAGCTAGATCTTCCTGTGTGGTTAAGTGACAGCAAGATAGAGACAAAAAGCAACAGGAATTTCCTCTACTTTTTCAAATAGCAAATGTTCTGATCAGAGAGAAATCTTCCCCTTCCTCAGAGTGTCAGGTAGCTGCTGGCAACCACTACCATTTCTGCCCCGCCCCAGCTGCCATCTACCATCGAGGGGTTAAGCTTTGGGACTGGGGATTGCCTGGGGGCTGGAATAAAAGAAAAAGGAAAACACAACACAAAATTTAGAAGATTTTTCTTACTCGCTCTGTTCCAGAGGTGCCCTCCTTCTCATTCCTTGGACCAGAAATAGATGACTCACCCTGAAGCTCTTTCTGTCCACACCTGGGGTGAGGGTATAGGGTTTGCGCTGAGTTTGAGTTCAGGCCTGCAGAATCAGGATGAAAAAAAGAATCCCGGGAAACTTTCCATTGGAAAACATATCCAAGTTCTTTTTTCCTTCTCCAACCCGCCTGCTATCATTAACTTTTCAGAGCCGTTAGACAGCTACTCCATGCGTTTTACCCAGGGTATCAGTTGCATTCAATGGGTAATACAGAGTGGGCTCTGCTTTGTCCCTCTTAGCCCAAATCAGAACCTCTCTGCCTCAGTTTCTTGTCTGTCTTAATTAAACACTAACATCTTCAAATAAATGGCCTTGTGTCAAACTTTTTCTGTAGCTCCAATTCCTAAACTATGTGCTGCAAATGAGGATATGAACTTTACATGCGCTACCTAAGTTAATCCTGACAGCATCACTAAGATGTAGGTACCCTAACTCTCATTTTACCGATTCACTTGAAGTAGCACAGTTAATAACAAATGCACCAGGATTCTAACTCATGTCTGTAGACACTTTCACTTGTGTCAGGGATGTAAACCTTATAATAATGTTCAACATAAGCATTATTTATTAGTTCCTTACTGTGAAGAAAGAGATAGGCTCAGAGAAGCAATGTGACAAGTCAGGATTCAAACTAAGAATTGAAAGCTAAGCTCCATATTAACTACTTCATGGAAAATTTATGTGACCAGATATGTAAAAAGGACTCAGCAAATATTTATTGCAAACCAGGGACTTTCTAAAGGAAAAATGTGCCTCAACATAAAGGAATTATTTCATCATAATTGGAACACTCAACTGATGTCTTAGATCGCCATGGCATCGCTTATTAACTCACCCTGCGTGTTCGTCCGTCTCTCTACAAGTGACTATGTCCCTTCTCCTTGTTTCTTTACTATGAGATCCCAGTTTTTTAATTTCTTAAGTGTTTTCAGTGGGAGTAGTTGAATTGCAATCTGGCTGTTGTCCTATGTTTTCCACGTATCCCACACCAGAGCTCAGTCAAAGACCCTGGAGGTTTCTTCTCTGCACCGTAGTCTCCTGCTCCCCTAAGCACAGATAGCACTTCTGTAAACCTGGAGCCGTGTAGTTGCTCTTATCTGAATGGAGGAGATGATTACATCTGGAATTTACGCGAGACTCCATTCAATGAGGCTGATTCACTCCCTAGCTGGGAACCCATTCACCATGGCCTTTCAGTCCTTCAGGTGGAACAGAGATGTTACTATAAGGATAGTTTATGAAATGAGAGTAAACATAGTGACCTTGCATCAGAGAGCTTTCTATAGCAGAGAAGATTATAATAAAGACAAAAAGTGCGTTGTGACCCCATCTTGCTGTATTTCCATAACAACGCAGCTTTGTGGTTCCAGTGGGCCAAGGAAGCACACAAGAGATTTACAGACGTTTTATTTACATGCAAATTTTTCAGTGTCAAAGAAGGGGGAAGGGCTTCTTTCAGGTGTATTTTCCTGGGTAATTGATGGAAGATAAATTTACCAAACAGACCAGCCTTCAGAAATCTTTTTACTAGTTGATTCTCAAGCTCTCTTACTAGTGATTTTTAAAATGTATATATTTAAAGGAGGGAAAAAGAGAGAGAGAGAGAGAGATTTGTACTATCAAAACAAATGTCCTTCACTGAAATTGAACTCTTTGGAAGAGTTCCTTGGTGTCTCAGAAATGTTCTGCCCTCTCCTCTAGGCTGTTCCTTTTATCTCTTTCCTTTGGAGGTTTTAATTTAGTGAACTCAGAGGATATTCAGATGTGCAAATCCAATTTAGGACCTGCCCTGAAGAGACCGCCTCACACACACACACCACTACTGCTGCCAATCGCCAGAGAAATACACGGAATTTTGTAAAGCAAGTTTGGAAATAATCCCAGCCCAAAGGCTAGAAGTGAGCTGGATTTTCATCCTATGGTTAGACGGTATGGTCAGAAAGCCTTTCCTTATAGCTTGCGGTTGTAGATTCCAGTGAATTCTAGGGTAGGAAATAGGGTCTACACCCACTGTCCATCAAGAGCCGACCCCACATTTCCCTGCGACCTCTAACTGGCAGCATTAGGGCCACCTGGGGCCTTTGAAGTTGATGTCCTGGAGGTTGCTCACCTTGTACATGGCTGAGAATTCTTTCAGTTACAAAGGAAATTTTTAGAAAGAGAAAAAAAAATGTTCCAGCAACAATTACAAAAACAAGGACTTTATCCCACTGAGTTTTATAGATCCTAGTTGCAGGTGGGGAGCTCGCAGATGGTAGAAACTTTGGGGGGAAGAGCCTGCCTGGTGCCAGAGAACCACACGGTCATTAAAAAGAAGATTCACATCCAGCCAGGCATCTGAGGCTCTAGGAACTGAAGTCAAGATAGGAGTCGGTTCAGTTGCTGACGTCTTGTAGTGCAAGGCCCCAGAGAGGGGACAGAATGGCAGTGGGCCCGAACAGTGTGATGAGGACTTCATCAACTGTTCATATTTTCACTTCTAATGTGTAATTTTCCTCTGGCAGCAATTTGCTTAACACGCACTTTTACCAGAGATTTGGGGCAGTCCTGTACATAAACATAAAATAAAACATTTTTTAAAGAAGAAGATGGAAAGCGAATGAAATGTGGAGCATTGCTCTCCCTTCGCTCCCAGTTCGTTTGTTTTCGATCACATCACTGCTGGGTTCCTTTGCATGGGATTAGACCAACTGTTACGAAAAAAAAAATGGTTTGGTGGTTTATGGAAATTGTAAAATAACCAACATTCTCATTTTTTCAAATAATATATTTTTTCCTAATAATATTTAATTATTTATCAAACATTTGTGTGTTGTCCTATCTCCTATGAATAAAGCACTCTCCTAGCATTTGGGGGTGTCATATAAAGATAAATGAAATATGATTTTTGTCCTCAAAGCAATTAGCATGTGTTAGGATGAAAGCAAAATGAAAATGAATAAGCAAAACAAAACGTAGAATGTAATAAATGCCGGAAGACGTTTCCGTAAGCGACATGTTTGTTTAACTAACCCAGTTTTTAAGTACAATGTCTGGCAGGGAATAGAGCCTCGTTTGCTCAATGAGTGAATTAATAAGTAAATGAGGTAAGGATTATACGGGATCCTATGGGACTTAAGAGGAAGTAGGGAGCATCTCTCTGGAGCAGAGGTCAGGGAGCAGAACATGGAGGAGTTGCCATTTGAGCCTTGATTGTGGAGATTTGAGCATTTGGAGATGAAGGGAAGGGCTTTCCAGGACAAGAGAACAATGTGAGCACATGCCCAGCAGTGGGATAATGAGAGATGTGCTTGGCAATGTGTAAGCTATCCAGTTCCGCTGAGCAACCACCACAATATACACCGAAATACATTGGAACAAAAATAAAACGAAACAAGCCAGGCACTTGCTGCCCTGGTGGGATTAGCAAAATGTGGGACGCAGCCCCACCGGGTGGCTTATCGTGTGGAGCAGGCCAAGTCCTGGAAACATCAAAGTCAGCCAAAATGATATTAAAAGGTGGACAAGTGATCTAAATTCTCTGGACCTCGGTTTCTTCATCCATCAAATGGTGTTTCTAATACCTATATTGCAAGGTTGCTTTGAGGATTATGTGAAGTTAGGTCTATAAATTAGCTGGCATGTAATAAACACTCGATACATGTTTATTATTTTTGTTAAAAATAATAACAGTAATAATAGCAGATGTTATTTAGCGAGGTATGACTAAACATCACAATATGAGTACCATTCATTTGAATTCTACTGAGCTTATGTAATTATGGATAATAAGACATCTAAATAACTTGCCCATTAAATTCATTCTCCGTTTTGTGATTTACTTCATGCATTGATCTGCTCAGCTGCATCTGGTTAGAAATGTTAAACCCTGTCATCAACAGAGATTTAGTGCATTTCATGTAGGTGAACATAAAGCTAAATGTTTTCAAAAGAAGCAAGCTAAAGAAGAAAATAGGAAGGCAGCATGATGTGTTGGTGACGGGGCCAAATGTTTTGGAGCCGAATCTAAATTCAAATCCACGTTCGGTCATTTACTATCTCTATGATCTTGGGTGAGTCTCCTAATGTCTCTAAGCCTTGATTTCCTCCTCGTACAAAGGGGGATGATGATGATGATGGTGACAACGACGACAGCAATAACAACCACCACCAACCAAACAACAACAGTAATAATAATATCTCCTTCATCTACTCACTGTTTAAAGCACAGTGCCTGGGACATAGTGAGTATTACTATTTATTATTAATTTATTTCCCTTTACACATTCTTCTTAAGAGTTCCAACACCAGGCGACCAGGATTTATGGGAAGGGTGAGTTTCCATATGTGGTGATTGGAGGAGAGAATATTTGTTTTGCTGTTGGAAAAAGTGAACCCTGAACCTGGTTCTGCCACCAGCTCGTGGTGCGACCTTGATTGCTTGACCTCCATTTCTTCATTTGTCAAATGCAGAAGTTAGACTAGGTAAGTACCATCTTCAATGTGTGTCATTTTAGGATTCTGTGCACCTATTACATGAAATTTCCCACCAAACTGAATGTGAATGTACATTGCAAGAGACAATTTGAAAGGTCAACAAAACCAATGCACCATTTCATGTGTTTATTTTGTTCATTTAAATAATCAAAAACCCACACAAAATAGTAAAAAATGAAAAAGCCAAGCTTCTGCCTTCAGTGCAGGCTGCCACAGAGAAATCCATACTTCTCCCTTTAACTAAGGTCTGTGTTCTAGATAAAGACTGTGCTGTCCCAACACTGGGAAAATTTTAGCCTCTCCAGACTTTTGGCAACAAGAGTAGAGACCAATCAGATTGTTTACTGAGGTTTTGACTTAGTAAAGAGACTAGGTTTGTTGGATATACAGATAATTCTTCAAATAGCTGCTAGCTCTCAGGATTGAAAGATATCCCCAAACCACTGGAACAGTCCTGGACATTATTTATAGAGACAATTTGGAGACCAGTCTTTTTATAACGACCCCACGGAGTTGGGAGTGAGTGTTTTCAAGCTTCCCCAGGCCCTTGAGAATGCACAGCATCTGTTTTCCAGAAGCCAAATGGCAGAGGCGTATTCTGTCTGGTCTTTCTTGGTGCATTTTGGAGTGCAGCCTGGACTCTGCAGTATGCCACATACCTTAGCCGCTTCTCAAACAAAGATCTATGGGAAACGAGCTGTTCACAGGCAAAGGAAACCAGAGAGGCGCAGTTTCTAAACAGAACAGTGGGCAGCCCACAAAAACCTGTATCCTCTAGGCAGTGTCCTGGACAGCTCACACGAACTGCCCTCCCAGCAATCCGTGACTCCTAATGGTGGTCCAGGGCCCAGATTAAGGTGAGGCAAACAAGATTCCTAGGTTACACTCCAGCAATAAGTACCCCCTTCAATTTTGCGCCCTGGGTGCCTTGCTTGCTTCATCCTAGTTTTATCCCTGTGGCTGTCTACTGAGCTTCTGGTAAGTGCCTGTCACTGTGCTGCATGCTGGCAAAACTAATAAACAGTACTTTTCCTCCTGAGGCTTTGTTCCTTCGGGGAGCTGCAAGTCATTTTGACTGGAATCGTTCGCAGAGGTGGAAGTGTTTCAAGAAATAATTTTGGGAAGTGAGCAGGGAATGGAACATGGATGTATTTGTGGAGCTCACTCAGGAGGATAAAGCTTTGTGAAGCTGCATGACATTTAAAGCTCCCTAACTGTGGAGACATGTTTGTGTTGTAAGCCACTGTAAACACAGCGCCTAGCGAGAGAATAGGTAAGGGCTCAATATTTGGGTGCTATATGTGATAGTGAGCTACTGGATTTTAATGAGAGTAGTAGCTTTTTCCATTGTGCTTTTTATGAGTATCAGTGTGGCAGCATTATGGAGGATGGATTAGAGGGGAGAGGGAGTAAACACAGGAAGACCCGTGATAAGATGATCACAGTGGTTAAGGTGAAAGATGATAAAAACCAACATCAGACCCAAAACAGATATGAGCAACAGGGCAAGAGAAAAGAATATGGAATTAACAGAAGTTTAGTAGGAGATGCAGATTTTATGGAAAAGATGATTCACTTTGAGATAGCTTTGCGTTTGAGTGCGAAACATCAAAGTGAAGGTAATTAGGGGCAAATGTTCTGGAGGCAAGCCAGAAGTCTGGGTTGGTGAATACAGATTTGTTTCCAGAAACAGTTATGGGCTTCATGGAGTCATTTACTCCCTCTCATGAGAAAACTAGCAGGACTCGAGGTGTAGAGAGAGGCAAATAGAGAAGAATAGCAGAACAAGGATATCTAAATTCTAATGCTGCGTGTCAATTACATCTTGACGGACTTGTTTTCTCACTCTTACAATAAAGGTATTGATTCACCTTTTCTCTTTGTTCCTTCCAAATTTTATGGTCTCTGGCTATTCTAATTCAGGGTTTAAAAGGCTAATGTCTAAGGAAACAAAGTAAGTTTTTCTAAATTTGTGAAGCTGGCCTCATGAAGGCCATGATAATTTGGAGAGTATATGTTCAAACTTGTCTCCATATGGAATACGTACAGGTATATATAGAGAACAGACAGAGTGTATGTTCACTCCTTATCTCTAGATAACTGTTGCCACATGGAAATTTAGACATTAGAACATGCCTTCAAAGACAGACGAAGATGCCATGTTACATCCTCGTGACACAGTTCTTATTTCAGCTCTACATGACACACCCGTGTGAGCTCTTAGTCAGCTTGGGATGACATATGCCATCTTTGTGCCTCAAGATCTTTCTTAAAGTTGTGGGATGTTCTGGTTTGTGTGCAAGTGAAGTCCAAAAATGTGGGCAAATTAACACCCCAGGGGCCAACTCTCAACCAACGGGTGACGGGAGCTGGTGGATAAATGCTCCAGCCTCTCATCTTTCTGGCAGATAATTCTAAGAGGCATTCTGTATGCTTTCCAGAGGCTAGAGTGGAATTGAACCCTCATTGTCTTTAGCAGAAATCTTGATAATTCACCCTTATATTGTAAAATGTAGAAAGTTTCTCTGACAGTTTGAAAGCATCTCTTATCTCCTATGGTTGGAGATGGAATGTGCAGCTTCAATGGATCTACACTACAGTCACGACCATGTTAGGGCAGGAGAGGGACCCTGAGACAGGACCCGGGACATTTCAGTAGACGTGTCTGTAAAACTTGAACTCCTAGATTTCCCTAAACTCTCTTGGGCAATAAACACAGAGACTTTTCTCTTATTAGAGGAGAATAGCCTTCTATCTCCAGGAGACTTTCCTGAGGCGGATGTTTCTCAGAATAACGCTGTTTTCCAAAGATCCACTCCTGCTTCCATACCAGTAACTAGACCAATAGCAAGTCTCACTATAGGTAAGCTGAAATAAAATCCCTTTCCAAAGAAGAAAAAGCAGATTAAAAGAGTTGGGGCCCTGGCTAATATGTGCTAGCAGAAACCTGGGAGATGTGTGGGAGAGAAGATTTTGATGGAGTTGGACCAGGTGGAACATAGTGCAAAATTCTGTCAGGGTAAATTTAATGCTATGGGAACACTCTCCTGTGACTTAGGACTTAGCATTCTTGTAAGGACACCTGGAGCTGGTTCTGTTAAGCTTTTGGAATGATTCCTTAAAGGTTGGGCATGATGATGGATGGACTACAATAAATGAGTTGGGTATAGCAAAGTATTGTGAAATGAGTAATAAAGCCGAGAGAAGTAAAAACGTTGGAATGGAGCACCACTGAGTACTCTCTACCTGACTGTTTCCCTGTGAGGCCTCAGAGCTCATGCCTTTCACTGGACAATTAGGAATACACTGCTGAGGGTCCACCAGCATGACTGAAAAGCTCAATGACTGTTGACTGCTATAGGACAGGATTAACTGTAGGAGACACTGCCATGAAACTGGGCTCCAGAATTTCAGAAGCCAGCTGGCACCACTTTATGTCACAGGAAGGATGGTCATAATAACCACAGTTGGCAGCAAAGCTAGGATGACAACCAGAGTTCTCTGACTCACAGAGATCTATCAGAATGGTTACTAGATGATGACACTCTTAGGGGTGAGATTGTTGGGAAGCTGACTAGGGTGTTGCTTGACTTGTATAACGGGAAATAATTGAGAATTGATAAGCAGAGGCTGACATCAGCCACAGCAATGGAAGATTGCAATTTATCACTCAGTTTCTAGACATGAATCAGTTTTCAGATTCAAGGCCTGTGATTGAAAAGAGACCGATTCCTCTTGAAGAAAGTCTCTAAAATGCCACAACAGTGACATTTTATTTGTTTAGTCAATAAATATTCTCTGAATCCTTCCCTAAAGGACTGGAAGCAATTTACGAGAGTAAGTGTAAACAGAGAAAAGAGGAATACTCAGAATTTATCAGAGCTATTGCATACAGAATCAGAGATCACAGTGACACTGGGGGAACCGAAACACCGTCATGGCCCCTTGGTTAGAGTCAAGGCTTAGGAGGACAGAAAACAAATGAAATCCTGATCCAAGTCCATCTTACAGTGTATCCAATGGGTCATGGATCTACCCAGTCCTGGAGTGTATAGGTAGGATGGATATGTAATTAGGATGTTGGTATAACTCTCACAACAGTCCTTGATGTGTGGAATAAGAACCATTAAAGCAGGAAAAGCCAAGTGTAAACCTGTAAAACATTCCATATTCCAGATAAGCTCTATATCAGAAGAAATGTCACATACCAGGAGGAACTGCAGTTATAGCTGGTGCATCTGATACATCCAAGGGGTGGACTGTAGCAGGTGCATCTGATACATCCAAGGGGTGGACTGTAGCAGGTGCATCTGATACATCCAAGGGGTGGACTGTAGCAGGTGCTTTTTGGTACTCTGTCACATCTTCTGATTTCAGCTGCAACTGTGTTGGACAATTCTGACTCATCACCAAGGACTGCATTTCACCTCAAGCTTGGGCTACATATCTTTCTCTTTTTAACCATAGAGTCTTCTCCTGTAACGGGTGTGAAATCAGCCTATGAGCAAACCTGGCTTGGTTTGCAGAAGTGTGAGGAAGTTGATGTCTCTAGGGAAGATGGGCACTGGTGCATAAATGTCACAGCCTCTCATCCTTCAGGCCACTAATTCTGGAAAGTATTCTGCTTACATTCCAGAAATTCCAGTACAATCAAGCCTCTGTTGCTTCCAGCAGGAATTACCCTTTTGTTAGCTTTTTCCCTTGTCCGTTTCATCTTCCTGTTCCCTTACTATAGATTTCTGGGATAAACTCCCATATGAACCACCTATACCCATGTCCTGCCTCAGTGCCTGCTTTCCAGGGAAACTAAGCAATAACATAGTCTTGCTGCCAGATCATACAATTTTTAAAGAGACCCTAGAAATGGGATTTCTATGAGACTCCAGATTTTTAAATGGCAGGGACTAATTAATTGACAAAAAATGCTGTTTTAGCTAATCATAATACACCTGTTATTCATTCTTGCTTCCACGGGCCGCCAGTGTTTTGTTTCTTGCAAAGTTCTGTATAGTCTGGAACATGAGACTTTGGTGGCAAAAGCTCTTAGGTTGATAGGGTAGAGGGAAGGGAATCGGGTTCATGGCCTTCCCCCCCCTCAAGCAAAAAGGAAGGCAAAATGGAAGGGAATGTGTTTAGAACAGCATATTAGGCATGACTTGGTGTCCACGCATAGAAGAAGGTACCATTCAGTTTTTCTCTGATCTCAATAGCACATATATAGCAAAATGTGAATTAACATACAGTTACATCTTGCACAGATTGGAGCCCCAGTGCTCCCTGAGCTTGAATGTAAACCTGTGCTATTGGGGCTGGGCACTTTGCTGAGAGCTTGGATCTGGCCCCAGAGATCATGCAATTAAACTAATTGTCAGTCTCACGTATGGTCACTTGACAGAATAAAAATCATACAGTTGGTACCTGAGTCTTCAATGCCCATGGCCCTTGGGAGAGTCCTGCTTGGTCATGTGTATCTGAGCACACAACCTTGGTTACCCAGGAAACCAAGGCTGAGTGGCTCTGGATGTTTTTCTATGGCCCTCATGTTCAGCAGATGAGATATTGCCAGAGCAGCTCAGCTGTGAGCGTGTTGGAGAAGAGGGATTCGTGTAGATTCCTTCACAAATGCATGTGACAAGTGTGATCAGGAGCAATTTGTGGTGACAAACACCACTGAACACTAGAGCAAATTGCCCTTACTCTGAAGGTCTCGTGCCTTGGTATACAAAATGAAGATAGACATTCATTCCTTTAAAGATTAATTAAGTACCTACTATGTAACAGGCAGTCTGGGGATAAAAGGGTAGATGAGATAGACAAAGTCCCCGATCTTATGACTTTACATTCTATTGGGAGAGACAGACATTAATTAATCTAATGAACAAACAAACAAGACAAGTTCAGCAACTAAAATAAAACGTGGAGATGCAGAAGTAGGTGCCTGGCATGTGTCTGTAGGATGGGAGAGAAGCCATTTTACAAGAGGAAGGTAGGAAAAACCTCTCTGAGGTGACATTAGATCGAGAAGATCTCAGTACTACGTGGGAGCCAGCCACGTGAGCATCCGCAGGAAGAGCGTTCTAGAAGAGGGACTCTGTGAGACCTCGAGGCAGACGTGAGGGCTCCCCAAAGTATTAGGAGGCCTCTGCCCATTTAAACAGATCCACCTTCCACCAGCGTCCAGAAAAGGCGTTGGAAACAGAGAGGAACTGGAGTGTCAGAGAGTGTGCTGGAAAGAGCCATGGCCAGAGGGAAAACAACTGGGACTGTCTCTGCTCTCGGGTAGCTGGGTAGCCTTGAGCATGTCACTTTCCACTTCAGAAATGGGGGGTTGGACTACGTCAGTGGCTTGCTTTTGCTTTTATTTATTTATTTTTTTTAGCTGTTGAAACTTTTTTTCAGAGGAAATATATAAAATAATGAGGATATGGAGCACAGTCAGCAAACCCTGGATGAAATTATGCTTAAAAAACTTTCCCCCATCAGCCCTGGAATTCTAGAATCCCAAGGGTCCAGGTTCGCTTGTTGAACTCTCAGATCCTAGAGTGGCCCTGCTTGTTTCTTCAATGTCTTAATGTCAAAATGCCACTCTGAAGCTTGCCAAATTGAGGTACCAGAACGCAGGGCCTTCTTTGCCTGGGCCCCTCCACCTCGTTTAATGTTTGCAGAGCAGTCTGGGGATCATACAGTCTGCTAAGCCAGGGGAAGGGCTCCTCTCAGGATGAAGCACATGGAACCCAAGCCCAAAAGAGAACTCAGGGAGGTTATGCCTCTTCCAAGACCAGAGCCACGCAGTTTCCAGGACCTACCACCCCTGAAGGCTTCCCCTCTTTGATTAAACCAGGGAATATGAAAGGCGTGGCAGGAGCAGGCACTCTGCCTGCGCCATGTGGAGGGCACGTGGTGGCCGGGGAACGCTCCGTGTCCAGGCTATTCGGTGCTACAAGATGGCTGGAGTGCAGATGAGACCTCTTCAAGTCATGGGCCTGCTGCCTTCCTGCCTCTCCACTTTGTGCTGTCTGACTTCACCTGTGTCAGCCCAAGGAGAACGCGGCTGCAGGTTGCATGTAAGCCGGGGCTTGTGGTTCTGCTGCATCGGTAACTTTCCTGAGCAAAGCACGCAGTAGGAACCGCCTCATCACTGCCCTAGGATCCCACACACCCAGGGGAGTGATGAAGAGCCCATTAAACGTTTAAACGTGAGATGCCATGTAACCGCATTTTAAATTCGCTTCTCTGAGCATGGGGAGGGGCAGAATCTGATTATGTATGACATGCATAAATTCCCGGTGTGAAAGGTAAACTTTCACCAGCCTCAGTAACTCAGGTTGAGCTTTGGGCTTGGGACGTGAAGGAAAAGCCGATTTCTTTAAGCAAGGAAGTTAATTTTTTAAAATTGCTATTGAGGGAAGGAGAGTGATATGGTGCCGGATGAGAGGAGCACTGGAGAGGGAGTCCAGAGCCCTGGGTGATCTTAGAGAAGCCTTCTACTTTTCCAGGCCTCAGTTCTCCTACCTGATTCAAATGGGCCACAAAATCTCAGTTTTCTTAGCTCCTCAGGATGCCACCACGATAGAATGAGACAACAGACGCAGAGCAATGCTACTTGAGGTGTTCGTGACCCATCCACAGTGAGGTAAGTGCAGAAAATAAGCAGAAATGTTTGGAAACTTTTATAGTAATTTGACACTGCAGTGGCAGCCACATGTGTGATCGGCTGTTTCGCGGCATTGGGTAGGTTAGAAAGCAGTCTGAGTGTTGTCAGGTTTCCATGATGAGCTGTATGTGGCGTGAGCTTCTTACTAGTATTAGTCCATGATGAATTATAAATAAAACCAACAAAACGACAATAAAACCTGGTCTCTCATCACAAACATCTGGAGAAACATTGATGTAGATTCTTGCTTTCAGCAGTCCCAAAACATCAGAACAATCTGTAACTAAATGAGGTGTGGTGTGAAGCAGCTGAGAACAGAACAGAAATGACAGAAAGGAGTGCTAGACCCAGCTGTGGTGCTCACCTGCTCTGTGACCTTGGATACGTCACTCCTTTCTGGTCCCCTGATGCTATATATAATCTCTACCTCAGGCTTTCTTTTTTGCCAAAGGTGCTGGTATAAGATTAAGGAAGAGACCAGAATTCCTATTAATAAAAGGAACCCAAATTGGCTGATGAACTCGTCGTGGGGTTGGGAGCAGTGGTTTATTGTAAAAATGGCCACAATCCTTCACTACTCTCTGTACCTGTGTTTTTTGCAAAATGATTTTATACCTTGTTCCATCAAGAGCTGGGATCTACTTCACTTCTCTTGAATATGGGAGAGGCTTGTGACTTGCTTTGGCCAATAGAGTGCAGCAGAAGTCATGGTGAGCCAGTTCTGAGCCAAGGCCCCAAGAAGCTCCCCTTCGCTCTCTTAGATCCCCACCCAGCTGCCATGTAAACAAGTGATGAGCTGTCCACTTGAGGCCACCCTAGATCAGCCAGTCCCCAGACAACTTGGCAGCTAACTGAAGATTCATGAGTGAGCCCAACTGAGACCAGAGGAATCACCCAGCTTATTCTAGTCCAAACTGCTGACCTATAGTGTCATATGTTAAATAAATGCTCATAGTGTTAAGCTATTAAGATTTAGGGTGGTTTGTTAGGCAGCAGAAGCTAATTGATCCAGGAATAAAATATGACGTTGGTTGTTACTGAATGTATTGGTTGGGCTCCAGGCAAAACAATGATGGGGCCAATTTGATCAGAGCATCCTTCTGGCCTCCCTTCCGACCCCCGACCCCCATTCCAGCTCAAAAGTTGCTTTTGCTTTCCTGATCCCATTCAGTGAGTTGTGTTCTTTCAAAATGTGCCTCCTACCATCACAAAGCAATGGCTCTTTGACATCCTGAATAATAGACCTCTTTGAGAATTTGATGAAAGCTGAGGCTCCAGACTCCAGACCTCAGAAAAAAAATACGTATTTCCACATTTCTATATACTCTATACAATTTTAATACTAGGGTCCAGTTGTGGACTCCTCTGCCCAGGTTAAGAGTTCTAGGCGTAGACCTAGCCTCTCTCTCCAGCTCTTCTCAAATCACTCTCTCATCCTCCACTGTTAAAATTCCCCAGTCCTCTATCTTAGCTCCTAAAGGTCTTGCTAACCTTATCAATTAATTCACATAAGACAATATTAGAAAATAATCCAATCCCTTGGAAATGACCTCCAAAGCATTTCATACATAGTATTGCAGATAATCCTCTTATTAACCCTGTGAAGAAGGATGTGGGTGGGACCTATCATCCCTATTCATCTGATGAGGAAATGAGCCTCAATCCAGGGTGATGGGATTGGTGAGAGATCCCAAGATCACTCAGCTAGGAAGTGGCAGTGTTTGGATTCCTAGTGCCACTTTTCTTTTCAGAGGCATGTCAGGCTAATGGTAGCAAATCCAGATGGGGAATGCTTACCCTGTGTGTAAGGACCATCAGGAAGGATGGAAAGCAGGAAAAAAGTGGTAGGAGTTGAGGTTAAGAGGTTGGAATGCCTAATAAATGAAGGATCTTGGAAGCCCACACTCTTAGAGTAGGAGCAAGGGAGATTGTCCGTAATATTTTAAGTTTAACCTCACTTAAGAAAATTCCAGCATTAACTGCATCAGTCTCTATATATCCTCGTCCTCTCCCTCTTCTCGAAAAGGATGGGCTCTCAGAGTCTTTCACACAGTCCCAACTTAGAATGATTTACACTTTGTCTTAAACATGCCAGTCTATAGCTTTCACAGCAAAACACAACTTGTTGAATTTTATTTTTAAAACAAGAGAAGATGAGTCTGACTTGGAGGCCTCATGTCCTCTGAACCAATTCAAGAAACATTTATTGATCACCAAGTAGGTGCAATGCCCTGTCCTAGGACCTGAGATTGGTGAGCGTGAAAGTGGATTTAAAGTTGAATTGAATGCCTTGAATGCTGAAGAAATATCAGTGGAGAGAAAAACCACTTCACTCACCGCGTAGACTGTTTTTCAGCCCTCAGGCATGAGCTCAGGGTTCTTTTCTTCCCTGCCCTTTCCCACTCTAAAAGGAAATGTTTCTCATTTTTATCTGCTCTCCACTGTCATAGCACTGGAAAATGCATCAGTAGGAACCCACCATATATTGTGATGGAGCTATTTCTTTCCTTTTTTCTTTTTCCTTCTTCTTCACTCATCTGTGAGCTCCTTGAGGGCACGCGCATGTCTTATTTCTCTTCTGTATGCCGTTTCTCCATTCTAGCTTTCCAGCACTAGGCCGGTCAAAACATATTGAACTGAGCTGAATAAGCACAAAATACAGAGAAAATGCTAAGCATCCGAAGAGAGGTGCAGACAAGGTCTTCAGAGTTATGTACGTGGGGACACTAGTCATGTCACATGACCGTTGTCTTTCTTCAGGACATAGACGACCACATTAAGGCAAGAAAGCAAATCTTAGGCACTTATTCCAGTGCTAGAAACACAGGAACTACTCAAAGCATTGAGCTATTATTATTACTCTTGTTGCTATTGTTATAATAATATTACCCCTTCAAGGAAGAGCATTGCTATGGAAAGAGACTCTGAAACAATTACAGAACCCTCCCCCTTTTTCTACGGTCCAGAGAGCTGCCCTGCCCATTCACTCACTTAAATAGAGAGAAATTCCTTTTCTTCCGCCAAGGAAAATGCACTGCAGAGTATCCTTGCCCTGAGATGTTTGTCTTTGACTGGCCAGGAGCCATGGGATTCAATAAGCATATTCTTTCTTCTAGGATTCAAGGTAACCGAGCGCACGTCTGCACTGTTACCATGGCTCCATCGGCTTGCTCGGCTTTCTGTGAGAGCATTTCCAACCTCACATCCCTTGTTGTATTTAAAAATTGTTCTATTATCTACTCAGGAGCTGGAGAAGAGGGTGTGGCTGGGCACGGAGAGTCTCAGTGAATGGAAATGAACAGACTGGGGAGACTGATCCGAGGGCAGTACACGCAGAGCTCATTTGACTCACACTAATTCTGATCTTACAGGTCACTAATTTCCTATGGGCTACCCAATCAATACATAGGTCTCTTTCAAGCGAGGGCCAAAGCTGAGGTTCATTTCTTATAGAAATGGGTGAATGGTGTCTTAGTTAAGACTCTTTTGATTGAAAGTAACAGAAACCAACTCAAGCCAGCTTAAACAGAAAAAAAGAATTTGCTGGAAGGATAGTGGAGCCCCTCGTGGAATCCTGGAAAGACAGAATAATCACGTCTCTAGAAAAAGCTGGAGCAAGACATCTTTGGTGACCCTGAGTGTTGTTGTTTTTGACTGTCCAACATTCACCCCCTTTCTACCATCACTCTAATTTCCTTTTGAAAAAGTATCTTTTCCCTTTAGAACACAGCAGAGTGGAATTGTAAACGGGGACCCTACACTGCCCTCGTTAAGGGGAAGCCAGATCACCCAAGATAGGTCAATTAGACGCTCACTCCCGAGCATCTGAATCTTGACCAGAAATTTAAAGAAATTCAAAACAGTTGGGATTCACCCATTCTGGCTGTAATAGCCAGACCAGTCTCTTCTTCCCATAAGATTATTCCTAAAGTTACCATTTCTTAAAGCCCCAGAGTTGCCTTGGTTATGTGCTTTTCAGGTCTTTTTTAACTTTTCCAATAATGCTCCAAGATATCCATATTCTAATAAATACTCATTCAAATAATTAACTAAAGTCAGTCTCTTTTGCTGGCAACAAAAGAACTCTGACCAATACATAGATCATCTCTTTAGAAGGTTGCCATTGACTTGGGTCGGCTTACTATCCCTACTCTCTATATCTCACCACCAGAACTTTTCAGGGGAGAGAATTTGGCACATTTTGGACCAGGTGTCCACTTGACCCAATCAGCTAGCCCTAAGGGACAGGGTCATATATGATGAACATCGCTGCAGAGGCTAATCCCTAAGGAGGAGAGGCAATTCCCAGAGACAAGGATTGAACTAGCGGACGGAGTCAAGACCTTCCCCAAGGAGAATGGACTGCAAACAGAGGATCTTCGGTGAACAAGAAGCGTGGCATGATTGAAGCAAATCTGGTCCTGGGAACCAGGTGTGAGCAAGTGACATTGTAGGTCAGATATTGATTAGATCTAAAGAAGGGTAGTTGGTCACGAAACTCACATTTTGAGTAGTAGCTCAGGCTTGCATTAAAGCTTGGATTAGAGGCTCTGTTTAGAGCTGTATTTTTCAATGACAAGGACTGGTATACCTTTAATTTTCCCCAACAATAATTCTAGCCTTTGAGAATCCAATGCATAAATACTTACTCTATAAAAGACATGATCTTGCAGTATCAGACCTCAGAACTTTGGTCTCCTTTTCCCTAAAGCTAAGTTTCTTTTCTATTCGCATCTGCCAACCCAGTCCCGTGATAATAGACATGAATTAACTAGGTATTTGACTTTATTCTCCATTTCTCTTAGGCAAGAATAGTCACAAGTTATTTTCTGCCAGCGGTACTCATTTTTTCAGTCATTTGTTGGGTGATTAAGGGAAAGACTGTTACAAAATCTGAAATCCCAATTATATTTGCCTTCTCTGCTATGTTTTACTCAAGAATTTGTTCTCACTCTCTTACAAATAAAGTTTCTCTGCATGCTTGACTGGCACATCTTTAAGAGCTAAATTACCAATACTTTTGAATCAAAGGCCATAAAAGCAACTGATCATCAGTAGAGTTGCCACCTGCCTTTGAAGGGGATGTCCTGGGCATCCTTCCTCAGCTTATTAGAACTGAAATTTCCAAAACCCTCCCTTTTTCCCTTCTAAACACACACAATGTGCAAAGACACAATCTTGAGGTCATTTCTGGCTCTTCCCCCTTTTTCCAGAGGATGCTAAGGTAACCAGAGCTCACATCATTGGCTGGTGTCTGCAGGGTGTCAATGCTGTAGGAACCCAAAGTCCCTGCTAGAATCCTCCTAGTATTCCTGATCAGAGAACAGTGCTCCATTCTTTTCTGTGCAATGAGTTGCATGGAAAAGTCCTTAAAATCAACATTTCTTAGCTAAGAATCTCCATATTGAACAACTGGACATCTACATGCAAACAAAAAAGAAAAAAGAATCTAGACTCAGATGTTATGCCCTTCACAAAAATTAACTCAAAATGGATCAGAGACCTAAGTATAAAATGCAAAACTCCAAAACTCTATCTCCTAGAAGATAACATAGGAGAAAATCTAGATGACCTTAAATTTGATGATGACTTTTTAGGTAAAACACGAAAGGCATGATCCATGAAGGAAAGAAGTGAGAAGTTGGACTTCATTAAAGTTAAAAATTTCTGCTCTGCAAACAACACTGTCAAGAGAATGAAAACACAAGCCACAGATTGGGAGAAAATATTTGCAAAAGACTTCTGTAAGGGACTGTTACTCAAAACATACAAAGAATTCTTAAAACTCAACAATAGGAAAATAAACTACTCAATTAAAAAATAGGTCAAGGACCTTAATAGATACATCCCCGAAGAAGATACACAGATGGCAAATAAGCATATGAAAAGATCCACATCACATGTCATGAGGGAAATACAAACTAAAACAACACGGAATACCATCACACACCTATTAGGACGGCCAAAATCCAAAACACTGACAACACCACATGCTGGCAAGGATATGGAGCAACAGGAACTCTCATTCATTGCTGGTGGGAATGTAAAACGGTACAGCCACTTCGAAGACAGTTTGGTGGTTTCTTACAAAACTAAACATACTTTAAGATCCAATGGTGATCATGCTTCTTGGTATTTATCCAAAGGAGTTGAAAATTTATGACCATGCAAAAACCTGCACATGAATGTTTACAGCAGCTTCATTCTTAATTGCCAAACCTTGGAAGCAACCAAGATGTCCTCCAGTAGGTGAATGGATAAATAAACTGTGGTATATTCAGACAGGGGAGTATTATTCAGTGCTAAAAAGAAATGAGCTATCAAGCTGTGTAGCATGGAGACGTGCAGGAACCTTAAATTCACATTCCCAAGTGAAAGAAGCCAATCTGAAAACCCTATGTATTGTATAATTCCAACTACATGACATTCTGGAAAAGGCAAAACTATAGAGAGAGTGAAAAGATCAGTGTTTGTCAGGGGTGAGAGAATGAGGGAAAGGGGTGAATGGGGGGAGCACAGAGGTGTTTTAGGGCAGTGACACTACTCTGTATGACACTGTAATGGTGAAGACACATTTGTCCAAACCCACAGAATGTACAACACTGAGAGCGAACTGTAACATAAACTATGGACTTTGGGTGATTACGAAGTGTTAACGTGGGTTCATCAATTGTAATGAATGTGTCTCCCTGGTGGGGGATGTTGACAATAGGGAAGCTATGCATGAGTGGGGAGAGGGAGTCTACAGGAAATCTCTATACCTTCCTCTCAATTTTGCTGTGAACTTAAACCTACTCTAGAAAAATAAAGTCTTTGAAAAATATCCCAATACTTAACAAATGAATCAGGTAACCAACACTATGTTGTGCTGAGCCCCGTGCCATGTAGGAAAGAGGAAGGAGATGCGGTCCCTGCGTTCAAAGAGCAGCCACTTGAGGAGCGTTTATGATGGGCAGGCCCCGTGCTGTAACCCTTATTCAACACTATGGCACAGACACTTCAAGAATCCCGATTTTACTGAATGGAAACTGAGGCTCAGAGAGGTCCATGTGACTAACGATTAATAGAGATGGGATTCAAACCCAGGGCTCCCCGATGGCAAGGTCCATGCTTCTTGGGAAACACGTGAAACAGCTTGAGCAAGACAGGATGCGATAGGGAACTGGGGTGGGTCGGACACAGAGTGCAGGTGGGGAGGGGAGGCACCAGAGGGTGGGAAGGAGTGAAAAATCAGGATCTAGAGGAAGAAGAGAAGTCTTCCTGGAGGACTGCGGGACGTAGAGGTTTCCGGATCTTTGACATATGTTTTGAAAAGGAACTGATGTAATTGACATTTACAAATAAGGAGATTTTGCAGGAAAAATATGGATTTAAGTCTTCTTTCCAAAAGCCACGTCTGGGAACCCTGAGTCTCCCTTCTGCACCCAACACCTGGCTGTGCCGAGTAGGAATTCCCTCCTTTAAACGGAGTATTTACTTTCTGGGTTTGTCATTCAATACCCGCCTCTTTAGTCCTGATGGTCTATTGGTTAAGATTCAGTGCTCTCACCACTGCAGCCTGGTTTGTTTCCCAGTCGGGGAACCACACCACCCATCTGCTGGTTGTCATACTGTGGCAGCTGCATATTGCTGTGATGCTGAAAGCTGAGCCACTGATATTTCAAACACCAACAGGGTCACCTGTGGTGGACAGGTTTCAGTGGAGCTTCCAGACTAAGACAGACTAGGAAGAAGGACCTGGCCACCACTTCTGAAGAAACTGGCCATGAAAACCATATGCATAACAGTGCAGCACTGCGTGATAGAGCACCAGAAGGTGACAGGATGGTGAAAAGACCAGGCAGGGTTCCGCTCTGTCCACAGAGCCCCTGGGAGTCAGAATCCAGTGAACAGCGCTGACAACAAAAGCCCATCTCTTCAGGGCTGCTCCACACACCGGCGACTCCTGCCTGGGCCTGAAGGCTTTGAAGTTTGGGGGCAGCCTTCCCGATGTCTAAGAGACTTCCAGACGCCTCCTCTTCTCTTCCTTCTGACGCTCAGCCCCATCCCAGGAAAGGGTCAACCTATTATATCCCAAGGCCAAGGACAGTTTTGAGCCAGGGTGTCTGGAGGTGAGTGGGCTCAACTGATGAGGGAAGAGGTAAAGAGTTCTTGCCTCTGGCTGGTGGGAATCTCTGGAACTCCTTACCTTAAAACAAAATGTCTGAATGGCCACTTTCAAAACTAGGCCAGTAGTGAGGTTGGGCAGATAAAGATATACAAGAAATTTAAGTCACACATCAGCAAGAACTTCTTATCTTTTGATAAAAATGGCTATGGGCTGCTGGACACTTTTTATCCTTGGACTAAATCTTCATACCAATTCTGCCAGCTGAGCTGCTCCCTACGAAAGCTCATATTCCTCATAATTATGACAATAATGATAGAGATATCAACTGCCATTTACTGAGCTCTTATGACATGCTACCCTTGACTAGGGGCTTTCCATATGTTAGCTCAGTTAATCCCCAAAACAACGCTGTAAGGTGTGTGTTGTCATTCCCATTGTACAAATGAAGAAACTGAGGCTCAGAGAGGATGACTTTCTTGGTCCAGGGCATAACGACCCCAGAACCTTGCCCCTCCGTCTGTGTGCCTCCGTGCTGAGGGCACCGCGCTGCCTCGGGTGCATTTTTCCCCTCTTTTCCGGGCAGATGCACATTTCTTTTCCCCAGCAAGATGGATGGAGCCACAGCTTTCCTTCAGGGCTGGCACTTATGGAGACAGAGAAGAACGCCGACAACTGGGTCACTTCAACAGTACTTGGAGTGCCTGTGGCCTGTCTTGCACTTACGGCAGAAAGTTGTCACCTTAAGGGTGTGCAGCCACAACATTTGCATCTGGATGGCTGAACACAGACAGACTCTGTCTCCTCCTGAAAATTAAGAACTTCACCCTGATGCCTCCCCCCACGCCCTCACGGGAGCCCCTAACAGTGAACCCCTTTGCTGTTAGCAGCCCCTGCCTCAAACCTTTAAAAACTAATAAAAATCTTTCGGGGCCACCTTCCTCTGGCTTTGTGCTTGTTTTTTCCTTCTCTGCCTCTCTCTCTCTTCAGCTGCCTTCAAAACAGAGGGGAGAAGCCTCTATTTGGCTCTGACAACAAGATCTCCTGGTGCATTTTCCGCCTTGTGTTTTGCTTCTGTCATTGATCAATAGACTTAAATGCCAGGCCTCCATCACAGCTGCAGACTTTGATTGCCCAAACTGTCTTGGCCCAGTGGAGCTTGTCTGCTTGAGTTCTAATGCTGAAAAATGTCACAGGAGGGAGGGGCCGTGAGCCTCTGTCAGTGTGCAAGGGAGGGGGTGGTGACAGCTCATTCAGGGCATCTCCAGGCCCTGAGGGTCACCACAGGCTGGAACTCATTCCTGTCTGGGGCTGTTTGTAGCCACAAATAAAGTCTGTCACTGCACAGGGACCAAGTGAGGGGAGCATCTTCAGTGCCCACGGCAACCAAGCCCCATTAATCTGCTTCCATGAAGTCCTTGAAGAAAAAGGACATCCACAAAGGTCCCCAAATCCTGGTCCCAGCTGGGACACATGCCAGAACAGTGTGACCTTTGGCCTCACTCAACTTACCTGAGCCCAGTTTCCACGGCTCTAACAAGGCTCCCATGCTCCCCGGCAGGCTGAGCGGGAGATGAGGTGGACGTGAGCGTGCCTTGGGAAGCGCAGAGTGCTGTGTGAGGGCAAGTGCGTCATTCTCACCCTCGCTGAAAACTGCTAAACAAGTGCTTTCTCGAATCTTCATCCACTTGATTGTCTCTCGCTGCGAAAGTGAATCAGGAGTGTACTGTTTACACAATGCTCACTCACTAGTGCTGTGGAAGTTAACGCTATAGGTGGATGTAGAGAAAGGAGGACCAGGTGGTTGCTAAGTTACTCACAAACGCTCCCGTTCGGGAGTCTTCACTCCGACTGCCTCGGTCCTGGACTCACCGCCCCGCCAGAGCTCACTCAGGGGAGATTAGGACTTGAGCGGAGGGTGGGGAGGGCACTGTGCCCTCTGCCTGCTTGCCCCAGTTGGGGTACAGGTGTGTCTTTCCCCTGGTCGGTTTCTTCTGTGAAACAGATGGTGTCCATCTGGGCTGGCTCGGACCGAGAGTCCTGCTCAATCTTCACTAGAAGAAAACTCCCCAAGGAAGAACGCTGATGGCTTATGTGGTGTCATGGACCCGATCTGAGACTGGCTTTTCCCCTGGGAAGTAGCTCAGCATCTGCTTGGGGCAGAACTACAAAGAGGGTGTGTCCAAAACTGCTTCTCTCTGCCCACATGCCCACCAACTCTCTGACCACTAAGGCTTGGGGTAGGGTCCCCTAGGCCTGGCCATCAGCTGACAGGCTGATAATAGAAACAAGTCCATCTTGGGGCTGGCCCAGTGGCACAGTGGTTAAGTTCACACATACCACTTCGGCGGCCTGGGGTTCATCGGTTCAGATCCTGGGTGCAGACATAGCACCGCTTATCCAGCCATGCTGTGGCAGGCATCCCACATATAAAGTAGAGGGAGATGGGCACAGATGTTAGCTCAGGGCCAGTCTTCCTCAGCAAAAAAAAAAAAAAAACAAAAAGAGGAGGATTGGCGGTGGATGTTGGCTAGGAGCTAATCTTCCTCAAAAAGAAAAAATAGTCCATCTGGATGGGTGGGTTTTCTGAATAAGAGAATGTTCCCTCCAAAGAGGGCAGCTGTTACTCAGCTCCAGTGCCTTGCTGCTAGGGGGTTGCAGCCTAGAGCTGTTAGGTCCCTCATGTTTCAAGAGAAGGTTAGAATGTGAATTATGATGTGAAAGTAGCCAAATTTCCAAAAAACAAAATGCTTCTGTGGGCCACCAGTTTGCAACTTTTGGTCTAAGGCTATGCTGGGGTGGGGGTGGGGAGGTAGGAATCCAGAAAGACAGGCATGAAGATGTCCGGTTCATTTCCTTCTCCTGTCTTTGAGCTGCCCAGATCCCTGGACTAGGCAGGCTGCCTAGATTCCCTGTCTCTCTTCCCTCAGGCTGCCCCCAAGATTTCAGCAGAAACCGCTCACATCCCTTCTCCCAGTGGGACCATTGGTTGGAATATCTGTGTGTCCAGCAGTTGCCCCCTCCACCAGCCCTGGGTATACAGCCCCGACCTTAACTGTGAGACACAGCAGGGAGGCTAACATCAGAAATGATGCAGGCGGCTGGGGCGCAGGCTCTGGGTGTTGGCATGATTTTCATTAGCTTCCTGATCACTTACACCTAGTTCAGTGGAGCGACATCCTGTGTGATTCTCCTCTCTGTTAAGGAAGCTATCCACGCTTTGCATAGAAAAAAACTAAAAAAGAAAAGAAAAGAAATTCAAATGGTTTCAGTGACTGCTTGGAAATGAATGAGCCTGAAATTAGGGACATGCATGTGGAGCTTAGTCATCTGAATGCCTCTTGCCACTATTAGCGGGATTCCATCATTAAACTAGCAATTGTTCTTGAACGTGGGCTGTGGGGTGCAGGTTTCCACTCTGGGCTTATCCCCACGTGACCTTGAACGCTGGACCTAACTGGTGATTTAGGCAATGTTCAAGAATAATTTGGACTCTCTTGATTTTCACTCCAGTCTCCAGAACCCACCATCTGGTGAGGAACATAACTCTGAAAGTAGGAGCTAGGTTTGGATCTTTTACTCATTTAGAGCTGACACAAGCACATACCCCTCCTATCACTTGTGATGGACAGTACATGCCTGAGCTAGAGAGCAAGGGACAGAGGGGCAGCTCGGGCGCTGGACACTGGGAGGCCACTAGAGGTGCCAGCAGGGTGGCTGTGGTGTAGAGCACTATTGCGCTGCAGGTCCCTATTGCATCATGGCAGCTTTCCTCAAAATTGGGGTTTGAACATCACCCATCAAGCATGTCAAGGGGAGATTAACAAAGATCAGAGACACCCCGTCTCTCTGCCTCTCTTACTCTGCTTCTCCCCCTCTTGGGAAATAAACCAGCACAGATGAGCTAGAGGCCCACTCCTTCCGTTCTCTCCTCCTTCCTCCTTCCCTTCCAAGAGGGAAGTTGTTCTGTAGTTGTCCCTTGCATGTTTTTACACTTCACTCGTCAATACTAACATAGGCTATGAACACGCACCGCGGACACGTTCTGCCGCTCTGTGTGAGCTCTGGCTGACACAGCCGCAGAAGCAGCCCGCGCTCCTTACTGCTGCCTTTGCTGCTCCCCGTCTTCGCTCCCCTGTAAAGCAATCTGGCCCGATTCTCTGCGTGCACTTGGAGTCTCGCATCTTCCAGGGTGCTTCCCTGGACGCCCCAGCACTCGCTGACTCCCCTCTCAACCTGACCTTTCCGGCATGGGCTCACTCCCTGGCTGGTTTATGCTGGTCTGGTCCCCTCAGCTGGACCGCAGCCTCTCTGAGGCCAGCTGCCGAGTCTCTCCCATCTTAGTAACTCCTCTCTTGCAGCCCGCCTACAGCATACATACGAAGCTCTATTGAAGTGGAAGTAACAATTAGCATTATTCACTGTTCTGTGGGTGGTGAGGCACGAGGTGTAAATTCTCCCCCTCACCAGACTTGGGGTTTGCCTGGGTCAGTGTGAGGCTTTCATCCCTAACAGGCCTTAGGAGGGTCCAAGAGAAAACCGGAGACATCCCCCCGAACAGCAACAGCAACATCAACGGCACAGAAAGTGGGCAGTGACTGACGGGTACATTTTATCCTCCTAACCTACAGCTTAATCACACATTCGGGACGATCCTAGGAGCAGGCCAGCCAGAGTTTGGCTGAGATATTCTTTTCTCTTTGGGCAGATGTTTCCAAAATTGGTGTTTCTCAAAACTTACTGCACTTGCTCATCATTTGAGGAGCTTGTAACTGAGGCTCCTGGTCCGATTTCGCAGTGAGAGGCTGTCCTCCCCATCATTTCATCCGTCAGACTTCTTCCTTGCATCCAACATCAACTTCTTGGGGGGGGCAAATTAATTTCACCCAGGGTTTCTCAAACCTGCCTCCTCATTGGGCTCCCCTGGGCGGGGGGGGGCCTGATTAAAGACGCAGACAGCCTGGTCCCCGCCCCGCCCCAGCTCCACTGAATCCGAATCTCCAAGAGGAGGTCCTAGGATTTATATTTTTAAAAGAAATATCCCAGGGCATTCCAATCAGCAAAGTTTGTGAAATATTGATCTAATAAAAGTAAACTTTTTCCTTAGTATTTTATCATGAAAACTTTCAAACATACAGAAAAATTCAAAGAATTTTCAGGAACATCAGTATACCCACAATCTAGATTCTACCACTGACTTTTACTACACTTGTTTTGTTACATATCTATCCACCCTTCCATTCCTCTCTCCATCCAGCAACCCATCTTGATTTTGGGGCATTTTAATGTAAACCACAGGCATCAGTATATTCTCCCCTCAATACTGCAGCATGCGTGTCATTACCTAGAGCTCAATATTTGTTTACAGTTTTTTTCTTTCGAGGTAAAATTTACCGAGTGAAATGCACAAATCTGAAATGTGCCATTGGATGAGTTTTGACAAATGCACACACCCACATAGCCCAAACTCCTCTCAAGACGTGAAGCATTTCATCACTCCAGAAAGTTCCCTCATACCCCTTCCCCAAGAGATTGCTCTGCCCCCATCCCTGGCAAAGACAATTACTTTTCTGGCTTTCTCCACCATAGCTTTCTCTTAATTAAAACAGCCTTCAAAAAGCAGCAAAACAAAAAAAAATTTTTTCCAACAAAATCACATCCGGAGCCCCAGTATTTTAAAAGCGGAAGTAGAGAGGCCGCAGTTAGGGCTGTGTGGGGTTCTGAGTCCTGGCCACTGGGTCTCCATCCATGTCGTCCCCCAGGCATCCCCTGAGTGTCTCTCTGGTACCCAGCGCTCCCAGCAACAGCTCTTGACACTGCTGCCCCGGGGCCTGCTGTTGCAATGACCCTCTTCCTCCCTCTGGTCTTTTGAGCGCTGCTTCATCCTGGGAAAGCTTGCTCTCTCCCACGTGGGAAAAGGTTCTAGGTTCCTGGCTATAGCTTGCTATAATAATTTTAGAAAGAAGAAGAAAAAACATAGCTTCAGTTATTGTTTTTCTGTTTGTTTTGGGGGGAAAGTTTTCTCATTCAACTCTGGGCACATGGGTAATGTAGTTTCATTTCACATTTCCCAATAAAGCTGCCTGAACTCCGATTGCATCAGCAGCCTCTGGCTACCTCCCCGACACGCACCTGTAATATGAACCTGTAATTTCCACTGTGCAGCAGGGGTAGGTTTTATGGGCTGGGGGACACGCAGAGTCTCATCTCACCGCCTGGTTGCCACAGGCTAATAGTGTGGAACAGAGCTCACCCTCAAAATGTCAGAGAGGAGAAGAGAGCAGCCTCACTCCCACCCCCACCCCAACCGGCCCTTTGGATGAGAGAAAGGAGTGGTCTCTCGGCCCTTCCGGGCACGAGCCATCTACCAGGCTTTTCTGGCCCGATGGCTCAGCTCTTGTTTCAGCTTCCCAGGCTCCCTCGGCGATCAGCTGCTCACCCACAGGATCCCGGGGAGAGATACTGACCCCCAGCGCTGCTGCTGTTGGTCTCGGTTTTTCATTTCCACAGCTGCTTTTACACCTCTTCCTGAAGTGTGTGTCTAGTATTAATATACAAGCAGGTTTTCAATGATCGTTTGCTGAGTTGTCACACAAGAGACTGGATGCATCAGGACCTCATCGCCATATATTCTTCATTTCTCAGCCCCGTGCTGGATCATTGTCATCCATTGCAGACAGCCAGTTATTGCTTCCAGAGCTGCAGCAGAGATTCTCCTGACCTTGACAGTGAAAAGTAAGTTTCAATCAGCCACAGCAGAAGTCATAGCCACCCCAAGCACCCTGGCTGTCCACTTTTGGACAGTGGTGTTACTAGTAAACTAGGACTTCTGGGAAGAACAATGAATGGATCAAGGCTCACTCTTCTGATATGGAGCATGACTTTCTGTTAGCTTATAGTTCAGGCTGTGCTTGGTTATAATTATCCACCCATGGAAGCGTTGACTGAGCCTAAATCCCTGGTATGAAATTCAAGTGTATTTGCTAAAATTCAAACGCATTTAGCACATGGAAAACTCAGTCCAGGTTAGCAGCAACGTCTATCCTTTATTTGCTTTGGACTCTGAACTCCCATCCACCAGACCAGTAGGGGTTCAGTTTCAGCCATGAAAGGTGCTATCTCCACACCCAGATTTCGCTGAGCTGCTGGTGCTTTAGTCACTGAGGTAGTCGTCAGTTCTGTTTGCCAAATATTCTGGTCCACTTTCCCCTTTCTGGACCACGGTATGATTTCACTTCCTGAGTCCGTTTTGGTTGGGTGAGGTCTGACGACCATTTCTGACGTATGAGCTATGAGTAGAGGTGATGTGTCTGATCCTCGGCCCCATGAGAACTGGAAGCCTGTCTGTACCTCACACTCAGACAGAGCGCGAAAGTGTGGTATAGGTGGAAAGCCTTGGGCTTGAATTAAAATCGTGGCTCTCTAACTGACCAGCGGTGGGGCCTTAGGCAAGCAATTTAACATGCATGAGTCATCATTTTCTTACTTACAGAGTGGTACTCAAGATGATTACGCCATGGGGTGCTTGAGGGTTAAGTGGAATCATCATCGTAAACACATAACCCCTAGGAGAGTGCCCAGCACGCAGGCTTACAGGTACGAGTTACTTCTTCTAGCCAATCGTAGTCCCACAGCTACCTCCCCTCATCTGTCTTGGTGGAGATGTGGGTGGCCCTGGGCTCTAGACAGCTGATGTTTCCTTCACAGTCCGCCAGGTTCTACTGCAGAGTCATGCCAGAACGCGGAACCAAGTGAGACATTTACCAGAAAGGAAGCTGTTAGCTGCTGGAAACACACAGGTTCTCTGCATCAGGTGACTATTTCAGTAGACTAGTAAATGTAAAATGAAAGTTTTCCTCCTGCTTTTAGGCCTCACTGAGATCCTCTGTGATCCCAGGGAGACAGGGTTAGCGGTCTTGATCTGCTGGCAGGCTACACACATGACCTGGAGGAAGGGAGTTAACTGGGTTTATGCATCAAGACAAAATGAAATCTTTAGCCCTGGAGGTTATTATGGATTATATTATTAAACGTGTGTTTGTACTTATTCACTCATTCATTTATTCAAAAATATTTATCAACACCCCACTATGTATCAGGCTCTGTTCTAGAATCTAAGGATACAAAGATAAACAAGAGATAAATACTCCTCTCCTCATGGAGCGTGTGTTCTACCAGGGGAGACAGACAATAAGCAAGATGAGTAAGTGAAATTAGAAGGAAGTTAAACAGCAATAAACGCAAAGATAAAGACTAAAGCATGAAAGAAGAACAAGAAATGTCAGAGCATGGGTCGTAATGTAGTAAGGCTTTATGAGAAGGAGACTGGAGCATATCCAGGGGTCAGCATCTGCAGGCTGTGAACATGGACCCGCTCTGCCCCTTACCACACCGCCATTCAGATCAACTCAGAATAAGGATCAGGATGAGCCCGTTGCTGGTTCGGGGAAGAATCGGAGGAAAGGTGACCAGAGAAGTGTGCTTGAGGATAGCTGGGTGCTGAGCTGACCCTGAAGGGGTGGAACCATGCTCAGTCATTCAGCTGTTTACCAAATACCTGTTTATGTCAATAAATAAATAAATATTTATGCCAATAAATATATACATTTATTTATTTACCTTATAATTAGATTTTTAAAGTATTTTAAAAAATATGACTAAGCCCTTTATTCTGTGTCGCGTCACGTCCATGGTCCTGAAGTCCTCAATCCGTTACTGTCTGCCCTCTGGGAGCTTATGATCCACCTGAGGAAAGGGACCCAGACAAATATTAGTGATGTAGCAAAATAGAAAGTGTACTGCCTGTCAAGCCCTATTCCAAGGTTTCACATATATTAATTCACCTAATTCTTATCACAACCCTATGAGATAGGAACTATTATTATTTCTATTTTGCAGATGAGGCAACCAGGAAAGAAAGAGTTTATTTTCTTGCCTCAAGTCAACAGCTAACAAGCAGCAGAGCCAGGAATCTGCGCTCAAACAGCCTTATTCCAAAGCCTTAGTTCTTCATCACTACACTTAACTTCTATAAACAAATAAAATGGACGCTTATCATACAAAATGGTAAATACTAACACAAAACTTGTACTTTTTTTACACTACTGATATTGAAAGAGATGAGCATAATCAGACTGTGACAAAGGGCAGGGATTTAGGTGTGAGAAGAGGACCTCTCTTGTTTTCAGCTTCCTGGGACTGAGACACACCTGAGAGAAAGGAGTTTGGATGCTGAAGCCTGGCAGACAGCAGGAAAAGGAAGCAGGAGGGTCCTTGTTCACACATTGCCTCTGTCACCCTGTGGGAACCTGAAGTGTGTCTAGGCACAGCTGTTAACAGTGTTTGTTTCTGCTGAACACCTTCTTTCCTCAAGTTGACTATTTTTAAGCTTTTCAAGCTGAGCTAACTTCAGGAGTGACATTTCAAAGCGGTTGCCCAGCTTTCTATTAGGTGACTGAGCGGAGAAGGGAATGGAGGGGAGAACCTGGGACACTTTATTTAGCCTGGAGGAAACAGTAAGCTAGAATTTAGGCGTGGTACTTCAGCCATCTCATATACCTCTGGTGAGACTTGGCGTGGCACAGGGTAGGAGGTGCGTGAGGTGAGGGTGGGACATCCTTTTTATCTTCTTTCCCCAATTTAACAAACACTGATGTGACCACTGGCTGTTCACTCAGATTTGTGCTGGGTCCATACCCCCCAAGATGCTTATGGTTGCACTATAGCAATAGTGGTTTCGGATGTGTATTCATTTCCTGTACATCTTTTTTCCTGGTCAATTTTGATCCCCAAAGCTAACTTTTTAAGATCACAGTTAGATTGTGGAGAGAAGACTTATTTTCTAAATTCCAAGAACTGCCTCATTTATAAATCAATAGCCAGGCCTTGCTACTCTGGACTGTAGAACTTCATTACTGATGATGGCAGAGAAAATTCAGGAGGTGATATAGAGTGTCCAGCCCGAAAGAAAGGAAAGAAGGGAGAGAAGACGGAGGAAGGGAAGCAAGAAGTCGGAAGTGGGGGTTCTGGATCAGCCGTGTGGGGAGAGGTTGTAGAGATCTAGCCAAAGTTAGGAGTATTCCCATAAATTTGGGGGACTTTCAGTTCAGGGGAACTTACTTTTTATTTTTGGGGATTCAGTCTGGAAAATATTGCAAGCCTCTAAGAAAAATCTTCATGTTCAACATGGAGCTGGAATGACATGGTACCACACAGTTTGTAATTTGGACTAGCAGAGGGAATTATGTAAGAAGCAAGAGGGCTGTCATCACCATCTCTCAAGCCCCCCTGGCTCTAGAGAGTCCTGGAAGAAGCACAGGGTCTCACAGGCTGAGCGGCTGAGGCTGGTTGTTGAGCCGCTGGGCAAGGCCCCTTAGAGCTCCAGTGGGGCCACGTCAGCTGGGACTAGGGAAAGCTCGGTTCTTTGGGGCACTATACATTTTACCACCGTGACCAGTGGTGGGTACCAGAACATGGCCACCCCCCCCAAAAAATAGCACCTGGTCCTCAGGCTCCTGCCTCATCAGCACTAGGCTCCCACACAAGATCTCCCTTGAACTTAGCACCATCTTTGAAACACAAAAGCCAGAGAAGATGAATAGACAGCCTGACTAAATTTCGCATTTCCTAAATGTTTACCTAAGAATGTTAGTGGCCCTTTGACAGTGGTATAGCCATTGGAAAGTTTTAATTGCTCACGCCCCATCGCCGTTCAGCAGGATGAGATTCATCAAAACTTTACTTGGTTACAAAATATAAAAAATGCTCTTCTTTAGCATTTTTTCTTGCACATTTGAGTATGACATCTGAATTGTTGATCTCACAATTTAATCTAATTGAGGGGGTCAGACATGCAACGAAAGCGAGGCAGGTGAGGGGTGGTAGGTGCCAAATGAGCGGGGCAGACATCGAGGGTGTTGGAAGGGCTTGGGGCAGTGAGCCCTGCGTTCCGGCCGGCTGGAAGGAGATTCCCTGGAGGGGAAGAGCTGAGCTGCCTAGAAAGGTGGTAAGGATTGTGGTCCCATCCCACCTCAGGGCCTCATGACTGGAAGCTGGGCCGTTTCTATCCGACCTAGCTGGCCCACAGCTTTTTGTGAGAGTCAGGTGATATTGTGGACAGCAAAAAGCCATGAAGACTATTTAAAAAATTAAAAGCGATTCAGCTCTGCTCCGGGGGCCTGGCGCGCCTCCTGGGGGCTGTTCTCCTTCCCAGAACCGGGAGAGTGGCCTCCCGGGCGGGTCCCTGCGCCTGACACAAACAGAGACCTGGGCCCAGGCAGCTCCACTGCTCCCGTCTGAAGTTCACGGGGCAGGGGACCTCCTTCCCTCCTGAGGCTGGTGAACCCTTCACAAGCACTTGGAGCCCTTGGAGGAGAGGAAGGTGGTTGGAGGTTGGAGGGCTGGGGATGGAGTGAGGAGGCAGCCCTGTGGGGAAAGTGAAAGCTCTGAGCAGCCCTTAACCCCGCTCGCTCGCCGTGTGGCGGCTGTGAAGGGGCAGGCCCCACTCTGTGACTTCTACAGCTCTATTGTAGAGGCCTCTGGGTCAAGTCTCGAGGGACAGGGCCCTTAGTGATGAGGGCCTTTTTCGTGAAGCACTCACACTCCTGTCTCACGTGACCCTCCTGCCAACCCTAAGAGATAAACCAGTGGAACCCACCACCCCCAGGACATCAGCGAAGCAAAGAGATCAAGGCTCCTCAAGAGCCTCTTTCTCCATCTTTCAAATCATGGAAAATGTCAAAAGTAGAGAAGAATACAGAGTATTCTACTTAACGTATATGCAGTCGCCCCCAGAATGAACAAGTATTGATATTTGGCCTTATATGCTCCAGCTTAAAAACCGCAATATAGGCACAGACAAGTTTACCTTTTTAAACACAATTCCATCTTTCCCTCGTTCCTCAGAGAGAATAACTATTATGAAGGTTGGGTTTGTCCTTCCTGTCCATATCTCTATCATTTGTAAATTCATAAACAAAGGTAGGGTATTAATTTATGCACTTTAAATTTTTTTCATAAATGACAGCATATAGAGTGTATCATTCTGCAACTTGCTTCTTCCAGCCTACAGTTTTTTTGAGATCTATGTTAATTCATGCAGTTAGACTCTGTCGTGGGCTGAACTGTGTCCTCCCCAAATTCGTATGTTGAATTCCTAACCCCCAGCACCTCAGAATGGGGCTGGATTTGGAGACAATCTCTTTAAAGAGGTAATTCAGTTAAAACGAGGTCATTAGTGTGGGCCCTCATCTGCTGTGACCGGGGTCTTTTTGGAAGAGAACATTTGGACAGAGACATGCACAGAGAAGTCCATGTGAAGACACAGGGGGAAGGCAGCCATCTGTAAGCCAAGGAGAGAGGCCTGGAGCAGACCCTTCCCTCACGGGCCTCAGAAGAACCAACTCTGCTGGCATCCTCACCTCAGACTTCAAGCTCCAGAACTGTGAGAAAACAAATTTCTCACATTTCTCATAAGCTGCCCTGCCTGTGGTACCTTGTTATAGTGGCCCTCGCAAATGAATACAGACTCCATTCCACAAAGAAACATTAGTGGAGGGCTAGTGGCTGTTCATGAATATGTCGCTTCTCCCTGGGATTTGCGAATTTCATCAGAGGAATTTACAAAAGCCTTAACGTGGCTATCTTGGTGGGGTGGAGTTGTAGGTACTATCATAGTTACTGAGGAATAAGTTTTAGGATGAAGGACCCTTCCCAGTGCTCCATAATTATCTTTTAGAAATCAGTCTTCTATGGTGATCACTCAAAAAGTCCTAGATTACAGACAGCCACATCATAGGTCATATCTGAAGAGCATTGGCCCCCGGCTTCTAAGTTCTTCCTAATCTAGGGTGTCTCATCTGCTCTCCCAGGGTCTGCTCTCAGTTCGAGACAGGAAGTAAAGGACACATTTCAGAAGCTTCATATATAACATGAAGCTTGCCCTGCAGGTCCCGGGAAAGTGGAGGGTGTAGGTAAGACATCACGGAGCCAAGCTTGTGACGCCACATGGCATTTTTAGGAAGGCCCTTGTGGTGCTTTGGAGAAGCCTCTGCACATCTAACACTGGCCCGCAACCTGGAGGAAACCCCAAGACAGATGCTGTCTGGTAAAAGGCCAAGAAAACCAGCAGAGCCTAAAACCTATTCTTCAAGTGTGCTGGTAGCAGTCCTGTAAGGACTGACCTTGAAGCCTCGAGGCAAAGATGGGATAAAACAACAATGGATGAGAAAGCTCTTTCCTGTGTGCAGGCTGCTGGTGGAGAAATGAGAGTCTGCTTGAGAACTCAACATCCCATCGCAGCCCAAAGTCTCAAACACGCTCAGAGGAGGAAGTCTTTGGCCCTTTTTAGAAGCATTTTGGAGGCATTGCTTATAACAGTGAAAAACTGGGAGCATTCAAAATAGCCACAGAAGGAGGTCTTTAAATGTGAAATATGTGAAATAAAATAAACTATAGAATATTTATACCAATACAGCCATTAAAAGTGGTATGTGATGACATGGAACGATGTTGAAGAAATAGTGTTACTTGGAAAAAAGATTCCATTTTTTTAAATAGTGAGTGCAGTTTAATCCCATTTTTATTTTTAAAAGATCTATTCATAAGGAAGAGCCTAAATTGTAATATAGGATGATGGTAACTGGGTTATCTCTGAGTAGTAGGTTTATAGATGTTATATGTTTTCTTCTTGTGGGACACACACACACACACACACACACACATTTCACAAAGAAGAATTTGCTCATCTGGGCTTTAGTCCCTTTCCGTGTAGAGAGAGGATCTAACTAGGTGACCTTTAGGTTTCTAAGGACTTGTGACATTCCAAGACTATGATTCTGAAGAATTGGAAATTCTTGGATTTAGTGACAGAAAATGCGATTACTAGAAGGATGTTGACTTGATTAAACATTTGTTGGAGGACCCAGAGCTGGCTGCCGCACACAGCCTGTGGTCTTTCATGACGTGTGGCTGTTGTGATTGTAAAGAAAATATAACCAACGGTTACCAAACACATTCCATGCTTGGCACTGTGCCAAATGTTTTAGATGCATCATTTTACTTAATCCTCACGATGACCCTATGAGGAAAGTGCTACCATTGTCTACATATTTCAGATGAGGAAGCTGTGACTTTAGAGAGCTCAAGTCAGAACTCAAGGTCAGTGACCAGAAGGGAGCAGGGAGTGGATTTGAGCTCAGATCCCAGAATCCACAACCTTAATTTTTCTCTCTGCTGCCCTCTAGTGGAGCACTTCCCTCACCCCTTGAGGGAGCTGAAAACTTCATGCCAGGAGAGGGACCAAGGAGGCAAATATAAACCTCTCAGGTCAATGGGCATTAGCAGAGAATTGTGAACTTGAGTCTCCTGGGGCTAATGAAGCTACTCCATTAAACCGAGCGCTGAGCTTGGCTAGAAGCGAGTCCTGAGCCTCATGCCCGGGAAAGGTGAAGGGGGTTTTCCTCAATGCAGGTGCAAGGAAACTGGCCTAAGGTACAGAACTGCCAGAAACAGAGGACGAAGGAGAGAAACAAGCTGTACCTGGGTGTCTGCGTTTCCTTAAAAGTGTTGTGTGAAGTTTCCTATTGGAGATGAGCTAATGAAACATGCCGTTACTTTAATAAGGTATTCCAGTTTTAGACGTATGAGGTATTGGATGGGGCTGTGCTATTCCACCCTTACCCTGCTCTGCTCTATATCACAGGGCAGGGTGACCCAGGTTACCACACCAGCTGACCTGCCCCTGGGCCCGGCCAAAGGCAGCAGTAGTGGGGTTTCAGATGTGTGGAGGAAGCCAAGCCGTCTCCCCTCCACCACCTCTAGCAACATCCCTGCTAAGAGTTGTGTCTCTTCTGAGGCTCTGGCTCTTACTGGATGGCCTACCGCGTTCTAGCTTCTGCTGGGTGACCCGAGACCTGGGCTCCGTAACCTCACTCCTCCCTTTGTGCTACCCAGCCTCATGGCGGTAGCAGCTTCTTGCTATTGCTCATCTTTGGCTAGCCTGCCATCCTTTGCTTGGTTTCTCTGTTCTTCCATCCCCTGTGAAACCAGTTAAGTGACCTCTGTTTGACATATCAGGGTGGTTTCTTTTTTTCTGACTGGAGTCTGATTGATAAATTCCCTCAATTATCAATTTCTGAGGTATTCTACCATCAGAAATATCGCTATATGGGGCAAAGAGTGTCAGGTTGTATAAAGGAACTTCAAGGAAGTTCTATAATAACATAAAGATGGGTGAGATTAATACCAGCTTAGGAGTATCAGGTGTGACATTTAACTTGGCCGTTAAAGAATGAGGGAGCTTGAGAACATAAGAGCACTGTGGATGAGGGGTCAGCAAAGGCGTCATCAATTAGAATCCTGGTCTTAGTGTAAATAATGTGTGAACAATGAGAAAATAGATGATAAGTGTCCCACACTGTGCATGTAAGTTTCTCAATCAAGGTGCATCTGGAGGTAGAGATGTACAAGGAGTGTCAGGAAACGATGGGCAGTGGATATTGCTAGAATGTAAGCCTGAAGGGTGCTGGAAGGGTAAACCAAGAGGGGTATTTAGATTTGACAAAATATCACCTTAAGGTTTTGGGTTACTCTTAAGGCAACCTTAGTCACCACTGACACCCAGTGCCTGGCACATCCAATCAACACTGTTGAATAAATGAGCAACTGCTGACAACTTTGGTACAGGGGAAGGGAGAAAACAGACACATGCTCTGCAGAGCTGGCTCTGGCAGGAACGTGCAGGCTGGCCTGGGGG
Source organism: Equus przewalskii (assembly GCF_037783145.1). NCBI lineage: Eukaryota > Metazoa > Chordata > Mammalia > Perissodactyla > Equidae > Equus > Equus przewalskii. Next base: position 2,135,998 of record NC_091833.1, on the reverse strand, counting down.
TGGGGGGCGGGAGAGGAAGACCCAGTTAGAAAGCAGTTGCTGTGGATGCAGGGCTTGAGAACGGCAAGGAGGACTCAGGTCTGCTATATATCAAAAAATGGGAATGCACGTCTCAGATGGAGGCTGACAGAAAAGGTGGCATACAGGTGCCTCTGAGGCCTGGTACCCAGGAGACTGGGTGGCTAGAAACGCCTCTGTGACTATATGCACGTTGATCAAGCAGCGATCCAGGGACACGGGAATGGAGGAGATGGGGAGATGCACATTTAGTGATGACAATTATTTAATACCCACCCTTGGATCTTCTGGCCTTATCTCTCCCATTATTGTAAAGACATTCATTTTTCTTCAAACCCAGTAAATTATTCTCTGTCAGCAAGCTGGGGGGAGGGGTGAAGAAAAGATTCCAGTTTGCTCTTGGCTTTTCCTCTGTCTAGTCCAAACACTGGAAATGTCAAGTTTGCTCGCTAATTAAACATGTCTGTCTTGGACTGCACTTGTATATTTCACTGAGAAGGTGTAGATTTCCAGGGAGACATTACACATTCGTGTTTCCAAATAGAGCATTTTGAAATCTCCCTGTGTGACACAAATGCCAACTTTGTGAAAGTGTCTCCTGGTAGGAAAGACACCTGAGTAAGGCAGCTCAGGTCTGGGAGAGAGTCACAATGTGCCCAGTGTGTGCCCTTTAATTTATTTTCTGGGAGCCACTCTGGGAACCTCTGTAGGGCCAGCCCTGCGCCTTTCTGGATTTCCATCAATCCTGCTGCACAGCTGATGCTTCCTGGGACTGGGTCATGGGAAATCTTATCCCCCGGTTAGCTTGAAACTGGCCCTGCCACCATCCCTGGTGTCTTGCTGGTTGAGAACTGACAGTTTGCCATTATATCTGTGGCCATGACTTTGCAAAGCCTTACTAGAATGCCAGGTGGGAAGTATCATTACCACCCACATGCCACAGAAAAAGAAGTGGGACCTGCAGCCTGGAAATCCTTACAGAATGAGATTCATTGATCACGTATTTTCTATGTGCTAGCTACATGCCAGACCCTGTTTTAGGAGCTGCAGATACGGCTATAAACCAGACTGACGTGATCCCCGCCCATATGGGGCTTTAGTCTGGTAGAGAGCGAGTAAATAATTAGGTACTGAGGAGTCCGAGAGGTTAGGTCATTTGCCAAGGACAAGTTACTGCCCGTTAAACGGCCAGACCAGGCCTGCCCAACTTCAAATCTCGGGTCCACCTTCTTGGGCAGTAAAACATGGTCCTTAAAAATGGGAGCTGAAGGTGTGGATGCCACCTGAATCCTGTGCAAGTCAAAGGAAAAAGAGAGCTGGAGGGGGAGCGGCTGAGTCTTAACATGTGCGAAGACATTTCTGCGATGCTGCCCTGAGTGCCAGGCGGGGCCGGCAGCTTGGTGAGGGCATCCCGGGAAGACGCCCCGCTCTCTGCTCCCCCTGCCGCATGGTGAGGGCTGCAGAAAAGCTGCAAAGCTGTGGGAAGACAGAGTTTTCATCCAACTTTCCTGGACCTACTGTGAGTCTTAGAATCTCAGCTTCCCCATCTGAACACAAGCCTTTTGACTGGTTGCTGAGTCATGAGTTCCCAGCCTCTGGGATTCCGTGGGTCAGCAGTATTTTTTAATGTGTGTATGTGGGAGTGTGGGTTCAAGTTTGGACGTTAAATATACGTTTTTATAAAACACGACTGTCTACTATTATCCGCTCTTGTTAAAGAAAAGACATTTTCATATCAGGCAGGGCCCAGCCCCATGGCCGAGCGGCTGAGTTGGGCACACTCTGCTTCAGCAGCCTGGGTTCCTAGCGCGGACTTATCCCACTCATCGGTGGCCATGCTGTGGCCGCAAATCACATACAAAACAGAGGAAAACTGGCACCGATGTCAGCAGAAAGAGGAAGATTGGCAACAGAGGTTAGATCAGGGCAAATCTTTCTCAGCAAAAAAGAAAAAGACATCTTCATATCAGATAAAGAAAGAAGGAATAGTATAATTTATAATAATAGGAAATTAAAAACAATTCTTTAAACTGAATTATTTTAGCTGTTAAGAAAAGCTCTTCCTTTGTGGTTCTTTTTCTCATTTCTCTGTGGAGTATGATGAAATCGCCCCATGGACCAGCCCCATCTTTGGACTGAGGCCCAGCAGCTGGGAAGACGGCCTGCAGGCCCCTGTCAATAGTTCTCAGCTCAAAGTGTCCATGAGACAGCCTGTGGTCTGCAACTATTCTTCTTGGAAGCAGACACATCCTAGCTCCGTTCCATCCTATGGTTGCATCTGGATGCCTCTGTTTGGTCTGTGATGGCTGAAATGACAGTGTCCTGCCAAAGCAGCCCCTTCCCAGTCCTGCCATATGGGGGCTGCATTTCCACTGGGTCTGGCAGCTTTTTCACTCGTAACCTCAGTCCCCACTGATAGATTCGTCCCTGTCACACTGTTTACTGAAACTAGGCCACTTAATTAAAGCAAGAGCTTTTGCATAAACTCCAACAGTGGATTTATAAATTCCAAGCACTGTAAGGGGACCAGATGGAAGAATGGGTCAATTATCATGGAGGCCAGTGCTCCTACCCTTTCAAAGGGCTCCTCAGTTTTGGAGGCACCAGCTCTCCGTGGGGGCTGTGGATGTTACTTGCACTGTCAGCTCACCATGACCGCGGGAAGGGTCCGCCTCAGCACAAATAAGCTATGAGGTATTTACATGGAAAAGTCCGTGGTTCAGGTGTGCACCTTGTGACAGAAGTGGGGCCAGATGAGGGGAGGGGATTTCAGATGGGGCAGATGCCCTGTGAGTGGAGATCTGGCCTGGGAGCCAGCACTAGGGGACCAAGCAGTCTCACCCGGAGCATTAGGCAGCATGTGCTGGGCACCAGCTCTGGGCGTGGCACTGTGGGTTTGTGCTAGGGAGCTTCCATTGACTTCCCAGATTCCCCCTGTGCTCTGTGCCTCAGAGACTGGCCTGGAGGGTCTGCCTCATCAACCTCCCCTGCCCTCTGGCTTCTGGTTGAGTTTGACCAGTGGCAGCTGCCAAAGGAGGTGGGAGAGTGGGAGGAGAAAGAAGCTGGGGTATTTCTCCCTTCCATTCTCCCCCTGCCGGCTCACCGCAGGTTGGCTTTGTGGGCCACAGGTCCTGTCAGGCGGGTCTTTCCCTGTGATCCTCTTTCCAGTTTGGCATACCTATTCTCCTTGAACCCTCATGTCCAAGGGAGGTAATGGCCCCCTGCTGTGGCTAGCCCTAGATACCATACTATCTTTGATTAGTTTCTCTAAACCTTATAAACTAGTCCTTTTAATAAATTTCAGTGAACCAGTTCTCGACCACCAGGACCCTGACTGAGGCAAGGGTCTTTAGGAATGTCAGAAGTGAGTAGAACACTTTCCCTGCCCTCCAGGAGTTGATAGCAGAGGTGGCGACATGAACAAGACATAGAAAGGGAAGAGACACTTCTACCAAGCCAGGAGCTGAAACTTCAGGCCAGTAGCTTCGTGAGCGGGCTTGGGAGCGAGCCCTCCAGCTTCAGTCAGGCCTCAGATGACACGGCCCCGCTGACAGCTTACCTTGTAAGAGACCTGGAGGCAGAACCACCCCAGATAAGCCGCCTCCAGAGCTCTACCCCATAAAAACTAAGAAAACAAATGTTTGTGTTGTATACCACTACTTCGTTAAGCAGAAGTAGACAGCCAATCGCCTTCCCTGACCACGAAAACTAAATTGGCACCTCCCTCTTCACACTGCACTTGCTGTCACTCTCATGTCACATCCCAACTGCTACAAAGCCCCAGGTGATCTGGCCCTTGTTATCTCTGAGATCCCCTCTTATCCATTCTACCCTCACTGCTCCAGCTACACAGGCTTCCTTGCTGCTCCTTGAACATGCTGCGCTGGCTGCCACTTCAGCACCTTTGCGCCTGCTGTTCTTTATTTCTAGAACATTCTTCCCCAGTTATGTGCATGGCTTGCTCTCTCCTCTCCTTCAGGTCTTTGCTCGCAATCAGCTTCTCTGTTGGTTTCTCAGTTGGCCTGACCACTATTTCAAACTACAACCACATTCCGCAACTGCACCCTCGCCTCTTCCCTGATTTACTTCTCTCGATAGCACCTGATATGGCATATATTTTTTTACTTATCTTATTTATTGGTGTCTTTCCTCATTAAAATGTAAGCTCCAGGAGGCCAGGATTTCCTCCATCTTGCTCACTACTGTGTAACCATGCCCAGTGTGTAAAGCTCAGTAAGTGTTTGTCAAATGAATGACTCTCATGTTACTTTTTCTATTAGAGCCTGTGGTAGGCAATATTTTGGCCCCCATGACTTTTGTCCTCTGATCGTGTTTATGAGTATGTTAGGTTACATGGCAAAAGGAACTTTGCGGACATACTTAAGGGTACTAGTCAGATGACCTTACAATAGGGAGATTATCTTGGATTATCCAAGTATTCACAATATAATCCTATGAACCCTTACAAGCAGAGAGTGGGAGCAGAAGAAGTTAGAGAGATTCAAAGCACAAGGAGCAGCTGATGAGGAGGAATGTGGGCTACATGAGAAGGAATGTGGGCAGCCTCTGGAAGCTGAGAGAGCGGCCCCCAGCTGACAGTCTGCAAAGACACAGGAACCTCAGTCCTACAACCACAGGAATGGGATTGTGCCAACAGCCTGAAGAGGCTTGCAAGAAGATTCTTCCCAGCGCCTCCAGATAGGAACGCAGCTGGCTGACACCTTGACTTTGGCCTTGTCAGACCCTGAGCTCACCTCGACTTCAGACTCACAGTACGACAGAGAGATAATAAATGGGCGTTGTTTTAAACTGCTAAATTTGCCGTAATGTGTTATGGCAGCAATAGAAAATGAATGCAGGGTCCTTTTAATTATTGGATATTATGTTACTAATTTGTTTAGTGTGAGCTCAGGGCTATTGTCTGTCTTGCTGCCCCAGTGTTTACTATAGTGACAGACATAGAGTTTAAGAAATATTTGCTGCATGAATGGGTGAATGAATGGGCCCCCATTTTGCAGTGGCGTGGGGGTGTCCATTGGCTTATCTCGAGGTTCACTGGGCTGTGAGACTCTTGGCAGCTGGTGCCAGTTGCATTTGGCTCCGTGGCCGCAGTGCCCTGCCAGAGTGCGCAGCAGCACGCCTTTGGTGAATTCATGGGCAGCCTAGCTCCGAGCCAGAATTGAAGAGCCCCGGTCTCTAGCGAAAGACCCTGGGACCCTGTGCAAAGTTCTCAGCCTCCCGTCCCCAGGAAATCAGGTTCTGGCTGTACCGGCCGGAGACCCCAAGGCAGGCTGGGCATCGGATCAAAATGCAACTGAGCTGTTTAAACTATCTGTGGGCCCTTGGGCAAAAGACTTCACTTCTCTGGGCTTTGGTTTCCCAGCTACAAGTGGGAATAACCCTCCTAGGGTTTCTCTGTGAAGATTAATGAAGTTGAGCATTTAGAGGACTTTCATATAGTAGGCGATCAATTAACAGTGGTTATTGTTATTTTGCCTTATGTTGAATAGTGCACCTTGGTGTTTTCAGGGGAAAGCTTCAAATGAGTTTTCAAAGAGAATTACACTTGAGGCGGATGACCTGATCGTGACACCTGCTGTGGCTTCAGTGCTGAGCTCCCCAGCCCCGGCTCTCGCAGTCACACAGAGGGGATCAGCCGGTCCTGGCCACAGTCACCCAGGGACCAGTTGGCACAAAGCAAATATAATTGATATTAATGGAAACATAGTGGTTACAAGACACTTGGCAAAACCAGGAAACTTCCGTTGATCCATTTAGAAGAGATGGAATGAAATAGGCAGAGGATGTCATCAGACACACACATATACTCACACACACAAACACACACGTTTATACTCATATACACATACACACCTCGCAGAAAAGGTTAAAGACACCTAAACTATCATGGGAAAGGATACAAAATATTGCATGGGGATTTAGAGGCGAGAAATACAAGAAAACATAATGCACTGTAAATTAAAGTCATTTATAAAGTGCAACTGGCACCCAGATAGAAAGAAAAAATGATTAGTCAGCAAAAGTTGGGGTGTCTTGTTATTTCTTTACAGAATATTTCCATGTGACAGGAGAGACTGTGTTTATTAAGGGCTTACTGTTGTACAAACACAAACATATCAATGTCAGGCACTGAGGACATCTAGCTAAATTATTTGCCTCAAACTGATTTTATGTGTTAGTTAGTTTTAAGCCCACGAGGCCTCTCGGGCATTCCTTGGAGGCTCCGCTCTCCCCCTGGCATCCATCTCTTTAGCGCTGGTGCTGGCTCTGCCTGGCTCTGTGGACGCACAGCATGGAGAGGGTTACCCACAGAGGTCGCCATAGCTGCCCCTCATTTGCACAGCGCTGCCACCCTTATTCAGCAATGCGGCCAGGCTCCATGTGCTGTGTTTTTCTGCCCTGCCTCTGCCAGCGAGCGCGGCTGGTGGTGTTTGAGGGGCACCATCTCTGGCCCAAGGAGCAATGGGGTTGGTGCACTCCCTCAACCTCCTGTTTTCAAAAGAAGGGGTGTATGTTACCTGGGTATCACTGGGGGTCTTTTGTGACAATAGTGGAAGCAATGGATAAATCTGGAGGAAAAGTAAACAGAGGTCACGTGTGTAAACCATTTAGCACAATGTTTGGCACTTAGGAAATGCTCAATAAATGATGAGTGATGATGATTATATAATGAAAAATATTAACAGCAAGTACGTGTACCTTTTAATAACCCTTCTGTTATCTAAGAGCTTACCTGAACTTGAGAAGCACAGAGAATGCTGTTTGTCACAAAGATCATGCTTTCTAAAGCGGTACTACTAGTCCAAAAATTGGAACCCAGCTGAGGCCCCATGGGGACAGTTACACAAAACAAATTTAAAACCAACACCAGCTACTGCTATGTAACGAAGGAGGCATCTCCCAAGATCAAGGAGAAATAATACACCACGTGACAGTACCTGAGGTGAGGCAGTTTGAAAATGTGATTAGTCTACTTCCCACCCTTCAGGAAGAACACAACATTGCCCCCCACGCAAAGCGCAGTTATTTCTGAACTCTGCACTGAGTGGTCCTGTGGGCACCGTGGGAGCATCTGAGCGGAAGTACGGGAGCTTAGGACTCCAGAGAGAAATCCCAGTCTTGAAGAAACAGCAACCAAGAAGAAATGACTAGCTTGAGTCCCTCAAATTGATTGAAGGTAGGATTGGACATCAGACTCCAGGCATAACGGACAAATCCCACGTGCAGTGGACATCTATTTTTCCTGCCTGACCAGTTTCTTTTTTCCCTTGCAGCAATATCTGGAAGACCTGCAAGATCTTAAGTCCAGTTTGGGCTGTTTGCTTATGGGAGCCTTAGAAAACCCCACAGACCCAAATGTCCAGTCTGTGAAGCAGGAATAAATATACCTTCCTACCTCACAGGATGGCCTAAGAATCAAAAGTGGTTAGCAATAGAAGTAAAAATAATATTTTTGTGTTTATTGATGTGTCAGCCAGCATTAAATATTTTGACTACCCTTCTTTGTTGAAATTTTGCAGGCTCCCCCAGAGGAGGTAATATTACTATGCACATTGTGCAGATGAGAAAACTGAGTCCCAAAGAAGTTAAGTGACTCTCCCAAGGACATTCAAACTGACGGTATGACTCCAGGCTGCACACTGCTCTGTTCCCTAATGCAGTCAAAGAAGACCAAGGGGCCCTCTAAGAGGTGGCCAGCGAGATCCAAATGTTCAGAGTAGGCTGTGTTTGGATTAACTTTTTCTATTTACCATTAGGCTTTCTGTTACTAGCACAGCAACTCTTTTTTAAAAAGCTATGACCCTTTGGCATCCTGGGGTAACTTATTGTCTTAATCCAGGCAGGTAAATTGTTGTAATAAATAACCTTAAAATCTCAGTGGCCTAACAGAGTAGGATTTTATTTCTCACTCACATAACGCACTGTGGGTTTTTGGTTGATGATCTTTCATGAGGTCACTAGGGGCACAGAATCCTTCTAACTTGCAGCTTTACCATCCTCTGTGATGGATGCCCTGCTGCGTCTTTTAAATTCAGCTGAAAGACAGGAGAAGAGACAGAGGATTGTACACGGAAAGGCTTTTATAGGCCAGGAAAGGAAGTAACCAACTCATCGGCCAGAACTCAGTCACATGGCCACACAGAACTGCTGCAGAGCTGGGGAATGTAATCTAGCTGTATGCCCAGGAGGAAATGGGTTTTGTTGGACAAATAGAAGTTACTGCCACACTTATAAAAGAACTACCCTCTTCTGGCTTACGAACTCTGATGATTTTATTCAGTCCATGTTGCCTATCTGGACTGCCCAGGAACCAGAGCAAAGAATGTCTTCCGCCTAGCCCCTAAATTCACATTTTGAATAAGACATAATGTATGCAAGAGAGGAAAATAAGACTTCATCTCATTGAAATGTCTGATAATCCCCTCTGTAGTGGATGCTGTGACATGCCACCCAGATTCCTTCTTCAGGACAAGGATCCGTCCCCCAGCTGCTTGGCATTGTTGGCAGACGAATCTCAGATCTCACCTGAGTTGCTCTGCAGGAATTGTCCTCAGACAATTGCTCTTCAACAACATCTAATCCCAGGTCATGACCTCTTCACAGGGACAGCCCCCAGACAGTATTCCTCAAGGTAGGAAAAGGAGGGTGACCCCAGCTCCAGAGCTCCTGTGGGATTAGCTGAGGTCTTTGTTGTGACCGCATCGCAGTTCACCCCATCCGTTTACACAATCCTACTTCCTTCATTCCCCAACAGACGTGGTTCTGAAGATACTTCTCACTAAACTTTCTGTGGGCAACCCTCCATCTCAGTCTGTTTCCCTGGAAGCCCAAGCTAAGACAACTTGCGCCAGGAACAGTTTGAAGACGCAGACTCCAAGAAGAGGTTTCAGAGGTGGGTCGCCTGCTAGCTGTCTGCCAATGAGAACACCATCTCCTTGTAGATAGTGTGTAGATAACTCCCAAAATGCCCCAGCAGTTCAATTCTAGGATGGGATAATGGTGGAAGAAAATTTACCATGTCCAAACACCAGGAGGGCCAATATCTCAGACTTTTGAGAAGTGTAAGGGAAGTAGTAATTATAGAGACTATAGGGTTAGATGGCTCTTGTGATAATCCATGCGTTGAAAAAAGACAATGTATGACCGAGGGTGTCTAATTACCAACTAAAGGCTAAGTTGAAATCCAGATGACGTCTTTGGCTGTGTATAAAAGAGTTTCTCATCCTTTTCAGCCAAAGGATATAAAAAATTAAGAATGAGGCCCCATGTTTAGTTTTCAGAGCATCAAATGTCCAGAGGTGGTTCAATTCTCCGCCTTGACAGATTGTCTCTGCAAAGGTCAGAGCTGGGAAGCAGTGCGACACTGGAATGCGGGATATGGCAGAATCTGGCATTCAAAAGTCTTGAACCCATAGATCTCTCAGAACACTCTGGGCTAAAAGAAGTGGCCCACTCTTCCCCTTTGAAGGCTAGCCTGTCTGACTTGCTTGATGACAATGTAGAGGATTCTGCTTTGCAAGGAAACATGTACTGCCCCCCTCCCTCAGGATCTACTCTCACTTCATCTCCTTGCCATCAGACAAATTGCTAGGGTTAAGTCACAACACACCGCAGCAAAGGATGCGCTGGGTCCACTAACAGAAGATGGGCATGTAACCTGAAGGAGCTGTAGGACGCAGCAGGAGGTAGGAGAGGATGTATGGTACTGGATACCGAGAGTCCTGGACAAAGGGACAATTGGACAAGTGAGAACTTATCAATACGGGCACGCAAAAGAGAGTAGCACACTGATAGGATGGCTCCTGGATGCATGATTAACATGAAGGCCCATGTGAAGCAGAAATGCCAGAATTTCTAGTGCAATTCTGAATGAAGGGATCAGCAGGCGTGGGGAAGTGGGCAAGCTGCAGTGGATATATTAAATAAAGTCCAAAAAATTGGTCAGCCACCTGTGTTTGGCAGGTGAACACAGAAGACACTATTTTCCAAAGTGATGAGTAATACACTGGTAAGAGGGACGCAGACATTGTTGGGAAGCCTAGTGCTGGGCAGCCTCTGCAGTCCGGGTAGGGATTGGAAATGCTCTTTCAGAATCGGGCTCCTTGATGGCAATGGGCATAGTAGAACCTCCAGATAACAGAGGAGGCAGTGTCCAGTGTGAAGTGGCAGTGCTCAACCACCAGAAGCAAGGCAGAGGCAACTATTAAAATAAGTGCCAAGGTCAGAATGGCAGCCACAGGAGCGTGACCCTCAGAGAGCTCTGGAGATGGTTGATAGAACCGCATTCCTCTGGGTGAGATAGGTGGACAGCCACCAACTGTATCGCTCAACCTATGCAACTAAAAGAAACGAATGGATGTTCAAGAGGCTGGGAGCAGTTGTCCCAATAAAAAATTACAGTCCACAGCATAGGTTTGCCTCTGACTAGGTTTTAGACCCATAACTGACTTAGAGAGAGGTCAGGTCCCCAGGAATAAGGATCCTGTAACATTGCAGCAAATGTATATGGAAATGATTCACACAGCTCTTCTGTAAAGGGACTTCTGATCATTTAACAGTATGATGAGGAAAAAGGAATGTCCAAACATTGGGGCTAGACACAGAGTTGGAGTTGACTTTGCTCTGCAGGGACTCAAAGCAACATCACGACCCTCCTGTTAAAGTAGGTCATCTGGGGTCCAAGTACTAAATGGAGTCCTGACCCAAGTGTAGACTATTTTCGGCCTACTGGGTCTATAGGCCCACTCAAGAGTCCTTTCCCCAGTCCCAAAATGTATAATGGGTACTGGCATATTTGGTAATTGGCAGGACCACACCTTGGTTCCCAAGCTTGTAGAGTAAGAGTTACCATAGTGGAAAGGCCAACTGGAAGCCACTGAAACTATCCTCCTCCCCACCCCCAGATAGAAAAATCAAAACAATATTGCAAACCAGGTGACTGGCAGAAATTAGTGCCACCCTTAAAGGCTAAAGGATGCAGGTGTGGTCCCCATCATATTTTGATTCACAGTTCTGGTCCCTATAAAAGCCAGACAGAATCTGAATGTTGACAATGTACAATAGTAAATTCAACCAGGCAGTAATCCTACTTGTAGCTCTTGTGCAAGACGTGGGATCTTTGTCAAAGCAGATGAACTCAATCTCAAACACAAGGTGTAGGGGCCACGTATTTCACACGAGTAAGGATCAGAAACAGTTTGCATTCACTTGGGACGGGCGATAGCATACACTTACAGTCTTGCTCTAGGGCTGTGTTAACTCGCCCTCCTTGATTCTGAAGGGGTGTGGACCATCCAGATATTTAGAAGAACATCGCATTAGTCACTCTATTGGTGGCAACACATTAATCACACCAGATGAGCAAGAAGTGACAAATATATCTGCGGCACATGCACTCAAGGGAATAGGAAATCAACTCTACAAAGATTCAGGACCAGTCGGGAATATCAGGGAGGATTTTAGGGGTCCAGAGGTCTGAAGCATGCCAGGACATCCCATCCAACTACAAGGAAAAATATCGCGCCTTCCGCTTCCTACCGTGAAGAAGAAAGCATAAATCCTGGTTGGTCATTTTGGGTCCTGGAGGCAGCATATTCCATACTTGCGAATCCCGTTATGACCCATTTGTCAGGTAACACGAAAGGCTGCTGCCTCGCAGTAGGACTGAGGCTGTTTTGCAGGTACCGGCTGCAGTGTGAGCAGCCTGCCCCTTGGGCCGCATGGCCTGGCAGACCCTGAGGAGGCAGAGGCATCGGTAGTGGCTCCCATGAATCCATATGGAGTTTCTGTGAAGTGTAGAGACCCCTGGAGATCTCGAGCAAAGCTGTGACTTCTGCAGCAGAGAATTATCCACCTCCCAAAAGATACTTCCGGCGTGCTGCAGGCCTCTGGCAGAGGGCAGCTCCTGACCATGGGACAGGGGCTGATCATTGTGAAGTGGATTGCAAAAGACCCACCAAGGTGGAAGGTGCAGCAATCCATCGTAAAGCTGAAGAAGCATATCCAGCTATGAGCAGGGACAGCGGCACAAGCAGGCCACATAATCACGTGACCCAGACCCCTACAGTATCAGAACTATTGCAAGGTAGGTCTCCCTCAGCTCAAACATTTGGCCACATGGGAGGTTTCTCATGACCAGCTGACAGGGGAAGAAAAGGCTGAGCTTGGTTCATGGATGTGCTCACTCAGTATATCAGCAGAAGACAAAAACTACAGCCCCATTGAGGGGTGTTGACGTAGGACAGAAATGAGACGGAAATCTTCCCAAATGGTAGAATGTTGGACATTGCACTGGAGTATCCACCTTGAGTGGAAAGAAAAATGTCATGAATTGAGAATGTATATATGTGGACTCATGGACAGTGGCAGAGGACTGGGTCAGAGGTCCAGAAGAAGAAAACCTGGAAGGAGGAGGAGGCTGGGGAAGAGGCATGTAGATATAAACATGTAAATATAGAGTGTGAAGGTTTTTGTATGTCACGTTAACGCTCATTGGAGAGCTCCATCATGGACCAGCCACTAAATAACCAAGTAAACAGAAAGATTTGTCCTCAACGTGTTGACATCATCCAGCGTCTGCCATCAGCTACCTAAGTGCTGGCACAATGCACCCGTGGATCGAGTAGTTACAATTGCAGGTATTGAGGTGGTGCATGGGCCCAACAGCCTAGGCTCCAACTCACCAAAGCTGACCCAGCTACTACCACTGCCAAGTGTCAACCTGGCAGCAACTAAACCAATACTGCCTCCCAAATGTGGTTCCACCCCTTGAGGAAACTAGCCATCTACCAGCGGGAAGTTGATTACACCAGACCCCTTCTACCTAGAAGAGGCCGTGGATTCGCCTTGACTTGAGTTGACATATATTCTGGGTAGAAGTTTTCTTTTTCTGCTTTCAAGACCTCAGGCTGTACCTCTGTCTGAGGTTGAGCGCCATTCATTGACATGGGCTCCCACATAATGCTGCCCCAGAATGAGGGCCCACTTTAGAACAAAAGAGGTGTGGGAATGAGCCCAGGACCATGGATCTTCTGGTTCTATCAAAGCTGAGTCCATCAGGAAGTTGTGGGAAGGCCTTTTGAAAGCACAGCTGAGACACCAGGTGGTGATAATACCCTAAGAGGATGAGGACATTATCCTCTAGGTCACAACAGATACCCTAAGTCAATGGCCAGTATTTGATGTGTGTCCCCAGTAGGTAGAACACAAAGGTCTTGGAACTAACGGGCGGAAGCAGGAGTGGGCCTACTTGCCATGGCCCCCCAGTGACCCACTGGGGGAGTTTGTATTCCTCTCCCCATGACTCTGAACTCTGTGGGGTTAGAGGTCCTAGTTCTGAGAAAAGGAATGAATGTTTCCACTAAATGACACAACATGAGGCCCATTCAACTTTAAGTTACAAAAACTCTGTCACTTTGAGACTCCTCAAGCCAAGAGACAAGAGGTTATGTAACCGACACCATTGCATCAGGAATATTGACCCTGATCATCTGGGGGAGGTCAGGCTGATGTTACAAACGGCGGCGGAGAAAAGTCTGTTCGACATCCAGGTGATCTACTGGAGTAGTGTCTCTTGGTACTTCCTTTCCCAGTCTGACGGTAAATGAGCAACTACAGCATCCTCAGGCTGGTTAGGATAGAGGCCCCCTCAGGGACCAAGGCCTGGGCCACCTACCAGGTAAGCCACCTGGACCAGCAGAAGTGCTAAGCCAAGGATGAGGGGGAAGCTGGACAGGCAGAAAAGGGCAGCAATGAGCATCGGCTGTGCCTTGAGACGAGCTCTAGTGGCAGGATCTCTGGTTCTTCCCACTAACATTCCTCTTGTGATTTTCCCCGGCGGAGCAGACCAATTAAATCTTGGAGAAGCTGTCCCAATAACTTGTTATGTAAAGAAAATAGATCTAAATGGTGCTATGGTCTTTGGATAATGGTCTTTGGTGGGTTCTGTGGTGTGCTTCCTAATTCTCCCTTCAGGATTGGCGCACTCATTCTTCAGTTTCCGGAGGCTGATGATATCAGCTGATTTGTCTCCAGGAATCACTCTCACTCAATATCACACTCCGTCTGGAGAAGGGGCATGCGGCCTACATCCAATGATTTCTTGATAGGGCTCTTAACAGCCCAGTCCCCTTGCCTTAAGGCAGGACAACTCGGAAGAGCCAACACAGCTCCAAAGCTCTGCACAACAATTCAACTCTGTCCTCTGCATCTCCCTGCTGCCTTTACTCTCACAGGCGGTGGTTCTTGAGGGCACTCCCCAGTCAATTTCCTGCGTGGACATCTCTGTCTCACAGTCTATTCATCAGGGAACCAGACCCAAGACACCCTCCCCATCTCTGCCATCAGCCGGTTCTGTGAAACCCACTATTTAAGTCAAGGACTGGGAGTAACGTTATCAGGGGAGACTGGAAAATTCCCTACGCCCATGACATTTTCCCTTCACGGTTCTGAATGGCCCCTTCTGTTCTCTGAGCTCAGACTATCTCCTGGTACCCTGCCCACCAGCTCAGAAGATTCAGACATTCCTAAAAATCTTGGCATCAAGGGCATCTCTTGGCTCTTCGCCTCGGGTCTTAATTGGAATAATAGAAAATTCTGTAAATCCGATATAGCAACTGGAGGAAGGTAAAAGGCAAATTTTCTAAGAAAAAACAATGAATTGTGTATTATCATTCAGAGACTCTGGCAAGAAACAACAAATACATTATGGAGTCCATGGGAATAATAGAGAAGCAGTTGGTAACCAAATCAGTGCTCCAACTCACCCAGTCCGGAATTCTCCCCTCCCAGTTCTGAAGGAAGACACCCCTTATCTTCAAGCATGCTAATTTGATCTCCATGCTTCAGGTAACTATTTTGGTTTTTTAAACAGCATTTTCCTCTCCATGAAGTAGCAGGGGGTTCTGACACACATTCACACATAGACTCATACACTCGTTCACACATACACATACACTCACACCATACACACTGATACACACACTCACACCATACACACACTCACAGACATCCATATGCACACTCATACACACACTCACACACACTCACACACACACACACATAAAGACACACTCACACTCGCAAACAATACACATACACACACTCACACATACATAGACACACTCACACACATACACACTCACACATACACACATAGACACACACATGCACACACTCAGACACACACTCACACATAGACTCATACACTCGCTCACACATACACATACACTCACACCATACACACTGATACACACACTCACACCATACACACACTCATATGCACACACATACAAACACTCCCATACACACTCACACACTGATACACACACTCACACCATACACACACTCACAGACATCCATATGCACACACTCACACACACTCACTTACACACACTCACACACATACACACATAAAGACACATTCACACACATACACACTGACACACTCTCACATATATACATACTCACATACACACACACAAGCATATGCGTGTACAGTCACATACCCACGTACGGACACACTTACACAGACACACATACACACACACACACCCTTACACATACACACACTCAAACACACACATACACACTGACACACATGCACACACTCAGAAACACAGCCACTCACACATACACACTCACACATACACTCACACACACACACACAGACATCACCAACTCTGTGCTGACCCTACACCAAGCACGAGGAGAGCAAAGTCAGCCGTGGTCTTGCTCAAGACAGGGTATTGCCCAGAGTTCAACTTCAGGGTCGAGAATGCACCTCTCTATGTCCTGAGAGAGTACTGGGACCTTTCTGTTCACAGGGCGTGGAAAGCATTTTCTTTCCACAGTAATTCTTGGGGAGTTTTTAAAGTTTGAAAGAGCTGAAAAACACAATAGTTCCAGACAATAGTCCCTGTAGGACCCCAGCTCTCAGTAGTCGCCTCTGGGCTCTGTGTTGGTCTAGCCCGGGAGAGCAGAGGGCGTGCAGAGGCCGAGGCGTGGAGCTCGCAGGTGCACCTCTCCCCACATAACCCAGGGACATTGGTTCTGTCCCGTCAGCCCCCTTCCCAGCACACGTGTTGTCAGGTGTGCGAGGTGCTCTCCGAGCCCTTGCAGGGCAATCAGGCAGGCAAGCACCCATGTCTTCATTTTATTTATTTGTTAATTTAATTTTTTTTTAAAGATTGGCACCTGAGCTAACAACTGTGGTCAACCTTCTTCTTTTGTTTTTCTTTCTGCTTTTTCTCCCCAAATCCCCCTGGTACATAGCTCCATATTTCAGTTGTGGGTCCTTCTAGTTGTGGCATGTGGGACGCCGCCTCCGCGTGGCCTGACGAGAGATGCCATGTCTGCACCTGGGATCTGAACCGGTAAAGCCCTGGGCCGCCGCAGCGGAGAGCGTGAACTTAACCAGTTGGCCACGGGGCCGGCCTCTGATTTAAATTTTTGATGGGAAAAAAAGGTATCATCTCAGGTAAATGAAAAGTCTGGAGCACTGGGCTGTGGCCAGGCTGGATCCAGGCTCTCAAGGCATGGAGAATCTGCCTCTGTCCCTCTTTTGGCTTTGTGCTGTGTTGGCTTCAGTCCCACGCAGGCTCTGCCCACATGGAGGCAAAGATGGCCCAGCAACGCATGGACTACGTGGTCCATAGCGTCTACAGCTGCCCGCTGTCTCCTATGACTTCATTCACCTTCCTGGTTCCTGGCTTTTGGCTCCTTTTGAATAACTACTATTTAGCTTTTTCTCATCCCAGATCTCATAATTTATCTTGACCTCATGCCATAACCTCATGGTCCTCAGATGGGGTCAGATAGGTCTCTTGGTCTCTGTTTAACTTGGTTCACATGTTTTAATTTGGGTAATTGGGCAATTAATAATTTTAATTTTTCCTTGCAGAAGATATTCTGTCTTGCGTTGTAGCCATGTTTGCTCCATGTGGGGAGAAATCCATATTCTCATTCAGCGTGATCTGAGGTGGGGACGGAAGGCGGACGGCTGGATTCTGATTTGAAGCAGGAGGCGGTGTTGTATGGGGCTGCCCTGGTCTTTGCTCTTCCAGTTTTCTGCCCTTTCCTATGTGAAAGTGATCATTGTCTGTGGCCAGCAGATCAATGGGTGACATTGCACGGGGGCTGGCATTTATTTAAGAGAGATCTCCCCAACTGACCCAATTCCTGTAATGCATAAAAAAATGACAGAAGTAATATTTTTGTTCTTGTTTCACTTTCATTCATCTTATTTGATCAGGGCTGAGCAAAACTGACATCTCATCACACTCCACAGTGTGTTTCAGCACCAGGTCCGTCGGAGGGTGGCATTTAAAACACAGACATTGCGGGAACAAATGTGTTTGCCAATCCCGTCCAGCAATGTAAACCTGACCTTTCTCCTGTAGGTTTGTTGACACGGCCTGTTTTGTATCATATTTCATTATTGCGTGTGGAAGGATTGAAAGTTCTTCTCTTGGAAAACAACTCTGTTGGGGCTAGAGTGGCCAATATCTCCCTTCACAGTGAGACAGAGGGAATCAGAGAGGCAGGTGCTGGCAGGACTAACACAATTCCTCAAAGGGTGTCTTTAATTAAAATCACCCGGCACCAGCAGTATGGGCCTGGAAGAAATTTCCATTTGGCATGCAGCAAAAGCACAGGAATTACACCCAAGGTGGCTGTTGTTTACTTGTCGTGGGGTACGTCGCAGGTCCCTTCATCCACGAGCCCCGGGAAGTACCCCACCCCCACGCAGAAACCCACCTCTGATCACTGCTCCCTCGGTCTGCGATGACACGTTCAAGGGTCAGAAACCTACCACTTCATCCCCCCAAACAGCTGTGGAAATTATCCATTTGTGCATTTGGGTGACAAAATATCTGAGTCCAGACACTCTTCCAGACACTGGGGGTACAGCAGCGAATAAGGGAAGCGAGATGCCTGTTTTTAGGGCATTTCCATCTTGTGGAGGAAGACAGTCCATCAGTTCATAAAAATATAAACAAGATAATTTTCGAAAGCAAGGTGTGTTCTCATGGTGCACAAAGGGGAAGGCAGTGGAGAATGCCCGTGGCTGCTGGGGCGACAGGGGCCACTTTGCACAGCTTGTCCATGGATACTCCCTCCTGAAGTAGATGGTGCATATTGGAGCTGCCCTATGATACATGAGGTGGAGTTAGCAATGTGGGAGCTACACCAGAGACTGTCTCGAGTAGAGCATGCTACAGGTGCAAAGGTCCTGAGGTGGAAATATGTTTGGCATTTTTGAGAAACAGAGAAAGCTAGTATGGAGTAAGCTTGGAGATTCAGGAGTGAGGAGGGGCAGGCTCTGAGATGAGTCCAAGTGGAGAGCAGAGGCAGATCGGATAAGCCTACCTGAGGAGATTAAATTGACAGCAATGGGGAGCTATTGGAGACTGTTAAGCAGGGGAGTGACGGCAGTCACTGAATTGAAGGGGATGAAGTGGGTAGTAAGAGAAACCAGCTATGTGGCTGTTGAGACAGTTATAGCAAGAGGTGATAGTGGTTTGACCCAATGTGATCAACTGAGCCAAGATCTGTGTGTGTGAGTAGGACCTACCCCCCACCCCGCCCCCAACGCTGCCCACCCGTGCCCACAGGCAGAGTGAGCCAGCCCTTCCGCCACCTCAGGCACTGGGGACGGTGTTTAGGGCTCCCCCTTACCTTCTCTTCTCTGGGCGATGCAAGCTCATTTCTCCAACTCTTCTCCACGACGAGATTGAACCTTCCTCAGCATCTTTATCACTCTTTTCCAGCTCTGCTCCAGGTTCTTCACGTCTCTCACCAAACACAGAATCCAACACTAGGGAGCAAAATACCTCCTTTGTGGGTTGTGATTTTGCATCTGATCTCTGACCGGTGGGCGGGTCCCTTCCCCCTGCTCTAAGCCCATGTGCTCTGGCAGCGTGGACTCCACTCCTCGCTGAGAGGCAGAGCACAGGACCTGAGTCCGGGCCGGCCAGCATGTCCCATCCACTCTGCGGTGATTGGTCCAGACACGGTCACGTGATCCGACCTCAATCAAAGAGATGCACAGGGACTCTGGCTGGGCATGCTAAGAGTCTCATTCTTTGTCACTGAAATCGGCTTGAAATATGGGGTCTTGAGAGTGTCCAGCAATCAGCTAGAGACCATGAAGGGAGAGTGTGCCTGAGAATAAACCCGTTTTTCCAGTAAGCAGAGCTGAGAAATAAGAGAGAGGAGAGACTGAGGCATGTCATTTGCACACTGGATCAAGCAATGTCCAATGTCTAATTCTGGGTAATTAAGTCAAGGGAAGCAATACATTTTCTCTTTTCCTGCTTAAGCCAGTTGGGTGAGGTTTTCTGACGCTCACTATCAAAAAAGTCCTAATTGACAGACCAATCAGAGGTCAGTGGGGCCATCACGTCCCTTAAACAGGTACTATACTCCATTCAGTGCAGCCTAAAATTGTCACCTCTGTCAGCAGGTGTGTTGTCCTGTCTATTGTTTGAGCTTATAGCTCATGCTTTTCTGTTCAGCAGTTTCCTGCTCTGTGTCTCTCTGAGACATCCTCTGAGGGTTTATGTAAAGCCTTTTTATGAATTTAGTATTTATTAGGCCTCGCTCTTGCATCTGACACATATCCATTTTTGCCTGAGAGGCAAACTCCTGAGAACCCAAGATTATGACCCATCTGGGGGGAAACAGCAAAGAGAACCAATAAAACCTAACGAAGCTAAGTTTAATCATTGCCAAAAACACCCATTTGGCTCACCAATGGGCCGCGGGGGAGGGGCTGTGATATCTCAGTGCTTTCGGCTTGCGCACTTGTTCCTGTGATGCTTGGAAAGCCCTCCATTATGCCACACAGCACAGCCACTTGCAAGGGGCGTGTGAGCGTCACGTCCGTGCTGTGGCTTTTGCAGCTTAGCTGGCTGAGGTCAGAGCTTGGCAGCTCAGGAATGGACCAACTGCCTCGAGGAAAGTGGGAGCCTGCAAGCTCAGCCCTCAACCCTGCTGAGAAAGCGAGGCATCACTGAAGAGAAGAGGAGCAAATCCAGCTCTTTGACCTTAGACAGGGCTCATGAGGAGGGGCCCGTTAAGAGCCACGCTGGGAATTTTGAAGACCGGTTCTGTACCATTAAATATATTTATTAAAGTTTCCATGAGGACAAATTGAGTGGGTCCTATAGGCCTTTTGCTATATTTGCAAATCCCAGAATCACAAACATAAACCTTAGTTTCAGAGAATTGTAGGACTAAGGAGCAGCATAGAGATCTAATGCCCTACCCTCCTCCTCCCTACAGCATGACCCTCAGGGGTTGGTGTTCTGCTGGAACAGAGCCCCGTGGTGAGGAACTGCCCCCTCATAGCCCGTCTGAAGCCCTGGTCTGCCGGTGTGCCTCCCTGCTCAGTCTCCCTGCAGGCTCCTTGAACAGCACACCTTTTGGATAATGTGCGGACTGTGACTTCAGAGGCTTCTGGGTGGTCTCTATGTGGCCAACAAGCCGCACAGTGTCAATGTTAGCCTTATAGCTAATATTGCTGAGAAATAGGATGTTCGGCGAGAGTCGTTGTTCCTAATAAAGATGGGCCTACTGGCAAACTGGCTAATATCTTGCCTTCCACCAGGCCTTTTACTACCTCCACATAGTTGACTCCAATGAGATGAATTACTTTTCCACAAACATGACTGCAATCAATACAGTTAGTAAATAACATGATTTTCAGAAGAAAAGAAAATACCAATGTTAAATGCGTTTATATTGACATGAAGCCAGGTGGGTCTGAAGCATGTGTGAATACACGCGTGGTCCTTGTGAAAGAACCTGAGAGCTGTGCATCTCCCAGGGCCCCAGGGTGGCTGAGAACGCGCCTTCTCCCCTGCCCCAGGTGTAGGCTCTGGGGAAAGCAGAGTGAGAACCATGCCAAGCAGAGCTATGTTTTCCAGCAAAATGTTCTCAGGAGCTCAGTTCTGTCTTGTTGGAGGTCTGAGTCCCCTGTTCTTTCCTGGGTCTGTGAGGTATTTGGCCAATTGTTTTGCTTCTCTGGGTTTCATTTGCACGATCCACTAGGAGAGAATAATTTCGCCCGTTGAAAGACTGTCTTAGTGATGCTGCAGGGATCTGATGACAAAGTGAAAGAGCTTTGGAAATCGTAATGTCTGCAGCACATGCGTCCTGCTTCCCCCACGCCTCCTTCATCCTCGTTTTATGACACCGGCCGGGGTGGAGGGTCTCCTCAGCTTAAACTCGCCATCAGCTGCTGAGAAGTAAATTCGGACAAAGCAGAAGTTGCAGAAGGAGAGTGAATAATGATAACAACAAGATGAGCAATATCAAATATTTATTGAACACTCGTTATGGATTGGCCTGGGTTAAACATTTTACATCAATTACTTCATTTAATTCTTGTAATGGTTATATAGTATCATAGTCCCTGTTTTACAGATGGGTAAACGTGGGCTGGAGGGAATGTAAAAGAGTGGAGAGCACTCTCAAGAGCAGTGGACAGGAAAGGATTCTTGAGCCAAGAAGTGAACCTGTGGGTATCTGAGAGAGAAGCTTCCAGGCAGAGGGGAGAGCACGTGCAGAGACGTTGAATCAGGGAGTTGCTCGCTGTGTTTAACAAAGACTAGAAGGCTGTGTGCCATGAGCCAGGGGAAGAGTCGTGGGGATGAGTCAGAGAGTCAGGCAGCGTGAGATTCTTGGGGCTCTTGAGGATGGCAGCCAGAAGTTTGAGTCTTGTTCTAGGTGTGAATGTGGTGCCTGTGATAATGAAATAAAATAATGGGCCCAAAGTGGCTTGTGAGCTGCAAAACATTAAACTGATATGAAAAGAAATATCGTGGTTATCCGTCCACTCATTCAACACTCCCCCCACCCCACCTCAGGGCTAGTCCATGTTCAGGGAGCGTGATTCAAGGAGCTCAGATTCTAAATGCTGCTAGCTGTTTCCTGGATTCCAGATGGACCATTAATGGACCAACTCTGTCCCCTGAGGACACATGAACCAAGAACTGACCAGGTGAGAGAAGCCCAGAATAAGGCACTCTCCAGGAAGCCCTCCTTCTGATTCCTTCCCAAACTAACAAGACATCAAAAGAAAGGCCGCTTTCTGGGCATGGGGAAATGAGTAACCGGCCATAGCAAGATGAGCCAGGACTGCTTTGAAGATGGATTTGGAGCATTTCCAGGGAGAAAGGCTCATTTCTAATCATCCAGAGAGTTCCTCTGGGAATTAGTGCAGCCTAGAAAAAAATTACATTAAATACTCTTCCCCAGCACCCAAGGGAAAATGCAGAGTGGTGAATGTACAAACTTGCAGATCTTACAGTGAGAACTGAGGATTTGCACGGCCCCACACGGGCTTGCAGCCCTCAAGTCTGGAATCACCCTATGAATAGACGCCAGGAATAAAGCAATATAGACATGTCAGAGGAGTCCAGCAATCCACGGCTGACGGGTCCAAGGAGAGTCCAAACCAGGACGGAATGATGGGCATCGCACAAACCTGGGAACCTCTGCACCTGAAAGTAGAGGAGAAGAGTATGTTTGCATTATCCTTGGCCTAAGACTTTGTAATTTTGCCAATTTAATAGTTTCTCATTGTTACTTTAATTTTAGTTTTCTTGATTACAAATAAAGTTGAGCATATTTTTTAAGAAGGATGAAGGATATGTATTTGTAAATAATAACTTTAAGTGCTGATTACAGCAACATAAAGTGGATCATCCTTTGTTTGTTCCTGTGGTTTGCCTTTGGCACGACATTTCCTCTACTTTCTGGAGGCATGGAGTTGAGGTAAGGTATATATCAGAATTAGTACCACTTAGCCAAATATATGTCTGATCTGCTTACTGTTTGTCTATTCGGAGTGTTAATTCATTCAACAAGCAGATATGAGACACCAGCCCTGTTGGCAAAGTAGCTGGTGCTTGTTTCCGCCAAGGGAACCTCTCAAATCTCCGTGGCTTGGCGCAGTAGAGGGTATTTCTCACTCATCAAAGTCCCATGTAGGCAGCATGGCTCTCCTGCACAGTTCTTCTCTGAGTGGTGATGCAGGGATCCAGGCTACCCCTGTGTTGTAGCTATGCCATTGGAACAAGGGCTCGCCAGATCATGGTGGCAGAGGAAGGGAGGGCAGAAGGATTGTGTGGCATGATTTTAGGGACTTCGCTTGGAAGTGACTTGCATCGCTTTTACCCACATTCTATCGGCCTGAATTCAGTCACATGACCCTGCCTAGCTAGCAGGGAGTCTGAAAATGTAGAAGAGAACAGGGATGCATATGAGCGCTCATGGTCTCTGCCTGCCCTACGTGCCAGCCCCTGCGCATGTTCAAGAGAGGGATATAGAGGTGACGAAGACTGAGAGCCACCCACCACCTCACAGTCTAATCAGAAACAAGGTCATATATAATTATGCCATAAGGCAGAAAATGATTGGTGCGTAACGGGAGTTATCAACGCAGTGCTACAAAGCTCTCCACACTTTACGATGCAGGAGAGGCAGAGAGGACAGCGAGGACAAAGGTGCGAAGGCTGGACAGCCGAGGCGCGTCCTGGTAACAGGCGGACCATGCTTCAGCAAGAGAGAAGGAGGCGAGAAGGGGCAAGCTGAGGGAAATAAATCTGAAAATTTGATTTAGGGTCAGGTCAGGGGAAAGCTCAGGAGTCTCAGAAGTTGTCAACCACCTTTGGGAAAAGAAAGAAAAGAAGATTAAGTAAAGCAACTCATTTCATTAGCACCAGTCCAACCAAAATAGGAAAAGTCTACAAGCACTTTGTGCCTTGATTTCCTTATCTGTAAAATGGAGACATGAGTCTTTGTTTTTACAGTTGTCATGAGGATTAAATGAACGAATATGTGTAAGGTGCTTACACGTATTCACACTTATGCATGTAACAGCGCCTGGCATGGCAGGCAGCTCACACTAACATTAGCTTAAGTAGTCTTAGCTTCCAAGGGGGTCAGTCACAGCTCAAAAGACGGTCCTGAGCGGGCCGGTGAAGAGATCATCAGATGGGCTGACGCCAGGGTCAGAGGGACAAATTACCCACAGCGGGGAGAGAATTGATTCTGTGGAAGCACCAACATTTCAGGGAGGCCACGTTCCCTGCACATGCCCTCCTGCTTTCAGAGGAAGAGGACGCCAAGCACAGGGGAGCCGGCCCTGGAGCCCTGGGAAGCAGCACATGGCAGTGGGTGCCCGTCTAATGTGGCCCGGGAGAGAGTTCTGACCCTGCCATTTACAAGCAGTGTGACCTTGCAGAACTTGTTTAAAACCTCTTGTAAGTGCCAGTTTCCGCAGGTGTAAAATGAAGGCAACACTTAGCTCATGGGGCTGTTGGGCGATTCAACAAGATAATATGCGTGTGGCGTTCAGCACCGTACCTAGTTTTCACCAAATGTTCAAAAAATGGTGGCTATTATCTGCTGTTATTAATTAGAAGGCATAAAGTACAAATAAAAACTAAATTCTGTAGCCAAATCAAGAGTCAACACAAATTCAAATATCTGGATATTTGAACACAAACAATTTGTGGGTTTATTTCCATTTTTATTCGGATATTCACAAATGTTTGGGCATAAACCCAGAAAAGTGACTACATCTGGTCAGTTGTTTGCCTTCTGTAAAGGAGAACCTTAAGAATTCTGCTGACTTAGGGGATTATTTGGCTAAATTCAGCTCAACAAAAATCCTACAGTTGAGTTGGCCCTGATCAAGCTCCACTGTGAACCCACAAACTCCTGGGTCCTATGCTGTTGG
The DNA here is from genome assembly GCF_037783145.1 of Equus przewalskii. NCBI lineage: Eukaryota > Metazoa > Chordata > Mammalia > Perissodactyla > Equidae > Equus > Equus przewalskii. Next base: position 2,111,208 of record NC_091833.1, on the reverse strand, counting down.
AGGGGGTGGAGCCAGCTCCATTCATTTGGAAAGGGGGCGCTACAGAGCACTCGAGGAAAGGAGGGGAGTGACGCCTCTTCCCCTCCAAAGCCGCTCCACCGGGGCCCTGCACACAGGCGCCGACAGTGCCCTCTCGCAACCCTGCACCTCCTGCGGAGCCGTGCTGCCCAAGCTTGCTGTCTCTCCCGTCTTTCCTGAGGCAGGAATTGCAGTCTAGGACTTCACCTTCCTGGCCAAAACCCAAGGGGCCATGTGTGTTAAAGAGGTACAGTTGTCCTCACTGAGTCCCACTGAATCTTCCAGAATCAGTCTCTCTACTTAAAACAATTTCCTTCTCTTTCAGCCAAAAACAAAACCAAAAACCCCAGAAGCCTCAGTTCAAATCAGGAAAATGGTTGCATATAATTCCAAAACAGCGAAATTCTGAATCTAGCTTGGACTAAGTGGCCCCTGTGTCAGCCCATTCTCAATGGTCGGAAGAAGGACTAATTCAGAGAGCAAAGGAGGAAGAGGATGGAAAAGTTAAAATCACTGCGTACAGCTTAATTCCACAAACGCAGACCGATGCCCACGGCATTCCAGGCTGTGTGCTGGGCACTGGGAATGAATAAAACCCTGTCAATGGCCTGAAGTGAAGTGAGGGAAACAAAAGATTAAACCAGTAAGCGTGAGGACCACAAAGCAGGACGAGTATCATAATGAAATTATCATGTGGGGCATCAGCACAGTGGAGACAGTAGGGGTATCAGAAAAAGTCTCCTGGGGACATAACATTGAAACTTGGTTTCTAAGACTCAATAGGAGTTCACCAGGTAGAGAAGTGAACAAAAGGGCCGAAGTGGTCTAGGGTCTTGCTACTCAAAGTGCGGCCCATAGAAAGCATCATTAGTATCACCTGCACAGTTTCAGACCCCTCCCACATCTGCTGAACAGAACCTACATTCTGACAAGATCTCTATGTGATTCTTGGACACTTTAAGACCTGAGAGCCCTGGTCTAGGAGGACTGAACAGTCAGAGCAAAGGAAGGAAGGATAGGAATCTGGGCCTGCTCAGGGGATTATAAGAAGCTTAGACCAGCCAGGGGCAGTGGTAGTTGAGGCTGGAGAGGTGGAACCCACACGCACACCACATTTGCAAGGAAGACAAGACCCTCCTTAACCCAAGGTCCTCCACTTGGAACCCCCAGACCTGACCGATATCAGTAGAGACTCAAACTGTGGCCAAGTGGGGGACGCTGGCAGCTTCACTCAGGCATCTGTCCCATCTGAGACCAGAGCTGACCTCTATTTGCATTTCCTCCTCCAGGCCCAGGTCCATTAGAGCCTATTCAGCGGTTTACCTCCACCCACATCACAGGGCGGCTCCAATGAAAGTTCATACAGATCAACCAATCAGGCCGATTTCAATTAATCCTAATTGTCCTGTTGGGATTCCTTGCCAATAACTAAGACGCAGCGAGCTGCTGGCATAACTTCATCACAGTTTTCAAAATTCCCACGGATGCTGCAGGCTTCTGTGCACAGTGGTGTGTGCGCATGCGTGTGTGTTCATCTCTGCAGCACACACACAGAATAGCTTCTCAGACCAACCTGCCTCCTTCCTCCTTCCTGTGGTGCCTTCTCCGGGAGGAAAGTGGATCCACCAGAAAGACCAGCGATATAGATACTGGTAAGGATCCCTGATCTTCTTTCAAAGAATCTATGGACAGTTGCCTGATCTTTTGGGTCTCTTTCCCCTTTCCTCTTGGCAAAATCATGGGGCTGTTTCCCTTGCCCCTTACTCATCCTGTCCTCATCCCTAAATACCACATGTTCCTTCACAGAGTGTTTGCACATGCTGTTCCCTCTGCCTGGAATGCACTTCCCACTTCTGACTGCCTGAAGAACTCTTGGCTCTGGTCGTGCTCACTTCTCACGCTGAGCTGAGGCCAGGTCTGTAGGACTCCTCTAGGGCCGAAACTATACAGCTGATTTTTGTTGGCATCCTTGCAATCAAGCACATTTTTTAGTACACAAATAAGTATCCAATAAATATGTGAGGAGAATTCTACTCCATTGGGAGACAGTCAGAACACACACTTTTGTGAATAAGTTTAGTCAAATAATAAGGGTTAATTTTTGTTAAATCTGCATCATGATTTAAAGAATACAGGGCAAATCTACAGCAGCCAAATCTTCCCTCGATGATGCCTGAACACCCACAAGTAAACCATGGAGAAAAGATGGGAATTGGAATGTTGGAGGAAGAAAGAAAAGATAGGGAACGTGGCCATTGCACAAGGGCTGGTCCAACAGGGTGAGCAATGTCTCTCCCAGGACCATTCTGAAACCCAGAAAGGAGCCCCAGGGTCAGCCCAGAGCTTTTGTTATCCCTTTCCCAGGCAGACCAGACCCTGTCAGTGTGGAAGTAGAAGTGAATGACGGACTCCAGTAACCGGGAGCGACAAGCCCCACAACAGAGCACTCCTTGATGTCTCTGTACTAGGAACAGATCCATTTCCATCCAATCGTCTGGGTTCAGGGGAGTTCAGGATAGCAGGGGAAAGGCAGGTTAAGAAGATAGGTATGGGAGACAAGTAAGCTGGGGTCACATCCAGGCTCCACTGCTGACCAGCCATGAGACCTTGACTTTGTAAAGGCTCAGTTTTCTTATCTATAAAATTGAGATGCTTATGGTAGCTTCCTCCTGGGGCAGGCTGGGAGGGTCAAACAGGCTGCTGCATGCATAGTGCTTAGCACTGAGCCGCCACTCCACGTGTGTTCAACAAATGGCGGTGGCTCTTCCACCTTCCCACCCAACAGTCACCACTGCCAGACACAGAAAAGGAGCTTGTGGCTCTTGTAGTGGGGGTCAGATCTCAAGCAGAACAAGGGGCACAATCACACTCTAAGTAAGGACCCTTCTTCTCACACAGCACTTGCCATTGCGTCTTCATGGAAGCTCAGAGAATCAAGCGCCGCAGCTCAGACATGTGGCCAGATGCCCTGCTTCTAAGCCCTGGCTGTGCCATGGGACCGGGAGCAGGATATGAGGCCTCTCTGGGCCCCAGTTTCCCTCTCGGAAAAATGGTGCCATTCACAATTATCCCACAAGGACGGAATAACAATATACAATAATGTGTCGAGTGTTTTATAAACTGCAGAGCTCAAGATGGTATTACCCTGCTTGGTGGAGTGGGCCTCTTGCTTTTAGGATTTGTGCTGGGTTTGGACTTGGGGGAAGGTGCAAGCAGAAGTTTCCACCTCCCAGGTGGGGGCCTTTGAAATCCGGCTGACAGCTCTTGGATACCAAATTCATCAGGACTTCAACAGTCCATTCATTCAACATGTGTCTATTTTAGACCTCCAATGTGTCAGGTGTTCTAGGTGCTATGAATACATCAATGAATGCAGCATACAACTGGTTTGGATTATTGTCACTACCCTGTGGGCCTCCAAGGTCCATGCAGCCCATGCCATACTGCTGGAACCTGATGGCACAGCCTATGAAAGATGAAACGACTCCAGCTCGGAGCTAAATAACTCAGCGTGTTACTTAAGATAGCACAGGAAGTTGGTAGATGAGTTGTGGTTAGATTCCAAAGCTTCACAATATTGAAGCAAAATGATGGATTAACAATTGAGTGTAGTGTGGTGACCCTATTGAGAAATTACCTGTGGTTGGTTTTGGCCATTTCAGATTGCTTTGGAAAGAAAAGGGAAAGAAACTTCTAGCCTCTCTCGCCACTCCCTGATTGACAGGCCTTTGGCCCTGATGGGGGAGGAGTGGCTAAGCCCTGTGAGTCTGTCTTTTCTAATAAGCCCCACCCGGCTCTTCAAGGGGGCCCTTCCATAGGTATATGGATGTAGTCTCCCGGCCACCTTACATCTCCTTGGATCTCCTGTCCCCCACGGGTGCTTGATGAATAAGCATCAGATAGAATTACTGCCCATAGAAAAGTCACCTCTTTACTGGACACTAGAAAGGAATTACGTCCTCCTCGTCAGTAAGGAGGCGCTCCTCTGGGGCTCCTTGGCTTCCCTGCAAACCTGTACAAATCGCCCTGCGTCATAAAGCACGTCCGGGTGGTTTCCAGTACTTCTCCTGGGAAGTATGGGGGGTTTGGAGAAGACAAGACTAACCCACAAGGGCCAGAGGTCAAGGTCAGACAGAGGCAGTGAGTTGATCACTGGGGCAGTGGTTTGGAAAGTAATTGCCAGATTACTGATCAATGTCACCTCCCCCTACTCACCCAGCCAGGCTCAGTGAGGACCCAGGCTTGGTCTCAGCCCTGAATCCATCAGACCCAGCACAGTGCCTGACACATAACAGGGGCTCACTACGCCTTCATCAAATGTTTGAATGGTAATCACCCGTATTACTGTAAGAGGTAGCACAGTGGTGAAGGGGGAGGCGGGCCGTGGGGCCAGGCAGTGGGGTTCAAATCTAGCTCTACCACTTACATTAATCACACAGGCTTGGGTAAGTTGTTTTAACCTCTTAATCTAACTGTGTCTCAGTTTCTTCCTTTGGAAAAATAATAATACTGACCTCATAGGATTATTGAGATTTAAATGACTGAGTGCATATAAACACCTAGTGCCTAGCATGTGGTTACTACTCCACATTATTAGTATTATTATTGCTGTTATTATTTCCATTCCATAAATTAGATCTCAAAATATCTGCCAGGTATGACAACAATTAAAAAGGCAAAGATGAGTGGGGTTCCTCTGTGTAAGGGTGGGCTTCCTGGGGCGGGTGGCACTGAAAGTGAGCCTTGCTAGCCTGCCAGGACACAATAATCTGGGTGGCACACCATCACAAATCCTCAGGGGCATAAAACACTAAGCGTCTGTTTAGCTCATGGCTCAGCCGGGGATCCATGCGAGGCCCGATGGGCGGCTCTACGTCGTAGGATGGGATAACAGGTTAACCTGGGCCTGTTCTTCTCAAGGCGATGACGCAAGTTTAAAAGAACAAAAGGAAACTCACAAGGCCTCTTAATTCCTAGGCTTAGAACTGGCACACTATATCACTTCTGCCTCATCCTATTGGCCAAAATGAATCACATGGCTAAGCCCCAAGTCAAGGTGGACATACACTCCACCCTCTAGTGGGAGAAGCTGGCACCTTCATGTAGCAAAGGGAGTGGATACAGGAAGGGATGAAGAGGTGAGGACAATGATGCAATCTTCCCAAGGTGGAGAGACTAAGGAAGGCCTGCCCTGTGAGAAGCTGTGTGGGGGCTGTGATGGGAATGTAAGGCAGCTGGTCAGACTGCAGAGGAAGATGCCTGGGAAGAGCACTTGTGAGAGAAAGCTCGAGAGACCAGTCACTCACTAAAAGCAGCCAGATTTAGATAGATTGGATAAACCCAGTAACTTCCCTTTGCATTTGGAATAAAACCCAAAGGCCCTAGCCTGGAGCATCTTATAGTGCCAGAAAGTAAGAAGATACTGAAAAACACCCCACCATAATGAGACCATGTCAAACAGACCCAGGAGTCAACTGAAAGAGCTCCCAATGGCAAAATCTGGAACAATTTGAGCGACAAAATAAATAAAATTGTATTGGATTATAACTCAGTACGATGTAAATATTCCTAAGTGCATACATACATACATAGGGGCAAACAGACAAGTCTCCCACGCAGAAAAAGCCCAAAGCTCTTCCTAATCCACAAGGCCTTGCAAGATCTAGCCCTTGCCTACCTCACCAACCTCACCTCCCGCCACTCTTCCCCTCATCCACGGTGCTCTAGCCACAATGCATTTCTTAGGGGCTTTGCATCTGCAATTTCCTTTGCCTAGAACATTCTGCCTCCAATACTTCACGCAGCTGGCTGCCTCTTGTCGTCTTGATCTTAGCTCAAATGTCACCTCCACAGAGAAGTCTTCCCTGACCACCTGACCATTCCCTCTCCCTTCGCCTGTCTTGTTTCCTTCATGGCACTTAGCATTTTGAACATAATCTTATTTATTTTCTTATTAACTTGTTTATTTGCGTGTTCCCCTAGTTTATAAAATGAACTGTAAAGACAGTAACCTTGTCTGCTTTCTTCATCACTGAGTCCCTGAGGCCAAGCAGGATTCCTGGCATATAGTAGGTACTCAGTAAGTGTTTATGGAATAAATGAGTGAGTATGAGTAAATGAACGCTCATCAATCTTCCTGTTCTTGGAGCCAGCCACAGTGCCTAGCACAGAGTAAAGATGAATATTGTTTGTTTTGTGGATGTGAGCATGGCTTAACATATAAATAAAGGAGTAGATTGATGAATGAGCAAAGAAAACGAGGACTGAGTATGAATAAGTGAGTAAAATATGTTTATGAAATCCTGGGCTGGCCCTATGTAATGCATTAGCAGTGAATGCATTAATTCAGATTAATTCTGCAAACTTTGCCTGCATATTGGGCTATAGAAAGCCACCCTGGTTGGAATATATGGATACTTTGGACCTTAGCTTTTGGAGACGCCTATTTGGGGTAGGAAGGAAAGGATGCCTGTGAACTGCTCTCTAAATATTTAATGGGGCTTTTGGAACAGATCATTTGGAGAGGATGCTGCAGAGATGAGGGCCAAGGTATAAAAATAGATGGATTTACTTCTTGAAATGACTCCCAGTCACATTTTCCCTTTGTGGCATAATGATTAAAACTCATAAATTGCCATTAACTGTGAAGTGAGCAAACAGTAAACCTGTATCTCCTCTCTCTCAAAGACCCGGGTCTCAGGACTCCTTGGGGAAGGTTGGATGGCTGCAGCAAGGCACTTTAACTGGAAGTCCAGAAGCCACATCAGGGAAGAACCTCAAAGGCCTCATGGTCCCTGGACACAGGAGGAATGAGCACACAGCTCCTGGAACCTGCTCCGGAAGGGGAAGAGCCAGAGGAATGAGGGGATGTGCATCTGTGCCCTCGGATGGCGTCTTCTCTCAGGTACTGTGTGCACAGTGTGTTGGGTGTGGAAGGACCCCCCCCATGCCACCACCATTAAAGCACCAGATCTTTAGTGCAATCCTGTTCAGCCCAGTGGAAGTCTTTGAGGATCTTAGAAAAAGGAAAAATGCCTTTCCTACTCCAGTGTGGTCCCAGTGGGGCTTAGAGTGGTGAGTCCCAAACTAGGTTTTGAATCAGCATCTTCCTAGGATTTTTAAATAGACATTTTCAGGTCCCAGCCCAGACGAATGAGTCAGAATCTCCCAGGATGTGGCTCAAGGAGCTGTGCTTGTAAAAGCCCCCTGAGTACCTTACTTACCTTCTCTCCATCATCAAAATAGAAGTGAACAAAATGAGTGAAGCAGCTGTTTCCTGGCAGTGGACCAAAGTGCAGTGCCCCAGCATTCTGCCCAGGAGCACCTCTCAGAGCGAAGCAGAGGGAGGGGAAACCCAAGTAGATCGCAGTGGTCTGACTGAGCCGAGCAGTCTGGAGTTCAGGCTGCTGCAGTGGCTGGAATCTGTGGGGTAGGGCACTGCAGAGGAGAGCTGCAGAGACAGAAGACCCCAGGAGGTGGTGTGGGCAGGTCCTCTGGGGCCTTGGGTGAAGGCTGGGCTTTGAAAATACAGAGCAAGACTCTGCAGCAGCTGCTACAGACCTGAGAACTGAATGAAATGCTAGAGGCTTTCGGGGCCAGGAGCTCCAGCTTAGCTGGAATGGAGAAGCCTTGGTGTGCATCTCAGTTAAGGCTGCAGAAAGGCCACTTTTAGGAGTAAAGACCATATCCTAGAGCCGTGCTTCTCAACCTTGTCACTACCGACGTTCTGAACAACACTCCCTTGCTGTGTGGGGCTGTCCTGTGCATGTAGGATGCTCGGCAGCAGCCCTGTGCTCTACATACTAGACGCCAAGAACACTTACCCCATCTGTGACAACTCAAAATGTGCCTAGATGTTCAAATATCCCCATGGGGACAAAATCAGGGCCACACCTCAGGGCTGATGATGAAACTGAGATGGACTGGCCTTAGCAAAAAATAAAACAAAGCCAAATAGGATCAAGAGAATTCACTAATAACTTAAATGTCTGCAGTAACAAAACTCACAGCCTTTAAGGCAAGCAACATAATCCAGGCTCCCTATACGGTATCCTCCACAATACCCAGCACACAATAAAACACTACAAGGCAAGTGAAGCAGGAGAGTATGAGCCACAATCAAGAAACTGGTAGGCAAATAATTGCCAATACTGTATTGTATATTTGAAAGTTGCCAAGAGTAGATTTTTAAAATTCTCATCACAAGAAAAAAAATTGGTAGCTACGTGAAGTGATTGATGTTAACTAAACTCATTGTGGTGATCATTTTGCAACATGTAAATATATCAAATCACTATATTCCACACCTTAAACTTATACAACGTTGTATGTCAATTATATCTCAATAAAACTGGAAAAAAAATTAGTAGTCACTAGAAACAGACTCTTAAATGGCACAGGTATTGGAATTAACAAAAAGACTCTAAATCCACTATTATAAATATGTTTAAAGACTTAAAAGAACAGATGGATATAATGAGCAAAGAAATGGAGAATTCCAGCAGAAAAATGGAAACTAGGAAAAAGAAATTATGAAGCTGAAAATTACACTATTTGCCATGAAAAATTCACTCGATGGGGTTAACAACAGATTGGAAACTGCAGAATGAAGGGTCATCACAAGCATGAAGACAGACCAATAGAAGTGATTCATTGTGAAGAACAAAGAGGAAAACTTTTTTTTTTTAAGATGAACAACCCCTACTCATGCAGTCAATTGACTTTAGACAAGTGTGTCAAGACTATCCAATGGGGAAAGAAATTCTTGTCAGCAAATGGTATTGAAACAACTGGATAGTGATATGGGGAAAACGAACCCCACACCATATACAAAAATCAACTCGAGATGAGCCCTAGACTAAACATAAATTTCTAACATCTGAAAAAAGACATAAGAGAACATCTTGGGTAAGCCAAAGTTTCTTAAGTGGGACACAAATAGCAAGAACAATAACTAAAAAAGAAAAAAATGATAAACTGGATATCATCAAAATTCAAACCTTTTGTTCTTCAAAAGACATCATTAAAAAAAAGAATAAGTATGCCAAAGATTGGGAGAAAATATCCTCAAAACATTTATTTCACAAAGGACTGATATCTAAAATATAAAAAGAGGGCCTATAACTTAATAATTATTTTTTATAAAACTAAATTTTTAAAAATAAGCAAAGATTTGAGTAAACATTTCACAGAAAGAGATACATAATTGGCCAATTAGCATATGACAAATGCTCAACATTGTTGGTCATCTTGGAAATGAAAATTAAAACCAGAATATGTACAAACACATACAACAAAATAGCTAAAATTAAAAAGACTGACAACACTCAGTGTTGGAAAACACACGGTGCAATCAGAACTCATACACTGTTGGCAGGAATATAAAATAATACAACCACTTCAAAAAAAGTTCTGGCAGTTCCTTGCAAAATTAAACAAACACTGTCAGTGCCTTTGAGTCACTTCCCACTCCTGGCAACCAACCCAGTGCACAGCAAAGCAGGCACAGTGCCCAGTCTTTAGCACCATCCGCACGTCTTCCAGCGCTGTATCAGACAATACTCTGCTGCTTTTCATGGCCAGTTTGTTCAGAAATGGGTGACCAGGTCCTTCTTCCTAGTCAGTTTTAGTCTGGAAACTCCACTAAAATCTCTCCACCATGGGTGGCCCTGCTGGTATTTGAAATCCTGGTGGCATAGCTTTCAGCGTCACAGCAACACACAGCCACCACAGTAGGACAACCAACAGATGGGTAGTGTGGTTCCGTGACCAGGAACTAAACCACGGCCACTGTGGTGAGAGCACTGAATCTCAACCACTAGACTGCTATGGCTGGCTAACGAAACACTATGACCAAACAACTCGACTTCAGATATTTACCCAAGAGAAAGGAAAATATATGTCCAAACACACAAAAAGACTTGTATAAGAATATTCCCAGCAGCCTTATTCATGATATCCCAAAACTGTAAACTGCCCAGGTGTCCTTTGATAGTAGAATGGCTAAAAAACTGAAGTATCTTCACACAATGGAATACTAGTCAGAAAGAAAAATGAACAAACTCCTGGTATGTGAAAAACATGGACGGCCCTCAAAAAGCTTAAGCTAAGCAAAAAAAAGAAAAAATCATACAAAAAGAGCATATACTATAGATTTTATTTTTATGAAGTTCTAAGGACTGAAGGGAAATAGACACAAATGGAAAATCAAATCTATTATAAGGAATGAAGAGCACAAGGCATAGTAAATTTATGTGTAAAAATAAAAGGTGGTGATTTTTATTTCTTATATTCTTTAAAAGGCACCCAGTTGTTTAAAGCAAAAATATAATAATAATAACATTGTGTCATGGAGTTTATAACACGTATAAATAAAATATATGACAACAATAGCACAAAGGTTGCAGGGCTGGTAAAAAGAATTACACTGTTTTGTTTTTACATTTTATGTCAATTGGTACAATATTACTTCTAAACAGACTATGGAAAGTTAAAAATACATATTTTACTCTCTAGAACAGCCACAAAGAAAATAATACTAAGAAGAATAGCCAAAAAGCGAACTGAGGAAACAAACTGGAACATTAAAAAATATTTAGTCATTGTAAAACAAGGCAAGAAAACAGAAATAAACAAAACCCACAAATGTACATAAAAAATAGCAACATGATAGACTTAAAGTCAACTATATCACTATTTACATTAAATGTAACTGACCAAACATCCAGTTAAAAGGCACAAATTGTCTGAATGGATAAAAATCTAGCCACAACTATATGCTGTCTAAGAGATGCTCTTTAAATGTAAAGACTCAGATAAGTTGTCAGATATATGGAACATTGGCCAAGAGAGACGTGAAAATAGCAATGTCGAAGAATGCAAGGTCAATACACAAAATCAACTTTATAGTAACAGCAAACAATTGAAAAACGAAATTTAAAAACAATTCTCTTTAAAAAACATAAGCATTTAGGCATAAATATAACAAAGAATGTTAAAGGAATTTGCATTGAAAATTACCAAACATGGTGAGATAAATTAAAGAAGATCTAAATGGATGGAGAGCTATACAATGTTCATGGATTGAAAATTCAATATTCTTAAGATGCAATTCTTGTCAATTTGATGTATATATCCAAAGAAAACCCAATCAAAATGCCAATGGTCAATTTTTTTAGAAGTTGACAATTTAATTCTAAAATTTACATGGCAGTACAAAGGACTTAGAGATCTAAAACAAGTATGAAAAACGACAAAGTTGGAGGACTCACGCTATCCCTGATTTAAAGACTTACTGAAAAGCTACAATAAAACCAGTGTGAGATGGCATAAGAATAGACATATGGAACCATGAAACAGAATTGAGAGTTTAGAGATAGATCCACACATCTCTAGTTAACGGACTTTTGATAAAGGTATCAAGGCAATTCACTGGGGGAAAGGAAGAATTCAACAGATGACACTGAAGCAACTAGATCACTGTATGGGGACAACTGAACTTCAGCCCTTACCTCAAAACACACAAAAATTCAATTGCTACCAGATCAAAGACCTAAATGTAAATGCCAACTCTAAAGCTCTCAGCTTCTGGAAGAAAACATATGAGAAAATCTTCATGGTCTTGAGGTGGGCAAAGATTTCTTTCTGAAGTAGAATCTTATATCCATATCTATCTATCTGTCTATCTATCTATCTAACTACCTACCTATCATCTATCTATGTACCTTTCCATCTCTATATATTTCCTGTAACTCAAAAATTAAAAGAAAATACTCAAAAAGATGAGCAAAAGATTTGAAAAGACACTTCATAACAGAAGATATGTAAGTGACCAACAAGGTCGTGAAAAGGTGTTCAACACTGTCTGTCATCAGGGAAATTCAAATTACAATATTCTACCTCACACCCACTAAAACAGCTAACGTTAAAAAACCTGTCAACACAAAATGTCGAAAACTATGAGAGGCGATGGAAACTGCCCTACTTTGCTGGTGGGCGTGTAAAATGTGATGAGCACCTTGGAAAAGTCTTTGGCGTTTCTTATAAAATTAGCTATCCACTTGCTCTGTGACCCAGCACTTCTGCTCCACCGCCAGCCTCATTGATGGCAGAGGAGATGGTGAACAGGGAAATGAGAGAGGAGGAAACAAGATCGTCTCATATTGTGGATGCGATCTGATAATGCTTTAACCTGCTTAGCAAGCTTGTTATGGTGGCCACTGCTGCTATTTTTACCAATCTGCGAGATCCTTCAAGGTGGAAATGGTTCTGAATCATTCCTAGCCTCCAGTACAAGACCTGAGGACATTCAAAATGTGTTTCATTAAATGGCTGAGTTGGGATGAGTGAATGAACTAAAGGAATGAATGAAAATTGATGAACCCAAATCCACAATTAAAAGAAAGCAGTTAAGCTCCCAATGATAAGACACTATTACTGTGATCAGGCAGTTAGAGAAGGGAGATGGGCTGGAGAAGTCTGGTAAGGCTTCCTAGAGGAGGTAAACTCTGGAGTGGTTCTCCAAAGAAAGGTCAGAAGCCGAAAAGACTGCGCCAGAGGAGAGGATTCATCTGAGGAGGAGAAGACTCTGGAGCCTGGCTGGAGCCACATTGTACTCTGTGTTAGCAGTCACCCGTGGGGACAGGGGACATAGAAGACTGCTGATGGCAGCCATGCCAGAGGAAGGCCTCCTCAGCCCTGCACCAGGCACTCAGCTGGGGGGCACTCCAGCAGTGCCTGGCGGAACCGTGCCCTCTAGGGCTCTCTAGGTGGCGGCTTGAGGGTGTCTGTTCCCGCCGGGCTCCCCTCCTCTGGCCAGGTGGAGTGGCTGACCTACATTCGGCCACTTTCTGAGTGCCTTTGGCTGCCCTCCCTGCAAGCCACTGATGGAGGCGCTCGTTCCAGAGGTGATCGGCCAGTGCTTGGGTGTGGGGAGGACGTGGAGCAGGACCAGAGCCGGCCTGAGCACCCACCTCAAATTTAAACTGGCTGCACTGATTTGTTGAACCCTGGAAAAAATCCTGCTTCTTATACTAAATCACAAACCTAACCTAGATCATTTTTAAAATACCAATGAATCATTTCAAACAAGAAACTTAGATTTTTCCAGAAATAATGACCTGGAATGGTGGTCTTCAAACATTAATGAAGATCAGATTCACCTGGAGGACCTGTTAGACCACGTGCTGCTTCCTCTCCCAGGTTCCCCTCCTGCAGGTCCGGGGCGAGGCCTGAGAACTTGCATTTCTCAGGAGCTCCCAAGTGCTGCTGAAGCAGCTGGTCCAGGCATCACACTTGGGAGCTGCTAACCCAGTGTTGTCTAGGAGCATCAAATAGTCTCCCAGCCTGAATGACACAGCTTCTTTTTTTTGTTCTTAAATCTCTGATTCAGACTTCTCAAGTGTCCATCTCTAATGCTATGGTTCTTAATCACCTTGGTTGTTTAAGAGTCCCCTTGAAAATCTGGTGTTAAAAATCATGTGAGCCATTTCCGCAGGAAGATGCATGTGCACAGGTACACACAGACTCCTACCTGCACTGTGCTGGGGTCGAGCCCAGACCACACGGCTTCAGTTGGTTCACGCTCATCCCTGGACCCCAGGTTAACATGATGACAGGATGCACCTGCAGTCAAGAGCAGGGTTTCAACACCCTCTGGTCCAGCTCTGTGTCAGTGAGCACATCGCCATGGCCCCAGTGATCAGCCAACGCTTGCCCGGCAGTGCAATTAGTGTCCAGCTCATGCGACAAGTAGGCTCTAATGGGCTGCAGGTCCCCTGCCCTGAAGCTGTCGCCTCCTGCCGCAGTGCCATCCTCAGTCAAGCTGCCTCACTCAGGCTCCCGGCTGTCCTCACCTGATGCCGCCCAGGCTCGGCTGAGTCTGGGAGGCAGATGGAGCCTTGGCCTGAGAGCCAGGACACCAGCCCCAGGCCCACTCTGCCTCACTCAGCACATTAGGTCATGTCCCTTCCCGTCTCTAGGTCTCAGTATCCCCACGTATAAAATATGAATAGTTGGGTTAAAACTTGGGGAGCCATGGGCCCCTTTGAGAATCTAATGAAGGAGTAGGTTTTTCTCCCCAGGAAAGTACACATAAACATACGTGCATAAATAACGCACATTTAATTTTAGGGTTTAGAAATCTTCCAGAACCCACCCATAAACTCCAGGGTAGGCCTGAGCTTTCTTCCAGCACTAACACCTGCCTAAGGTGATGACAAACTCTTGTCTGCCTCTGCCCCCATGTCCCTCTATGCCTCTCTTTCTCTCCCTCAATGTGGTTATATGGATCAAAAGAAGCAATGAATGGAGAAACTCTTCAAAAACTGTAAAGTGCTGTGCACATGTGAGAGGGGGTTCTTAATATCAACATGTAGGCTGCTCTAGGCCGCCTTGTTGACTCCATGGTGGTAATAACTACCATTTATTAAGCACTACCTAGTGCCAAGTGAGGTACTGAGAGCTGTCCATGCATTGTCTCACTTAATCTTCAAAATAATCCCGAGGTGCGTGCTCCTATTACCCCCATTTTGCAGACGAGAAAACTAATCACAAAGAGTTTAATTACCTTGCCCAAGATCACAAAGTCAGTAAGTGGCAAAGAAAAGATAAGTTTTGATTGAGATAAAATAGCCAGATAATGAGATGCCCAGGTTGTCTGTCACCGCAATGACCTTCAGCTACTGGAAGAAGCATTGAAAGTGATCCCTGGACTGAAAGAGCAGGGCATCCACTCAAGGACAGGCAGGCAGACAAGCACACACGCACACACATGGACTGAAGAACCCAAGTTAGACCAGTATAGGTGGACGCGGCAGTCTGGTCTGGGCTGAGGTGCCTTGAGGGACGAGGCAAAGAAGTGAATCGGGGCACTTCCTCGGGGAGGTGAAGGTGGGTTATGCTTGAAAAAAGGGAAAGATCAACAGACAGTGTAAGAGGAAGAGGGCGTCTTCCAGGCAGGAGGAAGAGCTGTGCAAGCCTAGAGGGGCAGAGGGAGCCTGGGGTCCTCCTGGTTCAGCATACATTTAGTGAGCACCTACTCTGTGCAGTCTGCTGCAGTGTGAGGGTTCCTGCCCGCCAGCCGCTCGCCATCTAGTAGGGTCACAAGAGGGATGCAGTGATGGCAGTCCACGGGACTCAGGCAGCCACAGGCTTTGTCGAGAACCCATGGTCATGGTGTAGCCACCAAGACATGGCTTCAGAGTCAAAAGGTCCTGGGTTTGAATCCCAGCTCTGCCACTTACTGACTGTCTGGTGAACTTGTCATTTAACCACTCCAGCCTCAGTTTTCTCATCTGTGAAACAGGCATAATCCTAGAATCTGCCTTGAAGACTTGATGAAAAGTGTTAAATGAGATAACGCACCCCCAGGGCTTAGCCCACTGCTGACCGAGAATAACCACTAAACGGCGAAGCCCGCTGCTGCTCTCCTCACTCCCAACTCTGGTCAAGTAATTTGCACAAGGCCTGGCACCTCCTGGGTGTTCAAGTGTTAGCGTCCCCTCCCTTGGGTCCTCTCTGTGTGCCTGCTCATTCAACACACACAAAAATGTGTTGTAATTTCAGAGAGGGAACGGATTGTTTCCCCTTGTTCCACTGACTGATGTCCAGGGAGTGACTCGCACAGTGCTCTAGGAGAGGGCAATGTGCTGAGAAACCGCACAGATTCTGAGAACCGGGCGCCCATCGATGACAACCAGCGGCTCTGACAGGTGAAATCGAACACTTAGAACATTTCTCCTGATTCCTTTCAAACACATGGAGAGAGACAGCCCCCATCTCAGCTTTGTCCTTAATTGGTCACATTTTGAAGCATGCTGCTTCCTTGAGAACCCAGAGTTAATAAACAGCCAAGTCAGAGCCCTCACTCTATCGAAAAGCAGTTTACAGGAAGGAGATTTGCTGGGTGCCAGCAATCATCCACCGGGGTTTTAGAGCAAATTACCCATCCATCAATTTCCCCTCTCCTGGGAGGGATGGTTTCAGGCCAAGGGATCCTTGCTAGAAGCAAGATGAATAAATAGAAATTCAAGTTTATCCCTAAGGCACCTCAAACCCAACATGCCCTCAGCTGTTCCCCTTTCTTTGCCCTCCCCCCAAAGCCAGTCCTCCTGCCTTGGCTGGCACAGAACTTAGAGACTAGGCATCCTCTTCACTGTCTCCCCCACATGCCACCTTTAATCAGTCACCAAATCTTGTGATTCTTCTTCCAAGGAGTCTCCCCACCCCCACTCCCACTGCCCCAGGCTTGTTGGGTCTGTGCGGCTGACTGCTGACGGGCCACCTGCCATTGTCTCCCAACTGCTCCCCTGCCACCCCCTCAGTCCCTTTCAGGCTACTCTCCACGTGGTAGCAAAGGAGAACCTCTAAAATGCAAATTCAGTCCCATCACGCTCCTGATTAAGACTTTCCAAAGGCTCCCCGTTAAGTTCAGGATAAAGTCTCAGCTTCATATGATGGCGAGGAAGGCACTTCAAGATTCCAAGGCTGCCCACCTGCCCGCCTTCTTGCTCCCTCCTTCCCGCACAGGGTGCGTGCTTTAGCAAGATCAGAGGCCCTAAAGACTCCTGGTTCTGCCCAGTTATGCACACGTTGCCTCCAATCCCAGGATGCCCTCCCTTCCTTATCGGCCTGGAATCTTCCTCTCTTCCCTGCCTGTGAAGCTCAGCTCCAACGTTGCTACCTCTGTGAAGTTCTCTCCAACAGTCACCTGTCACAGAAACAAAGTTATACTTCAATTGTTGAAGGCATCTCACTGTCTTAAAATTCCCTACATTCAAGTCTGTTGTCCATTTTAAACTGGGAACAAGTTGATGTCAGGGTCTTTGCACCTTTATATCCAGAATGCCAAGCCCAATAGGCCTCACATGGGTGATTTTATTTCACCATCACAGTATTCATATTAGGTGGGTACTATTACTGTTCCCATTTTAGAGAAGGAAACTGAGCTCAGAGAGGTTAAGCAGCCTATCCAAGATCAGACAGGCAGTAAGTATCAAAGACAAGCCTGAACTCAGGTCTAAGTGACAGGAAAGGGCTCAATAAATAGCAATTTCTCTATTGAATGCTGATCACGTGCTCATGCTCTCAAATCATCCCCCACACACATCCTGAAAATACATTTAGAATAAAAACTTAGAGGATTCTAATGAAAATGTTCAGGCGTATAATTATTGTATTAAAGGAGTTCTACCTATACGACCTCTTTCAAAACAAAATTCACTTGAAAATGTAGTTACCGAAAGAGCCTGAATTTAGAGAACATGGCATTCCCGCCAACTCTGATCATTTACTTGTTGTACAAATTTCCTCAAGCAAAAAGCTTCAGGTACCAGCAGCTGGTGCTCATTGACATGGCAGGTACCAAGGGGCTATGAGGGGACAGTGACAGTGTTTGCTTAAATAGTAACAGTAATAATAATAAGGTTCATTCATTGACCATAGGTGATGTCCTGGGCACTGTGCTAAGCACTTGGCGTGACTTAGCGCTCTGATAACTGGCCCAGGCTTGCACACTGCCGGCAAGCAGCAGAGCTGGAACTTAACCCCACAGCCCCCCGAGGCCAGAGCACATGCTCGGGGCACTATTAGACCACAGCTACGCACGGCTACTTGTCATGGTCTGCTGAGATTGGCCCAGGTTCGGGATCTGGCAAGGACCACCAAGGTGGAGCTGCTGTGGTCTGGATGCTCTGACCAGTGCCGTGTGGTCAACGTGTTATACGCATGTGGGGCTGTGAAGACCACCACCACCAGAGAGCAGGAATCCAACTGCCCAGGCGAGTGTGAGGTCTCTTCTCCCATGCTAAAAACTTCACCCCAAGTCCACCGAGGAGGATTAAGATCTCCCCAGAGCCCTCAAAAAGGTAGGAGCAACAAAGAAGTCAGGGGAAAGGAAGCCCCTGCATTCCTGACCAAAACAAACCATCCCAGCACTTCTCCCAGCCTGGCACCGGAAGAGTCAACCTGGGGCTGCCTGCATGATGAATGGCGATAATACTGTCTACGTAATGGGTTTCCTATTTAAATTTTGTGAGGATTTAATCAGTTGGGCGCAGCTGTGCAAGATGCACCATAAACTATGTTGAAAAATATGTAGACATATACATTTATCTGCTACAAATTAAGCTCACTTAGAGGTGGTCTTAATGGCCCATGTAGCCATCATTACAAGCATAAATTCTAAACTGTCTGTTTCCAGTGAATTTGCTTTGAGAAAAAAAATTAATGCTCATCCGTAGCAGAGCACAGTAATAAATGAAAGCACCCTTAATTTGCAAAGCGCTAATAGCCCGGCCATTTTTCATTAGGAGCCCACGCTGGATCACGTATGGCAGGGCGGTTTCATGAGGAATCCCATCGCCAAGCCGGGGAGGGGTGGGGCTGGCTTTCTGGATGCCTGTCCTGTGTGCTCTGCTGATCTGGTCAGAGGAAGGCTGAAGGCTGCTTCCAGAGAGAGGTGGCCAGCCCCAGGCCCTTCAGTGTTGCCTGCATCCTTTCTTCCAGATGCCCACAATGCACTTCGCTCTGGCTATCAGGGCAAAACTTCCTCAGCACACAGACAGCCCGACAGGGAGTACCACCTTGGTGCGAAGGAGAGCTCACAGCAAATGGCAATTCTCCCACTTCCTCTTAGGTGCCAGCACTGGAAACGGGGCAAGGTGGCTGGGTTTGAGTCCCAGCCTGCTGCACTGGCACAGCCCGATCCTTTCAACTCCCTTCTCATAGGAACCAAGAGCCGCCAGTTTGCAAGACATTCTCTCCTCACATCTCAGTTGATCCTTACCTTCTAACAACCCTAGGAGGTAGGTACAATTATTCCCTCCACTTTGAATATGGGGACAGGGCCTGGACGAAGGTAAAGCAAGAGAGGCAACCAGGTGCAAAATTTAAGGAAGCACTTACTCTCAGAGCCCGGCAAGTGCCACGTCTACATTTGCATGACTCTGACATTGAACGCCTCCTTAAGCTTTGCTCCTTAAGCGCCTCTCTTGCCTCACCCTAGTCCCAGCCCTGGATGGTGACTTCAAGGCACCGAGAAGTTGTGTAACTTGCCCAAGGATGCACAGGTGCTAAGAGAGAGCTAGAGTCCATTCATAACCAGCTAGCTCCAGATTCCATTATCTTTTCCGTGTGCCATGATGATGCCCATTTGAACTGAGAAGCTTGGTTTCATTCAGCCCAGGATGGACACTTACTCGGAGCCAAGCTGTAGAATAGACGCTTTCACATATTTTGTCTTGTCTCATTTTCTCCTAAGCACATTTTACTTGCAGAAATAATCTTATCAATTCATTTTTTTATTTGTTTCTGGTCTGTATGCCCCACTAGAATATTGATCACTTTATCTCTAGTGGTTAGAAAAATGTACTTGACACATAGTAGGTGTTCCATCAATATTTCTAGAACAAATTATCTTATTCAACAAAGATTTAAAGGAGAAGTGTGTGAAACTAATGTGAATATCCTCATGCTTGGTCCCAGGCACTTAAAAGGTGGGATAGAACCATCTAGAAGGATGGGTTTACTTCCTTTCCTCTAAATTCCAGGTATTCCCACAACTCGAGCATCCTGGGAGAAGGAATTGGTGTTGGAAAATACAACCAGATAGCAATTAAAATCTGGGTTGGTTTAGTCTGGTCCTTTTCCAGCAACCAGAATTGCAGAAATACGTTCACCAACATGTCTGATGGTAAAAGTTGGGGTTGCACTAAGTGGTAGAAGGATTAAAATGCTGAAAATCAGAATCTTTTAAAAAAAAGATTAGCCTGTTGAAACCTGACAGTGGCGCAGACCCCAGCACTGCACTCCCAGGCGTGTCTCGAGAACATGCTGGACAGCTCCTTCCAGCCCCCGGAGGCGGCTCCCAGAGCTGTTGCCCTCTGTGTCCCACCAGTCCTCCCAGCCTCCCTTTGTGAGATGAGTCTTTAAATGGGGAGACAAGTTATCTCCCCTCCAAGCCACCCTAGGAAGACTCCAGCATGGCTCGCACATTGCCATAGAAAGCACCAGGGGAGGAGAATAAATCTTTACAGATCTGGCCTGCAGTTCTGCACAATTTAACAATTGGCAAGGTCGTGGAAACAGGCCAGGGTTGTTACCATGTTAGCATCATTGCCATTGAAACAGATGATGAAACCAGGAGCAGCCGAAAGAGACTCTTGTCCCCCGTGCTGAGCGTCTGAGAGAGGCGATCATGGGAAACTGCCCTTACCCCACCCCTGGGCGGGTCCACCAGGCAGAGTCCACACAGGACAGTTTCAGTGGGCACTGGACAGACTCGGGGAGTGGGTGGCCAAGTACAGTACTGGGGTTCACATGCATAGAAGGCCAGGCTGAATCCCTGACAGATTGCAATGATAACATATTTAAAGCTAAATATATGACCAGACACTACATTTATAAATATTTTTGCAGCAAATAGGGTGGAACTCAGATCTGAACCCATGCCCGATGCCAGACAAAGCTAGGGGCCTCTCATCTGCACTAACAGCTTTAAGCCAGCTTCCCTCTGCCTGTGGAATGCCGGTCCCCACCCCAACCTCATTCATCTGCAGTCACTTCCTCTAGGATGCGCTCTCTGATGACTTACCCTGCCCCAGACTGTTTAGAAGTCACTGGTGGGAGTTTCAGAGTTCCTGCAAGGTACAACTCTGCCCCCATTTCAGCCCTTCTTGCACTCGGTCTGCTGCTCATGCAGCCCAGGAGGGGAGAGGCCACAGGGGTTCATCCGCTGCCTCTGCTCATCTCTCAACCCAGACAGAAGCACTGCGTAATGCTCATAATGAATCAGTCTATAATGGTCTACCCCAGAGTGTCCCAAACTGTAAGGTGCATAGAATCACAGGGTGGGTTGGGGGTGGAGGTTCCACTGAACCTGGGGCCAGCGTAGCCCCGCTGTGACACACCTGGCTCTGGAGGCCAGCCTGTGTAGTTTGTGTCCTGACTCTGCCCCTTACAACCCGTGGGGCCTTGAGCAAGTTACCCCACCTCCCTGTGCCTCAGATGCACCACCTTAACCATGGAGATGATTCTAACATTTCCCTCATGGTGTGGTGAGGGCTGGCCAGGAAAACACGTATTCTGTTTGCGTCCTAAGCGCCGGGTCAACGTCAGTTGTTCTTACTAGTTACTTAATGCACAAGTGGAGACACGTCTCGGCTGGGCCTTGACCCAGAAGAATAATTTCAAGCAGCGCTCGAAGTCCATACTGGAGACACTGGAGGCCAAAAGAGAGCTACCACCCAGGTGTTATGATTTAATTTGCAGAGTCATCTGCCTATAATAACATTTTAAACAAGATACTTGTCCACACGTTGACACATAGTGATGTAAATTCAAGCCATGAATCTCTCCCTAACGGCCAGGTGCCAGTGAGGCTCTGGGCGCCTGACTCGCAGGGCAGGTCACCTTGTCTGGCTCGGACCTGGCCTCACCCTCTGTGGAGGCCCCAGAACCTCAGCCTCCCCTGGGGCCAGCACTTTTCACGCGGCTCCATCTCTCCCTCAAGGGCTTGTGTCCTGACTTTAGCAGAATCGTGGAGCTGAGTGTTGCCAGATGGAAGAAGGTCCATTCCAACCTCACGCCAGGTAGACAATGGCAGGCGCAAGATTGTGATTCATAAGAAATATATGTTTGGTCATTCCAATGGCCAAATACAGTTCTCATACATGTTTGGTCTTTGTCCACGCTTCCTGGCTCAGAGCTCGCCAAACCCTTGGAATTTCCTGAGCAATAAGAGCACGAAGAGCATCTTCTGTTACAATATTTGGTCTCTTGTTCCCAGTTCCTAAAATTACTTCATAGGCATAAAAGTGAAATGGATGTCTTGTTACGCATAACCCATTCCACCCCAACTGAGTTTATGTAAATGAGCTGACTTTTGGAAAGCCCCTAAGGATGAGGGCTGGTTGCCAGGGGAACCAACCAGGAATAGAGGAGTAGAACTTTTGGTCCCACCCCCTGATTTCCACGGAGGGGAGAAGGGCTGGAGGTTGAATCAATCACCAATGGCCAATGATTTAATCAATCATGCTTATGTGACGAAGCCTCGATAAAAACTCAGGAGGGGGTTCAGAGAGCTTCCAGGTTGGGGAATAAGTGGCTTTCACATGCCAGTATACTGACCTCAAACTCCATGAGGACAGAAGCCGCTTTTTTGGGACCTCACCCTATGTATCTCTTCATCTGGCTGTCGGTTTGTATTGTTTAATACCGTTTGCAATAAACTGTGAGTAAACTAGATTCTTGAGTTCTGTGAGCTATTCTAGCTCATTAACGGAACTCAAAGAAGAGATTGTAGGAACCTCTGATTTATAGCCCGTTGGTCAGAAGCGCAGGTAACAACCTGGACTTGCAATTGGCATCTGAATTGGGGAGAGGGTGGTCTTGTGGGACTGAGCCCTTAACCTGTGGAATCTGATGCCGTGTCAGGATAGGGAGTGTCAGAATTGAGTTGAATTGTAGAACACTCAGCTGCTGTCACAGAATCGCTTGCTGGTGTTGGGGGAAAGCCCACCCCTCCCTGTCTGAATTGGTGACCAGAACCTTTAGCAGTTCACAACAAAGCAGAATGGATGAGTCCTTCCTGAAGAGAAGCAGTTACATTGCTTCTGGGTCGATATAATTGAGTCAGTCCTGGCTAATAAAGTGTGTCTTGTCTGGCCTTAAGAAATTTTCTTTCCTCTACACTCCAGGGAGAGAACCCTGGTACTCACCACTATTCTCTTCGTTCTCAAGACAGGGTCTTCTCCCAGGCTGTTCCCTCTGTCTGCACGGCTCCTTGGTCCCATGCATGGCGTGTTCGTTCTGAGAGGTCTCACCTGAAATAGTCCCTTCCTAGACAGGTTTGACATGTGTACCCTGCCATCATTCTCTCTCCGAACACCTCGTTTGTTTCCTGCATAGCACTTGCCAGTATTTCTAATTGCATATTTTTCTTTGTTTGCTTCCATTTTGTCTGTCTCCCCTGCTAGACTGTAAGTGCCACGAGGGCAGGGCCAGGGCCATGTCCATTTTACTTTCTACTCCGTCCCGGCACCCAGCCCACAGTCATGATGGCTAACACATGTTGATGACTCACTCTACAATCATACTTTTCTAAGAGATTTCCCCTGCTTCATCTCCTCCTTTCCTCACACCCCTCTGTGAGGTAGGTTGTATTATTAGACTAATTTTTATGGATGAAGAAACTGAACCATAGTGATATTCAGTAACTTATTCAGGGTAACCTAGGAAGTAGGGGACCCATGCGCTGACATCAGAGTTGGCCCTCATAGTACAGGAAACCATGCCATCTGTCATGTCATAGATGCTCAAAAAGAATCTGCTGACTGAGTGAATGATTAGAAGAACTCAGTTCAATACAACCCAGTTGGAACCCGTCCAACTCAGTTAATTCACTTCAACCAGTGGTCACTGGGTATTTCACAGTGCTCACTGGGTACTTAGCAGTGCTCACTCGGTATTTTGCAGTGTACTAGGGGCTGTGAAGGCCTTACCCTCAGGGATGGTAATGGTGGCTGTGATGAGAGAAGCCCTTATGTGAATGATTCAGTCCACTTTCTCTGGTTCTCTGTCACCCGCCTGCTCAGCTCATCAGGGAACTTGAGTCTCGTGAGTCTGAGATGCACACAGCATTCCAGGGTCCCGGCTTCCACCTCACTATATCCATTTATAGATATAGACTCCAAGGTCCAGAGAAACCAAGTAACTTGCCCAAGGGCACATAGCTAAGAAGGGCCAGAAAGAGGATTTGAATCCCCCCAGACTGGCTCTGGAGCACCCATTACACTACACAGTCTCATAGTTAAAAACAAAAGATTTTTTAAGTCTTTTAGGATGCACCAGATTAATTCAGCCTGAGCTTTCTCACAGGCAGCTGAAGACACAGTCAGCTGCGGGCAGGCAATGACGTGTCTGCAGCGGTATAGCCAGGGAGGGGCTAAGCCAGGGACCTCAGGCCAGCACAGTGCCCAACTAGCTTCCACATACGTGCATCTCCATGGCCAAGATCCTGCCTCTAGTAGAACAAGATGTCAGGGATCAGAAAAAAACAAATGTCCCATTGAATACTTCAAAAACGATGAGACCTGTGCAGGCAAGAGACGTGAGTTCAAGTTTGGCATCTTTTTCTGGAAATTCTCTCCAACAGACTTAGTTCAGCCCTGAAGCCAGTTACCAGAGGTACCAGGTGCAAAGCATCAGTTTCCAAACTTCAGCCATTCCTATTGCTACCTTCCAAGAGTTTGTCACAACCACGGACCACCTACATTGCTAATTACTTAATGCTTTAAATAAACTTAATTGGAAAAAAACAAATAAAATTATTTTTAAACTTATGAAAAATACAGTTATTTAAAAACAGTCGTTAAAAAACTCTAAGTGGAAAATGAGTAATATTAGGTGGTAACAATAAAAATGAGCACAATGAAAACAAGACAATGTTATTAAATTCAAAACGGACATTGTTGCCTAACCTCATCCTGAGGTGTGCTCTGTGCTGGTTATAAAGTGAGTGAAACAGTGACACAGAGGCGCACAAGGCGCATGGGTACCAGACCAAGCCCTTCTCCTGGATGGAATCAAGAATAAGGCAAAATAAAGTTGAAAAGGGAATCATTTTCTCTCTAGATGAATCAATATTATTTAATGCCACTTGATGTCGTGGGCCACCCAAACCCTCTGTGGGCACCATCAGTAGAACACATGGCACACTCTGGGAGACACTGAAGTGGGGGAGGAAAGTACACGGCCTCAGGTCCTTTCTCTGCCCCCTGCTAGCTTTAGGTGACTCACTTGTTTTCTTCGGTCCTCAGTTTTCCCCCTGCAAAACGTGAAGTTAGACTAGAATTCCGTTCCCAGGTGAGCTCTCTTGCCTTCTGAGGCTCAGCTTCTACAACTCAACTCAAGGCGAATGATGCGACTTTGAGCAAGCCGCTGCACACAGAGGCATGGCTGTGCCTGTCAGAGCAGCTCAGAAACACCGATTCCACACAGGGCTCATTCCTGGGCCGAAATCAAGTTTCATGACTTCCTGGAAAGGTTTCCTCCATTGGTAAAGGCCGTTCAGACATGTGAAGAAGAGCTGGGGCCTTGGGCAAGAGGAGGACTCAGTAAATAAAAGCCTATTCGATCCTAGAAAACCAGCCTTAGTGGGCAATTGGAGTGGCTCGCTTTGTTTAGAATATTCTGTAACCAGTAGGATTATCTGTGATGATAAAATTCATACCTCCTAGCCTTCAAATAAAGATGTCCCTGGGAGGTTATTGATGGCATCATTGTTGTTGAAAAGAGACAGGAAGAGTGGCCGGGTGATCCCATTGTGTGTGGAATAAAAGGGCTGAGGAAACAGATCTATTTTCGTATTAGCTAACCGCAGACCATTGCACCCCCAGATCGACTCATTCTTGGGCCATGACGGCTCCCCTCCAGGAAGCCAGGATGTGCTTCCAGCAAACAAGCTCAGGCCTGGACACCCTCAGGGCGAGGGCCTGATTTAGGGGCACAAAGAAATGCAGGCACCGTATGCTCCTACGACTGCCAGGCACGCATGCTCCACACACCTGGGCCCACGGCTTCTCCAGCTGCAGCAGCAGATGGCCCCCCACCACCTTCTCTGCCCATCACATTGTCTCTGGTCACCCCTGGAGGCACAGTAAACTAGAGGACAACACTCGGCCCTGCCCAAGGTTGAGGAATAGCTTGGGAGCCACAAAACCGACAGCTTCATTCCGTGGGACTAAGCATTAATTCCCTGTGTTTTCCAAATTCTGCACGAGGACCACAGGGTGCAGCCAGGAAGTGCCAGAGCCAGGCTGACTGGCCGCAGTCTGGGGTCTTAACCGCGCTGTGCAAGCCTCTGACCACGGCAGGCAGCCACCGTGGGGGCCGAGAGCTGCGCTCTGGAAGGCCGGCAACCTTGGGTTTGACTGAGAGTTGTGCCACTAAGTCCGTCAGCAAGCCTCAGTTTTCTCATCTGTAAAATAGGGGTCGTGACATTCAGTACCTCGCAGAGTGTGAGGAATAAATGAGGTGAAGCCTGTTCTGCCCTCAGCATGGAGCCTGGCATGTGGGAAATGCTCAGAAGAGGCCAGCGATTGGTACTGCACATGAGTTCAGCAGCGACAGCTTCTCCCTCCCCTGCTGACTCCAGGCCTGGCTGGCTCTCACAGCTGCCACCACGGAAGTCCCACATTCTCCTCCAAGCCTCTTCCAACTTCGCCTTGAGAGTCCTGGAGGTCAGAGAGTCCTGGAAATGACAGCAGCGTCCCTCTGGTCGGTTTGCAGATGAGGCTGGAAAGGACCAAGACTTGCCCGGCCTCACGAGGAAATGGCAGAACCAGGAATCCCAGGAGCCTGACACCCGGCTCAGGGCTGGGCTCACCCAGCTCCTTCCACTGACCTGATTCTCACCTCACCCTGAGGCCCTGGGGGCTCCATCCTTCTCCAAAACTGCCTCTCCGGTGGAGCCAGGCTGGGCTGGGGAAGGGGAGCCTGGGCCCGCAACTCAGCCCACTCACACAGCAGCTGCTTCCGGCACAGAAGCCGTTAAATCTGCCCCATCCGCCCTCTGCACCAGCAGCAAACCAGAGCTTCTCCCCTCCCCCACAGGCCTGGGCACCTCTCAAATCTCAGCCCTGCTGCTGCCTCACCCGAGCTGGCGTCCGTCACCTCACCCCTCTTGTGCCCTGTCCTTCCCCTCGCAGCAGCCAGCCCTCCCCACTAGTCAGAGTTAGGGCAGACATAAAAGTCACCAAAAATAATTGACAGACTCACCACCTGCGCAGATAAGCGGGTGAGGCGGGGCCCGCCCCAGACTGAGGAAATGGGTGCTTCCCCACCCATGCCGGGTCTTTAAAGTGCCAATGGGCAGGGCCTGCCCCAGGCCAGGAAGTCAGAAGCCGTGAGGTCCGGGCCAAGCTTGGCAAACCTTTCCAGGCTATTCTAACGCACCTTTGTGACTGAGAGCCACAGGTGAAAGCTCGGTTTCGGGGGAAGGAAGTGAACTTCTCCATGAGCCTTTGCCGGCCACGCTTGGCTGCAGGGGCCTCCCGGCCACCGGCCTGCGTCGGCATAGCAGTCACGACCCCAGGCTGCCTGGGCCCCGGTCCTGTTTGATCACTGACTCTATAGACGTGTGACCTCTGGGGGAGGGTTTGAGCCTCTCTCCTCTGTACACGGGACCGAGAGGGCACCAACATCACAGCGCTCTTGAAGGAGTGAAAGGAGGCGACGTTGCGAGAAGCCCCCAGGGCAGCCCCGGCCACACAGGAGGTCCTCGATGGATGCGGCTCTCTCCGTCTCAGGGCACTCCCCTGCCCTGCGCCACGTCCTTTCTCCAGCCCTGCTTTGGAATCAAACAGTATGAGGACACCCAAATGAGCTCACCAAGCTCCTGCCTCCACTTCTCCTCTCCGTGGACACGTGACGTGTCTACTGGTGAGCTCAGGAGACGCACGCAGGAGCCGAATGCCAAGGATGGTTCCAAGAGTGTTGCTGTGGAAAACAAGGAGAAAAGCTTTCCATCTCTCAGCACTTGTTGGGGCAAAACCACAATGAGACCCTTACTATGTTTTGGTGACTCCAAATTTTGTTTGATGCTCTGGATTTTTTTTTTAATGTGTAGTAATGCTCCAGATTTTTCAAAAGTATGCAATTATGCAACGTGGATACAAACCATCATTTTTAAGAGCTCCGGGCGGTAGCCCTCACTGTAAACACAGTGATGAGCTTGCCTGTGTGGCCTCCGGCTGCAGCGGGATTGCTAACAGGCAGGGTTTTCTTTCTTTGAGGGGCCCGGCCCCAGGAGCTGGCCCTCAGGACACCCTCGGGGGAGGAGGCTCGAGGCACCGTGAGGTGAGGGCCTCTTTCTCCTGAGAGAACCCCTCCAGCCCTCTACAAAGGCAAGCTCGCCTCAGAGTCTGGGTTTGAGCTTAGGACTTTAAGCACCAAGTCCGGCCCACTTTTCTCATCCATGAAATGGGTGACATTTGAATAATGACATTGTCCTCACTGGGCTATTTGGGGGGTTAAGTGAGATAACATATGTAGGAAAACACTCGATTCGCTGCAGAAAATGGATCAGGCACAGCTTGAACAAGCTTGTTCTTTTCCTAAATCCTTCATCCTGAAAAACGCAAGCCAGCTCCTCCTGCCTCGACAGGGAAGCCCTGGATCTTTGGGAGCCTATTAGCTGAGCCAAGTGGAGAGTTAAACATTCAAACTGACAAGGGGGTGCGGAGCTATTTCAGAACACCCCACTGCCTGGCAGATGGTCCTGGGCCAGACGGCTCGGGAGGAAGGGCCGGGGGAGGCAGCCAGGTGTTGGTGGTGGCAGCCGCGATGTGAGAGGGAGAGTTCACTTGTCCACCTCCCGCCGCCCTCAGAGCCTCCTGCAGACGGATGCCACCCGGCCCCGCCAGATGTGCAGTCTGGGAAGGGGTCCAGGCACAGCCTTGGGAAAGGGGGCAATTAACCCCACGCCAGGGCCTGCTCTGGCGAAACAGGAAGTAGGTGAGTGTGTCCCCGTGCCTTTCGGCTCCCTGCTCACGGTCCTCACCATCCACCAGTGGCCGTCCGCCAGGCAGAGGTTGAGTCCCAACTCGGCATCTCCTGCCTCTCTCTCTCTTCAGCGCCACCCACCAGACTTAGCCATCCCAGCTTCATCTGCCCAGGACTTCGTTCCCACCTGCTGAAGCAGTTAATCACTTGTGACAATTCACTCTGAGGCCTGAGAGCCGATGCGTCTCCCTGCCGGGCCTCTCCATGCCTGACTGACTCCCGGTAGATCTTCAGTGCCTCCTCAGGTCAGGGACGGGAGCAGGCGTGCCGGGCTTTTCACGTCGTTTGGGGCGGTGGCTGCTCTACCATGTGAGAGGGCCCTGCAGAGAGAGAGTCAAGGAAGTCGACTCTGCCACGCGCTGCTGTGCAGCTCTCATGAAGTCTAACCTCTCTGAGCCTCCGCTCTGAGCATCCAGGGTTAAACGGAAATGAGAGGAAGGGGTAACAGAGCAGTGCAAAGACCCGGCTGGCACTAGCGTGCAGGTGAGGGAACGCCTCTCCCACACCTATCACCAGGCCTTGCCACCTCCTAATGCTGAGCTGCACTTGGAGGCCAGGGGCCAAGCATGCACTGGACTCACGTGGCACTGAAGGGGTGTACCTAAGGTGCTCTGGTTCGGGGGCTTGTGTGAGTTTCCTGGGGCTGCCATAACAAAGGGCCACAGGCTGGTGGCTTAAACAGCAGAAATGTGTTGTCCTGCAGCTCTGGAGGCTGGAAGTCTGAAATCAAGGTGACCGCAGAGTTGGTTCCTTCTCAGCGCCATGAGGAAGGGTCTGTTCCAGGCCTCTCTCCTTGGCTTGTAGATGGCATCTTCTCCCTGTGTCTTCTCAACCTCTTCCCACTGTGGATGTTCGTCTCTGGGTCCAAATGTCCCCTTTTATAAGGACATCGGACATACTGGATTAGGGCCCACGTTTCTCAGTGTGACCTCATCGTAACTCAACTAATTACTCTGTAAGGATCCTGTCTCCAAATAAGGTCACATTCTGAGGTTCTGGGGGATAGGACTGCAACATATAAATTATTTGGGGGCAGGCGCAATTAAACCCATGACAGGGCTAAACACGGCTCTGCTGTCACCCAAGTCTGGGTTCCAGTGACAGGGACCTTACTTAGATGAGCCCTTCCGTGTGCATAAGCCTCAGTTTCCTCACCTGTCCAATATAGATAATAACAGGCTCTCCCCAGGAGGGGCGTGTTCAGGAAGAGCTAAGACAAAACCTGTAAAGCGTCCCACACACGGCTCGGCCCAGCCAGCATGGAGGGGCTGCTCCGCCCATCCTCCCCGAGTCAGGATGCCTCAGTCCATGTTAACGGGGAACAAGGCGCCAGACTGAATCCTCAGCCGTTCGGGGTCTAACCAAGCCCCCAGTAGCCCAAGCCTCGAGGAAAGGCTACATTGAAAAGAGTAAAGATTGCATTGCAATTAAAATTCCTTTGGTAAAGAAGCAAAAGATTTGTGGGAGCAAGGAGTATGAAGCAGAATTCACCTTTCAGATAATAGCATTGGATGTTATTTTACGTTTTTAACAGAAGTGAAGGTTTTTCCCAAGCTGACTCTTCCTGGAATCTTGGTTTCTTTTGTCTTTGGAGGAAGCAGACAGCTCAGGACTGAAGTTCTGGAAACTTGGAACCATTGTCTTGCAATCCTCACGTTCCTCTCATTTCACAGTCATTTTCAAATATTGTGAAGGACGAAAAGGGAACAGATTCCTGCTTAAATGTGTCTCCAGTCCCCCAAACCTAAAGCTCCCTTGTCTGCAACAGAAAAGCACAATAGCCAGGTTCCTATCCAATTAGGAGCCTGAGCTGATAGAATATTTCCTGCCAAGAATAACAATTCAAGAGAAAGAGAAAGAGAGGTTTTCTTCTTCAAATGTATGGAAAAAAGTCTTTTAATCAGAGAAGCACATCTTTCTTTTTGTTGCTGAGGATAATATGATATGAAATTTGCCTCAAAACCGCACATAATGAAGATAGAAGAAATCACGGGGAAATTCCCTTCTGTTACTGGACAATTCTGACAAGAATGGGAGAGTTCTGGAGTGTTTTAGTTAGTAAATCTGAATTAGTATCTACTTTTTCTCAAAAGAGAATATTCTCTTTTTATTCAAAGAAATACCCCTAAGTGACTGTGGTAGGCTGAATAATGGCCCCTCGAATGCGTCCACATCCTCACCCCTGGGACCTGTGAATGCTACTTTGTGTGCTACGCTGGTTAATTTTTTTTTTTTAAAGATTTTATTTTTTTCCTTTTTCTCCCCAAAGCCTCCCGGTACATAGTTGTATATTCTTCGTTGTGGGTCCTTCTAGTTGTGGCATGTGGGACGCTGCCTCAGCGTGGTTTGATGAGCAGTGCCATGTCCGCGCCCAGGATTCGAACCAACGAAACACTGGGCCGCCTGCAACGGAGCGCGCGAACTTAACCACTCGGCCACGGGGCCAGCCCCTACGCTGGTTAATTTTAAGTGTCACTTCAGCTAGACTATGGTACCCAGTTGTCTGGTCAAACACCAGTCTAGATGTTGCAGTGAAGGTAATTTTTTGACGTGATTAATAGTTAAATCAGTAGACTCTGAGTAAAGCACATTACCCTCCATAATGTGGGTGGGCCTCATCCAATCAGTTGAAGGCCTTAAGAAGAAGACTAAGGTCCCTCAAAGAGGAAAGAGTTTTGCCTCAAGTTGGTCTTCAGACTCATAACTAAAACATGAACTCTTTCCTGAGTCTCTAGTCTGGCAGCCTATCCTTCAGATTTTGGATTGCCAGCCTCCACAATCGTATGACTCAGTTCCTTAAAATGTCTATGTATCTATCTATCTATCTATCTATCTACCTACCTACCTATCTATCTATCTGTCTATCAACTATCTATCTCCCTTATCCATCCACACATCCTACTGATTCTGTTTCTCTGGAGAACTCTGACTGATACGGATGGCAAAGGAGACTTTGCAGATCTGATTAAGTGAAGCATTTTGAGCTGGGGAGGTTATCCTGGATTATCTGAATGGACCAAATGTACACACAACGGTCCTTATAAAAGGGGTGTAGTAGAAGTCAGAGTCAGAGGGGGAGGTGACAGGAAGACAGGACCAGAGACTGGAGCCGTGGGCTCTGATGTGGGAAACGGGGCCACAAACCAAGGAACGCAGGTGGCCATTAGAAGCTAAAAGTGGCAGAGACAAATTCTCCCCTCAGAGTCTCCAGAAGGAGCCAGTCCTGCCGACCCCTTGACTTTGCGTCTTTTGACCCCCACAACTGTAAGAGAATAACTTGGTTGGTTCTAGGCTACTCAGTCTGTGGTGATTTTTGCTGCAGCAGCAACAGGACACTAATATAGTGACCAGGAGCCGCTGAAGAAACCTGGTTGAGTATGTGAAATTAGAAGTGCTTTTAGAGCTGTGTATTTTTGAATATTTACAATTATCACCATTAAGGGTTAATATCCTCACTATGTAAATAGCTTTTATAAATAAATAGGCAGACATCTCACAGCAAAGAGTATTAATGAGAAATTCATAGAGAAAGAAATGGCAATGCCATAAATGTATTGGCCTTGCTGACAATAACATGTGTAAAACAAAAAAATGAGAGGGTATTTTTGGCCTATCTACTTAATAAATGTCTTAAGTGATAACACTTACTGGGAACAAGGCTGGGGTGAGGCAATATTTTCAAACATGGCAGGTAAGGGTATAAATGATACAATCTGTTAAAAAAATTTTTTTAACTGACTAAACTTTCAAGATCTTATTGGCTTTATCCAGTGATTCATGAATTGGGCAGCATCCAATCTAGCAGATAGAAAGTAGCTCCAAAGAGCCAGACAAGGCAAGAGATTTTGCAGGCAGAAGGGAGCAGGAACAAGGAAGTTGCACTGGGCAAAAAGAGTAAATGGAGTGGCTGGCCCAGTGGCACAGCAGTTAAGTTTGCATGTTCTGCTTCAGTGGCCCAGGCTTTGCGGGTTCGGATCCTGGATGTGGACATGGCACCGCTTGTCAACCCATGCTGTGGCAGGCGTCCCACATAAAATAGAGGAAGATGGGCATGGATGTTAGCTCAGGGCCAGTCTTCCTTAAAATAAAAAGTAGATTGGTATTACAAAGTTACTTCCTTATCAGGGATGGCAGTCGTTTATCAGGTAGATTACCTAACTAATGTTGATCAGGTGATTCTTGATCAACCGGCTTAAGATTCCATTTCTGGGAGAGCCAAACTGTAAGTAAGCCTGGGTTTGGTGATATGGGGTTTAGCATAAGCAACTCCACTTTGGGCCTATTTTCTGGTTTTAAACAGATCATTTTGGAATTGTTTTAATAACATACATCGTGATCCTTGAAAGTTTGCATCCTTTCAGCGCCACGTTCTCTTTAGGAATCCAGCCTCAGGAAGTAATCGGGAGCGTGAGTGAAGGGGCACGTGTAAGTGTTGCGGTGCCTTATGTGATGCAACGGAAACAAGCGATGAATGTCCACCAGTACGACAGGGGTTAAGGAAACCATAGCCACTAAATAGACTGTTTTAAAAGTCTCTGTAGTACAGTGATGTCAGCAAAAATGATGGAGTAAGAGATTCCCAAAGCCCACCACTCCTAAAAGCATTGAAAAAACTGGCAGAAATGGTTGGAATCAGTTTCTGACACTGAACTAATAAAGCTTCCAGCAACCAGGGGGAAGCTTAGTCAAGAAAAGTGGCTGAATCTCCATAAGAACAGTGAGCTTTATCGTGCTTTAATTAACCCTGATCTATTCTCTGCTCCCCAGCTCGGTGGCGGCCTTGAAAGTAACAGCTCATATTCCCAAGACCCGTACCAGAGAAACAGAACAAGCCTCAAGAGCAGTACTCATTAGTTTAGACCAGTCTGGTAGTTCCCTGGAAGACTAGCTCAAAAGGCTTGCTGTGGCCTCACCTAACTCAGTGCTCAGCTGGTCCTAACCCAGCTGCATGGAAGCGTTTGTCACAGGTACTTACGGGCCAATGTTTTAGCTGCTGCTGCCCAAGGTGTTAAATAACAATTGGGGAAAACAACAGACCAACCATGAAGCTTGGGAGGAAAGGCTGGGGAATGAGATGCTTTGGGGAGTAAAGGCTTTGAAAAGCTCCAAACTATTTCTGGGAATCTAGAAGATCACGTGCATTCCCAGGGTAGTGCGCATTCTCAGAAAAGAACTCATACAGCCCTAAAATCTCACCTCTGACTGACATTGAGATTCTGGGCAAAAAAGAAGTGAAGACTAAGGCAGAACTGAGAACAGGCGGGCTGCTTGCTGAAGGCATGCTCCAACACACACAGTCCACCTTCATTGGCTGAGAAACTTTTTTATTCCAGGCATTTAACAAAATCTCTCTCCAATCATTATCTGACCACTAAGCTAATGGAACAGAGATTTCAGTAATCACACATGACAAGGAATACAGACTTTATCAAATTAGTCCAGAAAAACCACTATACAAAGAATCACAACAAGCAGCAAGAACAAGCCTGTGACAGGCAGGACCACCTGGCCTCCAGAGTCTCCATGTGATGACATTCAAGACGTCTAGCTAGCAACCAAAATTTACAAGGCTCACAAAGAAGCCAGAAAGCATGGTCTACACAGAAAAATAAAAGTAAACAACAGAAATCGTCTCTGGTGAAGCCCATATATTGAACTTACTCCAATCAAAAGACAGAAACTGGCAGAACGGATAAAAAATCATCCAACTATAAACTGTCTACAAGAGACTCACTTTAGATTCAAAGACACAATAGACTGAAAATAAAAGAATGGAAAAAAAAAATAAACCACACAAGTAGAAACCAAAAGACAGCTGAAGTGGCTGCACTAACATCAGACAAAATAGACTTTAAGACAAAAACAGTCGATCCAACAAGAAGATATAACAAATACACAGAGGCACGGGCACGCACACACAGTCATGTCTCTTAACAGTGGGATATGTTCGGAGAAATGCAACATTAGGCAATTTTGTCATTGTATCAAAAGCATAGTGTTTACTGTAGGGGAACAAAATTTGCCACCCCAAAGTGTATCTCTTTAACATGAGGATTATTTTAGGCTGATTATATTTACGAAACAAAGGACTCAGAAAGTTTTTTTGTTACCTCCTTCTTAACTTCCTAGCAGAATTCAGATAAAAAACCTGTCTCAGGAAGTGAGCTGTCACCCTAGCACAATGTGAACCGGGTGGTAACAGGGACGAACCTAGAAAAGCCTGTTTGTTGGGCTCTCCTCTGTGTCCTTCTGTTTCTGTGTGACCAAACAAACACCTATTTTCCAAATGTTTGCTCCTTTTCACCTACCTGTGAACTGCCTTCCTTCCCTTTGAAGTCCCTCACTCTCCCCACCCCCAACATCTTTTCTCTTTAGCTGAGGATGGTATTTAAGGTGAGGGCTACAGCTATTTTGGTGAGTTTCTCAGTTTTCCTGGGTTTCTTTCATGTATATACATGTTATTAAAACATTGCTTTTCTCCAGTTAATCTGTCTCACGTCAATTTAATTCTTAGATCAGCCAGAAGAACCTAGAAGTTTAGAGGAAAGTTTCTTCCTCCCCTACAGTACTTTACATAAACCTAGACAGTATAGCCTACTACACACCTAGGCTATTTGGTATATGGTACTAATCTTATGGGACCACAATCATATATGTGGTTCATTGTTGACTGAAACATTGTTATGCAACACATCGCATATATGTATGAGATCCAAAACACATGAAGGAGAAGAGGACAGAATTAAATGGAGAATCATACAGGTTAACTGTAATAGTCAGAGACATTGATACTCTGTTTCAACAATGGATAGAACAAGTAAACAGAAGATCAGCAAGCAGAGAAAAGACTTGAACAATACTATCAACCAACTAGACCTAATAGACATATATAAAATACTCTACTCAACAATAGCAGAATACACATTCTTCTCACATGAATATGGAACATTTCTCCATGATAGACCATATGTTTGATGACAAAATAAGTCAATAAATTTGAAAAGATTGAAATCATACAAAATGTGTTCTCTGGTCACAATGGAATTAAGCTGAAAATCAAAAAAGAAGGTAAACTGAAAAATTCACAAATATGTAGAAATTAAACAACACGTTCTTATGTAATCAATGGGTCAAAGTCACGAGGGGAAACTAGAAAACACTTTGAGATAAACAAAAATGAGAAAACATACAGAAACTTACAGGAGGTGGCTAAAGCAGTGTCAGAGGGAAATTTATAGCTGTAAATGTCTACATTTAAAAAGAAGTTGTCTCAAATTAATATCTTAACCTTCAGTCTCAAGAAAGGAAACAATAAGAGCAGGTAAAATCCAAAGCAAGCAGAAGAAAGGAAATAATAAAGATACGGAAGAGATAAATGAAATAGAGTATAGAAAGACAATAGAGAGAATCAATGAAACCGAAAGTTGGTTCTTTGAAAACATCAATACAATAGACAAAACTTTAGCTAGATTGACCAAGAAAAAAAAGAAAATTAAAATTATTGAAATCAGAAATGAAAGAGAGGACATTAGTACTGCCTTTGCAGGAATAAAAAAATATTATAAGAGAATACTATGAACAATTGTATGCCAAGGATTTAGATAATTTAGCTGAAATGAACAAATTCCTAAATCACACAAATTACCAAAATGACTCAAGAAGAAATAGAACATCTGCATAGATCTGTGGCAAGTAAAGAGATTGAGTGAGTAACAAAAAAGTTTCCAACAAAGAAAAGCTCAGGATCAAATCTTTAAAGAAACATCAACACCAATCCTTCTCAACTTCTTACAGAAAATAGAAGAGAAAGAAACACCGCCTAACTCGCTCTATGAGACCAGCATTACCTCGATACCAAAGCCATCACAAGAAAGCTACAGACTACAAGAAAAATGACAATACCCCTTATGAATATAAATGCAAAGATCCTCAACAAAAAATTAGCAAACTGAATCCAGCAGTGAATAAAAAGGATTATTCACCATGGCCAAGTTGGATTTATCCCTGGAATGCAAAGGTTGTTTAACATAAGAAAATCAGTCAAGGTAGTACACCACATTAATAGAATGAAGGTGAAAACCCCACGCAATCACCGCAATTGATGCAGAAAGGCTTTTCATAAAACCCAACACCATTTCACAATAAAAACACTCAACAAAGTAGGAAAAGAAGGGAATTTCCTCAATCTCATAAAGGTCATCTATAAAAAAAACCCACAGCTGACATCTTATTTAATGGAGAAAAACTGAAAACTCTCCCCCTAAGATCAGGAAAAGGACAAGGATGTCTGCTCTCACACATCTGTTCAAAGTGTACTGAAAGTTCTAGCAGGGCAATTAGCAGGAAAAAGAAATAAAATGCATCCAAATTGGAAAGGAAGAAGTATAACTATTTCTATTCACAGATGACATGATCTTATACATAGATAATCCTAATTATATAATCGACAAAAAATTGTTAGAACTGGTAAATGAGCTCAGCAATGCTGCAAGATACGAGATCAATATACCAAAAAAATTGTATAAGCAATGAACAATCCTAAAATGAAATTAAGAAAACAGTTCTATTTATAATATCATAAAAATAAAATACTTAGGAATAAGTTCAATGAAACAAGTGCAAGTCTTGTAATGCAAACTACAAAACATTGTTGAAAGGAATGAAAGAAGACCTAAAAAATGGAAAGATATTCATGAATTGGAAGATTTAATATTGTTAAGATGACAATACTCTCCAAATTGATCTATAGATTCAGTGCAATCCCTATCAAATTTCTAACTGTCATTTTTGTGGAAACAGACAAGCTGGTCCTAAAATTCATATGGAAATGCAAGGGACCCAGAATGGCCAAAGTAATCTCACAAAAGAAGAACAAAGACAGGGAACTCATGCTTCCTGATTTCAAAATTTACTGTGAAGATACAATAATCAGTGGGGTGCTGACATAAGGATAGACATACGTATCGATGAAAGAGAATTGAAAGCCCATAAATAAACCCATATATCTACAAGAGTGCCAAGGCCTTTCAATGGGGAAAGGAAAAAGTTTTTTCAACAAATGATGTTGGAAAAACTGGATATCTACATGCAAAGAATGAAGTTGCCTTTTATTTCACACCATACACACGAAATGGATATATCACCTAAAAATGGGTGAAAGACCTAAATGCAAAAGCTAAAATTATGAAACTCTTAGAAGGAAACATAAGTGTAAATCTTTGTGACCTTGGATTAAGAAAAAGTTTCTTAAATATGGCACCAAAAGTGCAGGCAACCAAAGGAAAAATAAATAATTTGGACTCCATAAAAAATAAAACTTTTGTGTATCAAGGACGCAATCAAAAAAGTGAAAAGACTATTCACAGAAGGGGAGAAAAATGCTTGCAAATTGTATATTTGGTAAAGATCTAGTATTCGGAATCTATGAAGTGCTCTTACAACTCAACAACAAAAGGACAAAAAACCCATCTGAGAAATGGGCAAAGGACTTGAATAGATATTTCTCCAAAGAAGATAGATAAGTGGCCAACAAACATATGGAAAGATGATTAATGTCATTAATCATTAGGGAAATGCAAATCGAAACCACAATGAGATACCACTTACTATCTACTAAGACAGCTATAATCATATAAATGGAAAATAAGTGTTAGTGAGGATGTGGAGAAATTGGAACCCTCACACAATGCTAATGGGAATGTAAAATGGTGCGGTCGCCTTGGAAGACAGTTTGGCAGTTTCTCAAAAACTTAAGCATAGAGTTACCATCTGACCCAGCAATCCTACTCCTGGGTGTATACTCAAGAGAATTGAAAGCATACGTCCACACGAAAACTTGTACGTGGATGTTCATAGCAGCATTATTCATAATAGCAAAAACAATGGAAATAATCCAAGTGTTCATCAACTGATGAATGCGTAAATAAAACGGGGTATATCCATACAATGAAATATCATTTGGCAATAAAGTGAAATCAAATTACTGATGAATTCTACAACATAGGTGAACCTCAAGAAAGAAGCCAGTCACAAAAGACCACATATTGTATGATTCCATTTACATGAAAAGTTCAGAACAGACAAATCCATAGAAACAGAAAGGAAATTAGTGGTTGCCAGAGGATGAGGAGACGGAAGAATGGGGAGTGATGCCTTAATAGATATGGGGTTTGTTTTTCTTGTTGAAATTATTCTGGAATTAAGTAGTAGTGATGGTTGCAAAGTGCACTAAAAACAACTGAAACGTATGCTTTAAAATGGTTAAATTGGTAAAATTATGTTTTGTGAATTTTACCTCAATAAAAAATTTTTTAAATAGCAAAAGGATAGAAGTAAAAATATGCCACTTAAAACTATTAAGTAAATTTAAAAGAAAACTCTCGTGGCACAGGAAATACCTTATTTAACAAAATTATACATGTATCAGTTTCCAATTAGGTAAAAAACCAAAAGTAAGTGTGTGTGTGTGTGTGTGTGCCTAAGTAAGAAAAAAAATCAAAAGAAATTATGCTAAAATGTTAATGATGATTATCTCTAGGTGTTAATTTATATTTTTCTTCCTTATAGCTTACCTACATATCTGTATTTTAAAAATTATCTGAGTGAACATTATTAATTTTTACTTTTTAGTTACATAGGTAACATGAATATTCTCTCCCTAAAAAAATGTCAAACAGTACAAACAAAGAAAAAGGTTTCCCCCCATTTTCCTCCTGCTGCTTGATCGGTTTAATCCTAGTATAATCAATTTGGTTCACGTCTTCCCAGATCATTGTATATACAGAAGTACATGCACACTCAGAAAGACATCTTGCACTTTTTAAAAGCATAAATCATAC
Source organism: Equus przewalskii (assembly GCF_037783145.1). Taxonomy (NCBI): domain Eukaryota; kingdom Metazoa; phylum Chordata; class Mammalia; order Perissodactyla; family Equidae; genus Equus; species Equus przewalskii. The sequence continues at coordinate 2,071,792 of NC_091833.1, read as the reverse complement.
ATGGACTGAAATACACCTGTTACTCTGCGAGCTGTGTCATCCTCTTACTCATGCATTTTGGGGGACTGTCAGTGTCTTCACGGGGCTCTGCTCCATCTTTTTATCCCCTGCTCGCAACTCCATGGTGCGAATGTGCTACATATATTCAGCCAGTCTCTTGTTGGATAAAATGTTGATTGTTTCTGATTTTTTGCTCTCCAAACAAATTTTCTTGGTTGTACCTCTTTGGGTACCTGGGAAAGGGTCTCCCTAAGGGAGATCTCTAGAAATGGCATCGCTAGGTCATGGGTTACCTGCGCTTAAAAATTGTAATAGATTCCACCACCCTGTTCTCCAGAAAGGACATCTCGACTGGCTCTCCCACCTGCAAGGTATGAAATAAATTGTTTTGCCGTTGCTGCTATTATCAATGTTATTATTATTTTTTTTTGCCACATAGTCCTTTAAAATTAGAAAAGAAGTAGGCATTTCCAGTGTCATTTCCTTTAGCTTGGGCATCAGTCGCCAAGATAAGCACCACAGGTCAGAGTGACTCAAGCTTTAACCCTGGTGCTCACTGATTGCTCAGGAGAAATGGACTTTCTCACAGCACCTCCTCCTTTGTCCTCACCTGCAAGTAAGAATAATTAGAGTTGTCCATGAGAAAACAAGACAGTTATTTGCAGTTTGCAAGGCACTTCTGATGCACAAATCACCCTGTGAGCCTTGAGGCACTCAAGCAAAGTAGCGACGTGCTGGGCAGGTGGGGGTCAGAATCCCAGTTGTGCCCCTTATGGACTATGTTGGTCCTCGAAGGCCCCACGCTCCGCGTCTCCAAGCCCACACACCCTTATCTGAGCAGGGCTAGCAGCCACGCCCACCCCACGGCTGGTGTGTCAGTGCCCTGAGACGATGCGCCCGGCGCCTAGCAGGCCTCCACACAAATCAAGCCGCATTGTGACAAGTTAGAAAGACGTGAGTATGCGGCTTGTTTTGCTAAGGCAAGTTAACACTCTCATGTTCTTCCTGCTGCCGTGGAAGGACAGAGTGTGGTTTGTTTCCACCCCCAGGCATGTCATGCACAATTTGCCCTCACAGAAAGAAGAATATGGCCCTTCACATATGTTTTTTAAAAAAATTTGGTTGCTAATGCTTCCATTTCTGAGCTTGATGGGCCACCAAGTTCTAGTGTGAGAGAACCAGGAGAGAGAGTGTCTTGGAGGAAAGCTGGAGAAGAAAGGCAGGTAATCCTGTCCCAACTCAGCACAAGGAGAACCATGCATCCCAGCCTTGGGAGAGGAGCCACAGAGAACTGGCTCGCAGGGACCATGAAGGCTGGCGTGGTGAACCCTCCAGAGGAACCCTCCAGTGCTTCAGATTTAAAGGACCTGTGAGATCTTAAATCTTCGTAAAACCCCAGTACATTTGCACATCCAGAGATGGGAGGAGGGCAGATACACATCTGCCACTCTAGCTGGGCAATTGAAGGGAAAGTATGGTTGTGTCACAATTTTTGTTTTGCTTTTATTTGCTTCCTGCTTTGTTTTTAAAGGCTCCCTCATTTATCACAAGCCTTTTCAGTTATGAATTGTCTACCAGTTCAGTTATAAGTTTAAGATGACCATCACCAAGTTATCATAAATTTTCAAAATTCTTTCAGTTCTCTGTGAAGGTGTTCTGATAGAATAGAGTGAGTCTAGGATGCTCCAAAGCATGGAACACAGGCCATCAACAGTGGATGATATGGTTCTTTGAGGCCCACAAACATTTCTTAGTTATTCATTTTAATATGCATGTATAGACATATTATTTACACTGGTTTTTCTGCTTATGATAGTGATGCGAAGCTTCCTTTATTAATAAATTTGTTTAAGTAGAATGAATCAATTAAAAGTAAAGATATTAGGTGAAGAATAGGACAAAAAGTTCTGGGATACAGCAAAAATTGTCCAACGATTAAGGTTTGGGAAATCTCATTGCAGGCGAGAGCAATCCACCATGCGTGTTGGTAAAAAGTGAGTGTCATAATCTGTTCTCAATCCTCTTTTGGGCTATGCAGAAATAGAAAAGGGAAACAAAGCAGTTCTCACTTAAGATCCCCTCCGCTTGGCACCCATCTCTTTATAGATTTTTTTTCCTCTTTGTAGCAAAGTCCTCTCTTAAATCCATAACATCCAACCAGCTGTCTGCTCCAAGTGAATTTCTTATGGAGCAGACGCGTGTTACCCTCGAGAACGTGCTTGCCCGCCCCAGCGCTAGACAGCAGGCCCTTGGAGCAGCCCCTGCCTCTCAGCCTGAGCCTCAGTGGAGAGCCGGCGGAGGGCTCTCAACTTGTGCCCAGTGATTCCATCTCATAAAATTCCACCAGAAGATCTCACTAGGAAAATTAAAATAATCTACCTAGCATGTGCAAATTGGCATCATTTACAGATATGGAGAAATATAACTCCAGAAAATATTTGATTTTTACACCTTATGGTTTTAATTAGAAACATTAATTGAACACATATACTGACCTGAAGCTGTCAATAGGAAAATGATATTTGTAAAGGATAAGTCACGTGGCGTGTTGTCACGTGACTGGCACAGATGTAAATATCCCGGCCAAAAGCTCATGTTGAGCGGCAAACACGTTAGGCTTGGAGTTTGGGGATGTGAGTTCTAGCCCCATTTTTGTTCTGACTGTCCAGCTATAGACAAATAATTCCCATCTCCCATCCGTGCCTCAGCTTCCTCATTTGTAGAACAGAGGAGCCATGATCTCCTTCACGTGATTGTTGTAAAGGTCCGTCAGAAAGCTTCCGGTGTTTTGCAAAGTCTAAGGTGTCCTCTGGATGCCTCACTGCAATGTCTCAGCCTCCCTGGTTCCAGGAGCTCAGCTCACAGGGCGCAGAAACAGATGAAGGGTTTGCATCCTCGAGCTCCAACTGCAAAGGCAAATAACTCACAGCAGGACTGAGAATTCCAAATACAGACAGCCTCCTTGTGTTTGCTGCTCCTCTTCAGCGCTGGGCAATAACGGAAGGCAAATATCAGGAACCCAGGGGGGAATTAAAGTTAAAAAGATCCCAGTGTGCTGCGGTGTAATTAAGCATGCAATTAATGTCCTCGTGTTGAATTCAGCTGACCGGGGACACTGGCCACTATTTCAGAGACTGCAAAGGTGCCAAAGTTCATTTGCTCCTTCTAAGTTTTATCTATATTTTATGTTTTATGTCATTCCGCTTGTGTCAGGAAAATAGAAAAATGTATGCACGTGTCTATCTTGCTCCACCAGTCTGTAATTTCCTTGAGGGAAGGGGCTGTATTGGGTTCATCTTTGCTTCCCTCTGGGCATCAACCTCAACCTGACATGTGACCAGTCTTCTCCAAACTCAGGGAGGCCGAGGGTCCCCCAGCACCCATTCTGGGAAGTCCACACTCTGGACTGAATTTGCATACACCTCTCCATTGACAGAAATGAGTCCTATGGTTTTTCTAATTCTAAATGAAATAGATGTTCAATTTATTAATAACATGGTACAGTAGTCCCTGGCAACGTGAGCTTCTTAGAGTGGTACCTGGGGCCCACTGGGCATCCATCTATTCAACAAATATTTACGGAGAATCTTTTATGTGCCAGGCAACGTGGCATGAATGTGGGGGATACAATGCTAAACAAGGCTGTCAGGGTCCTGGCTCTCACGAAGCTTGTATTCTAGAGAGGAGACAGGAAGCCAAGAAGAGGACACGTGTCATATGTTGACCATTGGTGGTACATGTAATAAAGGACACCAAAGAGGGGCAGCGAGTGCCTGAGGAAAGCTAGATAGGAAAAGACCTGAATGAGCTGAGCAAGGGAATCACAGACAGATCCAGGGGAGACCACTTCCAGTGAAGGGAGCAATGTGTTCCATGTCCCGGGATGAGGACTGGCTTGACATGGAGTAAGAACAGAGAAAAACCAAGATTTCTGGAACATAGTGAAGGGGAAGAGTGGCAGAAAATGAGGTCAGAGAGATAGGTGGCGTTACTTCCTAGGGCTGTGTGGGCCACGATCCGGAGTGAAGGAGCCTGGATTGCATCCTTGGAGGAAATGGGAGCCCTTGGAAGGCTTTCAGCAAGGGAGCGATGCAGTCTGATTTGCTTCTTTAAAAGTTCTCTCTGGCTGCCATGTGGCAAAATGGCCATGTGGGGCGTGTGTGGAAGCATGCAGTCCACTTGACAGGCTGGTGCAGGAGGAAATGATGGACTCCTGGACCAGATGGTGGAGGTGAAGATGGAGGCGCATGAATATGGAGCAGATTCCTGTCCCAGGTGAGAGAAGTTGGACCAGATGTCTTCCCTGGTCCCTCCCAACCCTGGGTTTTTACAGCTCTGAGATTGTATGATTTCATGACACCCAAGTTCGGGGTCTCACCCCCCAAGGTTGGGCCCAGTTGTTGGTCTGACCATGTTTCTTAGAGCAGGGTGGTGCAGGGGTGAAACCTCATGGCCCTTCCCTATCTTGAACCTCAAAATCAAGGTCTTTTCTTATAACAGACACATCAGTGTCATGACCACAATCTCAGGCCACCAACTCAGGTGGGCAAGAAGTACATTTTTACTTACCTATTCACTGAATGTGGAAAGCAGAATAATGGCCCCCAAAAGATACCCATGTCCTAGTCCACAGAACCTGCAACTACATGGCACAGGGGACTTAAGCTTGCAGATGAAATTAAGGCTACTAATCAGCTGACTTTAAGATTATTCCAGATTATGCAAGTGGGTCCAGTATAAGCACAAGGGTCCTTAAAAGTGGAAGACGAGGCAGAGAGGGAGGTGTGACTATGGGAGAGCAGAGCGATGCAATGTGAGAAGGACTCCACTCACCATCACTGGCTTTGGAGATGAAGGAAGAGGCCTCAAGTCAAGGATTGTGGGATGCCTGCAGAGCTGAAAAAGATGAGGAAATAGATTCTCCCCCTACAGTCTCCAGAAGGAAAATAGCCCAGCAGATATCTTGACTTTAGCCCAGTGAGAAACCACGTCTGTCTTCTAATCTGTGGGACAAATTTGTGTTCTTTCAAACCACTAAGTCTGTGGTGTTTGCTACACTCAACTTAACGATTGCCTCATGCCCCGGGTCAAATAGGTAGTGGAAATTTATACTCAATTCTATATTTCCCCTTTCCCCAGGATTGTTGCTAAATTCTAGTAGCAGGGTTTTGGGGTGCCAAGAGATTGAGGTGGGGTACCTGGTTCCTGGCTGTGATTTATCCATGCCCATGTTCCGTAAATAAGTGCGTCACGTTGACTGATTCTCGGTTGTCAAAACACACAGGTTGGATCTGTGTCATCCTTCACTCCTGACCTAGGGCTTCTCCCAGCCTGGCTGCTGCTGTCAGCTCTTTGCCTGCTCCTCTCAAGCTGGAGGAAGACAGGGGAGGAGACAGAAATGGCTGATCTCCAATCTCACTAGAGAACCCCAAGAAATGCTGAAAGGCTGCCCCGAGCCCTTTCTGCCTGGACATGGTGGCATTCAGCTCTCCTGCTCTCCTCCACGCTGGGTGCTGGAGAACTCTGCATGAGAGGCCCCACAAGAAGGGTGGCCTAGTCCACTTCGCTTCCAGATCTCCTGCGGTGGGGGATCTTTTCTTAGAAAGGCACCAGCTTCTACCTTCTTTATTCCCATCCAATTCTTCTCTCTCCCTCCCAAACTAAAGAATTTTTATATGCTCTAGGGCAGCAAAAACTGCCTGAAACTGCCAAACATTCTTGTAAATCTTTGTTTTAAGCCTGAAGTTTGGTTATGAATCTGATCTCTTTGCTCACTGATTCTGCTGAGACATCCCTCTCTTGAAGACTGGACAGTGCATGGTCCCCTGCCCAAGGGGGGAGTTTCACGAAGTTGTAGAAAATCTTAAGGAGGGGACATCTTGATTAATACCTCTGGATACTTTTCCTCTCTAGTGTCAGCCAGTCACTGTCACCTTCAAAAGGAAATAAGCCCAACCACCTTGCCAGTGTCTGGGGTGGGGCCTTGACCCATTCATGAGGGGATCAGGGAAGTATGGGATGGCCAGGCATGAGAAAACACTGGCGTAGTCATCAGCTGGACCAGAGTCCCTCAGTCTGGAATCAGAATCAGGAAACAGGGAGTGGCCTAGCTGGCTCGCAGTGAGTAGAGAGACAAGAGGGCCCACAAGGAGAAGCAGAGACGCTGAAGATCAGAAGCGTAGTAGTGGAAAGAGGAAATTTGTGAGGAAGATTCACCCTGAGCTAACTTCTGCTGCCAATCCTCCTCTTTCTTTTGCTTGAGGAAGATTCGCCCTGAGCTAACATCTGTGCCAATCTCCCTCTATTGTGTATGTGGGTCACTGCCACAGCATGGCTGATGAGTGGAGCAAGTCCACACCTGGGATCCGAACCTGCGAACCTGGGCTGCCGAAGTGGAGCACGTGGAACTTTAACCACCCAGCCTTGGGGACAGGCCCAGAGGAGGAAATCTGAATGGAGACACAGCCAGAGGGAAGACCGTGTGAAGACACAGGGAAAAGACGTCCATCTACAAGCCAAGGAGAGAGGCCTCAGAGGGGAACTTGATGTCAGATTTCTAGCCTCCAGAACTGTGAGCATCAATGCTTGGTTTAAGCCACCCAGTCTATGTCAGTTTGTCATGGCAGCCTGCGCCGAGTAATACAGGCCTGAAGACCCTTTGTCCTACAGCCCTGTATTTGAGAGACGACAGCTCGCAAGTGCAGAGTGAGCCTTCCTTCTTGCCAGCTCCTGGGAGCTGCCCTGGAAGCTCGCCCCTCCCTCCCAAGCGAAAACCAGTGCCCCCTCTCCCAGCCTACCCTCCCCTACTCTTCCTGCTTCAGTTTCCTACCTGGGTTTCTAAACCCAAAATCCTTGATATCTTTAATGCAAAAGACCATTCAAGTCTTTTTTGAGGAGAAAAATGCATCTCCAAAGCATGTCGAGAGGAGCTGCTTCTTTCTTGCTCTGGTCTGAATTCAGACCTTCCTAGGCCACAAGTCTTGTGCCACGACCCCTCCAAGTTTTTCTGCAGTAGCAAGTTCTTTTCACTGCCTCTGGAGCAGTGTTCCAGAAGTTTCATACCTTCAACGCTGGTCATTCACCAGATGACGTTAGGTAGAATGCAGAGAAACATTTTCCACATTGACAGTTACGTACTTATTTTAATGTATAGTAGAAAAAAATAAAGCCAGCACATCCAACCTGTGATTTCACAGATAACCGTGGGTTATGCTGAGGCCAACATGGGTGTTTGAATGAACTAAGTAAAAACAGACACAAGGGATATGGCAAAAATCAGGGCAGCACGTGAGAATGGCCAAAGCTGTGAGGACTAGGGTTGTCACAGCAAAGCGAGTAAGCACTGACGGTGGGGACGGCAGCGCTGAGGCGTGGAGAGGAGGCCGGGGCCGAGGGCAGGGAGGGGCAGGAGAGGTTCCAGCTGCCCAGTGTCTCCATTCTTCCTCTCTGTGACTGACCCAGGAAACCCTGACACCCGTGTCTGTGTCACAGGCTGCAGCACATGTGGGAAGGTGGCAGGGAACCTCCCGGGGAGGCCAGAAGAGCCCTCAGGAATTCGTGCTGTCCTGGGGTCTTTCACTTCCAAGCCAGTAGGCATTTGAGAGGCAGGATAGGGCTTCATTTTCTCCAAACTCCTGGGCCTTGTCAAGGCTAGCAACCTCACTTGTGAAAGGAATTTGGTCCAACCTGCCTATGCATTAGACAAATGCCAGCTCTTTACCTGAGCCCAGCCACTCAGCAGCACCCTGCAGGGAACACAGCTGTCACAGACAACTGACAGGACCCGCCCTGCTGAGAGGCCGAGGGCGGCATCCTGGTGAGAGTGGGGGGAGGAGGCAGGAGATGGGGACACCTGCAAATGGGCAGTCTGCCAGGCATGGACTCAGCCAAGCATGGAGTCATGTGTCCCCAGGCATGGGGTGGCACAGCAGCTTAGTCGGCCAGGGTTACGTCTCCCTGTGCAGCCAAAAGATCACTTCGCTGCAAATGGTTATGATTCCCTCATTTGACTGAGTTTTAGCTTGTTAGTTCTAAGGAGCCTTTAAAAAATTGGATATTATGGGAAAGCGTGCAATTGTGTTGGCCCTTTCTGATGTAACTGTACGTCTCCGGCTATATTCATCCAATGGCATTTAAGGCTCATTAAATTTTGAATCCCACATCACCTGCCTTTGGCTCAGAATAGTTCTCTGTGTATCTTTTGTCTCCCAACTCCATTTTAGTGGAAATTGTTTCCATTCGCCTCTCTGATGCCTTCTTCCTGCCAGCAACGCCCGATCTTTAATAATCCCCAATGCAGAATTATGCACCCTGTGAACCTGTCGTTTGGAGATGACAGTGGACCTTGACGGATGTAAACAGCTGACAGTAAAGAAGTGAGGAGCGCTCTTAGATGCTGCCTCGTCCTTCTTGCTCTGGCTATGCGGAACGATGCTCGCGCACTTGCTCACCTTCAGTGTTGCCACTGGCTGGTAGCCTCATCAGACCTTAGATCGTGTCTTGTGTCTTAACCCAGGAAAGTTCCAGGGTCTAACACAGGAGGAGCACATACCCCACCTAAAGGCAGCAGCCATTAGTCATAATAAATAAATCTTACACAGCACTTCATAAGTGCAAGGCACTATTCCAAGCACTTATAACTGGATGACGTGGGGACAATCCCTGCTTCTTTGTAGATGAAGAGACTGAAGCACAGATAAGTTAAGTAAATTGCCCAAAGGCACACAGCAATGAAGCTGGCAGCTTGGATTTGAACCCAGGCTGTCGAGACCCAGAAGCCATACTCCTACCCAGTCCAATACATCCACCACTCACCCCTCCCACTGATGATTCCCACCCAGTAATATCAGACGAGAACTGCCACGTCTTCAGAGCTTTTCAGAGGAAGCCAGAAATCTGAACTTCTGTGTGAAATGTCTCAATTTTAAAGAAATTCTCAAGTAAAATCATTTGTTTGAACGCTGCAAGGGCCAAACACAATATGTCCATGAACAGGAGCTGGTTTGTATGCTGTCTGTGGGAGACCTCTGGCTTAAACTAACTCTTTAAAGAGAGCCAAGTGGCCAAATTCAAACCCTTCTGCGCTGACAAGAAACTTCCTCCCTTCAGAGCTGGGCAGAGAGCCTGAAGAGCAGGTGGAATTCCGCGCTGGGACCCAGGCCGGCTGCCCCGAGAGCCACCGGTCTTCCCAGAGCGGGCAGCTCCTCTGACGGTGACCGTCCGGTTGCTCTAAAGAAGGGCTCAGGGAAGCTGGCCTTGCGATTGGTGGACACCTGCACTGTATGAAATCAATGCAGTGAGTGTAGCAGCCAGCGCAAGAAATGTCAGCTCTCATTAGCCTGCAGATGAATCTGCCCCGTGAGAAGCAGCCTGAGGGAACGACAGGGAAAATGCCAGGAAGCGGGAACGTATGTTGATCACACAAAGAGCACCTCTGACGATGGGTGTCTTTCTCCACAGCCTGGGCACCTGGAACACGAGACTTTGTTCTGCCTCGGCAGCCCGCCCGCCCCAAACAGGAGACAGAATCGTGTTTCCTCATCCCTGGTAGGAGGTTCTGCTAAGTGTTTGCTGACACAGCTGAACGGTCACAAAATGTTATAAAGAGTAAATGACTTGATAATGCAAAACGGTAATTAGGATGTGGTACATGTTTATGCTATTTACATATTTTAACACCCTGGTATTAACATATCCTCCCTCACAGTACATAAATTCTCCAGTCTTTGTGCAATTCGTTCCCGGCTGTCACAAACAGGCGTCTAAAAGCCAGCGCGTCCTGCCCCTTCTCCCTCCTCCTTCCGTATCCGTGATCCTGGAAGCCCACCTGGAGGAGAGTGGGTGCTGGAAAGCCCTCCACTGGGTGCACGGGCGTGGATGCCATTGGAGGAGACTCAGGAGACAGGGAAGTTGTGTTCTCGGGGAGAAAGCTCACTGCTGCTGTCTAAAGGGGTAACAAAAACAAGAAAAACCCAAGGAAACAAAATCCCTGATTCGTATTTCCATGGAGTAGACACTTCCGCCACGGCCGGTTTCAAGCTTCCAACACAGAACACGGAGTTAGGAAGAGACGCACACAGGCGGCTCTCAGGAGGCAAGCTGTCTCTCTAGCACACCATTAGTTGGAGGTCACGGGCCACTATCTAATTGGCCTCAGCGGCTGCTTTAACCCCCCTCTGCATGCAGAGAAACATGACAGGACTGTAGCTGCAGAACTGTGCTGTGTTCCAGATATTTTCCAAGGCGCCAGGACCCAGATCTTTTATTATGCCAAAGAGCTTTCATTGTGGAAGTGGTAGGAAACCACATTGTCCTTGTTACACAAATGGGGAAACTGCAGCCCAGAGTGGGGAAGAATTTCTGCAAGGGCACACAGCAGTCTGGCATCAACATCAGGGGCTGGAGCTCAACTCTTCTTATTCTCAACCCAATGCTCTTTGCTCCATGACCCTTTTCCTATCCATCCGGATTTCTGCCAGTAGATATGGCTTTCCTTTGTGCCTTGAGGTCTCGTCCCTCACCAGCCCTGTGTGTATGAGTGTGTGTGTGTGTGCATGTTGGAAGACAGGGCCTGGCAGGCTCACAGAGCCCTGCATGGTGATGATGGCTGCCAGGAGCAGGAAGGCATCATGGCGGGGAACCTTCCCTGGCAGATACTAGTAAATGGGTGCAGTGGGGAATAGGACCTCCCTGGAGGAAGAGAACTCAGCAATGACTGGTGTGAGGGTCCCGAGTCAGAAATGGGGTATACAACCCAAGAAGGAGAGGCAGGGAGACATTATGGCTCAAATGGAACTTGAAGAGGAGCTGGCCGTGCCCTTGTGTACTCAAGAGGGAAACTGAGACCCAGACTAGGAGACTTACCCAAGTTTACACGATTAGTCAGTATCAGAACCAGGGCTACTGGAAGCAGGTGAGGTAGGATCTGGGACTCCCTGTGAACCTCACTGAATCCAAAAGCAACCTCATATGGCAAAAACAGCCCTGGAGGCCAAACACAGGAGGTTAAACAGTAACCGCCACGGCTGCACGTCTGGAATGAGCTCGGCGGCGCTGCCTCTGCCCAACATGGACCTGTCCCTCCCCTTCCCATCCCAGCCCCGCGGCAGGGGAGAGAGCCAGGAGGCACTGAGATGGCCAAGAAGGAATGATGCTGACGTCATGGGGGGCCATGGAGTTCTGAGGGGTCACTTGGCTGAACAGATGGCGGGCAGATATTGGTTTTAACTCACACATGGTTGAGTAAATAATGTCTAAGTTTTCTTGCCAGCCTGGAGAGCTAAGCAGATCGCGCTGAGTGGAGGTGCCTCCACCTCCCGCCAGCATCACCTGCTCTCTCGGGTTTCATTTCCTTCCCTGTTTGTGCTTTAGAGCACGGCTGGCTGGTCAGGAAGCCGGCGCCCTTGGAGGCAGAAGCGTGTGCTCGGGAAGAGGGAGGGAGGGGGCGGAACGGGGCAGAGGGAGGGGGCAGCCTGGCACTTGATTGCAATGTGTGCCTGGGTAGTACCTGTCAGGCATAATCACAGTCAAAACCCTCACAGCCAGTTTGCCTGGGGGGTTGGTAGTGTTTTAATTCTTGCTAACAAAGAACCTCACAAGACAAGGCCAGGGGCTGCCCTGGGTCTGCCTGTCAGTAAGATGGCTTCTCCATCTGTAGATTTAAGAGCTGGATCTGGTGAACCTTCCAGGTGGGACTCCTGAGTTCTGACCCTGACTTAGCCACTCGCTGGTCTCAGGCATTTCCCTTAACTTCTCTGAGCCTCGGTTTCCCCATGTGTCCACTGAGGAAGTGGGCATTGGCCCGACTGTCCTCAAGGGGAAGAAGCGTTTGAATGAATGAAGCGTGCATGAATGGAAGAGGAAGAATGGAGACTCATGTGGTAGATTAGGCCAAAGAGTGTCTGGTGCAGCAGAAATGCATTCACTCAACCATCATTTTGAGCCCCTACTCAAGCAGGCCTTGGGACACAGAAATGAAGAAGGCATGGCTCCATGCCCAAGGAGCTCACCTCTGAGTGGGAAGGCAGACAAGGGAACAAAATTACAACAGTGGTGGTTGTGAAAGGGCTCTGGGGTCAGAATGCCTGAGCTCACATTCCTGTTTGTTGCCTAAAAGCTATGGAAGCGTGGTCTGGTAGCCTCTGTGCCTCAGCTCCCTCATCTATACTATGGGCATCGTAATAGAAGCTACCTCACTGGGAAGTGTGAGGACAAAGAAAATGCAAGCAAAGCCAGTAACACGGTACCCTGACCCATGACAAAGTCTCAACACATGTCAGGTGTTGTTATCACCCAGTTTTAAGCCAGTGACAGCACAAGAAGGCAGAGAACACAAGGAGAAAGGCTCACCCCAGCCTTGAGGAGGCAGTGGTCACGGAGGGCTTCTAGAAGTGTGCACTGCTGAAGCTTGAAGAACAAGTTAAGAGTCAGCCAGGAAAAAACAAATTCATTCAAGAAATACTGTGGAGCAAGGATTTGGCAGAGTGGGGAGCAAGACAAACAAGGTATCTGCTTTCTTGTATCTCGCATTCTGGACCTGGGGCCAGCAAACTTGTTCTATAGAACCCTTTATAAAGGGTGAGATAGTAAATATTTCAGGCTTTGTGCTCCATAAAGTTTCTGCCATAACTACTCAACTCTGTAGTTGTAGTGTGAAAGCAGCCACAGACAATACAGAGATGAATTGGCATGGGTGTGCTCTCATCAAACTTCAATTCTGATTCCGCATGGTGATCATTTTGCAATACGTACAAATACGGAATCATTATGCTATACATCTGAACTAATATAACATTATACGTCAACTTAATCTCAGTAAAAAGACTTTAATTTTGAACACTGGAATTGGAACTTTATATAATTTTCATGTCATGAAATATTACTTTCCCTTTCTTCCCCCCAACCATTTCAAAATGTAAACACCGTTCTTACCTCCTGGGCCTCCCCAGAAATAGGCCATGGCCTGGATTTAGCCACAGTTCTCAGACTTATTTTAGAGTAACAACAGACGTGGAATCAATAGAAACGTGAAAATTTTGGATAGTGGCCAGTGCTAAGAAGATCATTACTCCTTCTACTGTGAGGCAATCATGAGCGGGAGGGTTCCGGTTTAACTAAGGTGGAAGACTCTCTGAGGAGTGAAATTTGGGCTGAAATCAGAATGATCAGATAAAACCAAATATTCTAATGTCTGGACAGAAGGAGGATCCAGTCAAAGGCAGGCTAAAAGCCCTGAGTGTTAGGAGCAGAAAGCAGGCCAGCGTGTGGCTGGAGCAGAGGATTCATAAGGAATGGAGGGATTGGCTGGAAAAGAGAAAGAGGATCCAGACAAATAGATAGTGAAAGCTCGAGTTTACAAGGAGCCTACCTGAGAGTAAATTCAATGTCTGCAGAACTGGCCTTGGTTTGATTGAAGGAAAATATTTGAAAAGGGATTTACTATGTAAATACCTTTTGTGATTTCTTTTGATATGTAGGGACAAAAGGATGGAATGTGCTAAAGCATGCTGAAACAGTCGGTGTTGGCGTTATTATCTGCCAACTCTAAAGAGGCTATTTCTTCCGCAGAGGATGGGACTGGGCTGAGTTCTCCAGGACCACCAGGCATGGACTGTGCATGACATCCTGCATCCCTGTTAACAAGTCACAGTTGAAATGATGGACTCTGCAGCCAGAGCCCCCAGGCACACGATTTTGTTAATGCCTGCCTTGGTTCTTGGGTAGTGTCACCAAAAGAGTGTGATGAGAGAGATTTGGTCAAAATGTCGATTTCCAAGGTGGCTGGGGGTGGGGGGTGTTCTGGCATTTGATGCTTTCAGTGATGTCATGGGTCCTGGCCCTCTTCCCTGCTGGTCCCTCTCACTGACCTGCTACTTTGGTGGAAAGTATTAAATGTTTCAGAAAGAATTTTTTAATTAAAAAATCTGTCGAAAGGTTTTTCTACACATTTCTGGGTTGCAGAATAGGATAGAGGGGACACCTCCATGCTTGGGAAGTTGTACCAGATGAACCTCTAGATTCTGAGAGCTGAGAAATCTGGAATCCCACTTCTCCTCACACACACACACACGCATGCACCACACACGCATGCACGCACACACACACGTACACACACACTCTCATAATTCCAAACTAAGTGGTTTGCACAGCCATACCCAGTTTAACTTGAGCCTCATCTGTTAAATAAGTACTTTTTTTTTGCCATTCTGCAGCTGTTGCCATCTGCTTAATTTCAATCAATTAACTTTTACCTAAAAACATTAAGTTTCTTAATGCTGCAGCATTGGGCCAATTGTACGATAAATTGTGAGTGTGAAGGAGACGAATTGCTCACGTTTGCCTTCCTGCAGAACAAAGCTACCATCAGAGCCATGTCTTCTCAGGAACTCAGGCACCGTGCAAGGAGGGCCCGGAGCCTTGGGGGCTGGGACCAGGACTCGGGCCCAGAGCTGGGCATCCCAACAGTTATCTGGCCGCGCGCCCATCTTGGGAGCTGCAGCACAGCTGGAGTGAACTGCCACATAGGCAGAGCGGGCTGCTCAGTGGAGAGAGACAGCAAGGTTGATTTCGAGACTGAGCATTGGAGAGACAAAGGGAAATGTGGGATCTTGAGCAGAAGGGAGAAATGAGAGAAGGCCAGCAGAGACAGGAGGGAGAAGGATCATTGGAAGTCTCAGGGGAAGAGCGGGGGAGACCCTGCCCCACCCAAGCCCCCTCAGCCCACCTCCAGTCTCCACGTCTCCAGCCCCACGGCCTCCAGTCAGTCTGAAGACACGACCCGATGCTAAAGTTGGGAAAGCACAGATTTTGAGCTTCAATCTAAATGCTATGCACCATCTGGAGGCCCGTGGAGTCCAGCCCTACTCAGCTCCCAGCCTTGTCTCCTGCCGCTCTCTCCCTTGCTCGCTCTGCTGTGGCCACACGGGACTTGGAGATACGTTGTGGACACTCCCCACAAACCCTGCACCTGCCGTTCCCTGCCTGTGGTGTTCTTCCCCCAGACAGCAGGCTGCCCCTCATCATCCCAGTCCCCACCCGCCCTCTGGGTAGCACACCCTCTGCTCCGCATAGAGCATTGTCTTCTCACTTCTTTATCTACAAGTAAAGTGTTGCTTCCCACCCATCTATTCACTGCTGGACACCCTGTGTGTGAAACAGCGCCCAGCACACAGTAGGTGCTCAACAAGTGTTTCCTGTTGGAATAAATGGAACTCCTCAGGCTGGCTTCTGTGCCTTCAGTGACAGCCACCCTCCCGCTTTCTGGCCTTGTCTCCAAGGACTTCCCTCCGTCTCTTCGCATCTGACTGAGGAGGCCTTGCCCTCCCCAAACACTGCTGCCCAGGCCTGCTGCCGAGCCTGCATTCCTATCGGCCCTGCTCCCTGTCCTGAGTGAAATGACTCCTCAGCACACACACCCCCTCATGCTTGAGCTTCTCCTCCTCCAGGAAGCCTTCCCTGGCCATGCCACCTCCAGGAATCATTTCTTCCTCTCAGCTTGAGCACCATGGACTCTCCATCCCGTCAGAATTACCCAGGAACCTTTGAACGCTAGACCCCAGCACCCTCTTCTAGAGACTCGGACTCAGAGGCCCAGATGGATCCGGGGATATTCTTAAAGCCCGCCTGCTGGTTCTGATTGTCAGTCAGGTTTGGGACTCTGGTCTAGTGGCTCCACTTGGTGCCCAGATCATTTAGACTCTCCCAATGAGACAATAAATGGCTGGAAGGTCGTCAGTGTTATTCACTCCCTCCTCAATATCCAGCACATTCAAGCAAACAGTAAGTGTTCCATAAGCGCCACTTGAGAAAACACAGGTCACAGAGAGCCAGCAGGAGCCGCCTGAGTGTGGAGGAGTGGAGCGCCGGGCACAGCGCTGTCAGGGGGTGAAACCTGGTGTTGGGAGTGGAGCAGACTGGGATTGAGTCTTAGCAGTGACGCTCACCACCAGGGTGACTTTAGGCCATCAGCTTCACTCCCTGAGCTCCATTTCCTCCGTCGTAGATGAGGACGATAGCACCTCCACCTCATGGGGCTGTGGCAAGGACTTGGTACCATCTATCAGGGTAGCGCTTGGCATAGTGCCCAGCATGCAGTAAGCACTCAATGAGTGGTTTCTACTCTTTTGTTACTAAAGCAAGCTTTTCCTGAGAGGCAGAGTGCTCTGAACTCTTCCAGGTGAGTCCAGAGCTGACTCAGCAGCAACACAGGAAGCTGCGTTGTTATCGCCCAGATACCCTCCTCCCCACCACCCACCCCTCTAACCCCAGCTCCCGTCAGGGGTCTACTTGGGCAGCTGCAGAAGTGTGCATCCTGCGTGTATCCCCTCCCAGGCCTCCACTCCCACCCTACCTGCCAATCATGCCACATGGCCGCCCTCCCTGCCCGAGGAGCCTGGCCGTGCAGCAGCCTCACAGCACACGCAGGGCTCACACATGCTCGCCGGCCGCCCGGGATGCAGGCCTGTGTGCTGCCATGGCACAGTGCCCACTCCCGGGCAAGAGCTAGGCCAGCGCACAGCCTGGCAGATGGCAGCAGGGCGGGGGCCAGGAGGGGAGTGAGAACTCCTGCTGGTGCTTGAGGTGAGGGTTGGGGTGGAGGTGTGGGCAAGGGGAGGGAAGGAAGCTTGGCGGGCAGGCAAGAGATGCTGTAATGGCTTGTGTCTGTGGAGCGGACTCCCGCACTGCAGTTTCTGGCTGGGTTTTCCCGGAGGCCTGGCTCAGTCTGGCCTTGCTCATGACATCAAGGCCAAGGGCTGAGGAACTGAAGCTTGCAGGTAAGGATGGTTCTGGGACTGAGAGTCCAGACATGCTATCTTCCTCTACTTCTAGGTCTGAAACCCACCCCATCTCAGTACAATTCAGTGAAATTCAGCAATAATTTTTGGAGTGTCTGTCCCAGCTCCATCCCAAGAACCAGTGTGGTGTCCTGTCAGAAGGCTGGACTGAAGTCAGGGAACTCAGGGCTGGTCCCAGCTTTGTCACTGGACATACCTTCACCCCCCAGAGCCTTGGCTGAGGCATCCAGGTAATGGGGTGGGTGTTACAGTGACAGTTAGGTGAGATGAGAGGACCTGAAAGCCACATGTCCCTCAGGAGAGAAGAAGGAAAGACAAATGAGCAGCATCTCAGGGCGAGGGTCGGGGAACACATGTGCATAGAGCTGGGGGACCTCAAAGAAGGGTGGGGAGAATTTTTGCAGGGACCACTTGGCAAAGTGGCCATGACCTTGGGCTCCAAAATCAGTACACCTGTGTCTTGAGTTCTGGCTCTGCCATGGATCAGCTATGGGACTATCAGAAAGTCAGCTGATTTCTCTGCACATCACTGTCTCGATTCAAAAAATGGGATCAGAATAGTTCTTCCTCCTGCAGGTCCTGAGGACCCAGTGAGATGAGCAAGCACAGAGCCCGGGACACAGTAAGATGCTGTGCTCACTACACCTTCAATCCTAAAGGACCACAGAAATCAAGAACTTACCTTCCTCGAGAAAGCCTCTTCACAGTTGACACAGTCCATTAAAGATGACCAATAACCACAGCTGATATTTATGGAGCATTATCCTGTGCCAGGTGTTTTTAGAATTCGCTTCTCCGTTCAACCCTCCCAACACCCTTGAAGAGAGGGCACACTATTACTCTCCTTTTATAGATGAGAAAAACATGGAACCCAAGTTATGTAACATACTCAGGACCATGTCGTTAGAGTTCAACCATGGGGATTCGAGCACAGGCCGTCTCACTCTCCATCCCTAACTAGCTCATTGCACTGCCTGCCCCCGAGAATATTGCAGGGCATCCCCAACCTAATTCCCTGAAACCAGCAGTGGAGCAAGTTTCTCCAGGGAGCTGGCCCTGGGCAGCCTCTCAGGCGCCGTGACCCCAGGACGTCAGCGGAGACAGAGGCGAGGCCAGCCTGCTCTCTCCCGGTGGCCTCCATGGCCCTGGGTGGCCTGCCTCTGCCAAGCCCTTCAGCCTCACTCTTCCTCCTGGTTCGCTCCCGCCCCGTGGCCTCCTTGCCATTGCGCAGACTCTGCAAGATCATCCTTAGCCAGGTCCTGCCCAGCACGGGGCCTCTGGGCTCGCTGTCCCTTCTGCCTGGGACACTTTCCCTGCTCTTCCTGAGGCTGCTTCATCCAAATGTCAGCTCTTCAGAAGTTCCTCCCCTGACATCCCCCCATGCCACTACGTCCCTCACATCTAAAATGATCTTGCTGATCCGTTTCCTTCCTTTCTAGCTGTCTCCACACAGGGGAGTGTGAGCTCTTGAGTGAAGGAAAGTTCTTGTCACCTGCTGGCCGAGTGAGCTCTCCACAGCACAGAGGGCAGTGCCCAGCACAAGCTAGGTGCTCCATTAACCCTTGTGGGCTGACTGTCTGAAACACCCAAAGAAAGGAGGACACTGGGTCGGGTGTTGGGAGGTGTCCCCCCCGGGGCCCAGCACAGGCACCCTTGGAAGAGCTCTCGGTCTGCTAAAGAAGGGAGCCTGCGAGAGGGGGCTTTCTCCTGCCGCCTCTGATGCTCGAGCACAAAGTCTGGGTCAGAGTGACCTGCTGAACAAGGATGAGAAACGCCTCTGGTGGCAAACTTTTTTCAGATGCAAGTCATCACTGAGTCACGGTTCTTCACAGAGACCCCAGCAGGGCACCCAGAGCTCAGGGACTGGAGCCTGCGGAGGGTCAGGGCCACTGTCTGAGCCCCCAAGCCCCTCATCTCTGGTCTGAGCAGGTGCCTTCCGGGCCCCCATTTGATGCTCCCACCTAAACATCATCTCCACGCCCAGGGGCGCTTTCTCCTGAAAGGCCCTTCTATCCAGATTGTGCGCTCACCACGTGGGAAGCCGGAGAGGAACAAGGGTTCTTTGGAGATGCTAGAGAGCCCTCAAGCCTAAAGACTCAACAACGGAGAGCGGGCGCCTCCACCGGCACCTCAGCCTCCCCACCCGCACAGCAGGCCAGGAGTGTGGGCAGCGAGGGGCCTGCAGTGTTACCATCACACCCTATTTCCACACGCTGCTGCCCTGACGCAGGCACAGGGGAACCACATGCGACTCCAAGTTGCTTTACTTTGCTCTTCTGATGGCTCTCTGCCTCCTTCAATTCTCTTCCCTCTGCGCTTCTCCTCTCCTCCAGAATAACCCTGCCAGAAAGCATAGCCTCTAATTAGGAGCTGTGTGATCTTGGGCAAATTACTTAATCTCTCTGTACTTTAATTTCTCCACTGTTAGGTAAAAATAATAAAAACTACCTACCTCATGGAATTGCAATGATTTAATGTGGTAATGCACATAAAGCACTTAGAACGGTGCCCGACACAGAGCAGGCGCTTAATAGATCACTCCTCTTATTGTTTCTGTTGCTTAAGCAAATGACGCCTACTGATAAATGAATCCCCAAATCTCAGTGGCTGAATAAAGTCCAGGATTGTTTCTTGTTTGCATCACAGTCCACTGTAGGCGTTCCCTCTACACAGTGATGCAGACATCCAGGTTCTTTGGCTGTCTGGAAATGGCTGCGAGCTCAGACTGTCGTTGACTCAGCTGTTGAAGGGGAAAGAAGATGGAAGCTCGCACATAGGAGGGTTGGGAGAGTCTGGTCTGGCAGTGCTATACTCCCGCTCACATCCCATTGGCTGGAATTCAGTCACATGGTCTTGCCTAACTGCAGAGAATACTGGGAAATGTAGTCTAACCGAGTGCCCAGGAGGAAGAGGAGTGGCTTGGTGGACAACTGGTCTCTGCCCCAACTATTCTTTCGTATTATCAGGCCATACTCTCACTCAGAAACCATTCCGTAACAACCCCATATCCACAGGTAAAGCTCCCACTTGCCTCATCCTACCCCAATTTGGCACTGCCCTACCTCTTTACCCTACCCTCACTTCTCTGCAATTTACAGCTGCCCCATCCAAACCAGCAACCTGTATACCTGAAGAGGGTACAAAAAAATGAGGATTGAGACAGGAATACAGAAAGCATTTCACTGTGACAACAACTCATTGTGGGCAAAGCCATGCCAAATTTATCTTTGCATTGCCACCTCCCAACACTGTTCTAGGAATACAGTCAGTAGCTAAGAGATGTTAACTGATCAAATCAATGTCTTTATCTCAAACACATTCTGAATTATTTGATAATTGATCCTGCCAGCAGAAGCATAATGAACAATGGCACTGACTCTCAGCTTCAGCGTCAAGAAGACATCTGAGAGTGGTGGGGACTATGGTGAACTGGTGACACAGACACTAACTGAGAGGACAGCTGTTAGTGCTAACTGATTGTGGCCATTTAGCAGCCAAGCATTTCCAAATCTTGTTTTTAAAGCAAGAAAGGTGGAATTTTCATGTGTAATCCCTGGCTTTTTAAGTGTAAGTTTAATAATGCTTAAAACATAGTATGCTAAAAACAATGGCAAAAATATAGCATAGGGAAAAACCCCACAATGTGGGCCAAACAGAGCACATCTTCAGTGCTACACCAGCCTACAGCTATTGCTTTGCAACCTCTGCTATAGACTATGTCTACGGATGTAGTTGAAGAAAGGGCATGACAATTTCAATGGGTCAACATTGCTGTATATTAAAACAAACAAATAAAATAAGGACTCCATGGAGAAAACAGATCTTGGTCCTTTGGTAATGACCCATTTTTGTATTCAGGTAAGGGCACTGAATAATTCTTTTAGTTCCTTCGGATGTCAAGCTTTTGGGTAAATCAGCACTTCTTTTTCTCTCCAACTCATGGGCACTGTGTTAGCCAGAGCTCTCCAGGGAAAGAGAATCAATAGGATATACGGGTGCATGTATATACATGTCTCCACATATAGGTCCTGAACTAATAGGATACATGCATACATATGGGCTCTGTTTCCCTATAGAACTCTGACATTACATGTGTATATATTTGTGTGTGTGTGTGTGAGTCTGCACGTGTCTGTATATATCTGTGCACACATATACAGAGAGAGATAGAGAGAGTGATATAGTTGCAGTCCAAGTCTAAAGGCCTGAGAACCAGGAATGATGATAGTGTAAGTTCCAGTCCGACTTCCAGCAGGCTTGGGACCCAAGAAGAGCCAGAGTCTCAGTTCAAGCCCGAAGGCAAGAAAAGACCCACGCCCTGGCTCAGCTCCGTAGTCAGGCAGGAGGAATTCCCTCTTTCCCAGACTTTTTGTTCTAGCCAGTCTTCAAATGATTGAGTGAAGCCCCACCCACATTCGGGAGAGCAATCTGCTCTACTCAGCCTACTGCTTCAGATGTTAACCTCATCCATAAACACCCTCACAGATACACCCAGAATAACATTTGACCAAATGTCTGGGCACCCTGAGGCCCAGTCAAGTCGACACATAAAATCAACCATCACAGGGGCCTCCCAAGGCTCCTAGCTTCTCCACCCGCAAATATGGACAGAGACAGCATGGTACAATCCAGTGCTCTGGGTTCTAACTTCAACTCTGTCGCCAAATTGCTCTGTGACCCCATACATCTGTGTCTCGCAATCTTCCCATCCTCTGTGACGTGTGAGAGCTGAATTCCATGGCCCACAAGGTCTTTTCCACCTTAGCATTTCCTGCTGTCGTCTGCCATATGGACTTGGAAGCAAAGCAGACCATATTTACCAGGCACACCTCTTGTGACTTTATTGAGTAATTTGCACAAAACCTTCAAGAATAATTTATTCGCCCAGTGGTGTGAGACGAGGGGAAGAAAATCAATAGAACAGTGTCTCAGTTGTTTTTTATTTTCTAAACCTCGAAGAGATTTTATTCCATTTCAGAGTTCTTGCAGGCACCTTACTCTACAATTGTCTTTCTGGCCAAGTTTCAAGAATGACTAAAAGGATTCATTTTAGGCACTGAAATCCCCTGCCTCGCTTGGAAACTGCAGGAGAGACCCCTCCTGGGGAGACTTTTCCAGGGCTTTTCATGACACTTGAGAAATTACTGGAGAAGTGCGAGGGTAGAGAATTTAGGAGGAAAGCAACATTCGCTGGCACTCCCTCTCATCTCGAAGTGATTCTGGGAAGAAATTTAGAGTCCACTTGTTTCAAATTCAATTGCCACCTCTTCAACAACATGAAGCTGTTACACTCACTTCTCTTCCATCAAAGTAACGGGCAAACTGACACCTTGCTTAAACAGACTCGCCACACTGACTGACTGCAAAGAATATCCATAGATTTTGCGTCTTCTTTTATGCAGAAAGTGGAGAGCATCACCAGCCTGGGAGGTTTGGCAGCTTCTTCTGTTTTCTGACCCGAGCTGGTCAGCTGAGAAGAAAGTGAGAGAAAGGCCTTGAATTAAAGAGACCTGGGTTCTAGTCCCAGCACCACCACTGACAAGGCTTGAGTAGGAGATTTAATCTCTTCAAGCCTCAAATTTCTCATCTGCAAAATGGGTATCACAGGTTCTATCCACTTTCTTCATGGAGTTGCAGGAAGACCACAAGGCTAACATCTGTACCTGCTAGGTTTCTTGGTTGCAAGTGACAGAAAACAACACTGTCTGCCTGAACAAAAATTGATCCATTGGAAGCATAAAAGGGGTTCGCAGGGTCCATAGGACACTGCAAAACCAGAACTAGATACGGATAGAGCCAAGGGTCTTGTGTCAGATACCACACCTGCTCAGTCTCAGCCCCAAATCCACTCTTCTGCACTCTGCTCTGTGATGCTGGGGCTTCAACTTTCCAAGCTACACTCCTCCTGCTACCTTCTGCCAGTAGAGGTTGCTAGAGGGAGACTCCTCTCTCCTTTATGTTTTAGCTATCCATTGACTTTTCTCTTATAGGGACATCTGTCATCGGATTTAGGGCCCACCCTAAATTTTGAATGATATCATCTCAAGATCCTTCACTTAGTTACTTCTGCAAAGACCCTTTTTCCAAATAAGATTACATTCGCAGGTTCCGAGTGAACATACCAGCCCACTGCAGTATGTGAACATTCAACCCGCTATAAATAGTGACATCTCTCTCACTTTTCTGATTACTTGCTTAATCTTTCACCTTCATATTAGGAGGACAGCTAGTGTTTCCCTCTTAAGGCCTCTCCCAATCATGGCTTTTCCAGGAATCCTAGGGACCTAACACAGTCCAGGGGGAGCAGATGGTCATCCCAGCTCTCCATATGAAGAAACCTTTAGAGATGGGTCAGTCCACTGTGGCTGTGGACCTTTCACCAATACACTAAGTGCAACTCATTCCCTGGATGCTGGTTGGCTGCTGAAGTCCCTGCCTAGTCTAGATCCCTGCAGAGGCCCTCTCGTTCTTGGGGGAGGAGCAGCAATATCATTCTTTGGTGCCAAACTTGGCCCAGGACTCCCTAGAATTGGGCATGGAAGAGTGCAGCTCATTTTCCTCCCCATCCCACCACCTCCAGAGATTCAGGCAGCTCCTAGGACCCTGGGTCCACCCTGGGTCTATTTCTCACCACCTCTTAGAATGAGAACCATCAATCCTTGCCTCCCAGAGACCCTCCCCTATGGGACACGTATTGCCTGCTTCTTTCTGCTCAAAGCACCACGGCTCTGACTACATAACCCTCCTTCTAACGACCCTGGGCCACAGCCCTTCCTCCTGAGGGAGACCCCAAGTGAATCCAAGGTGTCTACACCTACTCTTTGGAGGATAGAGGAGCTGACCTTCAACAATTCCAAGGTGGTTTGCTGGCACTGACTAGAGGGAGGAAATCCCACAAGCTTAATCTCTGGCAAAGCATAACTCTGGGGTTACATGTTATTATGTGAAAAATCAAATTGCAAAACAGCACAAAGAGTATTGTCCCATTTGAAGTAGATAGATGTAGATCTCAGAACGATACCTGTTAAATTATTTACAGCAGTTCTCTCTAGGTTATGGGATTATGGAGTCTTTTTATTTTCATCATTTTCTTATCTACATTTTCTAAGTTTTCCCCAATGTGCATATATCAGTTTTGTAATGAGACTTTTAAGGTTATATAAAAAAATAATACCAGCACCTTGCAGTCACAGCATGTTCTGCTGCATCTCACATCGCTAATCTAATTTCCTATCTGTGAGGGCAGGAGGGCAGGTATTTTTATCTCTGTTTGATAGATGGGGACTCTGAGGAACAGGACGTGTGAGATATGACCTGCCAAGGTCTGAGGGAAACACTAGGACCAGGACCCAGGTTGGGCTGCCAGCTCTCAGTTCTGGCGGCTTTGCCCGTGCCTGGAGCAAGCCAGAGTGGGTTGGAATTCTCAAAAAACGGCTCCAGAAACTGTGAATTTGTAAAGTCAGGACACCGCAGTGCCAAAGGCACCAATGCCCCTGGCTTTGGCCAGTTGGGAGACTAGTAGGGGCAAGAAGCTGTGGGACTATGTGAGACACAAGCCTGCTGACTCCGGGTCGCCAGAAAGGGAAGGAGGCCTGATGCTCAACAGAAAGGAATTGGGGAGGAGGTGGCCCCCCAGTCGAGGTGCTAATCTCATGTAGAGGTGAGCCCGAGGTGTCAGCAGTGCAATGTCCAGGTGCTGTGCAGCCTCGGGGGAAAACCCTCAAGTTCTCGAGCTAGTGGGAGACCGCCGCAAGTCCACCGCCTCCTTGGCCCATCAGGGGCCTGAGAGAGGGGAGGTAGAAAATGCCCTCCTTGCCCAGACAGGCCCCCCAGTTCTTCCTCTAGGGAGCAGGGATGAAGATGGATGAGGGGGTATACTGTTCTCAAAGCGCTGTGCTCAGATGCCCAGTGCTAGAGGCAGGGTAGCAACTCGACCAAGGTTTGCTGAGTTCGTAAACTCTTTCATCCAAACACACAGCCCCCATGAGACAGGCACGGCATGTGCTATCACCTCCATTTTAGCAACGAGGAAACTGAGGCCCAGGCCATGACTTGCCCAAGTTCACATTAGTGAGCAGCCAGGTAGGGACTTGAACCTGGGTCCCCCAGCTCCCAATTCAACATACTCTCTGCTCCACACATTGGGCAGAGGACCACTTCAGAGATACCTGCATTGGCTCTTTTGCTACCAAATTGTCCCGAGGCAACGTCATATATATGACAGAAAATGACTCCAAGTGCACTAATTAACTCCCAGGGCGACTTTGCATTCCACCTGATCCCAAAGCCCCAAAGCACTCCGGGTTCTGAGTTGCCTGCAACAGAAGGGAAGACAGAGTCTAAGGCGAAGTTCTTACGGGGTGCGGAGGAGCAGGAGGAGGAGAAGGAATCGGATTGATTGTTGTCTTGATTAGAACTTGTTTCATTGCAAGTGAGAGAAACTCAGCCCAAATCTGCTCAGGCAGGAAGGAGAATGTTTGAGAAGGATGGAGAAGTAAGCTCATGTGACCCTGGGAGCACTAGGGCTTCAGCTGGTCTCAGGGCCAGTTGGATCAGGGTGTGAACATCTCCAGGTTCTCTCCCTCTCTCTCCCCACTTTTTGAGTTTCTCTTTTCATTTGTTAGCTTGCTTCTTTCTTGCTGCAAACCAGCTTCCTCCAACTGGGGGGATATCTTGGTGCTGAAAGCTTATGGGCCCTACTTTTCTCAGCTCCGATCACCAGAGAAGGCCTCAACTGCTCCCTCAGGTCTTGCATTTTTAAACCCAGGTAAGGAACATTATTGGCTTATCTGAAATCAGGTGCTCACCCCTAGGCCCATCAACAAGGCCAGGACAAGAGTCGCATCGTAGAGGGCACATCTATCAGGCTAGGAACGTCCAGAGAAGAAGCATCATCAAAAGTTGACTCTATGTGGCTTCCAATTGGATTTCTCATCTTTGAAAACCATTTGTGTCACGACCTGTGCTGGGCTCGTTTGTTGCATGATCTCATCTGTCTTCACAATTGCCCCACGAAGGAGCTATCATCACCCCAGCTAAGAGAAGAGAAAGCTGAGACCCAGAGGGGTTAAGTAACTTGCTCCCACCCTACAGCTGGTGGGCAATGGAGCCAAGATTTAAGTTCGTTTCTGTTTGGCTCCAAAGCATGTTCCCTTCCCTATACCATACTGTCTCTTTAGCTTAATAGGCACTTAAAGAACACCTAATGTGTGCAAAATCCTGTGAGGTATACATAAAGTAATCCGAACTGGTGCCTGCCTTTCTAGAGTCTGTTTGGATGACCTCACTCATCCCCAAGAAGGTGTAATAGCCGCAGAAGAGTTACAGACGAGGTACGAGGTGCCGCACAGTGGGGGAAAGGCAAGGAAATGTGCACTTACTGAGCACTGACTGTGTGCCAGGCCCTGTGCTGAATATTTTCACATTCATCCTCTAGACCTGCACTAGGAGAGCAGCCAGTAGTCAAGTATGGCTATTTAAATTTAACTCAATTAAAATTAAATACAATTTAATTTAATTTTCACTTCTTGTCACTAGCCACAGTTCAAGTGCTCAATAGCCGCTTGTGGCTGGTGGCCACCATATTGAACAGCACAGACATGGAGCATTCCCATCACCACGGGAAGTTCCATCGGACAGCACTGGTCTAGACTGGAAGCTCCATGAGAGCACGCACGGGGTCTGCTTTTCACTCTCCGTGTTATGTCCAGCACCTCGCAGAGTACCTGACACAAGGTAGGCACTCAATAGTCACATGAACACATAAACATATATATTGTAGATTCAAAGGCAACTTTCATTAAGAGACTTGTTGTTTGCTAGCGCCATCGAGTCAATTCTGGCTCCTAGTGACACTGTGCACAGCAGAGTGGAACCCTGCCTCGTCTTTTGCGCCATCCTGTCACCTTCCGGCGTTGTATCAAACAGTGCTCCCCTGCTATCCATATGGTTTTCACGGACAATATTTTCGGACGTGGGTGGCCAGGTCCTTCTTCCTAGCCTGTTTTAGTCTGGAAGCCCTGCTGAGAGCTGTCCACCGTGGGTGACCCTGCTGGTACTGGAAACAACAGCAGCAGAGCTTTCTGCATCACAGCGACACGCAGCCACCACAGAATGACACCCGACAGACAGATGCTGTGGTTCCCTGACCAGGAAATGAACTCAGGCCACGTCAGTGAGAGTGCTGAATCTTAACCACTAGGCCACCAGGGCTGGCATTTAAAAGACAGCATACATTTAATTATAACTTTCTGTAAAAATACAAAGGAAAAGAGGCCAGTGGGGTATGCCTAGAGTCCCTGCAGGCAGCACATTTTGGGGGCAGCCTGAGGCTAGG
The DNA here is from genome assembly GCF_037783145.1 of Equus przewalskii. Lineage (NCBI taxonomy): Eukaryota > Metazoa > Chordata > Mammalia > Perissodactyla > Equidae > Equus > Equus przewalskii. The sequence goes on along the minus strand of NC_091833.1, from coordinate 2,044,663 downwards.
GGAGGGTTAGAGGTGTCACAATAACCATCCTTTATTGAGTGTCTATCACATTCAACCCAATTTATTGAATTTGTCATTTCATTGACTCCTCTTAACAGCCCTATAAGATTATATCCCCATTTTATAGATTAGGAAACTGAGACTCAAAAAGGCTAAGTAGCCCACTTAAAATCACACACAAATTAAGTTCCAGAGCCTTCAAAGCCCACACTGTCACCCACCACAGTGCCACCATTCCATCTCTTCCCTGTGGAGCTAGGGCCTGCCTTGCTCCCGGTGTGGAGAATTTTCAGACTTGGGGTGAACCTGCCTCAGCCCCCACCCCTGAGCAGGCAGATGTTTAGTTCCCTTTCAGTGTCCCCAAGCCCAGCAGACTAAGTCATCAGCCACACCTGGCCCAGAGGCCGGAGGCCTGGCGCGTTTGCCTCGCCACCCGGAGGAGAGTGACTCTTCCTCGCCCCCTTGTGGCCAGGTGAGGCATAAGCTCAGAGAAATTGTAGTGCAACTGGGAAACCCCAGTGGGTGGTGATCTGGGGGTGCAGAATCAGCAGGGAGCTCGCCTCCATTCTAAGGGCAAAGGGGCTGGGAGAGAAATTACTTTTCTTCAAGTGTCCCCGTTTTCAGGGCCAGTGTGGCTTCTTCCTTGAGTGTGCATTTTCACTAAAGGATAAAGCGTATTACCTTTCCTTCAAGAGTTCTCATCTGCAAGTTTTCAGGGCGTTTCCTTGTCTAATAGCTCTTTTCTTGCTTATTTATTTATTGCCCATATTTGATTAAAACATATTATATTCTCAGGAGTTCCCCTCCCCGCAAGGGTCACTTTCCACAGGCTCGATTTAATTAACCAGTGCTGACTTGAGGATGAAAGGTACAGACAAAAGGTCTTCCTTATCCGATCTGAGCCCAAATAAAACCATATCAACATTTCACCTTTTGTTCCCGTGCAAGAAAAGGCTGTGGTGCATTATGTGAAAAGTTATTGAAATCAATAGGAAAGAAAGAAAGGAAAGCAGTGGACAGCTGTGGCAGGAAATTTGGATCCCCCAAGTCCTAACAGGAAAGAAAAAGGAAGAGAAGGAGAAGGAGGGCGAGGGGAGACAGAGACAGAGAGGCAGTGCTGGCCTAAGCCTTGTTTTAAAATCAAATCAAGAAAAGACAACCATTTTGCACAAAAGCATGTGGCTCTCCTAAAGCTACCTCTGTTTCCCGACGGAGCCCCAAGAATCTGAACTGCACAACAGCACAATCGTGCCTGCTTTCATCGGCACCTCACAAGCCCCTGGAAAAATGCCTGGCACATGGTAGCAACTCGCTAGATATTTGTCAAACACTAATAAACAAACTCCACGCCAGCTGAGTTCTCACTAAGTCTACCTTTAACTCACTCTGGACCCTGAGCCAAGTCCTTCCTCTCTGAGCCTGAACAGCTCCATCTGCAAATAGAAAGACAGTGCTCCTTGTCCTGTGCTCCTGGCAGGGAAGCTGTGAGGATAAGGCAACGGAGGCCCGTTGGAAAGGCCAGAGCATCATGCAACACAAGCCACCACCTTATTACCACTTCCTCTCATGCCCCCCTAGACAAAACCACAAGCTCACGGCTCCCTTTCACCGTCACAGAAGAAAAGTCAAAACAAGGGAAGAAATGAGAATAGAATCACTAGTGCAGAGGGATGGGAAAGGAACAGAGGAGACACCAAACAGAAGCAAACTATTGCTGGGGTCCGACGGGGAGAGGGTAGCTGGGTCGTGTGCTCTCACACCTCAGTGCTTACCAAATTGCAGCAGATGTCTGCCTTCTTGCCTGAATTCTCAAGGCAGTAAATAGTGTGTGACACACGGAGGCCCCTGCAGCGGGTAAAGGTCGCCAGGTGTGTGCCGCTGCAGCGAGGAGTTTATTAAAGGCCCGGCAGGTAAAGCTTCCCACAGACTAAGGGCTTCACAGCCAAGAGTTCCCACCCCCCAGCGCCACCAGGAGGCTGAACCACCAGGCCAGCCATGCAGCCAGTGGGAAAAGGCTTCCGCCTCCAGTTCCCTGGGCTCACACGGGTTGCTTCTCCCCGACAGTGGAGGCAAATTACAGATGTGTCTTCTGCCTGCAAGAGGGGAGTGAAGTATGTTCCTAGCGTTGTGAGTGACAGTATCCGCATGATGAGAAAGATGAATCCAGCCCAGCTAGGAGAAGAGAAGGAACCCTGTGCCACCCTTCCAGCCTGGTCTCCTGCCCCTGGGCACAGAGGCGAGCCCAGTGGCTCCACGTGTTTGACTCTTCTCCAGCCTCTACTTAAATTCTCTAGCCCAAACCCACCAACCAGGACAATTTGTTCTTGCTCAAAACCACCTCTGCCATCACCACTCAGGGAAATGAGAATGAGCCGGTCCTTCTGACCCTCTCGTGAGCTCAGCGGTTGAAGACGAGGCCTCCACCCACCAGGCTGCTGGTCAGCTCTCCAGGCCTTTCCTCTGGCTCGCCTTGCTCTTCATGGCAGCACCTTCAAAGAGCTGCCTTCCTCTCTCTGGGCCTCAGTTAGTCATTTTCATTTATTACTAACATCCTGAGAGGCAGAGAAGCTGACCAAGAGATGACACCTTTTTAAGGAGTTTTAGGTTCCCTAAAGGAAAACAATGATCATCCAGAAAAGAAGTTTCCATTCTCTGGGTGACAGACAACTGGGAGAACTGAGGTGTTGCTGGGCATTCCCTTTGAAGGTTCGCCAAAGATTTATTGAGCACCCGCCACGTGCCAGGCACATCTGGACATTTGGGAGCTGTCAGCGAGCAAGCAGGGCAGGATCCCCGGCTGTGGAGTCAAGATCCCAGGTGATGGGGAGCAAGACACGACAGGCACAAGAAACAAGTAAATGACGTAGTGTGTCCTAAAGTGGTAAATGCCACGAGGAAAGAGAGGGCGAGAGGGCTCAGGAGAGGCGGGACCGCTGGCAGGCACGGAAGTTTCTTCAAAGGACATTTTCCATGGGGAGGAGTGTGTTCCAGCGGTGGGAACAGTGGGGCAAAAGTCACAGGAGAGAGAGCAGAAAGCAAGGGGACTCGAGAGCGGTTCAGCCTGGCTGGAGTGGGTGTCTCATGGGGTGAGTCAGATGCAGAGTGGGGACTAGAGTATAAAGTCCTTAGCTACGGCAAGCGGTCTGGACGTTGTCCTGAGAAGACAGAGAAGGCTGTGGAGGGACCACGTCTGGAGGTGTGTGAGCAGAAGTGATGAAGCAAGGGGAGGACTGTGGATTTCCAGTCCTCCTCTCCCTCCAAGTGCACGGGACTGTTGCATGTCTCTGTTCCTGAGGTTGTATATGGCCATGTGCCCTGCATTAGTCACTGTAATGAAAGCAGAAGTGTCACATGTCCCTTCCTGTGCAAGCACGTAAGAGCTGGTTTGCTTCTCCGTGATGACCGTGCAGCCGTGGGCTAGTCTCCCTCAGCCTGAATCACTGACTCACAGCGTACAGGACAGTTGCCCTGGACAGGTGCCCAGACCTGAAGCTGACTTGATGTGACTAAGAAATCACTTTTGTGGTACTAAGTCAAGACTTGGGGGTTTTTTCACTGCAGCATAACTTGCCTGATCATGACTAACACAAGGATTATTTCAGATAGCCCAATTCTTCACTAGACTTCAATCTTATTCCTAGAGATTGGCCAGAATCATCCCAATCTCAATGCAATTCATGGCTCCTTCCTCACGCCCCGTCAGCGACAACCTAGCTCGCACCCTGCTGTGCCCTGTCGATGATTGTCAGCAGTCCTGATATTCTCTAGAATGTCTTGAAACTGCGTGAGTCGCCTGTTTCATTTCTTTTATCCAATAGTGCTGTGAGCTGGCGAGAGTGACCACAAGGACTCTATTTTGCAGAGGCAGAAACTGAGACAGAGGAGCGCCAAATGACACGGCCGAGGTCACATACAAGAGAAGACGCATTTGGGCCTTGAGCCTGGGCCTTCAAGGTCATTGTCCACCTGTCCCAGGACCTGGTGATGAGCACTGCAGGGGTGAGAGGTGGAGAATGTTCTGGGCTGGAGGCCAATTTCTAATCCTTCTCTGATCGTAAGGGTGCCCCTGCATCCCCCACAGCAGGCTGTGGCTGCGCTGGAGGTGGAGAGGCTGGGGTCCGTCAATAGACTCTTCCCCACCCCCACCCCCATCTGCCACCTGCCCTCCATCTGCCCAGACACGGTGGCCACCTGACGGTTTTGCTCACAGCTCAGGCTGCTCCCTGCCTCACGACTTTGCAGAGGCTGTTCTCATCTCAAAAGTTCTGCTTCTCCCCTGGTTGCCCATCCCAAATCAGCAATCACTCATGCTTCTGCTCTCGGCTGATATGTCGTCTCCTCCAGGTGGGCTTCCCTGATTGCTCAGACAGTGTTGTGTTACCTGCTCTCCACCCCATCCACCCCCTTATAATGTCCATCACCAATGTGCTCACCTTTGGACAACATCTCCCTTCCTTCTAGGCTATAAGCACCATGAGGGTAGGGTCCTTTGCTGTTTTTCTCATCCTAGCATTTTGAACTTGATAAGCCGTGCTAAATATCTGTAGATGAAATGAATAAACTGTCAAAAGCTGGACAGATGGAAGGGATTTTTGTCCGTCTACATGAAATGGAAATTCCACCTTCCACGGCTCAGGCAGCATTTCACAGAGCCTCTCACCATAGGTGTGTGAGTGCATTTTAAATAAAAAGACTCAGTCCCCCGACACCGCGGGCAGCCGCATCAGAGCCTTTCCCAAGTAATGAACTTCCCCGGCATTATTGCTGCATTAAATCGTGTTAATCAAATGGGAAGTGGTAAGCGGTTTTCCTCCCTCTGCAATCTTTCCTGAGCCGTACATTCTCAGTGGGAAAATAAAAAGGCCGATGCGGATCAGAGTCCAGAATGGATCAAAGAGTAGCAGCGGTTTGGATTTGTGTTAATTTTGCACGTACAAAAAAAATCCCTCCTCATTTCTCTTTATTAAAAAGAGGCAGAAGCATGGCGATAACATACTATTTGAAGAGTGACAATCAAACGCAGAACATTTTGCTCTGACACTCAGAGGCAGAGGGAGCAGAAAAGCCACTCAAACAAGATGCTGCTCACCAGCTCTGTGCCCGAGAACAAAGCCTGTTTGCCAAACCACCCTGCAACGACATGTATTTTCAGGTGGGTGCAGGTGGATGGGAGAGTCACTCTCCTTTCCTCAAAGTGGCCATCAGTTCAGGATTCAAATGAACTCATCCCTCCCTCCTGCATCCAGTGCCGGGTACTAAACTCTGCGCTGGACCAAGAGGCGGCCGAGCTGGGCCCGAGCGCTCAGGATGCTCCTCGGCTGGTAGGAGGTGCCGACCAGCCAGACACGTGTACGACGAAGGGGAGAGCGCTCTTCCCACAGAGGAAGGCGCAGACACTGGGCGGCACCAGGGCACAAGCGGGTGGGAGGCGAGGGGATTGGGCCCCCAGAATCCGCACGAGCCTTCCCCACTGAGCCTTGGCCTGCAGTGGGCATGAATAATCAGCTTTTGAATGTCCCCTTCAGGGTCAAGGAGTTTCCCAATTTCTAGGCTCCAGAGAAACTTCCCCAAACATAAGTGTCCTCCAACGGCATCCAGTGTCAACTCACATGGTGAATTTCAAGTCGACAGAGGTCCTTCAGAACAAATCTGGAGAAGGTGAAAAGTCCCATTTATATCTCCCCACGCTCTTATCCCAAAGGAGGCGGGAGAAGCTGCCAGATCACCACCAGCAAGGCCATCAATGTGTGCAGGACATGGGAGCAGGAAAAAAGGCAAGAGGGGAGCAAGCCAAACAGGTGAGGGGGGTTCGAGCGAGACAGGGACCACCTTGATTCTGACAGAGCGCTCCTCCCTTGAACGTGGGGGGCTCCGAGGGAATTTAGACAGCTGTCAACCAGGGTGGGCTCACAGCAGATACTCTCACTGAACCCTGACTGCTCGCCGGGCGCAGGGTGCTCGTCCTTTCATATGCGACATCACCTTAAAGGTGACCCACTTAGCCCTCCTTCACAGGGGAGGCAAGAGGAGCTCTGAGATCCACTAATGTGCCGGAGTTCATGCAGTGGCAGAACCAGACCTCTGAGGGGGTCACCCCAAACCCGTTTCATCTTCACTGAAGCCTGCTGCGGGTTTCTGGGCGTATCTTGCAGTGTTTTATGAAAGTTAGAGAGTGGGAAAGCACAAGCAGCTCGGTTGCCCAATATCTTTTTAAAAAGCAATTACATTTCCCAGACTGTTAGTTGCTATGGCAGACTGTGCCCTTTTGGTATTTGGGAAATATACGAACCAACAAGAATGCAAGGCTGCTGTGGCATTTCATGTGGCGCTGAAAGCTCGATGCTTCTGATGAGGGCCCACAGCCTTGGTGGAATTAGGGGCCCCACATGCTCCAGAGTCATTCCCTCTGGCAGGACAGGGTTGCTGGGATGGGGCAGTGGAGGGGAAGGTCACCAGGCTGGGAGCAAGAGATCCGAGCCCAGGACCCGCCTCTGCCATTAACTGGCCATGGGTCTTTAGGAAAGCTGCATTTGTCCGCATCTGTCCTTCCGAAAAATGAGGCAACTTGTACCTGCTAATTGTGAGGACATCACAATTAGTGATCAAAAATGATGACCATAAACAACTTCCAAAGAGGACTTGGCCCACAAGTGCGGAGGGGCATCAGGTGTTGGCCGAAGCAGGCCTGGAGGGAAGCACGGCGAAAAGGAGGGGAGACTCATTGCTTGAAGGCGGTGTGGGAGCAAGAAGGCAACTCACACAAAGAGAGGAGGACTGGATTTTGCACATGCATACAGACACACATACAAATACATGTGTGTTATATCCATACACTTAATATATATTACAATAATGAGATAATAATATATATATTATATATAATAATGACACGATAATGATAAAGTATACTTTTCTTCTAGTTACTTATTTGCTAAAATATTTCTAATTTACTATGTGCCAAGTACTGTGCCAGGCACTGAAGAAACACCAGTAAAGAAAAGAGACAAAGTTTGTTACCTCCTTGAAGTTACATTGCCGTGGGGAGCTGACAGACAACAAAGGACTTGCTGTGTCATCGGCTCCTGCCCACGGTCCCCGCGTTCCTCCTCAGGATGACTTCTAACGGCTGCATAACACTCCGTTGTTTGGATTATCATAATTTAGCTAACTAGTCTCCTATTGTTTGGTGTTTACGTTTTTTTCAAATTTGGGTGATTGTACACATTTATGTGGGCATTCACGAATGTTTCCTTAGGATATAAGCAAAGAAGAACCGTTGGGTCAAAGTATAGGAACGTTTCTAAGGTTTTGCTGCAATTATCAAGATACCCTCCCAAAAGACAGCCCCAGTTTCTACCTCCAGCTGTAAGGCATGAGGCTTAAAACCTAAATATTTTGGAATTAAACTAGAAATCAATAACAAAGATATCTGGGAAAAAATCCTCAAATGCTGGGAAATTAAATAATACATTTCTAAATAATCTGTGGGTCAAAAGGAAATCTCAAGGGAAATTAGAAAATAGCTTGAGCAAAAATAAAATACAGCATATCAAATTTATGGGATGTAGGTAAAGCACTGCTTAGAGAGAAATTTACAGCATTGGATGCTTTTTTAAAAAAGAAAAAAAGAGAAAGGCCTTATATTAATAACTGAGATTTTCACTTTAAAAAAAAATAAAGGAGAAGAGGAAAGTAAACCCAAAGGAAGTAGAAGGAAAGGGATGATAATGATAAGTGGGAATCAATGAAATTAAAAATAGAGAAAATAAATCAATGAAAACAAAAGTTGGTTTTTTAAAAATATCAATAAAATTGACAAACCTATAGCAGACGCTCAAAGAAACGGAAAAGACACAAATTATCATTATTAGGATTAAAAGAGAAGACATTACTACAGACTACACAGACATTAAAAGTTTAATGAGGGCATGCCATGAACAATCCTACACTGTACACAGAGATTCAACAGCTTAGATAAAGTCGCATCGCTCCTTGAAAGCTGTGAACTTCTAGATTCACCCAGGAAGAATTCGACAACCTGAATAGTCCTGTCTATAAAGAAATTGAAATTATAGTTTAAAACCTTCTGAAAAAGAAAATTCCAAGCCCAGATAGTTTCTCTGTGAATTCTACCAAACATTTAAAGAAGATTCTACACAAATTCTTCCAGAGAACAAAAGAGGAGGGAACACTTTCCAACTTATTTTATGAGGCCAACGTTACCCTGATGCCCAAATCAGGAAAAGATGATACACGAAAACTGCAGACCAATATCCCTCACGAATACAGCCACAGAAGTCCTCATCAAAATACCAGCAAATCAAATTCAGTGATACATAGGAAAGAACAATACATCACAGCCAAACGCCGTTTATCTCCAGAAGGCAAAGCTGGTTCAACGTTTGAGAATCAGTCGTAATCTTCCATATTAACAGATTAAAGGAGAAAAATCACATGGTCGTATCTTTAACCTGAGAAAGGGCATCCATAAAAAACCTACAGCTAATGTCATATCCTGTATATGAACAGTTATAGCAGCTTTATTTATAACCACCCCAAACTATAAAACAACCTAAATATTCTTCGATAGGTGAATGGATAAAGAAACATCGGTACACCCAGACCATGGAATACTACTCAGCAATAAAAAGGAACAAACTATTGATGTGTGTGGCACGTGGCTCTCACAGGCATTATGCTGAATAAAAGTAGCCAGTCACAAAAATTGTACACCGTGATTCCATTTATAAGACATTTCTATGAAAAAGCAAAACTGTAGGATGGAGAGAGATCTGTGGTTGCCAGGGATCAAGGCAGAGTGAGTGCTTTACCACCTAGGGGCAGCATGAGAAAATTTCTGGGGCAACAGGACTGTTCTGTGTCTCGACTGTAGCGGTGTGTAGTGGTGTCTATATGTTAAGACTCAGAGAATTGTACACCCAAAAAAGCAGGGTTGGTTTTGCTGTATGCAAATGTTTTAAAAGTTAAGCCCCTGTCTTCTTCTCATCACACTCCGCTGTGTCTCCAAAGAGGGCAGGCATCACTCAGAGCAACTGCTGGTCCTTCCCAACTTTGCTTTACAGGATATAACGCACAGCTGTTCGATTTTGTCTCCCAGAACCAATTTTCTCCCTTAATTACAATCGTATTTTTAATGGAGGAAACCTCGCTTTCCCATTTCGGGTGTTCTGGGTAGAAAGGTGATTAATTCTGGCCCTGAGAATGCTGTTTTTCTATGTCCTGCCCCTTGATCCTCCCAAACTTCCAGGTATGGTTCCTGCCTGCTTCTAAGCCTCGTCCCACCATGCTTTTAAGTTAGGCTGCTCGTGGCTGTAAATAGCCTTCTGAAAGTAATACGGAGATTTTATTATCTCACATGACCAGCAGTTCAAAGGTTTAGCAGTATCAAGGTTGGTTAATTTTGTGAATACCTGTCCATAATCAGGGCTCTGCCACCCAGGAAGAGGTGGGGGGGAGATGGTACAGGCGTTAGGCAACCAGCAGGGCCTCCTGCCACTCCCTCCTCACCCATCCTCCTAAGAGGCTTCCAGTGAACCGCCCTTTGCTGGAGGTAACCTGTGTCCATTCCCGTGGCTTGTAAACAAGGAATCCTAACAGATGCGCAGGGCCGATGTGACCCTGTGCTTCCACTGGAATATAAGCCCCCAGAGGGCAGGAGCGCATCACCACACGGTAACGAGCAAAAGTGTGACTGCCATGACCAGTCAGCAAAATGACTAGAAGGTAGGCTGCATGAGGGTGTATGGTTTTTTTTTGTTTGTTTTCTTCACTACTGAATCGCCAGTGCCCAGAAAAGTGCCTAGCACATGATCGGTACTCGATAAATATTTGTTGAATAAGTGGATGAAATTTTGGATCATCTGCAATAGACCTGGTGCCGCACTAAAGTCTGAAAATACAGCTGTAAACAAGTCAAACAAATAAGCTCCGACTGCCCGGAGACATTTGGGACACACAAATAATCAGCCTTAGGAGCTTCCTTCTCACAGCAGCTCTCAAGAACAGAGGACAGGAGTCTGAGAATCCAAGGGCAAACCAGGCCACTTTTCTTAGCATTGATCTGCCCTTTCTTATTGCCATCTGCTCTCTTCAGGATGTTCCTGGGGAAAAAAAGAAGAAACCAAATAAAATTAAAGATGTTGCCAGATGCTCCCAGCAGAAGTAACATCTTGGGTGAAAATTCCCCAGGCCCACTGATGCATTAATTGGTGCTGGGAGGTTGGGGACATCAGGAAGAGGCAGATATCAACGTGGATTTTTCTGGAGACAATCTCGGAGAGGAAGGATTGAGGACCCCAGTTAGAGGTCAAGCATCACAGCTCGGAACATCGGCAACAAGCACTGCCAGTCTGAAACGGCTTAGTGGCGCCATCTGCCCTTCCACACTCCACGCTTTGGGTTCCTAAGGACAAAACCTGTGCTTCTCTTTCCCACACAAGTGGATTCATTTTGTGGCTGGTGAACACCTTGCCCTGTCTCTGTTCCATCCAGTCACTGGGTATCCATGGAACATCCCCACCAGAAGGTCTGGAGGGCACTTCTAAGTCAACGTGTCTGAAATGCAGCTCTTTGCTTTCTCTCCTCCAACACCACCCATCACTACTGCTTGCACTACCTCAAATCCCGACTTAGTCATCACAATTCACTCCATCCCCCAAGCAAGAAATTGCAGTCATCCCAAACTCCTCCCTCTTTCCCATCCCCTACTACAGCAGATCTCCCACGGTGGCTTCTGAATGCCTCTACCACCTGCCCTGCCCTTTCATCCTACAGCCACAGTCCTGGCCCAGCTGTCCCCATCTCTCACCTGAGCTACCTCAACAATCTCCCATGTGATCACCTTGTCCTGCGGCTCTGCCCCCCCAAGTCATTCCTCACAATACCCCGAGAATTCTCTTTGGGAGGAACCACCCTGATCTTGTCACTTCCCTGCTCAAAAACCTTTGATGATTTCTCTGTCTTGCTTTCATGGCCTTAAGTACCCATCCCAACCTGGGACCACCCTTCCCTTCCAGCTCTGTTGCCCTCCTCCTCCTCTTCCTCTGCCCCACTCGCTGCAGAGCTCCTTCCATGCTTAGTCCTGCTACAGTGCAGAGCACATCATCTGACAGTCCTTCACATGCCTGTCTCCTCCCCGAGACTGTGACTCTTGGCAATCGAGAACCATGACTAGTTCATGTGTGTGTCTCCCTCTTCAAGGCCTCACTACTTCCCAAGGCAAGCCACTCCCAGCCCACTCAGCGGGACTCACCGTCTCCCTCACACATGATGTTTATTCCCACCTCCATCCTATTGCTCCTACTGTGGCTTCCACCTCATAGTCCTCTTATACTTTGTCCCTAATACCCAAACTACTCATTTTGTAAGCACCCTTCACCCATGCAGACTTTCCTGATGGCTCCTGCACTTTCTGGTTTGCTCTATCTTCCCAGAATGTGAGTTCTACTTGGGCACGTATCTTGCCTGTCTGGCTTACTGCTCCACCCCTCACTGCTTAGAACAAGGCATAGCCTGTTGAAAGAAGATGAGAAAAAGGAAGGAAGGAAGGAAGGAAGGAAGGAGGAAGCGAGGGAGGAGGCCTCCCAGCACCGAGACCTTCTATACGCTACTGTTTGTTCTTCCTTATTATTTATGCAATTGTCTGGTCTAAGAGGTCAGAGAAGGGAGAAAAATCGCTATTGCTCAAAGCGATCCGAGGTCATTTCCTGGCATAGGCAGCACTTACCATGCATATACCAATTCAACCAACATTTACAGGGCCCCTACTCACAGTGCTAGACACCAGGTCCAGTGGTAACTGAGATGTACACAAGGTCCCTGACACGAACGAGGTTACAACCAGCAATCAAGAGCATCTAGGGTAAGGGAAGAAGCAGGGCAGACATCCAGCCCACGTGCACTGGTCGAGCTGTATGGGTTAAGATATTAAAAGAATTCCATACTCATTTTTAAACAGCTATTCCCTTGCACTCCCCCAAGGGCCCCTCTGCAACCTCAGCTGCCCTGGGCCATCTTCTGAGAGTTCCAGATCTTCCCACATCCCAAGAACAGAAGGATTAACACTTGCCAGAGCAGGGCCCTGGTGCTATAACGGACTGGCATTTGTTCTGATTACCTGGTGGCCCTGGCACACAGGTTGTTAAATAGTTTGAATATCCCCTCTGGGTGGAAGGACAATTGGGACACTAGGGTGCGTCAGTCAAGAGTGAGCTTGGCCCTATCTGCTGAGTGGACGGTCTGCAAGAACCGCAGAAGGGGGTGGCTGAGCATCCCCACCTCCCCAGAAGCTGCTGTGTGGAAGTGGTACCTAACCACTGCCAAGAAGGCGAGGAGAAAGCTTAAGGAGCTCAGAGCTTCCCACCTTGAGGACAGGATCCAAACCCTGGTGTTGACTTTCACTGACAACTTCCTTAGTGTGGCCTCGAAGTCCTTGATAAGCTAGCTGCATCCCAGACTTTCTACATTAGGGTTCAGCTTGTTTTAAACTTTGAGTCAAATTTCTCTGTAATTTTTATGTGCTGGTTATCATGGAGGGGTCTCCTCTCTTGTGAGTTCTTGCTCCCCAGATAGAAAAAAGGTTAAAAAAAAACTTGGATAAAGCCAAACTTTTGGAGCTTTGATTTTATTTTTGCATCAATATCAATATCCCAGTTGTGATATTCCATGGTTTTGCAAGATGTTACCACTGGGGGAAACTGAGCAAAGTGCACAGGGGACCTCTCAGAATGATTTCTGACAACTGCATGCAAATCTACAATGGTCTCAATGACAGTTAAAATCTAAAAACACCTGGACCCAATCACTCGCTCACACAGAGGCCCTGATCAGAGACTGGCAGGTTCTTTGTATATTGAGCAGTAGGCCAGAGAGGGTGCAGACCATAGGCAAGGCAAGAGGTCTTTCTGCTAAAGAGGCAAAAGGAGGCCTTCGGCAGCTGTTGGAGCATCCCCTGAAAGCTCGGACCCCAGGTGATGTCTCATCTACTAGGACCCCCAGCTCTGTGGCCCGTTTAGAGTTCTCAAAAAAGATATCATTGTTGTTTCTACCATACAATCCTTCCGTCCTGCAACAGCAAACTGATTCTATGAGTGAACTCCCCTAACCCATTCCACATGTTCTGGAGGGGCTGCCAATCACACTGCCCTACCCCATCGGCCAAAGAATGGGCATATGACACAGGTCTGGCTAATCATAATCTCCCTCCTCACAGACAACCATCACTGCCAAGACTTGGATTCACAACCAGAGTTGGGCCAATCAGAGGCCACTGCAGATTTCTTTTTCCTCCAATACTGTCTGGAGAAGCACTCTTTCTTTTGACATTGCTGAGCTACGTGGTGTCAAAGCTAGAGCTGGATAAGGCAATGCCTACTCTCCCTGTGCTGCAAGGAGAGAGTCAATCAGTGGTAGGAGAGATTGAGGCCAATACATGGAGAGAATCCAAGAAATGAGAGTGCCAGGGAGAGATACAAAGAGACAGAGAGAGAAAGCAACTTCACCTGAGCCTCTGGAGATCTCCCTTTGGCATTTAGTTACATGAGATAGTACATCCTTTGTGCTTGAGACATCTGGAGTTGGGTCGGTCACCAGCTCATAGCTTAACCTTTTAGGAACTGGGCCTGTGAACTTCAACTGCAGTCCTCAGCTCACATCCCTGGGGAGTTTTCCCCAGGGAAAGCCCTCCAATTCTTCCTTAACACCCTGATACTGAAACTAGAGATGTGTTTCTAACAGTGACAACCATTAGTTCCATGGATGGCAAATGGAATGAGACTGACAGACGGGCCATGCTGGGCCAAGATGCAGCAGGCAACCCTCCTGTATGTGTGGATCCCGAGCTGAGATCCTCGCAGTCCCTCTGCTGAGGCGGCTGCCTATTCCAAAAAGTTAATATTGTTTACAAGAGCTATTAGACTCAATGCAGGGAAAGATGAGCCCGGGAGAGAAGAGGCTGTGACGTAAACAACTCCGTTTCTATCTCAGGGTATAGGTTACTGCTCTAGACACTCAGTTCAGGGATAGGGGGCCAAATACTCGGTAGGTGCTGAACAACATCCTAGGCACTGTGGGAATGGAGAGATGAGCGAGACCTGGGTCTTTCCTCCAGGAACTTGGGCTATTTGGGAAAACAGGCACCATCTTGTCTAGGTGTAGTACAAGGTACCTAGGTGCTGTATAGTACAATGATGCATATAGTACAACGAGGTTATAAGCAGGGCTCTGAAATCAGAATGTCTGGGTTCAAAATCCCAGCTTGGCCCAATCTATGAGCAGCCAGGAGCCAGATGCAGACATCAGCTGCATTTCTTTAGCAAGAAACCTAGCCTCCGTGGTCTTGGTGCCTCAGTTTCCTCCTCAGCAAAGTAAGAATTACAACAGTGCCTACCTCAGAATTGTAGTGAGGATTGAATTAGATAACGCATGTAAAATTCCCAGCAGGTAGTACATGCTTGGTAAATGGTATCTGTATTGTCATCATCACCATCATCATCAATCATTGTTACTATTATTATCACCAACACCACAGTGAGGACTTTGGGATAAGCCATGAAGGAGGTCAAAGTTCTGTGGAAACAAGGATGAAAGTGATTTCTTGGGGGCATCCAGAGAGGCTTTCTGGAAGAGGTTCCACGTGAGCAGGACCTTGAAGAATAAGTGGGGCTGGTGGGAGGATATTCTCAAAGCTACAAGGGCAACAGGCGTCAAGAACTAAAGCTGGAGTCATTCCCGCTTCTCTAACCACCCAGGCTTTAGTGCACACCAGCCTGTAGGAGCAAGGACTTACTCAAGTATCCAAGCACCCAAGATCTGAGCCACATCAGTGCACATGACCTTGTCCTTGCTGTTAGATCTACCACTTGGTCCTGGAAGCTAGGAGAGCTCATGTCTTATTCCCAGGCTCCTGAGGCAGTCAGCCTACCACTTTTTCCCTCTGGGCCAGAACTTCAAGCCCCAGAGTTGTGCCCAAACCTTTTCTCCAGGGGCCCTCATTGCCCAGCCTAGGCAAGCCCAGCCAACAGCCCTGAGCACTGTGCCTGTCATTTGATAGGCTCTCAGCACATAGATTACGAATAAATAAATTTTTGGAGACAATTTTCTTGTATCACTTAACCCTGAGCTATAGCTCCAGGAGTGGTGAAGAAATGCATGAAGTCTTGCCTGGCCCGTGGGCTGTCTGATTCATTCCTATGTGTGGGCAGCCAGGAGCCCAGAAATGGACGTCAGTTCCTTTAGGAATATGCTTTCTCTTCTAGGTGGTTTCCTTTTCTTCGGCCTCAAGAGTCTTCACAAAGAGGTCCCACTTTGTCATATGGTTCTAGAAGCAATTAGAAGGCAATCCTTATCAGAGGAAGCCTTAGGTAATGGCTTTCCGCCCAGCACACGCACACATGCACAAAATCTAAGAGCATTCAGTGGATATCTGTTGTTTCTGTCCATCCCTTGTTCTGGCCATGGCCGTTTAACTGTCGTCTAGAGAAGGACCTGTCCCCTCCTCTCCATCCATGTGGTTAAGGTGTGGCCGACACCCCACGGGCACTTATCCCACAGGTGTGCAATTCAGCCAGCCTTAGCCACTCATCGCATTCTCTCCCCCTGGCCGCAGAGATGTGTTCAGGGGTGAGTAGGTGATCCCAGTTGGTCCAATAAGGGGAAAAGCTGGAACTTTTGGAGGCACCATTGGGAATAGAAGTTCTCTTTTCACAGAGGTGGGCCCCTGGCTGCCAGCAGCCATTTTGGTGCCTCACGAGGAGAAGCTGTCTGAGGGTAAAGCCAGTACAGGAGAGCAAAGCTGGGATACGATCAAGGAGCATTTGTGCAGCTGAAGTTAGCCATGCCTGGAGCCACCCTAATCTTGTAAGCCCATAAATTCTCTCTTTTTCTTAAACTAACTTAAGTTGGGTTTTCTATCACTTATAACTGAAAGGTCCCGATGGTGCAAGTGAGGCAGCAGGAACACCATTTCAAACGTGCAAGAAAACCCTGTCTTGGACCTTGGAGATCTTTGTCCTTGGGAACTTGTTGTCTCTTTTGCTCATTCAACAAATGTTTATTGAGCCTCTATGATGGGTGTTAGGAAATTTTTTGATCTTCAAAATCATAAGTATGATTGACGCACTGGATATCAGGTAATCAGGGACGGGTCTCGGAGGAAGTCAGTGGTAAGTGAGACCTGAAGAAGTAAAGAAATGCACAGCGGTCCACAAGGACAAGAACACGTGGGCGGCTCGGGTCCTGGATGCCAGCTCTGACGCTCGCCAGCTGCACGAGCTTCTCGGGCAGGCACCTGGAACTCTCTGCCCTCAGTTCTTCTACTTTTAAAATGCAGATATTAATATCTGTCCTGCTGAAGCCACCTGGTTGTTGCCAAAACAAACAAAAAAAGGTGCTTCGAATTGTTAAAAGCAATATATATTTGGATGAGAGAAAACCATTTTACGAATTGATGTGAGGTACTTTAGCTTCTGGGCAAGAGAGAATAACAGAGGCCAGATTTATCCTCCCACCTTAAATAACTCAGAAACCAGACAAAATATATGGAACAATGGTTTTCAGACATTGTCCTATTGGCCTTGCAGGATTCCTTCCAGAGAAAAGGGAAACAAATGAATTGAGCCCTCTGATTCCTCTAGCTTACTGCCCGAATTAAGTTCCCAGAACGCTGTGCAGGGAGGAACATCCCAGGCAGAGACTGGTGGTCTCTCTGAGTTGAAGAGATATAACTGGAAGTTTGGAAAAGCCCAAGGAGTTAGAATTTTCAGGGCAGAGTACCACAGAGGAGAGCTCTGCGCAAAGAGGAGTCTGGAGATGCCCCGTCTAGGATGCAGCAGAGTATCAACTGAGGATGTAGACAGGGAGGATACCCAGGGCTGGGCAAGATGCCGCTGGAAACGAACAGGCAGCGTAATTCCCAGAGTTCAAACAGCTCAAATAGCTCACATTACCAAAATCCAGAGTAGAGAAATCCATAACACACATGGCCTCAGGTGGACCACTCAGAAAGGTATTGCCTCAGCCATAGAGTCAAACGAACTCTGTACTAAAGGCTCGTGTGGTCCAGCCTGACAAAGCTGAAAGCAAAGCTTAGCAGGATCAAACTGTTTCTACATAACTAAAGTGAGTCTTCGAACAAACCTCAGAAACATTTAAGGGAATAAAAAAATTCAGCACACAACGAGGTAAAATGCACAATGGCTGACACTCCAGCCAAAAATTATCAGATGTGGGGCCGGCCCGGCAGTGCAGCAGTTAAGTTCATACATTCTACTTCTCGGTGGCCTGGGGTTTGTGGGTTTGATCCCTGGTGCAGATAGGGCACTGCTTGGCAAAAAGCCATGCTGTGGTAGGCGTTCCCACATATAAAATAGAGGAAGATGGGCATGGCTGTTAGCTCAGGGCCAGTCTTCTTCAGCAAACAGAGGAGGATTGGCAGTAGTTAGCTCAGGGCTAATCTTCCTCAAGAAAAAAAAAAAAACAGATGTGCCAAGAGTCAGGAAAATAAAAATAATAATGAAAAGAAAAATCAACCAACAGAAAAAGACCCAGAAATTATCTAGATGATACAAATGGTAGACAAAGACATTAAAATAACTGTTATAAATAGACTCCATATGTTCAAGAAGGTAGAAGAAAGCATAAGCATATTAAAAACACACACAGAAAATATAAAAAGAGCCAAATTGAACTTCTAGAGATCAAAAATACCATATTTGAGATGAGAAAATACACTGGAGAGAATCGAATTGACACGAGGGAGATGAGGAGCATCCTAGTTTGGGTACTTTGCTAAGGTGGAACGAAAGCAAACTGTTTACATATGGAAGGTGGAATCGTAAATTCAAAGCAGCTGCCAGGACACACTGGGTCTTTGTGAAAATTTTATAAAGATACCTCAACTGGGAGGACTGTTATAAAAAAGAACAATTCTAAAAGGCATGGCTTCCTTAGGGCTGACCCAGCTCTGAGCTCGGGCTGCACAGAGTGATGAGCAGAGCATCAGCCACATTTCAATCCACGTGCCCGTCAGCCAGGCATCTCGTTTCAGGTCATGATCTGCACAACCACACCACACACAGCGGCCCAGTCTACATCAGTACAAATAGAGGAGAAGGGGTATCACAGGCGTCATGGACCAGTGCTTCCCTAAAGACCCACGGACTGAACCCCAGTTCTCGCTCTGCCTGGGAGCTCTTTCACCTGCTTCTAAGAATCAGCAGAAAACCCACCGGCTAACTGTTCCTTCCTCTCTCTCTTCCTTTCTTCCTCCAACTCTGCCTCCATTCCCCTCTGTCCATCACTCTCCCATCATCTAGGACTTTATTTCACGTTGGCCAAAGGCAATTGTGTGCACCAGGCCTCTGACGCGCAGAAGAAATGAAAGAAGGGGACTTCTCAGCAACATGGTTAACCAGTCGACGGAGTCCCACACAGAGGCTGCTAGCAAGATTTAAATGCTGAAACATCGTTCCCAGAAAATGTCTTCATGCAGATCCCTCTCTAATGAGAATCTATAGTTTCATTTTAAAAAAAAGGAAATAGAAAAATCTTTGACCTGTTACTGGGCGCCTCAGCAACAGCACCAAGGGGTTGCTCAGAATCTACCCAGACGATCTACTCACTTCATATTTGCCAATAAGATGACCCCGTTCTGATTCTATTCAGCCTTAGAACACAAAGGAAAGCCTTAGAACACAAAGGAATATTCAGAACCCTGGAGACGGAAACAATATAAAGACAGTCATTTCTCTCTGAAACAATTTGTATTTTCATATCTTTGATACACAGTCTAATACTCAAATCAATAGGCCAGTGGAGATTAACCCAGTGCAAGTTTAATAATGAAAATAGTTAAAAAAAAAAAAAAGTTTTGGAAAGCTAGAGATATTACCTGCAGGTGTGTAGATTGTGGGGGCAGGGTTAAGTCGGCTCTTCCTTTTTTCCCCAGTGTAATGAAACAGAGAAGCTAAGCCTCCAAGTTCATTATAATCACATAGAAATGGGAGCTTCTGGCTGTTTTCTGCTCCCCCTCCCCCGCCTACCCTTGCCCCAATCAGTATAACCAGTTTTATCTTCTCTGACGAAAGCTCAGCGTTCTGTCTGCAGTTGAGGCTTCCTCACGCCTGCTCTGGGTTTGCAGTCAGCCAAGTCGGCTTCCGAATCTGAGGAATGAGTTTTGGAAGCCTGAAGCGAAGGCCTGCTCTGAAAGGTGGATAGGCAAAACTGATTAAAACAAAATCTACGAGACAGGGCGGAGAAGTTCAGGAGGTCAGGCAGCAGGCAGCGTCTTGCTCTTGCAGACTCCTCCCTTTATCCCATGCCCGTGTCTTCTCCTTAACAGTGCTATGACTCCTCTGATGCCAAGGTCAATCTCAGTTCTCTAAGACAACGGCTCCTGGCTCCTTTAGGAATAAGACGTGTAGCTGGGAAACCTCCATGTCAGTGTTTCAATTGGAGCAGTTCTCTTCTGGGCTCTATCCATTCCATGAAGATTCTTTGAGCACCTACTGTGTACCAAGCACTGCTCCAGGCCCTGGGGATACAGCAGCAAACAATGTAAATTAGCTCATGGAGCTTATCTTCTATAGCTTACATTGTATTTTTTTATATAAGCACACGAACAGGTGAGTAAATAAGACAATATCAGATAGTGAAAGTGCCATGAGGAAAATCTTAAAAGGGCTACTAGAAATTGAAATCGCATTTCTGAAAAAAGCGGGAGATGGGTGTGAGCTAAGATTTGAATGAAAAAAAGGAGGCAGTGTGTGAGGATCTGGGGAGAAGGTGTTTCAGGCGGAGGAAATGACCAATGCAAAAGCCCTGAGGTGGAAACAAGCTTGGTTGGAAGAATAAAGAAGAATTTCTGCATAGCCAGAAAGTAGTGAGTGGGGGGAATCATATGAGATAGTTAAAGAATTCGTCAAGATCCAGGTTGTATAAGAACTCGGGGACTTACCACGTAAGAAGCTGTGACGGGGAACAATTGCCCTGATTTATGTTTTGAAAAGAACTTTCCGGCTGCTGCAAGAATAACAGACTGTTGAGGCTGGGATGGCATAGAAGAGTGGACACAGAGGAAACAACTGGAAGGCTAATGTTGTAGTCTAGGCAAGGGATGATGAGCAGCTGAGCCGGGGTAGCAGCAGAGAGAAACGGAGAGTCTGATGGAATTGGGGTATATTTTGGAGGTAGAGTTAATGGGACCGGCCTATGCATTACATGTGGGAGAAATATAAAGAAAGGATTCAAAGATGACTCTTAGGTTTTGACTTGAGCAGCCGGTTAATTGGATGTCTGTACACTCCTGAGATGAGGAAGAAAGGAGGGAAATCAAGAGTCGTGTCTTGGATGTCTAATGTTTGAGATCCTTCTTTAATATCCAAGTGGAGATGTCAGAAGGCATCTGAATATGGGAGTCAACAGCTCTGTTGTAGGGATTCAAATTCTCTGGACCAGCCTTCTAACCATCTAGCTCTGAACTTCACTCTTTCAGTGAGCTCCTCGTTCACTTATTCAAGGAGCACTCATTGAGTGTCTTCTGTGCTCTGGAACCTATGCTCAGTGAGTTGGAGTGAACTGAATAAGCCTAGAGGCCTGACCCTGTCATCAAGGACAGGATGGTCAACCCTGGATCCTTGGTATAAAATAGGATACTCTAGATTTTGTTTTTCTTGCTGAATGGCCATCTCAGTGAGCATCAATGTTTTACTTATTTACTTTAGGAATTTCCCAGTTTGGTACCCCAAAAGCTCATTTAGGAAGGAATCTTCAAAAGTTATTACTCAAATCTCCTCCAAGTTTTTGCTTAGATCAGACTTGATACCTCCAGTGACGTGACACTCACTGTCTGTGTTCTTTGAAGAGTCCTGATAGATCTTTGGAGTTCGACTTCTGGGAGGGGGCAACAGAAGACATGAGGTCAAATTGCCAAAATTTGCAGCTAAGTGTAAATCGTGGGACAATAAGCAGCCAGAGGGCTTTTAGGGGTGTGTGGAGGGCTGCAGCTGGGGACGTAAGTGTATCATCCTTTTTCGCCCCTGGCCAGCCCACACTCGGAGACTATTGGGTAATGGCCCCCGTTGCAGTGTTTCTGGAAGAAGATAACATGGGTAGTATGCATAACTTTATGTTGGAGATAATTTTTCTCCTGTTCCGAGGTGTCTGCACAGATTGGTCTTGATTAAAATTTATTACCCTCCTGAGACTGACAGAGCCACACACAACACCCATAAGCTTTATTTATGTGCTTTCTTCCCTGGCCACAAAGAAAAGAATGAAATCTTCACTCCTCCCCAGGTGGAGAAAAGGAAGGTCAATCCTTGGGACCTCCATTGTTGCCTCCTACGAGGTCTGCCTGGGCCTGTCTCTACCGCCCACAGACGTTAGCTGCTCCCTCACCCCCTCACCCTCCGTCCCCACCTGCTGTCACATCATCGCAGCTCTCCTGAGTCAGCTGAGCTTTAATTTGGGCTAATCTCCATTCCTGACTCAGATAGGTCTGGTGGTGATAAATCAAAATGAGGACACAGGCTGTCAGTGATAAGACAGGAGAGACTTGTCAGTCTAATCAACGTTATTAGCAGCGAGTCGCAGGAAAGTCTCCGGCAGCTTTTGCTCTCATTTTCCTTGATGCCTCCCTTTAGCCTCCATGAGTTGCCAGCAAAACAGATGCAACCAAGTTGGAGCTGAATTAGTGACGAGGAGCTGGGGAGGCTCCGCGTGGTGTCCCAGCGGACAGACACAAATACTGCTGTGCTCGGGGCCGACCAGCATGGAGGCAGCAGCCTGGCTTTTTCAAGTAGGATTCTGAGGGTCTTCTCCCCCTGTGGATGGGGAAATGGTATAGTTTAGAGACCCAGTTTATAACCTCTAGAATCCTGGAGCTTGCCAGAATGGAAAGACCCCATCTAAGCCAACTTGTTGTTTGGGGCAGGGGAAGATCGCTAACAAGCTCTCCTCAGACCAGAGGGACAGTGCATGTGAGAGAGGAGTGGCTTTGTTTCCTGGTGACTTTGCAGCTCCTGGTCCAGACTTTGCTCAGGTGGTGGTGCTTCATGCCCTGAAGTCTCAGACCTGTGCCCTCATGATGCACCTTCCCTTTTTTGCTCTAGCAGCTTGAGTAGGTTTCTGTTTCTTGCAACCACAGCAGTCCTGATTAAGACTCTATTGAAGCACAGCGTTTTGCGACACGCATATACTGAGCAAGTCTCCAGTCTGGGTTTTTTCTGAGCCTCAGAGCTGTACGTCCAGCTGCATGGTGGACCACACGGGGTCCTACAGGCCCCTCAACTCAACGGCAATCCTATTGTAAACATTCACACACGGGAGGCAGAGCTAAAGCCTCCTGAACTCCAATCCTTTCCTTGGAGGTCAACACCATTATCCATGAGTACATGTGTTGCCAGGCCTTTTAGATGCATTTATACACGTACACACACGGAGATAGATATAGACATATAGAGATATGTGTGTTTGCTTTTGTTTTCTTAAATAATATTACATTCTACATATCATTTGACAACTCACTTTTTCCTACTCAAGATGTCCTGGCCATCTTTCCACATCAGATATTTACCTCAGTCTTTTTGACTGCTGTGTGGAATCACGCAGGCCGGCTATACCGTAATTGATTTAGCCATTCCTCATTGCAGAACATTTAGGCTGTATCCCCCTTTCATTTTTCAATTACAAACAGCACTGCAGGGAATTCCTTGTAAAGACTCTTTGGGACACGTGCAAGGGCTCCTCTGGGAGAGACTTGCCAGCTCCCAGAGAATAAAGCCACTTCTATCCTCCTTGCCCATCACCCAGCCCAAGGAACCCATACGTCTTTGTTCTCCCTTCCAGCCAATCACGGTACTAGCCAGGGTCCCTGCCTTGCCTTCCAAACTCTTGCTGTCAGTCTCACCGGCCCCTCTCTCCTTCAGACCGTTCCCCTCCTGCCTAAATCACCACCACCACCGCCTTTTTGCCCACTCCCCAAGCTCAGGCTTGGCCCCTCTGACCCACCTCTACCCTCTGCTGGAGAGACCCACTGAGAAAGGAAATGTGGTGGGATTGTCTGCTGCCTACCACAGGCCCCCAGTGCCCCAAGGGAAAGTCCAAACTCCCCACTGTGGCATGAAAGGCCCTTTGTGGTCTGAGCCTGACTCCCCAGTCCAGGTCATTTCTCTGTCACCTCTGCCTTTAACTCTCCAGAAACAGAGAACTGGCTGTAGTTTTTCACCCACCTCTAGTCTGCTATTTCTTGGCTCCTTGCTTTTGCTGGTGCTCTGCCTTCTTGGAACACCCTTGCTCTTTCCCCTCCCTTGGATTAACCCCTACTCGTCCTTTAAGGCCCAGCTCAGCTGCCCCTCCTATGTTCCTATGTCCTGAGGAAGCGTGCTCCGCCCCCGGTAGCACTGTACTTCTTACCCAGATTCTAATTGTTGACTTAAGTGTCTGTTCTCCCACCAGATGGTGAGTGGGCTCCCTGAGGGCGAGCACTTGGTTTCAGCCACCTCTGTGCCTGCAGAGCACAGAGGCAGCTCTCTCCCACTCTTACTCCATGTCCCTTTGAGGTGCTGGCCCCATTTCCCATCCCCGAGAGGTTGCTGTGGGACCCAGGCTTCAGTTAGTAGGGATGGGCATCAGGCCCAGAACCTTTTGTTCAAACTGTTGGAGAAGAAAGGCTCTCTTTTCATCTGGACTTGGCATTGTAAGGATATAAAGCCAGTGAGGCTGCAGCCATCTTGCCACCTTTAGGAGTTCACCCATGTGAGAATGGAGGCCAAGAGAAGGAAAGAATAAATATCGAATCCTGATGGCATCATTTGAGCAACTAGGTCCAGCCATGTCCACTCCACTGGACTTCCCGTTTCTGTAAGCCAATACATTTCTTTTCATTTTAAGCTGGTTTGAACTGTGTTTTTTTGTCACTTACAACTGATGGAGTCCAGTGAACATGCAAAGAAAGGGCGTGCATGCCTCATGCCCTCATGTAGTCCCCTCCTGCCTTGAGTAGGCTGTGGCCAACAGGATACTGCAGAAGTGACTGCGTGTCCCTTCCATGGCTAAGCCAGAAAGAGCCCTGTAGCTTGTACCTTGCTCCTTCTTAGCTTTCTCTCTGAGGGATGACAATGCCATGTTGTAGGAACACTCCAGCAGCCCTGTGGTGAAGCCCACGTGGGGAGGAGCCGAGACTTCCCAACAAATTCTTGGCCGTGTAAGAGAGACCCCTTGGAAGCAGGTCCTCCAGCACCGCTCGAGCCTTCAGAAGACTGCAACCTCCGGCGAGAGCTCAGGCAAGCACCCCACCTGAGCCACTCCCAAGCGCCCAGCCCACAGACACGGGGAGAGAGTACATAATTGTTGGTGGAGTCGCTCAGTTTGGGGGTAATTTGTTACAGAACAATAGATAACTAATTCACCTCCTAAATCTGCTGGCCCAACATGGAGCTCCCGACACTCGGAGCTCTTCAACGTTTAAATGGTGCCAGCATTCATCGAGCTTTTCAGTTAAAAATCACAGGCGTCATCCTTGAATCCTCTATTTCCCTTACAACCCACATCCAGTCCAAGTATTACTCCTGTTGGCTTTGCCTCCACACTTTACCCTGAATCCCACCATTCCTCTCCGTTTCCACCTCCGTAACCCTAACCTCGCCACCATAATCTCTCAGCTTGACTGACAAAATGGTCTCCTAACTGGTTGCTCTTGGCTTCACTCTTACGCCCACTTGAAAGTTTCTTGTGGATGGAATTATCGTATCAAAATCCACAGCAGATCCTATCATGCCCTGGTTCCGGGGGCTCCTCAGCCCAGTCCTCTCTGATCCGCTGTGCCCTCCGTCTGCCCTGCAAACACCCCAGGACTGCCGAAGATCAGGGCCCTCTGCCCGGACGGCTCCTTCTCCAGATCTTCACGCGCCTGGCCCTCCTGCTCATTCAGGCCGTCAGAAAGTCGTGGCTGGCCTGCTTCAGCACCTTCAACCTCCTCTGCCAGTGGCCTTTTCAATCTCTTTTCCATTTATACTTAACCTGAAACAATACCATTTTTTTCAAGCGTCTTCCCAGCCTCCCCCACAAATGAAATGAGCTCTGTGAGGGCAGGGCCTTGTCTCATTATTCACTGCTATTGTCCTATTGCCTGGATGAGTGTCTGGTTTACAGCACATGTCATCCCAGCAGCTGTCACGTTCTGTGGAACAGACTTTGGGCAACACTGAGCCAAGACATCTCAAAGGTCTGTCGCAGCTCCCAAAATGATGCTTTTACTCATGCAGCCTGATTCGGCTCCCCTCAGCCAAACACGCAGCCCATGAGAGGAGGAACACATGCCTTCTCTTTGTAACTGGAGTTTTCCCATCATGTAGGCAAGGTGGCCATGGCTTAGACAGGACTGGTGACTTCCTGAAAGCTGCACAGCTGGTCTGTGTCAGGACTGGGAATTTGAATTCCACTCTGCCAAACATCAGAAGCGGTGAGGTGGACGAGAGGCAGGACAAAAGGGTTGGCAGAGTCCGATTGTTAAGGGAAGTGGAATCGCTGTGAGGCTGGTGAAGGTTCAGGGTCCTTGCACGCACCAGCCTCTTCCAAGGCTGGTAGAGGCACCAACAATGGGTTTACATGCTCAGATGTTTTCGTAAAGCTCGCAAGAGTAACCTATTTGAACCACATCAGGTAAGACTGCTGTTTCTTTCCCCTGCAAGACGCTCCCTTCAGGCGGGGTTGGCAAGCTGCTGAAGTTTCGGGATCTGGCTAAGAAGAGGTGATGGAGTTACCCTTAGCATTAGAACAGTGGCGTATATGTACGTGGTTTCCAGCTAATTTCAGGTAGAGGTAAGCCATTGCCAGCTGTTTTTGTGTGCACACAGCTTCCAGGAATATTCCTCAGTCACTCACCTTGCTCACAACACGAAGATACGAGGCCGGTGTCATAGAGAGCAGAATGTGTCCGATCACTCTCAACACCAGCAGAAAGTGAGAAGATGGACACAGCTGTAAGCTGGTCTGTGGAACACTGTTCTAATCTCAGACGTGTAACATGGGAAGTGAAGGGGCTGGTCCTCATTGACACCTCACCAAAATGGAAGCTTTCTTTTGCACAGACACCCTTGACTCCCTCTAGAGAAAAATCCTATTACCTACTCATTGTCATGTAAAGAGGCAATCAAAGAGTACGAAGCCAAAACATGTAGGGAACAAAAAATATTTTAGAGGTATGCCAGCAATTAATTAATATAACCATTATGTTATTTTTCTAGTGTTTGTGGGACTTGTCAGTTTCAAGTTTTCTTATTCATTATGATTTCTTTTTTTCACTTTAAATCAATATTCACTTTCATACCTAAATTTGTGTTCTTCTTGTCTTAAAGAAGATTTCTAAGTGGCACGAGCTTCCCCAGGGAGCTCGTCCCCACGCCTTGTTATCAGCGTGGACTTGGACTTCGATGAGGAGGCTGTAGGAGCAGCTGAAAGGCGTGAGGGATTCAGGGTGGTGTCCTGGGCCCAGAGGTCTGTCCTGGCCGGGAAGACGAGAGCCCTGGGTGGCTGTGACGAGAGCAGCTGCTGTCTCCCCTCCAATGCTGAAATCCTCAGCGCTCCAGCCCTCACTTGGGCTGAAGGCCGAATGATTTCCTGTGTTTTCTCTGTTTATCAGCTCTCTATTATCGTGATGGCGGGAGCCACCCACTCAATAAAACAAAGCAAACAAACTCCCACAAACCCACAGCCAGCTCTGAGCTGACAGGCCCAGTTTTATTTCCTAATTAACAAGTCATTCTCAGCCAATGGGATGACCTGCTCGTCATCCCTTTTGGATCTGTGGGCAAACACATCAGCCCGGGCCCTCAGGCAGCCGCTCCTTGCAGGAGCAGGGAAGGCTGGGGAGGGGCCTGGGCCCCCTCGCTCTTCCCTGTGGCTTCCTCTGCCTCCTCCCTGCCGCTCTTCTGTGTGTCTGCACACAGTCAATAGGCTTGCAGGACTGCCTGTTTTCAGGCTGCCAAGGCCAGGCCACGGGAGTTGGCCCGTGGAAAGCCCCTTTCCTCTGCAGCCTCACAGCTCTGTCCTTTCCTCCGGCTCTGCGTCTCAGTACCGAGGCCCCCGTGGAGGAGGCGGCCCCTCCACAAGCGCTGTGAATGCAGAGAACATGAAGGCAAGCTCCTCAAGCAATTAGATGAGGGGCCGTGGCCTGCCCTTTCCAGAGCCTCTTTCCAGTGGGCTGGATAAGGAAGCTCAGGGGCCCCAGACAGAGAAGGAAAGGGTCCTGCCTTCCCAGAAGGCGCGTGGATGCTCTCAAGCACTTAACTTGCCTTCCTCCCCTCACAACTTCCCGCTGTCACCAGCTCTGCGTCCTTGGGCAAGTCACTCCCCACCATTCCTGAGCCTTTGTCTCCTCATCGGTGAAAGGAAGAGGTAGGAGTAGTTCGAGGCCTCATAAAGCTGGTTCTCACACCAACCTTGGCCAGCAGATGTGTTCTGAGAGCTCCACACAACGCTCTGTCTTCTTTTGTTTCTGTATTTGGATTAGTTGCCAACACTTTAAAAATGTGGAGTCATCATTTTTTAAATGTAGATTTTACGCTGCTTTTGAAATACTCAGAAGATCTGGCTTCACTGAGCCTACATTCCCTCATGGCAGAAGAGACGCTGCCCCCAGGAGATGGGACATGTTTCCTCCAATTCACCACAGTCCCCACCGCTCCCTATCGTATTCTACCCAACCCTCTTCACTCATGACCCTTTTTGTGACCAGTAAAGGTGTACAAGTTTGTGATGATGGCCCATTTTTTATTTAATATTCTGCATTTTTAATTATGCATTCCTTCTGAATATTCGTAGCTCATTCTACAGGTGTTTATTGACCCTCTCTCGTGTTCCTGGTCTATGTTAAGCACTGAGGAATGGATAAATAGAGTAAAATGTGACCTCCTCCTTGGGGAACCTAAAGTTTAGTTCCAGGGCTACGGAGACTGGCTAGATAAGAATGCATGCCAATGGAGGAAGCCTTTCTCCCCAGCGTGCGGAGACACAAGACAAGGGTAAACTCTCTCTCTGCTTGTTCTTGTAGAGCCATACAACTAACATTTCTGTGGCCCGTGAGAGTTTTCAGGACTATCTGTTAGATCTTTTGTCCTTACCACAACCTAGAGAGGCACATGTTATTTCCAGATGCTCACAGGCACTACTGTGGTCTGAATGCTCGTGTCCCTCCCAAGTTCATATGCTGAAAACTTAAGGCCCAGGGATGGTCTTAGGAGGTGATTTGAGAGGTGAGTAGGTCATGAAGGCAAGCCCTCTTGAATGGGATCAGAGCCCTTATAAAAGAGGACAGAGAGAGCTAGCTTGTCCCTTTCAGTATGTGAGGATACAACAAGAAGTCTGCAACCCAGAAGAGAGCTCTACAGAAACTCAACCGTGCCGGCACCCTGATCTCAGACTTCCAGCCTCCAGAACTGTGAGAAATAAATTTCTGTTGTTTATAAGCCACCCAGCCTCTGGTATCTTGTTACAGCAGCCTGAACAGCCTAAGACAGATGCCAAGTGCTTGCTATAGTCCTCCTATAGCAGGTTGTGTTTTTAATACTCAGCACAAACACCTCTGGACATAATTTTAAGACTTAGCCCCTGCGATTCTGATTGCCTGGAGTGCTGTGGCCTGCACACCCTTTGCCCTGGTAACGAGCTGCTGTGCTCCAGGAAACAGCCCTGGTCCACACCCAAAGACCTATTGGAGGGGTGTCTCAGCCAGGGACAGAACAGAGATCTACTTCTCTGCATGTCACTGCCTCTTGACTCCCTATTTTCTCCCAGGCCTGCTTGTAATACCAACCACACTGCAAAGGGCAACAGCCAAACCCAGGCTTCTCAATTTCCCGTGGTCCAGCGAGCGTCCACCTTGGCCAGCCCTTCTTCATGGCATACATGTGGAGGGACAGTTGCATTCCCTTCCCACTTTGGACTGACCAGAGAATAAATGTCCAGGGTCATTTTGAATGACAGTGTTCCAGTTCTAGAGAAACCATCAAACATCCTAACAAACTATAGGAGACGGGGGGGTTCGTAATCCACAGATCTAAATGTCCCTCTCCGTCAAAGGACATGATGTAGACTTCTCTTTCTAGGCTCCATGCCAAGGGTCAGAAGCCTGCTTGACCTTCAGTGACTGCCACAAAGAGGGGGTGGTGATGGATGACCCCTGACAGGCTGCCAAGGACACTGCGAGCTGGACACCACATCTTCACAGGTATGTATGACTCTCCTCTTGTTAGCAGCTTCTCCCTGGTTGAAAGTAATAAATCTGTGACTTAAGTGACAGGTTGTTGGGCTTGTTTCCTTTGGTTTTGACATAAGGAGGAAACCTGAATTCAACTGATGAGGAGTGGCAGAAATACATCAGGTCTGAGGGCTGAGATTCTTGCAGCTGAGCAGGATATAGGAGACAGACCCTGTTAGGGAGCTGAGCTCACTCAGCTGGTATAAAGTATGGTTAAGATACAGAGCTAGGCCCTCGGACTTCAAATCACGTGTTATTTTTCTCCATTATGCTGTACCATTCTTCACTTCTATCTGCATGTTCCCCACCTCCAATTAGGTGCCCCAAACCCCATATTATTAGCAAATTCCCATCACCTCACTGAGCTGCCTCCATCAGTGCCCCAGACACTGGACCTTTTCTTTCCATCCTCTTACCCAAACTCATCTGCCCCATCTAAGGGACACATACTGATTCACTACTTAACGTGCTAAAAGGGTTACCACAAAGAGTCACATTTTCCAAATCCTTTCTCATCCTTCCCATGTCCTATGGACCTAGAACTGGCCAGACTTGGACACCAGTAAGAGAGATGGACTTAGATAAGGTGAGGCAGGGAGGTTTCACCAAGCCTGGGACTGGAGGGGACGACAGTGGATGTTGAGATTAAAAGAGGCACAAGGGCTGAGCTCCTACCTAGTGCATGGTCCTTAGAAGGTGCTGAATGTGCTCTTGTTGGATGGGTGAACAAGTGAATGAAGGACTAGAGACTTGAGGCAGAAACATCAGGAATGCTGGAAAGTGCAGAATCCAGTGAATGGGAGAGTAGAGAGGGAGGACAGAACAAAGACAGTACAGAAAATCAAGACTGGTGGTGGAGAGAGGATGCTGCGGCTGCCCGGCACCCATGACCCTGTCCTCTGTAACAGACCTTGATTTTCCCCCTTCGTCACTGCATGCAGTCTGAGTGGAACTGCCAATCAAGGCAATCATGGCAATGCCAGCACATCACCCCAACCAGGCCAGTTAGTTCCTCTCTCTCATGAGAATTTGAGTCTTGAGAAGAGTGACACAAGGACAGAAAGTGCTGGTTGCTGATTCATCCCCCCAGTGATGACTTGAACAAACTGCCCATGGTTGCCCTGTCTACCAGAACTGGCCTGGTTCTGTCTCCTCCAAGCTTTGTGGTCAAGCTCTTCCTATGGGCAACCCAGTAACCTTGTGACAAATTTACTTTTAAAAAAATTTAGATTAATCAGACTGGTATCTGTCACTGGCAACCAGATAATCCTAAATAATACAAGAGCAAAGGTCAAGAGGGTTGGAGGTGACAGAGTCTTAGACAGTTTTTGAGATATCTCCCTGGAAATTGTGGCTTGTTTTGTGGTCATTGGTGGCCTCCTGTGTAGGAGAATCTGTCTGGTTTTTGAGACCAGGAGAAATGACACCAGTATGTTCCTCCCTAAGTATTGCTCGTAAGTAATGAGTCAATAGGATGGGGCAGTCATTGCGAGCTCTCTCCTGGACGTTTGTGTCTTTAGTCTTACCCACCTCAGACCCGCTGGGCCATGACCGTCCCAAAAGAGGGCCTGGGTGACTCAGGGGGCAGCCCTGATGGGACATAAATGCCTTCAGCTCGATGAGCACAATTAAAGATTTTCCTTCTGCTCCTGCCACAGACTGACAGCCCAGCCAACAAGACACGCAGATTGGTAAAAGAAGCTACTTGACAGATTTCTCCAGGAAATTCTCTCTCTGGCTCTCTCTTTATCAAGTAAAAATCCTCCCACACGTTTGTCAGACAGCGTTTTTAAAGAGCACCACTGCTGTGTCGTCCCACTCTGAACAGCTCTGAAGTCTCATTTGAGAGAAAGACCAAGACAGACAAAGAAAGAAGGGAGGAAGGACGGAGGGAGAACTGGGAAGGGCAGGCGATGAGGGGAAGGGAGTGACATTCTGAGAGTCACATCAGGTCTCCTCGGATGATGGACTGGACAGCAAGGGCACTGGAAAAGTGATTCAGTTGGACAGGGAAGAGCGGTCAGTTCGCCTAATGTGGTGAAGTCATTAGCAGAGTCCTAGAGTCACAAAGTGCATTCATTTGGTTTTTTGGTTTCCAGGACCAGAGTCGTGTTCCAGCCCCCTCACAGAGGTAACATAGAATTAACGTTAGGATACAGGGTGGAGTAGACACAACTGGCCAGCCCTACTCCAAGACCCAAAGTGGACAGGTGGGCAGGAGCAACCCTGGCACCTGGACCTCGTGTTGCCGCCTCACCAGGACCATCCTGACTGCCTGGTCCCAAGTGTCTCTCTCCCGTTGTGCTGACTCATCTGCTCTCATCTTGGCTCCTTCCGTTTCCACCACCACTACCTCTTGCCCTCCTTTGCCTTCTGTTCCCTCATGCCTTCCACTCCTTTCTCTCTGTGGCTCTTTGTCTCGGACCCCACTTCCTTCTCCTGACTCCTCAGTTTCTTTAGCTCAAGTCCTTGAAAGGACATGATAGATTTAGCCAATTGCCACATAGTATAGCCACTCTGGCTGGCGGAGCTTGCACACCACACTTTTCTATAGTTTCCTGGCCTGCCTGGGGATTGGCTGCCCTGCTGATCCAACCAGCTGTGGCCATGGTAGCAGGATCATGTGGTGTAGAGCAGGTTAGCTCACTGGAAATAACCCTCAGAGGGAGGTGAGGTGGGGCTGCCAGGGGCTGTGTAACTGGAGGACAGTGTGCTCCACCTGTCTGTCACTGTTGCGGAGACTTCTGAAGATTCCATCCAGTGGGCGTCTCTCAGTGATGCTAGGGACCAGAAAGGCCATGGGGTTGGAGCAGCAACCAGTAACCATTTAACAAAAGAAGTCTGAACACACAGGAGACTGAACATCTGAGATGTCAGAGCCTTTAAAAACCAAGGGGACCAGTCAGGCAAAATCTCTCCCAGTCATCAATGGGGCATTTGAACCCTGCAGATCAGAGGAGAGGGAGAGCCCAGGCTGTGGCTTCTGCTCTAAGCAGGCAGATGATGAGAAGAGGCTGCTGGCTCAGGCCTCGGGTCTCCGGACGCTGTGCCGTCTTCTCTACGGTGAGATAATAGCAGCGCCCACGCCGGTTGCAGGAAGAACAGGTAAGAACAGGCATGGTGCTCCTGCCCACTTCCACACAGCAAATGCTCTGCGTGGTGAGCCTTTGTAAAGTGATTTTCATCCACATTAAGATTATTTTTATTTTGTTTTAACTTATTTTAAGATATTTAATAAGATGGTGATTATTTCTATTAGCCAGACCCTTCTCCCAGAAGAACAGATCTGAGCAGAGTGGGAAGTGGCTCAGAAAGTGACTTGGCCGAGAAAATAAACTTCAATCTGCAGGTCCATCCTTCCTCCTGTTTGCACCAACTAATCCTCCCAGCCCCATTAGGGGCATATGGAAAAAGTAATAGCAAGAGTCACACTGAGAATTATTAATCCTCCGTTTTCAGCTATTCCAACATAACGCTCTTCCTCCTGCGTCGCCTGAAGCCAAGTTGGCTGACCTCTGGGGTAGGACTTTTCCACTGCAGTGACAGCAGCATTCTCCTGGAGGAGGTCAGCCTCAGCTATGGGCAGGGCACAGTGTGGGGGCCAGAGGTTCCTCTCACTAGGCTACATAATGTCCTCTCCAGATGATAGTCACTGACGGGTGCTGGGGGGGATGGTGGGTGGGTGGCAGAAATACTGGCAGCAAAACTAACAGATCCTGGTGGTGGAAGAATTTTCTAGAAGGCTTGTTGGCAATACACACGTGGGAGATGGCCAGTCTGCCCCTTCCTACCTGCCTCAGATGCCCTCCTTTAGGGAGGGGATCTCTGAATCTTTACTCCCACTGCTAACCCTCTCCAAAGAAAAACATCTTCCACAGGACAGGCTCTTAATAAGCCTGGTCCCTTTCTTTTCTCTCTCTTTCCCTGAATCAGTCTCCACCCCTCTTTCCTTGTGCCTTCATATCCTCTGGTTTTTAACTGAGTTGACTGGTCCGCAGGCCTAGCGGAGTCATAGCATACAAGAGCAGGACCTCTTCATGCATAGGGGAAGTCTGGGGTCCAGAGAGGAGAAGGAACTTGCCAAGGTTACACAGCAAGTAGTGACAGAAATGGGAAAAACCGGTATCTCCAGGTGGGGTCCCCATCCCAGTTTCTTTCCCCTGCAGGAGAGCGGCCCAGCGGAATTCCACGTGACACCACATCTGCCAGTGCCAGTGGGGATGAAGTCCAAGTAGAGAGGCCTGCGGTCAATTATTAACACTGGATTGAACAAGGATAAATATGCTTGCTTGATGCAGGCCTTCTCAGAGTCTTTGATGTCTTACGGTACACAGGGAATCTCCTGATTATGTTGGGGGAGGTGGCTAGGATATACAGTATTTTCAAAATTTATTTGACCTTTCTTTTTCCATGACCATCCTGCAGTCTAACATCCAGTGGAACACGTTGGAAGACCCCGTGCCACCTGATGCTGCCTCATGACCCAGCCCCAAGAACGGACACCCCTTTCAAACCATCTGCCCGGGAGAGGAGCAGCTCCTTTCAAGAGACTGGGCTGTGTTTCTGGAAACACAAGTATTCACGAAGCTGCAGCATAAAACAAATTCAAACTAACAAGATGCTCTTTCTCTTACCTTATCTTAGTTCCAGATCTCTACATTTAATGGTAACGTTTCAGGATGGAAGGGGTGAGGAGAGAAAACATTTGCTCCTCCTCGGAGACTGTCTGCCACACTTTAGCCCAGAGAAAATTAAACCAGGGCTCCTTAGACAGAAGTCCTGCGTGATGAGAGCAGAGAGCAAGTTCAAGGTTCTGGGCTGAGCCCAGGCTAACTGCACGCAGGCTTCGGAACAAAAATGCCTTGTAGCTATTATTTTCATGAGTCTCTGCCCATCCACACCCCCCTCCCATTCTTTTAATCTGCAGCTACTGAGAATCGGTATTTTTCTCACCTTTGCGATATGAGAAACAAGTTAATTAAAATCAATCCCAACTCCAGCCTCAGCGTCCCGGCTTTGCCCGCAGATCTATCAACAGCGTGTTTTGATAGCAGTGTGCGAAGGTGGCTATTCGGAGACACTGATAATTGCATTAATTTAGGAGGCATTAGCTAAGCCCTGCGATTAATTACACAGGCAGCAGACAGAACTGTAACCCGCCAGAGAGCCGGATGAAGAAAGCAGAAACCCCAGTTCCCTTTTATCCAGATCCAAACACCCCGGACACTCAAATAACCAGACCTACTTTCACCACTCACAGATGTTTCTAACGGGGACCCTGAGAGACAGTGAGACCGTGGAGGTCTTTCTGATCAGAGGGCTGTTGGGATGACGCTTGATCTAAGAGGAGTCCTCTGGACTCTACCTCTTTGCAAGCTGATCGTTTATGAAGGATGTTTGTAACATCTCATGGAATCAGAATTTCTAGTTAATTAGTTTTGATCCCATTTCTCCATTCATTAACCAGTCTGAGATAAACGGAAATGGGAAATTCTCTTTATCCCCATTTTTCACAATACACATGCACGCACAGATTAATGTATACACACATATTTTTCTTATGCATATAAAGGCTACATGCAAGTAGATATAAACATAGACAGCAAAAAAAACGAAAACTACATGAAGACGTAGCCTGAAGAAAAAAATCTACATATAGAAAAGGCGGAGGAATATGTGGGGAGGTGGGGGGATATTTCTGTTTCTCCTGTCGTGGTCCCACGGCTCCCCTCTCTCCACCTGCAGAATCTTGACCCGTTTCTTAAAGTCCAACTCAAGAGCCTTGCTTCTTCTTGAGGCACTCACAATGCCTGGTCAGGATGTCCGAGTTCTGGGCCAGTGCTTGAAAAGTGCTTCAGGCAAGTTTTAGACATATTATCTAGCCCATAAATGAAATGTGAACAATACTAACTAAGGCCGGTGTCTGGCCAGGGTGTGGTTTCACATGGGCCGCTGGAGAGGGGGTTAATGCAGACCCACAGAGGAGACGTGAAACTGCTCAGGAGTGCTCACGACGGCCTGACTCCGGAGCCCCGGCTCTCTGCCCTCGTGCTGCCCGCCCCTCTGGGCAGAGACCCCAGTGCCCAGTGGGTAGAAAATGATTCTGTCCTGCCCAGGTTTTAAGGCCTGCTTTCCCCATGGAGCCCGGGAGATCCTCTGGGGATTATCTGGTTTAAGAATCTTCTTCTTTGGGTCCAGCTTGACCACTGGGTGTGGAAAGGAAGCAACTTTTATTTGTATTACTCAAGTAATATGTAAGTGTATTGTCATTATAAAAGATTCAAATGATCAGAAGTATGCCAGAAAATCCCAAATGGCCCTTTGACCATGCTCTGCTCCCTCTCTTCTCACTGGAGCTTACCACTGTCAGCAGTTTGATCCGTAACTCCGCACAACAGGCGATCATTCTTCTGATCTTCTCTGTGCACATTTACGTCAGTCAGAATTTTGTTCTCACCATCATGCCATCCTCTGTGAGATGCTTCTTCACTTCATAACGTGCTCTAGAAATCATTTCGTAGGGGTACATATACATCCACCTCCTTTTTCGGTGCATAGCGTTCCAATTGTGCTTTGGCCTGACCACCTTATTTTACTTTATTTTATAAGATGGTCAGGCCACCTCTTTGTGAACACGTCCAAGTAGACTGCCAGGCTTAATTCTTCGAAGTGAAATTTTCAGGTGTTATGATCTGAGTTGTGTCCTCTCCCCCAAATTCATGTGTTGAAGTCCTAACCCCCAGCACCTCAGAATGTGAACCTATTGGAAATAGGGTCATTGCGGATGGAATTAGTCAGAATGAGGCCATTAGAGTGGGGCCGGATTCACCGCCTAGTGTCCTTATAAAAAGAAGAAATGTGGACACAGAGGCCCACAGAGAGAATGCATGGGAAGAAGAAAGCAGAGACTAGGGTGATGCTGCTACAAGCCGAGGATGCCAAAGATGCCAGGAAACCACCGGGAGCTAGCAGACAGGCATGGAATCGATTTTCTCTCACAGCCCTCAGAAGGACCCAACCCTGCTGACACCCTGATCTTGGACTTCCAGCCTCCAGAACTGTGAAACAATAAATTTTTGTTGCTTAAACAGCTCAGTTGGTGGTACTTATTATGGCAGGCCTAGCAAACCATTATGGCAGGGGTGCACATTTCAGCTTGATATATAGTGCCAAATTGCTCCCCACCAAAATAACTCTGATGTCACAGTTCCAGGTACAGTGTGTAAGAATGGTGAGGGGCTTCAGACCCAGCAGGTGCCATATGCACATGCGTTACCAGCAGTAAAAGCATGGGACCAGCTTTCCACCTTTGTGATCCCACTTAGTGGAACCGAGTCTGTCCTGATTTCACATCTACCAACTTGGATTTTCTTAGCAACACTATCACAACCTTTCTGAGGTGAGGAAGGGGAAAATGCCTCACTGCAAGACAGTACAGACTAGGAGCCAAAGAGGGAATGCAGAAAGAGGAGTCCTGAGAGTCAGAGGACAGGGAGCTTACTGCCAGCTGTCATGACCTATGGAGAAATGGGCCTTAGAGCTTGGGCACGACTGAAGCATTCTTTGTCCACTGGGCACTGGGGTCTCTCTGCCCAGAGGGGCGGGTGGCACGAGGACTGAGAGCCAGGGCTCTGGAGTCAGGCCATCGTGAGTACCCGCACGTCGTTTCACGTCTCCGAGTCTCTGAACCAGGCTCTCCTCTGTGGGTCAGGGTTAAAACCTTCTCCAGGGGCCCGTGTGAAGCCACACCCTGGCCAGATGCCGGCCTTAGTGTTGTTCACGTACAAACTTGAAAGCTTCCTTCCACCATATCCTTGGGCTTATATTTGCCACCTCTGACGTGACTTTTTTAAAAAAGAAAGAAAAACAGAAGAAAGATGTTGGGGACAATGATTCAGGACAGGCTGAAACTACTCTCACTTCTCTGGCCCGCATGGGTTTAGTGTGGGGGTCACAGGCGGTGCTTTGAGCACCTTTCTTGTGTGCTTTGAGAGAATAACAGAAATGGTGATTAGCTCCAGAATCATGTAAAAGGTACTGAAGGTAAAGGCTGCCACGTATACACTAAGATCTATGATTAATTACTACACTAAACTGCCAAGTCCACTCAACAGATGGCTCAGACTCTCCCTGTAGGGTGTTTCGGCTATAGGAATGTCAGTGGAAGTTGACGTGTCCAGTGGATAGCGGCTAATATCAAGGGCAGGACGTGGCCGAGGGTCTCATCAGCAAGTTGAGATTAGTTCTGTTTTCTGCCAAACCATTGGAGAGAGAAGCATTGTGGAATCAAGTCTCTCTGCTTGCAAACGATAGAGATCAATTCACATTGGCTCAAGCAGTGGAGGGGGTTTACTGTCACTGTCATTTGGTCTCTGGCCCCTTCCATCTTTCAGCTCTGCTTTCTTCTGTGTCACTTCTGTCAGGCAGGCTCTTCTGCTGTGGCAGGAAGGAACTCACCAATGAGTCTTGGTTTATATGCTCTGAGTAATTCCAGGAGAAATTGTAATTTCTTTTCCAAAAAGGATCTAAAATATGCTGACTGGCCACCTGGAGCACATGACAACCCAGGCTTGGGGAGGGGAGATGAGAGTCGGGGAGGGTGTTGGGGTATAAGGGGGCTAATAAATAACACTCCTCCTTTTCTCGTCTGAGGTCAGAACAATTGAGAGATGGACATGGGGTCAGGCAGACAGAGCTCAAAACACCACAGCTATTCCTGCTAAAGTTCAGTTTGAGAATGCAGCTTCAGCGTTCAGCAGCAACGAACTTCTAAATGCTAAAATCCCAGAAAGAGCTGGCCCATCACAGGTAGAACTGGAAACCACAGGGCTCCCCCTCAGGGCCCTGCCCTGTGAAATTATACCTTAGAAGAGAAAGGACTGCATGTTTCCTGAGAGAGAAGCGAGAGGAAGAGGCCCAGCAGAGCCCGCCAGTTCCTTCCTTCAAAGCACCAAACAGGTAAGTCACTCCCTCTCCCTGGGGAGAAAAGGACGAGGGAGGGGCAGGGGTATCACGCTGGTGGAAGATCCTCCCCTTGGAAACAAAAAGAGTAGAGACTAAGAGCCCCACTCTTTGCCCCATACAGATGGGGGCTCCTAAACAGGAAATCGGGGTGATGTCGAAAAAGATGTGGAATGGTCCCAGGGCTGACGCAGACAGCAGAAGTCTGCTTCAAACAGAAAAGGTCAAATGTCTTCACCCATTCTCTTCCCCAAGGTGCCAAATCATCCGTAGTAACACCAAGGTGTATACTCAACATGTTTACATATGTAAATGAGGGTACATATTCCAATCTGACTTTGAGATAGTCAAGATCTCAGATTGTTTATAAAATCCTCTCTTGTGAAAAATTAAAAGGCAAAGCAGAATTGGCCATCAGTGTGGTCTGGGGTCAAGTGTGACCACAGGCAGCCTGGACTCAGTCCTGGACACAGACTCAAAAGCACTGGGCTCTGGCCAGCTCGCCTCTGCCGGCAGGGCGCCCCTGACGAGGACCTCCACCCTCCTGAATGTCCATCTTCCATGCCTCCGATGATGAAGATTCTAACCCTGCTGGCCCAGCTGAGCTCAGAGTGTCGCGAGGGTCAAAGAGAAAAGAGGAAAAGCGCTTCTAATGATAGTGACAGTTAACATGTGAAGCACTTCCCACGTGCCAGGCACTGTTCTGGAGCTTCCTATGTGTTAACTCCTCCAATCTTTAAAACAACCACACAAAGTAGGTCCTCTTAGTATAATCTGCATCTCACAGATGAGGACACTGAGGCACAGAGCAGCTGGGAAGTGTGCCAAAGGCCTTAGAGACTATGAAGGACGCTGTGGCTGCAGTCACAGACGAGGTTGTCGCTGTTGACAGGAATGCTCAGGGGAGTAGCCGAAAGAAGGATGGGCAGGCAGGTGGGGGCAGTGGACTTGCTGGCCCTGTGCCTTCTCACAGAGGAGAAGAGAACCTCAAGACTTGGGCACAGGTCCACGGCCAGGGCAGGGCATACAGACCTGGGCAGGTGCTCTATCCCTGCTGGCCGAAGCATGGCAACAGCCGACAGAGTCAGTTCCAGAATCTAGTATAAGCACCCAGCACCCACCACCCAGCCTGGGCCCAGCAAGGTCCTCAGGAAATGCGGTACAAGCATTAGCACCTTGGTGTGGATACTTCTAAGCCTCTGCTTACAAGTTACCCCTAACCTGGGTATCCCCAGGTTATCCCCTCTTGACGCAGGGACACGAGGCCAGGTGACCTTATCCAGGCCTTTCAGGAGGTGGGCAAGAATGTTCCTCGGGACTGGCCCTGGGCCAGTGGCATGAGCCCTGCCACACAGGCCATACTGACCACCTCCTAGAAAGCCTGGCTCCTCATCAACCAAACAGGTCCCTGAGCTCTCTCAGCAAATTCAATATTAAGACAGACACAATCTTTCTATCATAGTCTACGCTTTCTAGAGAGAAGCAAGAACATTCTTTACCAGGCCGCCCAGCTCCCAAAGAGAGAGGTATAGAGATGTTCCCTATGGCTCAGAGAGAGAGAGTAAGAAGAAATCATTTTTTAGCACCTGTCCAAATTGTGGTATACTGTATTAGATGATTTAACTTTGTATTTCAGCCTACGTTTGATTTTACTTGAAGATTTATAGTAAAGCTCTAAAAAGATGAGTCACAGTGTTTCCTTTGTCCAAATAAGGATGGCAAATGGCTACCACACACAGCCTTACCTTCCCCTCCCATGTCAGTGGCAGACATTGCTAATCAATCTTGATGCTCTGTCCCACCGACCCCAGACATAGCCTTAGAAGCCTCAGCGTAGCTCTCCAGGCTATCTGAGCTGGCACAGGAGATGAAAACCATCTGCTATTCCTGTCAAAGAAGGAGGAGAAGCTGAGAAGAACAAAAAGCAACAGAGGAAACAGACATAGCATCAGGTGACTGGGAGAAAAAAATACAGCGGGAGGAATTGCTGAGAGCTTTACCAAGTGGTTGGTTCTGAGAGACAAGTGATAGGAAACAGGCGTGGAGAATTCAAGAGAGCTGTTGATAAGCTGTAACTCTGGTAACCAAGAAGAAAGTGTTAATGTGACACTTGACACAAGGCCTGTAACTCTTTAAGAGCTGAAAACATCTGGGCAAAGAGTCAGAGTGGTAAAGGGAGCCAGAGACAGTCGCCAGGATTTGTAGGATAAATACAGCAGCTGCTTAATCCTGAAGTTTATGGCTGTTAAATGAGTATAGAAATAGATCCAGACCGAGACCTATATGCACACAAACAAACTCTTTCTAATAAGACTGAAAACAGCTAGCCTTTGAGTGTCTCCATGTGTCAGGCTCTGTGCCAAGTGTTTCTCATGCAGTGTGATATGGGGAGTATTATTACCCCGTTTACACATGCAGAGGCTGAGGCTCGCAAAGGCTAGACGACTTACAAGATCAAATGCTTAGACTATAGTGGAATCAGAATGTGACTCTAAGCAGTCTTGTGCCAGCACCTTTCTAAATAAATGATTACGTAGCTCTCTCAGAACCCTGTAATATAGGGCTTCCCTGCAGGCAAAGCTAGCCCAGGTCTTCTCACATCTGGGGAATTTCTATTTTCATGCATGTATTGCTTGCTCATTCATTCATTCACTCATTTACTCATCCACAAATATTTACTGTGTGCCACTCTGTGCCCGGCACTGTGTAGGCACTGGAGATGCCAGGTGAACCAGAGAGTTGAGGGCCCTGAACTCGCACAGCTTTACTGCTCTTTCCCTGAAATTACAGCACTTTGCAGCAGCCGGGCTGCCTTAGACCAAGTCCACAGCTGAGGAAACGGCATTGGGATTCGGGTATGGGAAGGACCAGAGGCAGCCCGGGTTCATCCTGCACAGCTCTGAGCTTAACAGGATCAGCTCAGCCCACCTCGTGCCCAGCTCTTGCCTTGGCGAGGTCAGTGGGAACTGCGGCCGCTCTGGGTTGAGCAGGGAATCAACTCACCTCTCTGATCAGAAGAGCTCCTCTGTTCCCGGATGATTCTGATGTGCCGCCGAGATTGAGAACCACTGTGATGGTGGAATCTGCCTGAGGTACTGAAGACGGGATGGCCCCGTCCCCTCTCTAGACCTCGTCCCCAGTTCTAACACGATGGGATGGGGCACCCCAGTGTCCAAGGCTCTTTGACCTGGAATGTTCCCTGGCGGGAACCAGCTTAGGACTGGTGCTATGGCGATTCAGCACCTCACCGCTCCTTGGAAGGCCTTGCAAAGGAGCACTTAGAAAGCGCAAAAGATCGATCCCTGGGCAGCAGGCAGAGGGCACAGGATCAGCAGTGGCACCAGGAAATCAGCCCGAGGACCCAGGGGCAATAGTGGTTTGGGTTTATTTCAGAGACTATTTTGAAGATCTGGTTCAAAAGCTCCAGACAATGTTTAAGTTCATTATAAGTTCAAACTGGCTCAGTGGATATTAGGGTCTTCTGCTGATGTTAGAAAAATAAAATTACCTTGGCTCAGTTTGTAAATTTATAAGGAGAAAAAAATCAGGCTTGGTTTGGATACAGTTTGGACATTTACAGGCAAATAAATGCTTTTAGTTCCTAGTTTCATGGGTACAAACCCATGAGCCTTGAGGGGCAACATCAGTCCAATTGTCACACCCGGGGTGGGAGGCACGCGAGCGGGGAAAGGCTCCAGCTGCCATCAACCCAGACTCCCAGAGTGAGGAATGTTTTGCGGAAGAGGAAGAAGCCTCTGTAGAGGAAAAACTCACTTCTCCTGTGTGTCTCTCCTTCACTACTCACACAGAATTCATCACCTCTGATACTTTCGGTCACCAAATGTATGGAGGGTTTTCTCCCACTAAGCAGTTCTCCGCATTACCAGCTGTGTCCTGCAATTCAAGTCGATCCTGACACTACCCAGAATTAGCACAGACCCCACAGGTTAAGGGCTCAGTCCCACAAGACTGTTCCCGCTTCAGATGCCAATCACAGTCAGTAGGTGCCCTGAATACCCACAACCTCTAATCAACTTGGCTACAAATTGGAGCTTGCCATGATCCGCCCCCCCAGATTTGATTATTTGCTAGAATAGCTCACAGAACTCAGGGAAACACTGACTTATGTTTGCCAGTTTATTATATAGTAAAGGATTTGATAAAGACTGTGGATGAACAGGCAGATGAAGAGATACACAGGGTGAGGTCTGGGAGGGTCCTGAGCACGAGAGCTTCTATGCCTATGGAGTTGGGGTGCAACTCGCCCAGCATGTAGGTGAGTCCCCAACCCGGAAACTCTCAGAACCCCAAGCTTTAGAGATTTTTTTCATCATGTAGGCATGATTGATCACTAATTAATCTCCAGCCTATCTCCTTTTTCTGGAGAATGGAGAGTGGGGTTGGAAGTTCCAAGCGTCTAATCATGGCTTGGTCTTTCTGGTGACCAGTCCCCATCCAGGAGCCCACCAAAGTCACTTCATTAGAACGCACGACACTGCTTTCACCCAGGAAATTCCAAGGGATTTAGGAACTCTGTGTCAGGAACCAGGGGCAGAGATCAGAATATATATTTCTTATTATTCCCAGAGAAGAGAGAAGCAACTCCCACCCCAGAAAACGTCCTCCTGTGATGGAGCCACCCCAAATCCCTCTGGATCTCAGGAGCCCCAAGGATAAAGGAAATACATCCTAGTGGAAGGTCAGTGGAGACAGTTACAAAACTGTCTAGTTTTGTAAACAAAGAAACACAAAGCCTAGAAACACAAAGGTGAAAACCAGGGGAAGGCGTGGCTTGAGGCTGACTTGGGCAGGTGACTAAGCAGAGTGGGAGGCTGGCCTTCTGCTCCATTGACAAGTGACCTTGCAGGCAGGTGGCCTACGAGAACTCCTGGAGGGGAGAGAACAGGCCCCATAGAAGGGAAGGATGAACCGGCATTCCCTCTTGGGCAGGAAGAGATGGAGTTAGATTAACAGTCTTTCCTCTCCCACCAAGTTTTATTAAATCTGGCTGCTAACTCGCTCCCTTTGTAAGGATTCCTGACTGACTTAGGGGAAGAAGTGTCTGCAGGGCGGCACCTGGAAAACTCACACCTTGCTTGGGGCCCATCAGTGTGGCAATGGGAGCCCATTCAGCCCCCTAGACCCTAAGTCATCCTGCAGAAAGATACTGCCCAGTCACGCCGTCTAAAGTTGCTCTTTTTCAGCTCCCCCCATCCATCATGCGGAGTCTGCCCTTCAAAATATTTGCCAGAGTCTTGCTTATTTATCCTCTTCATTTATTTGTATTCTTGTCCATTGTGTGCCGCCCAGACTCAAACTTAAGAAGGCAGGGATCTTTTCTAGCTTATTTGCTATTGTATCCATAAGACATAGAACAGGGCCCAATGGATAAAAGGTGCTCAGCTAAATGAATGAGCGAGTAAACCAACAGAAGAGTCAAGAATCCATAATTCCGCCCAGAGGTGTTACAGAGGGGCAGAGGTGGGACAACTGTAATCAACAAGTCAAGTAGGAGAAGAGAGACTTGACAAAATCGAGTTGGAGGGTCTGAGGAGGGTCTCAGCTGTCATGTTCTAGTCTCTTGGCTGGGGCACCCAGTGATGAGGGGCATGTGACGGAAAGAGGCGGGCGGTGGCATAGGGGACACATACCAGGGTATAGCTAGGATTGTTAGGGGCACAGGCAGGAGGGGAGGAGGACGGGAAGAGCCACTGAGGAAGGGAACTGGTGAACCAGGAAGGAAAAGTAAGACCTTTTCCAGCATGCAGATCAGGGCGGGGAGCAGCATGGCAAGGCCCCATCTCTCTGGAGTCCGACCCCCGACCTCAAGCGCTGGTCTACCCGTGGGGCAGCAAGTCAATCTTTCTGAGCCTCAGTTTCCTCATCTATCACGCGGGGTAACACAGACCTCTCTCTCAGGGCTGTGACGAGGACTGAGAGAGATGATGTGCGAGCTTGGCGCAGGGCCTGGCAGGTAGCTGTTTTTCTCATGTTCTCATGTTCTCATTTGGATCAGAAGCTGCCATCCTAAGCCGGCCTCTCCAGGGGCCAGGTGAGTCTTCTCCGTCCTGTCTGAGCATGCTCCCTTGAGAGACTCACCCTAGGAAGGGGCTGGGAACAGAAACTGCTCCAGCGCCAACAGCCTTGGGTTTGGCTTGAGGCAGCAGAGCCCGTCTGAGTTCCCTTGAATAGGTCACAGGATTGTTCCTACACAAAGGCGGCCGCAGGGTGACAGTGGCCTCCTGTCTTCTTTACTGGTTTGCAATGCATGTCCATTGGGCAAGCCCAAATGGTACTGACCACAAACCCAGGGAAGACTTCTGGCTGTGAGCATGCCTCTAACCTCCCACCAGGCAAGACGCTGGCGTTGGAGCCCTCCTTCAGAAGAGCGGGCCATGAGAAATCCTTTCCCTCTG
Source organism: Equus przewalskii (assembly GCF_037783145.1). Taxonomy (NCBI): domain Eukaryota; kingdom Metazoa; phylum Chordata; class Mammalia; order Perissodactyla; family Equidae; genus Equus; species Equus przewalskii. The sequence goes on along the minus strand of NC_091833.1, from coordinate 2,000,014 downwards.
CCTTTCTGTGTCATGGAAGTCACCTTCCAGTTCCAGAAGGATCCTTTTTCACAGGTCAGAGGATCAAGTTGTGAGAGAGACACAGAAGCTTTTTCCTCTGTTGAGCAGAGTGTCCTAGAGAAAGAAGTTGATCGACCACCTTCTCTAATCGCCTAGAAGGGGTGAGGAGCATGAACAAGCCTGCAACAGCTCAGATGAGGCCTGGTTTGATGCCCAGCAGACAGCCTGGGAGCTTGCTCTGCCTGGCAGCAGGTGGGGGTTGGCTGATCATGCTTTTGCTACCAAGGGTATGGGCTGAAGCAAGGCCTTGATTTTGCAAAAATACGTTAAGCATCTGTAAATTTTCATCAAACTAAAATGCCACTCCCAGGCAGGATATTTCTAGAGCTGTTTCACAGCAGAAGATGCATAAAACATTTTACAATTCTCCCTTGAGGAGTTTCGAGGATTCTTGGGGTCCCTCACTCCGCACACTCTGGTTGGGCTGCCCCAGCCCGGGAAGATGCTGTGCACTGCCCCTGGGTGGAGTTGCCCATCACGAAACAGTTGTCCACAGGGAGGGCAGAGGCCAAAAACAGGCTGATTCAAACTAGCTCAAGTAACAGGGACCTGGGAAGGGTGTGACTGGCCAAGATCAGGAAACCAAGCACAGCTGGGCCACATTGGGTCTGGGACTGGACGGCCGGTGTCCAAGGCTGGGGCTCTCTCTCATGGTACTGCTCATGGCTCCTCTCTACTTCTCCCCAAACATCTGCTTCATCCCCTAGTTGCTCTCTACAGAAAGTTATTTTCTACCGATGCATGACCTCTTTACTCTTCCAAAATATCAGCTGAAGGATAGCTTGTCTTCTCTTTCAGTTTAAGCCCTGCACCACCATATTTGAGATAATAGACTCTGAACCAGGTGGCCTGGGTGCAGATTCCGGCTCTGCCACTTGCTGCCTGTGGAATCTTGGACATGTTATGCCTTAGGTTCCTCCTCTGTAAAACTGGAATAGGAGTTGTTTCTGTCTTACAAAGTTGGTGTAATAAATGAATTGACTGATGAAAACCACTTAGAATAGTACCTGGCAAATAAGTGTTTAAAAACATTAGCTACTGTAAACCCCATGATGGATGCAAACTCAAATGCCCACAGGGACCAAACAGGCAATATAAACCTCTGAAGCAGGCAGTGAGTGACACAAAAGGGATAGATGGGGACCATGCCACACTAGGGAATACGTGCTCCAGCCAATTCACTCAAGCCTAATTTAAAGAGAAAAGCCACCAAGCAAACACTCTCTGTAGGTCTATGGGCCACCAATCTAAAACCTTAGATATAGTTTCTGTCTCTCTTTTAAATTCAAGAGAAAGAGAAGACTTTCTTTTGGATCAGGACTACCCCAACCTAGTCAGCTGTGGCCAAGAGTTGGGGCAGAAGGGGCGGGATCCTGACGTAGCACAAACAAGGCCAGGGAAGGGCTTGGCCAAGTGCAGACACTCTGAGGAAGGCTACAGCCAAATCAGGCTGTTTTCTTATCTTCTCCTGCTGTGTCCTCAGCAAAGAGGCAGGGAGACCCTGAGCCAGCTACATCTCCTGCCACACACACACACATATGTATGTACGTACACACATGCACATACACATGCACACAAGACTTTGGAAGGGGAGTAAAGCAACACGGAATGTTCTCTGCCTCTGACTACTGTTGGCTTTATAGCTTTCATAGATTCCTTGTATCTCAGAATTGGAAAAGGCCCCAGAAATCATCTTTCTCTGCTTCTCTCTTTTAAGAAATCTTTCTACAGCATAACAGACAAAGTCTCTGCTAGATCAAACATGTGTGTTTTATTTACCAGTGTACCCCATCCAAGGAGATTCCTGAAGTTATCTGCAAAACAAAGTTGGCCGATGATTACCAAAAGAAGGGAAGGATAAGGGCCGAGAAACAAAAATCGCAATTATCCATCCCAGGAAGGTCATTATTTCTAAAGAACACTGCTAAACAGCTCTGTCCGTTTAAAAAACAAAAAAGTTATCCCTGATGTTCACCCAAGTCCTGTGTGGTTTTTCCATCCATTCTATTCATTGTTCTTGACTCTGTCCTCAGAGTCAAGAAGAAAAACTCTGCTCTCAGCATTGGTTCCAGAGTCAAACAAATGTAAGTTTGAACCAGTTTTGCCCTCTTGCTTTGTGACTATGCAACCTTCTCAGTCTTTCTGTCTCAGTCTCCTCATCAATAACCCTATCTACCTGACACTCTTGTAAGGAATGAGGAAAAACATATATGCAAACAACAGCTCTTCAAGAATTTAAAGCTGGACCCCAATACCACGTCTTCTTGTTTCCAGACTAAAGAACCCTCAACTCCTTCATTCCTTCTCTGGGTGACATAGTGCCCACATCCCTCCCAATTTTCGTGGATTTGTGTTGACCTTTACCCGCTTGTCTAGAACGTGTTCCCCACTCTCTGGAAAATGGCAGCCTATTTGAGGGGAACCTCCTTTCCCCTTGGACATAGTCTGATGGGACTGTCAATCAAAGTGCCCTGGTGTCTGCCTACTGGGCTCAGCCAATCAGATGTTTTCCCCTCAAGATTTCATCTCTAGCTGAGTGAGAGAGACAATGATTGGTGCTCCTTTTGTTAACTGAGGAGATGGTCCGGCTTTCCTGCCACCTTAGTCCCTTCATCCTCACTTCCTCAGTGTGGGTCTTCAGCCTTCCAATGATAACGTGAGCCACCAATAAATGCCTTTTCTGCTGGTTGGACAGAGTACATTCCCATGGCTTGTAACCAAGAAACACTAACAGAGGACAGTCCAGATAGAAAATTGGGGTTCGTGGAGGAGTTGTGAGCATTCCTGTAGGCAAGGTTAGCATGAATTCTCTGGGTGGGGTGATGAAAAGCATTAGAAATGAGCACCGGAACGAGACTAGCTGGGAGAAAGACCTCAATAAATGGGGAGGACCCCTCAATGAAGGGGAGCACTTCACACCTGTGTGTGGCCTCAGGAAGCTGGGAAGTGGGATTTTAAGGAAGATCTGTCCAGGTGAGCTACTTGAGAGATGTCACCAGAGCACCAGCTGCCGTTTGTGCCTGCTGCCAATATAACACCACACCTAGAACAGAGGGGACACGAGAAGGTTTTCCTAACTGGCACAACTCCCAGGCTTTGAGGGAGAAAGAGAAAAGAAGTGCTAAAATTTGTTCCCTCCAAATGTTCTGGAACGCACCCAGGTACACCCATAAAAGAAAGTTGGCACCCACCTCAGAAGTGAGGCAATATATTTCTCTAAACTGCAGTCATAATTCCTAATTGAATGTCTCTCTCAAAAATTCATGACATGAAAGACTGAATTATTAAGTAAATAAAATCATAAATGAGGATCATAACAGAGCTAATGGCTGCACTAAACAGGGTTCCACGTGCAGGAGCTCTCAAACAGCTCTCCGGGGGTCCACTGTGGCTGTACCCCCGTGTAAACTCCCAGAACTCTCCCTTTACCCGATGAAAAATGGTGGGCCCTGCTCTTCAAATCTTTTGCAGTTTGCAGGTTGGGTTTTTCTACCAATCAAGACAACTCAATAGCACAACTTCCCCGTCCCCATGATGCTCTCAAACTCAGAGACAGCCCAGCTTGCCTGTTTCTCACTGAGCTGTCGCTCACATTCTCCCGGCATCAGCTCTGCATCCCTGATCGCCTTTGACAGCTACCAGTCAATGTACCACTTAGACCCCCAAATCTGATTTTGATTTCTAGCTAGTTTGATCAATTTTTTGGAAAGTTCAGCAGTTTTCTTCCATAGTCTGTGTTTAAGCCTGAACTCCAGAAACTAGTGGTAGAGTTGGAGACTTTTAAATGACCCGTGTGCTGCCCATTCTGACTGCCCACCCTTTATGCAACAAATGTCTAGTGAGCTCAGCTCTGTGCCCGACACTGTGCTGGGTAAAGGGCATCCTGTGGCGGCTGAAATAGCCCTCCGTGACCTCATGGCCCAGCAGCGGGGAGGAATGCAGCAAATAGGCCTACAGATAACATTAGATTCACAAACTGAGGTCTGTGCTATGAAGGAGACAGAATGAGGTGTTACGGGAAGGAACAAACGAAGAGATCTCATCTGAGGAGCAGAGGTGAGAAAAGGCTTTGAGCAAAAGATCTGGAAGCTGAAACCTGAAGACGAGCAGGAGCTGGACAGCAAAGGGGAAAGGCACGGGATAGAGAGAGCATTCCCGGGGAGGGAGCCACATGTATAAAGCTCCGAGGAGGACAGAACTTGGTCTGCTCAAGGCACTGAGAGCCCGCCAGTGTGGCTGGAATGGAGGTGGCCATGCAGAGAGCAGAAGGATCAGTGGGCAGCATCCTCTGATGGATGTGGGATGTTGCCTCATCAGGGGCTCCTCTGAGAGCACTGACCACATGCCCCCGAGCGGTGATTGTTGGGGAGACACTGAGGTGCAGTGTGGACATCCTGATCTGGAAATCACGATGCCAGGTTCTGTGGAAAACCTCCTAGCACTGTGGCGGGGGTTAAATGTGGGAGGAGCACTGAGCTCAGTGTCTCGTATTCAGAAAGCGCTCAATAAATGGTGACCCCAGCTCTCTCTCTCTCAGGTTGATGCTAAGTTCCTTCTCTTTCTCAGGTCACAGAATCTGTAAACTAAAGAAAAGAAGCAAATGTCTCGAAAGTCCCCTTTCTGTAGAATTTGAGTAAGGGGAGGTTCCCACATGTTGGGGGCAGCCTCTCTGGACTCGAGGGTCTCTTCTTGGGTGGACATGGTACAGGCTTTGGCCTCCCAATCCAGGGCCATAGTCTGCCTGTCCCGTCTCTCACCCCAGGCACCAGAGGCCCACCTTGCTGGAGTGGCTGGATCTCCGCTTGACTGGTGTATTTAACCGTCAGCCCAGCATTAGTGAGAGGGTCCCGCTGGATCAACAGAACTGCCCTGGGCAGCTGGTCCCCGGTGTCCACAAAACCATCCTTAAAATAACAAGTACATGCACTTGACTTCCCTCCAGCCCACCCTGACCAGCCCTCCCCTCCCCACCTGGAGATCTCCAAATTCCCAACCTCAGATAGGTAGGCATCGTGGCTGAGAGCTGCCATGGGGTCAGAGGGACTTGGGTTTGATCCCATGTGTGGCCATGGCAAGGTCTCTCTCTGAGCCCATTTCCTCTTCTGAAAGATGGGGTTTACAACAGCATCAATAGAGTTTCTTTGAGCATTGAGTGAGTTATGACATGTAGACTGCTTAGCACACTGCTCAGCCCACAGCACATTTCAATAGAGGTAAGTCGCTATCATCATTGAATTATTATTTTTAAAATTAATATAATCAGCAACAAAGTGAATTCCTAATAAGAATGGTGAAGCCGAGAGCACTGTAGGGGCCGAGGCCAGATATCCAGCTCAGCAGAGGTCCGGAAGGTCAGATCATCAAAGACAGAAAGAGAAACAACTTCCCGCCGGCCACGGCCGCCCTGCCGCCATACTCAGGCCTGGGAGCGCTCAGCTGGCAGAGCCAGGACTTCCACGCCAGCAGTTTGGCTCCAGACCCCACACAAAGGATCCCCCGTGACTACAAACAAATCTTTCTCAGGTTCCTTCTAATTCACAGAGTCATGGACTCAGTCAGAACCGAGCTCTCCTGTGGACCGTGCTTGAGAGCGTGGGCTCTGAACACCCACTGAGCTGAGCTCCAGCCCTGCCTCCTCCGCCATCTGAGACAAACCACTGAGCCACCTGGCAGCCCTGGCACCTGCCTCGTACCAGTTAACCAGGGCCTGACACAGTGGGGGCTCAGAGCTCTGCCCATGGCCAACGAAGCTGAGAAGCAACGCTCTCCGCCCAAGCTGGCCACAGGCAGCTTCACAAAAGTGATGTCGACAGGTTTCCTGGGCAACACGGCCAGGCTATTCCGACTCATTAGCCATCCGTGACCTTTGGACTTGTGGTCATTCAGCTGACACATAGGTCCTAAAGACGTTCACTGGGTTTGTTCTGGTTGACTGAAATGCATTTATTTAAGCCACTCCGGCTCCCTCCATGCACACCAGGAATCTCTACAGACAACAGAAGGGAACAGGAACGGCTCACCCAAGAGCCCGCAGCCAGGGCCCCAGAGCAAGCAGCTGGACCCTCAAGCAAGGTGCACGCCCTCTCCTTCCTTTCTGTGTTCAGCAAGGGGGTAAGCGCATTAGTAACTGAAAGAAGGTTGGCCCCTGGCTCAGAAAAGGCAAAGCCGGAGCAAACCCCCATGGTCAAGTGGCACAGGGCTGCTCTGCTGGCTCGAGCTGTGTGCCTCTTGCTCCAGGCTCTACATCATCTGCCGGTGGAAGTGGGGCCTGTCCCTGTAAACAGTGAGCATTAGCTTAGCTACCGAATCTTGCAGAGGGTCAGAGTGCACGCCTGACAGTCAGGAGAGTAGGGAAAGCCTCTCCCCATGTGAAAAAAGACGGGATATTCTCTTCTTAGGCTGGTTCTTGTGGAACAGTGTGAGAAGCAGAAAGGAATAGTGATAATGACTGCTCAGAGTCCCTCCGACTCAGAATTCTTGCAGACGAGAGAGAGAGAGAATGCCTCTGCGGAGGCTACTTTTTGAACTGTTCTATTGAGGTGCAACTGATGTACAAAGAGCTGCACGTTCGATGTGCACAATTCACTGAGTTGGGACACACAGACACCCACGCTGCCATCCCCACAACCAAGTGATAGACATATCCAACACTTCCTACGTTTCCTCATGTCCCTTTGTGGGTTTTTGTTTTTATTTTTGTTTCTTTTTGTGACATGCTTCTAACATGATATTTTTGTTTGTTTGTTTGTTTTTGTTTTTTTTGAGGAAGATTAGCGCTGAGCTAACTGCTGCCAATCCTCCTCTTTTTGCTGAGGAAGCCTGGCCCTGAGCTAACATCCATGCCCATCTTCCTCTACTTTATATGTGGGACACCTACCACAGCATGGTGTGCCAAGCCGTGCCAGTCTGCACCCGGGATCCGAACCAGCGAACCCCGGGCCGCTGAGAAGCGGAACGTGCGAACTTAACCGCTGCGCCACCGGACCGGCCCCCATGTCATGTTTTTTTTTAACATGAGACCTACCCCATGAACTCATTGTGAAGTGCTCCGTCGCAGGTTGTTAACCACGGGCCCTGTGTTGTGCAGCAGAGCTCTAGAATGTAGCGGTCTTGTTGAACTGAAACCTTATGCCCATTGAACTGCTCCCCAGCCCCCGGCAACCACCGTTCTGCTCTGCTTCTCTGCCTTCGACTGTCACAGGTAACTCACATAAGTGGAATCATGCAGTGTTCGTCCTTCTGCGACAGGCTTATTTCACCATTACTTTTGAAAGGTCCAGCAAGATATCGGCAGTGATACCAGTGGATGAACTCATGAATCAATAATTCAATAGCCTGTTTTTCTAAAGTCTTCCCCAGAAGAACACTGAGTTTACCTCTTCAAAGTTCTTTGAGGGCTGTTGAAATCCTCTCTGACTCCCCCAGGCAGACGTCTTCCTTTGTATTTCCCTGGTCCCTCTGTCCTGCCAATCATGGCATTCGCGACCCTGCATTCCAGCTGCTCTCCTGTGCCCCTTTCTCTCCACTGGAGCAGAGTTTGGAGCAGAGGCCATGTTTTCGTGTAGGATGGTGCCAGGCACATAGTAGGAGCTCATGAAATATTTCTGGGGAGTAAACTACAGCTACCCCTTGTACACACTTTCGTGGATGTTATCTCCACCACACAACAGTGCCACAGTTGGTATGACTATTATCCCAGGTTACAGGAAATCAGACGAGGAGAGAGACTGAGTGGCTAGCGCAGGGTCTCAGAACTGAAAACTGGGTTGGGGCTGGAAAGCAGGTGTATCTGAGCCCATGCCTGGTGTTCTCTCCAGGATGACAATCGGCTTCTGGCCGTGAAGTCAAAGGTGGCCTGCCGTCATCAAGGAGGCCCATTTCGCAGGTGAATAAAGAGAGGCCTAGGGAGATGCAAATTAATAACTAATAAGAAACACGGTCAGGAAATGGCAGCTCAGGATGATGTCACCTTCCCATGCTGGCAGCGCAGGGACTCTGCAAGCCTCCTCTTTCTTCCCCAGCCTCGCACCTGCTGCTCCCCCTACCGGGCCCTCACTCACTGGCACAGGTGCACATAGGCTTCCCCTGGCCCCAGCTGCATCCTAATGGCCTGCTATGGGCTGAATGTTTGTGACCTCCCAAAATTCATAGGTTGAAACTCTAAGCTCCAGTGCGATGGGTTTTTTTAGAGATGGGGACTTTGGGGGGTGATTAGGTCATGAAGGTGGAGCCCTCGTGATGAGATTAGTGCCTTTATAGGAAGGCACATGGATCTTGCTTGCTCCCTCTCTCTCTCTCTGCCATGTGAGCATGTGGGTACGCAATGAGAAGAGGGCCGTCTCCAAACCAGGAAGAGGGTCCTCACCAGGAACCGACTGTGCTGGCACCTGGATCTCAGGCCTCCAGCTTCCAGAACTGTCAGGGAGGACTGTGTGTTGCTTAAGCCACCGGTCTATGGTATTCTGTTACAGCAGCCTGAACTGACTCAGACATGACCCAGTGTCATCCTAAGCCTCCCCTTCCTGGTCCCCTGGTGCATTTCTGAGCCGTCCTCAGTCACACGCCTAACGACTTACGCCCTGCCCGATAATGCTGGAGCACTGTGGGCTTCCCCATCCCGCCAGGAGCTTCTAGAAAATAGGGACTACATCAGGTATGTCTTTGGAGTCCCCCAGGTGACCAACCTACTATTGTTGGTGACAGACCCAGAGCCAGCAGTCCCTCCAGCGGGTCCACACCTACTCACTCCCTACTTGACCCCTGGCTGCACTGAAACGGCCCATTCAATTGAACCACAGGTCGACTGTTTTCACAGCTTAGTCCAAGCTTAAGGGACTCTGGCTCGCACACCACAGTGGGAATGAACACTGGCGGGGCCTTTCCAAAGGAGGAGGTGGTGATTTAGACACCTGTCAAGAGCCTTGGAAATGTGCGTGTCCTCGACTACGACTCCTCTTCCAGAGACGGATCTGCAGCAATAAGCCCGCTGTGCCCCAGGATGGGTGTCTGAGGATGCTGAGGGCAGCATTGTTTGTGTTAGAGAAGAATTAGACGCACGGTAATCACCCAGCTACAGGGGCACTGGTTAGAGCACTTATGGTTCATCTAAATAAGGAAGTACTCCCCCTGCGGCCATTGCACGCCCTGGTCAAGGAGTACCTACTGGGGAAATTCTCTTGGTGCAGCGTAAACTGTCTTAAGAGTATAAGATAGTGCATTATGGTATAGTTATTTTACAAAGCAGCTATATATGTGCATATAAAGAAAAAGACTAAGTTCAAATATAGGAAAATTTTAGCAATGCTTATCTCAGCTGTGGCACTATGGGTGATTATTTCCCCCACTTTTCTGTATGTTCCAAATTTTCCACAATTTTCTCCAATATTTCCACAGGAAATATTTGGGATGAGTAGGCGATGACCTTTATTCCACTTTGCGACCTAACAAGAGGTTTTCTTTTGAGTCATTTTTGGATAATCAGTCTTTATAAAAATATGTAACTGATTCATTTAATATAATACAAAAAAGTACAAAGACCGGAGCAAAAACAGCACGACCCTCCTGCCCAGAGAAGCCCTGTTGACTGCAATAAACTTTTCTTTTCAGAATCAAAACATTACTTTAAAAAAATCAGTTAAAATCAAGGTTGACTGAAAACTTGTGAATTCATGCCCAATAGTCCCAGGAGGACTCCCCAGTAATCAGCGCCCCAGGGAGATCGTTCTAAGGGAAAAGGGCACCCAGCTCCAATTCTCAAGGCGAAGATGTGCTTGGGCCCCGTGTTTGCTCAAGGTTTTCTGTCTGGGTTCTGCCTAACATGAGCATGTCTTAGACCCAGAACCTCGGAGTCTCAAGTCTAAATGTCTCCTTCTTATGGTTGTGGTTGCTGGGGGTTTGGGGGTCAGGCCAGGCCCCACACTTAGTCCCCTTTTCAAGAGCCTGCTGGAACTAAGTCCCCTCCTCTCTCTCAAGCAGCCCCATCTCCCCCATGAAGAGTCCCTTAACCAGCCTTGAGAAGATCAGGACAGCTGGGGGGAACGTACAGCACAGGGAAGAGGGCAGCAGAGTGCCCAGGGGTCCACTGCCTGCTGCCCCTGTCATACGTGGAGGGGCTCCTCATTATGAACTGTTGCATAGCATTCTCCAGCTTGAGGATGCCACAGTTTACTTGGCCATTCTGTCTAGTTTATCAGTTACTGACAGGGCTGCGACCAGTGAGGGTCCCACGTGCTTCCACAGGTCTCCCACCACGGTGAAGCTGCTCCTTGCACTTTGTGTCCCCACATGCTCCACCCCCTGGGCAGGGCTTCCCCCTCAGGGCAGGTCCAGCATCTCCCTGTCTTAAACTCCTGCCTCCGTGTGGTCAGCTGACCTGGGCAGGGACCAGTCTGGGTTGTGGCAGAGATGGCCAGTTGCCCACCTAACATCTATTCGCCCTTCTTCCCTAGTAACAGACTCCAGTTTTATTCTGGAGTGAACATGCCAGCCAAGAGGCCTCATTTCCTAGCCTTCCTTGCAGCTCGGTATGGCCAGTGGGCTACATGCAGGCATGTCAGGTGAGACGTAGTTGCATGCCCTTGAGAGGATGACAGCTAACACACCCTCTTTTGCCGGCCCCTTTCCACCTGCTTCTTGGCTGGAATATGGCTGTGATAGTGGGAGCTCTAGAGGCCCTTCAGGACCAAGGGCAGCCTTGATGACAGAAGCCACGCAGCAAAGGATGGTGGAGTAGAAAGAGCGAAGGAGCCCGGGTCCCTGATGAAGGTGTAGCCACCATACTGGCCCTAGACTGCCCACATTGAGACTTTTTTCACATGAGAGAGAAACAAACTCCTGCCTTGGTTAAGAACTGTTATTTCTGGCATCTCTTACTATTAGGAGTTCTCAGCAGTTACACAAGTCTCAGAAAGCTCAGAACTGTGGTGGAAAAACATGCGTGCCATCGAACAGGTATGGTCTCCGCTCCAGCCAAAGGTAACTGTCGGGCACCTTCCGCTTGCCCCTCCAGCCCCCTCCCTGCCTTCTCCACTCTGTTCTGTGCCCAGGAGGCCACTTTTTGTGGACTGCATCTAAGGGCTCCCTTGCCCTCTGGCTCTCAGGTGGTTACCTGTGCTGTCCAATATGGCAGCCACTAACCACATGTAGTGTATCATTCAGAGTCCTCCAGAGAAACAGAACCAATAGGATATATAGAGATATATACAGCCATGTACTGTATAATGACTTTTCGGTCAATGATGGACAGCATATATGATGGTGGCCCCATAAGATTAATACCATATAGGCTAAGTGTGTAGTAGGCTTTACCACCTAGGTTTGTCTAAGTACACTCTGTGATGGTCACACAATGACAAAATCATCTAACGACACATTTCTCAGAACGTACTGCTGTCGCTAAGCGATGCAGGGTTATATATAAGAGGAGATTTATTATACAAATTGGCTCATGTAGCTATGGAGGCCAAGAAGTCCCAGGATCTGCTGTCTGCAAGCTGGAAAATGAAAGCTGGTGGTGAAATTCAGTCCAAGTCCAAAGGCCCGAGAATCAGGGGCTGATAGAGTAAACCCTGATCTGAATCCAAAGGCCTGAGAATCAGGGGGCTGATGGAGTAAATCCCGATCTGTATCCAAAGGCCCGAGAATCAGGGGGCTGATGGAGTGAATCCCGATCTCTATCCAAAGGCCTGAGAATCAGGGGGCTAATGGAGTGAATCCTAATCTGAATGCAAAGGCCCGAGAATCAGGGGCTGATGGAGTGAATCCCGATCTGAATCCAAAGGCCGGAGAATCCGTGAGGAGGGAGGGGATTGGCAATGATGTAAGTCCCAGTTGGAGTCCAGAGGCCTGAGAACCGGATGTCCCAGGGCAGGAGAAGATGGATATTCCAGCTCAGGCAGAGAGCAGATTCGCCATTCCTCCACCTTCTTGTTCTACTCAGGGCCTCGGTGGACTGACGGCTGCCCACTTGCATGGCGAGGGCAGAGTTCTTTTCTCAGCCCACTGCTCCAAATGCTAATCCCTTCGGAAACAGCCTCACAGACACACCTAGAAATAAGGTTTTACCAGCTGTCTGGGCATCCTTTGGCCCAGTCAGGTTGATACATAATATTAACCATGGCAGCGAGCTATTTAAATTCAACTTTAAATTACTTGAAATTAAATAAAATTTAGTTCCTCACTCACAGTAGTCACATTTCAAATGCCCAATAGCCACAAGTGGCTAGTTGCCATGGTTTGGAGCAGTGCAGAAATTATCATTTCCATCATCACAGAAAGTTCTACTGGACAGCGCTGCTTCAGCTGTGAGAGGCACCAGCAGGAGACGCGCAGGGTGGCAGGAGGGGGAGGCAGGATGTCTGTTGTCCAGCTTCTTTCTTGCCAGGTCGTCTGGGGCTGGCTGTGCCTCTCTGTTGCGGGCACAGCTCCTGTCAGGGAGCCCTCTTCTACGGGACTCTCTCCGGCTGCCTGTACCTGCTCCCTCCCTGTGCCCCTCTAGGCCTCTGAGTGCTAACAGCCCCCAACTCTTTCTAGCCCCGGGGTGCTGCACCATTCTTTGTTGGTTTCTCTGACCCTAGATCCCTAGTTTGGGGAACAATCCCTCTGCCCCAGTCTGCCCAGGTGTCCTGTCTAGTCAGTGCCTGTTCCTATGAAAAGACCTTGCCATGTCGGAACACCAGGGTGGTGTTGCCAAATCTTCTAATTTGCAAGAAAAGGTGGAAATATAGATCTTTTATGAAATCTAGAATTTGAACATGGCAACCATCTCAAAAACAATTCTCAAACATTATGCAAGCAAAGCAAAACTCATCTACAGCTGATTGTGGCCCATAACTGCCTCCCTCTGCTCTAATCCAGTGCCAGGCACCTGGTGGCTCTCTCTGAGCACCTTGCTCAGGTCAACCCCTCCCCAGTGACTGTAGGATTTCTCGTGATGTCCGCAGTAGCTACCCCTTTCCTGTCTCTCCTTTGCCCAGGGACTGAAAGAGCTATCACACTTCAGTCTCCAACTGTGACCCGTTCTCTGTGCATGTCCTCAGTGTAGTAGTTATTTATCGCTGTGTAACAAATTAACCCAAACCTAGTGGCTTAAAACAGAAACATTTCTTATCTCACAGTTTTTGTGAGCCAGGAATCTGGACACAGCTCAGCTAACTCTCTGGCTCAGGGTCTCTCACAAGCTGTCATCCAGGTGTCAGCCTGGGGCTGCCATCTTCCTTCTAAGATTCGACTTGGAAGGAGTCACTTCCAGGTTCCTTCAGGTGGTTGCTGGCAGGATTCTTGCAGGTGGCCGGGCTGGGCCCTCAGCTTCTTGCTGGCTGAGGATGAGGCCTCCCTCAGCTCCCCGTGTGTGGGCCTCTCCACGGGCAGCTCATCACATGGCAGCTTGTCTTGTCAGGACAAGCAGCAAAGAGAGCCAGGAAGAGAGCGAGAGCAAGGTGGAAGTCACCGCCTTGGATAACCTAACCTTGGAAAGGCACCCAATCACTTTTGCTGTGCTTAGGTCATTAGAAGCAAGTCCTCAGGTCCAACCCACATTCTAGAGTGGAAGACGGCACAGATGGTGAATTCCAGCAGGTGGGATCACTGGGCACCGTCTTAGAAGGCTCCACTTGGTATGTGTATTCTGCAAGTGAGGAAATAAAACTGGGTTATGATTTTAAAGTGAATTGGGGTGAGGTAGAAGGGCCAGAATATGTGGAACCCCGAGGTGTCTCTAAGACAGGCCTACAAGAAAATAATTTCCAAGATCTTCATAAAATTTCTGTTCCCTATTTCCAAATATCTTTGTCCTTTTGTTCATTCTGTTCTCTACCTACAATTAATCTCTGTCTCAAAGTCTTCCTTTTCAAGACCCAGCTTAAATGCCACCTTCTCTGAAAGCCTTCCTGACTCTCCCAACCAGAAAGGTTGACTGCTCTGGGCTCCCCAAGTAGCACTGACATCGAGCGTGTCTACATCCATCATTTCATCTCGCTTCATTTGAGCTTTACAGCAACCTCGTGAGTAGGTGAATATTATTATCCTCATTTGCGTCAGAGAAGGCTGAGGCACAGAGAGATCCAGATGCAAACTCGAGACCACACAGCTAGTAAGCAAAGGACCTAGGACTTGAATTCAGGTCTTCAGACTCCAAAGGCTGTGTCCTCTGTTCCTGTTGTAGCATTTCAGACAACTGTGCTCTTATCTATTCATTCCTTCAGAAAATGCTCACTGAGGCTCTCTTAGGTGCCAGGCGCTATGCTGAGGACTGAAACCATCACTAAACAGAAGTGCACAGACGTAGCAAGGCACTTTGTCCCCTCCTTCTGCACTGTGCACCCCAGCCTGTGGGGGCGGGAACTGAGTCTGGTTTGTTTCCGTAGCCCCTGCACCTAGCAGAGATGCTAGCACAACACAGGTCCTCAGCAAACGTTGAAATGAATTGAAATGAATGAATTGCAAGGCTGAGCATCAAAGGAACAGGCACAAAGGACAGACTGAGTCCTTGAGCCTAAAACAGGCCAGTGGTTCTGAGTTGGCCCACCCACCTGGGACGACTCCTGCTGTAACTGGAGGTTGGGAAGCAGCTCCAAGCGTTGCTGAAGGTGTGTGAACATCTGCCAGGTGGGGAGAGGACGGGGGAGCTCCTCCAGAGGTGGAAGAGAGGATCAGACTCTTGGCTTGTGGAGTAAAGTCTTGCTCAACCAATGGGGAGCATCCATCCCATCTCAGAATTCCAGGAAAGAGAGGAACACACGAAGGAGGAGGAGGGGTGGCAGAGGGCTCAAGTAGGCTTGGGTGACACCTTTGGAAGCTGAAGCTCGAGCTGTAGGAGGTGCTAAATTAAAAGAGAAAAGAAGGCTGGGGTCTGGGGTAGCCCTCAGTGTGCCTGCAGTGACCCCGGGTCCAGGGCGGCTGGACGGTGAGCTTCCTTCCATCAGCCCCTTTCCCACACCTGCGGGTGTGCACAGGGGGATGGGGTTGGAGCTGCTCATCTTCGCAGCCCTTCTTTACTAGGAGTCAGTGCCCGCCGGGCAGTCTCTGCAGCTACGGGGCCTGGAGCCGCTCAGCTCCCAGCGCAGCGCCAGCCTCTGCGGCGTCCAGCCGGGGCTCTCCACCTCCCAGCGGCCCACTGCAGATTCTCCGTGGTGGAGGACTTTTCCTCACTGTCCTAAGTTTTCTATAAGGACTCGGGGGAGGCGATGGAAATCAGGGCCCTGCTACTCTTTAGCTCAACTTCACCTGGTGCTCAAGCCTGTGCTGGATCCTGAAGAGACTGAGACGAACAAGACGTGGACCCTGACCTCAAGGAGCTTAAAACCTGGGGTCTCAGAGAGGGCTGGGGCCAGGGTTGAAGCTGCAAAGATCTGAGGTCACCATTTGGAAGAGTGCCCTGCACAGAACATGAGCTGGATCCTCACTTTTCCTCTAATCTATCTGGACACGTTTCCTCCTTTCTTTGCTCTGCTTAGCCAACCCATGGACATCCTTTAGGCCCAGCTCAGGTCACTCCTCCTCCATGAAGCCTGCTCTGACTGCTCTGGAAGTAACTTCAGACCAATACTCTCATTTTGTCTGGGGGAAACTACAGTTCCCAAAAGGAACACAGCTTGTCCCTGGTCACACAGCAGCTCTCCTGTTAGACAAGGACAAAAGTCCAAATCAACAAGCTGCACAGTTCTCTCTGGTGTGGGAGGGAATGAAGTTGTGAGCTCATGACATTTGCTCATTTTTGCTGTCCTTTCTCTCAGTTACCAACACTTAAACGTACCTTCATGCCCTCCTTGTGCTCCATCCTGACTTGATCCTCTGACTCGGGGGGTCGTGCGAGGAAGCCGAGTGTCAGGCCCTCCTCTGAAGGTCTGAGTGCTGCTGCTTCAGCTCACGGATGGCAGGCTGCTCAGCACCTGCCTCCTGCCTCTTTCCAGGGGCTTCTCTTCCTGCTCAGCTTTGTTCCATCACAACGTACTGGGACCAAGTGCTGTGGAACACGTATCTTCGATGCTCCTTTCACAGATTTATTTCTGGGCGCCCACTCGGACCCCATCTCTGGAGCGCGCACATCTGCTTGTGGTCTACCCTTTTGGGAACTGCCCTCAGCCGCAGGGAGGCGCCTGGCCAGGCCTCAGCCTGCCCCTGGCCCGTGACTGGCTGGTGCAGGGGTACGAAGGCTGCCCCGTCTCTAACTGGGACAACTCTGAAGGGCGCCCCAGCTCCAGAGCTCCCTGTAGGATCAGCTTCACTCCCTGCCAGCTCCTGCCTCCCTCACGTGCTCACAGGAGCGCCCCGAGAGCACTGCAGCACTGCCCGACAAACCTGCGAGCAGCTCCCATCAGTCTGCCTACAGGAGCCCGATCGAACACATGCTTATTGTTACTAATATAAGTAAGTATGGCAACGTGGACGGCAGTGGCCAAGCAATACTGTGAACAGAGCTAACGTTTGTTGAGCGCACTGTTTGCCCGGACCTCTGCTTCTTCCTCACGTCGACCTGAAAGAAAGACTTCCTTGTTCTGCCTGTTTTCTAGATGGAGAGCTGGTGCCTGTGGTGGGTTCCACAGCCCGTAAGGAAGCGGTGCAGCTGGGATTCTGATGTGGGGCTTCCCGGCCCAGAGTCAAGCTCTTAATACCGTGCTGTCACTCGGTGCGATTATTCCAGGGGCACGTCCTCTTTCCTAGGCGACTGTAAGCTCTGCGAAGGCACACGTCAGGCCTGTGTCACCAGGCACACAGCAGGCGCTCAGTAAATGCTGGTTGGCTAACCAGCTGGCTGGTTGCTTCAGAGAAGGGCTTTCTGGACATGCGGAAGTCAGGTCAGTTGGATGACCTACGGGCCAGTCCTCAGGACGGCGACATCCGGCTGCATTTCCCCTCTCCCACACTCGGCTTGCTGCTGTTTACCCGCAGACACTTAAAGGTCAGGGGTAATGTTCAGCTGTGGACTTATCACTCCTACCAGGATCACAGGCATTAAAGAGGCAGCCGTGCGCACGCCTGTGTGTGTGTGCGCGTGTGTGTGTACATGCGTGTGGGTGTGCGTGCGTGCGTGTGTGTGTGTGTGTGCACGTGTGTGTGTGTGTGTGTGCGCGTGTGTGAAGGTGAGGCCCAGCCCTGGGTGACCTAGCTGCCATCGCACTCTCCAGGGTTGACTCCAGGCGTCTGTTTTCTCCCAGCAGGTTTGCAGGGCAGGGGTGGATCTGGGTGTCCTCTGTAAAGGGAGCCGGCTGCTCCGGGCCCTGCAGGAACTCTGAAGCCCGAGTCCACTCCAGTGCCAGGGCTCTGAACTCCTGCAGGCCTTGCTGCCTGGAAGCCATCGGTCTAACAGAGAATGGTGATCTTCCGTAAACCACCTACTAATTATTTCAGGCAAGTCTTAACTCCATAATTAGACCCAGCGCCCTCCAGGAAGTGGCAGAGACCTCAGCCTCTCCTCTTGGGTGCCCACCGCCTCCACCCAGTGCTGGCCCCGGGGAAGACGCTCAAGAAACCATGATGACTAAGGACGGAGTCTAATTCCTACATGCTCAGGGCAGCTCAAAAGACACAGTCCTGGCCACGGCCCATGGTCCTGCCTCTGAGCCGTGACATTGGGTAAGAAGGAGGAGGGGCACAGGAGAAAGACTGCTCCCCAGGAGCATTCTACACTAGTGGTGCAGCTCTAGCAATTTTTATGGAACTGGGTTACCATGACTGATTATTAGGAATGTGACAAAAAGACATTAGAGGAAGCAGTGAGAGTACTGTAGACAGTCTGGTGCATGAGACACATCACTTTCCTGACTGATATCCTCCAGAGTCCTCCCCTGACAACACTAGAGAGTCTGACCTCCTCACTCTGGCCTACAACAGATGGCATTTCTGGTCACTCTTTCCTCCTCTCTCCCTCACTCACTGCACTCCAGCCTCACAGGCTTCTTCCTGATCCTCCATCAAACCAAGACAGGTCCCACCCCAGGGCCTTTGCACACGCTGCTGCAAGGCTTTGCTCCAGAACTTTGCATAGCTTGCTTTTCTTGTCATTCATGTTTTTGCTTGAATGACTCTTTCCCATAGACAGCTTTGCTGACCACCCAACTGAAACCTGAAGAGCTGCCCATCCCCAGCCACCCTCGCCACAGCACTTGTCATATCTGGTCCTTTCTTGTTTTTCCACTCCTTTCTTTGTTTCCCTTCACTAAAATGTAAGCTCTGTGATAGGAGACATCTATTTGCTTTCCTCATGCTGGATCCCCAGCACCCGGCAATGATCCTGGCAGATCCCAGGCACCCCATACATGCTGGTTGAATGAGAATTAAAGCAGCCAAGCTTTACGGGAGTGTGTGAGACACAGCACTAAGAGCTTTATGTGTGTGGACTCAGTGAATCCTCACAACAAGCCCGTGTGGGACACACTACAGCTACCTCCTGTTTACAGATGACGAAACTGAGGCACAGAGAGGCCCACAGCCCCATGACCAGCAAGAAGCGGACAGGGCTTTGAACCCACAGTCTGACTCCAGAGTCCGCGTTTTTAACCTTGACCCTGGCTGTGATGGAAACGTGCTGGGGACTCCAGCACTCAGACAGTAGAGACGGAAGGCCCTCCACTACCTGCTCCCCTGGAGTCAGCTCTGGATGAGGCCGGCACTGGATCTGCTGGCACTGCGGGCAGGTCTCGAGTGTTCTTCCCTCTCTTCAGGGCCGCTCCTAAGGATGGGCAGCACACGGTTCCTCACATCTGGCCTGTGCTTTCTCTCCCCTCAGGCCTCCACCCTGTGGGAGCGCACAGCTGCCCCGTCCTGCCCAGCCCTTTTTCACCTCCTCGGGGAGCATCCCCTTAGGTCCCCAGGTTAGGTCAGCTCTCTGCGACACGTCTTCCGTAAGGGCAGCCTGTGCTGTCCCAGCTCAGAGCCCCAGCTCGAAGCTGTCACCCTCCCTTCAACAGTTATGTCATGTGCAGACTCTGCTGGCCTTCCTATGTGTATAGCACTAATCACGTTGGTTTTTTGTTTATTTTTATTACAATTATTTGTTTAATGTTTGCTTTTTCCATGGTTAAAAATTATCCCATCCTCAGTGGTTGCCAGGTGTTCCCAGGGCTGGGGGGGGAGGTTGGTGAATAGGTGGAGCGCAGAGGGATTTTAAGGCCATGGAACTAGCCTGCGTGATACAGCAATGGTAGCTGCTTGTCGTGATGTATTCACCTAAACCCACAGAGAGGACAACACCAGAGGGAAGCTTAAGGTAAACCGTGGGCTTTGGTGCGGATGAGGGGTCGCTGTAGGTTCGTCGATTGGAATCAATGTACCACTCCAGTGGGAGGTTGATAGCAGGGAAGCTAGGCAGGAGTGCAAGCAGGGGGTAGATAGGAAAGCTTTGTATTTTCCCTTCAATTTTGCTATGAACCTACAACTGCTCTATAAAATAAAGTTTATTTTTAATGGTTAGGATGATAAATTTCATGTTATGTATGTCTCACCGCAATTTAAAGAATAATCCTGTGAAGGCAAGTCCTGTAACTCCCGAGAATCCCTCTCCCCTCCAGCCCTCTCCTCCCGGAGTGAGCCCTGGTTCACGGCGGAATGCTGTGATGTTTGCAGAAGAGCCACAACAGCAGTATTCCCTGAATAAGGCGAAAGGGCAGGCTTTCTCACAACCAAGGCAAGAGTGACCCTACGGTTCTCGGTTGGGCCTCTTAAAGTTCATCGTTTTCCAGCTTAGGAGGGCTTAGTTCATCATTTTCTTAGTTTGGTTGACCCATCCCCATTCTTACTTAACCCCCTCTGTGTTTCACTGGTGGCCAGTGGGAGTGAAATTTCATTCAACATTTATAGAGATCATGTTAGCAAGGTGTACTGAATGATGCATACTCCTTAATCTAGGAATTCCAATTTTAGAAACTTAACCTAAAAAATAATTGAACATATATTCTAAGATGTATGTGCAAGTGTGTGCATAATGTTATTTTTTAAAATAGTGAAAAATCAGAAACAGCCTAAAGATCCAAGAATAGAGAATGTATTAAATAAATGACTCAGTAAATCCATCTAATGGAACACTCAGGGACCTCTTTTTTTTTTTCAAATCAACTTTGTTGAGGTTTAATTTACACTCAATAACACATACCCATAGGTTCTATGAGTGTTAGCAAATGTATATACCCATATGACCTCTATCCTGATCAAGATACAGAACATTTCCATCACCTCAAAATGTTCCTTGAAAAAGAAAACCAAATTTGGAGGACTAACATTTTCTGATTTCAAAACTTTTTACAAGCCTATAATCCAAACAGTGTGGTACTGGCGTTCAGACAGACATAGAGACCAACGGAACATCATAAAGAGCCCAGAAATAAACTCTTGCGTGTATGGCCAAATTACTTTGACAAGGGTGCCAAGACCATTCTTTGGGGCAAGGACAGTCTTTTCAAAAATGGTGTTGGCTGAGTAGTATTCCATTGTGTATATATGCCACATCTTCTTTATCCATTCGTCCCTTGATGGGCTCCTAGGTTGCTTCCAAGTCTTGGCTATTGTGTGTAATGATGCAAAGAACATAGGGGTGCAAGTATCTTTATGTCTGTAAATCTGGCCATTTGTGACAACATGGATGGACTTGAGGGTATTATGCAGAGGGAAACCATTCAGAGGGAGAAAGTCAAATCTCATATGATCTCACTCATAAGTAGAAGATAAAAACAACGGCAAACAAACACATAGCAATGGAGATTGGATTGGTGGTTACCACAGGGGAAGGGGGGAGGGGGGAGGGCAAAAGGGGTGATTAGGCTCACATGTGAGGGGATGGACTATAATTAGTTTTTGGGTGGTGAACATGATGTAATCTGCACAGAATTCCAAATATATTATGATGCACATCCGAAAAAAATAAATAATTAAAAATAAATAAATAAATAAAAATAAATAAAATAGAATTATTCTCTCTTCCTGGTTAAAAAAACATGGTGTTGGGAAAACAGGATATCAGTATGCAAAAGAATGAAGTTGGACCCTCAACTAATACCATATACAAAAATGAACTCTAAATGGATCAAAGACCTAAATGTAAAAGCTAAAACTATAAAAGTCTTAGAAGAAAACATAGAAGGAAAACTTTATAACATTGAGTTTGGCACTGATTTCTTGGATATGACACCAAAAGCACAAGAAACAAAAGGAAAAAGTAGGTAAAATAGGTTTCATCAAAATTAAAAATTTTTGTGCATCTAAGGATGCTATCAATGGAATGAAAAGATAGACCAGAGAATGGGAGAAAACATTTACAAATCATATATCTATAAGGGGCTGATACCCAGAATACATAAAGAACTTCTAAAACTCAATAACAAACTCCCTCCCCTGAAAAAAGATAAAAGACTTGAATGAACATTTCACCAAAGAAGTTATACAGATGGCCAATAAACACATGAAAAGATGCTTAACATCGCTTACCATCAGGGTAATGCAAATCAAAACCACAGAGAGGGCCGGCCCCGTGGCTGAGTGGTTCAGTTTGCGCGCTCCACTTCGGCGGCCCAGGGTTCAGATCCTGGGCGCAGACATGGCACCACTCATCAGGCCACGTTGAGGCAGCGTCTGACATGCCACAGCTAGAAGGACCACAACTAAAATATACAACTATGTACTGAGAGGATTTGGGGAGAAAAAGTAGGAAAATAAAACCCACAGTGAGACACCCTTTTACATATCCATTAGGATGGCTATTACAGAAAAAAAAAAGACAGCAGAAAATAACAAGTGCTGGCCAGGATGTGGAGAAATTGAACCCTTGTACACTGCTGTCAGAAATGTAAAATGGTGCATTTGGAAAACAGTATGATGTTCCTCAAAAAATTAAACATCTAATTCTTTTAAGATCCAGCAAATCCACTTCTAAGTATATACCTCAAAGAACTGAAAGCAGACTCTCAAACAGATGTTTGTAAAACAATATCTATAACAGCATTACTCGCAATAGCCAAAAGGTGGATATAACACAAATGTGCATCGTTGAAAGAATGGATACACAAAATGTAGCACATACGCACAATGGAATACTATTCAGTCTTAAAAATGAGGAAATTCTAACACATGCTACAATGTTGATTAACCTTGAAACATTATGCTAAGTGAAAGAAAAGAAGTTCCTTCATGATCTTGGCAGTTGGTCTCTCCCAATCTCTCAGTTCTAGGCGACCAGTAGTTTGTTCTCTGTCACTATAAATTAAATTTGCTTGTTTTAAAAATTTGACATAAAAAACCCCTGTGCATATATAATGTATACAACTTGGTGAGTTTGGAGATAAGTATACATCTGTGAAACCATCACCACAATCTGTGCCATAAACCCATCCCTCACCTCCAAAAGATTCCTCCTACCCTCTTTCTTAGTTATTTTTTGTGATAAAATCTCTTAACATAGATTTACCTTCTTAATTGAATTTAAGTGTACAATACTGTGTTTTTAACTAAGGCCGTATGGTATACTGTAGATCTCGAGGACTTCTCCATCTTGTACGACTGAAACTTTGTACCCTTTGACTAATATCCCCCCCATTTCCTGCCCCCACTGCCCCACCCTCTGACAATCACCATCCTATTTTCTGCTTCTATGAGTCTTACTATTTTAGATTCCTCGTATAAGTGGTGTCCTGTAGTATTTGTCCTTCTGTGTCTGGTTTATTGCACTCAGCATAATGTCCCCTAGATTCATCCATGTTGTTGAAAATGGCAGAATGTCCTTCCTTTTTAAGGCTGAATGATTTTCCGCTGTATGTATATACCACATTTTCTTTATCTATTTGTCTGCTAATGGAGATTCAGGTAGCTTCCACATCTCAGCTTCTGTGAATACTCCTGCCATGAATGTGGGGGTGCAGGATTTCATCTAAATGGAATCATCGGTACATACTCTTCTGTGTTTGGTTCCTTTCACTAAGTATAATGTTTCAAAGATTCATCCACGTTGTTGTGTATATTAGTAATTCATTGTTGTTTATTACTGAGTAGTATTCTATTGTATGTGTACACCTGTTAGTGCACATTTGGGTTGTTTCAAGTAAAGCTTCTATAAATATTTATTTTCAGGTCTTTCTGTGAACATATGTTTTCACTTCTCTTAGGTAAATACTTAGCTGTGAAATTTCTGGGTCAGGGGGTAAATATATGTTAAACTATATAATTAACCGCCAAACTGTTTTCCAAAGTGGTTGTACCATTTTGCGCTCCCACTAACAGTGCGTGAGAGTTCCAGGTGCTCCATAACCTCGTCAACTCTCCAGACCATGTGGAGTTCCAGGTGCTCCATAACCTCGTCAACTCTCAAGACTGTTGCTCTTTTTCATTCTAGCTGCTCTAATGGGTGCATAGCTATAGCTCATTGTGATTTTCATTTGCATTTTCCTGATGATGTACAGCATATCTTCATGTGCTTACTGGTCCTTTGAATATCTTCTTTTGTAAAGTTTCTTTTTTTAAATGTTGGTGGAGTCCTCACATGTAGCCTTTTCTTTTTTTAAAAAAAAAGATTGGCACCTGAGCCAATATCTGTTGCTAATCTTCTTTTTTTTCCTTCTCCTCCTTCCCAAAGCCCTCTAGTACATAGTTGTGTATTCTAGTTGTGAGTGCCTCTGGGTGTGCTATGTGGGACGCCACCTCAGCCCGGCTTGATGAGCAGTGCCATGTCTGCATCCAGGATCCGAATCAGCAAAACCGGGACCACCAAAGCAGAGGACATGAACTTAACCACTTGGCCATGGGCCTAGCCCCACTAGATGTCTATTTGTTTATGTGACACCACACTGTCTTGATGACTATAGCTTTATAATAAGTCTTGAATTCAGGTAGCGTATGTCCTTGAATGTTTTTCTTATTTTTCAAAATTATTTGGCTATTCTAAGTTCTTTGCATTTTCATACATATCTGAAAATCAGCTTGTCAAATTTATTTTTTTAAAAGCCTGCTAAGATTTTGATTAGGATTGCAATGAGTCTATAGATCGTTTTGGGGAGAATTGACATCTTAATAACGAGCCTTTGATCCATGAATGTGGTTGTCCTTATTTATTTAAGTATACTTCAGCTTCTCTCAGAAATATTTTTATCGTACAGACTGTGCACATATTTTATTAAATTTATACCTAAGTATTTCTTGGTTTTTTAATATTATGTAAGGGGTCTTTATTTTTATTTCAATATCTCATTGTTCACTACGAGTATATAGAAAAATAACTGATTTTTGTTTATTGATTTTGTATCCTACATCCTTACTAAAATTCACTTATTTCCTCCAGTAACTGCTTTTTAGGATTTTCTTGAGATTTCTTGGGATTTTCTATGTAGATGATCAGGTCATCTGTGAACAGAGAAGTTTTACTCCTTCCTTTCCAATCTGCATGACTTTTTTTCTTGCTTTATTTTCTTGGCTTGTTGAATAGGAGTATTAACATGACATTCTTGCCAAGAGTTCAGCCTTTCACCATTGTGTATGATGTTAACTCTAAGTTTTTAGTAAATGCTAGCTTTTATGAAAAAGAGGATGTTCCCTTGTATTTCTGGTTTGCTGAAAAACTTTGTGGTGAATGAGAGTTGAATATTTTATTGTTTTTTCCCATACATTGAGATGGTTTTCTCTTTTGTTCTGTTAATATGGTGAATTGCATTGACTGATTTTCAAATATTAAATCAGTCATGCATCCCTGGGGTAAACCGCATTTGGTCTGTGCCAGCCATGGCAGAGTGGTCCTTAGATATAAGAGGGAAGTTGCTATTCAGATATGAGGAACACATTTAGCTGACAGCCATCAGCTGCAGCACCTTCAGGATCAGCCATAGCATCCGAGCCAAGGCCATACTCCTCCCAGGCAGCTCGTGGCCAATGACAGAGCATAGCATTGGTTCTGGGACCTGACCACTCCTGCCAAATGCAGGAGCGACCTTTCCTACAGAGCTCCCACGGGGCTATCAAGCCTTTCTTAGAGCTGCAGCACAGTCTGAGGCTCCGCTGCCCAATTCTACTTGCTCCTTCTTTCCTTTTACAGGTGTCAGATCTACATCACAGCTTGATAGCTTTCCCTGAACGACTGTGCTCCCACTCCTCATCTATCACAGATGTTACGGCAGAATAAACTTCTTGCAATCCTAATTCTATCTCAGCATCTGCTTCCTGGGGGACCCAAACTGATGTAATGTCATAATGTATCATGCTTTTTATATATTGCCGAATTCAATTTGTTAATATTTTCTTAAGGATGCTTTCATCTATGTTCATGAGTGATATTGTTCTGTAGTTTTATCTTATAATGTATTTGTCTGGTTTTAGTATCAGAGTAACACCAGCCTCATTAACCGAATTGGGAAGTATTTCTGCTTTGCTGTACTGACAGACATGACGAGGACCATTTCATAAACATAAAACAGTCAATTTCATCAACTTCAAAATACCTGAAGCAAAAACTGACAGAAATGAAAGGAGAAAAATACAAATCCACAATTACAGTTGGAAATTTTAGCACTCCTTTCTCAATAATTGAGAGAATAAGTAGACAGAAAATCCGTAAAGATACATAACAGATACATAACCAATTTAAAGAACACTCTCAACCAACTTAACTGGCTGACATTTATAGAACATTACGACAAATATCTGAAGAATACACATTACATTTTTTAAAACATTTACCAAGATAGACCATATGATGGGCCATTAAAAAACTCAGTAAATTTAAATGATTGAATCACACAGTATCAGGAGTCTGACCACATAAAAGCAAATTAAAAATCATTAACAAATAAATATTTGGAAAATGCCAAAATATTTGGAAACTAAACAGCATACTTCTAAAGAACTTATGAATCAAATAAAAAATCACAAGGAAAAACATAAAATGTGTTTGTGTTAAATTATGATGAAGACACAATATATTTAAATGTTTGATGCAGCTAGGGTATTGCCCAGGAGGAAATTTACACCTTTAAATGTTTATATTATAAGAGAAGAAAGGTTTAAAATCAACAAAACCAAGAGAGCCAGTTATTTGAAAAGGTAAATAAAACTGATAGATCTCTAGTGAGACTGATACAGAGAAAAGGTCGGAGGAGAGAGCGAGAGAAATATCTTACTACTATCAGGAATGACAGAGGAGACATCACGACAGATTCTACGGAAATTAGAAGGATAGTAAGAGAATGTTACGAACAACTTTATGTCAATAAACTTAAAGGCATAGATAAAATGGAAAAATTCCTTGGGAAACAAAAATCATGAAAAAGAAATAGAAAATCTGAGTAGCCTTTTGGGTTTTGTTTTTTTTTTTGGTGGAAGATTGGCCCTGAGCTAACATCCGTGCCCATCTTCCTCTATTGCATATGTGGGACGCCTGCCACAGCATGGCTTGATGAGCAGTGCATAGGTCCGTGCCCGGGATCCAAACCAGTGAACCCCAGGCCACGGAAGTGGAACACACGAACTTAACCACTACATCATCAGGCCAGACCTGAGTAACCTTATATAGAAGAAATTGAATGTTTAAAACTTTCCCACAGAGAAAATTCCAGGCCCAGAAAGCTGTACTTGTGAATTTTATCAAATTTTTAAAGAAGAAATTATATCAATTCCATATAAACTTTTCCAGAAAATGGAAGATGAGATACTACTTCCCAACTCATTTTACCAGGCTGATTTAACTCTCACACCAAAACTTGACAAAGATATTACAAGAAAATAAAGTTGCAAACCAATATTCCTTACAAACTTAGGGAGACACTTAAAAGAATGGTATAACAGTATATTTATTTATATGACAGTTCATTCAGATTTCAGAACAGTTTATAATTGAGTCATTTTATATGTGTATATATGTATGTATACACACGCATATATTTACACATACACATACATGTCTGTATATGTGTAGGGGGAGGACAGGAAGGGAAAGGAAAGGGAGAGAAGAAAAGAGAAAGAAACGGAAGGCTATATATCAAAATGTTCCCAGTGGAAAGTGAGATTCACAGTAACTTTTTGTTTTACTTTTTGCTTATCTGATCTTTTTCCTAATTTATTTCTAAAATAACCATTGTATACTGTATGTACTCTTTAAAATTTTTAATAAAAAGGAGAAATAAAAGATACATTCTTTAAAAAAACAAGCCAAGCATCAAGCTAGGTAGAGGCAGCGCGAGCCCCAGCCCTCCTGGTCAGTCCTGTCTCCATCTGAAGCGGTCACAGCTGCACGGGCCTCTCCGGGGGAGGAGGCAGCCCGCTCCACTCAGGACGACTGCCCCTTGGGGAGCTCAACAATTGTTGACTTGACGTGCAGTTATTTAGGAACGCTCTCTGCGCCTTCCCATCCCTGAAAGACTTGCAGATGGAAAGAGTAGTCCAGACATGCTGTCCCTCTCCTGTCCAGCCTCTAATGCATCCACGCCTTCTCAGAACCACGGCAAGAACACCCCGACCAGAAGGGCACTTCCTGAGAAAGACCCCTCCCTGCTCCTCACGCCCAGGGAGCTGCCCCTGCGTAGTGGGCGTGGTCTCTGCAGCGTTTCTTCTTCCCACCCTGGACCCTCACGTCTTCGGGAAATCCGCGCCCATTCCCTCTGGTTCAAGTGGGCTTTCAGTCTCAGTTCTCCAGATCGCCTAGTCACGGAATGGGGCCAGTGACCACTGAGCCACCAATCGAAGTCTTCCCCCGGGAGTTTTACCAAGCACACTGAGGGAGCTAAGTTCTCTGTTTCTCTTGGATCACAAGTTGTAAGAACATATCCATAGAGCTGCTGGCAATCAGGACCCTCATCGTGGGGGAAAAGCCTGGGAGAAGGAGACAAACAGAGGAAAGGCGGTGAGATGAAAGCTCAGTCACCGCAGCCGGTTCGTCTTTCTACTTGGACTGTTTTGAGCCATGTTTCTAGTACTTGCAAATGAAAGCATCCTAGTTGATAAGAGCCTCAGACCGCGCAGCTCCTTTTCCTTTAGAGCATGCAGTCAATCAGTGTTATGTGTTCATTTGGTTCCTTGTTTAATGTCTTTCTCCACCAATCCGTGAGCCCATCCACACAAGGTCCATGTCTGTCTAGTTCACCACTGTTTACCCACCACCTGACACAGTGCTTCTCTAGAGCTTAGTAAGATGCCAATAAATGGAGACAAAGGGAAGGAACGAATGCGTACCGGAGCCCAGTGGCTGAGCTGTCGAATCTTCTCTCTCTACAAACTTGTGCTCACCTGCTCGTGGGGACTTGGAGGGAGAGGCCTTCTGCTCCTCACTTGGCCCCGCCAGACAAGATGACTTTTGAGTTTCAAGAAAAAGTTCACACCCCAAACTGAGTCATCTCTCACCCCCGCGAACTCCCACCTGCATCCTCTCAGGAAGCTCCCCGAGCTCCACGCTCAGTGGGTCCCAGTAGCTTAACCTTCCAGAGTGTTATGAAACTGAGAGCAGGCTCATGAATGCTCCACTGCTACTGGCCCTGGCCTTCCGAATCGGATGTTAATGAAGCTGGTGAACCCTGACTCACATTTCTCCGTGTAGGGGTAGAGTTAAGGTGCAGGAAGACAAGAAATCGTTCAAGGCCAGTGGAACATGGTATTCCCTGCCCTTCCCTGGATTCCCAGGTTGAAGAGGACAGTTCAGGCCTCCTGGTCAACACTCAGACTCCGAGGAGGGGCTTTGGAAGTTGTGGCGGCAGTATCACCTAAGTGAGGATGACCTGGGCTTGTTAAAATGCACGTTTCTAGGCTCCACTCCAGACCTACTGAATGTCTTGGGTGTAAAGCCCCAGGAAATTTATTTATACAAGTGTCCCAGGTGATGCTGATGCAAGTAAGAGCTCAGAATCAGGTAGCCTTTGCTCTAAGCCCCTAGTCGCCCTGTTGGTGAGGGAGGGATTCCCACCCTAGGGTTATGGGCATGGCCAAACATGTGGCACCCAACCCCCAACCCTGGACACATGAGACCAACGACAGCTTGTTAGTCATGTATACTTGCACCCCAGGCCAAGAGGACGTCACATGCCGTGCAGGGCCACACAAGGGTTGCACTCAGAAAAAGAGTGAACTACCAGGACTGTGGGAGGCAAGCTTTGTAGTATCAAGAGGGTGGGGTGCCCCTTGGTTCCCGTGGGAGGATGTGATTGTTGTGTGAATAATTTCGTGGACTGGCAGGGAACTGAAACCCGCTACTTAGGGATAAGCAGGATCTGTGCCTGGTCCCTTGATAGGAGGGTTGTTGAGCTGGGGACCTTATCCTCAGGAGCAGCATTAGAGAGGAACTCGCAGCTGGGCTATTGGAGGCCCTCCCAGTTTTACCAGATGTCAAGGCAGCATACAATATTGAGTCTTAATTTTAGGTATCTCACACCCTTTTGTCGCCTCCACAGTAAACACAGCCTCCTTCAAGCTGCCTGGGTGTCTGTCTGCTTCAAAGTGGGGACGCAATAATTGCAGGTGTGGGTGAAAGACTAAACTCAAGACTATAGGCTGAGCTAGACCTACCCTGAGCTCTCAGCGTTAGCACAGAGAGCAAGGGGGAGAAGGAGCCCCCAGTTCCAGCAGCTTTCATCCCCCTGGAAAATCTAAAGGTAACCCTGAGTGGCACGCCCCACACCACTATCCAGGGAGCCCAGCCTCATGTTGAACATGACAGCTCTGACTATAAACCAGGCTGCACATGGCTCGTGGCCAGCCAGGGATGAAAGCCAGAGAGTTTTCACATGCCCCTCTCCCAAAAATAGGGAACAAATCTAGACCTTCTGCTCAAAAATACCAGCCCAAAAATGAACAGTATTCACAGAACACCAGCTGAGAGACCACCTGCACATGAAATAAACAGATAAACATAAAAGTCCCAGCAAGTTTGGTTCTTATGTCCATTTCTATTGGGACAATTTTTGCCTTTTTTTTCTTCTTCTCCCAGCAGGTCCACTGGCACTATCCCCCGACCCCTGTCAAATACGTGTATCTCACTTTTTGAGGAAACAAAAAATGCTTCCACTTTTCATACTCCTGATGCTCTAAATAAGATCTCTGTTGACATGGAGAATTTCCATTCACTTATTTATTTGACAAATGTTCATTGACTATTTACTGTGTGCTGGGTCTGGACTGGGAGCTTTTGGAAATCTAGAATGAGTAAGAAAAGAGGTGGACTCACACAGTAGAGGGCTATGGTGCAATTTTTAAAAATGAGGCAATTCTATACATACTTATATGAAAAGATCTTCAAGGTAGATTGCTAATTTAAAAATATAACAAGCAGAATAGTATGGATTGTATTGCATCATTTGTGCTATGGAGAGAGAGGGAGGAGGGTAGAGGATGAACGAGGAGCAGGGACAGAGACAGACGACTGCTGTCACTTTTGCGTCACCTCTCTCTGGAAGAATGCGCAGCAAGTTGAAACAGCAGTCTGGTGGGGAGGATGGGGTCTGCAGGTTGAGGAGCCTTTTCATCATTCACTTTGTACTGATCTAAGTTTTTAAATTGCCCTTATGTGTTACCTACCTCTCCCTCCAAAAATGAAAAAAATGTTTTTAAAAAAGGAACAAAGGGCCGGCCCGGTGGCGCAGCGGTTAAGTGTGCACGTTCCACTTCTCGGCGGCCCGGGGTTCGCCGGTTCAGATCCCGGGTGCGGACACGGCACCGCTTGGTACGCCATGCTGTGGTAGGCGTCCCACGTATAAAGTAGAGGAAGATGGGCACGGATGTTAGCTCAGGGCCAGGCTTCCTCAGCAAAAACAGGAGGACTGGCAGTAGTTAGCTCAGGGCTAATCTTCCTCAAAAAAAAAAAAAAAAAAAAAAGGAACAAAAATGAGGAAACTCCAAATCAGGTAAAGGAGACAGACTAGTAATCACACAATTAGTAAGCAAGGTAGTAAATGCAATGAGAATATGTTGACATAGCTCTTTGGGTTCTTGAAGAAGGGCACCTAACATGTGGAGAAGTCAGGACAAACTTATCGAAGGGAGAGATATCTTGATCGACTCTTAAAAGATGAGTAGAACTGAGGGTCCCTATCCTCCACATCATTCACTGTCAAAAAAGAAAAACTCCAGAGCCTCTCGAGAGGTTTCATAGGGCTGTTGTGGCCTCTTGGGAAAGTTACAGCTGATGCCAGAAACTCAAAGCAGAAATGGCAAATCCCCGTATTCCACAAGGATGCTTAGTTCTCAGGGAAAATAGCAGACCAGTTACTGAGCTGGCCCAGGCTGGGTGCAGTGAAAGTGAGCATTTGCAGAAATCATTTTTCGTTAACATCAAGGCCTTCCTGCCCACTCTGGGACTCCACCGCCATGCGAAGCTGGGTAAGGCCTCCCTGGCTTTGATTTCTCAGCGTTGTCTGTTAAGTACTTCATTTCTGCTGGGTGAGATGAAATGTCTAAATTCCACCTTCGCAGAGAACCACCCCGTCCACTCCCCTCCCCCATTCTTGAGCAACCTCTCAGAATGAGTGTTCCTTTCCAAGAGACAAGGTCTTTGCTGACTTCTCTCTTTAGAGAGCTCCATCAAAATCCTGCACTTGCCCAGTGTCCTTTCCTTGGCCAGCGGTAACCAAGGAAACAAGATACTATGGTAACGCAGGGAGGAGAGAAGGGAGACAGCCAGAGCCCTTCCTCGCTCACTCTCTCCTCTCTGCTGGAATCAAGGCAGTGACTAGAGCGGAGAGAACATCTGTTCTCAGTGTCCAGGGGGAGAGGACCAGGACACTCACATGGGTGGCTTAATGGCTGGCGCCCAGAGTTTCCCATTCCCCAGCCTGAAGACTGGTACCCCAGGGCCCCCCAAAACTGTGTTCTTTGCCAGGCCCCAGGGCCCACTCTAGAACCTGTCAAATAATGCCCTAAATGCTAGACGTAAAGGATGCAGAGATGTTTAGGCAAATAAGTAAACACGATACAGATTGGGATCATGTATAAACAAAGCCCTAAGCATGACTGAAGTTATGATGTATGACAAAACCACCAGGTGTTTGCACAATCCTCAGCAGTGTTGAATCTATCTCTTGTTTCGCCCTGTCTTTCTGCCTCCAGCTTGCTGCTTCTTCATTCCACCCCCTGACCATCTCTATGTCTGCTTCTCAGACGCCGTCCTCTGTATTTTCCTCTGTTTACCTGCCTCTCCCTCTGAGGGCTGCATTCCTGCCTCTCTCTGTCTCCCTCTCTCCTCCCTCCTGCTGACCTGCAGTTTTCCTGCCGCTCTCAGGATGGAGTGGCTTAAAGAGAAAGATTCCCTGTGCTCCGGGGCAGCCCCAGACCCTGCCAACTGCACTGCACGTAGAACACCGTCGTTCACGCCCTGTGGTCTCACCATGGACAGGCTATGATGTCGGGCACAGACGACCTGGGGGTGAGGCAAACGAGGCCTCAGCTTGAAGGAGGTCAAAATATTACAGACTGTGGTGTGTGCGATGACATCATAAATAACCCGACTGCAGTGTGAGGGGGAAACCTACCTTTTTGTCTCCAACATTTTGCTTGTTGAATCTTTTTTTACAACCTTAAGAATTCTCATTAGAGTTTTGCAATCTTGTCTTGTGATTCTTACCTTAGATCCTCCCGAACAGGAGCCGCCTGGTCTAATTTCTCAGCACTGACTCCCTTCCTCAGAACTGTGGTCTCCGAGCTGCTTTGATCACACAGTCCTACAGGCCAAGACATTTTGAACACAGACACCTGCCCCCCGCCCCGATATAAGTGCACGTGCTTATTTATGAAACACATACATGTACTACTATACTAATATTTGGTACATGATAAAATATACACAAAAATGGGAATTTAAAAGGAAGCGATAATATGTTATAATATCTTCTTCCCTTGCCTTAGTGGACTGTCTTGTGCGCCCCGTGTTCGTCTGCTCAGTCCCTTTAAATGAATGAGGACCCTGCTTTGTCCCTCAGGTCCGTAGGTGAGGGCTCCCGAGAACCGAGGGAGGATCGCCAGGAGGACCAGAGTGTGACAGGATTTCTTTGTCAGGCAGTGTATGCATTTTCCGGGGCTGCTATAGCGAAGTGCCACAGACAAGGTGGCTCGAACAAAGAAATGCATTGTCTCACAGTACTGGAGGCTGGAAGTCTAAGATCAAGATGTGGCCGAGGGTGGTTCCTTCTGAGGGCTGGGAGGGAGAATGTGCTCCCTGCCTCTCTCCTAGCTCCCGGTGGCTTGCTGGCAATCTTCGGCATCCATGGCTTGTAGGTGTATCACTTAAGCTCTGGCTTCATCTCCACATGGTGTTCTCTCTGAGCACGCACCTGTCTCTATTCCAAATTGTTCCTTTTTTTAAGGATGCAGTTATAATGGATTACGGCCCACCTTAATGACCTCATCTTAAGTTCAAGATCTTGACTTAATCGTGCTATTTCCGAATAAGATCACTGTTATGGACTGAATTGTATCCCCTCAAAAATTCAAATGATGAAGCCCCAACCCCCGATGTGACTGTATTTGGAGATAAGGCCTTTAAAGAGGGAATTAAGGTCAGATGAGGTTATGACTAGCGGGGCCCTAATGTGACTGCGTCCTTACCAGAAGAGGAAGAGATGCCAGGAGTGCACACACACAGAGGAGAGAAGATGAGAGGAGACAAGGGGAAGGCAGCCACCTGCAAGCCCAGGAGGAGCCCCGGGAGAAGGGAACCCTGCTGACACCTGATCTTGGACTTCCAGCCTCCAGAGCTGTGAGGATGACAGTCTGCTGTTTGCCCTCCCCGTCGGTGGTATTTTGTGCTGTCAGACCCGGCAGACCAATACAGTCATAGTGACAGGTTCTGGGGATCAGAACTTCAATATCTCTTGGGGGGACACAATTCAACCCATAGAAGGGGCTAATGGTGAATGGGATAAGAGGCCAGGGCATTGAGACTGAGCTGTGGGCAGGAAGCTTCTCCAGGGTGGGCAGGTTGGGGGGCCGGGAGGAGCAAGAAAGAGCGCCATTGCCAGGCAGCCTGCTCCCAGAGTCCGGGCTGGCCTCTCTCTGAGGGCTGAGATCCCCAGACCACAGGGCTACTCGCAGCGTGGGCTCTGGTCAGACACTGCTTCTGGAAGTTTCCATTCACAGAAGCAGTTTCACGTTGTCTTCTATTCTGAGGATCCCAAATTACTTTATAGCTGTTATTTCTGGGAGAAATTGCTGCTCTAGAAAACTTGAAATGTCTGCATTTGAAACAGCCCCATGGCCAGGATGCTCCTAGAAAAGCAAGGACACACCTTCCCAACTCTTGATTGAAAGGAAGCCAGATCATGGTGTTTGTTTCCTAAACAGGAATTGAACATTTGTCACTTGTACTATTTAATTATGCCCCAAGAGGTTTGCTAACACTGCACATTCTGTCTGCAGTGCCTGTTTAATTTTTTGTTTTAAAGAGACACAGTCACTATATAGTTACCAAAGAACAAGTGTTTAAACCTCAATAAATAACATTTTTAATAATAAGGTTCTGAAATGCCTACATCACATCTCCCTGCTCATTCTCTAAGAAAAATATTTTAATTATCTATTGACACATATTGCGCATAGATCAGCCATCTTTTAAAAAGATAAATGGGTTTATAGGCGAGTCGGGTTAATTAAAAGCCAGTGGAGTATTACAAGTGTATTTACTGGGGAATACTCACTGTAGGAGAGGAATGGTTCTTGCACAGTTGTCAGAATTCTGTGAATGTATTGTTTAATAACCACTTGGCACTTAATTATAGTGAGACAGTGAGAGCTTAAATCTAAACTTAGCGCACATTCTAGTTATCTCTTCTAAGTGGCTTCTCCTCAGTGACATAGATTTTCCAAGGTAGACCACACCAAGGCAGGATCTGATGGTCTGGGCAATTGCTGACCGGAAGCTTCCTAGGACCGTGGGCCTGTCATGAGCCAGCGCCTGTTCTGATCTTGGACACCAAGAGGGAAAGCCCAGATCCAACTCCAGAGGTGAGGCCAATTCTGAGGAAAGTCTACGAGATGAAGGAAAAACTTATCACAGCACTCAAGGGCCTTCACCATCGAGCCCCTCCCAAGTTTTCTAGATGCACCATCCCCCAGCCCACTCACCTCTAACTCTAAAACCCAGTGTGTGCCTCACCAGCTCCGTTTGTCCCTCCACAGGGAATGCAACAGTGCGGAGAACAGCTGCTCTACCAGCTGGATTCCAGGAAGGAGGAATAACGAGCCCCCAGGCGACCTATGAGACAACACGGCCTGAGCAGGAAGTAAACCCTCGTTGTTTAAGTTATGGAGACTTGGGGAGTGTTTGTTGTTCCAACCTAACTGAGCCTATCCTGACTCCTGCACTTCACCAGTCCCAGAGCCTGGCATGGAGAAGACGCTCTGTGAGTGCTTGGCAATGAATAAATGCACGCGTCCATCAATAGATTTTCCCTTTCATCTCATCTAGAATATTATCTGGTCCTGGGAAATCACCTGCAGGCTCCTGAGAGACTTTAATGGCCTCTCCCTGTGTGAGCCAGAAGTGAACATCCTTTCCTACCACTGAGGGGAGAAGCTTGAGTTCTGGGTTCCACTCAGAAGCTACGACAGTGCACTGATCCATGGTTATTACTGTCAGCAACTTGGCTGCTGGGAAGGCTTTGGGAAAAGAGTCGCAGGGAACACCGAACCACTGAAACGAGCATCCGTGTGTGTGTGTGTATGTGTGTGTGTGTGTTGGTCTTCCCACCACCTATTCTCTTACCGCCACTAATAGCACTCCAAGTTTTTTCCTTTGGGGAAGCTACCCCCGTCCCCACTCTCAGGTCTTATGGTTTGGACGGCATTCACTACATTCTAAGTTCTAGAAGTGACTGTAACTTGTCAAGGTCACAAAACAAAGTAATGATAGAGCCAAAACTAGAACCCAAGTCTCCCAGTCTTGGGCCTAATCCATTCATTTGACATCTATCTGGTGAGCTCCTGCTCTGAGCCAGCGCTTGGTTCTGGGAGTACAGTGGTGAGAAAACTAGATGGAGAGTCTGCTGACAGATTGCTCCGAGTTCAGACCAATGCTCTCTCTACCCCAATACCCGGCCCTCTCTCTTCCCCCGTAAACCACGCCCCCATCGTCCCCACCACACATCCAGATGCCTCCCTCTCTTCCCAAAAGCCTCCACTGACTGCCTCGACCATCGCTGACCCTCCTCTCTTTTCTGAGTTCCTTCTGCCACAGGCCCCAGAGCATGAACAAACAGAGGTTGGGTAAGTCTCCCAAAGGAATGGCCAGCCAGGAGTGAGGGTTCCATGGCCTAAAAGAGGAGGGACCCAGGGCTAATTAGGGTGCTGCTCCTCCACGATGCCCCACAAACCCCACTGAAGCTGGAGCTGCTTGGCTTGTGGAGGGCCCAGGGCACTGGACGGACTGCCTCCTTCTCACCCCAGATCAGAGTCTCTGGTTGGCCCCTCCAGCCACCCCACCTCCAACTAGATGCTAACATCCAGTTCCTCACCTCCAGGGAAAGAAAACAGAAAGTGCTGGAAGTGACAGGGCCCTAAACCACTCAGTTGGAAACAGAGTCATCGGGAGCCACAGGGAGAAGGAACGGCCAAGCAGCTGATTGCATTGCCCCTGGCAACCACACGTCCCAGCAGGTCGAGTCAATACTGCTGCGCTCACTGGGATGTGCTTTCCTGAAGCTCACAAAAGAAATCTATATCGTTCTCAGGAGCAACCAATCTTTCTGCAGGCAGAGCATGTCCTCTCCAGGCTGTGGGCTGC
The DNA here is from genome assembly GCF_037783145.1 of Equus przewalskii. Lineage (NCBI taxonomy): Eukaryota > Metazoa > Chordata > Mammalia > Perissodactyla > Equidae > Equus > Equus przewalskii. The sequence continues at coordinate 1,963,302 of NC_091833.1, read as the reverse complement.
TTAAAGGGACACTGAAACCCAGCCCAAAAGGTGGCTAAGCCCCAGTCCCCAGACTGACGGCCTAAAGGGAATATGGCATTTCACCTGCACGCAGCCCCTCTCCCTCACTCCCACTGCCAACCCCTCTCAACCCCACCACTGCAATGGCCTCCGAGCTGAGATGTGATATTTGCTTTAGTCTCTCTCCTTTCCAGTGCAGCCTCATAACAGTAGCTAACTCATAACAGTAATTAACCTTACCATGTGCTAGATTGTCTAGAGGATACTTCACAAGTATTAACTCATTTCATCCTCAGAAAACCCAACCTAATGGGGTAGATATTATCAGTAGCCCCATTTTTTTGGCTGAAGACTCTGAAGCACAGCGCAGCTACGTAGCTCATCGGAAGTCACACAGCCTGTCAGTGTGACAGTAGAAGCAGGCCCATGCTCTTCCCCACCGTGCTGTCCCACCCTCACAGAGAACACTTCCCATAGTTCCCCTGGTGAAAAGGCAAGGGCTTTGGGCCCAGACTGATTAAGATCAAAATTTCAGTTCTAGCCCTTGCTAGCTCTGTGACTTCAACAAGCTACCTAGCCTCTTGGGTCCTCATTTTCCCATCTGTAATGTGAATATGAGGACAACAGAACCTATCTTATAGAGTAATTCCGAGGGTTCCGTTAGATGACCCATCACCCTTTCCACCCCTACTGCCCATCCTACTCGTGGCTCTACTAATACCAAATGAAGCTCACTTGCCCACATGTGCCTCTCATGTCTCCGCTCCCTCTGACTTGGGTATTCTCTAACCCCTCTTATCTGGCCAGCTCCTTCTCAACATCTATGGTCTCAGCTGAATGCTGCCTCATCTGAGAAGCCTTCCTAACTTTCCTATTCTGCACTCTGTCTCGTCAGTAATTTCCTAACCCTGTATCTCCCTGCCATGGTCCCCATCACACTCAACTTTCACTGTCCACGGCCATGTCCGTCTCTTCACTGGGCTCTGAGCTCTACAAGGGCCATGACAGTGAGCTTATCTCATCCAGAATCCACACTGGCTAGCAAGATGCCTGGAATAAGTCAGTAAATACTTGCTGTGCAAATGACTAAACGAAGATTTCTTCTTATTCATGCTTATATTCTTGCTTTCCATCCTAATAGGTGGAAAGTATCTTGAAGGTAACAGCCATCCCTAACTATTTCTCTCTGAATTCCCCACTGCGCGTGGCACATACAAGCAGCGCTGGGACTAGGGTGAGGCAAGCGAGGGCCCCAGGGCACAAAATGTAAGGATGCACTGACTCAGCTTCGTGCAACTGTGGGGTGGGCTCAGAAGGCCCTGCATTAATGACATCTAATTTAAATTAGTGATGGCCCAACAGTTGGGTGATGAATCTCCATCTCTGTCCTCAAGGAGTCCTCAGACTCATGAGGATTTATTTTTACCATCAAAGACTGACAGAGCCACACCTACCAGCTTCCTCTCTGGGCCACCCCCATTGTCTGACACAATGCTGTGGACCCACAAATGGGTCAGGCTGAGTGGAAAGGATGTTCATGAAGACCAAGGAAATGTGATGGGCAATCCATGATGGGTGGGTTGGAGTCAGACAATCAGGGAGGGAGACAAGAACCCTCCAGGCAGAGAACTGCATGAAGAAAGCCAGAAGAATGCCAAGTTCATCAAGGGCCCCATGGAAACTCATCTGATTGGAACTCAGCCTACATGCCAACAAGCACAGCCAAAGAGGTAATAACAACTGGCCTCCCCACCCACTCTTGCCTTTCATAAAGCCAGCAAAGTATTTCCTCAACCATTGTTTCATTTAACTCCTACAACAAAGGAATTATAATTACTCCCATCTTATTGATGAGGAAACTGAGGTTTAGCTGCCAAGTGGCTTGCTCAAGGCACACAGCTAAGGAGGCTGGGGAGGCAGCCTTGCTTGGCTGCTTTGGCCTTCCCCATCCCCACAGCCTGGTGGTAACATCCCTTGCCCAAGTGCCCTATGCCTAGCACCACATTACACCTCTTGTGGAGAGTTTCTGGGTCCAGAGTTTCTTGTGACCTGCATTTAGAGGCCCTTTAGTGAAAGGGGCTGTGAAGCATGTGGGGCTGCAATCCTTCTCTCAAGCAACCGGACAGAGGTCTGGCGGGAGCAGGAGGAAAGTGGCTGGTTCCCTTGCTCTGGCTTGTTGCCCAGCCCGGCGAATGGAATAAGGAAGGTCTCTGAGGCAGTGCTTTGGCTCAAGTGCAAACAGCAATTCAAAGGCTCTCTGGCAAACAATGCGGACAGCATGTCACTGCTCTCTGATGTGTCATCCAGACCTCGATCCGTTCAGCCTAGGGAAGACTGTACCTGCTGCCTTTGTCAGTGTGGACGGAAGAACAAAGCAGGATGGATTAGCTAATCCCCTGCCGACCGTGAGATGGGAGGCTGAAATTCAGCTCCACGGACTGCTTGACTCCGGGGGTCAAGAAGTTAGCAGTGTCCAGAGCCAGCCCTGCAGGGCTCCCATTGCTGACAGCTGGCCGAATGGCTCACATGGGCTCGTGGGAGGTCACAGCAGTTGCGTTTCCATTTTAACCCCATTGTTTAGCCAAATGAAGCCAAGATGTTCCTGCTCCCCACCGGAGAAGTCAGCCCGGCTTCAATAATTTCTGAGTGCTGACAGATAATTCAGAGATATTGGATATTTCACCACCTGGGGACTGCCCTTCGCTACCACAGCAATCAGTTACTGCCCGCCAACCAGGGGCCATGTGGCGGCCCCGGGCCCCTCACGCCTTTACGATCAGACTCCAGCGTCTTGGAAAATATTGCTTGAATTTATTTATATAATCATGTTAGGAAGGCGGTGAGTTATTGTGAAGTCAGCATTCTTCCATCTTCCTTCCCACTAATCCTTTGTTTGAGCTGCTGCTCCAAGGACTCCGATTACTAATGCAATTACACGCTACCTGGTAAAGGGTAATCCAAAAAAAATTATACCCCTTCACATATTGTATTTTTTACCCTGAGCCACCCTTCTCCTAAAACCGTGTGCTGATATAAATCAATTAGCTACTGATTTTGTGACTACCTGTATTTAAGGACACATAGGCTTTTGATCCGCCCTCTCAAGTAGTTCGGTCATCTTAAAGGGACATGCTGCCTCTCATTTGGAGCACTAGCCCTTCAAAAATCTCTGTGTCAAAGCAAACACTCTGAACAGGCTGGGTTCTTCTAACAGCAGAGCACAAGCCTGCCACCAGTCTGGACAACATGTGTGTGTTGTATCCTGGTCTCGCTGAAACCGAAGGCTTCAGGCTGTGTCCTTGACATTCACGGGTTCCCAACATCACACCCTCGCCCTTCCATTCACCACAGAATAAATATGAAAATAAGTAAAATGGTGCTGCAGACTCTAGGAATATTCTTCTTGGAGTGGTTCAGGAGGCACGATATCGAACCCATGGAGAAGATTATGATCCTAGGACACCAATTGGTTCTACAATAAACAACACTGCAAAAACCACCTAAACACTATTTATTGGATTTCAAATTTATATCAACCTATAGACAAACCATGCAGCCTAAACTATGATCATAAAATATAAATGTTATCCAACTTAGTAATACAAAAGTAAAGATACAGCACACCTGGAAGGGTGGAGAGGATTGTGAGGGGGAGAAGCAAATAATATTGTCTACGATGAGTGAAAAAAGAAATGGAGGGCTTAGAATGTGACCAAAGTTGCATAGATGACCAGTGAGTGGAGGAAAATAGTGATTTAATTATATCTAGAGAAGAGAGGATGAAAAGGAGAGGTTGGTATAAGGAAGCCAAATCTTTTATCATGGGAGGAAGTCAGAAGACAGTGTCTAGAATTGATCAATCAAAAAATAGCTGTATAATTATATCATTTGACATATAAAAGAAACTTTCAGAAGAACTGAAAACAGAAACCGTTTAAGTGGTTGCTTCAATTGATTGTATGGTGTTAGAGGTCAAGAGAGTGACTAACTTTGGTGGGAGACCGTGGCTTCTCGGGTGCTGTCATGCTCCATTTCTTTTTTTTTTTTTTTTTATTTTTTTTTTTTTTTAAAGATTTTATTTTTTCCTTTTTCTCCCCAAAGCCCCCCGGTACATAGTTGTGTATTCTTCGTTGTGGGTTCCTCTAGTTGTGGCATGTGGGACGCTGCCTCAGCGTGGTCTGACGAGCAGTGCCATGTCCGCGCCCAGGATTCGAACCGACGAAACACTGAGCCGCCTGCAGCGGAGCGCGCGAACTTAACCACTCGGCCACGGGGCCAGCCCCCATGCTCCATTTCTTGATCCGGGTACTGGTTACAAGAGTGTTCACTCGTGAAAATCATCAGCCACATATTTAGGATATATGCGATTTTTCTATGTAAGTATATTTCAATTAAGTTTCCTTAATAAACGTGGCTGCCTCTGGGGAGCAGGACTTAGAGAAATGAGGGGAGAGACAGGGCATTATTGTTTTTTGATGATCAGCCTAGTTGATGCTTTGATTATTTTTAGCTATGCCTGTATTACATAGATGAAAATTCTTTTTATGCTGTTTCATGCTGAACCCTCAGGTGACTTCCCGTGTATAAAAAGTTCCATGGCCCCTAAAGCCAAAACTCCGAGTGTTTGATATAAGTTCCTGAGGGGTGGATATCAGCAGATTTGGGGAAGTGCTTTCTAAACATCAGAGCCACCAACAATTTTGGTAGCGAGTTCACTGTCATTGGAGATGCTCAAGTCAAAGAGATCAAGGAGCATTGCCCAGGTGGCCATGGACACAATTTGGTCATTGCTGAGACTCTGCAACTCTGAGACACATTCGGGGGGCTGCATACACTTTGCTCTGAAACATCTGCATTATTTTTCGTTTTTTTTTTTTTTTTTTAACCTCTTTGGTCCAGAAAGAAAATTTAAAACATCAAGAATCCAATGGAAAAATACTCCTTACAAATTGAGACAAGAGCAGAACTGGAAGGAGGTGGGTGGAAGGAAACCCTTTCCTCCACACTGACTTTGAAGGGGAGCAGCCGATGGGGCAACCCTGGGGAAGAGAGGACACCAGTTGGACCAAGCCAAGTATGGATGCTTCACCACCTGGGGGCCGTCCTTTCCTACCACAACAACCAGTTACTGCCCGCCAAGCAGGAGCCATGCAGATGGCCGATGGCTTCCAAGGGCTTGGAATTTAGGATATCTTCTGCTCTGAGACCTCTCCACTAGGGGGTCAGCAAACTGTGGCCCACGGGCCAAAGCTGGCCCACTGCCTTTTTATACAGCCTGCAAACTAAGAGTGGTTTGACATTTTTACATGGTTGAAAAATATCAAAAGAAAAATAAAACACATGAAAATTAAATGAAATTTAAATTTCAGTGCCCATAAATAAAGTTTTCTTGGAACGCAACAAAGCTCATCATTTGCATATTGACTGTGGCTGCTTTCCCTACAACAGCAGGATTGAGAGGTTTCAACACACAGTTGAAAATATTTATACCTGGCTCTTTGCAGGAAATGTTTGCCAAGCCCTGCTCTTCACCATGTCTGTTATAAATAGAGTGGGTTCATCTAGCACCTTTCACTCCCAAAGAACTTGTCTCACTTTGCTATTGTTCTCTTATTTAACAAGCTGTAGAAGGAATTTGGAGTCCTAAATTGCAATCAAACAATTTACCATCATAGAAAGTAAACAGGTCCTCATTTAGACTCTCCTCCCTCCTCGAACCTCTTGATCTTCCATCAGAGAAAACTAGAGTCCAAAGAAAGTGCCCCTACCCGACTAGGCATTCAGGTCCTTGCCTTGGGGCTCCCGCTGTGTGCGGTCAGATTCCTCTCAAGCTCCCTCCCAGCAGGGGGCTCGGAAGGGGAGCTCAGGGGCTAGCAGTCAAGCAGGAGAGCCTTGGCCCACCCTGCAGATAAGACAAAATGGTCCTATCTCAATTTGTCAGATTGCCAGTTTACTGAACTCACTGCAGTTTTGTTGAGGGGAAATTATAATTTGCCCCTCATCCTCCTGTGGTTTCTGAAAACTAGTGGGCTTTCCTTTAAGCCCACCAGTCTTCTCTGTTGTGGCAGAAGAATGCCCCTGTTCTGATTTCTGGTGGGAAAACGGCTAAGGAGAACCGTCCTGCCCGGATTACGCTGTGACTGGACAGCCTCTGGGACAGAGGCAGGAGCAGAACTCAGCGTCGACAGAACCCCCAGTTACTGCGTAAATCGAACACCTGGCACTGCCTGTCTGATGAACTGAGTTTTGCTGAGTCGACTCTTGCTAGCGTCCGAACAAAGCTCAACCCTGACGCTGCAGTTTGGACCCTACTCGTTTCAGGGATTCTCCGTGGCAAATTGAAGCCCAGGGGTGCAGCCAGGCCCCTGTGAAGGCCGCGGTCCCTCAGCCAGTCCAGCCGGCCTGCCCGCGCGCTCAGCTCACACTGTGTGCCTGGACGCGGCTCCCAGGGGCCCAGGCTCTCCCAGGCTCAGCCTGGTGGTTGTCTTGGAGACTGAGAGCTCCAGGGAGAACAGAAGCAAGTCCAGCCTCCCCAGCCTTCCCTAGGGATGAAGGAAGGTTTCTTTGAATGGTGGGCCTTTTTACCCAGCAGCAGCTTTCTTTGTTTCACAAAGCACAGCGTTGGCCAGATAAACCCATCTTAGGGAAGTTGTTTGACAGCTGGACCCCACCCATCACCCCCATACCCCACCTCCACCTCACCCCCGGGAGTAGAGTGCAGTAGGTGAGGAGCCCTGACCAGGGGACACCTCGGCCTCTGCCTGATGACGACCCCTGGCGCTCTACACACCTTCACTTGCCTGCCTCACCTGTTGTTAGATCAGTACCTGGCCTACAGAAGTAAACACCGTGCTGTTCCTGTTTCCTCCGGGGGGAAGCCCTGCCAGGTGTAAACGGGAGCTCTTGGCGAAAGGAAGAGCTGGATCCTCAGGCCTATGGGACCCGGAGCCCTGAGGGGTGGCGATGATGAGCAGAGGGCCGGCGGGCAGGTAGTCCAGATGACTTATTACACCAGCTTCGGCAAGGGAGTAGAAAGGAAGAAGATAAAAAATCATAGCATCGATTTTTCCAGCACGTGAGACCAGCAATGTTATTTCCAGATCCGTCCTTTCTGAAATTAAATTAAATAAAGTTTAGCTCTGTCTGTCAATTTGCTGGAAACCCTCTCCATCCGACTGTCCACGTGGTAGTGAGGGGCTCACGGGGGCGTCTCTTCCAGAGAAGCGTCATTCCATTAGGAGAAGCGAGGGCTTTGGATGACGGTCCAGAATTTTAAGAGCCTCTGAACCCAATGAGGCGTCAATTTGCAAGTGTGTTTTTCACAACCACTGTGTGGACGCTTTAACAAATGGGACTGTGGTGAGACAGTCCTCCAGGGTGAGTGTAGCAGCAGGACTCCATGCTCTTACTCAGATACACCGTCCCCAAGGCGGGGGAACCGTCGCCCTGCCTCAGAGACACACTTGTGAAAAATCAGAAGCATATTTTTCTTTTACATCAGTTATGAGATTTTTCTTTCCTTCAAAAACAATAAATGTGCCAGTGATTTCAAGTAAGAAAACACAGTCCTGAGACTGCCTTAAGGAGAGGTATTTTGCAAGCCCAAGCTCGCCCAGGTGAGGGGCTGGTAAAAGCCTCCAGCGGGCTGGGGGGGCAGACGGGAGTGACAAGCGGCCTGTCAGTCATCCTGGCCAGCTGAACCAGCAGGTGGACTGGGGGAAATCACACAGTGAACAGGCTGGGGGCGGGGCGGGGTTAATGCAAACCGGTTCTCTACCCCTGGTCCACTGGGAGGAAGGCACAGGAGTCGCCCCCACACTGCCTGGGCTTCCACTGGCCTCGAAGGTCCCTGATCACTGAGAGGTCAGGACCGGGGTTTCCAGGAAGAGGAGAGATGAACAAGAGGCCAGTCTTCCACTGAAGTCACCGTCCGAGGACTTAAGCCATTCCCGGGGCTCTGAGCTGTTCAGGAGTTTGGTCCTAGGTTTGGTGGGAGGTCCAGAGTGGCTTCAACAGGGCTAACACTGAATTCAGTCTTTCAAAACTGGGCTCCCACTTATTCTTCAAAGCCTGAAATAAGTGTCCCCACCTATGTGAAACCATCCTCAACCTTCTTGAGGCAGAATTAGTCAGTGTTCCCTCCCGGCCCCCAGACCATTTCACACACGCCTCAGTGAATACCATCAGCCGCAGTTCTGTAATTATGCGGGTGTCCATCAGCATCTCCAGCCACACCCGGCGCAAAGGAGAGGCGCTCAGCAACTCCTGGCCACTTGCGTGAGGAAAGGGATCCCAGGAAAACCCTCCGGAGACGACAGCAAATGTCTGTCAGAAACTCGGGCTTGAATTCACTATAATGTGCTGTGTAATTGGGGAAATTTTGGAAAAATCTTAAGGACCGTGTAGGTAAATCAAGGCACATCCATTCAGTAGACTATTATGCAGCCATTGGCAATGATATAGCAGACGTGTACTTATGGCTTTGAAAAGATGTTTGTGATATGTGATTAGGTGGGGAAAAAAGCAGGTTACAAAACAGCTTGTAAAGCGTGATCCCATTTTATTGGGAAAACACATTTGTATCTTGTGCACACACATGCATATCAATACACAAAGCACAAATGTTACATCAATGGCGGTGAGGTACCAGACCACAGAGGCTACGCTGAAGGATCAGATTTCAGAAGAACATTGACAAGATGATCTTCATTCGGAAGAAGGTGACTAAAATGGAGAAGGATCCAAAGCCACGTCATTTGAATAAGGACTGAAAGAACTGAGTTTTCCTAATCAAGATAAAAAGACTCAGCCTCAGGCTGAAGGACGCAGAGCCAATGATAGCACTCACAGTGTGAGCTACAGGGTCTCAGAGCACGGAGGGAGAGGTGGCCGATGCTGCGGGGAGAGGGTCACGGAGATGTCGTCAGCAAGGGGCCGTCCCACTGGCTCTAAGCTCTAAAGCTGAAGGCGGTGTTCCCCAGCCTTCAGCTATTGGCCTGCCAACTTCACCATTTTGGCATTTCATTGTACCACCTGTGTGATTATTTACTTAATTTTTTATTTTTCTTTATTTTTCTTTTAAATTCCTTATTTTTCTTTTAAATTGTCTTGTTTTAAACAAATTTGTTTTGAAACGTAACTGTGTCTCACTAATTATATGGAAAATCCAGAATTGCCCACCACAAATGAAAGAAGGCAATCATAAAATGTATTTCTAACACTCCAAAGTTGTTAAATTCCAGTTAAATGTTGGTGGCTGAAAGCTCTGCACATAAGATCTGTTTCCTCTTTGTTATAAAAGAGAGATTAACCAGTATTATAAAGGCCTTAAAGACGTGCTCATCCCCCAGGAGCTCTGTCCTGGCCAGAGAGGCATGAGAGGCGACCAGCCTTCCCTCCCACCGAGGGGTCCGGTGTGATGGAACGCAGCATCCTTGCGGGCAGAGGAGAGCCAGAAGGCCTCTAGGAGCAGGGCAGAGTGTGGCAAAGGGGGGCCGGAGGCGGCAGGCTCACCAGAGGCTGTAGGGAGGGGCGGTGGTAGAGCTGCAGAGGCAGGCTTGCACCATTGGCACAGGTGTGCTCGGGAACGAGGCATACATGTCTCATTGTAATCTTGTTATACCGTTTTGCTTGTTGTGCCATGTGAATACATTACCCATTCAAAACAAAGACATTCATGTATTTTTTAATTATCGTGCACACACACACAGTCTCTTGGACAGCAATATTTGAAACAACCAAGTGGTCTCGACATGGTACAGAGCAAAGGCCTTGGAGCTGAGCTGGTTGGGGTCAGATCACAGCCCTTCCACTTATTAACAACGTGGTGTCGAGTAGATGTCTTAACCTTCCCAAACCTCACTGTCCTGATCCGTATGAAGGGGATGTGAACAGTGCCTGCCCCCGGGGTTATAGGACACACTAATCAGGTGATCAACATAAAACCCTTTGCCCTTCACAGGTGTTCAGTGAATCGTCGGGTTGCTACTTCCACACCCACCTCTGTGATCCTTTGCTTATCTTAAGAGCATCTCTATGTGCATCTTTCCCTATCTGTCTCTGTCACCCTCATTCCCTTCAGTTCTAAAATAAAACTGAAGCTTATTTTGTGTCATTTATTATGTGTAGTTAATAGACTGTTCTTTTCCCTGCTCTTAATTTTAATAAGCTAACAAGAAGAACGTTCCCATTTCTAGAAGCAAATAAACTGGCCACAGTAAATTGCTTTTTACTTCCTTGGGCTTCCAATTGATTTCAGGAGTGAGTCCGTGTGGGTCGGTGACCTTCTTCCGCAGCCCTGGTCAGACTGTGGGCCTGTTCACGTGTGGGTACCAAGGAGAGGCATATGCACACACTCACATGCGCACGCACACTCACACAAATGTGTACTGGCAAGAACAGGCCTTTCTCACCAAGCATCCTCCAAAGCACAATGGCGGGTGAAGAGCCCCGGAGAGATTGAAGTGCTTCTGTAGAGTTTCGTTTCTTTGAATATTGCTGCTGCAACTCTTTATAGAAATCAGTAAATCTCAGTTTAACTGCCGCTATTGATTGGGGAGGGCACAAACAGAGTTGCAGACGAGTTTCCGCCGTCTCCTGAAGTGTCCATTGCAGACGGCGCTAAAGACATGATGTATTTGTTTTCGAGGCCGGCAGACACGTGCGCAGCTCCATCACCCTCCGCCCCTCCATCATCCAGGGCTGCTTTCTAAAGGCCGACAGAAGGTTCCTGCAGGACACTGCTTCTTCACTCATTAACAGTGATCAGTAAACCCTGTGGTGTTCATTAAAATGTTTCTCTGCTGCTCAGCAACAACATTTTTTTCTTTGAAAGCCAACTTTAGCTGCTGTGAGGTCAAAGAAATATATAACAATTACGAAGAAGGTAATCTCCAGCGCACTTTTTTATTTTGAGTACATCCTGGGGGCGGGCAAGCAGCTGTGATTTATTTCCGCTCAGCCCATGAGGCTCATTTGAATATTTACTGAGGTCGTGCTCAGCACTACTGGGGCCACGCAAATGTGCGGCAGAGTAAAGAGCCAAAAAGTGACAGCCCTCCACACAGAGAAGCCGGTGACTTCTGACCCCGCCTGGGTTTGCTTTTATGACTTTCATATCCTTGAAGTTATTTAAAAGAAGATGAAATATGACAGGTGCTGGGGTTGGCAAAAGCAGCAAGTTGATTGCATTCCGGCCTGCCAGTGGGAACCCCTCACAGAACGTCGTCAGCACATTTAAAAGTGTGCGGTTCCGTTGCTGTCCTCTGCACTTCCCCCCGACCTGCGAGCAAACCTGGCGCGTAGACAGGTGGAGCTGGACCTTTGTTTTCTGCCGGCCTGCCCCTTATGTACATCTCCATCCCCCAATCTCAGCGCGTGGGGTTTAAGAGAGCCTGCCCCCTCCTCACTCCTCAGCATCCAGGGATAAGCATGTGGCCAAATCTAGCCAATCAGAGCACATCTCCTGGCCAGAGTGCTTGCTTCAGGGATAGTCATGTGACTTCTCTGGGCCAATGAGAGCCTTCCCTGGGGCTTTCGAAGGACATCTGAGAAACAGGTTCTCTCCTTCCACTGTGGTTATAATCTAGCATGACGTAAGCCTGGATCCACCATGTGGGGAGAGCCTGCACCGTGGGATAATCCAACATTAACAACAGCTGAGATCAGAGATGAAAACAGAACTTTGAGGAGGATGTTTGACACCTGGATACAGCCTTGCCTGGTGCTACTCTTGGAATTTTTAAACTGAGGCAATAAATTCCGTTGGATTAAGTCATATTGACTTGGGTCTGTGACACAATCAAAAGATGCCTGACCAATGGAGATGCCGTCTTACCATAACCCGAAGAACATAAAGAGTATTCCTGGCCTATAATCCTTTCCACACTAGCTCCTTAAAATGAAATTATACCCCAGAGTTTGCCACCCCCTTACTGCCTCTCCTGAGAGCAGTTCCTTAAAATATCACTTGCACATGAATCCTCGTCTCAGGATCCACTTCTTGGGACCCCAAACTAAGAATGTGAGGACTAAGTGAAATTATTTGTAGAAGGTATTTAACACAGTGCCTGATTCATAATATATGTTTGATAAATGTTGACTATTACTCTTATTCTTGTCAGTGTTTTTGTTATGTTGCTAGAAGAGCTTGAACCAGGAAACAGTTTCCTGACATCCAATCCTGTGCTCTTCCAGCTGTGCCGGTGTGTCCTAAAATGCCAAACGTGTATATCCACCACAGCTGATCCACGAAATGGCTTTACTTGTTAGGCAGTGAAATCATTTTTAAAGTTACGTAGTATGGTAAGCGAGTGGTGTTTTCTGTTTATGGCTGTGGTCATAAAGTTTCTTTATAAAATAAATGTCTTTAGGTTCTAAAGGTGAGTCAATTTCCTAAGGAAGTAAAGGATATCCCATGCTTTATGAAGATATGGAAAAATACGCGGATTTGGTAAATTAACAGAAAACTCTGAGCCACCCCCACTGCCCACCAGCCCACGTCTCCCATGCAAGGGCCTTTACAGTCACAGCTGAGAAACGAGCCGTGTGCCAGAGCTCTGCGCAGCTGTTGTCGCACACCTTGCCTGCTAACGTGGGCTCTGCAGTCACTTGGGGGAGGGAGGGGGACGCACAACGGGCTGAAAAGAGGAATGTGGCATCGGTGGGAGCTAGAGAGAAATGTAATTTAGGTGCCTCAGCCTGAGAGGAAGATAAATAAGAACAAGGTAAGTGAAACCACAGCCTGGAATACTTTCCAGGTGGGATGGAGAGGCCTCAACACGAGGCTGGCCCCAAAGAATCTCACCGAATGAAGCTACTCATCCTTCCCACCTTTCCCCAGACCCACTCCTGTAGACACAGCCAGTGAAATCCAAGTTCTGGTTCTCCCATCAACTAACTAGCTGTGTGACCTGAAGCCAGTCACATAACCTCTCTGAGCTTCCATTACCCTATCTGTAAAATAGGGAGAGTAATCCTCACTCTCTAGCAGGCTGGCCAACAGCATAGATGAAGTTGTTTTCAGAGCCTTTTAGCACAAGTCATGGCCCAGGATGGGCACCTTCAGACAGTCCACTTTCATCATTTCAGTCCTTACCAGGGCAGACGGCCCAGTATCGCCCACAGCTAACCAACAGATAGAGTCCAGGAGTCGACTGGACTCTGCAGCCAGGGTCTGGAGCATCTCTTCCATATTTACCTGCATCTTTGGCTCAGCCTCAAGCTTCCCTCCAAGGAAACACGGCTGCTGTTGGTGTCCCACCCACATCCCCATCACTGGACCAGTTACAAACCATGTACACTGCACTTTGGGGCTGCTAAGAGCTCACAGCTGCACCCTTCTCCAGAGAACTGCCCTTGGCTGATGGGAACTGCCTTGCCCAGAGTAGCCTGGGGGCCTTCAGGCAGTGACTGGCACGGCGCAGGGGTACTAAAGCCTGGTCACCTTGCCTCAAGACGATGAACTCTATGGGGTCATTCATGCTCAGGGAGCTTCTGAGGGATCTGGCTGAGGCTAGGTGTCAGCTGAAACCACATCTTTGCTTCCTCCCCTGCCCTACCCTGCCCTTGTTCCTCCATCACAAGCTCCTTCTGAGCACACTCCCTCAATAGATCACCTGCATAAGAATTCCCATCCATCCCGGGCTCTGGTTTTAGGGAAGGGGACCAAAGATACCCTTGTGCATTCCAGCAGAAGGAAGGATAGGCTGGCTCCTGCAGAAGCCACCCCTGGCTGACGTTTTTCCTAAATGAACATAGTCTGACAGAGGATGTTGAGAGAGGAAGGGCCTGGTTCACCCTGCCAGGTGTTGGTGAGAAGCCGACCCTCTGAGAGGACAGGACCCTGGACAGTTCCAGGAGTCTCAGCAGCAGTGAGAGCCCTTCTCCATGGGGCTCTGGCCAGATTAAGACTCAACTACAGGGGCCGGCCCCGTGGCGCAGCGGTTATGTTCTCACGTTCCGCTTCTTGGCAGCCCGGGGTTCACTGGTTCAGATCCCAAGTCGGCCACGGCACTGCTTGGCAAAAGTCATGTGGTAGTAGAGGAAGAAGGGCATGGATGTGAGCTCAGGGCCAGTCTTCCTCAGCAAAAAGAGGAGGATTGACAGTAGTTAACTCAGGGCTAATCTTACTCAAAAAAAAAAAAAAAAAGACAGCTACAACTGTCTAGAGCATGTAGGAAAAGCCAAGCCCTTTGCCATGGCCATCAAGGCCTCGCATGACCCAACTCCATACTCATTTCAGATCACTCTGACCCTGCTCACCATCCTCCAGCCACACTGGCCTTCCTACTGACCTTACAGGATGCCAAGTTTTTCCACCTCAGTGTATCTTCTGTCCAGTATCTCAGTATCTGTCCAGATATCTCAGTGTATCTGGGAATTCTCTTCCATGCATAAGTTCTCATCGAGATTTAGCTTCAACGACCCTTCTCAGAGAAGCCTTCCCTGATTACCTAGTCATTCTTTGTCACATTTCTCTGTTTTATTTCTTTTATGGTAATTATCATCTGAACTTAGCTTTATATTTATTTGTGTGCTTGTAAATCTACGTTGTATACCTATGTTGACATGGAACAATTGAAATCCCCAGTACCTAGAACAATATCAGGCATTTAGTGGGTGCTCAATGAAATTTTACAGATGGAAGAATGATTATGCCCAAGCTTCTTGGTCTCTGTCCAAGTGTCATATTCCCAGGAGAGAGAACCTGACTGGCTCAGCTTGTTCACATGTCCCACTCCTGAGACCAGTTAGGGTCATGTCATACAGACATGCCCACTGGAGGCTCCCCCTTGGGGCCGAATCACCAGTCAAGCTGAGAAGTCCCCCAGCTGGGGCTTGCCATAACCAGGAGCCATGGCTCGAATTCACGGCTGCTGCTGCGCCACCACTGCTGTGCCTCCTGTTGTAGCTGTGCTCCACAGGTGCTGGACCCTGCCTCTCTGGCTGGAATGTAATAATCCCTTTGGGTTTTGTGTGCTGGAACCTCAGCTCTGATCTCTGCAGCGGGGCCTCCCCTCAGTGTCATTAATTCTTCCCTCTCCAGTGAAAGGGGGAGCATTTAAACTCCCATCAGCTGACACTGACCAGCTGGACACTGATGCTTCTGCTTCCATTTCCTTCACAGTCACACTCACACACATCATTTCATCCCGCCCTTAAAGCCTCCATGCGAGAACAAAAATGCATCCCCACTAGGGCACTCAGCGAGGATGGGATTTTTGCTCCCCTAAGGCAGGAGTCTGCCCAAGATTGGAGCCAACACAGGTGAAAGCAGAGTGAGGTGATGGGGAGACAGGGTCTTGAGAGTGTCTGAGCCCCTGGTTCTTAAGCAATTCTACCTGTAGACTAATTAGACGTATGTGTGTGTATATATATATATATATATGCCAGTTTGAGTTCGGTCCCTGTCACTTTCAAATTGAAAAGCCCAGGTGATGAAGTCCCTGGCAGCCTGACATTCTGGAGCCCTCAGAATGTAAGCCCTCATTCCGAAGACACTCAGAATTTGAGAAAGAGTTTTTGATTCTGCCCCTTAAGTTCCAACTTGGGACCATTAAGTAGGTATGCCAAACACCAGAGTGGGACGGGCAGGCAAACTCCAGTGCAGGAGTATCTGGGCTCACATCCTGGTTCTTCCGATTATTAGCTGTGTGACCGTGAGACACTAACTCAGTCTCTCTGATTTCAGTTCCTGTGTCAATCAGGATATGGGAGGTTATACTATGATAACAATCCCAGAATCACAGCGATTAAAAACAAAAAATCTTATTTTGCACTCACGCTACACGCCCATCACGGGCTGTCTGGTGGTTCTGCTACACGTCATCCTCACTTTGGGACCCAACTGACAGAGTACCCGACATACGGAGCATTCCAGTCTCTGTGACAACAGGAAAGGAACCAATCCCACTCTGGCTCTTACGGCTTCCACCTGGAAGAGATGCACGACACTTATGCTCACATTTTTTTTAATCAAAGTTGCTCACATGGCTGTACCTAATTTCAAAGTGGGCAGGGAAATGCAAACTCATCATATACTTAGGAAAAAAATCTGCTATATGGCTCCAATAACTACCACAGTGCCCTCCTATGCAATATGTGGATAATAATGATACCTACGCTATAGGTTTGTTCTAAGAATTAAATGAGTTGATTCGCACTACACTTAACACAGTGTCCGTCCATAGTAAGTATAGTGATGTTACCTATCACTGTTAACATGTGCCGCGCCCCCTGCCATGGGGCTCACACATACCACGCAACCCTGTGTGAGAAGAGATGGCCTGCTGCTGCTGAGTGACCTGTCTCCCAGAGAACTAGGAAAAGTGTGTCCAGGTCACATCTTACTGCCAGACGGCAGCAGCAAGGGGGCGCAAAGGCCAATTCGCAACTTGAATACAAGACACAGGACAGGTTTGTAATCACCCCACCACCAGCACTTACACTCTTCCAAGTCTAGGGTGAAGGAGTAGAGACGACTTGTACGTAAAAATGGGCAACTCTTTGGATTGACCACGCCATCTCTGCTTCTAACCCCCCACTGCAATATGGGGATAACACCCAACCAACATTTCCTCACAACACAGGTATGATC
Source organism: Equus przewalskii (assembly GCF_037783145.1). Lineage (NCBI taxonomy): Eukaryota > Metazoa > Chordata > Mammalia > Perissodactyla > Equidae > Equus > Equus przewalskii. The sequence goes on along the minus strand of NC_091833.1, from coordinate 1,946,705 downwards.
AAAACTCATGGTACACCTCAACAGGGACTTTTTTTTTTTGGTGAGGAAGATTCACCCTGAGCTAACATCTGTGCTAATCTTTCTCTATTTTCTATGTGGGACACTGCCACAGCATGGCTGACGACTGGTGTAGGTCCACACCTGGGATCCAAACCCATGAACCCGGACTGCTGAAGTGGAGTGTGCAGAACTTCAACCACCATGCCACAGGATCAGCCAACAGGGACGTTTTCATCATCTCCAACAAAACACTTCCTCATCTTGAGCATAATCGTAGAAGCATGTGATAAAGGAAATTTGCTTTAAAAAATCCCCATGTGGAATGTTAAAATAAGATTATCTCTAGGAATTTACCCTAAGGATATGCTCCCCAAGATACATGTTCAAAGATGTTCATCACAGCATCGTGTGTGCAGCAAAGAGCTGGGACGGCCATCAAGAGCTATGTAGTTAGCATGGTGGAAACATCAAAAAAAAAAAACTAGAATTACCTAAAGCAATCTACAGATTCAAGGCCATCCCAATCAGAATCCCAATGACATTCTTTACAGAATTAGAACAAAGAATCCTAAAATTCATATGGGGCAACAAAAGACCCCGAATTTCTAAAGCAAACCTGAGAAAAAAGAACAAAACGGGAGGCATCACAATCCCTGACTTCAAAACATACTACAAAGCTACAGTAATCAAAACAGCATGATACTGGTACAAAAACAGGTGCACAGATCAATGGAACAGAATTGAAAGCCCAGAAATAAAACCACACATCTATGGACAGCTTATCTTTGACAAAGGAGCTGAGGGCATACAATGGAGAAAAGAAAGTCTTTTCAACAAATGATCCTGGGAAAACTGGACAGCCACATGTAAAAGAATGAAAATTGACCATTCTTTTTCACCATTCACCAAAATAAACTCAACATGGATCAAAAACCTAAAGGTGAGACCTGAAACCATAAGGCTTCTGGAAGAAAACGTAGGCAGTACACTCTTTGACATCAGTATTAAAAGGATCTTTGTGGACACCATGCCTTCTCAGAGAAGGGAAACAATAGAAAGAATAAACAAATGGGACTTCATCAGACTAAAGAGCTTCTTCAAGGCAAATGAAAACAGGATTGAAACAAAAAAAAAAATCCCACTAACTGGGAAAAAATATTTGCAAATCATATATCTGACAAAGGCTTAATATCCATAATATATAAAGAACTCTCGCAACTCAACAACAAAACATCAAACAACCCAATCAAAAAATGGGCAGGTGACATGAACAGACATTTCTCCAAAGAAGATATACTGATGGCCAATAGGCACATGAAAAGATGCTCATCATCGCTGATCATCAGGGAAATGCAAATCAAAACTACACTACGATATCACCTTACACCCGTCAGAATGACAAAAATATCTAAAACTAATAGTAGCAAATGTTGGAGAGGTTGTGGAGAAAAAGGAACCCTCATACGCTGCTGGTGGGAATGCAACCTGGTGCAGCCACTATGGAAAACAGTATGGAGATTCCTCAAAAAACTAAAAATAGAACTACCACACGATCCAGCCATCCCACTACTTGGTATTTATCCAAAGAGCTTGAAGTCAGCAATCCCAAAAGTCCTATGCACCCCAATGGTCATTGCAGCATTATTTACAATAGCCAAGACATGGAAGCAACCTAAGTGCCCAGCAACAGACGAATGGATAAAGAAGATGTGGTACATATATACAATGGAATACTACTCAGCTGTAAAACAGAACAAAATTATTCCATTTGCAATAACATGGATGGACCTTGAGGGAATTATGTTAAGTGAAATAAGCCAGTGAGAGAAGGATAATCTGTGTATGACTGTACTCATATGAGGAATTTAAAATTATGGACTAAGAACAATTTAGTGGATACCGGGGGAAAGACGGGGTCGAGGGTGGGCACAAAGGGTGAAGTATGACTTCATGACTGACAAACATTAATGTACAACTGAAATTTCATAAGATTGTAACCTATCATTAACTCAATAAAAAAAAACAAACTAGAATTAAATGGAAAAATTTAAGAGAATTAGAAATTAATAGCAGCCTTTAAAAGAATTAGAGTTAATAGTACATCCATTAAAATAGATCAAATAGCTCATATGTACTAATAAGTAGATTACACCAAAAATTGTTAAGTGAAAGGGCACAATGTGGAACCGTACCTGTGTTATGAGCCCATAAGCATGTGTGTTAAGAACGTATACATATGCAGGCTGGTAGAGAGCAAAGGAAATTTTAAACAATTTCCCCTGGGAATCAGATTGTGCAGGGGTGGGCTTGTGTGGTTAGAGAAGGGAGAGAAGAGAGTGTACAGTTTCTTTTTTTTTTTTATTGCAGTAACATTGGATTATAACACTATATAGCTTTTGGGTGTACATTGTAATATATTTGGAATTCTGTGGAGATTACATCATGTTCACCACCCAAAAACTAATTACAGTCCATCCCCTCACATGTGAGCCTAGTCACCTCTTTTGCCCTCCCCCCTCCCCCCTTCCCCTGTGGTAACCACCAATTCAATCTCCATTGCTATGTGTTTGTTTGTCATTGTTTTTATCTTCCACTTATGATTGAGATCATGCGGTATTTGACTTTCTTTCTCTGACTTATTTCACTCAGCATAATACCCTCAAGGACCACCCATGTTGTCACAGATGGCCGGATTTCATCATTTCTTATGGCTGAGTAGTATTCCATTGTGTATATACAACACATCTTCTTTATCCATTCATTCCCTGATGGGCACCTAGGTTGCTTCCAAGTCTTGGCTGTTGTGAATAATGCTGCAGTGAACACAGAGGTGCATGTATCTTTATGCATTTGTGTTTTCAAGTTCTTCAAATAATTACCCAGCAGTGGGATAGCTGGATTATATGGTAGATCTATTCTTAATTTTCTGAGGATTCTCCATACTGCTTTCCATAGTGGCTGCACCAGTTTGCACTCCCACCAGCAGTGTACCAGGGTTCCCTTCTCTCCACATCTCTCCAACACTTGTTTCCTGTCCTGTTAATTATAGCCATTCTGACCAGAGTGAGGTGATATCTCATTGTAGTTTAGATTTGCATTTCCCTGATAGCTAATGATGTTGAGCGTCTTTTCATATGCCTGTTGGTCATCCATATATCTTCTTTGAAGAAATCTCTGTTCAGATCTTTTGCCTATTTTTTAATTGGAATGTTGGGTTTTTTGTTGTTGAGATATATGAGTTCTTTGTATATTTTGGATATTAACCCCTTATCTGATATATGGCTTGCAAATATCTTCTCCCACTTGTTAGATTGTCTTTTCATTTTGTTGATGATTTCCTTTGCTGTGCAGAAGCTTTTTAGTTTGATGTAGTCCCATTTGTTCATTTTTTCTTTTGTTTCCTTTGTCCGGTCAGACGTGGGACTTGAAAATATGCTGCTAAGACCTATGTCAAAGAGTGTCCTGCCTATGTTTTCTTCTAGAAGTTTCATGGTTTCAGGTCTTACATTCAAATCTTTAATCCATTTTAAGTTGATTTTTGTGCATGGTGCAAGGTAATGGTCTACTTTCATTCTTTTGCATGTGGCTGTCCAGTTTTCCCAAAACCATTTATCGAAGAGACTCTCCTTTCTCCATCGTATGCTCTTGGCTCCCTTGTCGAATATTAGCTGTCCATAAATGTGTGGGTTTGTTTCTGGGCTCTCAATTCTGTTCCATTGATCCATGTGTCTGTTTTTGAGCCAGTATCATGCTGTTTTGGTTACTATGGCTTTGTAGTATAATTTGAAATCAGGGAGTGTGACACCTCCAGCTTTGTTTTTTTTTTCTCAGGATTCCTTTGGCTAATCGGGGTCTTTTATTGTTCCATATAAATTTTAGGATTCTTTGTTGTACTTCTGTGAAAAATGTTGTTGGAACTTTGATAGGGATTGCATTGAATCTATAGATTGCTTTAGGAAGTATGGACATTTTAACGATGTTAATTCTTCCAATCCAAGAGCATGGAATATCTTTCCATTTCTTCGTGTCTTCTTTGATTTCTTTCAACAACGCTTTATAGTTTCGGTGTACAGATCTTTCACCTCTTTGGTTAAGTTTATTCCTAGGTATTTTATTCTTTTTGTTGCCATTGTAAATGAGATTGTATTCTTAATTTCTCTTTCTGCTACTTCGTTGTTAGTGTATAGAAATGCAACTGATTTTTCTATGTTGATTTTGTATCCCGCAACTTGACTTATTATTCCTTTATTATTTCTAAAAAAATTTTAGTGGATTTTTTAGGGTTTTCTATATATAAAATCATGTTGTCTGCAAAGAGTGACAGTTTCACTTCTTCTTTTCCAATATGGATCCCTTTTATTTCTTTTTCTTGACTGGTTGCTCTAGCTGGGACTTCCAATACTATGTTAAATAAGAGTGGTGACAGTGGGCATCCTTGTCTGGTTCCTGTTCTTAGAGGGATAGCTTTCAGTTTTTCTCCATTGAGAATGATACTTGCTGTGGGTTTGTCATATATGGCCTTTATTATGTTGAGGTATTTTCCTTCTATACCCATTTTATTTAGAGTTTTTATCATAAATGGATGCTGTGTCTTGTCAAATGCTTTCTCTGCATCTATTGAGATGATCATGCGATTTTTATTCTTCATTTTGTTAATGTGGTGTATCACGTTGATAGATTTGCGGATCTTGAACCATCCCTGCATCCCTGGAATGAAACCCACTTGATCATGATGTTTGATCTTTTTAATGTACTGTTGTATTCGATTTGCTAGCATTTTGTTGAGGATTTTTGCATTGATGTCCATCAGTGATATTGGCCTGTAGTTTTCTTGTTTTGTGTTGTCCTTGTCTGGCTTTGGTATCAGGATAATGTTGGCTTTGTAGAATGAGTTAGGAAGCCTCCCCTCCTCTTCAATTTTTTGGAAGAGTTTGAGAAGGATAGCTATTAAGTCTTCTTTGAATGTTTGGTAGAATTCACCAGGGAAGCCATCTAGTCCTGGACTTTTATTTTTTGGGAGGTTTTTGTTTGCTGTTTCCATCTCCTTACTGGTGATCTGTCTATTCAAATTTTCTACTTCTTCTTGGTCCAGTTTCGGAACGTTGTATGTTTCTAAGAATTTATCCATTTCTTCTAGATTTTCCAATTTGTTGGCATATAGCTTTTCATAGTATTCTCTTACTATCTTTTGTATTTCTGAGGTGTCCGTTGTAATTTCTCCTCTTTCATTTCTGATTTTATTTATTTGAGCCTTCTCTCTTTTTTTCTTGGTGAATCTAGCTAAGAGTTTGTCAATTTGGTTTACCTTTTCAAAGAACCAGCCCTTGGTTTCATTTATTTTTTCTATTTTTTTTTAGTCTCTACTTCATTTATTTCTGCTCTGATTTTTATTATTTCCTTCCTTCTGCAGATTTTGGGCTTTGTTCTTCTTTTTCCAGTACCTTTAGATGCACTGTTAGATTGTTTATTTGGGTTTTTTCTTCCTTGTTGAGGTAGACCTGAATTGCTGTAAACTTCCCTCTTAGAACTGCTTTTGCTGTATCCCATAGATTTTGGCATGTCATGTTTTCATTTTCATTTGTCTCCAGGAATTTTTTTATTTCTCCTTTGATTTCTTCATTGACCCAATCATTGTTCAGTACTATTTTGTTTAATCTCCACATTTTTGTGGCTTTCCTGGTTTTCTTCCTGTAGTTGATTTTTAGTTTCACACCTTTGTGGTCAGAAAAGATGCATGGTATTATTTCAATCTTCTTAAATTTATTTAGACTTGTTTTGTGGCCTAATATGTGATCAGTCCTGGAGAATGTTCCACATGGAATTTGAAAAAAATGTATATTCTGTAGTTTTTGGATGGAATGTTCTATATATCCACTAAGTCCATCTGGTCAAATGTGTCATTTAAGGTCAGTGTTTCCTTATTGATCTTCTGTTTGGATGATCTATCCATTGGTGTAAGTGGAGTGTTAAAGTCCCCTACTATTATTGTGCTACTGTCTATTTCTCCTTTTATGTCTGTTAATAATTGCTTTATATATTTAGGTGCTCCAATGTTGGGTGCATAGATATTTACAAATGTTATATCTTCTTGTTGGATTGTTCCCTTTATCATTATGTAGTGCCCTTCTTTGTCTCTTGTTACAGTTTTTGTTTTAAAGTCTATTTTGTCTGATGTAAGCATTGCTACCCCAGCTTTCTTTTCTTTGCCATTTGCATGGAATATCTTTTTCCATCCTTTTACTTTCAGTTTGTGAGTGTCTTTAGGTCTGAAGTGTGTCTCTTGTATGCAGCATATATAAGGGTCCTGTTTTTTTATCCAATTGTCCATGCTATGCCTTTTGATTGGAGCATTTAATCCATTGACATTTAAAGTAGCTATTGATAAATATGTATTTATTGCCATTTTGTTACTTTTTTTTCTGAGTGTTTTAGTAGTTCCTCTTTGCTCCTTTCTTTTCTCTTGTTCTCTTCCCTTGTGGTTTGATGGCTTTCTTTAGAAATATGTTTGATTTCTTTTGTCTTACTTATTATAGGTTTCCGATTTGTAATTACCATGAGGATCCTATATAATATTCTATGTATATAACAGTCTATATTGAGTTGATAGACTCTTTAGCTTGACCTCTTTCTAAAGGCTCTACTTTTTCTCTCCCCTCCTGCCACATTTTATGTTTTTGAAATCATATCTAATTTCTTGTTTTGTGTGTGTCCATTCATTACCCTCTTATCATTGAAATAGATAATTTTAGTACTTTTGTCTTTTAACCTTCATATTATCTTCACAGGTGGTTGATCTGCTACCTTTACTATATTTTTGCCTTTATCAGTGATTTTATTGCCTGTGATTTTTTTTTTTGATAATTTTTTAATCCCTATTTGTGGTCATCGCTTTCCCACTTAAATAAGTCCTTTCAGCATTTCTTGTAGAACTGGTTTCTTGGTGATAAACTCCTTTAATTTTTGCTTGTCTGGGAAGCTCTTTATCTCTCCTTCCATTCTGAATGACAACCGTGATGGATAGACTATTCTTGGCTATAGTTTTTTTCCTTTTAGCACTTTAAATATGTCATGCCATTCTCTTCTTGCCTGTAGGGTTTCAACTAAGAAGTCCTCTGATAGCCTTATGGGCTTTCCTTTGTATGTCACTTGTTGCCTTTCTCTTGCTGCTTTTAGGATTTCCTCTTTTTCTTTAATTTTGGACATTTTAATTATAATGTGTCTTGTGGTGGACCTCTTTGGGCTTATTTTGTTTGGAGCTCTCTGTTCTTCCTGTACTTGGATGTCTGTTTCCTTCCTTAGGTTAGGAAAAGTTTCAGCTATTATTTCTTCAAATAAACTTTCTGCCCCTTTGTCTCTCTCTTCTCCTTCTGGGACACCTATAATATGAATGTTAGTGTGCTGGATATTGTCCCAGAGTTCCCTTAGGCAGTTCTCATTCTGTCTAATTCTTTTTTCTGTTCACCTTGGGTGATTTCCTCTAGTCTTTCATCTAGCTCACTGATCTTTTCTTCAGTATCCTCTACTCTGCTATTGAGTCCCTCTAGTGAATTTTTCATTTCCAGTATTGTATTCTTCATTTCTGATTGGTTCTTTTTTATTTTTCCACTTATTTGTTGATTAGCTCACTTTGTTCATCCAGTCTGTTCCCAATATCTGTGAGCATCCTTATGAGTTTTTGTTTGAACTCTTTGTCAGGTCGGTCACTTATTTCTGTTTCACTTATTCCTTTTTCTGGGGTTTTGTCCTGTTCCCTTGCTTGGAATGTATTCCTTTGTTTCCTCATTATGCCTCTTTCTCAGTGCTTGTATCTATGTATTAGGTGAGTTGGCTATGTCTCCTGATCTTGGAGAAGTGGCCTTATGTAAGAGATGCCTTTTGAGGCCCAGCAGTGTGCTTCCATCTCATCACTAGTCCATAAGAACCAGAAGTGACCCCTTTGTGGGCTCGTTGTGTCCTTCTGCTGTGGCAGAGTTGCTCCCACTGCAGGTACCCAGGGAGTCCAGCCTTTCCTTCCCTGGCTAGCTGTTTGTAAATCCGGTTTGGGGAGCCTCAGCACCTTTGGCTACAAGGTCTAAGAGCACACTCCTATTGAAGTTTTCCTGTTAATTGGGTAGGTACCCAGTGTAGCTGGTTGCTAGGCTCAGGGGTTTACAGTCGCCATAGGCCTCAGGCCTACAAGCTGTTGTCAGTTCTCTCAGGAGTGCAGCTGAGTGGGGCTGGCCCTAGGCATGGGAGAACTCAATTGTTTCAGGCTTTGGAAGGTGGGTTTGATCCTTTTCATGGCTATTTGTGAAGCACAGGTCTTCTGCTACTGATAAGCCACACCCCCCACAGGACCACACACACCTGTCAACACACAACACCTGTCCATGCACACTTCCCAACCCCCTGGAGCATACCCCAAAGCCCCACTGCAGAGGCCCCCACCTCTCCACCAATGCCCCCCACAGCTCACCTGGTCCTCAAACAGGCCCTGCCCCACAGAGGCAGACACTCTCGCCTGCCTGTAGAGGATCAAGGCATCCAGTCAATGCAGGTGGACAAGTAGCCTGAGGGCTTGATGGTGGGTGGGGCTGGTCCCTAGGGTGGGCCGCCTGCCCCGGTTAAACTGAATTAAATCTGCACTGTAGTAGGTGTGGCAGATCCCTGGGCTAACAGACCATGGGAAGAATTTCAATGGCATCTACCAGGTCCTGTGTCATCATGCCTGGACTAGGTCACAACAATGGCTACCATCAATGTCTCACTCCCCACAGAGGTCCCTCCTCTCACCGAGATGCCCCCAGAGCCCACCAGGTGAGTCTCTTTTCACCAAAGGACAGTCAGCCTTCTCTCTGGTGATTTTAGGTTGCTGAGACAGATGAGTTTGTGCATGGGCCCTTTAAGACCCAGGTCTTTTTGGCTTTCATCAGATAGCTTTTCTGGGGGTATCCTTGCTGCAGTTAATAGCCAGCGAGCGAAGCCAGATAGTAAGACCCTCGTCTCAGTTGTGCTGAGTCTGAAGGATGCTTATAGCAGTATGAGTCCCGCTCCAGACCTCATTCCTCCAGGGAGGGCTGCGTACCTTAGGGTGGCTCCCACCTGGCCAGCTGAGAAACTCCGCTGTTCCCCAAGGTGGCTTTTTTTCTCTCCAGAAGGAATTTCTGCCTCTCCCACCTTAGTCAGGACTGTCCCTTGTTGTCGGGATTCTTTTTATCCATTTTTCAGTTTTCTATCCAGTGTAATTTTTCCAAAAATAGTTGTAACCTCATTGTGTTCATGGGAGGAGATGAGTTCAGAGTCTGCTTACGCCACCATCTTGATGAGATCTCTAGCCAATTAGTGTACAGTTTTCATGATTGACCTTCTTATGCCATCTAAATTTTTATCATATGTCTGTGTTACATTTATATTTAGAATTTATTTAAAAATTTTGAGGAAGAATAATAATTTGACCACACAGTAGCAGCAATTAACACCTCTGGAGAGTCTGGGCAACATTTATTGGAGTCAGGGAACGGTAAGTCTTAAGCATCTTCCCGGGATGGGGATGGGTGTATGCCTGGCCCAGGCGACGCCCCGACCCTGCTGAGGCTGGCTTCACCTGTGGTGTGAGGGAAGCTTCCAGCGACAAGGGGCAGCCAGAGGTCGTGTGCGTGGGCCCGTGAGGCCGTCTATGGGAGCTGCTGCGCTGCGGGGCCTGGCGGGGCCTGAGCAGCTCTGCTGGGGATCTAAGAGGCAGGGAACGGCAGACGCCTGGGCTCCGTGGGGACCCAGCAGCGCCGAGGGTTGGGATAGGGCCATCATAGGTCTCATCACCACAAGTGCCCCCACTCGGGGGACGTTTCTGACTGGCCACCTGGCAGGAACGTTTTAAGGACTGAATGAGGCCATGCACGTGAATGCAGATTGGAAAGGATGTAGGTGGATACTGACTCATCAGCCCATGTTTACAGGCGAGGAGAAGGAGGCAGGCGGGAAAACGCACCCAGTTCTCACGGCTCCTGAGGGAGGGAGCCAGGATTCAAAGCGAGGCTGTCTGGCCCCAAGCCTGGACTGAGGCCGTCAATTCGCTGCCTTTATAGGATGCCCTACAAAGTGCGGCCCCTGCAGCAGGGACCTCAGTGTCTGCCTCACTCGCTGCGGTGTCCCCAGTGCTGCATGAAACAGTTGCCAGTAAATGAAGGATCAAGCTGCCCACTGACCTCCCCTGCTGGGCCTCCAGTTTCTTGGGGAACCTCCTGCAGGGACAGTGGGCAGCCTGCTCTCGGAGCCTGGAGCTGGGAGAACCCAAACTTGTGCTTTCTGCGTCCTGGGAAGTGATGGGCTCCATTCCCTGATTCCTTCCAGCTGGCTTGGCAGAGGCCAGCAGAGACCTCCCTCCCACCCGGAGGAAGCCCTGCTCTTTGCCTCAGACCCCCAGGGTACAGCCCATCTTCCCCAGGCCCTCCTCAGCCCTTTGGGCCGACTTCTCAGGGCTGTGCCACAGGCAGGGTGGTGCAGTGGAGAGTCCAGGAGTCAGGGGGCCTGGCTTCTTGTCCCGGCCTTGCTAACATAATTCTTAAAGAAACACGTTCTCTGGCTTTGTGACCTGGAAAAAGTCACATAGATGCTTTATGACTCAGTTTCCCCATCTGTAAAACAAGTCCTTCTCAGCTTGCCCTAACCTACAGCTTTGCTGCCAGGCACCTGTACATTTTCACAGGTTTAGCAGATGCTGTGATGCGCTCCCCAATTCCCTCTTTCGAGACCAAGGCACTCCTGCCCTCAGCTGCCTGGAGCGTAGGCGACTGACAGCTCAGAGCGGAGTCCCTCTCCAGGAACTGCCCTCAGCTGACTTAAGCTGCTTTTCCCAAGGTTATGCCCTCCCCGGGGCAGCCCCCACACAATTCCTGTCCTCGTGAGGGAACAGAGGCTGGGCCCTATCTCTCCGTTCAGGACATCCTGAAGGCCATCCCAGCTGCAGAGCTCCCGAGGGAGCGGCTGAGAACTTCGCTGTGACTGCCTTGCCGCCAGCCCCCCTTGGCGGCTCGCAGCCCTCGTCCTTCGCGAATGTCAAGCCTGCAGGCTCTTCTCAGCAAGCTTCTACCTGCAAATTTCTCTCTCAGAGTCTGTTTCACAGGGAACCTGACCGAAGACATAGGCGAAACCACTTTTTCAAAATTAAAGTTTATTGATTATAAAACAGTATTAGCACATTATAAAATATTTGGCGGGAAAAAAAACAAAAAGAGAGAACTACATACAGTGAGCTGCTCCCACGGCGTACTGCAGGTTCAACCACATGCCACTCAGTATGGAGGATGAGCGCTCACAGGGCAGTCTACTGGTTCTCCCAGTCTTTTTGCCCATACATATATTTTTCATAAAATTATAATCAAATTTATATGTACCATTTTCACCCTGCCATTTTTAGCTCAGCATATTATGAGTATTATCTATGTGATTCAAGTATTTTGAAACATTTTTAGTCATGGCATAGTAAGCCATTGAGCAGTGGGTTCTTGTTAGAGCCTGTTTCCCTAATGGCATACATTTAGCCTGAGTCCGGATTTCACATTATAAATTATACCGTGATGAACATATTAGGGGCATAGCTTTTTCCATATTTAAAATTACTTCTTGGAGTAGACCTCCAGAAATAGAATGATTATGTGTACACCTATAAACGCACATTTAAAACTGTTTTTACAACGGATGGACCCCTTTACGTAAAATCAGGACAGCTGAGTTAGTCCAGGTTCTTGCTTTTGAGCTTTGTGATCTTGGACAACTTACACAACCTCTCTGGGCCCATTACCGGGGGTGGAAGGTGTGGCGCAAGAGAGGGAAGAGGTGAGGGCTCCAGTATGAGCTCCTCTAAGTCAGCTCTGTGCTGGGCCTCTGCTTCTCAGAGCGGCCTTCCGAGTGACAGAGGAGCCAGCGCCCCGAGAGTCTCGCCTGCTGGCGCGTGAGAGGGAGGGTTTGCCCCTCGGACATGGGCTGTGATGGGTCCTCCTCTCTCCTTTCAAGCCGTCAGCGGGTTATGGCTGGATTAGTAGTGTTATGAGTTGAGTTAAACAAGGCTGTCCTTCCCCCCGGACTTCCAATAGCGGAAGTCAGATGAACGCATAATCCTCTTCCACATGCAGCAACTTTATTAAAAACTGTCTTCGTATCAAGAGAGGAGCAGAGCGCAGGGGCGGAGGGCTGAGGCAAGGGCTGTGCGCTGGCAGGGGCCCCGAGGTCCAGAGCAGGACGCCTGAAGCAGCTTGGGCATCGGGTGTTTGTCATTGCCTAAAAAGCGATTTTTAAAAAGGTGAACATTCAGGGAAAGCTTCAGTGTCCTCCGTCATCCCCCCGAATCTGTCTGCTGCCTCCAGAGAAGTGGTCAAGGAGGTGGGTTTGGAGAGAAGGTGGTCAGAGAGACTCTACCCGTGAGGTTCCAATGCTTTTAAGCTATTAATTTGATGTGTTCTTCTGGACATGCTTTATCTTTTACCAGAATACAAATATAGATAGATGATACACATAAATATACTTTTCCACAAAAAAAAGTGTAACGTTCTATATTAACTTCTTGGCATAAATGAGATCCTACTTATATATTATTTAGTGATTTGCCACTATCCTTGTTGACATATGGCGATCTCAGTCAGTTCTTGAAACTGCTTGGTAGTATTCCATCATTTGAATACAGCATATTTTATTTAGCTTTTCCCATATTCTTGGACACTGCCGTTGTCCACTGCCCTTTGCTAATAAATGTCATGGTGCAAAGAGCATCCTGGAGCCGGCATCCATGTGCACACAGGCCGCGCATCTGCGCACTGAGCTCGGAGCAGTGGAGGCGTTGGGTTCTAAGCCCAGGCACCTCCCCAGGCCTCTGGGGGTCAGGAGCAAACCTAACAGCTATGGTTGCAAGCTCATGGTCTACAGTTTCCAGTCATGCAGCCAACCTCCTGCATACAAGCTGGGAGAGCAAATGACTCCACTTTACGGTTGGGGTCCAGAGAGGTAAGGTGATTCCCCAGGTTTCTAAAGCCTGTAAGAGACGAAGAGCAGACACATGAGAAGGTGGTGTAGTCAGAGGAGGTCGGGGAGGAGCTGGGACGGGAACCCACTTGCTAGCTGAGCAGGGGCAGGGCGAGAGGGACTACCTCCTCCCCAGAGATGTCCTGGCCTCAGCACCTGCATTGTCTAAACACACTCAGAACCCCGACAGAAGGAACTCCAACGAGCCCTGGCTAATTGCTATCATCTAAATGAAGTGATTCATACTCCTTTGCCCTTGTATAATTAGCTGATAAATTACAAATGAGCAATTGTCTCTCAAGAGGCAGCAGGAATGAGAGGAACTATCACACACAGACCCTGATTTTCCTTTGGGACCATGGCAAAATCATGACTCCCTTTGGAATTTCAAGCAATTTTTTTCCTTTATTGTTACAAGGCTATTTTTCACTTTGGCAAATCAGGACTTCTGAAATCACCAAGCCAAGCACTTGCTCACCCACTACCTCTCCCATCAGGGAAGAGCTCTGTTATGACACACATCCAGCTTGCAACGTGATCTTCAGTAGCCCTCCTACAAGGAAAAGACAAGAAAATGCAATGGGAATAGTGAGCAGCGCTCTTGAAAAGCAGCCCTTGTCCTGGCCTGTGACGTCCGTGCAATGCCAGCAGTTCCTGTCCCAGAGGCAAATGGTTGTTTTAACCTCTCATCGTGGGAATTGTTTAGCTGGATTCGAGGCATAACCTCCTGAAGAATCCCCCATTCTGAGGAACAACCTCCCCAGTTTTGAACAAGTGCCCCAGAGGATGCTAAGTTTGGAGCCATTCGGCTAAGAGAACAAACATTTGTTTTCATTAGGCAAAAACAACAGTTCTCCGTGACAGCGAGGGAGCGGACGTCTAGGTGTGTGACCCATCGCACACATCTGAGCGCTCTGGGCTATCACTCTCCTCCCACAGAGAACCTCCTAGTGTCTTCTCCAACCTCTCAGGAGCATTATCACACCATCCCAGAAATCTTAGGGCACTGCTTTCTCCTGTCCTCCCCAAGTCTACCCACTGATACAAACCGAGAATGTTCTGTCATGTTGATGCACTAGAGAACTAGGGTGCACCTTACTGGGGGTGTATCAATTAGGACTCTTTCATTGCAAACAGTACAAAGCAACCCGAATGGTCTAGGCCATTTGCAAAATGAAACAGTTCTGGAGACTGGTTGCACAATGACGTGAATATACTTAACACTACCGAACTACACACTTCCAATGGTTAAGAGGGGGCAAAGATGTGGCGAAATCAGAACCCTTGTGCAGAGTTGATGGGAACGTAAAATGGTACAGTGCTGTGGAAAACAGTATGGAGGGTCCTCAAAAAAATTAAAAATACACCTACTACATGATCCTGCAATCCCACCTCTGGGAATATATCCAAAACAATTGAAAATAAGATCGCGAAGAGATATTTGCACCATCCTGTTTATTGAAGGATCATTCACAATAGCCAAGAGGTGAAAGCAACATAAATGTCCATCCATGGATGAATGGATAAACAAAATGTGGTATACACATAATGGACTATTACTCAGCCTTAAAAAAGAAGGAAATCTTATCACATGCTACAACATGGATGAAAGTTAAGCATACTACGCTAAGTGAAATAAGTCACAAAAAGACAAACACTGCATGGTTCCATTTATATGAGGTGTTTAAAGTCAAACTCATAGAACAGAAAGCAAAATCGTGGTTGCCAGGGGCTGAGGAAGAGGACGGTGGGGGGGTATCATGTGACGGATATAGAGTTTCAGTCACGCAGGACGGAGGTGCCTGTGGTTGATAATGTTATACTGTATACTTGGAAATTGTTGGGAGGGTGAATTTTATGTTATGTGGAGTTTTGCCACAATAAAAAAAGAAGAATACACTGTGCAAATATTCCCACATCAATAAATGCTACATCATCCAAAAATATGGTTAAGATGGTACATTTTATGTTATGCTCATTTTATCTCAATTAAACCTTTTTGGTTTAAATCAAAAAGGAAATTTAAAGGCTCACTTAGTTAAAAAGAATTATCTTAGGTAATAGATTTGGAGAACTTATCATGTAATACATGCTAAGAAATTATTTGATTGTTGGAAGAATCTGGAAATGTAAAGCTGCAGATTGCCACCCTGCCCATCAGAGAATCCCAAAAGGGACCAGGAGGAAACTCAGAAACCAAAGGTCGTGCTTCTCCAGGGGCTCTGCTGGACCCTTGGCTTCTCATTCCAGATTTGGACTTGGGCAAGTACCTTAGACTCTCTATGCCTCAGTTTCTCCATCTGGGCCATGTGAGGGCTGGAGCAGTTCATTAACCTTTATGACTCTTTCATCATTAACCCTGTAGGATCGTGTCTCTAAGTTTTCTTCTCCTGTCTCCTTTTTTTCTTTTTTACTTCTTTTGTTTGGTAAAGTCTTGAAAAAAAAATAAAAATCCCACACACTTTCCATATGGTGCCCTTCCTGGAGGCCCGCCAACTCCACAGCTCCCCAGGGCTGGCACAATGCATATGCATGCGCCAAGAAGGCTGTCCAGCCACCCGCAGTGTGATAGCAGCCTGTCGCCAAATGTGCTCATGCCAGCCGGCCCCAGCACCACCCTCCGTTCCTGACAGTCCCCACATCTCCGCTGCGCTGTCAGGCCTCGGAATTAGCAGCACTCAAGGCCATTCCACAAGCCCAGTGAGCACACCGATCCTGGCGGGTAGGGATGGAAGAAGCAGGGGGTGGCCACATAGTCACAGAAGACCTCAAACTTAGATTCCACGTTTTCACCAAATGATGTCATACATAAAGTCACAGCGATGCACAAG
Source organism: Equus przewalskii (assembly GCF_037783145.1). NCBI lineage: Eukaryota > Metazoa > Chordata > Mammalia > Perissodactyla > Equidae > Equus > Equus przewalskii. The sequence goes on along the minus strand of NC_091833.1, from coordinate 1,930,881 downwards.
AGACCTGAGGTAAGACCCTCATCCTCCAAGTTTTAACAAGAGTCCCCTCTTTGGACCCCACCACCTGGCGTGCACTGGGAATTAAATTCTTAAAAACAAATCCTGTCGTTAGCTGGTGAATAGAAAATTACATTGCAGGATGTTGCCACCTGTAGTGGAACACTGAAGATGGAATTAAGTCGGGGGATTATGAGTGACATGTAGCTATCCTGCAGACCATAATTGGTACAACACTGCCTGTTGGACCAAAAGTTCTGAAGTGTCGTTATTTTGCCATAAATATTTTGACATTTTGCGTTAGTCAAAATTATTGAGTCATGCATTTTACGGGAGCAGAGTGGTAAATTATTGTGTTGTATTTGCTTTAGTGTTAAAGTATTAATTTGTTTAAAGAAAACATTTAAAATGTATAATTTTCATTGCCCTGTTTTCGCATTTCTTCATTTTTTTAATTTAGAGGAAGAATCAAAATATAGAAGTTACACAGCTCTCCCTACTCCTAAAAGTCTCCTGAGCACCTGCTGTGTGTCCTGTGCTGTCAAGGAGGCAGGGATGGATCGCACGTGATCCTACTCTCGAGGAGCTCATGGAGAAGGAGGGAGACAAAATGTGTAAATGACGGCCAAGATTCAAGGCAAAATCAGAGCCGTGCCGGGCCGGGGGGGAGAGGACATGCTGGAGGTCTGCGTGGAGGAGGCAGCACCTCAGTTGAGCCCTGAAGGAAGAAGTATTCAGTATTTAGGGGCTGGAAGAAGTCATGGAGCTCACCTATCCTAATCCCCCTTTTTTGTGTAAACTGAGGCATAGAAAGAGGAAAGATCTCCCCAAGTAATATATTGACATCAAATGAACAGCTAACTAGACATGAGGAGGTGGGAAGTGAAGGGCAGGGGAGCAAAGCAGAGAGGAGAGGTGATGGCTCCAGGTAGGAGAAACGGCATAAGCGGAGGTGGGGCAGCTGGGAAGTTCCAGTGTCTGCAATGGCTCCTTGAATGGGCATTATTAGTTCTACTCCCCTTCCTGGCCCCGACTCTGAATCCATGAGCTTCATGTGGCGGTGACCCAACCCCAGGGTGGGGTACAGGACCCAGTTTTGGCCAATCAACTGGTCTCTCAGACATTGGTGCAGGGATGGGCATGTAGCCCAGGTGGGTCCAGCGAGACTCCGTCTCCCGAATTTTGCCAGAGCAACCAAAGAAGGGGTACTAATCCAGGGCCGCTGTGGTGCCACTGGGGACCAGCATGCTTGAGAAGAGTGAACCCGGAGAAAAGGATGCTGAGAGGTGGAGAGAGGCCAAGTTCCAAAACCAACGTCTGAGCCCCAAATGCTGCTGTTTGAACCCACAATTGCTTCTCAGTTGCAGGGGCTGATGAACTCTCCTTTCAGATCAAATCAACCTGGCTTGGGTTTCCGTCATTTGCTTCAAAAGTATCCTGACTGCGTCACTCCAATCAAAGGTAGCACAGTTCTCTGGGAGCAGAAGGGGACCTCCTCAACTCCCCCACTGGCACGTCCACATGCACTAGTTCATCAGGTACGTTGACCAATCCCTGGAGAATCCCATGGGAAAGATGCACAGCACGGTGAGCCCTCCAAGAAGCAGGCCGACGTGTTCTCCAAGGGGCCGGCCTCCATCCCTCCCTCCCAGCGCCAGCTGCGGCACGGGAGGCCAGGCAGTCTGAGGACGCAGCCAGCGTGGCGCTGCTGGGTAGGTGAGCGCCCCTTCAAGGGGACGGACTATAGATCCCTCTGTGTCTGTACTTCCCAACATCCTCTCTGCTCCTCCCCATCTTTGGTGTCTCCAGTGGACTGAAAGCTTCTGCTCAAGTTTAATCAAAACCAGGTGGAAAATACAAAACATGACAGACTGGTGAAGGCCAACCTTCCAAACAGCCCACGGTCCCACCGATTCCAAGTCCCGAGAGCTCAACTCTGCAAAAGCCTGAGTCAGTCTCAAACAGCTGGCAGGCAGGGAAGGACAAGGAGCTTCACAAATTACAAGATCCCCAAGGCACCGGCCGGCGGGCAGGCCCTAGGTGCCCGTCTAACAAGGCTGGCCGAACGAGGGTTGGCAGTGTCCTGCACCCTGAGGGTGACACCATCTCCAGGGCCGCCTCCTAGGACTGCGTCCACACGAGGTCGGGGGCCCAGGGCGTAGCTGTGCAGGAAGAGAGGAGGCAAGCCTGAGCATCGGGGGCGTGAACGAGAAATCCAGGGCCAGGCATGCTGGCGGGAGGACACTGGAGAGCACCCGGTCTGCCCACAAGAAGTAACTGTGCGCGTGCGGGTACCGGGAGCCGGAGGAGGACGCGGCGGAGACCTCAGGGCCATCTGTTTCAGGAACGGAGAGGCCACGCAGGGGGTGCAGACTCTCGGGAAGGCCTCCACCCTCAGCAGGATGGGGAGTAGGCCCCTCCGCCATCTGCCCCGAGGACCAGTGTTTGCTGACTGACATGGTCCCTCCTTATGTGGAGGGGGCCATGCCTGGCCTGACAGGAAGGGCCAGAGGCCTGCTCTCCCTCACTCCTCTTGCCTCCTGGAGGGCTGCGCCCACTCAAGTGTACCCGCTGTGCCTTAAAACCCAAGCAATGCACACAGTCTCTCAGCCTGGACCCAGCCCCCTGGGCCTCAAAGGCCCTGGCTCGGGCGCAGTGTCACCACTGTCTTGGCCTGGCTTTGCCCCAGGAAACACATTCTCTGCCTACTAAGCCTAAGAACACTGGAGAGTCCTAGGGATGCACAGGGTTGTGCTGGGATGAAACCTGGGCCTTGGGTTCCAACCCTGGGGGTCAGCTGGCTGGGCACCCTGCACCGACTCCACCCCCCAAGACAGTCCTCCACCCCCCTGGGCAGTCCTCCACCCCCTGGGGCAGTCCTCCACCCCCTGGGGCAGACCTCCACCCCCTGGGATAGTCTTCCACCCCCCAGGCAGTCCTCCACCCCTGGGCAGTCCTCCACCCCCTGGGGCAGTCCTCCACCCCCTGGGGCAGTCCTCCACCCCCCAGGCAGTCCTCCACCCCTGGGCAGTCCTCCACCCCCTGGGGCAGTCCTCCACCCCCTGGGATAGTCTTCCACCCCCCAGGCAGTCCTCCACCTCTGGGCAGTCCTCCACCCCCTGGGGCAGTCCTCCACCCCTGGGCAGTCCTCCACCCCCTGGGGCAGTCCTCCACCCCCCAGGCAGTCCTCCACCCCTGGGCAGTCCTCCACCCCCTGGGGCAGTCCTCCACCCCCTGGGGCAGTCCTCCACCCCCTGGGGCAGTCTGCCGCCATGTCGGTACTCCATGGTTTGGAGGAAAACCTCAGAGCAGCCGCATTACTGACTGTGGGTCTGTCTCAATCAAACTGTGTCTCCAGCCCCGAGGCAAGGGCCTTCCAGATGAGAAGTGCCCACAAAGGACATGTTGAATCAGTGTCAGTCACTGAGCATCAGGAAGAAGTGTCCTCTCTCCTCGTCAGCACCAAGGGGCTGCCCCGGAACATCCATGGCAGACGTCTGGACCTTGGAGCACGTTGGTAGTGACGGTGGGCTTTGAAATCAGACGCAAGGTCTGCCAGACCTGGTCTAAGCCGCGCACAGCCACTTGTGAGCTGCTCAACTTTGGTTAAGCAGCCTAACCTCACCAAGACTCAGTGTCCTCCCATGTCACGTGGGGATCCTTGGGATGACTGCGGGATGCCCCTCAGAGCATGAACATCAAAAGCGCAGCATGTTGCCAATGGTCCGTAGATGTCTGGTGCTTTAGCATCCTTTCTTTCCAGGTCAACCCTCCAAGGCAGATCTTAGCATTTATCCTCATCTTATGGATGAAAACACGGAGACTCAGGAGATGCAATCACTTGCCCAAGCTGCAAAGTGGCAGAGCCATGACTTGAAGCCAGGTCTGTCTGCCTACCTAGTCACTGCCCTCCCTGGTACCTCCCGCAGCCTGTCCCGCTGAGCCTGGCATGTGGAAGGGGTTCAGGGAAAGCTGCTGATCCATATTGAGGATAAGTGCAAGGTACTTGCAGGCCAAAATATCTGAAGGCCTGTGGTCTTGAGTTATAACACCTGCAGGTGGATTTTAACTAGGAAGATGGAGAAAGGCCACACCATGGTCCAGAGCAGGGCAGCACCTGCAATGCCCACAGCTCCCTGGCAGATTCAGTGTGCTGGCTGGTCACCTTCGGATGGCATTAGTGGGTGATGATCCTGGGCTTGGGAGTCAGACTTAAGTTCTTCCAGAACCGGTCCAAGCCCTGCACAGCCACTTGCGAGCTGAACGGCATTAATGGGGTGGGGTGGGGCTGGAGGTGATGGATGGCTTCATTCATTCATTGATCCATTCAACGCATATTTCTCTACAATGTTCCAAGCACAGCACAGCAGTGGAGGGCAATGGAGCAACGACACAAATGTGGCTGCGGAGCCCCAAAGATGCCCAGCCTTTCTCCTCACTGCAGGAGGGGTAGAGAGAGGAGAGACCACCCCTGCAAAGGACTGCCGGGGCCCATCCCTGGGTCTTGTTATGGCTCTCACTCCCCAGCCTCCTCATTAGGGTACACCCTAGAGCACCAGAGAACACTTCAGGACCTTCAAAGTCACCCCCTGTAGGGAGGTTCCCAAGCCAAACCTGAAATGAGCACCTCTCCCCAGTTTTGGCACGTGTCCACAGCCCTCTGGCAGAATTGCCATGCTGGCGGGCCACCTTTGGTTAGTACTGTGGAGGGGAGAATGGGAGTTGGTGGGTGGCCTTTATCCACTCAGTGAGCCAATATCTATTAAGCACGTACTGTGTGCCCGACCCAGGGGCAGTGGAGTGATGGTAATGAGGCAGTGATATAAAGGCAGGGCTGTGGGAGCCCCAGGGAGGGGCAGGGCGGTGGGAGGGATTTCCTCCGGAGAGGACTGCTGAGGCTACCCCCGGGGGTCCTTCAACCTCTCCCTCCCCGGGCTCCCCACTGAAGGCCTGGGGGCGAGCAGCAGAGGGCACTTCACGCCTTAAGACGCATCCACCTGTTGGGATGTGTCCCGGTCGAACATGAAATAGGTGCCTCTCAAGTCCCCTCAAACGCCCACAGCCCCTCCAGCAAGTCAGTACGCTGGCCGACCCCCGGAGCTGGCCCTGGAGACAGGTCCCCGCGGCCTCAGTCCTGGATGCCAGTAGCCTGCCCGCCCCTTCTCAAGGGCTCTCTTCCCTCTGGTGTTCCTCTAGCCATGAGGCAATGAGGGGCCGGACCTACAGGTCTAGCCCCACCGATGGGCTCCTCTCACAGCTCTGAGGAATGGTGGGACCAGACGTGACCCTGAGGGGATCTCATCCAATCCTGTCATCTGACAGCTGGGAAAACTGAGGCCCAGAGTGCTAACCTGTTCTGCCATCCCCCACCCCCACATGCAGCTCCCCTAAACGGTCTCCCACAAACCCACCTCGGCCCCGCCTATAGCCTCCCGTGCTGGAGCCTTCCTGCAGGAGGCCAGAACGCCTTTTCCAGAAGTTGGCATACTCCTCAGTGTTGCTACCGACCAGTAAACGCAGCCCAGCACACTAAGTGATGTCCCGGGCTACCTTCCAGATGGGAAATCAAACCCACCTGCTCCGCCCTGCCCCCTCCAGCATCCTCCAGCCCCTCCACCTTTCTCTGTGAGCCGGCTGAGAAATCGAGACAATTGCTGGCACACCAAATCAACCCTGCAAAGGAGCCCCCGTCCAGCCACAGAGCGAGGAACAGGCTCAGGGCTCCGCCAGACAGGCAGCTCCGCGCAGACAAGTGCCTACAGGGCTTGCTCATATTTAAGACTTCCTTTCATATATTTTTAATAAAACAACTGATACAAATTCAAAACCAACTTCATAAATCAGACATTATTCAATGTTGGCGGCTTCAAGGTTTCCGTGGCGCGTGGCTGGGGGCCCGCTGTTCTCCCAGACGGGGCTCTGCACTCCAGCGCTGGAGGTTCTGTGAAAGGTTTATTGGATTTCATAGTCCCTTAAGGGGAAACCCTTTAAATGTCTTTGCAATTATAAGTCTAATAACACTTTCAGCCCTGGACACAGCCTTGACTTGACAGAGATAAGGAACTCAAAGTTGCTCAGTCAATACCAAGCTATTAATCTCTGTCACCTCGCTGTCACCGCAGCTCAGGAAAACAATGTCGTTTCTTGACCTAGGCGAAGGCATGGAGTGATTTTATTCAGGATGTCAGCATTCATCAACCAGATTTTGTCACCCCTTCACTCCCTGGAACTCCCAGCTCTTCCTCCTGCCTGTGTTGACACACTTCCAGCGGAAAGAGTTTCTTTCAGTCTTGGCCTATGATTATTATTTAGCACTTATTCAAGTGGAAAAAGCCTGTAAGAATGAAGTTTTTCCTGGGGTGAGGAGACTGGCAGATGAATCACTTTATGCTGCTCCTCAGCGACCCAAGCCAAGGACGCTGGAAGTTACGAACTACACCGTGTTTGTTTACATATTCAAATGAAGGTTAATTTTTATCCTGTCTCTGCTCAAATTTGATTAGGGTGGGACTCTCCCTCCTCCCTCAGTGGCATCCTCCTCCTCCTGCTCCCCCTCGACCTTGAAAGAAACTCAAGAAATTGTTTAAAAGAAAAGCCAACAAAATCCTAATGAGAAACTAACGAGGAAGGATCAAATGGCTGCCGGCCGAGCAGCCAGCAGTGCCCCGTCCCCGGGCGAGGCTGGAAGAAAGGCCCTCCTTGGCCCAGCTGGCCTCTGGAGCACAGGGTGGGCTGAAGCAATGCCGGTGGGCACCCACCCAATGCCAGGGTGCCGTCAAGACCAGGGAAGTGCCAGTCGGGCTTTCAGAGGCCTGGGTCTGTCTCTGGGTAGGATCCAGGGTGGAGAACTCACTGTAGAGTCTTTGTGGCTCTGTGCAATGCCTCGGGGCTGTGGGGGAGAGCGGAGAGGATCCAGAGGGCTCCCCGCCCCTAACCCTCCCATTGTACCTGTTCTGTGAAGTGCGCCTCTGCATCCGAGTTTACTGGGATTGCCTCTGAGCCCTCAGAGCTCTCCAAACCTGGATCACCTTAGCTCAGCCTCTTTCTGGGTCACTTGTCTGCTTTGCACTTTAACAAGATGCCCTGGCTTTTATGCAGAGTTGGTATAAAGTGCAGCCATGGAAACATGCCTTCACAGGAACCCAGCATTAAGCACCTGCTGTTAATAAAATCGTTCCTATCTAAGGATCTCGAATAGATAATAATTCAGTTTTTTAAAAAAACAAAGGCCTCTATCTCCTGGGAAAACTCTGAGGACTTTCCTTTTTCACTATGGTTACCAGGAAGCTCAAACCAAATTATTATTAAAACTGGCGTTTTCATGTTAAACTTTGGTCCTGATTTTCTTCTGTCACTTATATTTTGGCAACTTGTTATCGTGTCCTTTCCTATAGGTCATTTTGAATCTGTTGTCCACAGGGGTAGGTATAAATGAATAAATAAATACCCAGGAACACATGGACTGAGCCCAGGGCTGGGACTTGGTTGGTAGACCAAGGTGTGGTCCCAGCTCTGTGTCTGACTTCCTTGAGGTTTGGGTGGATATTAGCCAGGCCTCAGTTTTCTCATCTATAAAGTGAGCAGATGTGGACAAAGCTAGCTCTGCTTCGCTCGCCTGTTCTTCTGGATGCCCTCAATACCCACAGATGAGCGCAGCGTGGAATTAAGAGCAGGAACTCTGGAGCCAGACTTCCCTGGGGTATAGGATAACCAACTGGTCCTGGTTTACCTGGGACTGTCCTGGTTTTAGCATTGAAAGTCCTATGTCCCAGACAACCCCTCAGTCCCAGGCAAGTTAAGGTGGTTGGTCACCCTACAGGTTCACCTGCCAGCTTGCCACTTGCTAGCTACGTCACCTCGGGCAAGTTACGTAAGCTAGTTGTGCCTCACTTCCTCAATCTTTGAAACGGGATTATAACCAGACCCGCCTCCTGGCATTGTCATGCATCTGAAGCACTTTTATCTCTGTAAAGTGCAGAGAACAATCTTGGTACATAGAAAGCACTATGAGTGTTTGTTAAAGAATGTGACAGCCACTTGCTTCCTGCTCAAGTTCTCAAAATAATTATTTACCAAAAAGTAAAGAACATACCCTGACATTCATGGAGCAAGAGGAGTGGTCCTGGGAGAGGAGACCTTCTCCGAGCCATCCTGGGTTAGAGGAGAGAAAGGCTCAGTTCCCCAGGGACAGCCAGGGCTGTGTGTGCCTCAGGGAAACCACTCATTCCAGACAGACGGACAGAGCCCAGCGCCAGGCACAGAGAGGCCACGCGCCAGCCGTCCCCGGTGTGCTCCTGGTGCTGCCCACAGCCGCCAGGGAAGGAGGCTGGAGCGTGCTCCCAGTCTCTGCCGGAGATTCAGCCAGATCACCACTTCCAGAAAGCGTCACAGAAAGGAACTAAGCGTGGACGTCCCTGGCCGCTCCCGGTGAGAACCGGGACTGTGCTGCTGGGTGGGGTGGAGGGCGGCCCTGGCACTCTCCAAGGACTAGCCAGTATCTCTGGGGACCTCTCTCTCCTCCCCTGAGACAGGCCCAGAGCTGGATCCCTGGAGCCAAGCCAAGGAAGTCCTACCTTCCACACCCCCCAGCCACACGGAGCTGCCCAGACGGTGCTGAGCAAGCACCTGACAACGGACACGTCCCCCTGAGCACATCTGTCCTTATCAGGCAGCCGCTGGGCCTTGGCCTGGGCTGAGCCGACCCCTGCCCTCCAGGAGCCTCCTCTGCTTGGCAGACAAGACTGACAGGGTCTGCAGGCCCCTGCCCGGCACCTGCTTCTGCCTGCAACTGCTTCACCTCCATTCCTCCTCCCAAGTGAGAAGTGGAGCTTTCCCAGGGCGGGGAGCAGCCACTGAGCCTCTCTTCTCACATGTCCCCTGTAGAGCCTGGTGCCTCCGAGGTCCTCAAGCAATGCCTCCTGTGCAAATATTGACTCCATAATATAAAGGAGAGACTGTCGAGAGCTGTGCTGTCCAGCACGGTAGCCACTAGCCACAGTGTGGCTGTCCAAACAAATTCAATTAAAAATTCAGTCTCTCGGTCACCTGAGCCACATGTGCTCAATAGCCACGTGTGGCTAGTGGCTACCATACTGCATGGCATAGATATAAAACATTTTCATCATCGCAGAAAGTTTCATTGGGCTGTGCTGCTCTAGAACATACAAAGAGAAAGAGGGTTACTGACTAGCACCCATCCTCTTGAGGCTATAACTGCCGGGACCTTAGGTTTCTGAGACCGAGACAGGGCACAGTTGGCCTGGAAAAATCTTAGAAGATTATATTGATCCAGAATGTCTTCCAAGTCTTAGGAGTTACCTAACTTCACAGGAAAAGACTGATTCAGGAAGAGGGGCTTTTCCGAGGATGTTATGAGCTGAACTTCCCAGTCGAGCTCCCTCCCAGTGTAACACATTATGATGGGAAGATGGCAAGAGAAAAGAGGTGGAAGAAGGGGAGACCATCAGGAAAATCAACGTAAGTGAGCTCTGCACTTACTCCTCCCCAGCTGTAAACTCTGCCCCGTGTCCTGGGGACCCCAGGCACAGCACAGTCGTCAGCATCCCCCAAAACACGAGATACGGAATTCACTAGCCCTCTAGCTCTTTAGGTCTCTCCCTACCTAAGCCCAGCATCATTCAGTCAGCAGGCGAATACCAAAATAGAGCCTAGGAATCAGCCTGGGAGGAAAGCCAGGAGACCATATGAGGGAAATGAAGTAGGAACTGCCTACGTCTGAATCTTGGGGCAGCCAAGACTCCAGACTCTGACCTCTAAGTGGGAGGTCCCTTTAGGGCCCCCAAATACGCTGAAGTCTTCTGAACCAAGGAGAACCCCACACTCGACTCCTGCAGAATCCATTTTGGGGGAACATCCAGGCAAAGGAAATCCACTCTGTCCCTGTGGCCCAAAGCTATCAGTTATCTGGAGGAGAGGTGACAAGGCCCAGTGTGAAGTTAGGCAGAGGGCTGCGGAAGGCCTGTGTGCGTGTCCATTCTGCAACAGATCTATCCTGAAAATAAATACAGACCTTATTTATGCAATGATGGCAATACTCGGCCTTTATGAAGGGATTTGGCTTTTACTAGAAACTTCTACATACAGCATTTTGTGTTTTTCAAGATCCCTGGAAGGTAGTTGCCATTCCTATTTCAGAATTATAAAATGTGAGGATCAGTTTGAGTAAAACACCTGCCCTAAGTCACTTGGGTAGAAACTCAGCTCGCCTGCAGATTTCAAATTACCGGAAGCAATTCAGCTCTGAGAGGAAAGATGATGATAATACTTTTAAATAATACTATTAACAGGCAACATTTCTTGGACATTCATTGCATACCCAATGCACAGCTAAGCAGTCCACATGCCTTACCTCAATATTCCTCACCAGGATCATATACAACAGGCACGATGAGCCATCCCATTTTACAGATGTGGAAACTAAGGCTTAGAGAAGTCCAACACTGGCCATAGTCACACAGCAAGTAAGCAGGAAAGATAAAGATTTGGTCCAATTTGTAGTTATAATGTGGGTTTATAGGCCAAATTATGGGGTCATAATCTTTTCCAGTTTGAATGAAGGAACTAAAAGTTCAGTAGAAAATGTCAAAGAAGAAATTAGCTTCCATAATAACTTCTAAATGGCCCAATGAAGCAGCTCTCTGAAACTCAGATGGTTAAAGATGTGATCAAGTGCTTCCTTCGGCAGCAGGAAATGGCCACTGTCTCGAGAAACGTTTTCTCTCCCTCCTGCTCACTGGGGTGAGACCAGACTTAGAGGCCTGTGGGAGAGACTCCAATGAGGACTCAAGACGAGAGGGGATGGGGTGTCTGTGACCAGGTAATGTGTCAGCACCCATCACATCCATCCCCAAACAGCTGCCCACAGGGAGTCAGGCCAGACGGCATCACGTTGTGCCAGCTGCAGCTACGGGCAGGGGCCTTGGGCCTGGCTCCTGTGGCACACAGCCCATAAATCAGCCACTGAGCCTGCTGCACAATTGCAATGCGTCTCTTTCAAGCAGCTCTGAGGAAAAATGGCTCCATCTGCTCCTTGCAAGGTAATAAATAAAACGGAATTGGAGCAAAATGGATGGAAAGCAATTTTTGGAAGATGAATTTCTGAAAGAATTGGCCACCATTTGTGCAACTCTCCTGGTGCTGAAAATGGCTGCCTGAGACCCTGTCAAGCTCGAAGGCTGGAGGAGGCACTCATGGGCAAAAAGAAGAGAAGAAGGGCACTTCCTGGTCAAGGGCTGGTCGGAAACGTGTTCTTACAAAGGACTTCCCGTTACTGACGCCTTCTCTTTCTTCTCTTTGTCCTTTTCCTTTATCTTCTCCATCACCATCTTCAGCATCGCCATCATCACCATCATCATCATCACCATCATGACCACCACCACCATCATCATCATCATCACTGCCACCATCATTGTCACCATGATCACCATGGTTAACTGGCTAATTGTCTTATTGAGATCTTCCTATGTACCAGCATGGTGCTGAAATTTGTATATCTTTATGTGAATTACCTCCTTCGAAGTCTCATTGAGACCACACTACATAAGACTGTAAAACCCCTCCCCATGGCATTCTCTATGCCCCCGTCTTTGGTTTATTTTTCGCCACAGCTTCTATCACCTTCTAATATACTCAGTAATTTACTTATTCTGCTTATTGTTTTATCTGTCTTCCCTATTTAGAATAGATGTTCTTTTTTTCCCAGTTTTATTGAGATATAATTGGCACATGTTACTACATGAGTTTCAGGTGTACAGCATGAAGTTTTGACTTACATACATTGTGAAATGATTACCACAATAAGTTTAGTTAACATCCATCATCTCATATAGATACAATAAAAAGAAATGGAAAAAAAAGAAAAAAACTTTTCTTCTTGTGATGAGAACTCAGGATTTATTGTCTCAGCAACTTCACGTGCATCACATGGTAACTATAGTCATCATGTTGTACGTCACATCCCTAGCAGAATTGATACTCTTAAGGGCAGAGAATTTCCCTGTTTTTCCACCACTGTACCCTCAGTTCTGAGAATAATTTCTGAGCTATAGAAGGCACTCAATAAATAGTTTATTGAATAAGTGAATGAATGAGTGAATGAATGATCCCCTGTGAAATCTATCTGGCCTGTGCTTGTCTCTCCACACTCATCTCTTGCCTCTGGCCCCACTACGTTTCACAGACACTGGGACATCTAGTGACAGTTCCTCTAACACTGGCGCTCCTGGCCTCCTTCCCTGGTGCATGCTGCTCCTCTTATCTGACACACGTCCCCACATGGCCTCCCAGGCAGGCTCCAGCTCTCTCTTCAAGTCTCCTCTGACCATCCAGAAGAGTCGCTCTTGTCATTTTGCTACTCCTTTTTAGCTCTCACAAAGCATATGCTTATTTGTTTACTCGGAGGGATGGGCATCATCTGCCTGAGGTCCACGGAGGCAGAATATTTCTCTGATTGCCTTTGTTGCCCTAGAGCCCAGCACAGGGCCTGGCTCAGAGTAGAAGCTAAAAAGATATTCTTCACTCATTTATAGATGAGGAAATTGAGGTGAGGAGTTGGGTTTTGATATCAGGTCTAGATCCAAAGCCCGTAAACTTAGGCACCACCTTATGCTGTTCTCCGCATCTCTTTGCTTAATGGGAACGTCAGCCATGTCCACAGCCCTGTCCATATCTGCCCTGCTTCCCAGGGGACCTCCCTCAGCACCCCTTTTAGGCAATCACTTCCTTGTTTGTGCTTTCAGTGACTATGTATCAGGCACCTCTAGGCCAGGTGCCCTTCTAGAAGACATGGCCAAGGTAGACCAGAGCCCTGCACTCATGGAGGTTACATTCTAGCAAGGAAACAGACAATAATGAGTAAGAAAACAAAGGATGAGCATTTCAGAGCGGGATAAATGTTCTGAAGACAATGGAAATGAAGTGATGGACAGAGAGTGGCAGGGAGGTTAATGGCTGCTCTGAATACGGTGTTTACAGATTATTCTCCTATCTTTGCCTTCTCTGCAATCAGAAAAACCATCTTAACCACCTCTCCTTCTCCACAGGCAGCTTTGAAGACACTCTCTTTGCTTAGGCTGATCCTTTGCGTCAGCCCAGTAGATGAGACTCTGCATCCATCAGAGCAAAGAACAGAATGAAAAACTAGGATCTCTGCCAGCCCTGGGTCAGAGGCTTGTGTCTGTCTCACGTGCTTTAAATTCCTAGTGTATCTGACATACCTGTGATAGCCCAGAAAATGTCCACAGCAGATATGGGGACCCGACAATCTGCCCTTTCTGCTCTCTGGGTCATACATGGATAATGTAGAGCTAACTGAGGTTTCACTTACAATTTCAAAGTCTTATATCAGAGCTGAGGGGTCATTTTCCCAATGGGAGTATAAAGGGGTTAAAATGCATCTACGTGTGACTAAATACTCAGTTTGTCTGAAAGCTCACTGAATTACTATTTAGATATAGCATAAGGTATCACAACTTTAGGGAAAGAGAAATTCACTAAAGATTCTTCTGGAAGTGAAAAGTCAACTGTCCGTCCCTTTTCCTCCCAAACCTAAACTCTCCCATCCAGATTGAGGGCGTGGAGCACTGGAGACTGAGTTCTGAGCTGGCTGCAGCATACACTTGCTTTGTGACCTTGACATATCTTCATCCTCCTTTAACCTCATTTTTTCTATATATACAAGGAGAAAACTAGCTTTGTCTTACCTTCTTCACAGGGTGGCTGTGAAGCTGTGGATATTGATCCCATATAACTTCTCTAACCCTTCCTCTGCACCAACCCACTCTACACAGCAAGATGTGTGCATGGCAAAGACCTCAGTAACCATCAGCAAATATATTGGATAGATGAATGGATAGATGAATAGAGCCCAATCATTTCAAAATGTTTCTGGGTGGCTTCCTGAAAGCAGAAGAAGACTGCAGTGCCTAGGAGAAACTGGAGAGACGCCCTGCTTAGGCCAAGAAGCTAGAGTAGGTCATCTCCCTTTTTCATGTTCTCTTTCCCATATGAAAAGGGCACAGGAGTGACTGGAGTGGAGCCTTTGACAGCAAATGTAAAGGATTATAACAACAGAGCAGGAACTGTGGCACCTCTCTTTTTCCTGAGGTGATAGATGGGGAAGATTGTTGGACACTGAAGATTTCAAATGGCTTTTGAGAGGTGGGGAGACTTTTGTGCTATAATGGTTTCCCTCACCCCGTCTCTCTGTCTCTGTTCCCTCTCTCTCTCCCTCTCTCTCTCTCTCCCCCTTTCTCTCCCTCTCTCTCTCTCATTGGGCTGGACCTGTCATCTCCCTCAGATGGACTTTTGAGTCTAGGGCCCCACACAAATGTCAAGCATCTCGGTGACAACCCTCTTAGTCTCCCTGCTCATTGGTCTCACCTCATTCTGCAAAGCAGGAGAGGATGCAGCACAAGAAGGAAATGAGGTCAGCAGAAACAAAGCCAGAATGGAAATTGAGACAAAAATATAAGATGTTTATTTCAAGCCTAATGAGGCAAACCACACTTTGGGAAAATGGCAATTATAACTTGACGGTAACAGATTGGAGGTGCCATTGCCGCTGCTGCGCCCCCACTGTGTTGCTTCCTGGGCCTACCTTCTCCAGGAGCCAGCAGCCAGCTAGAGATCAGGCTCAGGCAGCAAGTGGGCAACCTTGAGGGACGGGGATTAAGTCACTCCCAGGGGCCCGGGCCCAGGCCCTGCCCAGAGCCCATACTGACTGCTGCTTCCATCATCGTTACCCCTTCCTTCCCCACCACTCCTCACGCCCAAATGTCACCCACTTACATGGCATCTTCACAGGTTTCGCCATATCCACTTACCATCTGTACCTGTTATTTACCTGAATTTTTTTCTCAATTTGATTTATTTATTTATATTATACAAAGAAACTTTACAACATATCTGCCATACATGAAAAACTGGATCATATGTCATAGTTAATTAGAATGAGCACATAGCTATTAAAACAAACCTCATTCCTCTATGTACCCCCTAAAATTGTGCACACTCACAGGGGTCCTCATTTCTTGCCTTGAGACTCAATGGTGAAAATCAATCCTGGATTAATCTGAATCCACCTCTCTATGATTTTCAAGGACTGAGATCCTTTTTGGAACTAAGGAGATCTGTCCTACCAAAACCTCATCACACTGTATTGCCATTCATTCATTCATTCATTCATTCCACAGGTAAATATCAAACAGCTACCACATGACAGGCACCGTTCTAAACACTTGACATACAACAGTGGGTAAAACAAACCCAAACAGTTCTGCTTTCCTGGAGCTTACATTTGAATGGCCCAAACAAATAAATAATAAACACAATCAATAAGGAAATTATACTAAATGAGAAAGTAAGAAGTGGTATGGGATTGGGAGATTCTGAAAGAGAGGATTGAAACTTCAAATGGATGGTCAAGTTAGACCTCACTGAGAAGGCAAGATGGGAAGGAAGAGAGAGGGAGCCATGTGACACGTGGGAGGAGGGTTCCCAGCAGGGGAACAGACATTGCAAAGGCCCTTGGTGAAGGAACCGCAAGGAGGCCAGTGTGGGTGATGCTGCGAATGAGAACAGTATGAAAAAAGGTGAGAAAAGCGATGAGGGCCGGGCTTTAAGGACCTTGTGGGCTATTGGGAGAATTGGGGTTTTACTTTGTGGGAAATTGGGAATCATTGAAAACTTTCAAGCAGAGGCAAGAAATTATCTGGCTTCTACTTTAAAAGAATCACTCTGGCTGCTGTGTTCAGAATAAACTGTTGGGTGGGAGGAGGGTCTGGGATAAAACCAGGAGGCCTGTTATTAACAGACCATCGAAATAATCCAGTAGTGAGATGTTGGTGGGCGGGTAGAGTGGTTGTAGAGGAATTAGCGCCAAGTGGCCAGATTCTCGATATATTGTGAAGATGCAGCCTGAAGGACTGAATATGGGGCATGGCACAGAGGAGACAAAGATGGTTAGAAGATTTTTGGTCTGAGCAACTAGAAGTATTGTGTTGACATCAACTGAGATGGAGAAGACTGAGAGGAGCAGGTTTGCGGGGGAAGGAGTTCAGTTTGGGACAAGATGGGTGAAGATGTCTTTGGACATATCGGATAGACTGTGCTATTGGTCACAAATGTTTGCTGTATCTCCCCACTTCGTTGATGTCAGGATTAACCGTAGAACTTGATTGGGCCAATGAAATGTGAGCCAAGGTTTTAAGAACCAGTTTATGGTTTGCCATGTTTTCTATTTTTCCTTGCGCTGTGATCAGCAATGTTCCAGACGGGAGCTGTTCCATCAGCCTGAGTCCTGGAGTGATGATGACATAGTGCAGAACATGGGGGATGTGTAGCATGAGTGAGAAACAAACCTTTTTGTGATATGCCGCTGAGATTCAAGGTCATTGTTAGCAAAGCATAACCAAGTTTCTCTTGTCTGAATTGGCATCCTAATGGGAATGTCAAGTAGGCAGCTGGGTATACTTGTCTTACATTTAAGAGAGAGGTCCAGGCTGGAGATACAAATTGGGAAGTCAATGGCATATCGATGGTATTTGAAGCCATAAAACTGGGTGAACCAAGGGAAAACAGAAGAGAAAAGAGGACCAAGAACCGAGCCCTGGGGCATCCAACATTCAGAGCTGGTGAGAGGATAAATCAGAAAACAGAACTGAGAAGGAGTGAACAGAGTGAAGGAGGGAAACCAACAGAATGTGGTGTCCTGGGAGCCACAGGAAAAAAGTGTACCAAAGAGGAGTGGTGATTACCGTGATCAATGTTGCCGACAGTTCAACCAAGGTGAAGGCCCAGAATTAACCGTTGGATTTGGCAACATGGAAGTCATTGTGGATCCTGCCAATGGCAATTTAGGTGGAGTTTGGGGGAAGCAAAAGTCAGATTGGGTTTGGTTTAAGAGAAAAAGAGAGGAAAAGAACTGGAGACAGCAAACATAGACAACCATACACAGGGTTGTGCTGCAGGAAGGAGAAGAGAAAAGCAGTTGTAGCCGACACAGTAAATGGGGTCATGATATCATTTTAAGTGGGGAGAAATAGTAACATTGTATGCATGTTTTAAGGAATGATCCAGTAGACAGGAAAATCTTGATGCAGTAGGAGATGAGGGGGAGGATTTCCGGAGTGATGTCCCTGAAGGGGCAAGAAGGGATGGGATCTAGTGCACAACTGGAGTGCTTGGCTTCGCACAGAAGCCCAGAGGACTCTTCTCTGATAACAGGTGGGAAGGCAGAGCATATGGACGCTGGGCCCTGCACATTCTACTTTCAGAGAGCCACCAACAATACCTTGGTCCACTTCCGTAACTTTGCAGCCACTTCCAGTTACTCAAACAACAGCACTCCAGTAATGGAGGCTCACTCTTGTCATTTCTTTCCCTTCAGTCTCAAACTTGATTCAAGCTGCTCTTCTTCACTTCCCCAGCCAGCCTCAAGATGCTTAGAGAGGAGAAAGGAGAGCAAGGTTCGGATCTAAGATTCGTCCTCATCTTTCCTCTTCTGGTTCTTCCAGTTGGGGGAAGAGGAAAAAGGATAATAGTAGGTGTTTTCTCCCTCACAGGTCTGCTGATGTCCGGGTGCTGGGGAGGGGTTGTTCCTGTCAGTTCTAGCTGAAGCTGTGGAATCCACATGAGAGCTCACAGAGGCCGGTTCAGCTTCATCCTGGCCTCTGGATGACTGAGGAGCTCCTTCAAAGGAGCTGCAACATCTCCCTTTGGCCCTGTCAGCAGAACCACCCTTGACCCCTTTTCCAGGTCAGGCACCCCATTGTTTGGCCCAACATTTACCAGGGCATCACAGGGTTCTCTCCCTTCTGCCAGCTTCATGCTCTTCTGCCGTCTGTTCACAACTCCCAGAGCCCGGGAGCCCTGGACTCCCTATCCTCCTCTGCCTTATTTGTGTCCATAGTCCTTATCACCATCTAAACGTATTTTGTTTATTGTCTGGTGCCCTCAACTAGATTGTAAAATCCATGAGAGCAGGGATGTTTGTCTGGTTCACTGTGATATCTACTGTGCCCGTGAGTGCCTGCTATCTGGTTAACGCTCAGTAAAATTTGTCGAAAATGAATGAATGAATGAAGTAGGGATTGCACCCACCTTCTTTCTCAACACGTTGTGGTAAATATTATAGCAATGGCCCCAGTGAAACTGTCCCTCTGCATTCTCAGCCTGTGTTGGCCCCTCACACACTGAATCGAGGCTTGGCCACGTGACTTGCCTCGGCCAATGGGACATTAGCAAGAATGACCCAGACACACGCTTGTGCATTGGAGATTGTCTTCTTTCTTACTACTTTTGGAACATAGTCACCGTGTTAAAAATTCCAGAATAACTTGCTGGGAAAGTGTGGCTCAATCACCAGATACATGATGAGGTCACCTTTGAACCACCCAGCCCCGGCCAAGCTTCTTGCTGACTGCAGCCACAGGGGAGACACATTTCAGGTTGGTGACCTACAGAATCACAAGCAAATAAATGACTCTAGTTTTGTTGTGTGTTTTTTTTAAAGATTGGCACCAGAGCTAACAACTGTCGTCAATCATCTTTTTTTTTTATTCTTCTTCTTCCCAAAGCCTCCCCAGTACATCGTTGTAGATTCTACTTGTGAGAGCCTCTGGTTGTGCTGTGTGGGACGCCCCCTCAGCATGGCCTGATGAGTGGTGCCATGTCTGCCCCCAGGATCCTAACCAGTGAAACCCTGGGCCACTGAAGCGGAGTTCGCGAATTTAACCGCTCAGCCATGGGGCCGGCCCCAAATGCCTTTAGTTCTAAGCCACTAAGTTTTAGAGTAGTTTGTCATGCAGTAACAGAGAACTGTTACAGCACATAACGCTGTGGTCCCTTCCATCCTGCTGGCACAAGGTACTCCGCAAAATGGATTCCTAAGAAATATTCCTCTCTTCCCAGCAGTCTTCAAACTCAGGAGTCCAGAGGATTTGACAACGCCTGTGTTCCTCTTTGTGAACCCCCAACCCCAGGAGTCACTGTGGCGGCTGAATCCAATTGTTTCCCAGAAACCACAGCCATTTCCCGAGCTGACCTGTGGAAAATGCCTAGGGTTGCTTCACACCTGCCTGCCCGGTACAGGAGTGAAGGGGGGAGGCTTCTCCTGACTCTCTCAAGGGCCCTGGCCAAGGAATCCATAAGTCTTTTCCAAGAGTGGAAGAAGCAGGGGCAGGGGACGTTTTCAGTAGCCTGAGCCCCTGGCCAATAGGCCCCAAGACTCACTCAACCCTGAGTGTCCCCTGTGGCTGCTGCAGCCCCACCCAGAGGGCAGTGCTGGGCTTTGTGGAGACCTGCCTTGCATTTCTCCCTCGGTCCCCCCATCCCCGCTGCTCCCGCCCCACAAGCAGAGATCTGCCTGGCAGTGCTCACCAGGAAATCATACTCCAGCACCCTGACCCCATGGAATTAAAAACCTGGCCTGCCACATTAGCAAGGGTGAGTAGACAGGACCTGAGATGCTGCCTCAAACACATGCAATCCCAGCTCCACCAGCCCCAGGGAAGGTGTAATTAAGGTGCACAGGAGCAGATGTGGCCTCATCTTGCACAGGCCACTGATCCCAGAGCCTTTGAAACCAAACATCTGAGAGCCCAATAGGGACTGCCTTCCCCTTCCGAGACTAGCTCACTTCCAAAGCAAGCACCCAACATCCCGACTTCAATCACAGGTATTGAGTGTGAAATGTCTGGAGGTGGTGAATGGCCGAGGCAGGAAAACTTATGCCCCTTCCAGGCCCTGCTCAGTCTTTTCCCCACAAGAGCTCCCCAGCTCTGTGAGATGGCTCTGGACCTACCCAGGAAAACCTCAAGTTTTCTCCAGCCACAGGACCACCCAGGATGAACGCTAGTCCTCTAGATCAGAGGTCACAACCCAGAAGCATTCAGATGTGTTTACATTTGGCTAACTACATAGTGGTTTAAGAACCTGAAATTTTATATAAAACTCCAAATGTCCTGTGTCTCTTGAGTTTGGGTAACAACCTGCCTGCTTGGCACAAGTCCATTGGAGTTGAGTAGTAGCTGCACCCTAGCTGACCACAGCACCCACTATTCCACACTGCATCATACTCAGCCCACCTGGCTCCTTGGCACTGCCTGCCTAGAACGTAAAGGCATTTTCACTTGGGCCCTGCAGTCGGTATGGAGATGTGCCGCCCAGACGGCCCTGCAAGGGAGGCCTTGCTGCCCAAGTTCAGGAAATGTGGCCAACAACGGCGCAACCTGTGCCTCCTTCAGGGTCGGCCTCAGCTGCAGAGAGCCACCTCACCCAGAGTCACATCCTGCCCAGGACACTCCCCCCTGGGTGAATGAGTGAGGGAGGGGGCGTAAAAGCCCTGCCAGGCGAGGCTGAGAGGCAGCATGTGTCCCTCGGCTGAGGTTGGCCACTCCTCGGTCAGGCTTGACTTCTTCCTCTGCTCAGTCCTTCTTTCTCCCGCTTCATCCCCAGGGACTGATCCTTCAAAACATTTTGTACCCCAAATTCCACCTAGAAATCCTAACCTGCAACAGGGAGCTAAACCGCGGCTCAGACAGGGCAAGACTTTTCCAAGGTCTCCTAAAGAGAAAGGAGCAGAGCCAGGGCTCCTGACTCTAAGAACAGAGCCCTGCTGGAAAATTTCCTCTTGCAAATCACTCCAGACCACCCCCACCCCTGCACTCCACTCCCACAATAGAAAAGAAAATGTAATGGAAAATAAAGTGTGTTTGATTGACTTGCCTGGAAAGTAGAGCCCAAGACAAGGATGTGAGTACAGATGGTTAATTTGAGAGGTGATCCCAGGAAGCAGGAGTGAGGGAGCAGGCAGAGTGGCACCAGGAAGGAGGAAGAGCCATTACAATGGTGTGTTGTCACAATTGCTGCCAAGGACGAGGCTGGAGTCCACTGGGATCTCAGAGAAGCATCCAGACTGCCTCCTGGAAATGTCCACCTGCAGGGTGTCTTCTGCTACCGGTGGTTGAAGGTTGCCCCCAGATGGTAACCACCCATTTCTGGGCTCTGCATTGGCCAAGCTGGTTCCCCCATAGTCAAAAAAGACTCTAGAGACAAAAAGTGGAAAGTTGTGCCCTGCACAGCGAAGCTGACAATAGGCCATTATAATGAAGTGTAACGCACAATAGTAAAAGAACTTACAAACTATAGGAGAGTTCTTAAATCTAGTGGTGGGAAAAGGTCAGCAAGAAAGCTCACACAAAGGAGGCTAGCTCAAGCAAAGTTTTGGAGAAGGAATGGATGTTCATTACACAAGTAAGGTGGAAGGCTCAACCTGGAGGCGAGACTGCAGTGTGTCTGGAATGCTGTAAGCATTTTGACATTTCTAGTGCGTAAAGATCAGGAGGAGAAGGGAAAGACAGAACTGGCGAGGAAAGCAGGAGCCGGACCGGAGCTGCTCTAAAGTCATTCTGAATAATTTGAATTTCTGCCCAAAGGGGCTTTTAATTTGAAATATCATAAGGTAAAATTGACTTTTTTTGCTGTACATTTCTGTGAATTTTAACACATGTATAGATTCATGTAACCATCACCACGAACAGTTCCATAGCCTCAAAGATCTCTCCTCATAGTCGCATCCTCCTCCTACGTCTTAGCCCTGGCATTCACTGATCTGTTCTTCGTCACTTTATTTTTGTCTTTCGGCAAATAAATGGAATCATATCGTATGTAATCTTGGACACTGGCTTCTTTCACTCAACACAATACCTTTGAGATTCATCCAAGTAGTTGCCTGCATCACTCGCTGATCCTTTTCATCATTGCTGACTAGTATTCCATCACATGGATGTTCATCTATCCACCTGTTGAAGGTCATTTGCGTTGTTTCTTGTTTGGAACGATTATGAACAGAGCTCCTATAAACATTTGTGCGTAGGTCTTTGTATGAACGTAAATTTTCATTTCTCTAGGGAATATATCCAGGAGTGGAATTGCTGTATCATATGTTAAGTGTACGTTTAACTTTTCAAGAAATTTCCAAACGGTTTTCCAGAACAGTTTATGATTTGGCATTCTCACCAGCAAGGTATGGGAGTTCCAGTTGCTCCACAGCATCATCAGCTCTTGAATGTATTTTCTATGTCAGCCATTCTAATAGGTGTGCTTTGGTTTGCCCAAAGGGCTTAAAGCAAGAAAGTGACATGATCAAATCTGGGAGAAAAATTAAAGGCAACGAAACCATTTAGGAAAGTGATGCAGTCACGTAGACAAAAGACACTGGTGGCCCAGACAGGGTGATGGCAATACTGATGGAGTGTAGGGGAGAGATACCCTGGAGCAGAATCAGTAGGACTTGGGGTCAAGGAAAGGAGTCCAGCATGACTTATTAGGACCCCCAAGTCCCAAGCAGAGAGGAAATCAGAATTCCACTGTGAAGAGCTGGGCTGGGCAGGTGGGGAGGGGAGCAGCCCCCTCCCTGAGGGCTGTAGGGCCCTGTGCAGATGATTGCCCCAAACAGCTCGGCTCCATTTATTTACTCGGGAAAATTTATGTCCTGCTCTGTGGCGGGAGACGGGTCTATCTGCCAGCCTGTGTTGGCAGAATTATAAACCTGCCACAGCCTGCATGTCAGGACTGACCTATACTGGTTGCAAACTCGAGTGCATATGTCCTGATAGTGAAGCAGACGAAGATCCCCAAAGCGGAGCAGGTGGGGAAGGAAATGGACAACCTCACCACACATCCCAGTGCTGCTTTACCATGGGGGCGAAAGAACTTCTTTTGTCCAAACTACTGATGAGTTTGGGGAGTTGTTTTCTCTTGGTTCCAGTTGTTCTTAGAACCCTGGGTGAAGTGATTAGTTTTGAAGCCCCAGATAAAATAAAGCAAACCAGGGAACGGGAATGCTCATTAGAAGCTGCCACGTTGACGTGATATTTGAGGCTTACCTTTAGCGTGGGCTTGCATGGGCTGGGGGCCAAGGCCTCTGGGTTCTCCAGAGGAAACTTTAGAGAAGATACTTCAAGGCTTCCCCCTGAAAAAGTGTCCCCAGTGTATCCTGAGCAGCCCCATGCCAGGTCCCAAGCTCCTGGAGCCTGGGCAGATCTGGCCTCCATTTTGGGGAAGAATTCCCGCCGAGCCCTCGGGTGAGTTCCCTCCCCCTCATCTCTCTAGCATCCTCCCTTCTCTGAGAGCCCCACGGACTCTACGTTCCTGCAGAATTTTCAAGGCTTCTTATCCTTGCTTTTATCTGAACCTCATAGAACTCTACTATTATTACCCCACTTTCCCATTGAGGAAACTGAGGTTCAAGAGGGTAAATAACTTGTTTAAGGTCATGAGTCAGGTAGACTTGGGACCAGAACTCGGGTCTTCAGATTCCACATCCAGAACATCCTTCCAACATGCTTCATCGCTACCTTTTATTTGGGAAATGACTTCAAACCCCAAAGCAAATAAGATGCAAGAACCTCTCCCTTTACCCAGCCTGGTTAACCTGTGTGTTGGATTGGCAGCGCCCACCCCCGACTCTCTGGGAACCGCTCCTCCTGTCTTCTCGCCACATGGTTACAGCAGCCACATTTGCACAATGGCATACACTCTGCTCCACCCACAGCTGATTGGTCCACAGAAGACACCAGGCCTGAGCAAACCAATCAGAATCCTTGCCCTGGAATTTAGGATTGTGACTGAGAGAGTCACAGAGTCTCTCTGGAGGGCCGTAGCATGTGACCTTTGACCATGTCATCTACTACATGGAATGGGAAACAGAATTCACAGGAAAAAAGAAGATGGAAGCTAAAGTACAGAGTATATCAAAGAAACAGAGATGTTGGGGGTAAGCTGTTAGGATCCTTCGAGAAAAGAGACTCCGTGGAAGCCAGCTGTGAGGTCCCAGAGCTTGCCCGGTTCTTGTATTTCCTGAGGTTTGGGTGTTCAGCTCTTCCTTGAACTTTGCGAGAATCTCTAATCCTGCCAATAAGTATCTGCCCCTCCCTTTTTTGGGGGTGGGGTGCGGCCTTAAACTTGTCTGAGTTGGCTCCCGTAGCCTGAGGAGGAAAAAGGAAAGGCTTGATGAATGCAGATCCTCTTGCTTTTCCTTACAGAACTGATCACCGCCTGAAAGTATCTCACTCACCTGTTTATCGTCTGCTTCCTTCACTGGAACGGCAGCTCCCTTAGAGCAGAGGTCTTGTCGTTCAAGCAAAGTCCTCAGCGCCTGGCCCTGTTCCTGGCATATGGTAGGCTCTCGGGACATAAGTATCGATCAAATCAATAAATTGGGTATAGAGGCCCTTACAAATCATCCAGTCCTACTACCTCATCTTATAAAGGGAAAACTTGAGGCCTGAAGAAGGAGGGTATTGACGAAGGACCCACAGTGAGTTTGCCAATTACTTGGGACTGGAACGCAGGCCTCCCACATGTCCGCCCAGCATTGGGAGAATAAGCTGCCCAGAACAGTTGCAGTAAGAGCTACCAGGTGCTGGTCAGTCCCCAAGCATCTGGCGCCATGCTAAGAGCTCTCTGGGTATTGGCTCACTTAAGGCTCGTGCGTGCCTAGAAGGGTGGCCCGTGATGCCCGTTTTGCAGATGAGGAAACAGAGGCCTCAGAGGCCCTGCACAGCTTTCCCAAGGCCACACCTTAATAAGGAGCAGTACCCCTTCCTATGTCCTTTTGCCCAAAACTTTCATCCTTTTTGCTTCTAAATCTGGCCTACCAGAGCCCTTGTGCTGACCCTAGGAATGCAGGACCCCTACTCCATCAGGAATGTTCCTTCCTGGGACACAGAAACAGACTAGTATGCTATCTGTCTGAACTGTCAAAACTCGTCTGTCCCACGTCTCATAGCCTTGGGTCCTGTAGTCTGTGACGTCCTCTAAAAGGAGGATCTGTGTCAGTCTGGGCACACTGTGCTAGGGTAAGGATGACTGGGACAGGCTGATGGTGCTCCTTTAAGAGATCTTTGCATTGTACCACAGGACTCATGGAGATCCAGCCCCTCATAACTCAGAGCAATCACTCTCTGAGGTGGGAGTCCAGCACTGTGGCAGACCAGTGGGGGTCACATTTTGAAGCTGGAGGCCTTGTGAACCCATTACATCATGCCCAGGGATGACTATTCCTTCTACCTTGATGGTCAGCCTTGGTTCCTCGGACAAAGGAAAGAGCCTAAAATGGAGAAAAAGCATTGAATTTGGGGTCAGAAGACCTGCATTCAAGGCCCAGCTCCACTTCCTCCCAGCTCTATGCCCGGACTGTCCTGTACTTCTGTGAATGCCATGTAGCTCTAAAAAGATGAGGGGGAGTGACATCAGCAACGTGGCGGAGTGAGCAGTTTTCTTTGTCTCTCCTCCTTCGAACTACAACTAATTGGACATTTATCGGTCAACAAAGGATATCCACACAGCATCTCAGGATGCCTGAGAGACCCGTGCTGCTATTCATTGGAAGGTGGACAGACTTCCCCCTGGGAGGAGGTGAAGATAGGTGAAAACTCTCTGACCCCTGGAAAGCCTAGTACTTGCAAGCGACTTTCTACCAGGGGACATGCTCATAGCATTGCCATGGCACTAAGGGCGGGCATGTGCATGCATCAGAGGAGCAATGGTGGAAACAGGTGACTACAGCCTCTGCCTGGAAGCCCTACTCGCCATTAGCAGAGAGGCCCTGCTCAGCATTCAGAATGCTGGGAGGCCCCAGGGCAGGAGAATCTTGGGCAGCACAGCAGTCCGCCAGCCGTCTCTGATTCACAAACTCCTGCTGTGGCCCAGAGGGGCAAGGGAGACCCAGAGAGACTGTGTGACTGGGCGGTAGCAATTTGGAGCCCCAGTGATCCGCTCCTTGGTCCAGGGGAAATCCACAGTCCCACAGCAGCCACAGTGAAAGCCTCTGTGCAGAGTTAGTGGAGAGGCCCCACCCAGCAAACACAAGGCTGGAAGGCCCTGGGGCAGAAGTAGCACAGCTGGGTGAGCTAACCACAGACTGCAGTAGATACCCATAGCTCTGCTGTGGCCCATAGTGGACAAGTGAGGTCTTGCAGACCCTGACAGTCACAGAGCTGTGAGTCTAGGTGAACCTGCTCCCGGCTGCTGAGAAAGCCCATAACACGGCTGCAGATCCTAAGGAGGGAGCACGTCTAGGTGGTCTGTAACAGGAGGCACCAACAACCTGAGGCCCCCTTGCAATTGTCCCCACAGCTGACGAGAGACCCCACAGGCCCACTGTAACCACAAGGAGGGGCCCAGGTCTGGTCAGCAACAGCTGACAGGGATACTGGTTGGTGCAGATTACAGAGCTGCGCCCCTCCCCCCGCCACTCCAGTAGAAGCAAGTGGAAGCAGTAACTAAACTCTATCTCTATGTGGAGGCACAAATTGACACCATCAAGCAGTATGAAAAAATATATTAAATCTCCAGAACAGAAGGAAAATGACTGAGAAGGAAAGTACCCAGAAAACAATCCCAAAGACACTGAAATCTATAACCTAAATGACAATGAATTCAAAATAGCCATCATTAAAAAACTCAAAGAGCTAAAAGAGAATACAAATAGACAACTCAACAAGTTCAGGAGCTATCTCACAAAAGAGCTTGATACTATAAAGAAGAACCAATCAGAAATATTGGAGGTGAAGAACACAATGGAGGAGATTAAGAAAAATCTGGACTCTTTGAACAGTAGGGTCAATGATATGGAAGACAGAATTAGCAATTTGGAGGATAGGAATATAGAATGCTGCAGATAGGAGAGAGAACTACGAATAAAAAGAAATGAAGAAACTCTCCAAGAAATATCCAACTCAATTAGGAAATGCAACATAAGGATTATAGGTATCCCAGGGGCAGAAGAGAAGGAGAAGGGGGTAGAAGGCCTGTTCAAAGAAATAATGGCTGATAACTTTCCAAACCTGGGGAGAGAGATGGAACTCCATGTGACAGAAGCTAATAGATATCCAAACTTTGTCAATATAAAAAGACCAACCCCACAGCATATAGTAGTGAAGCTTGCAAAAGTCAATGACAAAGAGAAAATAAGGGCAGCAAGGCAGAAGAAAATAACCTACAAAGGAAGCCCCATAATGATGTCAGCAGATTTCTCAGCAGATACCTTACAGGCTAGAAGAGAGTGGAATGTTATATTCAAAACTCTGAAGGACAAAAACGTGCAGCCAAGAATACTCTATCCAGTGAAAATATCCTTCAAATATGGTGGAGAAATAAAAACTGTCCCAGACAACAAAAGTTAAGGGAGTTAATCGCCACAAGACCTCCCCAAGGAACGCTCAGGAAGACCCTCATACCTGAAAAATCAAAGAAAGGAAAGGCGTTACAAAACCCAGAGCAAAGGAGATAAGTAGAAAGACAAAATCAGAAAATTGCAGCTCTCCATCAGAACAGGTTAGCAAAGGCTAAGTATAACATTAAAGATAAAAGGAAGAGAAACACCAAGAATAAATATAATCTTGTCATTTTAACCACAAACTCACAACACAAGAAGGAAGAAAAAAGAAATCTGACAATAACAACCTAGAAGGGGAAGAGGACAGGGATGGAATGGCTTAATCTAAGGAAATAAGAGGCCATCAGAAAATGGACTATCTCATCTATGAGATGTTTTATACAAACCACATGGTAACCACTAAACAAATAACAAGAATAAAGACACAAATTACAAATAAGAAGAAAGCCAATATAGAAATCTACCTACCTGAATTGGTAGTCCAAAAGACAAGAAAAAAAGGAAATGCAAGAGAACCAGAAAACAAGTGATAAAATGGCAGCATTAGGCCCCCACATTTCAATAATCACTCTAAATGTAAGTGGATTGAACTCTCCAATCAAAAGACACAGAGTGTCAGGATGGATTAAAGAACAAGACCCAACAATATGCTGCCTCAAAGAAACACACCTCATCCCCAAAGACAAACACAGACTCAGAGTGAAGGGATGGAAGACGATACTCCAAGCTAATAATGAACATAAGAAAGCAGGTGTCGCCATACTTATATCAGACAAAGTAGACTTCAAAGCAAAACAGATAAAGAGAGACAAAGAGGGGGACTTTATAATGATAAAAGGGACACTCCACCTCAACACCTCATTAACACCAATGGATAGATCATCCAGAAAGTCAACAAGGAAATTATACAATTAAATGAAAAATTAGACCAGATGGACTTAATAGATATATATATATAGAACACTCCATCCAAAAAC
Organism: Equus przewalskii; assembly: GCF_037783145.1. NCBI lineage: Eukaryota > Metazoa > Chordata > Mammalia > Perissodactyla > Equidae > Equus > Equus przewalskii. The sequence goes on along the minus strand of NC_091833.1, from coordinate 1,902,705 downwards.
AGCACGTTACACATTCTTCTCAAGTGCGCATTGAACATTCTCAAGGATAGACCATGTCTTGGGAAACAAAGCAAGCCTCACCAAATTCAAAAGGGTTGAAATAATAGCAAGCATCTTTTCTGATCATAATGCTATGAAACTAGAAATCAACTGCAAGAATAAAGCTGGGAAAGGGGCTAAAATGTGGAGACTAAACAACATGCTACTGAACAAACAATGGATTATTGAAGAAATCAAATATTATCGGGAGACAAATGATAATGAAAACATGCCATATCAACTCATTTGGGACACAGCAAAAGCAGTTCTAAGAGGGAAATTCATTGCAATACAGGCTCACCTCAATAAACAAGAAAAATCTCAGATAGGCAATTTCAAACAACACCTAACAGAATTAGAAAAAGAAGACGAAACAAAGCCCAAAGTCGGTAGAAGGAGGGAAATAATAAAAATTAGAGCAGAAATAAATGAAATTGAAACAAAAAAGACAGTAGAAAGGATCAATGAAACAAAGAGTTGGTTCTTCGAAAAAATTAACAAAACTGACAAACCTTTAGCCAGGCTCACGAAGAAAAAAAGAGAGAAGACTCAAATAAATAAAATTAGAAATGAGAGAGGAGAAATCACAACAGATACCACAAAAATACAAAAGATCATAAGAGAATACTATGAAAAACTACATGCCAACAAATTGGACAACTTAGAAGAAAGGGAAAAATTCTTAGACTCTTACAACCTCCCCAAAACTGAAGCAGGAAGAAATAGAGAATCTGAACAGACCAACCACAAGTAAAGAAATTTAAACAGTAATCAAAAACCTCCCCAAAAATAACAGTCCAGGACCAGATGGCTTCTCTGGAGAATTCTACCAAACATTCAAAGAAGATTTAATACCTGTCCTTCTCAAATTATTCCAGAAAATTGAGGAAGATGGAGCATTCCCTAACACATTCTATGAATCCAACATCACCCTGACCCCCAAACCTGACAAGGACAACACAAAGAAGGAGAACTACAGGCCAGTATCACTGATGAACACAGATGCAAAAATCCTCAACAAAATTTTAGCAAACCAAATACAGCAATACATTAAAAAGATTATACACCATGACCAAGTGGGATTTATACCAGGGACACAGGGATGGTTCAACATCCGCAAGTCAATCAACGTGATACACTACATTAACAAAATGAGAAACAAAAATCATGTGATCATCTCAATAGATGCAGAGAAAGCATTTGACCAGATCCAACATCCATTTATGACAAAAACTCTCAATAAAATGGGCATAGAAGGAAAGTACCTCAACATAATAAAGGCCATATATGACAAACCCATGGCCAACATCATACTCAAAGGGCAAAAACTGAAAGCCATCCCTCTGAGAACAGGAACAAGACCAGGGTGTCCACTCTCACCACACTTATTCAACACAGTACCGGAGGTTTTGGCCAGAGCAATTCAGCAGGAAAAAGAAATAAAAGGAATCCAAACAGGCAACGAACAAGTAAAACTCTCGCTGTTTGCAGATGACATGATCTTATATACAGAAAACCCCAAAGAATCCATTGGAAAACTATTAGAAATAATCAACAACTACAGCAAAGTTGCAGAGTATAAAATCAACATACATAAATCAGTAGCATTTCTATACTCTAACAACGAACTAACAGAAAAAGGACTCAAGAACTCAATCCCATTCACAATTGCAACAAAAAGAATAAAATACCTTGGGGTAAATTTAACCAAGGAAGTGAAACATCTATACAATGAAAGTTACAAGGCTTTCCTGAAAGACATGGATCATGACATAAAGAGATGGAAAGACATTCCATGCACGTGGATTGGAAGAATAAACATAGTTAAAATGTCCATTCTACCTAAAGCAATCTACAGATTCAGTGCAATCCCAATCAGAATCCCAATGACGTTCTTTACAGAAATGGAACAAAGAATCCTAAAATTCACATGGGGCAACAAAAGACCCCAAATTGCTAAAGCAATCCCGAGAAAAAAGAACAAAGCTAGAGGCATCACAATCCCTGACTTCAAAGCATACTACAAAGCTACAATAATCAAAACAGCATGGTACTGGTACAAAAACAGGTGCACAGATCAATGGAACAGAATTGAAAGCCCAGAAATAAAACTACACAGCTATGGAAAGCTAATCTTCGACAAAGGAGCTGAGGGCATACAATGGAGAAAAGAAAGTCTCTTCAACAAATGGTACTGGGAAAACTGGACAGCCACATGTAAAAGAATGAAAATTGACCATTCTTTTTCACCATTCACAAAAATAAACTCAAAATGAATCAAAGACCTAAGATTAGACCTGAAACAATAAGTCTTCTAGAAGAGAATATAGGCAGTACACTCTTTGACATCAGTATCAAAAGGATCTTTTTGGACACCGTAACTCCTCAGACGAGGGAAACAATAAAAAGAATAAACAAATGGGATTCATCAGACTAAAGAGCTTCTTCAAGGCAAGGAAAACAGGATTGAAACAAAAAAACAACCCACAGTTGGGAAAAAATATTTACAAGTTATATATCTGACAAAGGGTTAATCTCCATAATATATAAAGAACTCACACAGCTCAACAACAAAAAATCAAACAACCTGATCAAAAAATGGGCAGGAGACATGAACAGATGTTTCTCCAAAGAAGATACATGGATGGCCAATAGACACATGAAAAGATGCTCATCATCACTAATCATCAGGGAAATGCAAATCAAAACTACACTAAGATATCACCTTACAGCTGTTAGAGTGGAAAAATAACCAAAGCAAAAAGTGACAAATGTTGGAGAGGTTGTGCAGAAAAAGGCAACCCTCATACGCTGCTGGTGGGAATGCAAACTGGTGCAGCCACTATGGAAAACAGTATGGAGTTTCCTCAAAAAATTAGAAATACCATATAACCCAGCCATCCCACTACTGGGTATCTATCCAAAGAACTTAAATCAGCAATTCCAAAAGTCCCACGCACCCCAATGTTCACTGCAGCATTATTTACAATAGCTGAGACATAGAAGCAACCTAAGTGCCCATCAACAGATGATTGGATAAAGAAGATGTGGCATATATATACAATGGAACACTACTCAGTCATAAAAAAGGATAAAATCGTCCCATTCACAACAACATGGATGGACCTTGAGGGTATTATGTTAAGTGAAATTAGCCAGATAGAGAAAGACGAACTCTGTATGACTCCACTCATAGGTGGAAGTTAACATATAGACAAAGAGAACTGATTGGCAGTTACCAGGGGAAAGGGGGGTTGGGGGGAGGGCACAATGGGTGAAGTGGTGCACCCACAACATGACTAACAATAATGCACAAGTGAAATTTCACAAGGTTGTAAACTCTCATAATCTTAACAAAAAGTTTAAAAAATATGAAAGCATTTTTTAAAAAGCATTCTCCTTGAAATATAAAAAGGATAAACTAATAAAATTTTTTAAAAGATGAGAGGTGGGGAATAATAATAACGCCTTCCGGGAATGTCATCCAGCAAAATTCTTATATTGACAAATAGGAAATACCTGCTATAGACTCTTTGGACGTGTATTTACAGCATTTATTGTGAGCTCCTGCTATGAACCAGACCTGTGCTAAGTACAGAAACCAGCCCAGAACTGCCTTCTTTTCTGACTTAGAGTTTGAGAAGGCAGAGACCAAAGCTTTCCGGACAAGTACTGCCAGACTCCAGGATCAAAGACCATCCCGGCAAAGGTTAATTGGTTAAATTTGTTAGCCACCAGAACAGGAATTTCCACTTGGCAATTAAGTCTGCAAATATTGTAAAACCTTATAGAGTGTATTTCTCCAAATTGATGTGTTCTTTTTCACGTAAGAATCAATTAGTGGGTGTTTCAGTTGCTTAATTAGCTCTGCATGTAAAGTAATCTCTGCATATTGAAATTGCAGACCCAGCTTTGTAATGTTGGCTTGTTTCTGAGATAAATCAAATTACCGCAGCCCTAGCAAAGGTTCTCGGTTTTGAGAGTCACCAAAAGCCAGCAGGTCCCTGTGCCGCCTGAGTGTGGGGGCTTAGAGCATAACAGCCAGGCCAATTACATTTACCCGTGGAGAAGACGCCACGTCAGTTCTTATCTCCGCTCTTAGGCGAAGCTCCCTATTGAATGATTAAATTCTCTGAGCCGTTTAGGTCTCCTGCCCGTGTCCCCATATTACTGAGGAATAAAATACACGTTTTCCATTCCCAAGGCAGAGGTGAGAGCTGGCAGGTGAAACCCATTCCCCGTTTCATTAAAAGGGACAGGAGGTGAAAGGAAGGGTAAATTCATGACCAATTCTGACTCTTCAACTCACGGGAAATTCCAAGTCCTCCAGGAAGCCTCCTCTGACCGCACCTAGCACAGTGGCCGCTCCCTTCCCCGAATTCTCCCCACCTGAGAAGGCCACACCTGTTACACACCACAGCGTGGACTCATGGCACGGACACATGTTTTGGAATCAAACAGACCTGGATTCTTAGAGTCAGGAGACCTGGCTCTGCTCCTTTCTCTTTAGGAGACCTTGGAAAAGTATTCCCCTGTCTGAGCCGCGGTTTAGCTCCCTGTTGCAGGTTAGGATTTCCAGAAGCTGATGCTGAGGTGGAGTTTGGGGTACAAAATGTTTTGAAGGATCAGTCCCTGGGGATGAAGCGGGAGAAAGAAGGACTGAGCAGAGGAAGAAGTCAAGCCTGACCGAGGAGTGGCCAACCTCAGCCAAGGGACATATGCTGCCTCTCAGCCTCGCCTGGCAGGGCTTTTACGCCCCCTCCCTCACTCGTTCACCCAGGGGGGAGTGTCCTGGGCAGGGTGTGGGGCAGGCGAGGGGGGTGAGCACAAACAGAAGAAGAAGTGAACCCATGAATACAGAAGAATAAAGGAATTAATGAGTAAACAAATGACTGGACAGAAATGAAAGAACCAAGAAAGGAACGGATTTTAATGAGCAAACAAACAAATGAGGGAATGATCCCAGTCGAGAATGGAGAGCCCGGCCTTCCTGCCCACACGGCGCCCTCTTCCCACCCACACCCCACCCTCGGCACAAAACATTCTCTCTCACCTCCTGGGGGCCCCTGAGAGCCACACAAGAATGGGATCTTTTTTTGTTACATCTAAGAATACCCCTCTTCCTTAAGGGCCCAGGGTGTGTTATCAAGTCATTGAGAAATTAGTTTTCACACTTCTCTATCTGCTGCCTGAGAACACAGAGTGTTTCTGCAACCAACGGTTACAAGTGTCTAGAATTTTCATTCAGAAGCATGCAACCTTCACCTGCCAGTTCCATGGTGTGAACAGAACTTCCCCAAGGAACCACAAGTTCCAGAAACAACCACCCAGAGCATCCAGGAATGCATCAATGACCCAAAGCAACATTTATTTGGGACAAGCAACTGAGGGTTGAAGCTTTCCACTCGAAACATGGGGAGAATAGAGGCTCTTCCTCCCCAGCTGTCAGCTCCTCTCTCTGTTCTTGGAATTGAGGTCTCCCTGGCTCTGTGTCCCCAAAGCTTGGTGCTTATGCTACACTGTAGTACCTAACACAGGCTACTAAGAAATTCTGATATGGGAAGTGGTGAAGAGCTGGCTTAACTGAAGTAGAGATGCTATGGAAGGACCCAGCTGGCACGAGCCAGAGCGGCCTGCCATGTGCGCTGCACAGGTTTTCTGCAGAAACAATAAACAGTTAAAACTGGTTTTTTACATCCCTCTCTGTCCTGCTCAAGGACGGGATGCACAGCCTGGCCTCTTTTCCAGCTGCAACTAATCCGTTTAGTGCCTCCGCCCCCGACACACCCCTGCCAAATGCAAACGAGATTCCAGGTTCCCACACTCACCGCCAGGGTTTTCTCTCTCCTTTCTCCCTCTTTCTTACAAATCCTATGTTTTTGGCTGCAGTCTATTTTCCCTCACTAGGATGACCAACCATCCTGTTTTGCCTGAGCCTGAGGGAGTCCCCAGGATGCTGGATTTTCAGTTTTAAAAATAGACAGTCCTAGACAAAGTCGGACAAGTTGGTCAGCTTATCACTCGCTGTGAGAACATTTGTGTGCAAAATAACCATCTCTGAGTTATTCCCTGAAACCACTTAACATGCGAAACCCTTGCAACACTCCATACTACACGCTCAACAAACATCAGCTGCTATTATAATTGTTGTTGTTATAGTCAGGTTGTTCATGCGCAATGTCGCCCCCACCCTAAAGGTATTCCTTCCATCCTCCTGTGCCCACACTCAGCAATGTGCCCCACAGAGCGTTTGTGATGAGTCTAATGGCATCATTTTAATCTAACAAACTTTACTGGGTTCCCAAACACTGTGCCAGACTGAGATTCAACAGCAAACTCGGAACACACGGGCTCTGCATGCACGAGGCTCGCAGGCGCGTGTGGGAGACACACACTGAATAAACGAACACCGAGTTAACATACACTTACGTATTGTGGTAGGAGCCAAGAAGGAGATACAAAGGGCGCATGAGAGAGCGTAGCCCGGACCCCTAATCTGAGTTGGGGAATCAAGCCGGGCCTTTCTGAGGAAGTCACATTTAAATGGAGACCGAAGGGCGGGGGAATTAGGAAGGTGAAGAGAGGTCAGTGGCCCGCTTTGAGAGCTATAAGCAGTCCTGCAAAGTTTGGTTATTCTTCGAGTTCTTAAGAGTACTGGACCAGAAAGTCTAGTTACTTAAACAAAGCCAATGGTGAAAACCGTCAAGCTAAAGACATTCACGTAACATAAATAACTATTCCATATTCAACTCTTCTGCAAAAATTGTCATACACACACATGCCACAATTTGAGCAACTGTGATCCATAAAAATCTAGTCTGATGCCAGAGCTGGGCTATAAAGGGAGTGCTCTCCACCTTGGAAGCACTCCTCACCTCTCTCAGAGGCTCCTGTGTAAATGGGGACCATGCGGGGTAGAGGAAAGAAACTGTGATTGGGGGTCAGAGGCCTGGGGTGGAGACATCATTTTGTCCTTACTAACAGCAAGCCCTGTGGCCATCATCCCTCTGGGCTTCCCTCTCCCCGTCTGTAAGCGGGTACAAGAATGATCCCTGCCTCCACCCCCCCACCCCCCGCCTCACAGGGTTTGTATGAGGAAAAGAGGAGTAAAGCCCTGGGGAAATGTTAGTTCTTGGGGGCTGTCTCTCCCCCGAGATTGTGAGCTTCTTCAGGACAGGGCAATGTGTACCTGGAGCGCAGCAGAGCAGGGCGTCCGATAAATGGGTCAATGAAGCCCTGTGGTGTTGAGAGGCACGGACGAGCACACAGGTTCTCAATCCAGAAAAACTTTCTAGTTGTGTGACCTTAGACTGGTGATTGAACCGCTCTCTGCCTCAGTTTCCCCTGCAGTGTGGTGGGGATAATAATGTCGACTTTTCAAGGTTGAGTTGAAAATAAAGGCAGTAAAAATAAAGGGGCTAGCATGGCATCCAGGCACAACTTTCCAGTCGTGATTCTTAAATAATCCAAGCCCTTCCCATCCTGGGAGTCTTTGCACATACCGTTCCCTTGGCCTAGAATGCTGTTCTTCCAGCTTTTTGTATGGCTATTCCTACTTACCCTTCAATACTTACCTTAAATGGGATGTCTTCAGAGAGGCCTTTCCTGGCCTTGCTACTGTAGTTGGCCTTCCTCTGTAAATCTCTATTCAAAAACTCTATTTGTTAGTATTGCTGTGTAAAATATCCCCCCAAAACATAGTGGCTTAAAACAACAAATATTCATTATCTCATAGCTTTTGTGGGCCCGGGATCCGGCTGTACATAGCTAGGTCCTCTGGCTCAGGGTCTCTCACAGGTAGGAATCAAGATGTTGACTTGTGGTCATCTCAAGGCTCAACTCAAGGAGGAGCCACCTCCAGGCTCACTCGTGAGGCTGTTGACGGGCCTCGGGTCCTCAATGGCCGTTGGCCGCAGACGTCAGGTCCCTGCCATGTGGGCTATGTGCACACAGCAGCTGGCTTCCATCAGAGTTAGGGCTGAGAGAAAAAGAGACTGGGGACAAGCACAACAGAGTCATGATCTTTTCCTCATCTTTGGAGTGGCATCCCATCTCCTTGGCCATCTCCCGTTCTTCGGAAGTGAGTCATGAGCCTGGGCCACACTCAAGGGAGAGCATTGCAGAAGGGCATAACTACAAGAAGGCGGGACCATTGGGCACCATTTTAGAGCCTGTCTACCAGAGTAACCTTTCTAAAACTCTCCTGATTCGTTATTTCCCATTTATTTCTTTCCCCTCTTTACAGTGACACACCATCCACAAGACCATAAGCTCCATGAGGACAGGAATCCTGTGCTCAGTGCCAAGCTACTAGTAGAAGGATAGTAAGTGGTCAATAAATGAATCAATTAAAGCCAGCCCTGTGCCATGGGGAACAAGACTCGGCCCGCCTCCAGCTGTGGGACAGACAAGTAAACGGGCAGGCGCAGCAGGTGGCGGTGTCACTGCTCTGCTTTTTTAACCTCACAAGGGACCACGGCTTTTGCCTTGCAAAATGACTGAGAAATTTCCCAATTTCTGCAGAAGGATTTGTTTTGCCTTCTGGGTCCCTGTCATAACTTCTGATATTGTGCCAACTCATCCCTCGGTGTGGGGGGGCCGGCAGGGGAGGTGCCGACAGACAGTGGAAGGAGTAAAGTTCTCAGGGCTCGATAATCATCTGAAAGGTTTTGACGAGTCGACCAGCCAGGGGCCTGAGAGTAGCCTGTCTGCTGCCCGCTGCCCTGTTTGACGAATTGTTTGCCAAAGAGCCCGGCCAGCGGGTGCTTTGACCTTGGAGAGAAAGCGATCTGTCTTCATGGAAACACACTGTCATAAGCACATGTCTCAATTTTGCTTGAACAGGCGCTGGGGCTGCTCGAAAAGAGAGCCTTGGACACGGCTAAGGAGGAAAAATGTGTGGCCCATCCAGGGGCACGGAAGCAGATAAAATTAACCCAGAGTGACCCTGGAGAGCAGGGCTGGAAACCAGCACGTTTCCCTCCAGTGAGGCGAGTCCTCAGCAAGGCCAGAAGCACAGTCACTCCTTCTTTGGGGAGTGAAAGGGCCCCTCACCTCCCATCCTCCCTGACCAGGCTCTCCATTAGTCACCAAGGACAAGTGGAAGGGCATCCTGGAGGCAGTGCCTTTGGTATTCCAGGTCCCTTGTGGCAAAAACCACACACTGGCCCCTGCTGCATCTTGAAGGTCAAGGAGGTGAGCCCTAGGAGATAGGGTGGCTGATAAATCCGATGTCTCCACAGCCACCTCTCTGAGGACCTGGCTGAGCCGTTCCCCTCTGTCTGTGCTGACAGCTCCAGTGGAGATTTATCTGCTGGGATCTGGGGCTGCTGCAGAAGCAGCCAACTCATGAATCTAGAGGAAAGGCATTGACTGAAGCCCAGGCTGTGCTTATTAAAGAAGAGAAAGGACAGGAAGAAGAGCTCAGAGCTCCTGCCGGGCCCCCGTTTTGAGTGACACAGGATGGGGTATTATGGGATGGCTGGGCTATTTTGGGATGAATTGGACAAATAGATAATGTTCATGGGGAGAAAATAAAAGCCAGATATGCTCTGAGAAGCTGATCGTGGGCAACTGATACAGAGACATTTGCCAGGGAGGGGAGAGGCAGCTGAGGGGCCCCGAGGGACGGGACCTCGGGCTCACAGCCCAGAGACAAACCACAGGGCTTTGCTGTCAGAATGATGTGTTATCTCCTCCTGTGACCTGCAGGGGCACCACGGAGGAGGCAGGGGGCCAAGGCCTAGTGAAGAGGGAAGGTTCCATCATTCTGGCGTGGGCCAGGGTCAATCTTCCTGGAGGCAGAAGGCTGGACAAGATGATCTCCACAGAGACTCTTCCAGGAAAGCTCTGATTTATCTCAAAATTTTTTGTGGTTATTGTCTTTTCTACTGTATGTTTTTGATTGCTTGCCAGCGCCATTTTTAGGATGCTAAATGTCAGCGAGCCAAAGATCCAGTCCTGAGGTTTTAAAAGCATGATGTTTTGTGTATTTATCGTCCTTTTATCTTCACACGCCGTGATGTAGGGGCAGACACTGTAACCCACAAGCCCAACCTCAATGCAAACCAATTGCTCAGCTCTGACCCCAGCCAGAGACAGGATAGAGCTGAAACCAGCTCCACAAAGGTGTCCCCAGCCCCAGGGGCCCAAGGGCGCCTGAGGAAGACGGAGTCCCAGGACAAGCCATCAGGATTTGTTAAGGGGATGCAAGAGAGAATTGAGAACATCCCCAAACTCAAAGGGAATGGTATAGCAAACAATGACCAAGTCGCCCAATAGCTTTACCCAATAGCTAACAATTATCAAGTATTTCCCAGCGTCACCAGTAGTGCCAAAGCACCGTTGAACTGGCCCACAGCAGCTTTTCTGAGCAGATGTGTCTGCTCTACACCACACCTATCCTCAATTTGGCTTTACTTTCTGTGACGGTTAATTTTATGTGTCAAGTTGACCAGGATATGGAGTGCCCACATATGTGGCTAAACATTATTCTAGGTGTGTCTGTGAGAGTGTTTCCAAATGAGGTAAGCATTTGAATCGGTGGGCTGAGTAAAGCAGATTGCCCTGTCTGATGTGAGTGGCCTCATCCAACCCGCTGAGGGCCTGAACAGAACAAAAAGTCTGAGGAAGGAAGAGTTCGCCCTCCGCCCGGCTCCTTGAGCTCTGGTCTTCTCCTGCCTTTGGGCTGAGACCTACACCACGGCTCCCCTGGTTCTTGGGCCTCCAGACTTGGACTGAAACTACACCACCAGCTTTCCTGGGCCTCCAGCTTGCAGACGGCAGATCATGGGCCTTCTCAGCTTCCGTGACTGAATGAGCCACTTCCTTGTAATAACTCTCGATAGATAGAGAGACAGATACAGATATAGATATCTATGCATATATGTATGTTTCTCTGGAGAACCCTGGCTAATACATTCCCATCCCAGGGTGATATTGATCTCTCTGCCAGCCTGGAAAATACTTTTATTCTTTAAGTAGGGTTACTGTTATCTCCTATAAAGGTCTTAGATTAGAGTAATTGAAGATAGTGAACAATAGTTAACTAACTATAAATATTTCAAAAAAAAATAACACTTTGAAGACAAGCACCTTAAGGGACAGTATCATATGAACTTCACTTATATTTATGGCAAAAAATCCACCAAGTTCCTCTTCTGCCTTCCTTTTGACTTCAGGGATTGGTGTATACTAGCTAACCAGTCTTATAATTTTGAACACAGTGCCAATGTTCAAAGAATTGGAAAAAAATAAAATATACTAACACTCAAGTCTCATCACCAGACAATTGTTATTCTGTAGACTTGGGGTAACCAGATCTTGATATTTCAGGAGAAACCATACCTCTAGATTTTCTGTGATATCCCCAATTTTAAAATTCAATCAACTAAATTTGATGTTTTCAGTCACCAAGGAGGTGATTTGATCACCATGAAGAAATAGAACATGACTGAGTGCCAGGTCCCACCCATTGGCAAATGTCTGCTTTGCCTGATTTGGGCTCCTGGAGTTTCTGAGTAATGGACAGTATTTTATTTCCTGGCTGTTTAGATTCTTAATTTTTTTAAATCAAAGGGTCATGGAGAGCTAGTGGAGGGGAGAGAAAGGAACAAATGAAAAAAAAGCAAAATAACCCTAGGCGAGTCCCTTCTCCTCCTATGAAAGTGCTTAGACAAGTCTTCGGTGAGTTCTGAGGTGCCGTAAGAGGACACAGTTCAAAGTGTGAGGGCTCAGGGACAGGTGGACAGAGAGAGAGGAGCAGGGGGAAGTGTGAAGTTCTTTCCAGGCTGAGCCGGGGCTGCCTGGCCTCCTGACACCCCCCAGAGACCCTCTTTGAAATGACAGTTGCTTGCTCTGTAAAGCTTCCTCTTTGCCTGGCTGACGGTGAACAGTCGCTGGCCTGCTGAAAGAAAGGTCCCCAGGTCACTCAAATCTGTGTACTACACACCGATCAATAACATGGGGAGTTACACCCCCACCCATAAACGTGTAACTCAATCAGCACTGTGAAGGTGGGCACAGAATTTGCCCCCGAAAGCCTGCTGTGAACAGCAGAAAATGTGGGTGATTTCATTATCTGAGATTGCTTTGTCATATTTCTGCTGAACCAAAGGATAACTGAAATGAACATTAATAATTCAGCACCACGGCCAGGGCTGCAGAACCTTGGGCTCTGCCCCTCCCAACCATAGGCTTCTCCTGGGTTTGACCGGGAAACAGCCTGGACCCCAGTGACTATGAGGAGCCCAAGGTAAGTCAAATCTGAGGGGCTTTCTGACCCACAAAAGAGGTGGAGTCCTTGTGCAGACAGGTCAATTCCCAGCCCCAGCCTGTGGTCAGGCCTCCTGGGCAGTGTCTGGGAGCTCAGGGAATGGGGGTCTCCCAGGCCGGAGATTCCTTCTTTCTTAAGGCCCTTTCCTTCAGAGGTAGCCATGGGTTTTCTTTTGACCCAAGGGACAGGTTGGGGTGAATCTTGAACAGAAATTTCCTTTCTATCTGATGTCTTTCTCCACTTCACTGTCTTTCTCCTCTTTCACTTTCTCCTTTATCTTCTCTCTCTCCTCCTCTCTCCCTCTGCTCCTTTTCTTCTGTTTTACTCCATTTATTGCCCTTCTTCCTTTAAAAGAATTCTAGCATGTCAAAGCCAAAAGTGCCCCCAAAGGCTTCTGGCACAGGGTAGCAAACTCAGATGTCCTTGGGGGCCGGTAGGTCATATAAACGCATAAAGCAGGCAAAGCATTACGTACTAAGGAGAGCTGCTCCTGTGGACATCTGGGTAGTGTGCTCTCTGCCTAAATACATGCAAGTTTTGTATTTTTAAAATCCAATGCTGGCCAAACAAAACACAGTTAGGACCTGAAGGGGCCTGTAAGTCCTCAGTTTGTGACCCAGTCTAGACTGGCTCCCTTCTTTACAGAGAGCAAAATTAAGGACTGGAGGAAAGGAAGTGATTGGCCCAGGGTCACACAGGAAGGGGGTCTCCTGGCTTCCAGGCTGTAGCCCTTTCCAGAACAGCTGAACTTTTCCTCTATACCTTTCTGTACATTTATTCATTCGCTGGTTCATTTATTTCCTCATTCAGCACAGACTCATTTCCAGTCTCGGGCACTGAGGACATGGTTGAACCATACCCTGCCCTCCCAGGACCCTCAGTTTGACTGTGGGAGGTGACGTGGTGGTATTCATTGTGACCGGGGCTAGGACACAGTCACAGGCCATCTGCCTGGAATCCCCACAGGCACCAGAGACTCCCTATCAGGGTCAGACAAGGACATTCTTCCTTCTGACCTTGGACTGTCACCTGGAAACCCCAGGTTCTTAAGCACTGGCTCCTGAGTGACTGACTAGCTGAAGCAGATGTCGTGATCAAAACGCTCACCTGTTAGCCCGACTTAAGGCAGCCTTACAATGGCCTTGGCATTCTGGTTAGCCATACTGCTCCCCCGCCTCCCCCTCCAGGAGCAGGACTGGATGAATCTGCCCAGCGCACTGCTGCCCTCTGGGCCTGGCCTCTGACACCCACAGGCTCACAGCTGGAATAAAAATCATCATGTGGCCTCAGCATGGCAGAAGCAAACCTGAGTCCAGGCTAGAAGGCCCACAGCCCAGGCCTTTATTTCTCAGAAGTCTCTAGGCTCCCCGGGATTGTGTTTGTCACCTGCCACAGGCACTCAGAAAATGCACAGTCTCACTTACTCACTTGGACATTCATTCAACAAGCATCCACCAAGTGCCTCCTGTGTTCCAGGCCCAGAAATGGATGAGATGCAGACTCTGCCTCAAGCCCCCACCATCCCAGGGAAGACGGCAGCATCAGCACCCTCTCTGAAGGCCAGAATGAGAAAACCAGGGCCTGTCCACAGCCTGGGGGTTTTCTCCTCTGTTTTCTGCCTCTCCTCTTTGGGGCCTCCCCTGACCTCTGGCCTCATTCTCCAATGTTGCTTTCTTAACTCTGCTTTGGAGTCTCAGATAGCCTCCAAATCCTCTTCAAATCCTTATCCCTGTAGATCTCACTAAAACCCCTGGAGGAATATTGGGCTGCTTTAGTCCCGTCTCACAGATAAGGAAACTGAGGACCAGAAAGTAGAAATGACCCAATTAGCTCACAGGGGTAAGTGGCAGAGCTGGGATGAGGTCCCAGTTTCTCCTGATATCCGCAGAGAAGGAAAGCGGAATGTTCCAGAAGGGGGGCAGCAACCCTGGGACACAGGTACACTTTCACCTCTGTGAAAAAGCTATGACTTTGAGACAAAAATTGCCTCTAGATGTGGGACCTGTATTCTATTGTCAGAGCCTAGGGAGCAGGTAAGCATTTCAGGGGAAAATTTGTGAAAGCCGTAATAATTTCTAACACTTATTGAGTACTTATTCATTACTTAGTACTTACTAAGTACGCCATAGTTCTAAGAGATTTACATTTAACCTCTGTAACAACCCCTGGAGCTAGGTATTATCTGAACCTATTTTGCAATAAGAGAAGTGAGACAGAGGGGTTCTCTCTCTCAGCTGACGGAGGGAGACAAGGGGCCAGAGCGAAAACGTGGCTCCACACGCCGTGCTCTCAAGTGCTCTGGCGCGTGGTTTGGCCAAAGCACGCTTCCCATTTTGAAGAACCAGGAACATTGATTGGGAAGGAAAAGAGAGAGGGATCATGGATTGCTAACTGCCAAACAAATGGGTAGGAAGCCATGCAAATCCCTGTCAGCATAAAAACGCAAGAGGGCAGGTCATGCGTGCCTCTGCAGGACAGGATGGCTGGGCAGAAAGGAGAAACTAAGAAACAGAGATTCTACGCAATTGAATCAAGGGTACTTTTTTCAAACCTCGAAAACAAGTTCCAGAAACCCCCCATCTCTTCTTGCTGATCCTCCATGGATTGCCTAAACTGCTCACCACCAGGCCTCCCCATCAGAGATGTACGCCTTTGGTTAAGGTGCTGTCACCTGGCAATGTGGACCATTCCTCCAGAACAGTAGCCCACTAAGCCTGTGCCGTTGTACAAGTTCTCTCTTGCTGCATCACAAATTACTGCAAATTCAGTGGCTTACAAGAACACTTACGTATTAGCCCACAGTTTCTGGGGTCAGCAGTCTGGGCACAGCTCAGGTAGGTGCCCTGCTTCAGGGTGTCTCACAGGGCTCCATCTAGGGGTCAGCCAGGGCCAGGGTCTCATCCGAAAGCTGATTTGGGATCCACTTCTGATTCACATGGTTATTGGCAGGATTCTGTTCTTTGTGGGTTATTGGACTGAGAGCTTCTGTTTCCTGCTGGCCGTTATCCAGAGACTGACCTCAGTTCCTTGCCGCATGACTTCTTGCTTCAAAAGTGTGTAAGCTGAGAAAGCAACAGAGAGAGTCTGCTGGCAAGATGGACAGTAATCTTTTTAATCTGATCACAGGAGTGGCATCCCCTCAACCCTGAAGTCCTCTATTGGTTAGAAGTAAGTTACTCCAGGCAACAGGCTTACACAAGGCTGTGAATACAAGGAGGCAAGGATCATCGGTGGCCATCTTAAGAGCTAGCTACCACATAAGTCATTACTATATTAGTGTGAATTAGTTTATCAGCTCTTTTCAGCAAAATGGTTAGGTGGCAGCAAGGGATTTTTGACAAAAGGAGGAAGGAGAAACAGTTTTTGAGTCTAGGCTCTGCCCTGGCAGAGTGGGCCTGGTGAGCAAGCTGTGAGCAAGCCAGTAAACCAAATGTGGGTTTCCCAAAGCCTTTCGCCTCTGTTTGGAGACAGGCGGAGTCAGAGAAAACTGCGCCAGTCCATGTGGTTTTTCTCCTTTTGTCCCTGGGCCATGACTTTGGCACAAAGTCATGATCTGAATCTCCCATGGTGGCAAGACAGGCAGTAAGCCTGCCCTGTCCCATTGTCCCAGTCACCAAGCATCCATCCCCTCCCTCCATGTCCTAAAGGACATCCAACTCCAGTTTCCTGTGCATATTGCCTCCAAAGCCTGTGCTACAAATACCAAGCTGTCCCCTGGGTCTGCTGGTAAAACCCAAGGCCCAGCACCCGAGGGTCAGCCTTGTCGCTTCCATTTTGGACATCATGGCTCCCTGCATTTTCAAAGCCGCAGCGTTCTCCCTGAAGAGGTCATATAAAGGAAAACTTACTCTACTAAAAGACCTCTGACAGAGACACATCATTATCCAAGATTGGTTTAACAAAGCCTTAATAAAGACAACAATGAGAAGACATTAACTCATTTGGCTCATGTTTGAGAACCTGACAAATCTGAGAGGTAGGGCTTTTTTTCAACCTTAGTGATGGATCAAATCTTGTTTGCATTGGAAATTAGCTAATGTGCTGATGCCTCAGAAACCTCACGCTGAAGCCAAGAAGACATTGAACCTGCCTAAATGCATGAACCACTTCCACACCCACGAAGCTCGCCACCACCCAAGCCAGACCCTTCAGAGGCTGAGACATGTTGCTCACAGAGCCATGAGTCTGTTTCATTCCCCTTACATAGCGACTTACCATTCTTGCCCATTTATTTTAAGCAAATTATTCAGCCAAGTTGACAAGCATGAAAAAAACATGATCTACCCTGGGCTTTTCAAAAGAGATTTTCTCCTAAATATGATTCATTGTGCTCTGATCTCTCACTGTATTTTTATCAAATGTTCCATGCCAGCTCTTAAAAGGACTCTGTCAACTCTGCTGGTTATGGCTGATTTCTTTGACTCTATTGTCAGATGAATCCCTTATCAACCTGCAATAGAAAATTCCACATGCTCTGGGAGATACCCAAAGGAGCCTCTGGGAGTCCGGAGACAGATCATAAAGACATTCAAACACAAATATGTATCAAATAACCATGAGATACCAGGCCCCATTCTAAGTGCAATAGTACCAACTATTAAAAGGACATATATTGTCCCTGACCTCATGGAGGTTGCATTCTAGAAGGGGAGACAGACTAGTAGATGAATAAATTAATGTTGGACATTGATAAGTGCTATGAAGAACATAAAACAAGGTGATATAACACAGAGCAACTGGGCAGAGTGGATTGGGAATGCAGAAATTCTTCCAGGGGAAGCACCAGGTGAGTGGAGTTCTGAAGAGGGGTGAGCCAAACAAGGTTCTAGAGAAAGAACATTCTAGAATAGGCAACAGTGGCTCTCCATCTCTGCTATTGTGGATGCCACCAATCAAGCTAGGTCACATTCCTGTCTTTACAGATTGTGTGACAGGAAGGCCAGCTCTTCCCGTGACCAGGGAGGAGTGGAAAGATCTAGAAGGGAGGGTCCTGGGATGTGGCTCTGGCCCCTCTGCAGGAAGCATCAAGGGTACTGGCAGCAGGGGACACACTGTCTTTTTTACTACAGCATCCACAGAATCTAGCTCAGAGTCTGGCACAAAGCAGGGACTCGATGTAGTTCATTGAACAAAAAGTGAATGGTAGATGGGAGTAAAAGGGCTTCAAAGAATACAACTAGCTAACCAAAAGGTCATAGGTTAACAATCCCTAATATGCAGGGCCAACAGGGAATGTCACACCTTAATTCTTGATAATAATTATTAACTGCTATTCATTAAGCACTTATTACGCTCAATGCATTTGTTGAGCACTGTGGTGAGCAAATTATATATATAACCTCTTTTAATCCTCCCAAAACTCTTGAGAGAGGTATTATTTCCTGTTACAGACAGATATTGAATCACACGGATCCATCACACTAATCACCTCCCTTGTAAGTGGATATGGGAAATGATGGGAGGTAAAAGCGGGGACATTTCATGACACTCTGGTACCCCACCTCAACGTGACTCCATCACACTAGTGGAGAAGTTTTAGGAGAATTTGCTTCTAACAGCTTTCGGTGTTCATAGTCCGGGGTTGGTGATTCTGTGACTTTCCCAGTTTCCTTGTTTTCCATTTATTTACTCATCCCTTCAGATATATTTATTGAGCATCTACTATTTGCAAGGCACTGTACTGGAGCCATATGAGTAAACAAAATAGTTAAAAGATTCTAGAACTGCTGTCCTCCTCTCAAGAGGTAATCCTTGTCATATGGAATAAGAATACAGCGGACAGACTGGCAAAACAATACTTCATGTCTGTCTTCTGCTTACCCCACATCCATGGCCCAGGATGTCTAAAACATATGGGCATTCTTTCAACCAGCAGAACATGGCAGGGAGGCAAGTGGGTAAGAAATGACAGTGAGGAGCACTGTCAAAAAGCAAAGTCTTAGCCAGAGCCGGGGCTGGCCTCTTGGTCCACAGAAGATATGATGCTACAGTGGCCAGTCTCCTCTGTAGCCAAACTTGGTAGCCAGACTCTACAGCTGGTTTTTGGAAGAATTCAGATTCAAATCACCCCCTCACTCTCGCGTACAATGCCAGCCTGAAGCGTCCCTTTGTTTCATCCTCTGGTCACTTTCAATCCCAAACCACCTCCCAGGCCACCCTTCAGCTTCCATCTCCCACCTGCGTCTCTCCACGTGGCCTTTGGATGCCTCTCCCAACTCTCCTTTGGTTTGTAGTGGCAAGAAAAGGAGCCTTCTTCCTCTACAGCCGTCTATCTGACAAAAATCAGTTCTCTTGGAAACAGAGATGGAGGACATTGGGCCGGAACAAAATGGCCAGTAGCTTTCTCTTCAGGTGCGTCCCCAATTCTTGGGTGAGCTGTTCTTCGTGGAGGCCAGGTAAGAGCCCCTGCTTCCTGCTGAGCCAGAGGCACCGTGTGTGTGTTCTCCTTGCACTAGGCGTGCATCCTCTCACAGAGGGCCTCACGGCTAACTCTGGGCCAGGAAAATGCCGCCACCCACCAATCTCCCCCATCAGTTTTCTTGCTCTCGCAGCTCCCCCGGCCTTTAAACCTCAAACAGTTCAAACACCCTGTGCCCCCACAGCACCTGCACTTTGGAATACCTAACCCTAACAACCTGTCATCGCCACTTTAGCTGGCTGATCTTGGATGAGTCACGACCTCCTTCTGGCATCATTTCCCTGTCTATAAAATGGGAGTAACAGTACTTACCTCACTCAAGTTATTACCAGTATGTGCAAATCTCTTTACACATTTCCTGGCATGTTAGAAGCATGAAATTGGTGCTTCTCAACCCTGGGTGCTCATTAGAATCACCCAGGGAACTTTTAAGAATATTGATGTCAAGTCCCCAGCCCAGCCTCATGAAACTAGAACCTCTATGTATGGGAGCCTGGGTGTTAGTACCTTTTAAGGTACCCTAGGTGATTCTAATTTGCAGCTAGAAAGACAGCCACTTCACTAGATAAATGGTGGCTATTATGATTCTTGCAGTTGCTGTTTTTAATCCACATTGTCCAGATGCAAACCCAAAGGTACAAGATCTCAAAGAAAAAAAGACTTGCTTGTATCTGAAAATAGTGGAGTGCATCTGATTCTCAGCCAAGCCCACATCATCTTTCAGAGGGAACCAAATGAACCGCAGAAGTCCTTAGCCCATGGCACAGCGTCTTAGGTAAAAGGCACCTAATCAAACATTTCAGGGATAATTGGCATATTGGCTGTCCACAGAGGGAAGTAATCTGAATTAAGCACCATGAGTTAGCGGGAAGAGGTGCCTGTGGCTCTGGGCTCTGGGCATACGTCACATCTGCGTAAATAAATCAGACCCAGGGACACAGGCTCCTTCCCCATGGGACCCTGCAGCCCTGCTCCACATCTGAGATGAGCGGATGAAGGCATTCAGAGAGGGGAGCCCACTTGGCAAGTTTGAATTCCAAAGCCATGGCTGTTTGATCTGGAGTAATGAGAGCGCAAAACCTGACGTCTACGCAAACCCAAGCAGGCGAATGTGAGAATGAATCCCAGGAAACAAAACAAGTTCATGCACCATCTGTGGTCTCATTGGAACCAGCTGCCCATTTTGTAACATCACTACCTTGTGGTGGGACTTTCGGCATCAATGTCTTCCATGGCAATTAAAGGAAAAAAAAGTGAAGGAAATAAAAAGAAGAACAAACTCCTTTCCCGTGTCCCTTTACCCCTGAGTGGAGTCAGAGTTCTCATTATTTCCTTAGCTGGTCTCATCCCCCGATGGTAACTGGCTTCATGAGCATTTGATTTAAGCTGCAATTAAAAGCCCCAATCACAGAAATACATTTTTAGAAGATAATTGGGTGCATCATTGCCAGCTTGTTGGCCTGTTAGCTGGCTCTAACTGTTGGCCAGTAAATGAAAAACGAGTGCAAGTAAGTAGTTTATCCAAAGACACATCAAAGAAAAGGAAGTCATGTTCCCAGTGATCAAGGACTCTACCCTCTGCCCTGATCAGGACTCCTGCCTGTGCTCAGGACCACAAATCCATCACTCTGGTCTAAAAGACGTATGGGGTACAAGGATATTTTCATTGCTTTGCATACATTAGAAGGAGGAGCTCCTGAGAGAATTGTTTCCTATCTTGCTTTTTTCCTTCCACATCCTGCTTCTTTCCTTCTTTTTTCTTGCAATGAAGCCCCCAAAATGAGTCATAAGGTCTTAGTTTTTCATTTTTCTCCCCACTCTCCTTTTATGTAAGCCCATAGTAGTAGCTTGAGCTAAAGAAAGACTTTTCTTTTTTTTTTCTTGGAGGGATAGCAGAGCTGTCAAAAAGGTTGCCTCTGCAGATTACAAGTTTCCCTTCATTGGGAGAGAGAGGGTGGGTGGTACCTTGGGCAGTAGAGAAAGTTCAAGCACTGGATGGGTGAATCGTAATTTATCAAAGGGAAGTCACTGATCTTTACCATTCTTCTAGCAGATTGCACCCTAGTTTTCCTTTGAGAAAGCTTCCCTCTTCCCTCTCAGCCTGTACAGATTGGGAGTTATGGTAGATCCTATTACTGTTGCAAGTACTCACTCTCCCCTCTCCATGGGAAGAGCATGCCTCCTAGCCCCTACGATGCTGGCTTAGCTGTCTAACTGACTTTGGCCAATAGAATATAAGTGTTCATGACACACCACGTCTGAGCAGAAGCTTCAGATTCATTGGATGGGTCAGCTTGGCTTCCTGCTCTGCCTCAAAAACGGTCTTATACACCTAGTGGCTATTCCTGCAGCCAGAGTGAGAAGATACATGGTAGGGAGCCCAAAAGAGCCGAGCAGAGCCACAGCGGCTGCAGCCAACTCTCAGCCACCAACATTTAACAAGAGAGGGAAACACTCAGCAGAGCCAGCAAGATGTGGTACATCTTCTCCTGGGGGCTGGGAGAGAAAGAGACAACTTCCCCATGGGGCGTGAAGCTGCAACTGGGGAAGATGGGATTGCTGGTAGAAAATAAAGCCTAGATGTGTAGGAAAAATAGCCAAGACACAGAGAAGTCAGGCCTTGTGGCATCACTTGAGTTTAGACCAAAACACATCGAAGGCAGATCTTCCCCAGCATGTTTGAATTGGCGAGCCAGATTCCTCTTTATTCGGGTCTCTTTGCATTGGATTCTCTGTCACTTGCAACTAAAAGAATTCCCGCTGAGACAGATTCCAAACCCGAGGTTCTTATTCTCTCACACCTTCCCCACTGTCCCCTCAAGAGACAAAGGAGCCCAGACCTCACGAGCAGAGGTGCCATTGCTCAGACAGAAAAGCTCCTGGGGACCCGGAACCTTACCACACCTTAGGATCAGCCCTGCCTTGGAGCTGTCTACTGACCTTGGGCAGTTGACAGAAGATGGAGCTGGAGAAAGGACTTTTATATAAACCCAAGGGGTGCTTGACATTTCACCTGTAGCCCTGGAGGTGCACAGTGAAGCCTTCTCCTCTGTCCACTTCATCAATCATCACAGCAACGAACATCGGCCAGTAAGAGACGTGGCTAGGCCTATGGTAGACTTTTATTTCTAAAAGCATCGATGACAATTTGATTTACATGATTAATTTCTTCACCAATAGCCATTTCTTCCTGATTTAAGTCAGAAACTAAATAATACAAACTGACAAAAATATCATTGCAGAATCAATAAAACATCCTCAACAGATAATTATAGCGTTAATGCACTTATTCTCCAGTTGGTGCATCAATCACAGTTAATGGGGATAAGCTGAAACGATTTTAATTAAAGCCATTTGGGTTCTGTTGCCCTGAGTCATAGAATGCTGAAGCGTAAGGGCCCTAAGAGCTAAGAGACCAATGGTTTTCATATCCCGGCTTTGCTGGAACCCTGGCATCTTTAGAAGCACTTCTCCAAGCACTATAGGAAGTAGCGGCAGGACAGAGAGCTGAATGTCAGCAGCTCCGGGATTTCCATCTCATTTCAAACAGAACATCTCTGAATGTGAATTTTATTTGAAAAATGGATCAGGCTACAATAGGAATAAGAAGAGGCAGAAGAAAGGAACAAATAAAAGAACAGAGAAAGAAGAGGATGAGTTTAAAAAACAGTGATCTAATCCAATCTCATTTTTCCAATGGGGAAACTGAGGCTCAGAAAGTGGGAGAGATTTACCCAAAGTCACACAGATGCTCTACAACAGAAATCCAGATACTGGTTCCCAGGCTAATATGTTTCCCATTGCACCATCTTTGCACATTTTACATTTTAGAAATAAGGATTTATTTCATGGTGGCAAGGAGAATATGGGGCAATCTGCCCCAAAACATCATCAGGAAAGACTTCTACCCTTGATCCCTGCTTCAAACCAGTTACGCAGGCCCTGCCCTGGCCCTGGCCTGGGATTCCAGCCAAAGTGTTCCATTCAAGATCTTTCCCATGTGATCTAGAATCTATGCCCAACAATTCTTGGTGAGGAAAGCTACAGCCTGAACTGGTGACTGATTTGGCTATCAGCCGTATTTCATTCATTGACGTGTCACTTACTCTGCATGAAACACTATGCTGGACACTCAAAAATTGCAGGAAAATATAGGACAGTAGCCACATCCTCATCATCTGGAAAAGAAGGTAAAATCAAGAGACCCATCATCACAAGATAGCGTTCAGCTGGTGCTTCTTACCTGTTAGACTGTAAGCTCTCCGAGACAGGGATGGTGTCTGTCATTCACTGTGTATCTCCAACGTCTTACATGATACTGGGCACACAGTAGATACTCAATAACTATTTGTTGGATACTTTAAAATAGCAATAGTAAAAGTTAACACTTACCATGTACCAGACACTACTGGAATACACGTAATGAAATAGTCATTCCTTCCTACAACGTATGAACTGATATATTATTATATCCCATGTTCCAGCTAAGGCACAGAGGGGGTAAGAATATTGCCCAAGGTCACACAGGCAGTATATAATGGGACTGGCATTTGATTCTAAGCCATTTCCAAAGGCTACACCCTTAACCATATTCTTAATACCCCCAAAATGTCATGGGCACTCAGAGGAGGAAGTCATCACTCCTAAAAAGAGATCAAGGAAAACTTCATGGAAGAGGTGGAAACTAATCTACGCTTTAGCAAATGGATAGACTCTGATTTAAGGAGATAGAGAGGGGCATTTCAAGGAAAGGGAGCAAATGAGTAAAGATGTGATGAGGAAGGCCATGGGCATATTCGAAAGGCAAGTTCAGTTTGGCTGGAGCATGTTCTGTATAAAGGAAGTATAAGGAAATGTGGCCAGAGAGAAGGATCAGGGCCAAGTATATGGAGGCAATTGAGAGCCACTGAATGTGGCATTATTAGAGCTCTCATGGACGGACTTTATATTAGGCCTACCTTCGAGGTCAGGAGGTAGGGATGGGGTGACAGAAGAAGACAAAATTCTTAAAGGCCAAGTCCAGGCCTCCTTTATAAACGGATCAGAGTTGGATGCAAGACCCAGATCCTGGACATCACACTATAGCTAACGCCATTACTCAAACAAGTAGCCTGGTCAATTTCACTGCTGTGGACCCAGCCTGATGCTCTTGCGTCTTAGATTCAGCTGTAATAACACATCCAGTGGCTAGGTTTCCATCATCATGCAGAAAACAGCTTCTACCTGCTATAGCCATTAATCCAGATGCTGGTTCTATTGACAATACCTCTTGCCCCAAAGGAGCCACATTTTTCAGGTCCAGATATAAACATGTACTCAGACATCTGGATCCTTTGGAAATCTCAATTGAAAACCCATAAATTCTTTAAGTTCCTAGAAGCCTATTGGAGAAAGCACACATCCTAGATTTTAGCAAATACATTGAGGCCACACATACTGTAAAAATAATCTTTGTGCAAAAGTGTCATTGCCAATCAATTTTAAAATAATTGATAGCTATGCCTATTATTTCTGGAGACCTAAAATCCGTGACTGTGGTTAGTAGTCCTGGTCGCCAAAGTGACTTCCTTGCACTTGACTTTGGACTATACCCAGGAATGCCAAAGGCCCAGCAGTAATGCAGTTGACTCCAACCAGTGCAGTACTGGAGAAAGTGTTTAGGAATGAGAACGTGGAGATAGGACGAAATCCTCTTTGAGATAACTGTGTATCAGTTTGGTGGGAGAGAATCACAAAGTGAAGGGATGTACACTTCAGTTGACCGCTCTTTGTGAAGCTCTAGGCTTGCCCCGACCATGGAGGCTCTGCAATACCCTTCTGTTGATTGCATTGAGGGCCTGGCTTCTTCTCCCTCCTTGTGTTGGTAACCTTTGCAATGTTACTTTACAGTTCTTCACACTAAGAGGTGAGGTCTGTTTCTTCACACCTTGTATCTAGGCTGGCCTTGTGACCAAGGCTGCATCTAGGGTAAGGCAAATAACATGTCTAGGGCTCAAAAGTTCAGGAGGCACTCACTTTCAGGGTCATGCAAGTGTAGGGTCAACACCTGAGAGTGAGTACCTCCTCAAAATTTGTGTCCTAGATGCATCGTTCCTTTCGCCTCATCCCAGTCCTGCAGGAGACTTGTTTTGGCCAATAGAGTATGGCAGAAGCAACACTGTGGCAGTTCTGAGCCTTGGCCTCAACTTGGAACCTACCATGCCATGAGAGCAAGCCTGGGTCAGCCTGCCAGAGGATGAGAAGCCATGTGGAGGAGAGACAAACTGTCCCAGCTGAGGTCATCCTGGACCAGCCAGCTCCCCGACTGACCCACCAGCTGACCAGAGATGCATAAGGAACGCCAGCTGAGATCAGCCCAGACAAGCCCAGCTCAGCAGAACTGCCAACAAACCCACAGACCCATGAGAAATAATGAATGGTCATTGTTTTAAGATATTTTGGGGCGGTTTGCTATTCAGTGGTAGATAACTAACATACCTTCTCACCTTTTCTTTCACTACACCATAGGCATTTTCTTCTCCTAAGGACTCTGTTAAAAATTAATAAGTAAATAATGCTAGATTCAGTGGTATGTATCAAGACAGGACTAGAAGAGACTCAAGTTTCCGGGATACAAGGTGAAGAGAGTCTTCTGGCTCTAACTCTGCCAGTAATCTTGAACTAATCTCTTTCCATCTCTGGGACTTGAGACCCTTTCTTAAAAATGAGTGGTTTTCTCCGGAGCAGCAGCAGCTGGGTTTCATTACACATGGCAACTCCAGTTTCTTGGGGATGGCTGCCCAGAGTACAGAGTGGAAGGGCTCTGAGGCCCAACAGGAAAGAATGCTATTATTGATTAGTGATGTCTGCCGTGATCAAGGACAGGGAGGAGCAGGGGAGTAAGGTGGAGGAGCAGCACACATGTCCCACAGGATCCACTCTAAGGATCCTTCAGCATTGTGAGTCTCTCACAC
The DNA here is from genome assembly GCF_037783145.1 of Equus przewalskii. Taxonomy (NCBI): domain Eukaryota; kingdom Metazoa; phylum Chordata; class Mammalia; order Perissodactyla; family Equidae; genus Equus; species Equus przewalskii. Next base: position 1,877,021 of record NC_091833.1, on the reverse strand, counting down.
TCCTTGTTTAGAGGGTTAATCCTGCCAGACCAATCAGCTCTGAAGACCTCTCATTACCATAGACAGCTCTTCTGTTATTTCCTGCCCTCTGCCCTCTAACTTGAATCTAACATTTCCTTTAGGTTGTGAAAACAAGGCTGTGAAGACTGGGACGGGTTCTTGTGTTGCCGTCCTGGGGTGGTGGACCTACAGCTTTTCGCCCAGTGCGACTTGCCCCACACAGGTGGCCTGATTGAGTTGTCTTTAGAACTGGAAGGTATAGTGCAAAGAAGAAAAACAACTCTGATTGCTTTGCATCCAAATTTGGGGGCCTCATTTTTACCACCTTTACAGAAATGTACTTTCAAGAATGTCTCTTTTCTGTGAAACACAGAACATTCACATTAGCAAGGTCATAGGCAGGGCCCTTGAGATGAGGGCCCTCTCCAGAACTGACATCCCTACACCAGCTTGGGCCACCTCCCTAGCCATCCGCCCACACACACACAGCTGCTCACTTGAAAAGTGAATCGCCATTTGTATAAAGACTCAGGCTTAAGTCTTGAGTCCAGGCTGTCCTCATTCAGAGCATGGAGACAGAGAAGGTTAAAAATAGTTCTTTGCATATGGAAATCACTTCACAGCTTACAAATTGCTTTTACAACCTTAATTTCATTTGATCCTCAAAACAGCCCTGTGATGAGAAAACTGAGGTCCAGACAGGTGAGGTGAGAAGCCTCAGGGCGAGCAGAAAAGAGGAGGAAGAGCTGGGACAGAAACATAAGTCTTCTCATTAAGATCCTGTCCTCTTTGCACAGCCACAAACTGCCTTTGCTTATCTACCACTACCCACTGTGGCCACACGACCACTGCCCACAATATTACCCTGTCACCACCCTCTCCACCTCACTACCAACCAGGAGAACACACTTGCGAGCTCCTCATAACTTTGAGTCACCCATCTCCACCTCTCGTCAAGCCCCTGAATTGCCCAAATCTCCCATCAGAGTGGTTCTAGCTAAATTCCTTTCCACACAGGGGAGGCAGTGTGCAATGGTGGTGTGAGGCGGGCCAGCTCGAGCACAGACCTTGGTTCTATCACCTCCTAAGGGATGATGTGCACAAGTTACCTAGCTTCTCTGACTCTCTGTGATCTTTTCTGTAAAATGGGAAGAATAATAGTAATACCCACTTCATAAGGTTTCTGTAAGGAATAAATAAAATAATACACCAATGAATAAAATAATGACCATAAAGGGGTTTAACTCAGTGCCTGACAGTACACAGTGAATTCAACAAGTAGTAGTAGAAGTAACTAAATAACAACAACAACGACAATAGCAATAATGCCTGGAAGCTAAACTAAAGAAACAGGGGCAAACCTAGCACCTCGAGAGCCCTGAGCAGCTCTTCCCCGTGGCGGCCAATTTCTGAGGCTCTTTCTGACGGGAGGAATCAGAGCGCATACCCAGCCAGCATCCCCATACACCATCCGTCAGCCCTAGCAAGAGCTCGACATCAGCACTGGATTTATCGGGTGTCGGACGTAGAAAATGCATTGGGGCGGGGGGACCGGGGTGTAGGATCAGGTGTGTGATCAGTCATGCTCATGGCATTTATTATACTATGAGTGGAACTAATTTACGATAATTTAATCACCGACAAACAACTGTGCAGGAGACAGCAGCCGGGCTGTCGGATATTCCAATCCGGGCTCTTGACTAACAGTTCCAGCGTGCCCGTGAACTTGTAGCATTCTGGAGGAAAGATTGGGCCTGAGTCTCGATGTGTCTACAGGAATGATGAGCAACACTCGCATAGCAACTCTAGAGTCTGCCAAGCGCCTGCGTGGACAGACTCTCACCCGACCCCAGGACTACCTTCCGAGGTGACACAGTTTTGAACTTGATTTAAGATGACAAACTGAGGTTGAGAGATGAGAAGGGACACTAGGCAGGACTCAAACCCAGATCGTCCGATTCCAGATCTCGTGTCCTTCTTTCTGAACCAGTGTGCTCAGAGGTGGGCATCGGGAGCACCTTCCAGTGAAGTAAACACACGCCTGGGCCCCAGCAGGTTTCTGTTATGATTCAGTAATTCTGGGAGGAAAGACAGGAATCTGATTCAGAAACATGCTCTAGGTTGAAAACCACTAAATTACAAGGCGAAAAGAGGGGAGCCAGCCCAGAAGGGTGGGACAGTATGGGTTCTCTACATTGATTTGAAACTTGACTCCATCTTCTTACCAACTGTGTGACCTGGTCAACTTACTTCATCTCTCTGTGCCTCAGTTTCCTCATCTGCAAATGAGGATAATAATATCTACATCACAAGAAAATGTAACTGATGAGGGAACATAAAGGAGAAACTAAATGAGAAACAGTAACTTAAACCCTAATAACAAAGTAAATAAATGTTAGTTACCCTCCGTTACCTTGGATAGTAGATATTTGAGACACGAACTAAAGGATGTGATAAATATTCCTTTGTTGCCCATCACTGTTGTTCTCCTGACTCAAAACCTAGTGTAAATTTTTTAAAATTTAGTGCCTAAAAAGCAAAACAAAACAACCTGCTCCCCAAGAATGGAGCGCTCGGCTCTTCCTGCCAAAAGATCAGCACAGACGCCGGCAGTTCTCTTAACACCCAGTTACTGCAGCGGCTGCCCCTGCAGCGCCAACCACCCTTCAGGGCACAGACACCTCCCCAAGCTAGAAGGAGACCCCAGTACCGTTTTCATCTTTGCTTTTGAGAAAAACAAAAGGGTCAAAGAAAAAGCATTCTCCTTCTGCTAAGGAGTCCCCAGGAAAAGAAAATCAGTGATTCCCTTGTAGCAGAGATAAATGCGTTAAAAATATTCCAAATTTCTGGTCCCCTGGGGCTCAAGAAAGGCGCTTTTGATGTTTCCTTAACCTTGCTCTAACTTACTGAGTCCCTGCTGGCCCTGCTCCTGGATGTCCCCCCTGGATGACGACCCGGGTGCTCCTGTTGGTAAGAGTCGGGGCAGTAGTCAGAAGCGGGGACATGGCAGAGGCTCGTGGCAAGACCTTGGCAGCAACGGCTGCTCCAGCACAAGCACAAGGGCTGCACCCCCTTTCCAAGCAGAGCAGTTCTGCCCTCTCAGCTCAGTTCTCCGCCATCTGCATCCCCCGGCTGGACCAGTTCTCTGGAAGGAGCCAGATGCTCTAAAGGAGCAGTCCAAACGCCCAGGAGCTCACGACTCAGCCCGCTTCTGCCCTCTCATCTCAGGTCACAGAGAACCTTGTTACCAAGTCTTCGGTGCTCTCAGTTGGTTCTGGAGGAAACAAGTCTGGCTTCGGCCAGCCTTGGGAATGCTTCAGCTGTCAAAGTGGGAAGCTTAATGAGCTGGTGATAGAGAGAAAAATGCCCCATCTTAATCCTGCCTGCCTAATTGTACCCAGCTCTCCCACGACTCCCTCCCAACCTGGTGTCAATTGTCCAGTAAAAGGGCCTGACTGGCCGGCCACACAGGGAAGGTGCAAGGAAGGCCAATTACTGGTCAAATTGGAACCAAAACTCAACACAGAGAAATCCGTGTCATCTGGCTACGTAGTCCACAGATGCTGGCCCATATCCCAGAAGACCCCCACTGGAAGCATGCAGGCTACATCTGGCTCAGAGAAGCACATTGTATTTTTTTTAAAATGTACAATTGTATAATTCTGGGTATTTAAAAATATTTACTTTAAAAGATTTCACCTAAAACTTCTGGTTTCTCTTACAAAGTCTAAAGATCTAACCACACTAGGGCCATGTTCTGTGAGTGTCAGCAAGAACTGGGTAGCCCCCGCCCCTATGAATGGGGTGTGTGAGCTCCAGTTCACTGCAGTCTCCACCACTCCCTATTGTCCTTCGCACTTGGGCCCTTGAACACCTTTGTGTTTGTCACCCCTAATGACTGACTCTTGACCTGGACTTTGGTTTTTTTCATCGCTACAATGACAGGGTTAGTCAGAATGGACTCTGTGGTCCTTGAGAAGCCCTACCTGATCCCACGACCTCTTAGAGAGCTGTGTGCAGGAAGGCCTCTCATTTGGGGTCAGAGAAGCAGGGGCGGTTAAGTGAATCACCAGGCTATTCACTCTGGAGGAGCTTGGGGAGAGGTGCACACCCTATTCCATGGGGCAGGCGGCCATCCTCGAAGATGCATCACCGCCCACTGGCTTCCCTTGCCATCCAGCCAGAGCAGCCATTGCCATCACCAGCTCCGGCCTGGGGAACCTGACACGTTACAGCTCTCAGAGGGACTGTTACTTCATGTGCCACCCTCTCCACCAGCACAGACACTGCAACCCCTTCCCACGGTCAGATTTAATAAAGGACAAGCAAGAAGAAATATGGCACGGCGCAAAAGAGAAGGGGTTTGGGGATGGGCTGCTGGGGCCAGGTGACTGCCCGGAGCTCATTAGAGCAAGAATGCCCAGTCAGGACAAAGCGTGCCTGCCCGCCTCTAATTGCGCACCCCATTTTGCCCCACTCTACTCAGCCAACCCGCAGAGCATCCCGACGTTTAAAGATTACCAAGGCGAGTTTGTAAGGAAGCCGCTCCCTCTTTGTCTGTCCTTGCGCCAACAGCAGCAGAAGGGTACTAATTAGAGGGTGAATTATTAGCTTCCCATGGTGCACTGCAGGGACATTAAAAATGAGGGGGCTTTGCTTCTCGCCTTTTAGATGGTTAGTCTTGGTTTAATATATTCGTGTTTCTAGGTGAGCAGCAGGGGACAGTTTTTATGATTATAATTGTTGCATAATTACTGGCCTAAGGTTGCCTATTGTTAAATAAAAATGCTGAGATACTAATGTTTTATTGAACAGTACAAGGAGATAAAATTGTAATATCTTTTCCCGAGCAATCGAAGCTGCTCATTTGCAGCCTAGTGACAACCCTTAGTTGTCTTAGGAAGAGGTAGATGGGTTCTGCCTGGGCTGGAAGTCAAATGTGAAATATTTGCTTGGGAGAAAAAAAAAAGGGAGCAGAGAAGGAAAAGGAAAGCTGGTGAGCTCTGGGGTGCGTCTCACGGTCTCTGTGTGGCAGGTTAAGGCCTGAGTTAACACACGGACACTCGGCGTGAAGTTAACTCTCAGCCAGCTGGTTCTTGGGCAGAAGAATGTCACAAATGGCCTTTCCCATGAAGGATACCCATTCCTGCAAGAGAAACTGAGGGGACACTGAGGCAGAGAAAAGAAGGGATGCCAAGTCAGGGATACGGCCACCACCAGGTGGACCGGAGGGATCCAGAAGCCCTCCCTTGGCCACCCTTAAAGGCTCAACCCTTCCAGTCGCTAGGAAGTTACCTGGAGCCAGCCAGGCAACAAGCCTTCATAGTTCTCAAAGCTGCTCCTTCTTCGTCATCACACCGACTCCCCCTGCCCCAAGGACCATCACCAAGACCTCCGAATTGTCCCCCTGCCTCTAGTGTCTCCTACTGCAGCCTGTCTTTCACAGGTTGCCAAGATGTCTGCAGCGAAGCAAGAAATGATTTCTCCCAGGAGCCAACTAGATTGAAAAAAAAAAAAGAAAAAGATGCATTTGAGTGATCTGCCCCCTCACTGGGCCAGAAAAGCATAAAGCAAGGTGGGAAATGCATTCAATTTGGGCAAAAAGTAAGTTCCTGAGCAATTTGTTCTGGCCCCTCAGCCATCCCGTCCTTCAGACGGATGCTGTGAAATAGGTCACTGTTTGTCCTGCCCATCCAGGTGTGCACACCAGGAAATGGAGGCAGAGAGGGGCAGAGCAAAGCTGCATCCCAGAAAGACAGAGCGAGCGGCAGCTTCCTCCCCGGGCCTTCCCTAGCCCCGGCCCCGCAGAGGCTCCTGGTTCTTGGTCAAGATTTTCATAGTAGGCATAACATAAAAACCCGTTTTCCTCTCTACAGGCGTCCACACAGTTCTTTCAGGACAAACCTCAGTGTTGTGGGAAGAGCCCTGGGCTGGCAGTCAGTAGCCTGAGCTGTGTTCCGGCTCAGCCAGCCTTCTGCAATTCTTAGACAAGTCACTTGGACTCTCATCTTTGCAACAGAAATCGTATCACCACTCTGGCCCCCTCACGCTATTCATTGAGGCCTGAATGGACCTCAAAGAACCAAGGACTGTCAGAGCAGGAAAGAGCTCATCTGGCCCAATTTCTTTCCAAATGCAGGAAATCTTTCTGGAGCATCCCTGACAGATGTGCATCCTCCCTCCGCACAAAGATGAAAACTCCAGGGAGCTCAGAGCATCTCCTCCTTTCTTGGACAGCTCTGACTGCTTCTTCACAGGAACCGGATCCGCCTGGGCCTGGTCCCGGGGCTGCCTGAGCGCAACTCCTCACACAGCGCCCCGCAGGAATTTTAAGACAATGATTTGCCTGCCCTTGGTCTGTCCTTCTTCAGGACAACTATGCCAGATCGCTCAGCCAGTCTTCGTGTTTCAAATCCTTTATCATCTTCCTCCTCTGAACTCTTCCCTTAGATATCCCACCCATCCTACACCAGAGAGAACATAACTCCACATGCAACCTGGCCAGTCCAGAACACAATGACGTCCCTCAATCTAGTCACTACATTTCTATTAATGCAGCCTCCAGTTGTGAAAGCAGGCACACCACACAGCTGGCTCATATTGAGCCTGTGCCCAACTAAATACTCCAGGTCTTTTTCAAATAAATGGCTTTTATTTGGAAAATGAAAGGTCTTACTCTTTCCGTACATGTACAAATGATTATTTTGAAACTAAATATATGATTTTATATTTCTTTCTGCTTTGTTTCAACATGTTGGTTTGGATATCTCTTTCCAAACCATGAGAATGTTTATAAATCCTGATTCTGTCACCCCATGCTTGAATTGGAAAGCTCTGCCTGGCAGCTTTGTATCATCTGTGGATTTGCTAAGCAAACCTTTGCTGTCTTTGATGAAAAGTGTTAACGGTACTGACTCATGGGGAATCTATGGTATTAGAGTGAAGGAAGTTATCAAGACTAATAGAAATAAAATGATTTAAGTTAGTATATTGAGGGAAAAGTATACAGGTCACAAAAACCCTGGGTGGAAAAAATAAACATAAAATGTTTGCATTTGTGCCCCCATAATGAGGGCACCCAAGATCTCAGCATCACAGTTGGATTGGACCAAGATTATATAAATCTCAGTCATTCCTACTTCCCACAGTTTCCCTGGAAACAGGAGCCCCGGTTTATGATAATGATGTAACAATGAGAAAACCAACAGGCAAATAAAGGAACTAGGATGATGCAACACGTGGTCAAGTTTGCTTTGTCTTGGTGAACTGAACTCCTAGTCATAAGGAGAAACACATAAGTTATTTATAAAGAGTTAAAATGAGCCAGCGTCCTGCAGGGCCTCCAGGCCTACTAAACCCCACGGGCTTAGCTGCAACCTGTCCAATAAATCAAGACATTGCACATCCACACCTTCTGCCCTTCAGCAGGGTTACCCACAGGGACTTGGCCCAGGAAGCGGTGACGCTCTCTCTTCTCTGTAAGACGTTTGGAAATGTTACTCATACCGCTCTCTCTGTCTTCAATACTGGTTCAGGAGTGTACAGACCCTTCAGAGGGGAAAGCACAGGAAAAACCCAACGTATTAGTTTCCTGAAACTGCTGTAACAAATTACCACAAACTTGGTGGCTTCAAACAGGAACAATTTAGTCTCTCACAGTCCTGGGGGCCAGAAGTCCAAAACCATTTTCACTTGGCCAAGTGGCAGCAAGCCCACACTGCCTCCAGTCTCTAAGGAGGAATCTGTTCCTCGCCTCTCTCAGCTTCTGGTGGCTGCTAGCATCCCTTGACTTGTGGCCGCATCACTCCAATCTTTGCCTCTGTGGTCACGTCGCCTTCTCTTCTGTCTGTGTCAGATCTCCCTGTCTCTCTCTTATAATGATACTCGTGGGTGAATTTAGGGTCCACCTAGATAATCCAGGATAATCTCCCCATGTCAAGACCTTTAGTTTAATCACACCTGCAAAGACTCTTTTCCTTAGAGGATAACGTTTACAGGTCCCAGGGATTGGATCCTGATATCCTGGGGTGGCCATTTTTCAGCCTACTATACCCAGAGTCAACAAAAAAATGTCGACCAGACAAAAGCAGCAGTGGAACTCTACATGGGCTAGGATCTACCATCCGGGAGATCACCCCATAATCAGCATCCTGGGAAAGAGCACACATCCAGCTTTCAACAGATGGTTGGGAAATCACCCCAGGAATGTATAAAATATATAAATTCACTCCAGGAATACATAAAATGTTATTACTGATTCTCAAAGGAGAAATGTCCTAAGGCCCACACATGGGAAAAAAAAAATCACGTAAATCTCCCAAAGGATGTTATTCCTTTTTTTTCCAGTTTTACTGAGAAATAATTGACATATATCACTGAATGAGTTTCAGGTATACAGCATAGAGGTTTGACTTTCATACATCGTGAAATGATTATCACAATGACTTTAGTTAACATCCATCATCTCATATAATAAAAAGAAATGGAAAAAAAATTTCTCCTCCTGATGAGAACTCTTAAGATTTACTCTCTCAATAGCTTCACGTATATTACACAGCCGTGGTAACTATAGCCATCGTGTTGTACGTTACATCCCTGGTACTTATTATCTCATAGTTGAAAGTTCGTATCTTTTGACCATCTTCCTCCAATCCCCCTTCCCCGGACCTGGTAACCGCAAATCTGATCTCTTTCTATGAGTTTGGTGGGTTGTTTTTTTTAGATTTCACATATAGATCACACAGTATTTGTCTTTGTCTGACATTTCACTTAGCATAATGCCCTCGAGGTCCATCCAGGTTGTTGCAAATGGCAGGATTTCCTTGTTTCTTGACTGAATAATATTCCATTGTATGTATATACCACAACTTCTTTTTTTAATTTTATTTTTTTAGTACAGTAACATTGGTTTATAACAATATATAAATTTCAGGTGTACATCATTATATTTCGATTCCTGTGTAGATTACATCATGTTCACCACCCAAAGACTAATTAGCATCCGTCACCGCACATGAGCCTAATCACCCCTTTCACCCTCCTCCCTCCCTCCTTCCCATCTGGCAACCGCCAATCAAATCTCATTCGCTATGTGTTTGTTTGCTGTTGTTTTTATCTTCTACCATAAGTGAGATCATACAGTATTTGACTTTCTCCCTCTGACTTACTTTGCTTACCATAATACCCTCAAGGTCCATCCATCTGGTCACAAATGGCCAGATTTCATCCTTTTTTGTGGCTGAGTAGTATTCAGTTGTGTATATATACCACATCTTCTTTATCCATTCATCCCTTGATGGGCACCTAGGTTGCTTCCAAGTCTTAGCTATTGTAAATAAGGCTGTGACGAACATAGGGGTGCATATATCTTTGTGCAATTGTGTTCTCATGTTCTTTGGATAAATACCCAGCAGTGGAATAGCTGGGTCATATGGCATTTCTATTCTTAATTTTTTGAGAAATCCCCATACTGTATGTGCATAGTGGCTGTACCAGTTTATACTCCCAACAGCAGTGGGTTAGGGTTCCCTTCTCTCTGCATCCTCTCCAACACTTGTTGTTTCTTGTCTTGTTAATTATAGCCATTCTAATGGGAGTTGTAGTTTTGATTTGCATTTCCCTGATAGTTAATGATTTTGAACATCCTTTCATGTGACTGTTGGCCATCTGTATATCTTCTTTGGAGAAATGTCTGTTCAGATGTTGTGCACATTTTTTAATTGGGTTGTTAGGTTTTTTTCTTGTTGAGATGTATGAGTTCTTTATATATTTTGGATATTAACTGCTTATCAGATAAATGGTTTGCAAATATCTTCTCCTAATTGTTAGGTTGTCTTTTCATTTTGTTGATGGTTTCCGTTGCTGTGCAGAAGTTTTTTAGTTTGGTGTAGTCCCATTTGTTTATTTTGTCTTTTGTTTCCCTTGCCCTGTCAGACATGGTACTTGAAAATATGCTGCTGAGACTGACTTCAAAGAGTGCACTGCCTATGTTTTCTTCTAGAAGTTTCATGGTTGCAGGTCTTACATTCAAGTCTTTAATCCATTTTGAGTTGACTTCTGTGCATGGTGTAAGGTAATGGTCTACTTTCATTCTTTTGCATGTGTCTGTCCAGTTCTCCCAACACCATTTATTGAAGAGACTTTCCTTTCTCTCTTGTATGCTCTTGGCTCCTTTCTTGAAAATTAGCTGTCTGTAGACGTGTGGGTTTATTTCTGGGCTCTCAATTCTGTTCCATTGATCTGTGTGTCTGGTTTTTGTGCCAGTACCATGCTGTTTTGGTTACCACGGCTTTGTAGTGTATTTTGAGATCAGGGATTAGGATACCTCCAGATTTGTTCTTTTTTCTCAGGGTTCCTTTGGCTATTTGGGGTCATTTGTTGTTCCATATGAATTTTAGGATTCTTTGTTCTATTTCTGTGAAAAATGTTGTTGGAACTTTGATAGGGATTGCATTGGATCTGTAGATTGCCTTGGGAAGTATGGACATTTTGACTATGTTACTTCTTCCAATTCAAGATCATGGAGTATCTTTCCATTTCTTTGTGTCTTCTTCAATTTCTTTCAACAGTGTTTTATAGCTTTCAGTGTACAGTTATTTCACCTTTTTGTTAAGTTTATTCCTAGGTATTTTATTCTTTTTGTTGCAACTGTAAATGGGATTGTATTCTTAATTTCTCTTTCTGCTACTTTGTTATTAGTGTATAGAAACACAACTGATTTTGATTTTTGTATGTTGATTTTATATCCTGCAACTTGACAGTATTCATTTATTATTTCTAAAAGTGTTTCTGTGGGTTCTGCAGGGTTTTCTATATACAATCATGTCATCTGCAAATAGTGACAGTTTTACTTCTTCCTTTCCAATTTGGATCCCTTTTATTTCTTTTTCTTGCCTGACTGCTCTGGCTAGGACTTCCAATACTATGTTAAATAAGAGTGGTGAAAGTGGGCATCCTTGTCTGGTTCCTGTTCTTAGAGGGACAGCTTTCAGTTTTACTCCACTGAGAGTGATATTAGCTGTGTGTTTTCATGTATGGCATTTATTATGTTGAGGTATTTTCCTTCTATACCTGTTTTATTCGGAGTTTTTATCATAAATGGATGCTGTGTCTTGTCAAATGCTTTCTCTGCATCTATTGAGATGATCATGTGATTTTTATTCTTCATTTTGTTAATGTGGTGTATCACATTGATTGCTTTGCAGATATCGGACCATCCCTGCATCCCTAGAATAAATCCCACTTGATCGTGGTGTATGATCTTTTTAATGTATTGTTGTATTCGATTCACTAGTATTTTGTTGAGGATTTTTGCATTGATGTTCATCAGTGATATTGGCCTGTCATTTTCTTTTTTTGTGTTGTCCTTGTCTGGTTTTGACATCAGAGTAATGTTGCCTTTGTAGATATACCACAGCTTCTTTACCATTCATCCTCCAATGGATACTTAGGTTGTTTCCATGTTTTGGCTATTATAAATAATGCTGCTATGAACATGAGGGTGCAAGTATCTTTTTGAGTTAGTGTTTTTGTTTCCTTTGGGTATATTCCAAGAAGTAGAATTGCTGGATCGTATGGCAGTTCTATTTTTAATTTTTTGAGGATCCTCCATATTGTTTTCCATAGTGGCTGTAAGGATTTTATTCTTACAACACACCTGCCTAGAGGTACTTGAGTTCTGAGTCCCATCAATATAGAAGCAGGCAGGCAAGTGTGCTGCAGGTGGCATTCGCCAGGAAGCAGACTCTGATACGGAGTTTGGCATGCTGGATGTTTCTCAAGGAGCATCCTTGTGATCAACACCAGTGGAAGGGAGAGGAAGGAAGCAGGAATGTGCAGAGGGAAAACTCGAGCTGCAATGTAGGCCAACAACAGCTTTGCCAAGCCCAGAGGAAGCTCCGGAGCTGCAATGATCTTCAGAGTTGTCCTGAGTCCAGGCAAGATGATCATGCCTTTATACTCCCATATCAAAAGAGTTATTTGATGTGGGCCACCCAGGAAGACGTGTGACCTTGGGCAAGGCAGCTGAGATAATCCCTAAAGGGGCTGACAGTAGGATGCCACCTGCTGACTGCATTCCCAGCAGCTGGGCAACAAGTCCTTCCTTGAAGGGACATCTGGACCATGCACTACAATTTCCATTATTTCAGGAGAATACATTCTCTGCCATCACTGAACACTGAGACACCATAATGAAGAGCTCAGGATGGATAGGCCTTCCAGAGTAGAATGTGAATGTGAAGCATCGTGTTTAGTTTTTTGTTTTGTTTGTTTCTCATTTAAGATGTTTTTTAAAAACGTGTCATCTAAATTCAGTTTCCTGCCAAAAAACATTACCAGAAACAAGATGGAGATGTCCAGACTCACCACTTCTAATCCACATTGTGCTGAAGGTTCTAGCCAGTGAAATTAGCTTAGAAAATGGAATAAAATGCACCTAAATTGGAAAGGAAGAAGTAAAACTATCTCTATTTCCAGATGACATGAAAATCCTAAGGGATCCACTAAAAAATGATTAGAATTAACAATGAGTTCAGCAAGGTTGCAGGATACAAGATCAATATACGAAAGTCAACTGTATTTCTCTACACTTGCAATGAACAATCTGAAAATGAAATTAAGAAAATAATTTCATTTACAGTATCATTAAAAAATAAAATACTTTGGGAATAAATTTAATAAAAGAAGTGCAAAATTTATACTCTAAAAACCACTAAACATTGTTGAAAGAAATTCAAGAAGACCTAAATAAACAGAAAGACATCCTATGCTCATAGATCAGAAGAGAATAGTAAGATGTTAATACTACAGAAAGCAATCTACAGATTCAATACTATCCCTATCAAAATTCCAAGAACCATTTTTGTAGAAATAGAAAAGCTGATCCTCAAATTCATATGGTATTTCAAGGGGCTCCAAATAGCCAAAACAATCCTGAAAATGAAGAACAAAGTTGAACAAGCCCTACTTCTTAATTTCAAAACTCACTACAAAGCTACAGTAATCAAAACAGTGTGGTATTAACATAAGAATAGACATATAGACCAATGGAATAAAAGTGAGAGTCCACAAATAAACCTATACATCTATGACAAGGGTGCCAAGACCATTCAATGGGGAAAAAATAGTCTCTTCAACAGATGGTGCTGAGACAACCGGATATTCACATGCAATAGAATGAGGTTAAACCCCTACCTCACACCGTATAGCTAAAACTATAAAACACTTAGAGGAAGACATAGCTATAAATCTTGGTGACCTTGGATTAGACCATTCTTAGATATGACAACAAAAGCATAAGCAACAAAAGAAAAAATAGATAAATTGGACTTCTTCAAAAGCTTGAAACTTTTGTCTTCAAGAAGACACAACTAAGAAAGTGGAAAGAACTCAAAAACTGAGAGAAAATGTTTAAAAATCATATAGCTCGTAAACAATTTGTATCTAGAATATATAAAGAACCATTACAACTTAATAATAAAAAGACAATCCCATTAAAAATGGGCAAAGAATCTGAATAGACATTTCTCCAAAGAAAACATGCAAATAGCCAATAAGCACATGAAAAGATGCTCAACATCATTAGCCATCAGAGAAATGTAAATCAAAACCACATGAGATACTTCATATCCACTAGAATGGCTATAATCAAAAATAAAATAGCAAGTGTTGGTGAGAAAGTGGAGAAATTCGAACATTCATACACTGCTGGTAGAAATGTAAAATGGTGCAGCCACTTTGGAAAATAGTCTGGCAATTCCGCAAAAGTTTTAACAGAGAGTTGCCATATGACCTTGGAATTTCACTCCTAGGTATATACCCAAGAGAAGTGAAAACATACGGTCGCAAAAAAATGTGTACAAATGTTCATAACAGCATTGTTTTTAATAGCTGAAAAGTAAAAACAACTCAGAAGTCCAGCAACTGGGATCCGAACCAGCGAAACCCGGGCCGCCGAGAAGCGGAACGTGCAAACTTAACCACTGCGCCACCGGACCATAATAGCATTGTTTTTAATAGCTGAAAAGTAAAAACAACTCAAAAGTCCAGCAACTGGTGAAGGGATAAATAAAATGTAGTCTATCCATATAATGGGAAATTATTTAGCGATAAAAAGGAATGAAATATTAATACATCCTACAACGTGGATGAACCTTGAAAATACTGTTCTAAGTGAAAGAAGTCAGAGAGAAAAAGCCACATATTACGTGATTCCATTATATGAAATATCTAGAATAGGCAAATCCACAGAGACAGAAAATAGATTAGTGGTTGCCTAGGGCTGTGGGATGTAGGGGCGAAATGGTGACTGTTAATGGATATCGAGATTCTTTTAGGGGTGATGAAAATGATCTAAAATTGATTGTGGTCATGGTTGCACAACTCTGTGAGTGTACTAAAAAATATAAAATTGTACACTTTAAATGGGTAAATTGTATGGTATATGAATTATATCTCAGTTAAGCTGTCATTTTTAAAAAAAACACTTATTAAGTACCTGTATATTCAAAGTCAATTACTCTATAGACAGGGGAGGCACTGAGGTTGTTGAATACCTGGCAAGATGTGGTATACACGCACAAGCCAAAATTCTTGACAACCCCGTCTCTCTCCTCTGTAGCTAATCAAACAAATATTTCTCGACTCTGTCTACTCTGTCTACTCCATGGCTAAACCTAATCCAGACCGCAGTCCCTCCAGCCCGGACCCTTGCACTGGCTTCCATTTTCTGTTGTCTTGCCCCTCCTAGTCAGTGTCCCCGCTGCAACCAGAGCAATCTTTGTAAAAATGCAAATAGTATCGTGTCAAAATTTTTCGGTGACTTTCTGTTGCCCCAAAGAAAAACCCACAACCCTTCCAATGGTCTCCTCGACGTGCTTCTGCAGTCTCATCTCCCACCTTCTCCCTCAGGTCTCACCACACTTCAGCCATACTGCCCTTTTTTCAGCTCCTCAAATACTACAAGCCCTTCCCACCCCAAGGCTTTGGCACCCTGTTCTCTCTACTTGAAGCACTCTTGTTACCCTCTGCTCCTTACTCCCACTTATCTTTTATTCTCAGTTGAAAAGAAAAAGACAGTTCTTAGGGAAGTCATCTTTGGTCCCCTACCCCCAGAAGTGATCAGGGTACCTCATGACAAGTTCTCATAATGCCTTTAAATCTCCTTCCAGTGCTGATCGCATTTGTCCCTTGTTTTTTGTGTGGTGTTGCCTTCCCTGCTCTAGCATGACTTCCATGAGAGGAGGGGTTATATCCATCTCATTCATCTTTTTACCTACAAGACCTAACATTATGCCCATCGTGGAGAAAGTACAGAATAAATATTTGCTGAATGAATGAATGAATGAGTAAATAAATGAAGTGGATGATAGATACTACGTGAGTGGGTCATCAAGGAAATACTATAATCATATAGACAAGGAAACAACCTGTTGGGATTGACAACTGGGAGTTAGAAAACAAGCTTAGAATCACAGAGGTGGATGGGACCTTCGAAGTCATGTCGTCCACTGCCCTACCTTCTTGAGCTGGACTCTGAAGGTCAGTTTGGAAAATTGTATTTCTCACCCCTCTCCCCTATTGCTTCAAAACAAGATCTGTAGGGTAAAATTCCAAACCTCTTGGCATGGCATACAAGACTGAATAATCTGGCCACAGCCTAAGTTGTCCACCATAACTGTCACCACCAACCCCAGCAAATAACACACTATGTCCCGAATGAGTCAATGGTTTTCATCTCACGCCTCTGTACACACTGTTCTCTTCTGCATCCTCACTTCCATGCCCACAAGTCTGACAGACTTCTGCTTAGACCCTACAGAAAACTTATGTCCTGAGTGAAGCCTTCCCCAACTCTTCTCTCCCTTTATCCCCCATATCCCACTGCATCTTTAAAAATAGCCACCACTTTCTCTGGACAGTCACAGTACTTTATGATTTTATAACCAGCACATTACATACCATGTGAGGAGTAAACTATAAAGTCAGCACACAAGACAAAAATCATAGAGTCAAAATCACCCTTGAAAAATTATTCAGAAGAATGCAAAGTCATAGAATATTTCTCAACCAGTCCGATAATCCTGTTTTCCTCCGGTTTTGGAACAGATCATTGTTTCTTTACTTAGGTACTACGTGAAACAGTTGGCTTGTGTTCAGAATCCATGTTGAATGAAAATACGTGCACACACATCTTTACTTGAATCATGTTCAGTACAGACAGCTCACAGCGTGAGAGGAACGTGAGCTGAGACTGATGGAGTGGACAGAGACTCAATCTCTAATTTCATGCTCCCTCTCGGAACATTGGATGGAAAGACTGCTCTGATCACCCTCACTAAATCGATCTTTTCTTCTCTATCTCACCAAGCATACTGTAACAGATTCATAGAAGTTACTCCAGATAAGTTAAGAAATTGAATCCAGCGCATGACATTTACAACCTAAATGTAAACTGCAGTTCCGTGTAATCCGGGCTTGTGAGAACTTACAATAAGAAAAAACAACTCAGCCAGCAGCTAAGTGGAAATTCCCTAAAGGAAAG
Organism: Equus przewalskii; assembly: GCF_037783145.1. Classification (NCBI taxonomy): domain Eukaryota; kingdom Metazoa; phylum Chordata; class Mammalia; order Perissodactyla; family Equidae; genus Equus; species Equus przewalskii. Next base: position 1,860,478 of record NC_091833.1, on the reverse strand, counting down.
TCAACCTTTATTTCTTCTACTGAAGTATATAAAAGTGATCTAATTCATAAGCTAATAGTAATCTCTATCAAAATCCCCTTCCTCCATTTCAAGCGTCTCTCACACTTGATCACTTCCTCAGAATGTCTCTCAAATAAAACCCCAAATATTCCCCCTCCCCAGCCCCAACAGGCAGGGTATTTCTCCCTCCCTCCCTCTCTCCCTCCTTCTCTCCCTCTCTCCCTCTCTCCCTCTTCCTCTCCCTCCCTCTGCCTCCCTCCCTCTCTCCCTCTCTGACTTTCTCATTCCCAGCCCTTTATTTTGTAGATCAACTTAGCATCTCTGATTACATTTCCTCCCCCTTCCCTTCAGTCTCCAGACTTTCTCTTTCTACTGCAGAGATGATCAGGTCATAACTCATGCCCCAAATCCGACTTGTAAACATGTGCGCACGTATGTGTGTCCTAAACCATGCTTTTGAAACATTTGTTTGAATTAGTTGTCAACTGATTCAGAGACTCACATGTTTAAAAATACAGATCTCCAGCTTCCCTTGAAAATTTCAGAGATGGAGCAATCCAGGCCCACGTTCCTCCGAAGAGGCAGGTGACCAGTGCTGAGGAGTGGTGTCCCTTTTGGATGGGACTTGTAGTCACCAGTTCCCCACATGCCCCACCTGGCCCACCTCACTGCCTGGATCTTGTAAGCATTCGAGCAGGTGCCTCTTGCTCTGCCCACAGTTCCTTCTGCTTCCTAGGTCTGGAACCCACACCCTTCTTTAGTTGTGGAGCATGAACAGCAAGCAAGAAACAAGCTCAGTCAAGTCCCCGTCATATAATCACACACCAGACACAGTTTCCTACAAAGGAAAAGACAACGTTATCTCTGCATTGGCAGCACAGTCACTGCACGTGGCCCAGAGCAGGCACTCAGGAAACCAACATCACATGAAGGACAAAGCAAAACCTAAGGAAGTTCCCTTAATATGATGAATATGTCTATGTGTTGTCTTTGCCCTCCTTTTTGTAGACTTTCTCAATAAGTCTGCCCCCCAGGTCTAGGCTGGGATGCAGGTCAGGGAGCAGCTGGAGAAGTGGCAGGAAGTGGGGTCGGAGTATAAGATGGCAGGATGCAGCTTCCAGCCTGAGCCTGAGTGACGGTGACCCCGGCCAAGCCACTGTGTCCTTCCTGTGACCAGTCTGGCTCAGCAGCCAGATGGTAGTGACTTTCCCATCCCCTCAGCCCAGGCAGGCTGTGAACAGGCGCCGTCAAGTATGGTCCTCATCGGCCTGGCCCCAGGGCCCAAAGCTGCCTTGTTCCAGCAAATGATGACTTTTTAATTTTGAGCCTTTTAGTCCCTGGTGAGAGAGGTGGAGATGGGGCGAAGATGGCATCTGGATCCTGCAAAATCAGAGAGACCTTGGGCAGGGAGCAACCTTGAGAGGTCATCCACCCTCTGCCTGGCCAGATTTTCTCCTTTGTCCAGGGTCCAGCCTTCAAGAAGCCTTCCTGGACTCCCCCTGTCCTAAGGCTCTCTCTCTTCCCTCCAAACACTTCCAATAACTCGTGTCACTCAGAAAAATATGCAGGTGAGGCGTTGTTCCTTGGAAGCAGGCGCTGGTTGAACTTGGAGTCAGACAAATACATTTGAGTCTTAGCTTCAATTCTCACAGTGGGTGTGAGTGGAAAAGATCTCAAGTGGGAAAGATCACTTAGTCTCTTTGACCCTCAGTTCCCTAAAATGGGGATAAATCCCTTCCCTGATTACTCACAGAGTTATTGAGAGGGTTGAATGAGCTAATGAGAAAAAACCCACATCTTTTGTAACGTTGACATAAAAGAAAGAGGAGAGGGTACCATCCTCCTTTTCTGCCTTTCAACCCTTCCTCCTTTACAGAGTTAGCTCCTGGGAGCAGGCCCTCACTCCTGGCTCCCCAGGAAGCTATGAAACTGGGGGCTCCTTAAAGGAAAGGATTCTTGTCTCCTAGCAGCATGCCAAGGATTCACCCCACGGGAGGTGCTCAGTAAGAGCTGTTGTGACCGCAGGGCCCCGGGGCTGGGACTCAGGCCTTGACCCCAGAGTCCACAGGAATCTCAGTGACTGGTCTTGTCTAGGTGAAAAGGTCCTGACATCTCAGGGAGTTTCATATGAGCGGCCATTTCAGCTTGCTCTCTTTTGCTCCATTTTTGGAGAGTAAGGATTTGGAGTGAGTGCTCTGGAAGCAAAGAAGCAAAGATGCTGAGCTAAGGGAGCTGGAGGAAGGCAAGGTGGGCCCCCGGGTCTGAGGTGATCTTGATAACCCTGCACTCTGCACCCAACGTGGGCAGAAGGATCCCTCGGGCGCCGGATGCCCGCCAGGAGGGGAAGGGACTTTGTTGCCTGTTGAAAGGTCCTGGGTTGATGGGGTTCTTGGCTGGGCACCTCAGGAGATGCTCAGAGCGGCAGATGCAAGCAAAGGCCAAAGTAATGGTTCAAAACACATTCTTGGCATCTTTCCAGGCCAGGCTTGGAACCAAAAATGGTCCCCAGGATCCTGGCCACTTCCCTACTTGTCCCACTGGAGTTGATCGCTGCCCTGACCAGGAGGCAGTTTGAGGCCAGGCTCTGATGGTTGAGCCAGTCCCCGAGAAGCCCACCTGTCTACCTGGCCCATGATAACATCCAGGCGTCAGGGAACATCTGAACAGTGCTTGCCAACCAGGCACCAAGGGTCTCATGCCCCTCCTCCATTGCAGGTCCAAGATGGGCCACAGCCTGTCTGCTCTGAAAGGTGGCAGCTGGAAGATCTGAAGGCAGACTTTGCTGCAGAAACATAATTTCTGTTCTGGAGGCAGGAGGGAAACGAGTCAAGTTTTGAAAGGAAAATCACCAGTTTTTAAGCAGCGGCTGAGAGGATACAGGCTCTAGAAGAGGAAGCTTTCAACCATCCACCACCCCTTCCTCAGCCCTGGACTTGGACTTCCAGACCCCAGCCTCGGCTGGTGCTCCAGTCATGATTACGAAGGCCTGCAGGCCCTGGCCCGTCCAGAAGATGCTGGAAAGACTCTAACTGACTCATTAATGTTCCTCACACTGCTCACATTCCTTTCTTACCACTTTGCCCACGAGCTACCCAAGTTCGTCCCAACAATAACCTGCTGAGCTCAGGAGGCAGGGCCCAGAACATGACACCCTCTGCACAGGGAGACACAGAGGACCAGAGAGGGAACAAGTCAACCGCAATAGCCCACACCTCCTGCATTGTGATTCATGCAGCTCTAGGTACAATGTGCTAACAGGAAGCGTGGTATAAATAACAGAATGAGCACCAGAAATCGGTTAGTCTTCGGATCAAACCGGAGCTCAGCCATTTACGACACTGCAAACCCTGGGACAAATCACTGGCCATTTCCGACTCTCATTGGAAAAATGGGGACCACAGTACCCATCTCACTGGGCTGTTTGTTGGGTATTAAATGGAAGAAAGTTTTGGAACACTATGGAAGTGTCCAGCACATTTCTCAGCACACACTGAAGGTACTCAATCCATGTATTTTCCTGTAAGGTTTGTAAGTTGTTCATTCCCAAACAGAATATGAGGTGACCTATGAAATTTAGCACAAAGAAATGGGAATGGTGTGTGCATCAGGGACCAGGCAGGGAGAATAAGTTGGGATCAGCTCGATTTTCAGTGCTTTTTGGTTAAATTATTTATTATTTTTAAATAAAAGAAAATCACATAAAATATAAGACAGGAATGCAAAAAACATTTAAAGGGAAGAGAAAAATGAACACAACCAGACATGGCAGGATAAGAAGCATTTTTGAGTGTGGAACTTAGCCTTAAGTTTATCCTGGCAGCCGACTGAGTTCTCACTGACCAGTAGCAGGCAGCAGGAAATTTGTCTGCAGCCTCTCCAGCCCATTTGCAAGGAGTCACTCCTGCAAGGACACTTACATAAGCCACACTAGGTCACAGAGTGAACAGTGATTTTGCAAAAGGCAGAACTCTTGTATAGGAATGTTCCTCATTACAGAGGTCACCCAGGGCTCTGGCTGCCTGTCCCCAGGGCACGCTGGCCAGCGAGCTCTGCCCACCCAGGGAGCACAGCCAAGCTGTCAGCCCCCTGAGTGGACCGTCTCCCGCCACCTACGCCTGGACTCCCACATGGGTTGCTGCCTCCCCGGGCCCTGGGCCTCTAATTGCTGTGGCATTTAGGAGTCTCCAGGAGGGTCTGGGACCCTCCTGCCCATCCTTTCCTCCCCTTCTCGCCTTTCTTTAGCATCTCCCGCCTCACTAATGATGACATTTTCACCAAGTGGTAATGACAGGAGAAATTAGTTCACAGCCTTTGGCAACTGAACATTGAGCACGCAGATTAAACTTTCAAAGGGAAAATATAATCTGTGCATGCAGGGAAATCATTTGGTATTTGGGAAAGACTTCAGGGTGGAACAGTCAGCACAAGCCACAGACCCTCGAGGGGGGCAGACGGGGCGGACACCAAGGCAGCTGAGAGGAGCAGGCAGAGCTGCATATGCAGAAGCACGCAACTGGACACATATGCAAGGCAGAGGGCCCGCGTCTGCTCTTAACTACAACCAAAAGCTGTCAAGGAGCTCTGTGGCTTAATGAGCCCATCAGGCTGGGATGCACTGACTGTAACATTTCAGCTAATTGGCCCAGAGCTCTCTTCCATCACTTTCCCTCTGGCTTCCCCACTCACCATCCCCCTCTTCCCAATCACCGAGAATTATTAAGAAAGCTTGGCATTCAGCAGGGCATGAGATAGCTTCTCCTCATGTGCCCCTGGCACTCTTCTTCTCATTGTTTTTAAAGTCAGGGAATTAGGCCATGAGAAGGGCTGTCCCTGCAAGTGGACTGTATAGACAGATGCCCGTGTGACAGAGCAAACTCCTACAGGACCTGGGCTCTGGCTCATTTTCTTCTGCACTCCCGTACACAGGGCTGACAACATTCAGAAATAACTATTTACTGAGCCCCAGAGCTGCCATATTGTTGTGTGCCGCACAATGCTGGGGTGTGTCTACTGCTCATTCTATAGCTGGGCAGTGCACAGCTTGCACAGCCCGTGCAGCAGCCCATGAGCTCCTACACCTGAGTTGGTTTTGCACACGACTGCACCCACAATGCCTAGCAAAGTGCCTGGCATAGTACCCATGCTCGGTCTTTGACAAATATTTGTACGTAGCTATATGAACACAGGAGCTGCTCAAAAACCCATGTGAGCTTAATTTACTCAGAAGTCTGACTTCCAGTTGATTTCCCACAGTCTGCTCTTTCTGGGTCTGTTTTTCTCCACCATGGCCGTCAGGTCAGACTTCCTGTGGGCAAGAGAGGAAGTATCCGATTCTCAGACTGGCTCTGGTTCTCTCTAGCTTCCTGGTCTCTAGGGCTTGGTTTCCCCATCTGTAAAGTAGAACTATTGGACTTTGACGTCTAAAACCTCTGCCAGCACTCTCACTCAAGCTGGAAGGGCAATTCCCCCTGGCTTATATCCGCAGCATGACTGATGCTTCTCCCTCTCCACCTCTTGGCGTTCTGTATTGGACCCATTCTCAGCCTGGCTTTCACTTCATGGTGGCAAAATGGCTGCCAGGAACCCAAAGCCTCAGCAGCTCCAGCAGAGAAGCACAGAGTGGAGACTCTTCCATTAACAGTCTAAAAGGAAGTTCGGAAATTCAATCTCAGTGGGAGAGTTTGCTCACATGCCCATCCCAAGTGGAATCCGAAATTCTGCTTGGCCAACTAGGTCCAGGCCCACCCCTACCAGAACTTCCTAGGCTGAGAGTCGGGAAAAGGTCATTCTTCAAAGGAAATAGTGGAGGGAGATGGACACCCGGCTTCCCAAAAATAAGGACTGGCTCCCAGGGCCCCTGAGAGGTCAGAAGAGGTAAGATTAAGTCCATCTTGTGAGAGTTTCTGGTGTGCTGAACTAAATGAATAACTGCCGAAAGACAGTTACAAAAATGATGAGATATTCTTTACGTATATTTCTAACAAATGTTTTCACACAAAGAAACGATTACAGTGTAACAGTAATCACAAGGTAAATAGAGAGTGGATTTAAAACACTAACTCACAGAGCAGTGCAAGCTGGCTTCTCCCTTACTGCACACACCTTTGCACCTGTTGCACTTGGGGACCGACTGGTCTGGCAGGGCTGTAAGGTGGGCCTCTGCCAGGGAGGCGGCTCCAGGGCCACCGTTCCCCTCACAGTTGGTTTCCTGACAGTTTTCTGCCAGCCAGCAGTGGCGCGTCTGGTGGGAGGGGGGCCGTCCTGTGCTTCTCACTGACGCTGTATGAATTTGCAGCAGACAGTTAATCAGTAGACTGGATCAAACGTCTAATGTTGAGGCCCTCCGACAGCAGTGAGGCAGAGGCCCAGCGGCTTGCTTACTCCGCTCATCACACACAAGTAGTAGAGCCCCTAAAGTCCACCGAGAAATAGGGGAGGCAGCGGCTGGGGAGGAAGAGAGTGACGACTGGAAAGTCCACCTATTGGAGTTCTTATTTTTAACTCCTTTTTTAACTGCTAATACTGTGGTTCTTGTCTTTAACGAGCTGGTCAACGAAGTCAGAAATGACCCAGGGCCGGGGAAGGGAGCAGCCGGCGCCGGTGGCCGCACAGCGGCTCTTTCCCGCCGCCTGATGCCTGATCCCGGGCGGTGAGCAGCCGGGACGGTGCGAGGGTTTAACAGGGGACCTATCAGGAGTTGAGGATTGAGCTTTCTGAATTAATGGCTAGCAGGAAACCCCGTCGGAGCAGACACGTTTTCTCCTGACCCGAGCAGACAGACGCCTTCGGAAGCCCAGCGCCCCGAGCGGGGTGCGGCGTCCCGGGCAGCAGAGCGCGCTGTGCGGGGCCGGCCCGCGCCGCGGAGACCGCGGAGCTCGGGGAAGGAGAACGCGGGGCTGGGGGAGCGGCTTGTCGAGGTTTTTAGAGTCTAAACAAAAAGCTCTCTCCTCGCCTCTGCGTTCTTCGCGTTTCTCTGGCTGCCTGCAGCCGTCGTGCTGCTGATTCTGACAAAGGATCATTCAACCTGAGCTCAAAGGAAAAAATTCACAGCGGACCTAGAGGGTGATGAGAGGCCGAGTGGAATTCTGCCGACATTCTCCTGATTCTATTTGAAGGGCTGGGAGGGTCGTGCCACCCTCTAGTAAGCAATTCCCCAATGCCTGGGACCAGCACCTCTGCCTGGGGGGCTGCCTACAGCCACGGAATCAATCAGGCAGCAGGAAAATGAGATGGGGAGCGGGGAGATGGGGCAGAGTAAAGCTCAGAAATGGATGTGCAGGAGGAGAGCCAGGCAGAGGGACAGAGAGCCGGGGGATGGGGGAGTGAGGCCTCCACGGGTTGTAGAAGGGACAAGTAAACGGAAAGGAGAGGGGAAGGGCAACATGGCGGGGGCGGAGGAGAGAGAGAGGAGAGGAGCGGGGAGAAAAAAAGAAGGGGAGAGACACGAGATGGAGCGGGAAGTGTGGAGAGAGCGCACGAAAGAGAAGAGAGAGAGGAGATGAACCCTAGGGGAGAGAAAGGTGGAGAGAAGCGAAGGAGGAGTGGACAGAGGCGACTGGGCGAGATGAGGCGGGGAAGGGAGAGCAAGGGGAGAGGGACCGCGCGGGCAGCTCTCCCTGCGGTCGGAGCCCTGTGCGCATCGCCGCCTGCGGTCGTGCCGTCCTCGGCCCGCTCCCCGCCCGCCCGAGGGCCGCGCAGAGCCGGGTCGGGCCGGCCTGGGGAGGCGCGGGCTCCGCTCGACGGGCGAGGTGCATCCCGGCCCGGCAGGACGCGCCCAGGGCGGCCGCGGGAGGCTGGCGGGCGGGGACCCAGCGCCGGCTGGGGCCTCGGCGGGAGCCGCCACCGATCGAGGACTGAGCCCTTCCCGGCGGCGCGCCCCGCCGGGCCGGCGAGGCCGGGCTAAGTGGGAGCAATTGGGCCGGGCGGCGCCGAGGCACAGCCTCCCAGCGCGGGTGCCGCGGCCCCGCTCGCCGCAATTAGGGCCGAGCGTCTAAATGGGCCGAGCGCCGCGCCGAGCATGCCCGGGCCCGCAGCTCTCGCGCCAGCGGAGGACGGGCTCGGCGCGGCCCCCGCCGGCGTCCGCCCCCTGGGCCCGAGGACCTGCGGCGCCCGGGTTCTTCCACCGGCCCCGTGACCCCGGTGGGCACTGCCGCTCTGAGCCACGCTCTGGGCCTGTTCGTCTCTGCAGCCCGCTGGCCTCCACCCAGCCCTCCCCCTCACTACCGCCACACTCGGCTGTGTCCACCCAAGACCCAGCGGAAAATAAAATAGTTTAGCCTATCGAGTGTCTTGGCTAAGGGATGATGATTCTATTTATATACGGACATATATATGATTTACCAAAATCAGTCTTCTGACTGCACTGTCTTTTCTTTCACTCACTGAGCAATAATTTACTGGGAGCAATATGTTCGGTGCCTGCGAATACACGCGTGGGCCTGGGAACCCCCCCCCCCCCCCCCAAGGATGGAATGCAGGCCCGCCCCCGGGCAGCAGACGACTGGGAAAGCAGGAGTGTGAGTCTGCTCGGGCTGCCCTGGCAGAGCCCTGGGGGCGCCCGAACCAACAGGAATGTATCCCTCACGGTCCCCAGGCTGGAGGCCCTGAGCCAGAGCCAGAGCCAGAGCGGGCAGGGCTGGTTCCTGGGGAAACCTCCCCCTGTGGGCGGCACAGGGCCCTCTCGGGCTGTGTCCTCACATGGCCCTTCTTTCTCTGTGCTTGTGGAGAGGGATCTCTGGTGTCTTTTCCTCTTCTTATCAGGACACTGGTCCTGTGATGAGGGCCCCCTCCTCAGGACGCATTTAACCTTCATCACCTCCCTAAGGGCCTCGTCTCCACATACAGTCACCTTGGGGTTAGGGCTTCAACATGGGAATTTGGGGGAACACAGTTCAGTCCATAACAGCGGGACAGGGAGAGAGAGAAACAGTTATAGCCCTTGCCCTGGGGGAGCCCGAGAAGGGAGGGGCTGGCTTCCTGCAGAGATGCTGGAACAGAATGACAGATGATCACCACCCTCTTGTACCCGGGGGCAGCAGGTCTGTTCCCCTGAGGGGGGCCAGAGCCAAGGGTGGAGACGCCTCCATCCACGGATCCGGTTTCTCCCAAGAGAAAGGGGAAGGAGGGCCAGTGGGCTGGGCCCTGAGAGTGTGGAGCCCCGAGAGCGAGAGGGGGGAGGGGGAGGGCGGGGAGGGAATGAGTTCTGAGGGAAGAGGGGAACTGGGGCCTGAGCCTCCCTTTCCCCCTCCCCTCACGTCCCCTGCTCTGTGGTGCACCTCCTCCAGATTCCCGTCATGCCCCTCCTCCCCTCCCCCATCTAAAGCGCCTCCGCCAGGGTGCACGCTAGAGGCGGGTGGGCCCAGGCTGACTGGGGGGCTGCAGACGAGCATGGGACCGCACAGAGCCCCTTACCCCGTGAGCAAGTTGTAATCTACGGTGCCTTGGAAGGTTTTTAGACAAGGAGGGGAGTGCAGGTAGAAAGTCATCTTTCCTTAGGAACTCATCAAAGCATTGTTTATTGAGTGCCTCTATGTGCCAGGCACTGACCTAAACTCTTGGGACATACCAGTGAACAAAACAGGCCAATTTTTATAGAGTTGACATTTAAATGAGGGGGGTATCATAAAAATAAACATAGCAAATAAATAAACTGGACAGCGTGTTAGAAGAGTTGAGTACTATGCTCCTGGAGTGTGGGAAGCGTAGAGGATGGGGCTTGGGGAACTGGTTGCTGTTATAAGTGAGGTGGTCGGCGTAGGCCTCATGGACAAGGCGCAATTTGAACAAACACTTGAAGGCAGTGAGAGAGGCCCATGCAGATATCTAGGGGAAGAGTGCTCTAGGCAGCCGGAACAGCCAGTGCAAAGGCCCTGAGGCATATTTGAGGACTAGCAATGTCAGCACAGCTCCAGCAAAGCAGACAAAGGGGAAAGAGGTAGGAGGTAAGGTCAGAGAGGGCTGTAGCCCTCTCCATTGACTGCAGACTTTACTCTGAGTGACACAGAAGCTGTGTGAGGATCAAATTTAAATGTCAGCAGTGCAGCATATACTTCTCTAGATTTATCTCAAGTTGTAAATGATTCAAAAAGTAGGGGTTTTATTAAGACAAAAATAAAAGTGTCACACCCACAGAAATATCAGTATTTCAGACCTGAAAATATCCTTAAAAATATGACAGTGTCTTGGAAAACCCAAACCAGCGTTGTGGTCTCGGAGGGGAAGGGGCCGGGCTGGGTGCAGCTCTGGTTCTGAGCTGGGGCCCCGGAGCCCTTGCCACGTGGGGCCCTGGGCAAGCTGCTCATCCCTGTGAGTCGGCTCCCTCGTCCACAAAGTCCGGGCTAATGGAAGTCCCCAGCTCTTAGGACAGTCATGAGGCTTAAATGAGATGGTCGATGTCAATACTTAACCAGATGTCTGGTACATTGTAAGCGCTCGCAGATGCCAACTATTGTTTTCACACAACTAGTTATTGAACCCCACATCTCCTGATCCCCAGTCCAGAACATTTTTCACTCCCCCAGTAATAGTAACAATAACAACTTACATATTTTGAGTATTGACTATGTGTCAGGCGCTGTGCTGAGCGTTTCATATGGATCATCTTACTTGTTTCTCCGTTTAACAGAAGAGGAAACAGGCTCCAGCAGGTATTAACTTGCCCAAAATCACACAGGCATTAAGTGACAAACCAGAGTTCCAACCCGGGGAGTCTGGCTGCAGGCCCTGCATTCTCCCCCGGACCTCTCCAGCCTCCCAGGGCTCCTGACAGCAGCGTCCTCCATGGGGCCGAGCCCGGTGGAGCTGCAGAGGTGTGAACATGTGCGCCTCTTGGCTTATCATGTGAATTATTTCAAGGTGTCATTTCTCTGCCCACTGGCGACAAGCTGGAATGGCTCACTATCACACAATGGCTCACTATCACCACAGTGCAGCCCATTTCTGACAAAGTCAGACCAAGTGGGAGCTGATGGCAGCAACCAGGGCCAGGTTTAGTCTGGATTCTGAGGCCCACACAGCTCTTCACTTAGTGGCTTCTGAAGGCGCAAATTACTCCAGGAACTGGACAGTCTTGGCATCAGCAGGAGAGAGAAGTGGAAAGCTTTTCAATGGACTTGGGTCATATCTCCCAAAAGCACGTGGTTCCTGACCAGCTAAAGGCCATTCCTCCTGTGATGCGGCCTAGAGTGCTGACTGGAAGGAAAGAAGGATGAGGGGCCATTTCTTGCCTTCAGGGGGCTCCTGGGCCAGTCATCGAATTAAGAGCTATATACAGACATAGCCTGTGTATTACACACACTGGAGTTGAGAAAGTATGAGCAGAAACCAACGGCATTGTATCTCCCTCTGTCGCTTCAGGATCTCTCTCTGGACTCTGATTCATTCTTTTCTAGCTCAGGATGAAATCTCAAGGAGGTCCCGTAGTTTTCTGGGCTTTTCAGTCACAAGATCTATTTTTTTAATAATTAAAATCCACCACCTAGTTCACCTCTTCCCCTACTTGCCACATGGAATTTTTGGCCCTTCCAGAAATGTATTCAGGAGAGATTAAGGAAAGGGGACACATTTTGTGTCTTACTAGGTCCTTTTGTGTCTTACTGTTGTCACCTGGGTTTGGTGTCTTCAAATGCCCAAAGTACAGTTACCGGCTAGTCCTCTCCCCCTCCCCCACCCTCTCTTTTTGGGGCACTTCTGTGGATTCCTCTCCTTTGGTTTAGGCAGTGCCTCTCTTCCAGATGGCCGGTTAAACCTCAGCCACAGGCTGGCTGCTCGCAGTCCCGCTGTGCTGGGCTGACTGACAGCGCCGCAAAGATGGCCGCACCCTCATCCTCTCTGGCACTGTGAACGTGTCAGCTTACACTGCAGCAGGGGCTCTGGAGATGCAGTTAAGTGAAGGATCTTGAGTTGGAGAGACTATCCTGGGTCATCTGAGTGGGCCCACTGTTGTCACAAGAGTCCTTACAAGAGGGAGGCAGGAGGGTCGCAGTCAGAGAGATGAGAGGACATAAGCAGAAGCTGCAACACTCCTGGCCTTGAAGGCCGAAGAGGGCCCCAAGCTGTGGAATGGGGGTGGCCTGGAGACGCTGGAAAAAACAGGGAAACGGAGTCCCCCTCAGAGATTCTAGAAGAAACGCAGCCCTGTGAACCCCTTTTAGGCTTCTGACCTCCGGAACTAGAAGAAAATAAATCTATGGGTTTTGTCACTGAATTTGCAGTGATCTGTTACAGTGGGCCTAGGAAGCTAGTAATCTCCTTTCTGCTCATCCCTGCACCCTGCCAGGAAGCCCCCTGGACCAGACCTCTTGGAAGATGACATCAGGCTAGCTGCCTTCCGAAGGGTCCGCAGCATCCTGCCCCCAGAAAGCCCCAACCTGCTGGAAGTGCAACTTGCAACCGGTTCGGCCGCTCTCCTCTCTGCCACGGGGGCAGCACCAGCCACAGCTGCTCGCCTTTCCACTCCAGGCCCACGTCAAAGTCCAGATCCTGTGTTTGCCAAATTCTAGGAGACACATGCCATGCTACCAATCGGTGCCCTCGAATCCTTCTTACTTGGCCTGAGGTGAGAAGGAAGCACCCGTCCCTTGCTCTGAGTTCCGGGAGAAACCTCTCAGCTGAGGCATCTTCTCCTAAGTACCCTCTCCCACCTTTCCCACGTCGCAGCCACGTCTTCCGCAGCCCAGTGGTGGTGGAGGGCTATGCTGGCAAATCCAGCTTCACCATCTCTTACCCTGGCTTGTACAAGTGGTTCAGTTCCTCCATTTAGATTGTAAGACCCCTGGCACCAACTGTTCAAGTCTCTGCTTTGGAGTCTCTGCTGGGACTCAGAGACAAAAAGAATGGCCACATAAGCACTGGCTCTGGTGGCCTAAGGGAGAAGAAGACGGCACTGTGACAGCTGACACTGTGTGGAGAGCACTGTGTAAGCGCCCAGTGCGAGCTACTTCACGTAACCCTCACGCCACCATACTGTCATCCCCATGCCACGGATGAAGAAGCTGAGGCTGAGGGAGAGTAAGTATTTTGCTCAGGGTCACAGAGTAAATGGCAGAGTTAGGATTCACATGAGTCTGGGGGTGAGACCTCAGGCTGAACTGCTCTGCATAAAAGAAGGAAGAGGAATCTGGCGCCGGGAGGGAGGCGGAGCGCGTGCGCAGGGTGTGCCCTGTGGAGCCCGCCGCTGCGCTGGTGGCACTTCAGTGGGGTCGGGATTGCCTTCTGAGAGCAAACCTGAGCCTGCACTTGCGGCGCCACAGGGTGGGGAGGAGAGGCAGCTGCAGGCCGGAGTCCGGTAACGAAGCGGCTGCTGGCAGCTGTCTTTTGCTTTAACTGGAAGACGCAGTTTTCTCATTGCAACACTACTTGTCATACAGACTTGGGAATTTAGAAATGTTTTAGTCATTCTTTTTAAATGTGCTTTTAAAGTTATTACTTAATAATAACAGTTCATTGTAGAAAATGTGGGCAAACCAGAGGATAAGACAAAAATTGCCCTTGATCTCACAGCCCAGAGATAAGCACCGTAAGCTTCTGATATGATGCCTTCAGACTGCGTCTACACCAATAGAGTCTCTCTTAAGTTTTACTTAAAAGTGAGATCCCACTGTCATATGGTTTTTAATCATGTACTTCTTAAACTTAAGCAGCTCTACGGCCTCACTCCAGGTCAATAAATTCTCTCCTTCAACAACACGTTAGTATCTGCATGACGGCCCATTCCATGAAAGAGCCACAATACAGGTAATGAAACGCCTGTTACCACTTACTGTAGTTTCTGATATTTTGCCCTTACAAACAATGCCCTGAGGTGCATCGTCATGGCGAATTCCCCGTGGACAGCCTTAATTGTTTTCTTAGGGTGAATTCCTAAAGTGGGATTCCTAGGTCAAAGGACATAAACACTTTTGAGGTTTTTAATATAAATTTCTTTGGCTAATTCTTGATTCTCCTTGCTGATAATTTTCGATCTGAAAAGGTAAAGAACTTCATGAGAAGAAATGTTTCTCTGATTCTAATTCTGAACTATAAGGAAGTACTAGTTAGTGATGCAGAGTAATAGAATCTTGGGAGAAAGGGCCAGATCGTGCTTGCAACAGGGACAATTAGGAGAAGAGTCGTACATCCAGGCAGATGTCAGCACTGGACGTCAGAACGGTGGCAGGGAAGCAGGGCACGAGGATGATGGTCCCTGGATGGGGATGTGAGAGCATAGATTTTATAGAATGATTTATAATTAGCGTCCCTTGGATAAAGATTGTGAGAGACTGTGTATTTTATCGAATCTTTTTTTTTAATGTGACTGTCTCCTTACAAATAATTCTCATGAAGAAGAGCAGGAAGTGGCACCAGAAGCAGACGAGCCAGCAAAGCTGTCCGGGGACCTTCTGACGCACTCCACTTGTCAGCAGAACTGCGGGGATTTTCTACAGTGAGTTGTGGTCATCTCATCCTGGGAGCTGGGAAAGGAGGAAGTTTCTTCCTGCAGAGTCAAGCAGTAAGGAAACACAAGCAACAATTTTTTATTCGTCATTGTTGACCCGGCCTAAAGAATGTTTTAGTCTTGATGTTGTACTGGGTTGAATAGTGTCCCCCCAAAACTCATATCCCCCTGGAACCCCAGAACGTGACAATGATGTTGCGATATAAGAAATACCTGTTTGGCTTTGTTCCTGGCTCCTGGCACAGAGCTCCTACAACATTTGGGATTCCCGCGTGATAGAGATGAGAGGAGCGTCTTTTTTTACTCTTAAGAAGCCGCTTTCAACCAGATGTGACTTTATGCTAATCAAGTGACTCCTGATGGGTCCCTAGGTGGCTTCGGGATGGGGCGGGTCACAGAGGAACCAACCATGGGATTCGAGGGTTGGCGCCCACCCCTGACCTCCAGGGAGAGGAGAGGGGCTGAGATAGAGCTCAGTCACAAAGGGCCGGTGATGTAATCAAGCATGCCTACGTAATGGAAGTCCCATAAAACCCCTAAAGGAACGGATTTAGAGAGTTTGCAGGTTGGTTAACACACTGAGGCGCTGGGAGGTGGTGCCCCCGGAGGGAGTGTGGCAGCCCGACACCCTTCCCCATAGCTTGCCCTATGCATCGCTTCCATTCGACTCTTCCTGAGTGTATCCTTCACAGTAAGCAAATAATAGTAAGGGAAGTGTCTTCCTGAGTTCTGAAAGCCCTTCTACAAGTTACTGAAGCAGAGGAGGGGCTTGTGGGAACTCCTGACTTATAGCCAGTTGGTCAGACATACGGGAAGCCCAGACTTACAATCGGCTTCTGAAGTGGGGAGCAGTCTTGTGGAACTGATCCCTTAACCTGTGGGGCCTGCGCTAACTCCAAGCTGTTAGTGTCAGAATGAATTAAACTGTAGGACACTCAGTTGGTGTCTACAGAGAACTGGAGAATTGCTTGACGTGGAAACATTTGCTGTCACAAGTGCTGTGAGTAGAGAAAGACATAAGTGGCATGGATGACGGTGCCTCTCCTACCTTCTTTTTTTACTGAGGGGAGAGGGGACAGTTGAGCATATGGGAGGCTGCCTGGATTTGAATCTTAACCATGTCACTTTAAAGCTCTGTGACATTAGGCAAATTATTTAACCTCTTCGTGCCTCAGTTTCCTTTCTGTAGAATGAGGCTAATACTGCTGAATGTTGTTGAAAGTTTAAAAGAAATAATACACATAAAGCACTGAGCATGGTGTCTGAGTAAGCACTCAAAGAATATCAGTTCTTATGTCTACTGAGCATCTTCTGCATCTGGTAAGCAGGTCTCTGCTTTCTTTTAAGGAATGCTTCATGTTGAGTGCCTGCTAGTGGGCTAGGGAGTCCTGGGTTAAGCGGCTTCCTCCTCCTTCAATTCGTCCAGCTACTTAGGAGGCCAAAAAAAAGAAAAAAAAAAAAAACTTGTAAGAAGGACACACACACAATGTAAGAGGAAGAACATGTAACCAAGAACAAATACAAAAGAATGGGAAAATGTTACCAGACAGTGTAGGAAAGAGCTCTTCTCATGAACAAAGCTTGTGCATGAGAGTTAGAAAACAGAGGATTTTGAAAACCATCTTTGGAGCAAGACAAACCTATCAGGAACAAACCAACGGGGCTGGTGATGCCATGTTAACACGGAACACAAGGAAAGCAGACATCCTCATCTTAGTTTTACAGGATGCAGGTTTGCTTCCACATCGTTCCACTTAGAACAGGCAGAATACCCACTGTTTGGAGGGCATGAGCCTAAACAGCTAAGGAGGTTGTGAGCACACACCAGGCCCAGAGCAAGGACATCTCAGGGCTAGAAGAACATTTCAGGCCTGGCTGCAGAGCTTTCAGTAGATGGAGGAATCATGACATTTTGGGGTGCTAGGAAATAAGAAAGAAAAAATATCCTGATCTTTGAAATTAGTATAAATGTGAAAGATTCTACAGCCTGGGGAACTGAATGACAAAAGCCTGCACGTTTTAAAATGTGCATATAGAGGAAAGAAATGTGATCAGTTGGAGCATGAGATCACCTGTGAATAAAGGATGGCTTCAGCCCTCGAAGCCCTATTCGATTGAGCCCATTTTAACCTCCACATCCCCTTCTCCATACCTCTGCAAGATGAAGGATATTAACTCGGGCTTTATCATCATCTACTGATGTGCTAGACAGAATAATGGCCCCACAAATATATACACATCCTGATCCCCAGAACCATGAATATGTGTGTTACATGGCAAGAGGGAATTAGATTGTAGGTGGAATGAAGGTTGCTAATCAACCTTGAGATGACCTTGAGATGGGGAGATAATTCTGGATTATCTAGGTGGGCCCGATGTAATCACAAGAGTCCCTATATGGGAGCAATGCACTTCGAAGGTGAAGGAAGGGCTTAGGAGTCAAGGAGTGCAGGCAGCCTCTAGAAGCTGGAAAAGGCAAGGAAACAGATTCTCCCCAGAGCCCCAGAAGGAGCGCAGTTCCCCCACCACCGTGACTGTAGCCTTTAAGACCCATCTCAGACACCTGACAGTCAGAACTGTAAGATAATAAATTAGTGTTGTTTTAAGCCAGTAAGTTGTCTTAATTTGTTACAGCAGCAATAGGAAACTAATACAACTGGTATCTGCATTATCTTATAATTATTTTCTAATCAATCAACATGGACTCTATTTCTGCCTCTAATCCCTTTAACTCATTTCTCCACATGGCTTTCTCCGCCAGGCTAGAACAAAGGTTATCTCTGAGCTCACACCTCCCAATGTTGCTGCCAGGAAGAATGGGATGATGTGGCCGGCCCAGTGGCATAGTGGTTAAGTTCACACACGCTGCTTCAGTGACGCAGGGTTCACAGGTTTGGATCTCGAGTGTGGACCTACACACCACTCATCAAGCCATGCTGTGGTGGCATCCCACATACAACACAGAGGAAGGTGGGCACAGATGTTAGCTCTGGGAAAATCTTCCTCAAGCAAAAGGAGGAAGGTTGGCAATAGATGTTGGCTCAGGGCCAATCTTTCTCATCAAAAAAAAGAAAGAAAGGGATGATGCTCTTTTCTTTCTTCCAGTTCAAATTCTCCCCTGGAAGCACTCCATTTGGCATTCCTGGGCAGGGGATCTATAATGAGCAGCCCCACCAGAACCACTTGGTTGGAGGTGGGAGGCAGGGAAGTAAAGCATTCAGAGGAAGTACTAGTGCCACAAGAAGAGAGGGGTGCAGACGGCCACCTCCCTGCCAAATACTTGGCTGCATAGATGGCTCTGACCTTTTCTGTCCTCTCTGGCTCAGGGCCCTACACCTGATCTGACTCTCAGAGGATGCTCAGCTGCGGCTATTGATCACTGGGCTCATGTCTTCAGTGGGCTGTGCCACTGGGTAGAATTTGCTCCCAGATAGAGAGGAGGAAGAGCATTGCCTACAGTGGGGTGGGGTGGGGGGCTTGGTGAGGGCACAGTTCATGCTGTCAGGGGTCAGTCTCAATTCTGAACTATCAAGAGTTCATAACTGGTACTAGCAGGAAACCAGCTTATTCTTAGCTGGTGCATGATTCATCATTTTGAAACCAACTAACTGAATCAGGAGAGAGGTGTCAATATGGTGGCATAGGCAGACTCTGAACTCACTCTCTCTCATGGACACAACAAATTTACAACCACTCTTGGAAAAATTACCCCTGAGAGAGAAATGGAAACTGGATAAAAAGAACCCCCACAAAAAGGGACAGTGCTGACTGAGGTGGAAGAGGTAGAAATACCTTTCTTGAGAGAGAAAAAGCCACCTCTGTGAGCCACAGTGCTTCATGGCTGACCAGGAGAAATCCTAAAGTATACAGCCTACCCTGGAGGAGCCGGGGACCTGAGCTGGGGAGCATCACCACTATAAGCATCCTTTGGACTCAGCACAACCAAGACAAGTCTCATAATATCTGGCTTTGCTGAGTATTAACAACAATGGGGAATACCCCCAGGAAAGCTATCAGACATAAGGGGGGAAAGGCTGGCTCTTGTGAATTATGCACAAATTCACCCATTTTGGAAAGCAACCTAAAATCACCACAAACAAAGGTGCACAGTCCTTTGCTGAAAAGAGACTCACCTGATAGGCTCTGGGAGCATCTTGGTGAGAGGTGAGACCGCTCCAGTGACTAAGACATTTGTGGTAGCTAACATTGTGATGTAGTACCGGCATGCTGACACAGATGCTGACAGGCACCATTGGAGCTCT
This sequence comes from Equus przewalskii, assembly GCF_037783145.1. NCBI lineage: Eukaryota > Metazoa > Chordata > Mammalia > Perissodactyla > Equidae > Equus > Equus przewalskii. The sequence goes on along the minus strand of NC_091833.1, from coordinate 1,841,782 downwards.
TCCCCTGGCCTATTAGCCCAGACTCTGCCCCACAAACTAGAGCACCAATTTAACCCAGCTCAGCCAGGGCCAGTGGCCCACCCTAGGGACTGGCCCCACCCAACAGAAAGTCCTCCAGCAACTTCTTGGCTTGCATAGGCCGTGTGCCTGGATCCTCTGCAGGCAGGGGAGTGGGTCTGCCTCTGCAGGGCATGGCGTGCACGAGGAGCAGGTGGAGTGTGTGGGGCATTGGTGGAGTGTGCTGCCTCTGCAGTGGGGTGACTGGGTCTGCTTCAAGGGGTCGAGGTGCATGCACATGGCAGGACTGTGTTGAAAGGATGTGTGGCCCTGTGGGCAGTGGGGCCTGTCAGCTGCAGCAGACTTGTGCTTCTCAAACAACCACTAGGGGATCGGTCCCACATTCCAAAGCCTGAAACAATCAGGTGCTCCCATGCCTGGGACCAGCCCCATACAACTACAATCCTGAGAAAGCTGACAACAGCCTTCCAGGCCAGAGGCCTACAGCAATTGTAAGGCCCTGAGCCTAGGAACCAGGCATGCCAAGGGCCTAGTCACTTAGAAAAACTGCAATAGGAGTGTGCTATTAGACCTTGCAGCCAACTGTGCTGGGGCTCCCCAAACCTGATAAAGTGACTGAAAGGTCCACAGCAGCCACATGCAGCTGAGCATTACAACCAGCCAGCCAGGGGGACAGCCTAGCCTTCCTGGGCACCTGTAGCAGGAGCAACCCTGCCACAACAAAAGGACACACGTAGCCCACACAAGGGTCACTCCTGGAACATTTGGAAGTGGTGATGAGAAGGAAGCACTCTGCTGAGCCTCATATGGCATCTCTTATATAAGGCCACCTCTCCAAGATCAAGAGACATAGCTGACCTACCTAATACACAGATATAAGCACAGAGAAAGAGGCGAAATGAGGAGGCAAGGGAATACATTCCAAGTAAGGGACCAGGATAAAACCCCAGATAAAGAACTAAACAAAACAGAAATAAACAATCTACCTGACAAAGAGTTCAAAAAAAAAGCCATAAGGATGCTCACTGATCTTGGGAGAAGAATGGAAAAACTCAGTGAGAGCATCAACAAAGAATTGGAAAATATAAAAAAGAATGAATCAGAAATGAGGAATACAATATTGGAAATGGAAAATTCATTAGAGGGACTCAATAGCAGAGTAGATGATACAGAAGAACAGATCAGCAAGCTGGACAAAACTAGAGGAAATCACCTAAGCTGAACAGATAAAAGAATTAAAAAGCACGAGAACAGTCTAAGGGAACTCTGGGACAACATCAGATGCACTTAACATTCATATTATAGGTGTCCCAGAAGAAAGAGAGAGAGACAAAGGGGCAGAGAATCTATTTGAAGAGATAATAGCTGAAAACTTTCCTAACCTAAGGAAGGAAACAGACATCTAGGTACAGGAAGCACAGAGAGCACCAAACAAGATAAACGCAGAGGCCCACACCAGGACACATTATAATTAAAATGCCAAGAATTTAAAGTAAAGAGAGAATCCTAAAAGCCGCAAGGGAAAGGCAACAAGTTACATACAAAGGAAACCCCATAAGGCTATCAGCTGACTTCTCAGCAGAAACCTTACAGGCTAGAAGGGAGTGACACGATATATTTAAAATGCTGAAAGGAAAACACCTACAGCCAAGAATACTCTACCCGGCAAGGTTATCATTCAGAACGGAAGGAGAGATAAAGAGTTTCCCAGACAAGCAAAAATTAAAAGAGAAAGCAAGACATCAGTTTTATAAGAAGTGCTAAAGGGACTTATTTAAGTGGGAAAGAGAAGACCACAAATAGGAATAATAAAATTATCCAAAAAAAGAGAAAAAGGCAATAAAATCACTTGTAAAGGCAAAAATACAGTAAAGGTAGCAGATCAACCACCTATGAAGACAATATGAAGATCAAGAGACAAGAGTAGTAAAATTACCTGTTTCCATGATAAGAGGGTAACGGATACACACACACACACACACAAAAGTTAGATATGATATCAAAAACACAAAATGTGGAGGAGAGGCAGAAAAGAGTAGAGCTTTTAGAAAGAGGTCAAACTAAAGAGACCATCAAGTTAACATAGACTGCTATGTATGTAGGTTATTTTATATGAACCTCATGGTAATCACAAACCAGAAACCTAGAATAAATTTACACAAAAAATTAAGAGAAAGGAACCCAAACATAATGCCAGTCAAACCACAAGGGAAGAGAGCAAGAGAAGAAGAAGGGAACAGAGGAGAACTGCTCAAACACCCAGAGAAAAAGTAACAAAATGGCAATAAGTACATACTTATCAATAGCTGCTTTAAATATCAATGGGCTAACTGTTCCAATCAAAAAGCATAGGGTGGCCAACTGGATAAAAAACAGGACCCTTCTATATGCTGTGTACAAGAGACACACTTCAGACCTAACGACACTCACAAGCTGAAAGTGGAAGGATGGAAAAAGGTATGCCATGCAAATGGCAATGAAAGGAAAGCTTGGGGTAGCAATACTTATATATCAGACAAAATACACTTTAAAACAAAAACTGTAACAAAAGACAAAGAAGGGCACTACATAATGATAAAGGGAACAATCCAACAAGAAGATCTAACACTTGTAAATATCTATGCACCCAAAATAGGAGCACCTAAATGTATAAAGCAATTATTAAAAGATGTAAAGGAAAAATAGACAGCAACACAATAATAGTAGGGGACCTTAAAACTCCACTTACGCCAATGGATAGATCCTCCAAACAGAAGATCAATAAGGAAACATTATGATCTCACTCATAAGTAGAAGGTAAAAACGACAACCAAACACAGAGAGACAGCAATTGGATTGGTGGTTACCAGGGGGAAGCAGGGAGGTAGGAGGGCGAAAGGAATGATTAGGCACATGTGTGTAGAGATGGATGGTAATTAGTCTTTGGGTGGTGAACATGATGTAATCTACACTGGAATCAAAATATGATGTACACCTGAAACTTATATGTTATAAACCGATGTTACTGCAATAAAAAAATAAAAGAAAAAGAAAGAAATTAACTAATTAGGGTCAATCCTTGAATCTATTAAGCCTGGTAGTTGAAATTGCCACAAATGTGTTTTAAAGGGAGAAGGAACAAAGACTGCAAGGTGGTAGGGATTGCTGTCCCGGGTCGAAGTCCATGGGATAGTTCTTTTTTTTCTTAAGTATTCATATGTTTTCATCACTCCTTTCCATGGGAGCACCCACTGAGGGCCACTAAGTTTGTCTCTCAGATTGCCATTCTTTCAGGAGGATTCCTTCATCAAAAAAAATGACCTGTTCACAGCGGCCGAGCCCGTGGACCCCTCAGTGAAGTCTAGCAGATGCTCGATTGCGTCACCCATGATGCCGTGGGTAGAACAACTCTAGACAACACGAGGAAGCATCCAGGTGGAGAAAGTCGACCTGGGGCAGGACCCGGGCCTCCCTGCCAGGCACGTGCGAGGTGGAAGGAGGCGGCCAGCCACTGAGGCCCAGGGGAGTTTGCTAAGCATAAGCCTCTAAGGCAGCAAGGCCAGAGATCAGAGAGGTTAACAGCGAGGAAAGACAAAGGACAGAGCCAAACTTGGGGTTGAGCCAGTGTACGAGGAAGCTGAGAACACGGATCTGGGAAAGAGAAGGTCCAGATTGGTTGTAGAGAGATGCTATCGACACAGAGGTGGCTTTGGCTGTGGTTCCCGGCACACTCGCATGACTGTACATTTTCTTGTAAAGGGACTAGATATTATAGAGAATTTCCACTGTGCAATTTAATAATTTGTCTCTTCCCCTTTGTTTCTTTCTTATTTCTTTCTCCTCCTCCATCCCTCCCTTCCTTCCTTCCCCTCTCCCTGCCCTTCCCTATTCCTTCCATAGGCATATATTGAGGGTCTTTCACACCTGTGTTACAACAGGATTATTACGGTATTGACAGCTTGGATTCTTCTCTGAATAGAAGCCCAAGAGTGTCAGTTATTTAAAATTCACTACTTGTAAACAGCTCGTGAGCACACCATATTTCAGTGCCTGCCTGTGTTTAGTCAAATACTGAGAACATATGTCTCTTTGTAAATCTACTCCCAGGACTGCTAAGTGTGATTCAGAAAACACTCTGAAATGTGCCAGCTTCCATTTCTCCCTTCTAGTGGAGAGATTCACTCTGAAAGTGCTCACTAACCAGTCAGCAGACCTGCCCCCCTCCCTCCCTAGCCTCTGACCCCCGAAGAAGGGAGCTTCTACAGCTCAGCATCCCCAGCAAACAGGCAGAAGTGGCGTGCTGGCGGCAGGCTCACAGCATCTCTCCGTCTCCAGCATTTAATAACGGTGCTTCCAAGAAGGAAGTAAAAAGTGCCATACGGCACTGCAGAAAAGCAAAGGCACTAAAATTTAAGAGGGGAGTAAAATTTGTTTATGGACCTCACTAAAGAAAAGTTGCTGAGTAGTGAGTCTGGAGGCCATGCTGCTGCTGTTGATTGAGACTTCGGCAGGGCTGGGAGGGGCACATTTGTTGTTTTCTGGGTTGAGTAGTTGCTTATTGTTGTTTGCTTGAATCAAGATTTGTTTTTAGGGGACATAATTTAACCGGGGGTTTATCAACAACCCAGACAGTCCCGATGATGTAAAGGCTACTTACTTCAACAGAGCATTCTTGGAGCTTTAAACATGAATTTCATAGAATGCTCTAGCCAGAGTTTTATGAAATAATAATTATCATTTATTGAGTGGCTACTGGCTTCCAGGCATTTTTCATATATTATGTTCTTTAAGTCTTAGAGCAATTCTCAAGGTAGTTATCATCTTCCCCACTTTACAGACAAGGGAGTTGAGATTCAGAGACAGTCAGAAACTTGTCCAAGGTCACACAGTAGCAGGTGGTGGAACCCAGACTCAGAAATGTCTGCATAAGTTCAAAGCCTGTGTTCTCTGTTTACCTTACTGCTCCCCACTGCACGTTCTGATGGGTGTTCTGGAATGTGTTGATGGAGCGTTGTGGGAGGGCCCAGACAGGCCAAAGGGTGCTGTGGGAAGTGGCTCCTGTGAGGTGGATCCTAGCCTACTGCAACGCTCAATCCCCACAGAAGGTTCACAGAGCTTGGACCACAAGAAATGAATTGCTTTGCTCTGAAGTGTAGACATCTACCCAACGACACAGGTTCCCCAAATATCAACAAGGAGACATGCAAATATCTAGATTATCCAATTTGGATCAAGGTATCTTTCTAACCCCAATTTTACCATTTATCTTGTCTCAAAATGCTTGTTAATCTTTCATTCTTCACTGGAAAAAAGGATCCCTTAGCCAATATGAAATTACTTTTCCACCTTTCTCTTCCCGTAACAATACTTACTGAGTACCAACTGTGCCAAGTACTCAAAAAGAATTTCTCTCTTCTTTCACTCATTTCTTTTACCAACAATCTTGTGGAGTAGATACTGACATATTCTCAGAACGGCAAACAAGTTTTGTCTTGTGTACCGACTCCTTATTCATTCAAGGAATGTTCACTGAGCGTTAAGTGTATACCAGAAAACGTGCTAGACACTGTTCTAATCTATCAGTATAAAGTAGTAGGAAAAGCAGATGTTTATAGTTATTTACTTCTGTATAACCAGCCTCCCAAAATTTATTGGCTTGACAAATAAAAAGTAAACAAGACCTAAATAAATGGAACTATGTGTTCATGGGTTGGAAGGCTCAATTGTTAAGTTATTGTTAAGATGTCAGTTTTCCTCAAATTGATCTATAGATTCAATATAATCCCAGTTAACATCCCAGAAGGCATTTTCACAGAAATTGACAGGCTGATTCTAAAATTTACATGAAAAAGCAAAGAATCTAAAATGACCAAAACAATCTTGAAAAAGAAGAACCAAGTTGGAAGACACACTACCAGATTTTAAGACTCACTATAAAGCTACTGTAATCAAGACAGTATGGTACTTCTGTTAAGACAGACATATAGATCAATAGAATAGAGAGTCCAGAAATAGACCCTTGTTATATGGTTAATTGACGAGTGTGCCAAGATAATTCAACAGAGAAAAATAGTCTTTACAACAAATAGTGCTGGAATAACCCAAATAACAAAAACATGAACCTCAATCCACACCTGCACCATGTTCAAAAATCAGAAAATGAGTCATAGATCCAAATATAAAACCTAAAACTCTAAAATTTCCAGGAGAAAATATAGGAGAACATCTTTGTGGTCTTGGGTCAGGCAAAGACTTCACACACATAACATGGTAACCCATAACCAATTTGAAAAGCTGAGCGTCATCAAAATGAAAACATGTACTCTTCAAAAGACCAGATAAGAAAATGAAAAGACAAGCCACACACAAGGAGAAAATATTTGTGAAAAACATATCATATAAAGGTCTTCTATCTAGAATATAAAAAGAACACACATAATTCAATATAGAAGTTAAAAAATGGGAAAGAATTTGAACAGACACTTCAATAAAGAAGATATACAACAGCAAATAAGCATACAAAAAATGTGTAACATCATCAGTCATTAGGAAAATTCAGATTACAACCAGAACGAGAGAGAACTACACACTCGTTAGAATGGCTAAAAAAGGAACTGACGGTGGTAGGCAAGGATGAGGAGCAACCGGGACTCTCGCGCATTGCTAGTGGGAGATGGTACAGTTACTCTGGAAAATGCTTTGCCTGTTTCTTATAAAGTTAAACCTACATATAATATATGACCCAGCAATCCTCACTCCTCCATACTTGCCCCAAATAAATCAAAACATGTTCACACAAAGACCTTTACATACATCTTTATGGCAGCTCTATTAACAACAACCACAACCAAATGTTCACCAACTGGTAATTAGATAAAAATCCACAGTACATTCATACAGTGTCACATTACCCAGGAACAAAAAGAAACAAGCTACTAATACATGCAAAAACGTACACAAAATGAAAAAAAATCAGGTAGCAAAAAGTACAAACTGTGTGATTCCATTTACTTGAATTTCTGGGGAAGAAAAGAAACTATAGAGACAGAAATCAGGTCAAATTTGGGGGCGATAGTGGTGGTTGCCCAACTATATGCATTTGTCAAATGGTATCTTTTTTAAAATCAACAGTTTTCTCATTGTTGCTAGTACCTAGAAATATAATCAACTTGTATATGTTTATCTTAGATCCAGCAAACTTGCTGAACTTTCCTATTAGTGTTAATGATTTTAATCTAGAGCTCTTGGATTTCCTATGTAGACAATTACATAACTTGTGAATTTCAAGAGTTGTTACTTCCTTTTAATTCCTCATATTTTTATTTGTTCTTATTTAATTATGCTGGCTAAGCCCTCCAATAAAATATTATCCTTGAACAAAATAGGAATGTTTCTAATATTTTTACGGTTAATTGTGGTATTTTCTGTAATTTTTTAGAATACAGTCAAGTTCAGGATTCTTTCTTATGCTTCTAGTTTGCTATGAGTTTGTATTACAAATCAGTGCTGCATTTTTATTAGCTGCTTTTCCCCATCTATTTAGGTGACCACGAGTTTTTCTCTTGTACTACGCTAATGTGATAAACTGCATGAAAGATTTTCTAATGTAAAATCTTTCTTATATTCCTGAAATAAAGCCTATTTGCTCATGATTTTATTATTTAACTTATTTATGTTTGATTCAAATTGCCTTGCTATTAATTTACTTAGAATTTTTGCAGTTTTGTTTATAGTCGCTATCAACCTATAATTTTTTTTTGTACTGTTTTCAGGTGTCTTATCAAGATTATAACAGAAGTTAGAGAGCTTTTCATCTTATTACATGGGACAATTTATACAAAATTGGACTCATGTGCTCCTTAAAATTTGACAAAACTCACCTGTAAATCCAACTAACTTTGAGGATTTTTATACTACTATTTCAGGTTTTCTATTTTATCTTGGGTCAGTTTCTAGAAAGACGTCCATTTTCTGTCCAAGTGTTCAGATGGCACTGGCATGAAGCTGCTCAGTGGCCTCTTATGACTGTTTTCTCTTATGACAGTGTTGCCTTATGTCTTATCTCTTCTGAAGTAGTAGCTATGTCTCCTTTTTTGGGACTGATACTTTTTATTTGTCTACTCTATTTTTATCTTGATCAAATTTACCGGAGATTTGTCTGTTCCATTAAGCTTCTCAAAAGGCTGGCTTTTAGTTTTATTTCATTCTCTTTTATTGTTTCCTTATGTCCTATTTAATGAATTTCTGCTCTTGTTGCTACTATTTATTTCCTTTTGGGCTTGCTCTGTGTCCTTCTATAGTTTCTTTTCTGGATAAATAAATGTCAATCACACAATATTTTTCTCTTATGATTATAATGACAATGAATTACCCCATGCTTAAAAAATATATAAAGAATAATTTGTAACAAATAGCAAATTTCCAACCCCTAGCTTAAAATAAGACGCTATGGAGACACTTCTGTCCTTTGTCCTCCCTTGGCACTCAGAAGTAACCACTATCCTGTTTTCAGAGGTTATCATGCATATGTATGTTTTTATATTTTTATTACATATGTAAACATTCATAAACAATATATAGCGTTATTATACATGATTTTAAACTAACCATAAGTGGAATCACACTGTATATATCCTTCTAAAATTTGCTTTCTTTTTTTTACTCAGCATTAAGAGGTTGAGATTTAACTAAAACTTGGCTGTAGTTAGTTCATTTAACTGACATATGACATCTATTCATTCGTTATGGGAATGTACACAATTTGACCATTTTCCCACTGATGAACATTTAGGTTGAGTTCCAATTTTTGCAATAATAATTAAGGCTGCTGTCAACTTTCTTACAAATTTTTTTTGCTTATATGTGTGTTACTTTTATATTTTTAATAATTTTAAGTATACCTACTTTAAAATATTTTATGAATTTCTGTTAACCGAAGTTCTTGATGTTTTAATCATCTTTTTGTTATTTATTGATTTATCTATCTACCCATTTATCTATCTAAACATTTGTATAGTACTTACTATATCTCAGATACTTATAAATATGGAATTATTTAATATTGTTTTGTCTGTCGGCTCTCTAGTGAATGTTGTTTTGTTTCCTCATGTGTTTTGTTATTTGGGATTGTGTGTTCGTCCAGCCTCGATCTGTGGAGAACTCCTATGGCGTGGGAAATGGAAGCGTTCCTCCATGGGAATTTTGTGTTTACTTCTGCCAGTATCCAAGGAGTCACACAGGCTTAGAACCACTTTGTCTATTAATTTTTCAGATTGGGATTCATGGAGAACATGAAAAGGATGGATGTGGATCCTAAGTAGGCATAAAGCACAAAATAGAGATTTTAATTTCTCAAGGGTAATATTTTTCACCCAGAGCCAAAGCATAGACATGCTTCTTTGTCTCTGTAGATTAATAGGTGGAATTTTTTGCAGAGAATCTTATCTCTACACATCAACCCTTCAAGCATCCTGGGTCATGTGGCTGTCCATTCCAATTTCCAGTCTCATTCAGGCCCAAGACTGCATCTTCTAGCCCTGAACTGGACTAAAAACTTAATTGCTGGACCTCACAACACACTCAACCCCTCCCTCCCCCTCCTCCTCCCCAGGCAGCCCAGCCGTGCCATGAGTCCACACCCTCTTCGTCTTCTGACAGTTTCATTTACGTTTCTAACACCTGGTGATTTTCCTTTGTTTCCTACGGGATCAATCATGCATTTTGTCTTTGATATTACAGTTTTGCTAGAGTTTCTGAGGACATATACATATATAGCTGCAGGTTTCTCAGTGATCTTAGTTTGCCATCAGGCTGCAATCAATTCTTTGGAAGGTTTTAAGCAGGGGAGAGATATAATTTGATTTATGTTTTCAAAAATCATTTTGATCAATTAGTAAAGGCTGCTCAGAGTGCTAGACTAAGAACAATAAGCCCCTGTCTGGGCCCAATGGTGAGAGTCATGATCCATCAGCTCCGTGACCAGGGCGAGGAAGCGGGGGCGCACCGTGCATGTCCTCACCGGGGCTGGTCTCTCATTTTTCACTTAGATAAACTGAGGCACAGAGAAGTTCAGTGACTTGCCCAAAATCACTCCACTGGGAGATATATTCCCAAGATCTTATACTATACTTCTTAATCCTTTTATTCTACAGATGGTTTCCTGTATTTTAACTCCATTATTGAAGATGTCACGATGTATATAGGCTAAAGTCAGGTTCTAATTAATTCTAAATATCCTGACCCCAGAGACCCCGCTCAGTGCTGATGACCAAAAGGTGAAGAAGAAATGGTCCCTGCCCTTAAGGGGTTCACACTCTAGGCAGCTTTAAATAACTACAACGCAGAATGAGGGCTACAGCCGCTGAATACCCATGGTGGTCTGGAAAAAACCAGAGACACAGCAGCCGAACCCGTTTGGGGCAGTCAGGAGGGTGACACTTAATCTCTGCAAAGTCTATTAGAGTTTGTTTGGTCGTGCGTCTAGTCCAGGAGTAGAACAAGAAAATGTGCTATTTTTAACTTCATATCCATTCACGTCATTCCATAAATATTTACTTAAATATTTGCTGAATTCTCTCCTCACATCAGGCTCCTCATGGCGAAAGCCAAGGGAGAATGACTGGGAGAAAAAGCCACCCTTGGGGGGTAGCGGAAGGACAACTCCTCCCAAGGCCGCAGGCACCAGGCAAAGCAAGGCTGGTGCAGGGAGAACAGAAGGTTCAGGAAACTTAGCTCACAGCCAGCTCAGACCCCCAGGGTTCTTGTGGCACTCCTCCTTCCCTATCGAAACATGATTTTTGGGAAAATACATATTGTTTTAGTCAAGTTGTCCAGAGAAACAGAACGAATAGGAGAGACAGAGATAACCAATGAGATATCGATGTAGATATAGACAGACATCTCACTGGTTATGTCCTCAGAGAATATACGCAGTACATATGTATACTCATAGACAGTCATCCGCCACTTAACATTGCGGACTCGTTCTGAGAAATGCGTCGTTAGGTGATTTAATCGTTGTGTGAACACCGTAGAGCACACTTACACAAACCCAGATGGGACCGCCTGCTACACACCCAGGCTACAGGTACATCTTATGGGACCACTGTCATATACGCAACCCATAGTTCACTGAAAAGTCATTATGCAGCACATGACTGTATATGAACATGGAAAGAGATTTACATGATTATGGGGGCTGAGAAGTCCTCAGATCTGTAATGGGCAAGCTGGAGACTCAGAAGAGCTGAGGGCGTAACTTCCAGTCTGAGTCTGAATCCAAAGACTGGAGGAGGCCAATGTCCCCGTTCAAAGACAGTCAGGCAGAGAGGGGCGAACTCTCCCTCACTCAGCCCATTGGTTCTGCTCAGGCCTCCAAGAGACTGAACGAGGCCCGCGCACACTGGGGAGGGCCACCTGCTTCACTCAGTCTTCGGATGCAAATGTCAGACTCAGCCAGAAACATCCCCACAGACACAGCCAGAAATAACGTTCAACCGAATACTGGGCGCCCCATGGCCCAGTCAAGTTGACACCTAAAACTGACCATCACACATGCACCTATCATTTATATCTCAATGTCAATTTAAATTGGAACATACAACCCTCTCAGAAGTAGCCAAAGTTTAAATTTTATGATAAATAAAATGTTTTTATATACCTAAGATATTTGTACATTCGGGAAAGTATGGATATCTGGGGAAGAACAGGAGAAAGGGCTTTATCACGACACTGTTCTACCTATTCCACCCGGACCAACCCGACATCTGGGCCAGGCAACGTCCGCTCGTTGCGTGGCAGATGTTTTGGACACCCCCCGTGCCCCCCGTCAGGACCCTCTCGGTCCCACCTCTACCTCCAGTCCCTGCTGCAGAGACTGGTTCCACCCAGATGGCGGCCATCTCTGCACAGGTGTAATCAGGGCTTCATCACACCCTGGGCCTGCACTGAGCACGTCTCAATTCCTGCTTGGGGCGCCCAGTCAAACCCACTCTGTGCTTAACCTCCATGACCTGGAAATGCAAGGGAGCCAGTCCCCAGGAGACCATCTTTGATCAGTGGGGACCTGGAGCCAATGCAGAAATGCTTTCCCCTTTGGTCCCATGGGCATAAGGCTCCTCAGAAAGTCCCAGCAGAAGCGAGCACCGGCTGTCCACAGTGGTAGGTGACTCAGCAGTCTCTCCTGTGTTGGCTCTCCCTCCACCCCTGGTCACTCCTCTGTCCTGTACGCCTGCTCCCCAAGATCACATTCCCCTATAAGCCACCCTAAAAGGCAAGCCTTTGTCTCAGGCTCTGATTTCTGGAGAACTCAGACTAAGACCATTGGGTTTTGTTATTTTATTTTGCCCTTAAAAATCCTTCTAATAAGCCCAAAGTCGCAGTTGTATTCAGTGACTAATCTAAAAATTCAACAGGAGTACCAAAATGTCACCATGACTTCTTTTAAGATGCAACCACTTCAAATTAATTCGTGAAAGAATCAGAACTGACCCGAGATAAACCTGCAGTTGCTCTGCAGAAACATCGAAGCCGCCTTCAAGCTATTTTCCAGTCTAATTTCTCAAGGTTTCTAATTGCAGATCTGTCTGGCAGCAAGACTGCCTGTGTCATTAATGTTTTGATTTATTTATGTTTTGTCCAAAACACAGAAAACCCAGTTCAGTGATATCATTCATCATGACTGCCAGAAGCCAGGATGAACCAAGTTACCCACACTACTCATATAAGGCTATGCTCAGCGGAGCGTCACCCGCCACCTCATGGAGGTGGGTCTGTGTTCATGGGCCAGAAATAAATAATAAATAAATAGCCAGAAAGAAGGCTACTCTGAGTTCTCAGCAACCCCCTCCATGGAGGCACTTAGCCAAGCCAGATGATAATGGCCATCGCGAAGGGTGAAGGTGTTTATGTTCATCCATGCCCCCTTTACTTAACGCAAGAGTGCAGGACCGACCCCCTGCATGTCGCTAGTACCCCAAATCTAGTTCACACACCTAGGGAGGATTCGCCATGTCACATCCAGCTTTTTCAAGGCACAGTTATGCTTGTGGACCTGAGTTTGGTCTGCACTATTTCAGATTCCTTGGAATCAAGAATCATGTTCTCGTGTAATTCTTCCGTGAAAGACCGCACAAAATAGTGAAAGATGGGCAGTCTAAAAAGTCTGCATTCCTGGGCGGGCCTGCCTGTAGTCAACTTGGCACCATCATCACTCCCTTCGAAGGCTGGAAGCTGTATTTTTCCAGAATCCCCTTTGCTATATGCTTCCACATAACTTTGCCAATGAAAGGAACACGTGTGGATCTTACAGTCTCAGGCACAGAGTTCTGACTGACACACCAACTTCTTGCTCAAAATTCTTAGAACTTCATACACACAGAGAGAGAGATGGGGAGCATCATATGAATAACATCATCTTGGGGTACTCAAAAATATTCTTACTAACAGTCAACAATTCCCCCAAGTGGCCCGTTTCTTTCGCTCAAAGTTGGTTTCCTCACTTTGAGACCTCCCACCAGAGCTTTTGACCCTCTTCCTACTTCAGGAGTCTCCGTATCAGAGTCCCAGGCCTCTTCCTATCAGCCCCAAAGGCCTGGCCACCGCTTCCTATAGGAGACATCCACATCCTTGTGCCAATACAATCTCTGACGGCTTGCCTGCCTAGCCCAGAATCCCTGAGGTAGGCATGCAGAGTAGAGCACACAATTTACAAGACACGACGCTGTCCTTGAGGAATTTCAGCCCTTTCAAAGTCACACAGCGAAACACGAGGCGTCCCCAGGTAAGGTGGGGGAGCCGATGTCACACCCATGGTCGAGGCGGCAGGGCTTTGACAGTTATGAGGAGGGAGGGCGGCTCTGGGCTGAGGCGACCGTGCTGGCATCTGAGAGAAGGAAGAGGGCTGCTTCAGGGCCTCTCCCCAGTGCCTTCCATTCGGGGCTGGTCCAAGAGAATTTCCTCAGTCAATATTTCCTGCAGACATGGAACGTGTCAAGTGCTCCTTACTGTGAAAATTCGGGAGCTCAGTGATTGTATCAGTTACAACCTGCTTCACCTGCTAGTAACAGAGACCAGAAAGTACGTGGCGTGTACAGGCTGACGAGGTGGGCAGCTTAGGGCAAAGTCGCCAGAGACCCAGGCTTCTGCAGACTTTCTTCTCCTTGGTCCTTTGTACGCGGTGCCCGTTCTCAAAGGTATCTCGTTGCCCCAGATGGCTGCTAGAACTCAACACCACGTCCGTGGTTCAGGGAAGAAGCAGAAAGAATAGTGAAGGGCATAAAGGCACGTGCTACCTGTACGTCTGCTTCTCAAGGGGATTCTTTGGAAGTCCCACCGAAAAGCCTCTGGTTGTATCTCACTGGCCACCCCTGGCTGCAAAGGACTCTGGAAAATGTGGTTATGTCGCTAGACACACTGTCACCTGAAAGAAAACCAAAGTTCTGCCATGAAGGAAGAAAGAGGAAGTGGAGAGTAGACAGGCAGCCAGGAGTCTCTGCCACATGGTGAAGAGCGTGGGTCTGGGCCACCAAGCAGCTGAGTGACTCTGGGAAGGTCACTTAGCCTCCCCGAGCCCAGCCCACCCATCCGGGAGACAGCAGGAACCGCAAGGCGGCCTCATGAGGTGGCTGTGGACGAGATGACACAAGCACTTGGCCGTCCTCGCAGCACTTGGTGGGCACCCACGGCAGGGGCGTCAGAGCCTTTCGCAGTCCAGACTCAACAAGTGACCTGAAGCAGCTTTACCTTCTCCTGTTCCTGCCTTCGCATACGCTCTCCTGAATCTCCCTTTTCTGTCCCTTACCCTCCTTGCCAGCTGGCCCCACAGCTTCCCGGTCACTTTTAGGGATGAAACAATCCAGTCTTGCTCAGTCCAACTCAACTCACTTCAAAACGTTAATCTCTATCCTAGGTAAGCCTCCTGCCGGGTGGCACAGGCTGCCAGTGCCCCGCCCTGGGCCCTCCTCCCTCCAGCACATACCAAGGGACCCCCTACAAGCACCCATGGCATCAGGACTTTGCTCCCACTGGTGAAGCCACCAGATGAGGGGGGAGGGCGGACACCCGGGAGCAGCGCCCAGTCGGTGACAGAGGGAGCTGCAGGATGGATACCCAGCTTGACCCTTAGTGGACAACTCAGAGGTGGGGCTGAGCCACGTGGCCCGCAGCAGTACCCCGCTAAGTAGGGCGCCTTTGACGGGCTCCCCTCCCGTGGCTGTCTCAGTCCCCGCCTTGTCACAGCGCTTCCCCGGCCACCTGCCAAGCGGGCTCCTCCGCGGGAGCGCGGCCCGGCGCTGGCACCGCCCTCGTGCTGCTCAGCCTGCAGGGGTGGCCAGAGCACGGGCCGGGGTAGCGCCGCTGGCCCGGCCGCACGCCCCTCTTCGCGCCAGCGCCTCGGGGGCTGAACAGGGAGAGGGGCCCCCTCTTCCCCTCACCGAGGCTGCGGAAACCCTTTGGGCCCCGTCAAAGCTCGCGGCGCCGGGCCCTGCGGCCCCCAGCGAACCGGAGAGGGCGCCGCGCCGGCCCCCAGGGGACACCCAGGACGCGCCGGCCCCCGGGGCCTCGGCGCTGCCCCTGCTCGGCTGCGCGCCCCCAGAGGGGCGGATCCCCGCCGGGCCGTCCGAGCTTCCCCTTCCCCTGGCAGCCCAGAAGGGCCCACAGGTCTTTCAGCTCAGACAGTGTCCCCCAGAGCGGGAGACGCTCGCCTCCTTTCTCTATAGGAGTCGGCCTGGTGCCCCTCGCTGGGTTGCAGGGTGACGTCCCCACGGAAGAGGGAAGAGAAAGTGAAGCGTCACCCCCAAGAGGCTGATGACTCACAGCTCCTGCAGATTCAGACCTCTCCCCTCGCACCAGGGAGGGGAGCGCCCGGTGAAAACGCCAGAGCATTTCTGCCCCCTAAGGAGGCCCTGGGGAATGGTCTGCTGGCCACTTCGCGGCCCTCGGGGCTCTGGGAGTTCTGAGTGCCCACCGTCTTGAGCCTGCGGCTCTCCCCAGAGCTCTGAGGTAACAGCATAAGCTCCAGCCGATGTCCCACAATTCCATCTGTTACTGTTATTGTGACTTTCACAGCCATATTGAGCATATTTAATTCCTCTTCCAGGCAGTCCTCCCAGCTTAGGCACTTGTGGAAACGTGGTCACTTCTTCTTACCTTAGTGGCTCCAACCTCTAACTTCCTGATAGTCCCCAGAGTCTCACTCAGCTTCCAAGCCTGAGATTCCCAACCCTGGCCAGCACTAGAAATTTCTGTAGTTCTGAGAAGTTGCTCAAGTGATGCCACCTTGGGGGTGGGAGGGTTTATATACTCGTATCTATATATGTAGATGATCTCTGGAATCTATAAGGGGAAAGGAAGTGGGTGGTTGGAGGGTAGAAGTATAAGATTTATGTTAATAATAATAGCTATCACATTTTCACTTACTATGCGCGAGGCACTTTACATGGAGTAATTGATTTAGTTATCATAACTCTCTGTGGTGGACATTATTATGATGCTTATGTTACAGATGAGGAAGCACTGTTTTAATTTTTTACCTTAAGCTCGCATTACCTACCTAAATAAATAGAGATGATGGATAAACGGACGGATGGACAGATTTCAGCTTCTCCAGGTGAGCCTATCTCACATCCCCAGTGGAAAGCCTCTGTCCTAAGGTTACCATTCCCGCCCCAATGAGTACCAAGACTTTCCAGAAGACCCCTGAGGGAGGAACAGGAGGTGAGAGAACCCCTTGCCATGAACTCTACCTACTGAACTCTACGAGACTCGGTGCTCATGAGGCCTGGACCAGCTGGTTAGACGTTATCGTCTCCCTCTCGATGAATCGTCTCACTGACAAATGGCCTGGGGTGAGGTCTGTGAGTCACTCTGGACAATGACTGAAGAGAAGATGGGCCACCAAGCAGGGCTGGAAGGTGGGAGGAGCTCATGTACATTGTACTGGGCCGTGGGCGTGGGGGGAGGAGCTCATGTACATTGTACTGGGCTGTGGGCGTGGGGGGAGGAGGCCCAGCTCCCGCCATAACTTGGATTCCTCATGGGAACGAGGAAAACACTTGTGCATCAGGTGACTTCACTCGATTACAGCTGAGAACAAATGAGATCATGTCTGTAAACTCCTTCAAGATCTTCACAGACAGTGAAACCCCCTCCAGTTCACCACTAATTCCAAGTTTGCAGGTGCTGCAAACTCTTTCCCTCAATCCGGCCTCCCAGCAGAGCCGCCCGCAGACCCAAATGCGGGAAGTCAGTAGATGGTTCCTTTTGCATGAAATCACTGTTACTTACCTGAGTTTAGTGGATACAGTAAGGCTCCACCTACTCCAAGGGCCACTGGGAACAGTCGTGTGACCTCCCGTCGATCAGTTGACATTTCTGGACTCCGGTGTCCATCTCCCTCTCTTTTCATCTGTCAGCTCTGCTTTCCTCTGTTTCGACCCAGCGCGGACCAAGCTCTTCCAACGAGGTGGCCAGGTGACTGCCTGAAGCCCCGGTCTGCATCCTAACCCTCGGCGCCCCTGTCACTTTAACAAACGTCCCTGGATGGCTTCTCAGTGGATGGCTTGGGTCATGCCCCCAAACCTGAGCCAACCCAGAAAAGGAATGGAAAGTCTCATTAGACCTAGTGAGCCAGTCATATGCCCAGCCCTCGAGCCCAGGCTGGGGGTCTGTCCCACTGAATCCAGGGGCTGGGGGCTGGGAAGAGTCACTGAGGAAATGCAGTGTGGACGCTGGGAAGATAACAGAAAAGGTGTCCAAAATGGAGCCTTCCCACTCCGTGATTCCACAGCCTCAGAGGGAGAGCAAATCCAGCTCATAAAGCCCGGGGCTGGCTGGCCCCAGGGGCTGTCACGGGCTATGTATAAAATCTTAAAGCGGTAGAAATGGAAGAAATGCTGAAGACCTTCTCACCCAAACTCTCATCTTACTGGTGAGGAAGCTGGGTCCCAGGGAGGCCACCCAGGAGCTGCAAGGACAGAGCTGGGTCCGATTCGCGTCCAGGGTCCTGACTCCAGGCCTGCAAGTACAGTGCTGGCAAAGCCCAAGGGAGGGGAGCATGCACCCTGCCCCTCCAACTTCCCCAGGAACAATTTTTTTAATTCTCTTAGAAACTGAGAGAGATTCAATATCCTGGTTGTGACGTTATACTATAGTTGTATAAAATGCTTATCATTGGGAGAAACTGGATAGAGTGTGCCCAGAATCTCTCTGTATTATTTCTTATGACTGCATGGGAATCTACAATTATCTCAATAAAAACTTCAATTAAAAAATTGTGAGGGGGGCCAATCCGGTGGCATAGTGGTTAAGTTCTTGCACTCCGCTTTGGCAGCCCAGGGTTTACCAGTTCGGATCCTGGGTGTGGAACTGCACCACTCATCAAGCCACGCTGAGATGGTGTCCCACATACAAAACAGAGGAAGATGGGCACAGATGTTACCTCAGCAACAATCTTTCTCACCGAAAAAAAAAAATACCATGAGAGGATTTTCAAAATGGCATGAAATCATATACCCAGTCAAGATGACACTGGCTGTGTTTGGCTCATCAAACCAACCTCTGAATCAAAGAGAGAAATATAGAGCAGTGATAGGAAAAGTGTTCAAATGTATCCGCGTGCATGTGTGGCATAGCCTCCCTCAGACACAAAGCAAGCGTCTCCCCGGATGAGATCAGAAGCGGAGTAGAAACACTCAACTCTAAGGAGATGGGGGCAGGGGGACTCTGTCGAAGCCAAGAGTCTGCTGCACTCTGGGACTAGGGGTCTGGGGTGGGCGGGGCGGCTGCGAACTCAGTCCTACAGAGTGCCTCATGTTCGGGCTGGCTCAGGCTTCTCTCCTCTGTGACGGGTCATAATTCTACACCCACGGCACTGGTACGGATACCAAAATGCTGACGGGTAGCTGGAGAAGCAGAGACGACCCGCGGTCACTGGTTGGAAACAGCACCTGTGACGTCCACGCAGGAGGAGAGGTCAAAGTGGCCGGAGAAAGAGCTGGCTCCAAACCGCCTCCCCTGGAGGGATGAACACAAGGGAGGGAAAAAGCACACACGCACACGCACACGCACACACACCTCATTTGCCTTCCCTCCCCTTCTTCTGCTTGTCCTTGGTGCTGGTTTCTGCTTTTCACTGAGCAGACAAAATTTAGTCTGTCCAAGACGGCCCGCCTTTCCGCCCCCAGAGGTTAAAGAAATGCCAGGTTGTTTTGCGGCCTGCTCCGGCACCTCTGTACCTGTCCCTCTGAGAGCTCCGTTAGGGAGAAGGATGTGGAAAGGTCCTCCGAGTTTTCAAACCGCTATTTTTCTCGAGAAGTTAATTGGCACGGCCCTCCTGCCCCATGTGCTCAAAGGCCCTGGAATATGCATGACAGAGGGAAGGGCGCAGGGAGCCATCCTCCAAAGCCTCTGGCATTCCTCCTTAGGAGCTCCATCTCTAAGAAGGCATTTCATTTGTATCGTGTGTCCCAAAGTCATTCGACATAAGGCACCCCTCCAAAGAACCAACACAGGAGTTTTTGTCCTCATCTGAAAAAATGAGCAAGTATAAGAACAGAGAAGTCAAGAACTTTCCCTGAGGTCACACAGCCAATCAGTCAAAGCTGGGGTTTCACCCCTGAGTCCTCTGCCCAGCGTGCTTTCCCCTAAACCTTAGGGCCCCCTTCTCACGCTCTGAGTAAAGAATATCAAAGAGAAAGCTACAGCCCATTTTGTTTAATTTCCAGCTACAATCAAGGAAATCTCAGCTGTGCGGTATGAAATAATTAGAGGATACGTTGGCTTCACACCACTTAGCATAGCTCCAGGATTCAAATAAATGTTATGTTAAAAAAGTTTCACAGGGGCCGGCTCGGTGGCCGAGTGGTTAAGTTCACACGCTCAGCTGCAGGGCCCAGGGTTTGGATCCTGGGCGCGGACATGGCACTGCTCGTCAGGCCACGTTGAGGCGGCGTCCCACATCCCACAACTAGAAGGACGTGCAACTAAGATATACAACTGTGTACGGGGTTGGTGGGGGGCGGTGGTTGGGGAGATAAAAGCAGGAAAAAAAAAAGTTTCACGGACTGTGAATTGGAAGTGACCTGGGACAGATAACCTACTGTCTTCATTTCTCAGATAGAAAAGCTGAGGCCCAGTGGGGAGAGGGATTGGCTCCAGCCAGGGGCAGGGTCCGGGGCTCAACCAGAGCATCAGCATTTACGGAGCCCCTGCCGTGCCCGGCGCTGAGTCAGCACATCGGTCGCCGGATCTAATCCCCTCACGGCCTCGTGCAGAGGGTGCCTCGTCCTGCCCCGTCCCACAGGCGAGGACACAGAGGCGGGAGCGGTCGGGAGCTTGCTCACGGCCGCACAGTGCGTGAGTGGCAGTGTCTAGAGTAGAGGCCAGGTCAGGCTGACTTCAAAGGCGACTCTCAAGACCACGCTAGGCCATCCTTGCTCCACCCCGTAGTCGTGCAACTCCCAGAAGTGTTTTGCATGAGACAGATTTTGTTTTGTGCCCTGCCTCAGACACTTCCTGCCCAGATAGCATTTGGCTACTTAACCTCTCTGAAATTCAGTTTCTTCATCTGGGAAACGGGCTTTATAACAGCACCTACAATGCCGGGTTATTGTAAGCACTGCGATAACCTACGTAAATCACCCAGCTCTTGGCCGTAGTGGGCACTTCAAGTTTATTCTCATGCGATAACCAGCCTCTGAAAGGACCACAGCGCTCCCCGCCTCCTGATGCTCACATCCTTGTGTATTGTCCTCCCAAACTCTACCAGAGTCAGTCTGTGTGACCAGGGGAAGAGAGCAGAGGAGAAGTGCCATTTCCAAGAATAGCTTATGAAAGACGGACTCCCCTCTTGGTCTCTCTGTCTGTCACAGCACTTGGGGATGCCAGCAGCCATGTCACGAATGGCTCTATGGAGAGGAGCACATGGCATGGAACTGAGGCCTCTGGCTAACAGCTAGCAACGACCTGAGGCCTCCAACAACACGTGCGTGAGCTTGGAAAGGGATCCGCCAGCCCCAGTTCAGCACTCAGCCCCAGCTAACAGCTTGACCCCAAACTCATGAGAAAGCCTCAGCCAGAACCGAGCAAATAAGCCCCTCCTGGACTCCTGACCCTCAGAAGCTGGGTGAAATAATAAGTGTTTGCTGACTTAAATTGCTAAGTTTGGGAGTTATTTGTTACAGAAATAGTCAACTAACACACCCTCACTTGATTTGGGGCGGGGGGAGGTGGTCTGCAGGGTTGTGACGATAGATCTTCTGGAGGCGCAGCCTGAGCCCACAGGTACTGCAGGCCTGGCCAGAGACCCACAACCGCCTGATTAAGGTTTGTCCCCCGCACCCCTCCACGTACATCTCCCCCTGGCCTGCTTCACTGCGTCTGCATTTAGAAGCTGCTTTCAATTATCTTGAAACAGAATCCCGATCCAAGCCGTCAAGCAACAAAAACAAAGGTGTTTGTTGTGGGGGAAATAAAAGCATTCTTTGTGTTTACACGTCAGTCCTGGAGAACAACGCGAAAGCATTTTGCAAGTTTTCTTGAATTTGGGCTTCTGTTTTGATTTTTTTTAAGTGCAAATCAGCATCCAAGCCCAAATCTTGGAGTGGCAGAGAGATTTAATTAGAGAGTGGGATGTTTTACATAAATTTGTTGCTTTCTGTTGTTTCCTTAAGGCTGACAGGATCACCTATCTGCTTAAAGTATAACCAAGTGGGGAAATGAGAAGAGACAAAAAGACCTAGTGTCAAAATTTAATTCCAAACCATCGAGAAGCCTGGGGGTAGCTGCTGAATCTGACCTTGAAGTGGAGGTTCTTCGTAGCCAAAGGTGACCGCGTATTAGCAGACTGCGCCGTCAGCTTTCGGCCTCTGATAGTCCTAGGGACATTCACAGACGTTCTGGTCCCCCTCCTTTTGGGCACAGGGTAGGCTTGCGTTTGCAATTCTCCCTCCTATTTAAAGTTGTGCAGGACCATGTGACTTGCTCTAGCTAATAAAATGTGAGCAGGATGACATGTGCCACTTTCAGGTGGAAACTTTTAGAGACAGTGCCCCATTCCCCTCCCTCTGCCACAGAGATCGTGAAAGCATCTGTTGAGATGTCACCACAGTCAGCCCAGCTCACTGCCCCCTGATGAGCAGAGCATCCCAGACAGCCCACACTGAACATATAATAGGAGCAATAAATACATTTTTGTTCAATTAAGCTACTGAGATTTGGTGGGAGTGGGGCTGAGGGGGAGTGTTTGTTACACACCATAAACCGGCGTACCTGACTAATACACAGACTTAGAAACTAATCCATGACTTGTGCAATCTTTATTCATCTAGTGAACATTTACCAAGCCATTGTTATATCCTGGAGGCAGCCTAGGACAGTATTAGGCCCCCAACACTTGTACAATAAATGCTTGTTGAATAAATAAATAATCCTAATAATTACTGTTATCAGCATAATGCTTGGGGTATGGTAAATAACATTTGCACTTCATTCTTCCAACAACCCTAGGAGACCAATGCTACCACTATGTTCGTTCTTACATATAAGAAACGCATGGTCTAAAGAGGTTAAGTCACTCACTGTAAATTACATAACCAATAAGTTGCACAGCTAGACTTCCAACCCAGGCTATATCTGAGTCTATGGTTTGTGCTCTTAACCATTATATCACGCTGTCTCTGAACAAGCGACTGAACAAATGAGAACGAAGATGAAGTACCTGTCTTGAAAGGTTCTACGGTATGGAGACTGATATTGCGCCGTTACAATTCCAAGTCATCGAGCCTGGTGCGCCTGGGAAGCTTTCTCCGGAGAAAGTGACCTTTGAGCTGGGTGTTATAGAATAAGTTCAGACAATCTAACAGACAAGGAGGAGAGGGCATTCTTGGCTAACAGAATAGCACATTCAAGGGCATGATGGGCAGTACCACCACCAGGAAATAGACCACATTACAGGAATGAGAAATCGTGCTTTGTCATTCCCTACACCCTGGAACTGATCTGAGAAAGTCCTCAGTTATGACAAAGTAGCCAGTAGTGAGGGGAGGGAAGGAGGCACCCTGCTGGTGGCGTGCCTTTCAAGGCCACCATCCATCTGTGAAGGTTTTCTGAGCCTCTCCACCAAATCTGCCACTGTGGGGGGCCTGGGGCTGTAGCAATGAGTAGCTGGACATTGCAGACCTGAGCTGTAGGCGTCAGAGGCCAGTGTGCATCAAAGATAAGCTGCACAACCCGGGCAAAGCTCAAGAAGTCCTAGCCAGATGAGTGAACTTTGGGAGGATTTTGAACATGTGGCCAAATCCCTGGGACAGACGTCCGCCCTTTTCTCAGCCAGCCTTTGTCCTGGTGGGCAGCCAACTGTGGTAAACTGTGTAACTGGACCTCGGAGTGTCCAAGAGAAGCTGGGTCAGCGGGTGCTTTCTCCAAAGACAAGCCCACTTCCCTTGTCTTTCCTGGCCTCGGGGTGCCTTTCTCACTATTGCACTAGCATGGGAAGTTTTCTAAAAATGCCAGCAGCGTACTATGGGAGCAACGGTGTTTGAGGGCTGGTGGAAAGGGCTTCAGAGGCTTGCAAGAGGATCAAGTTTCCCAGAAGCTTGTGTCTGCTTGGCTCTGCTTCAAAGGTCACTAAATTCCTGCTAGACTTAAGGAGAAAGATTCCTCAAAATCCTTTTCACTCAGGGTGTGCAAGGTGAGGATTAGATCCAACATCACAAGCTGTCTTCCCATCTACTGCTCTCTCTTTTCCAGGGGTTGAGCTGGCTCAAGGATGCTCTGCCTGGCTGCAGAGGGATGGGCTAGCTGGGCTTAAGATCTGCAGCAGCAGCACTGAAAGGTCAAAGTTTCAGACCTCCAACTGACTGGACTGACTCCTCAGAAACAGACTGATTTGCCAAAAGTCAGTTAGTCAAAAGCTAACTTGCAAAACAATCAATCTTCCAAGACTAATAAATAGAAAGAAAAATTTACCAAGTTAGGATTTTTTTTCTAGATGCCCCTGCTTCTCAACCTGCGCCTGCCCTTCAAATATTTGCCTTAAAAATCTTATCAAAATGATCAGTCAACAAATTGGACACTCAATGAACTGGGCATTTGATGAATTAATTCTCAGTTAACTGATTTTTGGCAAATTGACCTATAATGGCTCCTTCACCTAGTGAATACAGAGGTTTCTGAACAGCTCCTCCCTCCCCAATCAGCGTTTGAGAGCACCTGTCAGAAGTTTCTATAATCTTGACCCACCTAGCCAGAAGCTCTTTGTGACAGAATATGGGAGAGTTGCCGCTGTCCTCCTCGGGGATGCGGCGTCCCTCCCCAGGTGGGCAGGAGGCTTTAGTGCTAAAACTTGCCTGCTATTTGTTTACTTAAATTTGGACACTTTCTCTGACCTCGCTGGAAAGTCATTATGAAAGAGCAGGCTCTCGGCGGGTACATACATTACAAGTGACACACTTTAAAAACACCTCGTGTAAGTCAGATATTGCCATAAAATGGAAATTGCAGCCACAAATTGCATACTTATTACAACAGTGTCTGATATATGAGGCGGCGTTAACACTGTATAACAGGTAGCTGAGAAGTAGAAAGTTACATGTGGAGCATAAAAGATCATTATTTTTCAATCCACAATAATACAATCTCTCATTTTTGACACCACAGAATCCTACATCAAAGCTGGAAAGACTCTTAGGGTCTTAACCCAAGCCCTTCCTTTTACAGGGGAGAAGGCTGAGGCCTGCGAGAGCATGAGACCTGCCCGAGGTCGCTTAGAGAGAGCCTAGCAGAGCCACTGTCTTGACGTCAACCCGCCAGGAGGAGGTTCGTGGCTCTGTCCACTTTCTTTCCTGAGTCTGTGAAGCCGGGAAACCTACTTGAGTCTCCTCTACAACAGGGTCCGGGGTCAGTCCGGAGGAGACAGGCAGGGGACACATGGCTTAAGCCTTGCCTCTGTGACCTTGGGCAAGTCATTTAATCTCACTGAATTTCCGTTTCTTAGTCTGCAAGATAAAGCTGATTTTCCCCACCTATCTCACAAAGGCGTCATGGAGAATTAAATGAGACATTCTAGGTAAGACAACTGAATGAGGCATTTGACCTAGCAAGAGCCAAATTCATGCCATTTTGTACCAGGATCTACGAAAGGGCCGACTTTGCAGACGGACGGGGAGCACTGTGGCACTTCAGGGTCAAACCGACGGGGCTGTTGTACTCAAAGGTCATATCCTCCAGCCATTTCTCCAGATGTGTCTCTGCAGAACCTTGTAGACCTGCCCCTCCTGGGCACTCACGGTGACGTGATCACTCTGCCCCCTGACTTAGACTCACTTCCAATTCCAGAAGATTTCTGATTCCAGAATTTGGAATTCTAAGGCAATTCAGTGATCCATTCACATACCTCTGAAACTCTGCCACCACTAACCCCATCCCCCAGAACGTAAGCTGCCTGAGGGCTGGGATGTTTTGGTCCTTCATTCCACAGGTGTTTATGGACAGCCTACTTTATGCCTAGTTCATGAACCAGGCACTGCTGATGCCATAACGCCCAAGGGACAAAACAAACTCCTGCTTTCGTGAGTTGAGACATGCAATTAAGTAGGGAAAAAAAGTAGAAAAGAAAACCAAGAAAATGTCAGAGAGTGATAGATACCATGAAAGAAATGTAGGTGGTTGATGTATCGACAGGGAGGCGGTGCGTGACCAGGGTGGCGTTCAGCCGGTATGCACAGATGCAGCTGTCCCAGTTGTGCATGGCCAGCATCCTTTTTGGATTAACCAGTGATTGTGCTATCCCTGTGGTTAGAAATATTTAACGCCACTGCTGGGCTGTGGTACATCATTAGATACAACAGAAGGCATCTTCGAGAGCACAGTATTGAACCAGATCTGAACAGTGAGAAGTTGGCCGTGGGTAGATATCAGGGAATTGCTCCAGGAGACAGGACCAGCACGTGCAAAAGGCCTGGAAGAATCTTGGAGTAAGAGAAAGCCAGAAAGAAGGCAGCCAGGTGACGAGAGCACAGAAATTACCAAGGTTGGCAAGGTGGGCAGGAGCCATGGACAGAATTTGGGGGGTATGCTAAGTGTGGGGAGGAGACAGAGAGTTTTAAGCAGGGGAGTGAGAGGATTCAGGTTTCATCTTTAAAAGAGCACCCTGGCTGCTTTTACAGAGAGGCAAGAGTATATCCTCAGTGCCTAGGATCGAGTCTACCCCACAGCAGGTTTTGAATTGTCATTACCATCATCATCATTAAAGAGTGAACATGCCTGTACCTTCTCAGGTGCTGAATGAAGCCATTCCCAATCTGAGCTCAGCTTTTTTTTGGATCCTCTCTCTATGACCGCTACTGAGCAAAAGTGAAATGTTCTCACACACTTAGGTGCTGCTGGTGCTAGAGGTGTTACAACAAGCCCCAGTGTAGATGGTGGTCCCTGGGGACTCACACACCAGGGGTCCTTGTGGAGCACCTCGTGCTGCTTCCAGGCAGAAATGGGCATGTCACACTTTTCTCATGCACAAACCTTAGCTCACAGAGGCCCATGCTGAGGAGCTCTCTAATGGGAAAATTGAACTGTCATTCAAGAAAAGTCCTGTTTGGGATTACATTAGCACCTCTGATTTTGCAGTCTGGAGTTTGTATGTGATTTTCTCATTTTGGTGATTGTACTGTTGCTTGTCAAAGGTGTTTGTCATTGTTTCTGTGAAGTAACTTCTCTTCTCCCTCAGGCCCCCCTTCCCCATCCCTTCCAACATTCCAGAGAGAAGGTCTTTGCCATCTTGCTGGGTCAGTGGAAAGCTCTCTGGGGAGGCAGGGTGTGCACAGGTGTCCTCACTGAGGTCTTCAGAAAGGGCTGGCACCATCTGTGGTGACACTTTTGAATGCCCAACCAACACCCCTTCCCCTCTTTTCCTTCCTACCAGAACCCAGATTTGGTCCAGGTGTGCATGCAGCCAAGTACTTCACAGGAAACTCACCCCACCTCCAGCTCTGAGAGTGAGCCTGGTTGCTTCGAAAGTAATCCCAAACTCCCTGCAATGGTTTGCTCAAGAATGCCATGCGACCAAATGTGAGCCAACGAAAGAAAAGGAGAAGCTTGGGAGAGAACTTTGTTTCCTTATTCAACAAATATTTATTGAGTATCTATTGTGTTCCAGGCACTGCTCTAGGGGCTGGGAATACAGAACTTGCGAAGTTAAAAAAAAAAAAAAAAAGGAAGGAAGAAATCACTGCTTTTGCGAGAAGAGACAGACAACAAACAAAATAAGTCATTATACGTACATACAAAATACTTGGCAGCAGTCAGTGAAACAAGGGAAAGTAGAACAGGGAAGAGAAAGGGAAAGCCCAGGGGCTGTGTTTTTAAATCATGTTCTCAGGGAAGGCCACTTGAAGGAGGTGAGGGGTGATTCCTAACGATGTCTTCAGGGAGAGCGCTGCAGGCACAGGGTCCTGAGGTGGAAATGGGCTTGGCGTGTTTGAGGAGCAGCAAGGAAGCCAGGGTGGCTGGAGTAGACCGGACACACGGGATGAGAGCAGCAGAGGAAGGCAAAGAAGTGACACCGGGCCAGGCCCCATGGGCTCTGCAGTCTGGGAAGGGCTCTGGCTGTCACAGGCTGTGATGGGACATGGAGTCTCCGAACAGACGGGGTCACGGTTTCACTCACGCTGCAGCAGGTGTGCTTTGGTTGCTGTTTGGGGAACAGACTGAGAGAAAGCAAGGACAAGAGCTGAAAGAGTCCCTCCTCCGTCTTCTGGAAGAGCTTCCAGAAGCTCCTTCTCTTGTCCTTTGATGTTATCACGTGTGGACGTGAGAGGAACTGCTCAGGCTCTCCAGACCCACCCGATATGAAGCCGCTCCGGGGAGAAGGTGGAACCAAGAGAAGTGCAGGGAAACACAGACAGAACTAGAGAATTCGGGCAACTGTGAAGCCCAGCTGGCACCTGAACTTCCAGTTCCGTGAGTCAGTAAACATCCTCACTGTTTAAAGCAAAGAGAGTTCTGTTTCTGTTTCTTTCACCCAAAATCTTTCTAACTGATTCATCATGCAACTTCACTATCCATCAATCACCATTTGCTCCCACCATGCAAGGTGTGGTTTCCCAGGCGATCTTTACTTAGTCGTGTGTAAGGTCTCAATTCAGGAAATGGTGTCACTTTTTTCTCTGTGAGTTATCTGTGTGTGTCCTTGCATAGAATCCTCCAACTTTAGAGTCCGCAAGCTGTCAGACTCATCATCTGTTGCTCAGTATTTGTGTATTAATTCACTCAACATTTATTGAGTCCTGTACTGGGCTCACACTGTCCTGGATGAGCAAGATCAACTCCAGCTCTCAAGGAGCGAGCAGTGTGCACGAGAGACAGAGATGTGCTGGTTACAAGACGTTGTACCAAGTGTCAAAAAGGGCTTTCTTGGGGCCGGCCCCATGGCCTAATGGTTAAGTTCAGTGCACTCCACTTCAGCGGCCCGGGTTTCATTCCTGGGCATGGACCTACACCACTCATCGATGGCCATGCTGTGGCAGCAACCCACATACAAAATAGAAAAAGACTGGCCACAGAGGTTAGCTCAGGTTGAATCTTCCTCAGCAAAAATAAGAAAGGGAGGAGGGGTTTCTTTAATGCAGCCTATGCATTAGCAAATACTTGACCCTCTCTGGGCCTCAGTTTGACCTTCTGTAAAATTACCCTTTCCAACTCTGAAAGCCCATGTGTCTGTGATTGATTGTAGCTTTCCTTTGGTGTCAGTCTTTGGAGTTAGCTTTCTGTAACAGACGAAGAACCAGAGGTCATGAAGACCTCTCCGTAGTTTTTCAAAACCAGAGTAAAAACCACAGTGACATGTCTCGTGACTAAGTAGGTTTAGCAATACCGTGAGACATATTTGGAAGTCACATACTTCCAAATATGTCCAATAAAAATTTTTCATTTTTAGTAATAAATGTAGTGATCCCATAACAAAGATATTAGTCATCAAGCTCCAGTATCAACCTCCAATTTCCAATTTCTCTACATTTCTCCCTTCTTAACCTCCTGCTTTAAGTGATACAGCACTATGGCTGAGTCCAACTAGTCTGGAGTCATACTGTTTGTTTAGTGTCCTCATTCTTTTTCACTCCTATAAATCAGCCAATTAATCATTCTGACTCCCCCCAACTTCCTTAAAATTCTTCCTTCGTTCCAGTGAGACTATATTTGGGTGGTTTCCCTATATGTCTGGAAGATAGCATTTCTAAGTCACCTTGGATGATTCCCCTTTATCTTTCCTCAATTATCTGGGAATGTCCCCAGGTCCTGTCCTTGGCCTCTTCTCCCTCTAAACTCACCCTTCTTGAACATCTTCCATCTTGTGACTAAGTCCTAGACCTGTGTTCTTATGTGCACCCCTTTCATCTGTGCATCAACACATGTTTCACACATCTCCTCTCCCTCCTTCCTCTCCTTCACTTTATCAGTTAGGATTCATCTAGAAATATAAAAACTATTCTAGGTATTTCAAACAGAG
This sequence comes from Equus przewalskii, assembly GCF_037783145.1. Classification (NCBI taxonomy): domain Eukaryota; kingdom Metazoa; phylum Chordata; class Mammalia; order Perissodactyla; family Equidae; genus Equus; species Equus przewalskii. Next base: position 1,812,288 of record NC_091833.1, on the reverse strand, counting down.
ATAATTTAATATGAAGAATTAGTTACTCAAGTGATGGAAGAGCCAAGAAATCAAACAGGGGACACCGAGGCAACCCAGAGACTAACTGCAGCCGGAAGATGCTACCACCCACAGGGCTGGAGGAATGGTGTCACCAGAGCCTAGAAGCTGGAGCTGTCCAGAAGGCCATACAGTCATGGCGGGAGCTGCCTGTTGGAGCTAAGTCTACAAAAAGAGAGGTTATCACTGCAACTGGAATCAGGGATGAGATGTAGACTGCCAGACATGCTACTAGAAACAGAGAGAGGAGGAGGAAAACTCTCCCTTCTCCTGTCCTCCTGCTCTCCAATCTTCCATCAATGTCTCCCTGAACTGGAAGTCAAAGTAGACCAGGAAATGTAGCTCTCTGTGACACAGAGCAGAACAGAAGAACAGGCAAATAGCCAGAAAAGCTTCACCTCTCAATGTCAACATTTAGTCAAGTGGCTTCATTCCTCAGTTCCCCAAATTAAGAAGCTAAGGGCTATGCCCAACCTTTTCCACCTGCTGCTTCTTCCCTCCACTATAGTATGTCTACAAGTCCTGTTATTTATTCTCTGAAATAAATTCCTGTTGACTACTCCTTCACCAGTTGTGCAGTCACCACTCCAGAGCAGGCCTCCATCTTCTCAGACCTGGTCTTCCTGTTTTCAATGCTTCCTTTCTTCCGGCCCACCTACTGGTTCCGTATCCTCAGTGGAAAGAGGGAGCCTCTGTCCCAGCAGTTCTAACAAATCTCAGCTTTCTCTTTGGCCTGAACTTAGTCACATGCTCCTCTCTGAACCAATCACAGCGACCAGGGGTTTCAGTGTTTCTGATTGACTGCACTTCTTTCACATGCCCATCCTTGAAATCAGCCCCAACCAAATCTCATGGCCAGAAAGTGAGTAAGGGAGAGTACCCCTGTGGAAACCAGGGTTCTATTATAGAAAGTAGAGGAAATAAATGCAGGAGAGCCAGGGGGAACCATAGTCTGCTATGAATTCCTTTTAATATGTCTCGCCTACAAAATAAACCAGTGAATCTCTATTTCTTAGCCTGGTTTAAATGCAAGGGAAAAAGTAAAGAGTGCGCCACCATTTTTCAAAGAAAAAAGAATGGGAAGGTCATGCTCCTTGTATCTTGCGTTGTATCTAATATCTGTGGAAGGATATCTGAGAGCCAAATAATAGGGGCCACCTCCCAGAGAGAACAAGAGAACTGGTAGATCAAAATGGGAAAGAAACTGACTTTTCACTGTATCTCCCTGTTTTGTGCCATTTGAACTTTGCTCCATGTTACTTTTACAAATAAATAAATGAATTTTTTAAACATTAAACAAAACACTGCTAAATAACACATGCATCAAAGAAGAAATCTCAAGAGAAGTTTTTTAATATTTTGAACTAAATGAAGATCAAAATACAGCTTATCAAAATTTGTAGGATGCAGAGAAAACAGTGCTTAGAGAGCAATTTATAGCATTGAATGCTTATATTAGAAAAGAAGAATGATCTAAAATCAATAATCTGAACTTCCACTTTAGGACACTAGAAAGAGAAGAGCAAATTAAATTCAAAGTAAGCAAAAGAAAAGAAACAATAGGGGCCGGCCCTGTGGCCGAGTGGTTAAGTTCACTCACTCCACTTCTGCAGCCCAGGGTTTCATTGGTTCAGATCCTGGGAGTGGACATGGCACCACTCATCAGGCCATGCTGAGGCAATGTCCCACATAGCACAACCAGAGGCACTCACAACTAGAATACATAACTATGTAATAGGGGGCTTTGGGGAGAAAAAAGAAGAAAAAGAAGTTGGGCAACAGTTGTCAGCTCAGGTGCCAATCTTTAAAAAGAAAAAAAGATTTCTTTAAAAAAAAAGAAACAATAAAAATTAGAGCACAAATCAATGAAATTAAAAACAGGAAATCAATAGAGAAAATCAACAAAATGAAAAGTTGGTTCTTTGAAAAGACCAATAAAATCAATAAGCCTAGCCAGGCAAACTAATCAAAAACGAGAAAATATACAACTTAATAATATCAGGAATGAATGAGGGGACATCACTACAGATCCTGTGGACATTAAAGGGTAATAAAGGAATACTATGAATGACTCTATGTCCACAAATTTGATAAGCTAGATGCAATGGACCAATTTCTCAAAAGACACAATTTGCCAAAATTCACACAAGAAGAAATAGAAAATCTGAATAGGCCTGTATCTATTATAGAATTGGAATCAATAATGAATAACCTCCAATAAAATTAATAAACAGAAAATGCCAGGTCCCGACGGGTTCACTTGTGAACTCTTTCAAACATTTAGAAAGGGATTACACTAATTGTCTACAATCTCTTCCAGAAGATGGAAGCCAAGGGAATGCTTCCTGATTCATTCTATGAGGATAGCATAATCTAATACCAAAACCAGACAAAGACCTTATAAGAAAATAAAACTACAGACCAACGTCTCTGATGAACATACACATAAAAATCCTCAATGAAATGTTAGCAAATTGAACCCAACAACATGTAAAAAGAATTATACAACATGACCAAGTGAGATTTATCCCACATATACAAGAATGGCTCAATGTCAGAAATCAATTAATGTAATCCATTACGTCAATAGGCCAAAAAGAAAAATCACATGATCATATCAATAGATGCAGAAAAAGCATTTGACAAAATTTAACACTCATTCATGGTAAAAATTCTCAGAAAACTAGGAATAAAGGGGAACTTCCTCAACTTGATAAAGAACATCTACAAAAAACCTACAGCCAGCATCCTACTTTATGGTGAGAAATTCGAAGCTTTCTCACTAATATGAAGAACAAAGCAAGGACGTTTCCTATCATGACTGCTTTTCAACATTACACTGGAAGCCCTAGCTAATGCAATAAGACAAGAAAAGGAATAAAAGGTATGCAGATTGGGAAGGAAGAAATAAAACTGTCTTTGTTCGTGGATGACATAATCATCCGTGTATATAATCCAAAAGAATCAACAAGAAAACTGTTGGAACTAATAAGTGGTTATCAAAGTTGCAGGACACACAACTAACATTAAAAGTCAGTCGCTTTCATATATACTAGCAATGAACAAGGGGAACTTGAAATCAAAAACAAGTTTCCATTTACATTAGACCCCCAAAAATTAAATACTTAGGTATAAATCTAACAAAATATGTACAAGATCTATATGAGGAAAATTACAAAACTCTGATGAATGAAATCAAAAAAAGAACTAAATAAATTGAGAGATATTTCATGTTCATGGATAGAAAGACTCAATATTGTCAAGATGTCAGTTCTTCCAATTTGATCTACATATTCAATGCAGCCCCAATCAAAGCCCAGCAAGTTCTTTTGTGAATACTGACAAACGGATACTAAAGTGTATATGGAGAGGCAGATAAATGCTGAAGGAGAAGAACAAAGTTGAATGACTGACACTACATGATTTCTAGACTTACTATAAAGCTATAGCAATCAAGATAGTGTAGTATTGGTGAAAGAACAGACAAATAAATCAAGGGAACAGAACTGAGATCACAGAAATAGACCCACATAAATACAGTTAGCTGATCTTTGACAAAGGAGCAAAGGCAATACAATGGAGAAAAGATAGTCTTTTCAACAAATGGTGCTAGAACAACTGGATATCCACATACAGCAAAATGAATGTAGACACAGACCTTAGACTATTCACAAAAAATTGACTCAAAATGGGTCATAGATCTAAATGTAAAATGAAAACTTCCAGAAGATAACATAAGAAAAAACATAGATGACCTTGAATATGACAATGACACTTGAGGTACAACACTAAAGGCAAGAGCCATGAAAGACACAATTGACAAGCCAGGCTTCATTAAAATTAAAAACTTCTGCTTGGTGAAAGATAAGTCAAGAGAATGAAAGAAGACAAGCCACAGTCTGGGAGAACATATCTGCAAAAGACACATCTGATAAAGGACTGTTAATCCAAATACAAAGAACTCTTAAAACTCAATAATAAGAAAATGAACAGCCCAATTTAAAAATGGGCCAAAGACCTTAACAGACATCTCACCAAAGAAGATATACAGATGGAAAGTAAGCATATGAAGAGACATCCAACATCACATGTCATTAGGGAATTGAAAATTTTAAAAACAATGAGAGGGCCTGCCCTGTGGCTGAGTGGTCAAGTTCACACGCTCTGCTTTAGTGGCCAAGGGTTTCGCTGGTTCAGATCCTGGGTGCAGACATGGCACCGCTCATCAGACCACGCTGAGGTGGCGTCCCACATGCCACAACTAGAAGGACCCACAACTAAAATATACAACTATATACTGGGGGGATTTGAGGAGGAAAAGCACAAAAAAAAAGGATTGGCAACAGTTGATAGCTCAGGTGCCAATCTTTAAAAAAAGAAAAATTGGTAGCCAACAACTTTAGAAAAAAAAAAAACGACATACCACTACACACCTATTAGAACAGTCAAAATCCAGAACCCTGACAACACCACAGGCTGGTGGGCATGTGGAGCAACAGCAAGGCTCAGTCACTGCTGGTGGGAATGCAGAACGGCACAGCCACTTTGGAAGGCAGTTTGACAGTTTCTTACAAAACTAAACATACTCTTACCAAAATATCCAGCAATCACATCCTCGGCATTTGCCCAAAGGAGTTGAAAACATTTCCACACGAAAATCTGCACATGGAAGTTCATAGCAGCTTTATTCATAATTGCCAAAACTTGGAAGCAACCAAGATGTCCTTCAGGAGGTGAGTGGATAAATAAACTGTGGTCCATCCAGACAACGAAATATCATTCAGCGCTAAAATTGAAGTGAGCTGTCAAGCCCCAAAAAGACATGGAGGAGACTTAAACGCGTATTCCTAAGTGAAAGAAGCCAATCTGAAAAGGCTACGCACTGTGTGATTCCAGCTACATGACATCCTGGAAAGGGCAAAACTATAGAGTGACTGAAAGGACCAGGGGTTGCCAAGGCTTAGGGGGAAGGGAGGGAGAGATGAAGAGGGAGAGCACAGAAGCTTTTCAGAGCAGAAAAGCTCTTCTGTACAATACCATAATGGTGGATGCATGTCGTTATACATTTGTCCAAACCCACAGAATGTACGGCGTCAATAACGAACCCTAATGTAAACTACGGCCTTTGGGCGACAATGATGTGCCAATGGAGCTGCATCATTTGTAACAAACGTGCCCTCTGGTGAAGGATGGAGATGGCAGGAGAGGCTGTGCGCATGGAGGCACAGGAGGTATATGGAAACTCTCAGTATTTTGCACCCAGTTTTGCTGTGAACTTAAAACTGCTCTAAAAAATAAAGCTCATTAATTGAAAAAAAGTAATAGGGGCACAAAGAGAACGTTGTCAGCAAGGGTTGGGACCCTGAATGATGCTCCGTACTATGACCCCCACCCACTCAGACCCTTGTACAGAGGCCCAGGCCCAAGGAGGTCAGTCTGCTTTGGCCCAAGATGCAACGACTGAGCAGACTGGTTCCTCGCACAGAACCAGGCACTTTGTTCTGATTGCCGCTCTTATAGCACACTTCCAGGCTAGCTTGCTTGTGTCTAAGTCCATAAAACACCAGCTTTAAGATAATGGGGCTACTTTAGGGAAATATAACAACTCCTTAAAAATGAGGCAGTTTGTCAGAGACAATCTTAATGGAAGGAATTTTTTAAAAATAATAATTAACTTCAGTTCCCCAAAGCATCAGAGTTTATCCGGAAACAGAGTCTCCATCTTGTCTTGCACAAAACATAAAAACTCGCTAAAAGAATCTCATGCCATTCAATCACCATCCTCCTCCTCCTCCTCATCATCATCATCTCTAACATTTTGGAGCACTTATTACATGCCAGGTGCCGTACCAACCAATACATTCGCATGTATTATCTCATTTAACCCTCATACTAGCTCTATGATGTAGCTACTACTATTCTAAGAAACTTGCATAAAGTCACACACTTTGTGGGAAAGTGATGAAGCTAGGATTAGAACCCAATCAATCCAATTCCAGAACCAAGCTTCTTAACTATGGAGTCCTACTGCCTTTAAATAAGTAAGGGGAGGTCTACGGTTTGTGAGCCCAGGTCAGACTGAGAGCGACAATGTCTGCCTCCTCAGGACCTGAGGAAGGTTCTGCTGGAAGCTCCTCTGGGGCCCTTCAGTCTGAGCATCCCTTTGCATTTCAAAAAAAGTTTCAGAATATCTGGGAATAGGTTGAATCACTGACATGACCTCGAACTTATTGCTGCCTGTTAGAGGTGAAAGACCTGTCTGTGTCAGCTAAACAGAGAGAAGATGGAAGGCTTATCTGTTTATTTTGATAAATGTAAATGAATTCTATTACTTGTCAAAATGTTATCAAGACCCCAATGAAATGAGCTGTTTTTTCCCCCTTATCAGGGTGAAGCGAGTGAAGGGGGAGAGAAATGAATGCTCAAGACAGATTGCTTTGATTTGAAATGAAAACAAACAACTTTAGAAGAAAAAAAAGGCTTTCATTATTTTGGAGACCTTGGCATTCTTGCAGATACATTCATGAATTAATCATTAAAATCCTGAAATGTGGAATAAATCATGTGGTTTTCAATGCCAGTCCACAATAAAAGAGGCCTCAAACAGTTATTAAGACACAGCACTCTAAGCTGCTACTGCCTAGGATGACTTTTCTCTAGAAATAAAGTGAATGAGGTGAGTGTGTGTTTGCACATGTGTCTAAGGCAGCCCCGGGGTCCCAGGCCGGAACTGTGTGCAAGCCAGCTCCAACCGTGTGTCACCATATATTAGCGCTATTTAATATCTGCTAATGGAGTGGCTCTGTCTGCCGTCGACAGCAAGATCAAAAGAGGGCCATGCAGCTTTTAAATTATTAGCACTAATTAGGCAAATCAAAGAGGAGGAGGGCAAAGAGACCAGAGAATGCATTAGAAGGAAAGCAAGGGATCACTACCTACCTCGTACTGTCAAGACGGAGCTACCAAACAGCCAATTAGTGCCAAAGACCCTTCCGGAGAGACAGGAGAATGAGCAGGCCTGCCCCAGTAGAAGCAGGATGGCTTCATTACAGTGACTCCCTAATTAAAATGTAAAGGTTGCTGATCATTGCATAATTAAATAAGGTGGCAGGCGGTAGGAGCCAGCTATCCAGGAGTCTCTGGGCGTCGTGTCGTGAAAGCCACCTGTGTGGTCTCCTCTATGGCCCTCCCACAGGGCAGCCCCGGAGCTGTCCTTAGTCCTGACAAACATCCCCTAAAAGGCCTGTTAGAAAGTGCTTCAAGGGGGCTTTTCTCCTAACCACCCTGTTACCCCATTACCAGTCCTGAGAATCACTCTGATTTTCTTTATAACCCACTTTCAAACTAATTAGTCAGAAAAAAGAAGATGGGGAGGTGGAGAAGGGAAAAAACCACCAACCTAATTAACTTCCAGGCACTGCCATCTAAATATAAAGTTACTGACGCCAAGGTTGTCTCCTGTTGATGTAACCTTTATCCCTCTTCTTTCCTGCCTGCCAGGAGGAAACACTATTTCCTTAAGAGCGTTATTGGGAGCTAATCTCAGATTTGACACAGTGTCTAAGGCTGCTGAGCACAGTGCCACAGCTACTCAGAATATTTGCAGGTGTGAGAGAGTGACAGGGTGGAAGACCAGAAAAGCCAGTCCCAGGCCAGGAAAGAAGCATCTTTTAATATTAGAGGTTGAATGTGATGAGTTCCTGGGGACGTCACGCTAGAAGAGCCTGATCTTCTCAGATCTTTAGGAGCGACATGATTTCAATTTTGCCCCCTCAGACTTTTTTATCTACTCTTTTCCTCCTCTGCATCTGCTCCTCTTTCCTCTCTCCTCTTTCCTCTCTCTCCTTTCTTCCCTATTTCTCTCTCACTCGAGTTCTTCTCTTTTTCTTCCTCCCAGTTGTCTTCTTTTTCTGTCTCTATTTCTCCTTCTTTCATGCCCTTGTCTCCCACTATCTTATTACCACAATAAGTAGAACAAATGTGAAGTTTTCATTCACTCACTCTTTGATTTTTATCTGTAGGCTCCTTGGCTTAGCTCATTTTTATTAAAGTGGTCCAAATTTCCATTGACTCCACCTGCAATCTTGAACAAAGGCTGGAGTGATATTTGAAAGGCAATTTAGATCCTCAGGAGCCTTGACAGAAAGGAGGCATATGAATTAGTGTGGGCTTGGCTGCAGTAACAAGTGGACCAAATTGCGTAAAGATTCAACACAACAGAATTTTACTTCTACTAAATAAGATAGAAATAAGTGGCCTATTTTATTTCTGATAAATAAAACATCACAGTCCACACAACAGTCCAGAGAAGGTGCAGGTCAAGGAGTGAGCTCTTCTCACAGTTATCCAAAGATACAGGCTGAGTGGCTCTGACATCATCAGTGGGTGGCTTCCCAAACAGCCAAGGGAAGCAAGTGAGGAGTGTGAGTGGGAGATTTGGGGAGCCAGACCTGGAAGTGCCTCACACCTCTTCCACTCACACTCCATTAGCCATAATTCAGTTACATTACCACACATAACTGCAAAGGATGCTGGGAAATATATTAAACTATGTGCCATAAGAGGAGAAGACTCGTGTTTGTGACCATTTAGCAGTATCTTCTAAATGAGAAATGAGACAGGTGGTGAAGAAAGAGTCATATGCAGAGAAGTAAACACTGAACCAAGGGCTGTGTCCACACAATAGGAGACAAGCAAGTCTTGCCACAGAAGTTGTCCTTGGAAGAGGAGCCAGAGAGGTAAATAGCCAGAGGACCACTTTGCTTAATCAGGATACTCTTAAGGGCATAGGACTCAGTTTCAGAATCAGGCAGACACAGAATGACATCTAGATCCACCTCTCTCTACATGACCTTGAACAAGGTATTTCCATCAGTTGAGCCTCAGTTTCATCATCTGTAAAATGGGAGAAAAATAATGCTTATTTTATATGGTGTCCCTGAAGATTACACAATATAAAAGATGCTAATTTCGGGGTCGGCCCCATGGCTGAGTGGTTAAGTTTGTGTGCTCTGCTTTGGCAGCCCAGGGTTTGCTGGTTCAGATCCTGGGCGCAGACGTGGCACAGCTCATTAGGCCATGCTGAGGTGGCATCCCACATGCCACAACTAGAAGGACCCACAACTAAAAATACAACTATGTAATGGGGGGATTTGAGGAGAAAAAGCAGAAGGAAAAAAAAAGAAGATTGGCAATGGTTGTTAGCTCAGGTGCCAATCTAAAAAAGAAAGATGCTAATTTCTTAGCATGATGCCTGGCACATAGTAGGAACTCAATAGATGGTAATTGTTGATACTGCTGCCCCACTCACTGCTGCTGCCATATTATTGTTCTTACAGTTTCTTCTACCTGTCCTGGGTGCTTCCTACTTATTTTCCCACCTAATCTGAGTCTCATCTTCTCCATGAAGTCTTTCTCTTCTATATAGTTCCCAAAGACTTGCTTAAAATCTATGCCACCCAATTGAACTCTTTATTAAAGTTTGTCCACTATGAATATAAGCTCCATGACATTCGGGATACTATTTATCTTCTTTATTTCCTGTTATCTGAGAACCTAGTACAGTGTCTGGCACATAATAGATGCTCAACTATTATTACTATTAAAAGAATATTCAATGAATATGAGATACACTTACACCAAAGAGTCTGATGCATGCTCTTTATAACACAGAATCATATTGCTTTTAGCTTATTCTCTAATTTTCCATGTCAGTTAGTCTTGTCTTTCTGATGAAATTAAATTCATGGTGGCCAGAATGATCTTTTTTTTTTTTTAAAGATTTTATTTTTTCCTTTTTCTCCCCAAAGCCCCCCAGTACATAGTTGTATATTCTTCGTTGTGGGTCCTTCTAGTTGTGGCATATGGGACGCTGCCTCAGCGTCGTTTGATGAGCAGTGCCATGTCCGCGCCCAGGATTCGAACCAACGAAACACTGGGCCGCCTGCAGCGGAGCGCGCGAACTTAACCCACTCGGCCACGGGGCCAGCCCCAAGAATGATCTTTTTAAAATGTAAATTGTATCCTTTCATTCCTCTGCTTGACCCCCTTCACTGACTTCTCATCACCTTTAGAATAAAACCCAAAGCCCTCACTGCAGCCTGGAAGGCAACGCAAGACCTGGCCATCGTCCTCTCTGCCTTTTATTCCACTTTCCTTCTCCATCACCACCCTCAAGCCCCACAGGCCTCCTCTCTATTTCTTTAATATGCTGAGAACGTTCCCATCTCATGGACTTTGTACTAATTATCCCCATTCCTGAAATATCTTCCCCAAGGATATTCTCAAAGCTGGGTCTTCCATCATTCAGGACTCAGCTCAAACACCACCCTTTCAGAGAGGTCTTCTCTGGCAACTCTAAATAAAGTGATTCTCCTTCCATTGCACTAACTCCCCCCTAACACTCACTGTCTCGGGTTGGATTCTCCAGCAGACTCTGAGTCAGAGACCTGTTTGCAGAAAGTTTGCGGACATCGCCTTTGGGACAAGCACTTGTAGGGAAGTGAAGGAAACAGGACTGAGCAGACAGAGGAGTTAAGCTGAGATACATTCACAACAAAGGACCCAACTGGTTCTACTGGGAGCCCTGGAGCGTCGATGGACCTTTAAAGTCACCCCACCCTGAGCCAAGGGGGCTGGGCCTTGTATCCCTACACTGACCAGTCATTGGACGCAAGCTGCCCTTGCGGAAGGGGACATGACCTTGGGAAAGGCCCCTCTTTGATGCGCAACAGTTTCCAGAGAGTGATTTGCCTGAGAGCTGTCAGCCACCAACACTCCCGGTAATGGGGAAAATGAGTGCTTGTGTCCAAAAGGAGAATATTTTGGTGGCACATCGCGGCATCTGCTACATTCCACCCTGTGCTACTCAGATCCACTTTCTTCATTTGCTCAGTTCTGGGAGCAGCTCCTCTGGGATTCTGGTTTGGCTCTTTTTCTGGGCAAACATACAAAAGAAGATTAGTGGGATGAACCCAGCCCCCAACACGGTGGCCGCCCTCACGGTCACCTTCCTCTCCTACCCATTCTGGATTCACCTCCCCCCATAACAAGCATGCTGGTCTTTATGGCGTACCTGGTGAGAGGTCTGAGCCGCAGTTACCATGCCCTTCTTGGGCAATGGCTGCTGCATTTACTCACAAAGCTGGGCAAGAAATAGCAGCCTACCTCCTACTGATGATCAGAGTCATTTATCAGAAGTCTGAAGTGACCAGGCGGCAGCCATAGCTTGTGGTGTTTGTGACTCTTGCTATGGCCCGCTGCTGGCTGCCCCTCACCCCACCCACCCCACTCTGGGAACCAGATGTCCAAGGCCACAGAGCCCAGAGTTGCTGGATAAGCACCTCAGCCCTGAAGGGAGAGAGCTGGGTAGCACCTCACAAACCCCACCACACAACCTGTCTCACAAAATCCTGCTTTATTTCCCCACAAAGCACACTTCTCACACACTACAATTATCTTGTTAATTTTTCTTGTGTGTTGTCTGTCTCTGGTCCAGAATGTACAAGCTTCTTCAATTCCATGTCCCAGTGCCTAATACAGCGCATGCATCATAGCGGACGTTCAATCAATATTTGCTGAGTGAATGAATGGTTGAGTGACAGTTGTAAAGGCTTCAGGGGCAGGCTCTGTTTCCTACTGTTCCTGGAGCACAGAGCAGTGACTAAGAGTCTAACACTCGATTGACCGGCCCATCCCCTGTCACAGGTCACTTCTGACTCTCCGAATGTGAGAGGCCTCCCAAACACAATCACAGGCTGTGTTTAGCCTGTTTCTTCCTCTCTGGTCTATTAAGGTAGTGAGAAGAGGCTGGCTGCCTGGGGCTTGCAGTAGCTTTAAAGAAAACCAATCTTCCTCTCTCTGGAAAACCCGAGGAGGTGTCCTCTCCACCAGGCTCCGGGGCAACAACTGCCCAGACTGCGTTAGCTGAAAACTGTGTGATGATGTTTTTTATTTTTCCGGCTGGAGGTGCCTGTGAAAGTGATTGTTGAAGTCTACACAGGAGCCGGTGTCTCTCCTCCCTCCCACAGACACACAAACATGAGCTTCTCCCCCTTCGTTGGTGGTTCCGTCTTCTCTCATTAGACACCTTCCCGGGGCCTTGGAAGATTTCTCTGGTGCAGACTCCAAGGGGCCTCTTCCAGCTAATTACATTGTGAGCCCAAAGGCTGACTATGGACTGCTTTAATAATCTTCTATTCATGGCTTAACATGCTCATCTAGTTTGACTATTGGAGAGGAAATTCTTTTCTTCTTAAAGAGAGAGAGACAGCGACAAAGAGCATGTGAGGAAGCAAGGTTTCTCCTTGAGACTCTCAGTGTGCAGGACAGATTAACCATGCTCTTCCCATGGAGGTTTCAGAGGGTCTGTGTGTGGCTTGGAAAGACAGCTGTAAGTCGCTGGCTGTAACCCTTCTCAATTATGAGGTGCTGTCAGGAGTCCCTTGAGAGGGAAGGAAGGAAGGACCATCCTTTTTATAGGTGAGGAGAAGCCTTGGAGGGACAGACGGGTGCAATGGCCCTGAAGTCAAGGTGGCCGCACCCCTCGCCAGCTGCACCACCTGTCGTGTGGGGATCTGGAGCATCCCGGATTTGATCCCAGCTCTACCACCTACAGCTCTGTGGCCTCGAACAAGCTCCTTAATTCTATAAACTTCAGTGCCCTCTTGTATAAACTGGGGGATAAGAACACCTTTCAGGCGTGTTCAGAGCATTCAAGTAGAAAATAAATGTAAAGTGCCAAGCACACAGCCAGAAATATAATAAGTGCTCACACATGGTAGCTACTATTAATATTATATTCCTCATCTGTACAATGGGGATAGTGATGGAATCTGACTCCTGGGTTTGCTGTAAGGTTTAAATAAGAGGACGTGTGTAGTGATTTGAATGGTGTTTGCCTTAGTATATGCCTCAGCTCAGGCTGCATAGCAAACACCGCAGACTGGGCGGCTTAAACGACGGACATGTATTTCTCACAGTTCTGGAGGCTGCAGTCCCAGCTCAGGGCTCCGGCGGGCTTCACTCCTGGTGCGAGCTCTCCTCTGGCCTGCAGGTGGCCGCCTTCTCTCTGTCCTCACACGGCAGAGAGACAGAGACACAAAGACAGACAGAGAGAACATGAGCTCTCTTGTGTCTCTCTTTTGTTTTTTGTCTAGGAAAGCTTCGCCCTCAGCTAACATCTGTTGCCAATTTTCCTCTCTTTCTTTTTTCCCTCCCCAAAGGCCCCTCACATAGTTGTATATTCTGCTTGTAGGTCCTTCCAGTTCTTCTGTGTGTGCCGACTGTCACAGCATGCTGCTGACAGATGGGTGGTGTGCTTCTGTGCCCAGGAACCAACCTGGGCCACCAAAGCAGAGTGTGGGAACTTTAACCGCTAGGCTACGGGGCCGGGCCCTGTGGTGTCTCTTTTTCTTTTTTTTTTTTTCCTTCTCCCAAATCCTCTGGTCGTGCCATGTGGGACGCCACCTCAGCATGGCCTGATGAGCCGTGCTAGGTCCGCACCCAGGATCCGAGCCACCGAAGCCCTCGGCCGCCAAAGCGGAGCGGGCGAATTTAACCACTCGGCCACGGGCTGGCCCTGTGGTGTCTCTTCTTATAAGGACACTAATCCTGTCAGATTAGTAACTGACCCTTATGACCTCATTTAACCTTAATTACCTCCTAAGCCCCTGTCCCCAGATACAGTCACATTGGGGGTTAGGGGCTTCAACATATAAATTAGTCGGGGACGTAATTCAGTCCATAGCAGTTTGTGCTCAACAAACATTAGTAACCATAATAGTAATGATAATTACTATTAGTGCCCAAGGAAGTAGGTGGCAGTGCTGGGATCAAAGTGACATCTTAAGTCTGTCATTTCAGTAATCTTTCCACAAATTTTCTGAGTCACTGACTGACTCTCAGCAAGCACCCTCACTCTTCAGAACCACACTGGCTCCAGTGGGGCTGACCCTGCTGGCTCGCCATCCAGCCCTTCAGGTCCGCCCTGCTGTTTCTGCACACTCGTCCCCACCTCGGGTGTTCTCTGCCTCCGGCGGCCGCAGCTGCACGGCCCCTCTGAAGGCCTGCCCTGGGCTACTGGAGTTGTTTTGTATGCTCAGGCAGAGAGCTGTGAGTTCCCGGGACTTCGTCCCCCGTGGTCAGGACAACTTTGAGGTGTAACGCAGGCTCCAGGGTCCCTGTAGAATGGGGCTGAAGCTGCCCTGCGTGGGACTATGTCTAAAATTGCACTCTTGCTTGGCGGCTTCTCCTCCTCGGACCTACCTCCCCATCCCTTACGCATTTCTCCTGGGAGCACTCAAGTCCTCACCTCAGACTCTGTTCTAGGAACCCCACCAACACCTCAGCTCAGCCTCAGGCCCTGTATGATACTGTCTCTGGCCCTCTAAGCACTTTCACATGGATTAACCCAGGAATTCCTCATGACAATCCCCTGAGGTGGGCACTTCAGTGCGCCCCACTCTGCAGATAAGGAAATGTGATATAAAGTTCAAGCAACTTCGCCAACATCCCGCAGCCAGCGAGCAGCAGAACCACATATTGGCATGACCTCTTCTCCTTGCCCACACGTGAACTCTTCAGGGCAGGAAGAGTTTTCTTAAAAGATAGCACCCATCAGGAGCTCAGGAAATAGAGAATGAATGAATGGCCTGAACGTTCATTCAGCAGCTGCCTGGATCCTCCAGATAAGGCAGGTCATTTCTTCACCTGCCCAGGTGTCCCTTCTCATGTTATTCACCATTGGCCTCAAAGGTAACGTCATCCTCAGTGCCAAAACCTTCAGAGGATTTCAAACCAACTTGACCACACCCACCAACTGCTCTCCCCCAGCTGCATGTGACCATTCCTGCCCACAGACCGTGCTCCAAGCTGACGGGTGGGAGGGAACGGAACTCAGCAGCAACAAGGATAATGATGTCTATAGCTCATGGATTGCTGAGTGTGTATCAGGCCTATACTACATACACCATCCTACAACCCTATGTAGTGTGTTCTATCATTGTTCTCATCTTGGAAAGAAGGAAACTGAGGATCAGAGAGCTAGATTATCTTCCTGACATCACACAGCAGGTAAGAAGAGAAGCTGGGATTTGGCCCTCGTTTCATCTGGCTCCAAGGCTCATTCTGTTAGTCCAAAGGTCATACACTGGGAGGTCATAGATTTAAAAGGCCACTAGGTATGTTTTGTTTGACCTGCACAGTGTTTTTTTTTAATTTTTAACTAATTGGCAACATTTAAAAATGTTTATTTCACCAAATAAAATCTGGATTTTTAGCTTCTCTCAAAAATAATCAAATCTTGTAACTCAGAGCCCATATAGACACAGAGTTCCTCCATCGACATAGTTGATGGAGCTGAATAGGTGACGCTCCCCGTTAATGGGCACCCCCTCTGCAGTCATCCCAACCCCCACCACTCCTTGTTGTTTTACACCAGCCCTTCTTTGCTCATTTGTTTTACCTTCCTGGCCCCTAAAAAGGTTTGAGTTTGCAACCTCTGTGTCACCCACTAGGCCAGAGCCCCCCCTTATGAATGAGAGCACCACTCCTACCAGGGAAGATAGCATGGCAACACTTAGATGATGTGAATGATAATAACATGGTGATGCGCCTCACTTTACAAAGTACTCCTGCACCCATGATCTTATTTAATCTTCAAAACAATGAACATTTGTCCTGGGCAAGGTCTGTTTCCAAGTACAGGAGGGGTAGAGAGAAACCCATGGCCCTGCAAGGGAGGAAACCACTAACATCACAGGCCAGCAGGGTCACAGAAGACACCCAACCCGGCAAAGGGAAGTCCAGAGAGGCAGCAACTAGCTGCCCAGGGGAGCTGAAAGTGCTTCCTGGAGGTGATATTCTTGATGGCTCCTGAGGGCTGAACAGGACTGTGCAAGGAGAAGGGCTGAGCATACTTCCCAGCAAAGGAACAGCCATGACAAGAAGCCAACGCTCTTCACTTTCAAGACATGAGCTATTCTTAGGATTACAATCAAATCCTTGGCAGAGCCTTCAAGGCCCTAAATGACGTGGCTCCCACCACTTCTCAAACTTCTTGTCTCACTCTCTCTCCCCTTGCTCAGTACCTTCCAGCTGCGCTTGCTTCCACCTGACCTAGGAAATGTGCAAGTGATGCTTCCTCTTCCGGGATGTCTTTCCCTAGCCTGTCATCCTTCAGATCTCATCCTAAATATCACTCCCTTCAGAAAGTTTTCCCAGGTGCATCTCCATCAGGTCTCTCCATCACACTCAGGAATTTCTCTTCATGGCCTGTGTCATAGTTTATAATTATGTATTTGTGGGACTGTTTGATTAATGTCTGTCTCCCTGCTGTGAGAGGTGAAAATATTGGCCCTAATTCTTTATCCATCCCTTTGTCTGCACCCTTTGTCACCCTTTGTGACTTTGCAGTCTCCATCACCCGACTTTGGGCCCAGCCACATGACCTGCTTTGGCAAATGGAATGGGGAGGGAAGTGATGACAACCCAATTCTGAGCCTAGACCTTAGGAGGCATTTTGTGCTTCTGCCATCAGCATGAGAAGAACATTCCCAGCTAGTCCACTGGCACAAGGAGGATGAGAGTCATGAGGATCAGACCCAGACTCAACCTGCAACTTAGAACTGCTCTGAGCTAGGTCAGCCAACCCCCAGCCAACACACAGATGCATGAGCAAAACAAATGCTTATTGCTGCCTGCCACTGAAATGGCAGGACTGTTTGTTACACTGCAATAGCTGACTGATATACCCCACTGTATGCTAAGCTCCATTTAAACATGGATCAAATTTTTGTTCGTTCAACATTGAATCCTTACCAGCTAATGTACTATGGGCCCTTAATAAATATTTTCTGAATGGATGAATACTTGGTGGACCAGGTCACACCAGCAATGAGAGAGCCCTGCAGCACCAGACGACTGTCAGGCTTTCACAAAGTGCAATAATCCTTCAACCGGCCAGAGTGGTCCAAGCTTCTAGGAGATAAGCAAAGAAGAAATGGGTGGGTCAGAGACTATCCCCGTGCCTGCTCTTTGAATCCTCTCTCTCCAGAACTTCAGGGTTTGGAGAAGAAGCCCACAGCAGAATGAGTGTTTGGACCCTTAGAAAGATTAGGGCATCCCTATAGCCATCAAAATCTATTTATCAGTCAGCAGCCTGAGTTTGACTTGGTACCTACAAATTATCTCCCAAGCTGCTTGTCTTTATTTGGATCAACTCGGAGAGAGCAAGAATAAATTGATGATGATGATGACTGTCTTTAATGAAAGACTAACAAATGTGAGCTAACCACTGTGTTCCACCAGATTATCTACTTTAAGTCCTTGCTTTAATCTACTTTAAGTAAATGGAGTATGTTCTACTTTACAGATAAGGAATCTGAGCCTCAGACAGGTTTGGTAACATGCCCCAGAGAACACAGCCAGCAAAGATCCAAGAGCATTCCAAACTGGTGGTCTGAGTTCAGAGCTCACGTCCCTAACCACTGCCCTGTGCTTCCTGGGCAATGATTCGGGAGCCCCGACGCTCCGTCCCATCTCCAGCCATGTGATCCACATGAACTCAGGCTGGTCTCTTCCTCTCTCTGAGTGTGCTTTCCTTCGTAGCAAAGAAGTCAGAAGGACTTCCCAGAGCTGGCTGCCATTGGCCTGTGGCTTTATTCTCCACCCACCTCAGCTGCCATCTCCCAAGAATGTCCTTTCAGGAGTACCAGGCCATCAGCTTCTTAGACACTGTTGCTGGCAATTGGTACACTTTCCCTGGAAGCAGATGTGCGGTGTGTATCAAAAGCCTTAAAAACACTCAAAACATTTCCTTAAAGGGGAGATCAAAAGTAAGCACAGGGTTTATGGGCAGCTTGATTTATAAGGGAAGCCCAGAAACAACCCAAATATCCATCCATAATGGATGGGTTAAATAAACTGTGACGTGTCACTCAGCAGGAATACCACATAGCCTTTAAAAAGTGAAAAATGGGGGCCGGCCGGGTGGCGCAGCAGTTAAGCGCACACGTTCCACTTCTTGGCAGCCCGGGGTTCGCCGGTTCAGATCCCGAGTTTGGACATGGCACCGCTTGGCAAGCCATGCTGTGGTAGGCGTCCCAAGGATAAAGTAGAGGAAGATGGGCACGAAGATGGGCATGGATGTTAGCTCAGGGCCAGTCTTCCTCAGCAAAAAGAGGAGGATTGGTAGTAGCTAGCTCAGGGCTAATCTTCCTCAAAAAAATAAAATAATAATTTTTTAAAAAGTGAAAAATGGCTTGTTTGCAATGTTATTCTTTACAGCCTTATTTGAAAGAGCAAATAGTGAGAAAAATATTCAAATGTTCATCAATAGTGAACTGAGTAGATAAATGTGACATATTCACATAATGGCTTTCTGTAGAGCAGCAAAGAGAGGAAGTTCTCTATCCACTTGACACAGAAAGTTCTACCAGTTACATTGTTCTTTGAACAAGCAGGTAAGGGATGGTGTTTACAGCGTGCAACCTTTTGCAGAAAAATAAAAACATGTAGGCATATCTCCTTATATAACCATGAGCAGACTCCAGAAAGAGACCCAAGAGGTGAACAACAGTTATTGGTGGGAGGTGGGTCAGATAGGGGACAAGAATGGAAGAAAAGCTCTTCACTGTAAACATTTTTATATTTTTGTTGACCATGTGAATGTATTTCTAGTCACAAAATTAAATATTTAAAATTCTAAATATGTTGTAGAAATATATTCAACTATATAGGGAAATATTTATATTGTTAAAGGGAAAAAGTAGCTTATGAAGCAGAATGTTTGACCTTGAGAAAGTCACATGTCTGTGAACGTCAATTTTCTTATCTATAAAATGACAAAAATGAGACCTGCCTCACAAGGTTATGGTGAGGATAAAATGAGATTAGAGTAAATAAAACATATGTTAATAAAACACATAGTTAATACTAAATTACAGCTACTAACAATCCCCTAAAAACAGGACCGGGCTCCATATTGTTAAGCACAGTTATCTCTAGAGGGTGGGGTACAGGGGGGTTTATTTTCTTCTTTGTCCTTTTCCAGAGTTTCGGATTTTGCCTTAAAGAATATACACTCCTTTTGTAACAACCTCAGAAGAACAATGGAGATATTATTTGTAAAGTACAGTAAATGATATTTAAGTATCTTTCAAAGCACCTCCCCCCCCCCCGGCTGCTATCCCAAGGTTACTAGAGGGTTCCTGAGGGGTCTGGACAGGCAGGTCAGCAGGGTATGGATGGCACATACGGGAAATCACTGAGCTGTGGGGTCTCAGGCAATCCCAGTGACCATCTAACAGTTCGTCTGGTGGGAACGCCCACAGCTGAGGATGCAGACCCTGCAAGGTGGGGACACTGCCTTGGCTCAGGCTCTACTGAGCCACTCAAGATGCACCTTCAGACCCCAAACATACCAAAATCTTTATCACCAACACTTATTGAGACCTGAGTGCAACCATGTGCTGCTCTGAGGCTTTAGACGCATTAATACAGTTAATCTTCATGACAATCCCATGAGGTATTAGTCCATTGACAGATGAAAAAATTCAAGTACAGAGTAGCTAACTAACTTGCCCAAGACTGCACAGCATGTAAGGAACAGACCAAGAATTTGGACGCCATCAGTCTCACTCTAGAGCATGTGTTCATATGTCTGCTTTGCTTTGGACAATGCTCATTGGTGGTCAGGCTTTACGATGAAAACAGATTTTGTTTTTGATAAGAATCAAACATCACTCAAAAGATAGCTAGAAAATGATAGATAGGTAGGTAGATAGATAGATAGATAGATAGATAGATGGACATCAGTCTAGTGAACAAAGCAAGGTACCAATCCAGGTGTCATAATTGAGGTTAAACCCAAATGCCACAGGATGTATGAAAACTAGTTGCCTTGTGAGTGTCATCAACTGGGAATACGAAGGCAGTTTGAATTTCAGGACTGGAATCAGACATTCCCCATCAGAACCCCTCTCAAAATGCTGCCACACACTGCACTTTGGGGCAGCCTGAGTCAACTTTGGACATCTCTGACTGTGAAAACCTATAGGACCGTGGCCTTCCAAGGAGACTGCTTCCTAAAGGAAGTTTCATTTGGGGAACTTGAGTCTTGGTCCATTTGTTAAAACGTGGGTATCACTGGTTTGTGTTTCGTTCCAGAGGTCCTGCCCAGGAGAGGTCACACTCTGTGCAGAACATGGCCCCAGGTCTCTACTCTCTCCCTTAGCAGCCACATCTTGGAAAATGTGCATGAGCATTTCAGATGACCTTCTGTGGCTTGAGGATGGTGGTTTGGCAGCCCCTGGCTCTTGTGGCTTGGGGCCTCGGTCCCTGGTCCCTCTTCTGCATCTCCCATTTCACCTTGAGGGCATCCTCTCGGCAGGAGCTTGTCAGCAGCTGTTGCGGTCCCTGGGCTGGTCTTACACTCCATTTTTTAGCCTAAGTTTGAGGCCGCCATGCTTGGTGAAGTAGAGGGAGTGGCTTCTCCTCGTGCCTGCAGTGGTGGTTTTAATCTTCTCTGAGATTCCACCCAGATGCATAGAGTTCATAGCGATTCACTGCATGCAGTGGGTTCCTGGATCAGCCAGTGTGACTTAGCTACCTCTGAAGGACGACTAAAGCAGAAAACTCTCCTAATCATTGACTCCCGGAGCGCCTTTCGTGGCAGAATGTCCCCCAGCTCCCTCTATCCACACTGTGAATTAAGAAATTAAAGTGTCATCCTTGACTCCTCCTCCCTTTCTTTGCCCCCCACGGTCCATCCACCCTCAAGTCCTATTGGTTTATCCGCCAAAATACATCTCAAATCTGTGCCTGTGCCTCCATCTGTCCCGCCACGCGCCAGCTGCCATCCGCTCTTCCCTGGACCGCTGCAAATAGCTTCCCAGCTGCTCCCCTGCTTCTATCCTGCTCCCATCCAATCCACTCCACAAGTCGCAACCCAAGAAGCTTTTTAAATTATAAAGTGGATCATGTAAGATCTCACCCCTGCTTAAGCTCTTCAGTGGTTCCCCACACACTAAGATAAAGTCCACGTTTCTCACCATGGTCAACAAAGTCCTGGGTGATCCAGCCCTGCCCAGCTCTCTGACCTCCACTGCTACCATGTGCCCTTTGTGCATCAGAGTGCAGCCAGGTTGTCCATTGGGGTTCTCCCAGAATCACACCTTGAGACAAGGATTTGGATTCAGGTAGATAATTTGAGAAATGATCCCAGGAAGCATTGTAAGCGAGTGGGAAAAGAGTAAGAGTGTACATTAATCAGTGGACTCCCTCAGTGGACAATTGGGGCTCTGCCACACTGGAGACACCCTGTGTGGACATGCCTCCGAATTGTCCCAGCACAGAGCAAGGAAGCTGGGAAGTTTATCCGGCATGTCCCATCCCTCACTGTTGAGCATCATTCTGGGGACACAACATGCCAGCGCTCTGGCAGAGCGCCCACCCGGGGCTGGAGAACACTCTTAGCCAGGAAGCCGTGCCTGCCCGGATGGAGTGTGCATGGGCAGCACACCCCTACCTATCCAGCCTGCTCAGCACCCAGCCCATCTCCTCTCTGGCCCTGCCTCAGCTGACCCTCTACAAAGTCGAA
Organism: Equus przewalskii; assembly: GCF_037783145.1. Lineage (NCBI taxonomy): Eukaryota > Metazoa > Chordata > Mammalia > Perissodactyla > Equidae > Equus > Equus przewalskii. The sequence continues at coordinate 1,790,651 of NC_091833.1, read as the reverse complement.
CCCCACCCTCCTGACTGTGGGTAGCTGGGGCCATGGCCACAGAGGGGATAGGAATGACACACCTCTCAAATACCAAGTTCCAGATTCATGCATCCAACCACACAGCATCCTGAGTGCCTATGCTGCGGCTGGGGCATCGCAGGCAGCAGGGTTTCCAGGATGAAGCTGCATTCATCTTGCCCTCAAAGATTTCACAACTTAGTAGATTTGGAGGTTACGCTGTTTACTTGCCAATTTATGTGACTATGAGTTTGTGTAAGTATTTTTATTTTAATCATTCCTGGTGGGAACCTTTCTAAGATTGTTATAGATGTCACTATTTCTTAAACAGAGCCGGTGGCTGAGCACAGTCGACTTTCGCCTGGAGCTCCACGGCTGTGACTCGGAGCTCCAAGTGCTGTGCAGCCCTGTGACACAGAGCAGCCCCCACAGGCCCTACCACGATCTTTACTGTGCACTTACTCCTCCTCTCTAGCTCACCATCCACTGCCACCCGCCAGCAGCCAGATTCTGCCTGCTGCTAACAAACCATCATATTCAGCAAGAACATGTAATGGGGCAACAGCTTGGCACTAATCCTTCCTCACCCCTCGGGCCCTCCAGATAGGCCCTGGGATACCCTCTTCCATCCATGAAATTGGCACAGTGGGTGCTATAATTCTGCCCATTTTACAGATGAGGAATTGAGTCTCAGATAGGTTAAATGACTTGCCTGATGTCACAGTAGCAGAGCCAGAACTCAAACCCAGACCGACTGACTCCCAAGATCTACTCCCTGTCCAGCCCACTATGCTGCTGGGAGGCTGCCAGCTTAGCCGGGATGCTCAGGATGCTACTTGGCCTGTGCAAATTTAGATGGTTACGAGTTTAAACAATCATGACTGGATACCCGACAGGTATTCCTGAGCACCTAGTGCTGTAAGGAATACGAAAGAGCATAGCAAGCCCTTTAGAAGTTCACAGTCTGCCTGGGAACGTGGACAAGAAGCAGCAAGGGGAATCACCAGTCAGCCCACAAGGAAGGTTCTAGAAGGGTTCAGAATAGATGGTTCGGCAGAGCTGGGCAACCTCAGTTCAAGGTTCTGCTTTCCACCAGGGTTGTGCTGTCAGCCCTGAATCAGAACACCTGAAAGAGGAGCAGGACATAATGAACTCCCCATCACTAAAGCTGTTCCAGCAGGCACAGGGGTCAGAGGTGCTGTGCTGTGCAGAGACAGGACATGTGGCTCCACAGATTCCTGCAACCGTTCCATAAATGTTGATTGAACACTCACAACATGAAGGCACTGTACGAGGCACACGGAGCAAGACGGGCGAGGCCCCACCAGCTTGCATTCTAGTGGGGGCAGCCAACAGCTAAATACGCCAGACAGTTAGAGGCAGCAAGGAGCAGATGGGAAAGGAGCTGCTCCAGACAGCAGGATGAGGCCAGGGACAGTCTTTCCAGAGAAGTGACATGTGAGTTAGGATGTAAACGGATGAGGAGAAGCCCTGTAAAAAATAAGAGTGTTCCAAGCATACGGAACAGCATGTGAGAAGGCTCAGGGGTCCCCAGAGGGGACAGCAGGCGGAGCTGTCACCAGCAAGGAACACTGAAAAGAGGGCCGATGGAAAGTGCCTGGGCAGTCATCTCCCACGTGGCTTTGGCGTTAAGGGCTGAGAAGGGAAGACGGAAGGAAAGGGAACCTCCAGACGACCCGTTACAGCTGGATGGGTCTGAATATTTGACAATAGGTATTGATATAATAATTGATGATGATGATAAAAATGACAAAGAGGCCAGGCTGTGAGCAGGCAATGCTGCCCTGGCGAAAGTGTGTGGTCTCTCCCAGCCACAAATGAAGGACAAAGGAGCGAGCAGAACTCCTCAAGCATTCTCCTGCCTGGGACGTGCCTGAGAACCCAAAGGTCAGTCTCACCGCCCACTGCCAGTCTGCCCCTTCTCTGGGAAGGCACTCCTGCGGGCTCCTCCTCCCTGCTGACCCCGGGCCCCCTGATGCTCACAGGCTTCCCTGTCGCTGGAGACATCATGGCCATTGAGCCCTTGTGGCTGGTGGATAACACGTCTGGGTCCCCCGCTGACTGGGAGCACCTTAGGGCAGAACCAGGTCTAACCACCCTTGTGCCCCCAGTACCTCCTCTGGGGCTGGTGCAGAGTACCTGCTGAGTAAGTACTGGCCCGAGGGAGGAAGGGAAAGATGGAGGAATGGAAGGATAGAGAAACAGATCCATTACCCACCTCCAGGCAGGGCGAGGCGCTTAACAGAATAGCTGATTGACTTTGACAGGCAAATGGTAGATCTCAATAAAACACTCATTGTTGCTGGTGGCAGTTGGGCTGGACTTCAAATAAGTTTTGTAGGCTACTGATTCAGAATACCCCAGACACCTCCTCTGATCAAATAAAAGGTCACTGTAGTACAGTGCAAAAAGGAAAAAGTATAAGGACCGGAGTCAGGGTCCAGGTTCTGCCACCTGCCAGGTTTGTGATCCTGGGCACATTTCCATAAGCCTCTGTCTCCTACTATGGAAAGTGGGGTATGCCCACCCCAGAAAGGTGTGGTAGGAATCAAAGGGGATACTATTTTTGAAATCACTTTTTGGTTTTTGTTTATTTTGTTTGTTTTTTTTAATTACTGTGCATTTATTGAATACCTGCTTTATATTCACCCCATGCAAGTGCTGGAGAGAAAGAGAAAGGACCATGCCCGCCCTGGAGGACCCTGCAGTCTGGCAGCTGAGCCAGAATGGGGATGGGATGGCTAATTTTATGTGTCAAATTGGCTGGACCATGGTGCCCAGATATTGGGTCAAACATTATTCTGGATGTTTCTTCTGTGTAGGTGTTTTTGAATGAGATTAACTTTCAAATCAGAGGACTTTTAGTAAGGCAGATTGCCCTCCATAATATGGGTGGGCCTTATCCAATCAGGTGAAGGCCTGATGAGAACAAAGATTGACCTCCCCCCAGGGACAGAAGGAATTCTGCCAGCAGGAGGCCTTTGGACTCGAACTGCAACTCTTCCCTCAGTCTCCAGCCTGCCAATCTACCCCATCAGATTTTCAACTTGACAGGCCTCCACAACCATGTGAATCAATTCCTTAAGATAAACATAGACATAAAATGTATACATTTCCCTGGCGAGCCCTGGCTAATACAGGGGCACCAGCATAATGTGGGTGGGATGTTCTAAGAATGGTCCTTATGGAGCCAGCGCCCCAGCACCCACAGCAGTGGCTCCTCTGGAGAGTGAAGCAGGGCTCTGGGTGTTGGAGCAGGTCCCTGGAGGCTAAGCTTCTGTAAGAGATGAGCAAAGATCTCAAAGCGCCCCCCAGCAGGCCCGCTCACTGCCCCCACCCCTCAGTGGTTGGAGGACCCAGGCCTGACCCTCTCTGCACCTTCTCTTTCCCAGGCCTTTTCAGCCCATTGTCTAGTGTGAGCCCCCAGCCGCGTGGCCCAGACAAGTTCCCTAACTTTTCTGAGCCTCAGTTTACTCCTTGCTAAAAGCCCATTTCATGGGGTCCATGAAGGTAACTTGTGCACTTAAGGACCTTCTATTTCTCGATTGTTAGTATTCAGTAGATTCATGCCCTAAGGAACATCAGTGAGTTTCTTCAGATTTCTCTCCAAGGCAATAACGGGAAATGGGCTGACATCACAGAGTGCACTACTTAAGTTAGCTGTAAGGGAAGACAAACATTCAACAGATTTAAATAATCAAATGTTATTACAGAAGATCAAAGAACCTTATATCCTAGAGTTTCATTAAAAACAGAGACGCTCCTGGGGGTGGCCCGGTGGCACAGCGGTTAAGTTCACACGTTCCGCTTCAGCATCCTTGGGTCCACCAGTTCGGATCTCAGGTGTGGACCTACGCACGGCTTGTCAGGCCATGCTGTGGCAGGTGTCCCACATATAAAGTAGAGGAAGATGGGCATGGATGTGAGCTTAGGGCCAGTCTTCCTCAGCAAAAAGAGGAGGATTGGTATTGGATGTTAGCTCAGGGCTAATCTTCCTCAAAAATTAATCAATTAAATTTTTTTAAAATGGAGAAGCTCCTGGACATCAGTGTGCAAGGAGCAGGAGGATAGAGGAGATGGCATCTCTCATCCCTCTGAGGGCACAGTTGGATACAAAACCTAGACGTCTGGATCTGACGTTGGCATCGGAGGCAGCACAGCTGGGCTGGCCGTCCTCTGAGACGGGAACGTGTTGACCGTGGAAGGATGCGTCCTCTGACCCAGTCTCCCCAGCAGGCAGAAAAGCAGGAGTTAACGGAGATGGCGTCTGCGTGGCCAGAGACCGGGATCATCCTGGGCCACCAGGGCCCTGCAGAAAGCCCCGTGTGGTCACCAAGTCTGTAGAACCTGCCCACAGTGCCCGCTCAAGGGCACGCCCACCCGTAGCCTGAGGCAGGCTGGTCGTTCTGAAGATAAGCTTCCTGACTTGGGGCCCTTTACTTACCCAGACTCTGCCAGACCAAGGTTCTCTTTCGATAGCCTGTTTTACTGTTGGAAGACGAGGAGAGAATGCCCCAGGGACAGTGGAAACCAAAGCCCTGCAGAACTCAGTTGGCTGCTGTATCCATTTAGGAGATCCAAAACATACCAGCATATATCGTTTCCCTCTGATAAGGAGCAAGCTCTAACCAGACTACTCTGGATGTTGCTTAAGTCTCAGGGTAAATTAAAGTCCAGACACACATTAGGGAATTGAAGAGTTCATGTGTCTAGAGTCTCAAACTGGGAAACGAGAAAAACAAACCAAAGAAAAAAGATGGAAAGGCAAGACAGCGAGGCGAGACCAGGAGACTCGCGAGCCGCTGAGGCCTGGGTGCAAATCTGGGTTCTACGCCCGTCTTTGTTCTGCCCTCCTCTCTCTCTGCCTCCCTCTCCTTGTCCATCAAATCTGGCGATGCCTCCTCTTCTCCTCTTTACCTTTGTGCAGGTCAGAGAACAGAGGATGTCAGTAGCTACTAGTGTGCCTGACACAGACGGGGCTTTCAGTAAACAGTCCCAGTGACTGTGAATTCACCAGAAATGGTTCTTTATGTTGCATGGAACACGTGGGAAAACTGTTTTGCAATTCTGACACACAGCAACGAGACAACAATCAAAGAGACACACAGCGAGCACGGCGTGGGGCCTCTGGTTCCATGCTACCGTGGGCTGAGAATTCAACGCTTTCATCTTTATTTTATGCCCAACGTAGAAATGCCTCAAGTTTATTTACCAACTGGACACTAATGTGCATTCTAAGGGAAATTACCCTCACAGGATCCAACTGTGGTTGTAAAATGTAAAGAACAATTCACTTAGTGAAAAAGAAATTTTTCTGCTTTTAAATAAAGATGAGAGGGATAGTGCAGTTCATAAAATAAGTCAGTCAGATCTGTGTTTTGCTCTCTTCGCTCATCACTACAGCCGAGGGCCCGCCTGTCCCCATTTATCTTACACAGAACCGTGGCTTCCAGCTCTTGTGAAGGGGACCACAAATGATCAATTACATCTTGGTGCACAAAGTCAAAGGTTAAACGTATTATCGCTCACCACAGGCCAATCCTAACCTCAGGATTAATGCCATAAACAAAAGAGGAAAAATATAGTTAGGCCTGAGAAGATACCAGCCTCAGTCTCCAAAGAATTATGAAGGGAAATGATGACCCCTACTGGTCGGAGCGGGACCCGCCCGCCAGCCTTGGCCGCGGAGTGCTGAGGGCCGCAGGTTCCCCTAGGAGCATGTTTGCTTGCTCAGGCCACTGAGCAGGAGGAGCTCTGTGGGAAACAAAGCACAGCATTTTCTCGCACAGGATTGGAGCTGCACTTGTATTTGCAAAACCGAGAGACTGAATGAGAGGGTCTGCTTGGCCCTGGGTGGGAAGCCCCAGGCAGGCCCCTTATGGACACAGACGAGCCTCTCCATCTCGACCCTATCATGTCTGCCAAGGCTGGGTGGACGGCGGGAGTGCTGCCACTCACCGCCCCCTTCCCTCGCCAGTCGGCCACTCCTGATCTCAAAGCCCATCACGCACTTTCCAGCTGAGAGGCTCGAGGCCCCACTTGCAGATCCCACTATAATGACTTTCTTCCTGTTCCCGGGCAATTGAGAGGGACACATCAAGGCTTAAAATGCCTTTTTACAGAAGGGAAAATCCACGATCCGATGAGCCAGTCTCTGGACAATTGTGGAAGGGGCATCTGGAATAGGCACAGAGGACGAAGCTGACAGTAGCCCTCAGCAGAGCCACTCCAAGAAACCACCTGCAGTGGTCCATAGTGCTGTGCACCAAGCAGTGCTGCCCAGCAGTCGTCTGGGCACATGCTGGGATTACACTTTCTGGCCCCCGTGTGGTTGGGTGGAACCATGTGAATAGTTCCAGGTAACGCTTTTTGAGCAGATCAGAGCATTTAACCACAGGTGCGAGAACTTCCAAAGTTCTTTTTCCACAGTGAGCAGAGTTCCCCTAGCTCCCAACCCACAAGAGCCATGTACAATAGTAGAAAAATAAAACTAGAGACTTGAGGGGTGTTTGTTATGCAGCATGACCTGGTCCATCGTGGCTGATTCATCATCCCAGCTCACAGGGCTGAGAAGCTTCCACCCAGAACATTGAAACCCAGAGAGGATTTGTGAGGCTGATACAGCCAGGTAAGCCAGGGCTTAGCTGCTGCTTGAAGCGAGAAGAACTAACGTCAGGCTGATGCTGGGCCCATCCAGTACGGCACTCTCCTGCCTTTCTCACACTGTGGCACCTGGAGAAAGGGTTAACATGCGCATGACACCTAGGACAAACAGATGGAAAACTGGGGACATCTATACAGGATTTGGTGAAAACTTTATGTTATTCTCCTAACATTATGTAATCATGCAAAATAAAATGCAAAGTTTTAGGGAACATATTAATTATTCAATTTGACAAACCTTCCACTTAAAATCTTTTCAGTTTTTTGATTAAGAAACGTTGGCTTGCTTTGGTGAATATAACTGTTTTGCATTACATTTACTCTTGAAATAGCCACATAATTCCCGATAAAGACTTGTTAATGATAATCTATCCAAATTCTTGGTAGTCACCATCCACGAGAAAACTTGTACGCACAGGTAGTGATGAAATTTTTGAATTATCTTTACAACAATTCCAAAAGTGTTAAAATTACATTTAAAGAATCCATGGCTCTTTTGAATGTTAAAATGTCTTGTAATAATTCAAATGTTTTTTAATCCAATCCAACCTTTCCACATCGAGCATTTCAAAAGTGAGAAAACTTTTAATTTGCAGAACACGAAACTCAAGTGACTTGTTGGAACAGTCACCCAGCAGCTGGCTTGGACACCACTGAGAGAGCTCATCAGCCACAGATAGACAGAAATACCCAAGATGGGTGATATTTCTCTGTCAGGCCTTCCCCCCCAGGGCTGTGCCCTCACCGCAGCCCCTCGTAAACCCCTCACGGCTGTCCTATTCTTCTCAGAAGGAAAGCCAAACTCCTCCCCTGGCAACAAGGCCTCCGTTGTTGGCCCCACCACTGACCTCATCATCCATTCCTCTTCGGGCTCCACCCATACTGGCTGGCTTGGACTTGCTCCAAGGCACCAGGCTCTTTCCTGCCCCAGGACCTTCTCATGAGCTATTTTTTACCTCCACCTAGAGCATTCTTCCCCTCAGTTTTCACCTAGCTGACCCCTGTTCTTGCATCCATTCCTCAGAATGCCTTCTCTGAGCCCCTAATCAAAATAAAGTTTTCCCCATACTTATTGTTTTGTATTTCAGTTTCCTCATTTGTAAAAATGGAAACAAAAATAGGCTTTTTTTGAGGAGTAAATGAAATATAACACACATAAGCAGCTGAAACAGTGCCTGGCTTGGAATAAGTGTTCAGTTAATCATCATTGTACCTTTCACTTGTCCTTTGTGACCCGTACTGCAATCACAAATAGATACTTATTTACGTGTATTTGCGTCCCACCAGACTGTATCCTCTATAAGAAGAGAGAACATGTCTTCTTTCGTCTCCTATTATATACCCAAGGCCTGGCGCAGTGCCTGGAATCAGTATATATTTGTTGAATGAATAAATGAATTCATCCCGTGAGAATGCACTTGGCCATGGAAATTCCGCACAGTAGAGAACCCACATACAAGTAAATGGAGGGTGAATCTAAAGAAGCTTAAAATGCTAATGTAAAAATATATTGGACCTATTTCCTCCTGCTACCAACCCACCTCCCTAGCCTCACTCTGCCATTCTGTCTTCCCATTTTCACCTTGATCCCTTTCTGTTCCTGAATCTGTTTCTCCGGCCTTCTATGTTTCTCTATTCTCTGTTGCATTCTCAGATGGCATCTGGTACACAGTAAGTACTCAATAAATATTCCTTGACTAGTTGCTACAATGGTTGGATGGATGATGGATGGATGAATGGATCAATGGATGGATCTTTCAGGGAGGTGAATGAGAGGACAGAGGTGGTACTCTCCCCCTCTTACCATGGAGGAAATTTCTTGGGATCTCAAAGATCCACCCACCCCCCCAAATCACCACCCCAGGGCCTCTCTGATCCAGTGGGAAGAAAAGCGGGCACTCTGCTTGCAGCTAATTTAAAGCCTGACCATGAATCCAGTCTGACAAGCCTGGGACACCCAAGGCTCCATCTGGGCAGCCCCTCCGTTCCTCCCAGTGGCTAGCCTTGAAACGGGTCCCTTCAGTCTTCAGAGCACAGTGCAGGGAGTTTTTCCCACTCTGAGCAGCAAGCACATCCTGCAAAGACATTCTGCTTCTATAAACATGCTTTTCTAAATGTTAAAGGGTCAGAGCAATTTCCAAAGGTCTCTGCCTCGAAGGAGCCCTCAGATGATATTTAATTGAACTACTTTTGCTTTGAGAAGTGAGGAAACTGAAATGTAAGAAGTGGAAATGCTTCTTGGTTTGATGTCAAAATATCGGCTTCCAGATAAAATAATAGAAAGAGAATTTTCATTATTAAACCTGGAAAATGAACATAACCAGCTCAATCAAGGAGAGCAAAGTACAGGATTTTCGTAAAACAGTCAGAGGGAAAACAATCTCCTTTTAAACTCTATTTTCAAACCCTTAACTGTTGAAGGCACCTTTGCTGGTAAAAATCTCTAGAAATCTCTCTTTCTCCTTTAGCATTCGAAATTGAACATTAAATATGAACACGCCTACCACAAGTTTAAATGTTAACTTCTTTCTTAGTATTCCTATGGTGTTTCCAGAGCAAATTCCTTTGAACAGAGGAAAACGAATTTTGTAAATGTCTAAGAGAGATCACGTAAGTGAAGCAAACTCTCTTAAAAAAGGCAAGTGATGGATTTGTTGTTTTGTATTTGTGAAAATATTTGAATGACAATTGGCATACTTTTGACCCAAGTCACATCGAGAAGCCAGCAATTAAATCCTTGCTTCTGTTCGATGCACTCAGAATGTTTGTATAATTCTGAATTTGATGTGATGCTCTCCGAAGACAGAGAGGACTGAGACTGCTGGGTCAGCATTTCAGAGCGCTGAGAAGAGAAGGGAGCGTGTGAGCTGGCTTTGATCAGTGCGCAGTCAAAGCTGCCGTACACCGCAGGACCTTGGTGGGCTCCATTCCTTTAGACCACAGTGGGAATGGCACCCCCTAGAGTTCTGCAGTGAACAACCTGCACATCTGTGCTTGGTACAATGTGTAGTTGTACTGTTGTCTTTTGTTTGGCTACCCAGCATGGAATTATCTCTCCAATGTGAGGGGAACCCAAACCACAGGAAGGCACGACCCCAAATCCTGTCATGGTAGCCAAAGGGGATATGTATTTCCTCTTTCCAACAGCTTGGATCTGGACCAGGCTCAGTTAGAGTAAGCAAAACCAGTGCTCTTGCCCAGAACTCTACAGCTAGAAGCGGTGACACGAACATGCAGGCTAAGTACAGATCATCAAAGACAGCAGCAGAGGAGCTGAGAGTCCAGCAGCGGTGGGGTGGGGCAGAGCTGCCACTTGCTACTGCTCCAGGGTGCCTGGGTGAAGAGGCAGGGAGGGGCTGAATCTAGTCCACACTCTGCTCACCAAGCTCACGCTTCTGCTGTGTGGTGGCAGAGCAAGCCCCTTTTCCTAATCCACACAGATGAGTCACTGTGGCCTTGAGTAGGGGCTCAGGCGGAGGTGCCAGCAGCAGCCAGCTACACGGGTTGCTCCAGGGCACGTGGCAGGCTGGCTCCTCACCTACCGCAACTCCCTTGGTCCCTGTTCTCCAGCCTTCCTGTTGATCCTGTGAGCATCCCGTTATCTTCCCAACACATCTTTCTGCTTAAGGTTGCAGGACTCAGTTTCTGGTTTTGCACCCCTGTTGTCCATTCAGCAGATCCCTGACCACAAACCCCTTCTTGCCAGTTTATCCCACCTTGCTTTGCTACATAAGGAGTCTGGTAAAGGCTAGACTTAAAGGGGTGTGTGGAATTAGAAGTAAAATAACATGTTGGGTGAAACTACTCCTCCACTATCCAGATAATAGGAATTGGTTTCCACATACTGAACTTTTTAAACACAGGGCTGTTAGCGAGCGTCCACCCCAAACCCTGCATCCGGCAGACGAGCCCAGAGGAGGCGGGTGAGTCAGTGGAGGCCACCTGGCTAGTCAACAGCAACTTCTATAAGCCCCTCTATCTCAGCTGCTAACTGCATTATTTATGTGGGCACCATGACGTGGCTGGAGTTAAACAAAAGAGGGGCATCAATTCTCTCACCAAGCTGTGCCTAAATGCTCACAAGATGCTTTGCTAAAATCTGTTTTGCCTTCAAACTCTAATCCTGGCCAAGAAGAGAAACCTTGATTTATGAAATCTTAAGAACAATGTTGTGAAACACTTTGAACATTAAAAACTTCAGATTTACAGTATGGAGACACCTCCACCTGTGGTTACTGGAACGAGACACTGAGGACACTGAAGGTAGGGCAGGAGGCGCAGGAGAGAAGCACCAGCTGCCATCGGGCAGTTATACGTGTGCCTCTGTTCTCCTGGAACAAAGAGGAGTCTTTGTCCTGCAAATGCTACAAAAGATGTGGGAGAGGAGCCTTGATGGGAAAGAGAAGGGGCCAACCCAAGGAATGTTTCGTTTCACTGCCTGGCTTATCTCAATATTGGTTCACAGGATAGAGAACATCAAGGAAAGGATGAAACATACCTTCCGTTTTTCTCAATTACTGAGTATATGTTTCTAAAAGAGAAAATACAAAAATTCATCGGGAAATTTTTCGGCTGTACATCTCACACAGCACTCTAGGACACAAAGGGTAGAAAGTTTCAGCCCCAACTTAGAGCTCTGGAGACAGGGGCCTGGAAAGAAAACCACGGAAGCTGCAGCCCCACACCCGAAGCTTTATGCAGTCAGCCACAATGTCTCTATAACTCAAGGGTCAGCAAATTTTCTCCATGAAGAGGCAGATGGTAAATATTTTAGGCTGAGCAATCCACACAGTCACAACTATTCAACTCTGCCAATGTGGCGAAAGCAGCCACAAATGTAAACAAATGGGAGTGGATACATTCTAATAAAACTTCTTTTTTAAAGATTTTATTTTTCCTTTTTCTCCCAAATCCCCCCAGTACATAGTTGTATATTTTAGTTGTGGCATGTGGGACACCACTTCAGTGTGGCTTGACAAGCGATGCCATGTCTGCGCCCAGGATTCGAATTAGCGAAACCCTGGGCTTCCGAAGCAGAGCAGGGGAACTTAACCACTTGGCCACCGGGCCGGCCCCTGTTCCAATAAAACTTTATTTAAAAAACCAGCAGGCCCAATTTAGCCCATGGGCCGTAGTTTGCCCATTCCTGCTCTAGTTGATCAGACTGCACCATCCAACACCCACACTCTCGATCATTACACTCTTTAAACTCAGCCTTGAACACTTTCAAACAATAACATCATCTCTCAGATCCAGAGGTGGTGATTACTGCAGTAAGAGACAACATCCCCAGCTTTTCATAAACAATAACAGGCAGAGAGCCATGTTCACAGGAGGGTAAACCTTTCCGACACATCCACATTGCTGAGACAATCCTCACTTACCAGGACGACAAAAACCCCCTCTCAGTCTCCCTGTGGGTCCCTCTACACAACACATATAACACTGCAATTCAACCCACAGAATTAGTATGCAACATCTCATCTCCCCTTGCAAGCATTTTTGCCTGAAAAACCAGGCGGCATTCTCATAGTGACAGCATGAGAATAACTTGTCATCCTGGTAATGGTCTAACTGCATATAAGTGTCTGTCATAATGAAAATTGGTCTCTTCCATTTCAATTTATTTTGTCAACAATCCAAATGGAGCTGGAATATATCTTCCAACAGCACTGCACACAGACCAAATAGGGAAGAGAACTTTAAAATGAAGCTCATCATCATAGGACTAAATATTTACATTAGAAAAGATTCTCTCTTCTGGAAGACATCCCAGCTCTACTGTGCTCCCCTGCCAGTACACCTGCAGCTTTTTGTAACTAATTAAGGAACTCCAGAAAACACATTCAAAAGGGCCTCAGCAAACAGATGCAGACTCTGTTAATTAAACAAGCCGGAGCAATCACCCAGGCTGTAAGTGGAAAATGTGCTTCTTTCCTCCATTTTAAGGCAATCATAGTTATTTGCAAATGTTTTTTGATAGTTTCTCAAAAGAGGAAATCTGCTAGCAGCAGGCTCTGGCTTCCTCTAGCGGAGGGCAGATCTTTGGGAAAGGTTGGAGGTACGAGGCACTTACCCAGCTTCACTAATTAGCTCCTCAGCCCCTTCCTCTCCCTCCAGAAGACTGTGCTAATGAGAAAAGGAAGTTTAAGGGCTAAAGCAAGAAAACAAGCTTGCTAATGCTACTTAAAGGCACTGAAACGTCCCCGTGCCGTGCCCTCTTCAGAGCTCTAGTTGGGGTGTGCAGCGGTCCGAGTGTGTGCAGAAGTAGCGACAACCAAGTGGTTCCCTCCTTAGCTGAGCGCCCACCATCTATCTACAGAGCCGGTGTTGAAGCAGAAGGAAGGTGAAGGCCAACCAGAGGAGGGAGGAAAGAAAGAAAATAGCATGGAGTCTCTCCTTACTCTTGTCCTCGGGTTCCAGGCAATGCTTTAGGGAAGCCCTACTCTTAAGTAAAATTCTCTTAGTTGTAGTGTTATCCTTCAGCATCCCAATCAGGGCTTACACATGCCATGGCCTCCGGGAGCCAGTATTCAAGCGATTAAGCTGTTCTCAGGAACAAAGCCACCTTCCACACTCTTCTCTGTGATGTGCCGCTAAGACTCTGCAAACTAAGTTCTCCTTTGCCAGCTGGCTTCCTGTTAGGTGCTGCTCATAGAGGGCCCTAAAGGGAGACTGAAAAGCTGGAGAGGGGAGGAAGGCCTTGCTCTTTCCTGTTTTGCTGTTTCCTGTTGCTGTTACCCCAGCAACGGCCTTTCACCCCAAAAGCAACAGTTGGTCCCATTTTCCAGATTCTTCCAGTCCTCCCAGAAATCACCTCATTGCATCCTCCCCACCCACCCAGATATACCAGCACCAGCTGGCAATACGTCCTTCTCAGAGTTCTGAATCCCAGTTCCATAGGACTCTTCTCCAAGAATCTAGGTTCCAAAAGCCCCATCTTCTTAACGTTGTTTCTCAACCCTAAGAGTAAACTATGCGTTCTGCAGTTACTACCTTTTGAGACCTCAGTGTTCCCTTTTTGCCTTTTAAGCCTGTTTAAAAGAGATAATTTAATATAGAGAAGGCTGGTGAGATTTTTTTCACTGACTTGACTCCAATTGATCCAATATTTGATACCAGGAGAGATCCTAGTATCACCCTCAACGTTGGGATTGGTCCTGTGCTTGGACTTGAATGCAGCGCTGAGATCCTTGAGAAATGGCATGTTAAGCAACAGTAACCCACAGTGGGCAGTGACATCACCATTAGTCAAATTATCACCTGTAATTGATCGTGATGGCGTGCCCACTGAAGCAACTGCCTTGGAGACCAAGTGGCTGCTGCACTTGACTGAGAGAGGAGTGACAATCACCCCAAAGACCACAAAGCGGGACTGTTGCTTCTAACTGCACTGAAGGGATTAAGAAAGAAAATGACAAACTCAGGGCTTCAAATTCTCAGCTTAAGTCATAGTTAGAGAACCAGAGAGTTTTGATGGCAGCCCTAAAAGAAATTCTTATTTCTTGCAGCTGCAGGTTCCTTCTCAACAAAAAGCAAACCCAAAACTTAATAGTGTGAGTTGCAGAATTTCGACTTAGGTTTAATTCTCAGATTCACCAAGTCTCGCATGTAAAAGTGAAGCATTGACTGGGAAGAAGTGAGACCCTAGACTTAAATAGGGATATCTGGGTGGATCCAGATGAAGCTGAGGACCCTAAACCCTTGGGTCTTTCTGACCCTCTTGTTCATAGAAAGGAGCAGCACCTCCTCCTGTATCCAGGAGACTAATCGTGCCTCGCTTAAAGACTTGTAATAACTTCACTTGCCGTCTTGCATGGGTACGCCTATTTTCCTCAAGACTCACTCAGTATTAGTTAACAACAAATTCCTATAAAGCTTAGTGGCCTAAAGCAACAACAAACTTTTATTACTTTTCACAGTTTCTGTGAGTCCAAAATTCAGGAGAAATTCAGCTTAGCTGGGCAATTCTAGCTCAAGGTCTCTTAGGAAGTTGCAGTCAAGATGTCAGCTGGGGAGGCATCTACTGAAGTCTTGACTATGGACTGGTGCATATGCTTCCAAGACGGTCCACTCTAATGGCTTGAAAGTTGGTTCTGGCTGTTGACAGGAGGTCTCAGTCCTCATCACATGGACTTCTCCACAGGGCTGCTTGGGTGTCCTCGCTACATGGTGGCTGGGTTTCTTGAGAGTGAGAGATTCAAGACAGAGCATAAAGAAGCCACAGCCCCATCCTCTAGCCACAGGTGATGGGACGAGAGGTGGACACTGACCCGTGAGGTGTCTGCAGGGAAAAGCTCTGATTAAAAAAAAAAAAGGAAATGGAGACAACAGAGCCTGTCAGAGTCTTTCCCTCAGGAATTTGATCTAGAATATTTGATAGCCAGAGCCCAAGTCGCAAGGGTGCACACAGGAGGCATCACGGGCTGTAAGTAAGCTGAAGTTACGCAGGAGCTTGAGCCATCAGGAAGAGAAAGATGCGTGGCCGAGGGGGCGGTGCTCAAGGGACAGAAGAAGGAAGGACGTCAGCAACAGCAGGAATGATAAAGGCAAATACTAGGAGACTACATTACCTTAGGACAGCATATCTGCGAATGCTAACCTAAGGGCCAAAATAACCCTGTCAGCAGAAGGGCCTTGGACGCTTCCAGTCCCTCACTATGCCCAACTCTGCCTCCTCAACAGCTCCTGGGACAAGGCTGAGTCCACATACATCCTCTTAGAAAAATCTCAAGGATGCAGTGATCTTTGCAAAGTTCTGCTGCTTCAACCAGAGCAGCCAGGGCTCGTAATCAAGCAACGCCCTCAGAGCCACGCAGCCGTCTGCCAGGCACCCGGTCCCCACAGCAGCCAGGAGAAGGCGGTGACTGCCCCGCTCCACCCAGGAGGCGATAAGGCCCAGAGAGACGGAAGTAACCAGCCAGGTCACGCAGCTAGTAAAGCGAGTCAGGGCAGACTTACCAAAGCCAGTTGTACCTCCTGGCCAGCGCCCTTCCCCGTGTGGCCATATAACTACTACCGTACACCTACACAAAAGGGCTAAGAGGGACTGAGCCGCTGAGCACCCTCCGTGTGATGAGCACTGTGCTCGGAGTTCAGAAGCAGCAGGAGAATAAAACAAATATTCTTGCCTCCTGGAGCTTGCGTTCATGTGTGTAGTCATGTGAAGCAAATCACAGACGTAAAGTGAATTCTGGAAGCCCACCACCAAATCTGCCCGTTATCCTGCCAATTCCGCACTTAAGAGTGTGTCTATTATTATTAAATACACACACACATAGTTTTATTTATTTATACGCATAATTGCTGTCATTGTGAGTATGCCATTATTATTATCCAGACAGCCTGGACAACTCAAACCAGGATCCTCTCACTAGATACAAAACTTCAAGCCTCAGCTGCCTCGTCTGAAGAAAGGGGATAATTATAGTACCTGCCTCACAGTGTGGTTGTGAAGACCCAACGAATGGACAGATGCAAAGTACTTAGAACAGCGCCTGGCCCTTGGTAAGTTTGTGCTTTATTCATAGTAGGATTAATATGATTGCAATTATGATTATTAAAATTATTATTAAAACTTGAAATGCAACCCTCCTTTAGGTAAATTTAAACCCTTACTTTTCCTCAAAATTAGGTTTTCTTTGGGCCAGCCCTGGTGGCCTAGTGGTTAAACTCAGTACCCTCTGCTTCAGCAGCCAGGGTTTAGTTCCCCGGGCACAGACCCACACCACTTGCCTCAGAGTGGCCATGTGGTGATGGAAGCCCACATACCAAATAGAGGAAGATTGGCAACAGACGTTAGCTCAGGGAAAATCTTCCTCAGGAAAAAAAAAAAAATAGATTTTCTTCAAGGAGGCAAGGAAAGGAACTGGGACTGCAACCCCAGGCAGAATTTAATTCAAATCTGGCCATGCCTGCCACTTGCTGTGTGTATTTAGGTAAGCTGCTTCACCTCTCTGAACTCCAGTCAGCTTTCCTACAGAATGGAGTGTCATAACATCCACATCCTCTGGTGCGTTGTGAGGCTTCAGGGACACCTGCGTTTAGTACCGTGACTGGTACTCGGCAAACACTGAGTGAGCAACACCCACCGCCGTCTGTGCCGTCATCGTCACTGTTACCTGCAAACTCTGTGGTGGCAGCCAAGCAGACTGAATTCTGAAAATACGCAGACTTTACAGGGAAATAAAAATGGTGGCCTGTCATATCATCGTGTCTTTACTATTTGCCCAGCTCTGTTATGGCAACGGCAAGAAATGCTTGCCCATAGGAGATGTTCAACACAATTTCTTAAACGGTAATGAAGTAATATGTTGCCTTGAATTAGTTAATTAATCTCCAAGACCCCTGCCCTGCCCCGTCCTCTTCTGTACCTGCCCAGGAAGGAGGAGTCTCCATGGCCAGAGCTGCGAACACTGCGCTGGGAGACGAGACACCACGTGTTAGGAGACCCGTGCATGTGGGGGGAGGGGCAAGGAGACCAGAGCCGAGAGCCACCCACCCTTCTCACCGCCTGCCCCCTCTCACGTGGCACCAGCCCTGGCACAGCCTGGTGCCCGGCACTGAACACAGCACTGTCTTTCTACAGCCCGAGTGCCTGATTAAAATCTTCCGGCTCTGGAAGGGGTGGAATAGACCGGCCTTTTTTCTTGATGATAAGAACTGAGGCTTCACTGAGGGACCACACAGACAAAGCAGGACCCCTGCTCCGCCACATTTCGTGGTAGTCTAAGCAAAAAGGTTGGTTCCTTGCCCCGTCCAGCTTGCCAGAGATCTGCCTTTGGAGGCAAGCACCACTTTTCCATCTTCCATTGCTCATTCCCCACAGGATTCTCATAGGAAAGAACAGGCATAATTTGGATTTTCCTGTCTTTTTGGCCAAACTTCACCTTAATACCATCTTTCACCCAGCTTTCTGACAGAATGAACAAATATGTGGATGTGAGACACAATCCCGCCCCTCAGGGAACTTCGCTGATTCGGGAGCAGACCCAGCTCCTGGGAGAGACTCTGCAGTGCTCTCTTCTGCCTCAGGTGTTGAGAGGACCACTCGTCCAGCTGGTGCAGCCACAAGATGGTGGCAACTCTGGCTCCTTGAGCATCGTATGGAGAAGAACCTCTTGCCAGCCTACATTGCCCACTTAGAAAGAGCAAGAAAAACACACTTTTGTTGTGTATTGTGTTGAGCCACCAAGATTTCAGGGTTGTCTGTTAACACACCTTGACTAAGACCATCCTGACCCTGTGGTTCAGGCATGAACTGTAGCATGGCTTAGTTCCAAAGACATACTGCATGTTGAGTGTCAAAAAATCTCCTGAGAGACCAACTATATTGCCTTTGTCTTAATCTCTTAAATTACATTACTCCAGATCCTAGGGGTCACAGCTCCTGAAGAGTCAGGTCCTCGTAATCAAATCACAGCAGCCATGGTACCAAAAAAGCCCCTGAAAGTCACCAAACAGAAAAGCAATATAATGAAAACTGTATTTTTGGAAGAACCTCCTTGCTCTAATATGAAGATATATTGGAGGAGGTAGGGACTATACAGATGGAGAAAAATCAGAGGCTAGGAAGGATAAAGACACAGGAAAGGAGAGCCAATAAAATGATGCTAGAGGGACCGTGAGAATCATGGCTGATGGTGGAAGGGGGCCCTGGGGACTCCAGGCATGTATGTGAACTTTGACCCTTCCTTTGCTCATATTCCTAGAGTCCCCAAGTCATTTAGCTTCTTTATATCTGTCCCTTCCTTACCATGCCCACAAACATGACCAAGCCTAGTCATTTTAAGCAAATCACCATCTTTTCCAGATGATAAAAAGCTTGCAACTCATCACAGCTGCTACTATCATATAGTATTCGATCACAGAAAAGCATCCGACTTCCTGTTCAAGCAGATTCTGCTCAGCGAGGTGAACAATAGGGGCAATGGAGAGCTTCCTCCTAAGGAGAAAATTTCAAAACAGAAAAATGCCCATGTGCTCTCCCTAATCATTTCTCCATGTAGCTGGGTGGGAATAACTGATCATTTCCGTATCATAGGTCCAGCTGACTTCCATAAAGAGACAAATACTTTTAGAATTGAAGCCACGTGTTAGGACAGTAGAACAAAAAGGCAGGCGTGGCTCCCTGGTGACTTTATAAAGCTTGGATGTTTACTTTCAGACTCAATTTACATGAGGAAGAAATTTCTGTCTGTTCAAAGTATTCTTATCTTGGGTTTTTAGTTATATGTGGTTAAATCTAATCTTTACTGGTCCCATGGGCTTCCTACTTCCTCTACTCTTTATTGGGGAAGGAAGTAAAATACATCATTGACCTTTCAGCTCACATAACTAATAGGCAGCAAAAAACTCCAACCCAGGTCTCCCTGACTCTGAAGCTTGAGCTCTTTCCACAGTGCCACAGAGCCGCTCTGACTTGCATTTTGACAAGCATGGAATGGCACACTGAGAGGAATGTCAGCACAAAGTACCAAAGGAGGGGTTAGTAAGTAGCTTTTCTAAAGCTACATTTTATCACAAAAACAAAGGAGACTGTCTTAAACCAAATTCTTTCAGATGTAAGTAAGAGAATCTCAACTCAAACTAGATTAAGCAAAAAAGCAAATTAATTGGTTTAAACAACTGGGTGGTGTGGGGATTTGCTAGCTTTATGCACATACGGGTCAAGGGGCTTAACAACGTTGTTCTCTTTCATTTCTTCTCTTTCTTTATCTCTGTCTCTGTTTCTTTGCTTTCCTTCATTTAGTGTATTGACTTCATTCTCTCCCATAGCAGTAAATCTTTCTCCATTAGGTAGAGGAATATGGTCCTTGATGATGTGGATCAAGGCTGCCCCAGGGAGAGAAGCCCAAGGCGTCCTGCCCTACGTCCCGATCTATATCATCCTCCAGGAAGCATAGGGCGTCCTGACCTAATCCCACCTGATTTGTATCCAAAGTTATAGGACCGACCACCGGATAACCAGACCTCGCCTGCACTGATGCGATTTTAAAGAATTTTTACATGATCTTTCCTTTGTCTTGTAGAGAAATAACTCACATCCCTATGCCTTATAAATTTAGCCCTACCCTCAACCCATTGCAGCTCTTCACTGCCCATGGGTCACGTCCCCATGTTATTCTCTGAATAAAGGAGCCCAACTACCAGACCTTGAGTACAAGAAATCTTTATTTTGACTCCTCAGCTCACTGAGCCCACATCACTTGACAGTCCCAAATTCACATCCTCCCAGCCTAACACATTCAGCCAGAAGAGCATCCTTTTGTCTCAGTGTCCATGTATCTGTCCTAGAGAAGACAATGATTGATACTATCTATGACTGGAACAACCACTATTGCTATGAAATGAGGTATGAAGATTGGCTAGCCAGAGTGGGTGTGTAGGGTTGGGGCAAAGGCTGGAGATTGCCATTTTCATTAGAATCGAATGGGGGAAGGATAGGTCCCAAAGGAAAGGACAGAAGAGTAGGAAAAACAACATATATTCACTCCAGGAGTTACTAAATATTTTTGAGGAAGAGAGTAACAAAATGAAACATGACGATACAAGGGAAAAACAAGATAAAAATAAACATGGATGCACTAGGCAGATGCGTTGGTAGGTAAAGGAGGCAGCTTTTAGAATAATCAGGAAAGGAGTGATGAAGGGCTTAACCTGAGGGTTGGTAATACATAACAAAGGAAGGGAAGAGTCAAAAGTACCAGCCCAGTTTCTACTTCTAGCCAAGAGGGAATAACAGTATTTAGACTTTCCCTTCCACTATAAACAAGTGGGAAACTTTATAAAATATGTTTTCAGATATTGGACAACTGGCAACGAAAGACTGTGATCTCTGAGAGAACAGAAATAAACAAAGTAAATTCCACAATCACTCAGCTTTCTGCTTGGAGTCAATTTCTGGGTTGCAGCAAAGGGAAGGGGAAGCTAAATAGAGCACAATGGGTATTGCTGAATTCAGGAGACAGAGATCAGAGTTTGGGGGAGTTGGAGTAGCTAAAATTTGTGGGGCAGAATATCAAGGAGGAGGGAGCAATCACAAAATGAGCTCCCAATATCTGTACAGGGATTCCCTTGAGTCTTTGGCCAGATCCCAAGCTGTGTATGGTGAAACTCCACGAAGCTGGGCAAAGGACAAACTCTGGGGAAAGAATAATTACTGAAGAGCTCTAAGTTAGATGATTCCCAGAGCTCACCCTCGACCTGGAATCATTCCAGTTCCCACCAGCAAGAGTGGAGAGACCTCACTGAATGCCCAGCCTTTAGTAGAAGGCCAAAAGGATACGGTCTATGTAGTGGGGTAAACTAGTCCTAGAGGAAAGGCCACTCTAGAGTTACCCTTAGAAAGTTTAACAAGCCTCAAAAGAATCAAGTTAACTTGAAGTAACCTAACTGTCTTCCAGAATAAAGTCCAATACTCTTTAAAAGATTACAGCAAAGTGCAGCACTCAATGATCAGCACTCAATGATGTAAAGTCTACAATGTCCAGTATTCAATAAAAAATTACTGACATGTGTAGCAGCATGAAAGTATAATTCATGGAGGAGTGACATCAGCATCAGGGTGGAGTGAGTCGTTCCCTTTGTCTCTCCCCCTCTCAGTTACAAACAGTCAGACATCCAGTGACCAAGAAAGGACTCCCTACACAGCACACTAGAACGCCTGAGTGACCCACGCATCTATACAGCTGAGGCGAGTGGACTGGGCCTCTAGGAGTCACTGGACCTAGGGAAGCAGCCCCTCCCTTGTCCCCCAGTGGCAGTAATCCAAAACACAGATCTTCACACCAGTGCAAACGCCAGTGACCACAGGCTGCAATGAAACATGGCTCTCATGGATTGGCCCCTGCCCCCCTCCAGCAGTGGTGGGTGACGAGGCTCCAGGACACAGTGGAATGAGCAACCCAGCTCCCTCCACCTCCCCCAGCACTGGCACCAGCCTTTCCAACAGTGGGGACCACATCCAAGGCATGAATGTCCCTAAAGGGGCAGGGTCCCTGATCTGAGGTCTCAGAGCAGGCCACCATCACATGCCTCAGCCCCAGTGACCAGACGCTGCAGCCCCTGCCCCTCCCAGTGGTGGCAGGTGGTGCACACATCCCAAGGCTTCAAGACAGTGGATCCAGTGGCCCAGCTGCCTTCCCCTCTCCCCAGCAGTAGCACCAGTCTTTCCAGCAGTGGGGACTACATCCAAGGCGTGAATTTTCTGGCAGGGGTGGGGCACCATGATCTGAATATTTTCGAGCAGACCACCAGGATGTGCCAGCACCATCAACCAGAGGCTGTGGTCCCATCCTCCCTCAGCAGTGGTGGATGGCACACACAACCTGAGGCTTTAGGACAGAGTAGAACCACTGACCCAGCTGCCTCCTCCTCCCCTGGCAGTGGTGCTAGTCTCTCCAGCAGTGGGGACAGCAACCAAAACATGGATTTCACCAGAAGGAGCAGGGTGCACTGACCTGAGGTCTCAAAAAGCACACTGGCAGGCGCCAGCAACCAGAGACTGCAGGGCCAGCCACAACAAATGCAGCTTAGCCCCTATTCTCCCAGCAGTGGCAGGTGCCACCTGCAACCTGAGGCCTCAGGAAGCACAGCAGAACATGAGACCCACCCCCCAGTGGTGGCAACCCCAACATTGGCTCTACCAGCAGCAGGAGCTACATACAAGAACCTGGGCCCCTGACAGCAACTGCGACACGTGTGAACCCAGAAACCATGGCAGCAGTGCTGCCAGCACCCCCAGATAACCCAGGAGCAGCAGCACAGATGGTGCATGTGGCTGCAGCACCCAAGCCCATGGGGGAGAGCCAGCAGAAAGCAAGGGGGGAACACAAGACCCAGGAAACTCTGGAAGCAGCAGAAGTGCTCACAGCCTGGTGACCCCTGTGGCAAAACCTGAGCCTGGAGTGACATCTACGCAGCAAGGACCAGCAACCTCAGAGGCACAGCAGCACAAGGAAGGCACTGATGATGCCTCTGGCAGAGGCAGTGGATGGTAAAGTGCAGGCTCTCAAATACAACCAGAAGCAGCTCAGAACCAAAGGAACCAAAGGAACCAAAGCCTCACCCAAATAAGAAAGGTAGGTACTGCCACAAATTCTCCAGCAGAGGATCAGCTCATCAAACACTGTGAAGAACTACAGTAACACCGCAGAACAGAAGAGATTGACAGCTCTCCAGAAACCAAACTTGACACAGAAGAATACAATCTGACTGACAGAGAATTCAAAATAGCTGTCATAAAGAAACTTGACAAGTTGTAAAAAACTCAGAGAGACAGTTCAATGAACTCAGGAATAAAATTAATGAATAGAAGGAATACTTCACCAAAGAGATTGAAGCTCTAAAAAAAAACCAAACATGAATTCTGGATATGAAGAACATAATTAATGAGATAAAAAATAATATGGAAAGAATAAAAAAGAGAGCAGACATTATGGAGGAGAGAATCAGTGAGCTGGAAGATAGAAAACTAGAAATGATCCAGGTGGAGAAGGAGAGAGAACTAAGATTTCTGAAAAATGAAGAAATTCTTCAAGAAATATCTGACTCAATTAGGAAAAGAAACAAAGATTATAGATATCCCAGAGGGCGAAGATGGGGAGAAAGGAGCAGAGAGCTTATTTAAAGAAATAATAGCTGAGAACTTCCCAAGCCTGGGGAAGAAACTGGACACACAAGTACAGGAAGTTAAAAGAACTCCTAATTACCTCAGTGCAAAAAGACCTTCTCCAAGGCATATATTAAAAATGTCAAATGCCAATGACAAAGAAAAAATATTATGGGCAGCGAGAGAGAAGAAAATAACCTACAAAAGAACCCCTATCGGGCTTTCAGCAGATTTCTCAGCAGAAACCTTACAGACTAGGAGAGAGTGGAAAGATATATTCAAAATACTAAAAGACAAAAACTACCAACCAAGAATACTCTATCACTAGATGAGATGGACTTAATAGATATATATAGAACACTGCATCTAAAACAGCAGAATACACATTCTTCTCAAGTGCACATGGAACATTCTCAAAGATAGACCATATGTTGGGAAACAAGGCAAGCCTCAATAAATTTAAGAAGATTGAAATCATATCAAGCATCTTTTCTGACCACAATGCTATGAAACTAGAAATCAACTACAAGAAAAAAGCTGGGGAAGTCACAAATATGTGGATGTACCAACTCTTGGTATGTTGGTTATATCAACATGGGATGCTGCAACAGCAGTTATAAGAGGGAAATTCATAGCAATACAGGCCCACCTCAACAAACAAGAAAAATCTCAAGTAAGTAATCTTAAACTACACCTAACAGAACTAGAAAAAGAAGAGCAAACAAAGCCCAAAGTCAGAAGAAGGAGGGAAATTATAAAAACTAGAGCAGAAATAAATGAAATAGAGACTTAAAAAACAGTAGAAAGGATCAATGCAACTAAGAGCTGGTTCTTTGAGAAGATAAACAGAATCAACAAACCCTTAGCCAGACTCGTCAAGAAAAATAGAGGGAAGGCTCAAATAAATAAAATCAGAAATGAAAGAAGAGAAATTACAATGGATACTACAGAAATACAAAGGATTATAAGAGAATACTATGAAAAACCATATGCCCACAAATTGGATAACCTAGAAGAAACGGATAAGTTCTTAGACTCACACAACCCCCAAAACTAAATCAAGAAGAAATAGAGAATCTGAATAGACCAATCACAAGAGATTGAAATAGTAATCAAAAACCTCCCAAAAAACCAAAAGTAGAGGACCAAATGGTTTCTCTAGAGAATTCTACCAAAGATTCAAAGAAGATTTAATACCTATCCTTCTCAGAGTATTCCAAAAAACTGAAGAAGACAGAACACTTCCTAACTCATTCTATGAAACCAACATTACCCTTATACCAAAACCAGGCAAGGACAGCACAAAGAGGGAAAGTTACAGCCCAATATCGCTGATGAACATAGATGCAAAAATCCTCAACAAAATATTGGCAAACTGAATACAGCAATACATTTGAAGGATCATACACCGTGATCAAGTGGGATTTATACCACGGATGCAAAGATGGTTCAACATCCGCAAATCAATCAATGTGATATACCACATTAACAAAATGAGGAATAAGAATCATAAGATCATCCCACTAGATGAAGAGAAAGCCTTTGAGAAGATCCAACACCCATTTATGATAAAAACTCTAAATGAAATGAGTATAGAAGGAAATTACCTCAGCATAATAAAGCCCATATATGACAAACCCACAGCCAACATCATACTTAATGGTGAAAAACTAAAAGCTATCCCTCTGAGAACAGAAACAAGACAAGGGTGCCCCCTCTCGCCACCCCCATTCGACATAGTACTGGAAGCTTTGGCCAGACCATCAGGCAATAAAAAGAAATAAAAGGAATCCAAATTGGAAAGGAGGAAATGAAACTCTCACTGTTTGCAGATGACATGATTCTATATATAGAAAACCCTAAAGAATCCACCAAGGAACTATTAGCAATAATCAACAACTACAGCAAATTTGCGGGGTACAAAATCAACATACAAGAATCACTTGCATTTCTATACAATAACAACAAAACATCAGAAAAAGAAGTCACAAATACAATCCTATTTACAATCGCAACAAAAAGAATGAAATATCCACGAGTAAACTTAACCAAAGAGGTGAAAAACCTGTACACTGAAAATTATAAGACGTTATTGAAAGAAATTGAAAAAGATATAAAGAAATGGAAAGATATTCCATGCGCATGGGATTGGAAGAAAAAACATAGTTAAAATGTTCATATTGCCTAAAGCAATCTACAGATTCAGTACAATCCCTATGACATTTTTCATGGAAATAGAACAAAGAATCCTAACATTTATATGGAACAACAAAAGAACTTGCATAGCCAAAACAATCCTGAGAAAAAAGAACAAAGCTAGAGGCATCACAATCCCTGATTTAAAATATACGACAAAGCTATAGTAATAAAACAGCATGGTACTGGCACAAAAATAGACACACAGATCAATGGAACAGAATTGAAAGCCCAAATATAAACCAACACATCTACGGACTGCTAATCTTCAACAAAGGAGCCAAGAATATACAACGGAGAAAGGAAAGTCTCTTCAGTAAATGGTATTGGGAAAACTGGACAGTCACACGCAAAAGAATGAAAATAGATCGTTATCTTGCACCATATACAAAAATTAACTCAAAATGGATTAAAGACTTGAATGTAAGACCTGAAACCATAAAGCTCCTAGAAGAAAATACAGGCAGTACACTCTTTAACATCAGTCTTAGCAACATCTTTTTCAATACTGGGTCTACTCAAGGAAGGATAACAAAAGAAAAAATAAACAAATGGGGCTACATCAGACTAAAAAGCTTCTGCATAGCAAAAGAAACCATCAATGAAATGAAAAGACAACACACCAACTGGAAGAAAATATTTGTAAATCATATATCCAACAAGGGGTTAATTTCCAAACTATATAAAGAACACCTACAACTGAACGATGAAAAAACAAACAACCTGATCAAAAACTGGGCAGAGGATATGAACAGACATTTTTTCAAAGAAGATACACAGATGGCCGACAGGCACATGAAAAGATGTTCAACATCACTAATTATTAGGGAAACGCAAATCAAAACTACCATGAGATATCACCTCACACCCCTCAGAATGGCTGTTATCAAAAAGACAAGAAATAACAAGTGTTGGAGAGAATGTGGAGAAAACAGAACCCTCATACACTGCTGGTGGGGATGCAAATTGGTGCAGCCACTATGGAAAACAGTACGGAGAGTTCTCAAAAAATTAAAAATACAAATACCATATGATCCGGCTATCCCACTACTGGGTATTTATCCAAAGAACTTGAAATTAACAATTCAAAGAGATTTATGCACCCCTATGTTCATTACAGCATTATTCACTATTCATTATTCTTTATTCCAAGATGTAGAAGCAACTCAAGTGCCCTTCTACAGATGAATGGAGGAAGATGTGATATATACATAGAATGGCATACTACTCAGCCATAAAAAAAGACAAAATCATCCCATTTGCAACAACGTGGATGAACCTTGATGGGATGATGTCAAGTGAAATAAGCCAGACAGAGAAAGATAAGCACTGCATGATTGCACTCATGTGTGGTAGATAAACAAACACAGGGATAAAAAGAACAGATTAGTGATTACCAGAGGGGAAGAGGATTGGGGGATGGGCATAAGGGGTGAAGGAGCACAGAAATGGGGTGACAAATAAAAATTAGACTATTGGTGGTGAGCATGATGGCATCTATACAGGAACTTTGTAAATAATGATGTACACCTGAAATTATACAATGTTTAAACCATTATGACCTCAATAAAATAACTGAAAAAAAAGACAAGGATGCCCACTCTCACCACTTTTATTCAACATAGTTCTGGAAGTCCTAGCCAGGACAATTAGGCAAGAAAAAAGAAATAAAATCCATCCAAATCAGAAAAGAAAAAATAAAACTGTAATTGCAGATGACATGATATTACATATAGAAAACCCTAAAAACTCCACCAAAAAGTTGTTAGAATAAACGAATTCAGTAAAGTTGCAGGACACAAAATCAATATAGAAAAATCAGTCGTGTTTCTATAAACTAACAATGAACTATCAGAAAGAGAAATTGAGAAAATAATCCCATTTATAATTGCATCAAAAAGAATAGATACCTAGGAATAAATTTAATCAAGGAGGTGAAAAACCTGTACACTGAAAACTATAGACACTAATGAAAGAAATTTAAGAAGGCATAAATAAATGGAAAAATATTCCATGCTCATGGATTGGAAGAATTAATGTTGTTAAAATGTTCATATTATATTACCCAAAACAATCTACAGATTCAATGCAATCCCTTACAAATTCCAGTGGCATTTTTCACAGAAATAGAAAAAGCAATCCTAAAATTCATACAGAACCACAAAGGGCCCTGAATAGCCAGAGCAGTTTGGAGAAAGAAGAACAAACCTGGAGGCATCACACTTTCTGATTTCAAACTATATTACAAAGCTATAACAATCAAAACAGTATGGTACTGGCATAAAAACAGACACACAGATCAACAGAACAGAATAGAGAGCCCAGAAACAAACCCATGCATATAGTCAATTAATTTCTGACAAAGGATCCAAGAATACACAACAAAGGAATGACAGTCTCTTCAATAAATGATGTTGGGAAAACTGGACAGCCACAGGCAAAAGAATAAAACCGAACCTCTATCTTCCATCATACACAAAAATCAACTGAAAATGGTTTAAAGACTTAAATATAAGACCTGAAACCATAAAACTCCTAGAAGAAAAAAATAAGGAGAAAGCTCCTCGACATCAGCCTTGGCAGTGAACACCAAAAGCAAAGGCAACAAAAGCAAAAATAAACAAGCGGGACTGCATCAAACTAAAAAGCTTCTGCACACAAGTGAAACAATAAACAAAACGAAAAGGCGACCTTGCGGCATTCACAAAATTAGCCTGAAATGGATCATAGACCTATACGTAAGTTAACTCCAAAAGAAAATATAGAAGACTTTGGAGTAGGAAAAAATTATTTCCATAGGATACAAAAAGCACAGATCATGAAAGAAAAAATTTGATAAACTGGACTTCATCAAATGTAAAAACTCCTGCAGGATTATGTGAAAACTCCCAAACGTGCCTTCCCTTCCCACACCTTCAGCTCTGTTGGGTTATTTGAGATTAACCCCCCCAGAAAGCCTAAGTTGCAGTCCTGGGAATTTGAGGTGAAATTTGAGGCTGACACATGCGCTGTTATACATGGTAATAAGTTATAAGGAAGTTTATAATACACGGCAAGAGCTGCTGTTTAACAGATCACTTTGAAAAGAATGAAGAATCCTTCTGGAATCTATGTAGTTGTCCACACTTATATTTATTGTCCTTACAGGTGAACGTGTCTCCTGGCAAGTCTTTGAGGTCTTCGCCACATCTTACAGCTCGAAAGAGGGACGTGGGGAGGAGGCAGGGGGCAGGAAAAGAGACCAGAAGAAAGATGGGAAGAAGAGAGGGAACAGAAGACAGAATGGAGGGGCGAATGGGTGCAACACAGCCCTTCCTGGCATCACCTGAGAGGCCAGTAGGGGATCCACAAGATAAGAGGGTAAAGATGAAAACCAGTGTTTTCTAAGGCCAGGGCTCCGGGCACATGGCCACGAGGTGGGGTTCTCCCAGCCCCCTGCCCACGGAGGACAAGCACCTCTCCCTGGTCCGTGGAGGGAGCACCACGAGGGACCCTTCTCTGCCGAGAGCCAGAACTCCTTGTGGACCTTGAGAAGGGAACTGTCTGCCTTCTTCCCACAGTGCCAGGAGCTCTGAAAGCCAATAAGACTCAGCAAATATTCGGACATGAAAACAGACAAGGTCCCTGCCCTCACAAAAGAAAGACAAATACATAAACCCACCAAGATAAAATTATAAACCAGCATAAGCACTACAGAGAAACAGAAGAGGATGTTTCTAATTTAAATTCACAGTGTTAGATGTTGTAAAAGGAGGGCCCTAGGAGAGACCCAAGCCTACCCTGCCCAGCTGGGGTTCAGCGCGGGCGCTCCTCTCCCTCCGCAGCCCCCTCAGCTGAGAGGTCAGGGCCAAGGCTCCGCCAGGCTGGCCTTCCTGACCGAGAGTCAGTCGGGGACAGATGCATCCCTCCCACACAGCGTGGTGAGATACCTGCAGCTAAAGGGACTTGGCGAGAGAAAGTCTGCTGGCTAGGGAATGTTATGTAAATATGTAAATAGCCTTCCCACTTCCTATCACCAAAAGAAAATGTGAAAACGAAAACTCAAGAATCCACTTAGCAAAAACAAAAATTTAAAATTCCCGCTCTTCTAAAGATAGCAGTAAGAAAATGAAAGAGCAAGCCACAGAGTGGGAGAAAATATTCACAATACATATATTTGAAAAAAGGCCTGTGTCCAGATAGGTTAAAAAAAAAAACTCTCACAACCCAGTAATGACAATGCCCAATAAAAAATTAGCCAAAAATGTGAACAGATACTTCACTGACAAAGATTTATGTAAATGGCCAATAGGTACGTGAAAAAATACTCAACATCCTTGGTCATCAGGAAAGTGCAAATTCAAATCAAAATGCAGAGATACCACTACACACCCAATAGAACAGCTAATATTAGAGAGACTAACGATGGCAAACATTGGTGTGGATGTGGAGCAACTGGAACTCTCATGCATTGCTAACAGGGATGCAAAACGGCAAAAACACTTTGAAAAATAGTTTGGCATTTTCTTTAAAGATTACTCATTAGAACATGACTCAGCAATCCCACCCTTGGATACCCACGTAAGAGGGTGAAAGCACAGGTCCACACAAAACCTTAAACAAGCACTGTTCATGGCAGCTTTCCTCAGATTAGCTGAAAGCTGGAAACAATGCAAACGTCCACCCACAGATAAATGAGTAAGCAAATTGGGGTATAGACATACAACGGAAACTAGCGACAAAAAAATTAACACATGCAACCTGGATGAATCGCAAAAACATTATGCTGGGGGAGAAGATGGGCACAAAAAATACCGCGTGATTCTACGTAAAAGAAGCTCTAGAAATGGCAAACCTAACCTGTAGCGGCAGGAAGGAGACCAGTGGGCACAAGGCAGCACTGGGGGGAGGGAAGCGTTCTACATTTGATTGCGGTGCAGTGTGCACCTGGGTGTAAACACCTTTCAACATTCATGGAACTACACACAAAACAAGGATGCGTTTATTGTACGTATATTAGAAGTCAATAAAGTTGTTTTTTAAAAACCTCAGGCCTAGTGACTTAAAGCATGACACTACTGAAATAAGGAAGTCAGGAGAATTTTCCTGGTTAGGTAACATAAAGCAGAAAATTACCTACTGCCCTACCCTCTCCTGCCAGCTCCGCCCTGTGCTGGCATCTTCTCCCAGTGAGGCTCAGATTTATACTCTCAAACTGTCCAGACAGAGTAATGTCAATTCTGTACAATAGTCCTCAAAATATGTAAAGAAAGAGAAATTCTATGTCCTAACAAGTCCTAGACAATGGAACCAAAGTGCCTCAGCATTGCCCCCGACCAGATGCGCAGCCTTAAGTCAAGGAGGTGGCTTCACTGTGGTAACCCTTGGTCTCCTTATCTGCAAAAGTTGGGTAATGTCCCAGAGCCCTGGCAACTTTGAAGAGGGCAGCTTGCTGGGGTGGCGAGGCAGGAGCCGAGCCAAATGGGACTTTGAAGGGAGTTTCCGAAAAACAAAGTGCTTACCATTTCCGATGTTCTGTCCAGCTTGACTAGAGTTCTTAACTATAAGAAAAAGTTTAGGGGCCGGCCCGGTGACTCAGCGGTTAGGTGTGCACATTCTGCTTCTTGGCAGCCTGGGGTTCCCCGGTTTGGATCCCAGTGTGGACATGGCACCGCTTATCAAGCCACGCTGTGGTGTGCGTCCCATGTATAAAATAGAGGAAGATGGGCATGGATGAGCTCAGGGCCAGTCTTCCTCAGCAAAAAGAGGATTGGCAGTAGTTAGCTCAGGGCTAATCTTCCTCAAAAAAAATAGTTTAGTTTAATCAAGAAAATGGGCATGTAAGCCCTTTGCCAATTGTTACAGGCTAAGCAGTCATAAGGGCCTGGCATTTTGTTCCACTCCTGCATTTTCTCTCTCCTCCCATTTCCTCACCTGATCTTGACAGGACAGTTGTCTCCCTGGGTGTGTGTTTGCATGGAGACAGGCATCAAGGTCCACCTTACCCAACAGGAAGTCCCTTTATTACAGGTCAAGGCCTTTTCTGGAATAATGTCAAGAATTGTGTAATGCAGCCTATGTCGGAATTAGCAGTTTGGAGCAGCTACAATCACACTGTATCGAGACATTTTGAAATTCAAGTTCAGGGCCCGGCCCCATGATGCAGCGGTTGTTCTCACGCTCCACTTCGGCAGCCCAGAGTTCACAGGTTCGGATCCCAGGTGAGGACCTACCCACCGCTTCTCAAGCCACACTGTGGCAGGCATCCCACATATAAAATAGAGGAAGATGGGCACAGATGTGAGCTCAGGGCTAATCTTCCTCAAAAAAAAGAATAAAGTTTAAAAGAAACAAAATAAACTAAAATTCAAGTTCATTCAGATCCACAAGCAGGAGTGGAACACTTTGTGGGGGAGGGCACACAGCAGGGGCCTGTCTCAACATACACTCATCTTCCCAGAAAGACAGTCCTGAGCTCAGCATTTCCCCAATGGCAGTCATGGCAATATACCATCATTACTTTGCCAGAATATTCTGCTATATTCACTTATCATCCAACTAATTTTCTTTAAATCAACTTCAAATTGGTTTATTATTTTCTAACTTAGCTCATTCTAAATAATAATAACCATGAAATCATGAGTGTGATATGTTCATAATACATTTTCCTAATTTAAAAAATTACACATATGTATGTGTATGTATACCTATATATAATATTCATCCATATAACCTTAACATCGTCATGTCACGTACCACCAGAGTTCCACATACCACACCTTGGGAAACACCACTGAAGTCACTAGCGCGATCCAAGACCAGGCCTCCACGTTACAGTAACACTCGTCAGCTCAGAGCCCATTTTTTAAATAGAGCTTCCACTGGCAGTACTCAGTCCGGATTGTGGTCATTGCTTTGAGGGGCTTGTCTTGGTCAGCTCAGGCTGCCATAACAAAGTTCCACAGTCTGGGGGGCTTAAACAACAGACATTTATTTCTCACAGCTCCAGAGGCTGGAAAATCCAAGATCAAGCTGTCAGCGGGGTTGGTTTCTTCTGAGGCCCCTCTCCTTGGCCTGTAGATGCTGCCTTCTCGCTGTGTCCTCATCAGGTCTTTCCTCTGTGCATGTTCATGTCCCAATCTCCTTTTCTTATAAGGACACCAGTCATACTGGAGCAGAGCCCATCCATACGACCTCAGTTAACTTTTACTACTTCTTTAAAGGCCAGATTTCCAAATACAGTCACATTCTAAGGTACTAGGGGTCAGGACTTCAATGTATGAATTTGGTGGGAGACAGAATCCGGCCCATAAAAGTGTTTAAGTGCAGGATGGATGAGAATGGTGACTTCGATATGGGGAATGGTCAGAAGAATCAGGCTGCAGGGAGGTTCAAAGGAAAAGTTAAACTTCAAAAATGAAATGAGAAGGAAAAGTAGCAACAAGTAAGGAACCGGCCTAAACGTCTGAAGACATCACTCATGGCCAAGAAGTATTCATGCATAGAAAGACTGAGGAGTGCCTAGAACACCCAAATCCAGTCAAAATAGCCCAAGAATTGTCTGGTTACAACTGGAACAAGGAAGGCATAGACAATGGACTCAATGGTCCTTGTCCAGAGACAGAGCTGGGGGGCATCTCTGGAGGCAAGGCAGAAACGCAGGCATCCGTGTGTCAGGCACCGTCCGGAAGCAGAGTGCGGGGTGGGGAGTGGTGACTTACCCAGGCACACACATGTCTGGAGCCACCTCAGAGTAGAGCCAGATGCATCAGGACACCCAGCCTGATGCGCTGACCACCAGGATGACACCCTGACTGCCCCTCCTACAAAGGTCCGCTGCCCAGAGGCGGGGGGCCGGGGATGTGGCCATCAGCAAGCACAGCTATCTTGTTACGTAATGTTTCTCATGTTTTACCCATTGGTCTCCTAAAAGCATTGCTGGCAGTGTAGTTATTAGGGCTGGCCCCAAACATTCCAGTTCTCTCCTTCCAAGAACCTGCTAGAATTGCATTTCCCCACTCCTTTGAAATTAGGTATGGCCATGTGACTTGCTTTGGCCAATGAGAAGTGAGTGGAAGTAACTCCAAGAGTGAACCCTAATATAAACTGTGGACTTTGGGTGGTAAAATGTGTCAATGTATGCTCATCAATTGTTAACATCTGGTGGGCGATGTTGATAACCAGGGAGGCTATGCATGAGTAGGGGCAGGAGGGATACGGAAAATCTCTGTACCTTCACTCAGTTTTGCCATGAACCTAAAACTGCTCTAAAAAAATAACCTATTTTTTTAAAAAGTGAGTGGCAGTAACATGGGTCTCCTCCAGGTGGAGGCCTGCGGAGAAAGCAAGGGATTTGCCGTGGTCCTCTTGCTTCCTCTGTAGCTGCTGAGACGGAGCCTCTATCAGCCTGGATCCCTGAGGGACAATGACAAGCAGAAGCCCTCTGCCAACCCACGTGGGACATGCAACACAAGCAAGAAATACCCTTCTTAGGTGAAGCCACTGAGATGTGGGCATTATTTGTTACCATGGCAGAACCAGCTCATCCTGACTGACACAGCTAGTGTAAGCCAGTCCCACGCAGTCTCCTCATCTCAAAGTGTACGGAAAATAAAAGCAGAATTTCTGAACCAACAAAGTTTAGAACCAGACCCTGAGACAAAGGGGCCAGTCTGGAGTGGCTCACCAGCTTTCCTTCCTCTCTTCAACTTGCAGCCTCACTATTTGAGGTCTATAATTTGGCTGGAGAAGAGCAGTTAACTCCGATAGAAAGTCCACAATCTGTATCTCCCCACACAAACCAGCTGTCTATGGGCCATATCCAACCTACAGACGTATTCATTTAGCAGTGCTTAAAATTTTTAATTAATCAAAATTGGAAGATTTTACATGAAAATCCTCCCTTGGGATTTCTAGCTGCTCAGAAGATATTAGAATATCTAGCCCCCTTGGTCCTGCATTCTCAGATTACTTGAAGCAGAATCAGAGCTGCCCCCTTCACCTGGGAAGCGAGAGCACCAGAATGCCACAGTCCCAAGCATTCCCTATTGTCTTAACCTCAGCTGACTTCATTCATTTATGTTACCTGCCTAAATTCTGAAAGCATTTGAGTTTGTGATCTCTATGTCCACTGCCATCTCTTTACCCTTACACACAAACACACACACACACACACACACATACACACACACACATCCTTCCTTCCAATCACTCCATTTATCTTATATTTTCTTTCACTCCTCTTTGCCTCTGCATTCGATTTCCTCTGCCTAAATGCCCTTCGTCATCTCAATCCACCAAAATAGGCCTGTTCATCTGCCAGGGCCAAGCTCAGATATCACCTTCTGGGGCAGCAGATGCCAACCTTGACATCATCCCCTTCCTACATCTCGCTGGCTCCTTTGGAATCAGAAATGATCGTGTATCCAAGTCCTGACAAATGAGATAAAAATGGAAATGTGTTCTGGACTTCCAGGAAGGCTGCTTAAAGGAAAATGTCTCCACCGGGAACTGGCGTGCACTGCGGCCTCTCCTCCCTCAGTCCAGCCTCTAGAACAAGAATGTGTCCTCTTCCACCTCTGTCAAGTCCCTTCTCAAGTCCCTTACCTCACAATGAGATCTTTTCTAACTGCTCTATTTAAAATATTGACCCCTCTCCCTCCCAACACTCCTGATCACCTTTTCCCTGCCCTTTCCCTCCATGGCATCTACTTTTTAATGTACTATACAATGTATTTATTTATATTTATTACAATATAATCTTCCATTAGGCTATAAGCCACATGAGGGCAGGGAATTATCCGTGATTTTCTTTCACTGTGTATCCCAGGTAACCCAGAACAGGACTGTGATAGACATTAATAAATATCTTGAATGAATAAATTAACCTCATTCATTCCATGCAATTTGAAACAAACACTTTTACAGGCTTTACGTTACCCCCACTTTTGATTTAAACCAAGTCCCGCAGACTATCCCTGCACATCACCCTCCAGATCTGCCCATCCTCCTTCTCTCCCCAGACACGGCCCACTGTGACTTTGCAGCGTCTCCCTCCAATCATTGCAACGGCATCCCGCCTTTTGGCTCCCACCCTTCCCTCCACGGCCCCACAGAGGACCTCCTGTGTCACCGCCCTGCTTAAGGCCTTTCTATGGCCCCCAGTGACCTTACACTGAGTCCACACTCTAAAACGGCCCACAGGCCTATGAGCTCTGGCCCCAACTCCTACCATGTCTGCCTATCCTCTCATCCAGCCCAACATAGCCCAGACCTACAGAACTTCTCACTGTTGGCCAAAGAGCTCTCCTGCACACATGTATCTCTTCTGGCTTTCTCCTAAAAATGCTCTCCCCTGCCTCTTTTATGGGGTTTGCTCTGGCTTGTCCTTGGTGACTTGCATACCACCTCCTCCAAGAAGCCTTTCCTAGCTGCTCCTCAGGTTAGGTGAGCAGCCCCTTCTCTGCACTCACATATCACCCCAGGCTTATCTCTGTCAGCTTTTCCGACATCCCCCTGAGACTACATGTGCCTTGGGGATGGGCGTTTTGTCTAATGCTCTAATCACAGTGTGGGGAACAGCACCTTCCCCCACCTGGCACTCTGTAAATGAGATGGGAAGGCAGGCAGGAAGAAAGGGGAGGAGGGAAGAAGAAAGGAAGGAAGGAGGGAAGAAGAAAGGAAGGAAGGAGGGAAGTCCCTAGGTCACAAACGTCCAGCTGTCCTCTGAGCACACGTGGGCTGCGCCTCTCCACGGCTTGAGCTCATGCTTTGGCCCATGAAACGTGAGTGTCACTCACGTGACTGCTGAGCAGAAGCTGAGGGCCAGGGGTCTCCAGGCTCCCTTCGCTGCCTGCAGGGTGGCAGAGGCACGAGTGGAGGTGGAGCCTGTCAGCCCCGGCTGGGAGTAACGGAGGTGCACCGAGCCCCCGCTGACCACGATGGACTTGCAGCGTTGAGCAAGAAAGATGCTCCAGTCATTTCAACTGCTGAGATGTCACGGTTTATTGTTAACCCCGCATAATCACGTCTGTTCTGACAGATGCAGTCGGTTTGACGTACTGGAGAAAATCGCACATTTTTAACCTTTTACTCCCTGAGGTATCAGGCACCACCTTGCCTTTGACGCTACCAAACAATTTAAATCCAATTTTACATTTCCCAAGGGCTTCCTTGGATCCTTGCAAAAATTCTACAGGGTAAACAGTTCAAATACATTGTCCCCTCTCCCACAGACTCAGAAAAGTCCTGGAGTGACCTCCCTGAGATCCCTCGGGCACGAGAGAGGAGAACTCATGCCACAACCCGGGACTCTAACTCCCGGCCCTGCGCTCCTCGCCTGGCTCCAGCAAATAAAATAGCACAGGTCTAAAAACAGTCTACCATCTGGGAAATACCCCAGAAAGAGCTCCTTCTCCTGATACAGAGGAAATATATTGAATCATCAGAACCCCGGGCTCTGGAGCCAGGCTGCCCTGACTTCCCTCCCAACTCCAGCCAGTACAACCCAGGAACCTAGCAAACAGCTTTGTCTCTTGCAGGCTCTGCTCCCCAGCCCTGCACTGGGGGACAACAGTACCTCCTCACAGTCCGGTTGTGAGCTTTAAATAAACTAACCCATGAAGAGGGCTCGCCATGGCGCCTGGCCGATCACAAAGGCTCAGGGAGATTCAGCTACGACTGTCCTGTTCCCACAGACAGAAGGTGCTCTCAGCCTTAGCCCCACTGCCTGTGTTCTAGACAGTAATGCCAGGCTCTTGCCACGGGGCGGCACTGTTGTCTCTGGCCACCCTTCCTTCCTGAGTCACTAACGTGGTTAGTTGCTAAGTTGGTCAAAGATGGAAGGCAGGCAGAGGAGAAAAAGATGTCAAACTATGGTGCTCCGCCCCAAAAAGGGTCCTCTCTGTCACATCAAAAGCTCAGAAAATGCTTCATTCATTCATCTTTGCTGCCTCTTACAGCTGGGGCCCCAAGCCTGGCTATGCTTCAGAAGAGCCTGAAGGGGCTGGTAAAACTGGGTTGTCTGGCCCCACCCCACACACCAAGGTCGGGATCTGGAGCTGGGCCTGGGAGTCTGATGGAGAAGGGTGATTGGAAGTCACCGACACAGAGCAGGGCTGCTCCCACTGCAACGCACGTGCAAGTCCCCTGGGTACTATGCTAAAATGCAGATTCTGATTCAGCTGGTCTGGGGCATGGCTAGGATTCTGCATTTCCAATAAGCTTGCAGGTGATGCCCATGCTGTTGATCCACATACCATACTCCAAGTGCCAAGAGCCTAAAGGACCTGGCCCATTGCCTGGCAAATGGAAGCAGCATACAATGTCCAAGTGCCTACTATGTGGAAGCTCCTTACATGTACTAATTCATTTAGCCTCCCCCAATACTCCCATGAAATCAGTCCTATTGTCCCTGTTTTAAGGATGAGAAGCAAAAACATTAAGTAACTGTCCCAAGATTGAAACAGCTAATTGGCAGCAGATCCAGGACTCACAATACGCTTTTGCCAAATCAAACGTTATTGTTTCATGTAGAATTAAAGTAAACA
This sequence comes from Equus przewalskii, assembly GCF_037783145.1. NCBI lineage: Eukaryota > Metazoa > Chordata > Mammalia > Perissodactyla > Equidae > Equus > Equus przewalskii. The sequence continues at coordinate 1,752,632 of NC_091833.1, read as the reverse complement.
TAATCCAGCTTTCCTCCCTAACTTTCCAGGACAAAGAGGAAAGGCCACTGAGGCAACAGAGCAGAGCTGTGAAGAGGGAAGATTCTGGAGCCAAACTGCCTGGCTTCACAATCACAGCTCTGCCACTTAGGAGCTGTGTGACTCTGATGTGCTGCTCAACCTCTCTGTGCCTCATTTTCTTCATCCCAAAACTTGGAATAATAATAGCACCTACTTCAGGGAGTTGTGATGAGGATTGAGTGAGGTAACTGAATGAGGTACTTCACGGCACCTGGCACCTGTAGGGCTCGGGCACTGTCTGCACTCAGGTCATACCTCCAAGGCCATGAGAACTGCAGGACAAATTAATCTCCAGTTGGGGCTTTAAGGAGCTCACAACCTAACAAGGGAGAGGGGAAGGGCCCTCAGAGTACCCACGGGAGGCGACCACCACCATGCTGCACAGCAAGAGGCAGCCCCCAGTGCCCCAACATGCAACTTATATTAATCTATCTGTACGCATCTCCCCAAAAACGTTTAGTGTCTTGAGTGACTCCACCAACCACCCCACCCAACAAGCCCAGAGAGGGCACAAGACGGGGGCTGTAAATCTGCTGAGCCCTCTGTTCCCAAGCCTCTTACAGTGGGAGCTAACCACGACGTGGGTGACGGCAGTGCGTAAAGACACTTGATTTCTACAAGAGCCCTAAATGCACACCTGCTACTTCATATGGCCTGCTACAGCAAGCCATCCCAACAGTGGAGGAAACCCGCATGGGGATATCCGAGAGCCGGTGGCCAGTCTCGATGTGGGCCTGCTGATTTTCAAAGGTGAATCTAAATAACACTCTGCACTCTGTTGTCACAGTTGAAACTCTAGGCAAGTTGAGCGGGCTCTTTTGGGTGGTAGTTAGCAAATGTGTCTTCAGGAGACGAAACAATCTCAATGCCCATTAGCAGGGGAGTGGTGAAAGAAATGATGGTAATTGTACAAAGAGCTACTGTAGTGCTTAAAAAAAGAATGAGGGGCTCTAGACGCTCTGGTAGAGAAAGATGTCAAAGACACAGTGTTCTAAGCCAACAAGATGCAGACTAGTATGGAGAGTTTGCTATTCCTTGTGCAAAGGTGCTGGGGCAGGGGAGGCGTAGGGGTAGTATATTTGTGTCTACTTGTGTGTGCTTTTAAAAAGTGTGAAGATCCATATAACACTAACAGCGATGGTTACTCATGGTGGGGGGCTCATGGTGGGGGGGAACCAGGCAGAGGGAGGACAAAGGCAAGAGAGGACCCTTCCACTGAATGCCTTTTTAAAGACACTGTGGTTAAAAGCACACAACATAAAATTCACCATCTTCACTATTTTCAAGTGTACAGTTCAATAGCGTTAAGTGTAGTCACACTGTTGTAAAATGGTACTGAATACATTTTAAAACCTTTTAAAATTTTTGAACCACATTATTGTTTTGCCTATTTTAAAAATTAACTTTAAAATCATTATGCCCAAATAAGAAAAATAAAAAGAATCATCGTATTGGAAAGAGTTAGGAAAAAAGAACATGTGCTTTGAAATGAGAATGAACTGAATTCCGATCCCGTCCCTGCTATTTGCTGGTCTTCGCAAGTCACGCATCGCCCTGCGAGCCTCCGGCGAGGGTTACCCGAGAGCTCTCCTAAAGCCAGAGCCAGCACCCCTCCCGGAGTAAGCGGTCAGTTCACAGTGACTGTGATGTTTTCCCTGCGCCTGGCAGAAGGCTGGACAATGTCTTTCACGCAATGGTTTGCAACCTTTGGAGGACCATAATCCCCAGGGGTGCCCGTGAAAAATACACATGCCCAGCGGCCCACTCCAAACCCGCTGCCCCAGAATCTACTAGGCTGGGACTCGAGCACACGTATTTTAGCACCCCCCCACCCCCCCCTTACCCCCCCTTTAATGCACATAGACCAAAGCCAGAGAACAACTAAGGTAGACAGGCCCTGCCTCCTGGACGGCACCTCCTGCCTCCAGCTGCAAAACCTAAATGGACTTTGAGCTCTGGGCTCACAATTCCGCTGGGTGCAAGAGTTGGGGCCCTGGGAGGTGGGAGGTGGCAGGCCACAAGCAGACTGACAAGCAGATGTTGTCATTCTGGACACAGGGGCGTGCCAGCCTCATTACTGGAGTCTGCTAAGAAAAAGAGCTTTGGGGAGCATTTCTCCACGTGTGGGGCGGGGGGCTGCCCTCCCTGCGCTAACAACTTGCGTCACCTTCCTCTCTACGACAGCAGCAGAAAGAGCATGCAGGGTCCCAATTAAATTAAGGCGTCATCCATTTCCTGAGCTTCTGACACATCCCCGCCCCCCAGCTGCTCTCCCCACACCCCGGAGGCGGTGGGGAGAAGACCCAGTCCCCCTTGGTTGCCTGGAGGAGCCCGCTGCAAACTTTCAAGTCAGAGAAAAGCGTGGCCAAATCAGGCTGTTGCTGCTTGCTCACTTTCTTTCGGTTCCCTCTGACGCCCTTTCCATCCGTGGGAGGCTTTTCTGCCAATCACACAGGTCCACATACTTTGCATCCCTGTTCGGCCTTGCCACCTGCTCCCAAAAGATCTGCGTCCCTGAATTTCCCCGGGAATTCTCACTCTCGCTCCCGGCGAAGGGGGCTCGGAATCCGTCCCGCTCCGCCGCGGTCGGGAGCTGCACCGGCGCCGCAGGAGCAGCAGGCGGCGCCGCGGGCCCCGGCGGTCCGGACGCGAGCCCTCGAGCCGCGGAGGCTTTCCTAGAGAGAGCGGGGTGTCCAGCGCACAGAGGCGCAATAAACCCTTGATGAGAGAGCGAGCATGCTCGTGAAACGTGAAATCTTTTCCCCTTACACCTGTCCCCGGCAGCGTCAAGCAACGAGAACGCGTCAGCTGGAAGGGCGGGATCCTCCTCACTGCAGAAATGGGGAACTCGGCCCACAGCCGGAGGCTCACCCAGCCAGCCAGCGAGAAGCGAGGAGCCAGACTCCTGTCCCACCGGCTCTTTGGCCCACCTAGAGCCAGCCCTTAGGCCCACAGACGTGGCTTTTCCAAAAGATCTGCCGTTATGAGCACATCCTTGCATAGGGGACAGTGTACACGGTCCTGAAGCACCAACTACGATGAGTGTTTCCCACACTTGAGTCCTGCACAGCCCCCTTCGTGCTTCTGGACATATCTACACACCACCATTATTCGGTTCACGTTTTTTTAAATCAACTCACTTTTTAAAGTTAAATACGATTATATGGGAAACAGTTTATTCCTACAATAACTGGAAGCCCAGTATTTCTTGCCAAAAACAGGACTATAAAAATAAATACATAACAATCATGATTTCTTAAAAGTCTGGCTGTTTACCAACGAAAATCATCTGCCATACCATCAGTGGTGTGTTTTCCACACTTTAGGAAAAGCTGAGATTCCAGGACAACCTCTCCCAGGGATTCTGAATGAGATGAGGAAAGAGGTGGTGATGAGAGAGAAGGGAGAAGGCAGCCAGAGAGAGAGCCCACTATACTTTTTACTCCGTTGCAGAACAAAGGGAACCCTGACTGACATTCCACATCCTTCCTGCAGTATACACAAACTTCCGGAAACTGCAAGTTATTTTTTCACTCTGGGAAGCTGGAGCGGAAGGGTGGAGACCTGGCTTCCAGTGAACCTGCACTAGCCTGGAGCTCTTACAGAAAACATGATAGCATCTCCAGGAGAGGAGGTCCTTGGAGGTCACCCTGCTGGCCCCCTGTAGATGATGACTGATCCCTCTCCCACACCCTTGTTTGGGGGTCTTCTTGCCTCCGCCTCAGCTCACTGCCAGCCATGGAGGCAGCCTAGGGTAGGGCATGGGCCAGGACAGCAGGAAGGATGAACGTGACCTGGGACTGGAGAAAGAAGAGGCCAAGCGCCCCTTCCCTAGACAATGCCTCTGTGAGCCTGTAGTGAAAGAAGTTTGTCTGCTCAGGATCAGGTTGTAGGGAAAGAGAATCATGGGGCTGTGGGCAAGTCACTTCCCCTCTCTTAGACTTGGTTTCCTCATCTAGAAAATAAAGAGGCTGGATCAGATGGGACCTTACAGTTAGAGCCAGCACCAAGCCGCACGCCAGCCTACAACTCAGGGCTGCCAGGAAAAGATGCTCTCTGGCCAGCTCTGTCTACCAGAGCATGCAGGAGTTTTATAACAGGATGTCAGATGGTCTCCTCCCATTCTCCAGAGAACCAAGAGCCTGTGGTAAGTAGGAGAAAAACCTTCCTATTGTCTGTGTCCTGCAGTCCTGGAATGCAGAAAGGTCATCCTGGGCAGCTTTAGGTCAAGAAGACCCAGTTATTGGTCCTGGGCAGTCACGAACTAGCCTGGTACAAGTCTGGGTGAGGGAGAGCTCAAGGGGAACCAAGCGTGCCTCCACCTTTGTGGTTCTGTGGAAGAGCCTTCAACACTGCAGGCCTGCTGTGCCAGTTCTGGCTCTCCCCCTTCCTAGTGGTGGGGACTTCAGACAAGTTACTTGACCTCCCTAAGTCTCAGTTTTCCATCTGTAAAATGGGCATGACACCTGCTTCTTAGAGTTGTTTGTGGGGGCTAAATGGGATCATTCTTGTAGAGTCAGCCAACCAATAGTTTGCAGAACACCTACTGTTGCAAGCGCTGGGTACATAGCCCAGTTCCTCATATAGGGTTAAGCATGCAAGGAGTATTTGGAAAAGCAATATATATAATGTATACATATGTTACATACATATATATACACACACAGCAATTCCACCACTTCCTTATACATGATATCTCATCTTCTGCCCACCTCTCAGCACTTGATTGCTGTCCCTTGTGGTGGTGACAGCATTCTACCTTTCATTATGGAGGCACTACCTTACTTCACTTCTTCTTTCAGGAAGATAAGCAGAGACCACCCTAGTCACTGTTGCCCCTACCTCCCACCCCACCAGTGTCTATAGAACACCCTGCACATCATAGGCACTTATGTGAAGTTTGTTTGAAATTCCACTGGCCAGGTGGCTCAGGCTAGGCACACGCCTTTGTTTGGCCACTTTGTTCTGAAAGTGTCTGTAACCAGCCAGGTGTTTGCAGTGCACACGGCTGAGCACCCGAAGTCTCACGCCCAGCTTCGCAGCCTCACCCACATATGCGAACCCTACAATTCCTCCACCCTGGCTCAAACAGGGAACTTGACTACAAGGATGCTGAGGCCCTTGCGCCTCTGAGATTTGGAGAATCTATTTATCAAGGAACATCGATCACCTTCTAATGACTTCCCATCACATGTAAAATAGACTCCAGCAACCTTCCCAGGTCCACAAGGCCCCTGTGCTCTGGCCATTGCCTACCTCTCACCCTCAGTCCCTTCTCCTCCTCTCCTCACTCACCCAGCTCCAGGCACATGGGCCTCCTTGCTGCTCTGCAAACACACTAACCACTCTCTGCCTAGAAGCTCTTCTTCAAATATCCCCATGGCTCCCCAACTTCATTCAGATCCCTGTTCAGATGTCAGCTCCTCAGAGAGGCCTCCTCCAGCCAGCCTGTCTGAAGTAGCACAAACACGCCTCCTCCATTTCATAATCTTCACCACTGTCAGCACACTCTTTTTCTCCATTCTTCATATTTCCATGTGGAGGGAGACCAGCGACCATCTCTCCTGGCCTGTCTCCCTACCCATCATTCCCTCTTCTCTATAGGAGGATTGAGTTGTCTGATCGATGAGCTTGGGAGAAGACACTGAGCATGCTCAACACAGCCCCTTCTCTTGGAGAGCCAGCCCGCTTCAGAGAGTACATTCTTGTCTGTGCTCTGTCTCACAGAATGGGGCCTCCCACCTGCCCAGGAAGGAAGGGGAAGAAGAGAAGGCCTGAGGGTGTCCAGCTGTGCCAGTCACTAGACTCTGTCTTGTTCTCCAGTAAAGCATTAATTAGCCACATCCTCCATTCAACTTCATCAGTTAAAAGTTTAAGTATCTGTCTGTCTCCTATATTGGCCCATCAATTGACTATGAATTTAGATGTGTTTCTTTTATCTATTGGTGCATAACAAATCACCCAGAATTCGGTAGCTTAACTTAACAATTTGCTATTTCGCATGAGTCTGTAGGTTAACCAGATGGTTCTTTTGCTTCACAAGGTATTAGCTGAAAGGTTGGACCAGCTGGAAAGTCCAAAACAGCCTCATTCACATGGCTGGTATTTGGTGCTGGGAGCATGAGGGGCCTTGGCTCTCCTCCACATAGTTGCCTAGGCTTCCTCTTGGCATGGTAACTAAGTTTCAAGTAAGACTGTTCCACAAGCAAGCATTCCAAAAGGAAGGAAGTAGAAGCTAACAGTCTTCTTAAGAATTGGTCTTGGCAGTCCCGGAATATCACTTCTACTGGATTCTACTGGTCACTGTAGTCATAGAGCCAGGCCAGATTCTTGATGTAAAGAGCAGTATAGTCACACAGGGAGGGCAGGGACCGTTGAGGCCATCTTTGCAGACTGCCTACCACAGATGGGAAATAGAACACCAAGCCCTCCAAATCCCCCAGTCACTCCCTGACCCTCTATCATTCATTCATTCATTGTCTCCTCCCTTCTAGTAAGCTCGGGAGAGCAGACACCTTGCTTCGTTCATTGTTCTATTCCAGCCTTTAGAACAATTCCTGGTACAGGTAGGTACTCAGTAACTATTTGTTGAATGAGTGAATTAATTAAACAATCAGGCATTCAATTGCTTTAACCAGCCACAGGAAGGTGAACAGGCCAATGAGGCTTCATGGAAGAAGTGAGACTTAAGCTTTAAAGACAGGTAGGCCTGGCAAGAACATGTTCTGTAGATAAGTTGATGAGAAGCAGTGATGGCTACTGGACGGCGAATTGCCCAGTCACGTGCTCGGTGGACACACAACTGACCAGGACCCTCTTTGCCCATGTTGTGCCACACTCGATACAGACAGGACAGCATGTCGGAGGGCACTCAGGGAGCTTCCATGAGCTCTGATGTGTGTGTGTGTCCCACAGGGAGTACGCAGAAAGGAGGAAGAGACAATTTCCACTCACCCCGCTCCAGGGACAGAGCTTTCTCTGAACTTGTGTAGACCAGTGGCTCTCAACAGAGCGGGATGAATTTTGCCCCCCAGCCAACATTAGGCAACATCTGAAGACATTTTTGTTGTTGTCACAACTAGGGTGGGAGGCACTACTCGTGAGTGGAGGCCAGGGATGCTGCCAAACGTCCTATAATTCACAGGACAGGCCCCCACAGCAAAGCATCATCTGGCCCCAAAGGTCGATTGTCCCATTGTTGAGAAACCCTGCTGGAAAGGGAGATGGGGAAATTCTGCGAATTAGGGGTATCCAGGAATTGGCAGACAGCAGGCAATCTCTGTAATCGCACTTGGCCCAGAAACTGTGTTCCTACCCAAGACAATTGAGTCTTATAATAATTCCTCTCAATATTATAGCAGTTTGAATTAATGTTAGAGTAGTTTCAATGCATGGATAATAAAAATGCAAAGGAATTTGAAAGGGAGAGAAATGCAAGACCGGAAGCAGCAGAAATACCTAGCTTTCTCTGCAGCTAAGGAGAAACAAGCCCCCAGCACTTTAATGTCGAGATTCTATCCCCAACATCCTTCTCCAATTTCTCCCCAGTCCAAGCCACCATCAGCTCTCTCCTGGGCCAACACCCACTAAGTGTTCTTCCCAGGTCCACTCCAGCCCCCTCCAAGTTGCATCCCCCAGGGAAGGGAAAGAGCTCTTAGAGCACAAATTAAACGGTGTACTTGCTGCTTAAAAACCTGGGAAGGCTTCCTGCTGCACTTAGATAAACACAAAATCTGTAACTGGCCCTCCAGGTTCTGGAGGGCACAGCCTCATCCTACCTCTGGGTGCTCCCTTGCCTCAGCACAATCCAGCCATGAAGGGCTGCAGCCAGATAGGCAAGGCTGCTTTCCATTCCTGGAATACTTCAAGCTCATTCCAGCCTCAGGTCACTACTGCCATGGAGCTGAGGGTCTGATGACATCTGGAGATGGACATGAATCAGTCATATCACACAAGCATACGTAAAACTAGCCCTAGTGCTATAAGCAAGAGGCCACAGTGCCCCATGAGCCTGTGACGAGGTGATTTGACTCATCAGAGAAGCCAGTAAATGAATTCTTAAGTCACTCTTGAACTGAGATCTGATGGATGAGCAGGCATTGACTATGTAAAAAGAAGGCAGGAAGAGGGAACAGCTGTGTAAATGCCCTGAGGCAGCGTAAGCTAGGCCAGGTGAGGAGAGCAGAGGTGGAGTAAGCAGGAGCCAGATCTTGCAAGGGCTGCAACTCAAGGTAAGGAGTTCAGATATCATTCTGAGCATAAGAGGAAGTTCTTGAAGGGTCTTAAGCAAGAGATTGACTGATAATATTTGCAATTTGAGAAGATTACTCTGGGTGCAGCATCAATATTTGTAAATAATTTCTCCCAACCTTATATCAGTCATAGCTCCTGAAATTGAGAGAGGCCAGGAAGAACATAGGGTAGACCCCACAGTTGTCAAAGGGAGAGATGATGGCTTGGACTAGTGACAAGGGGGATGAGAGGAATTAAACAGTTCGCAAATTTATTAAAACTTGTGTGTGGCTGAAGCATAATTGTATTCCTGTTTCTTACTCTAAAGCCCTAGATGTTATTACACCAAAAACAAAGAACCCAGGAAGATACACCATCCTAGAGATTGCTGGCCAGGGGGGCATCTTGGGTCTGTTTATCAGATGGGTCGGGTGTGCCAAGCAACGTTCAATGTGCAAGTCTATCTGTTTTTGACAGCATCTCAACTCAAGTAGGGTCTAAGCACTAGGGGGCTGGTTATGAGAACATATTATCTCCTCTTGTTTACTTCTGCACAAGGGCAGAAAAGGAGGCTGGTTGCACATAAAGGCTTGTTGTCATTATGGCATAGCACATAAGTGCACCCAGCACAGAGTCAGTCTTGCCTGGATTCAAATGCCTATCCCTTCGGCTTCACTTATCAGCATTGTGGAATGTTCCAGAACCAGTTTATGCTTATCCTCATCTTTAAAATAGGAATGATAATAATAGCAACCACTGTTGGGGTTTTAGGAGGCCAATAAACACTCTTTCTCCCCCTCCTGCATTTAGAACTGAGAAATAGAAGCAAGTGTCAGACAGGTAGAGATCACAATGTCATGTTTATTACTGACAAAGCTGGACTAGAGGATGTGGCTGAGGTTAAAATTCTTCACCCAGTCACTGCCACAGTGGGCAACCGCCGACAGCAGACAACAGCACACCCACTCTGAGGCCAGGGTGGTCCAACCCAGCACCGAGCCTTCCAGGAGTCACCAGATGGGCCAGGGAAGCTTTCCTCCTGCCCTGGGGAAGAGTGAGCCCGGGCACTGGAAGCTGGATGTGCGCCCTCCTCCTTTGCCCTGCTGGGGAAGAGGGTAGGAATCTACCCCCGCCCCGCCTCCATTAGAACATGAGAAGGGGAAATAACTGATTCCCTCAACACCATCTCATGGGGTAGTTGTGGAGATTAGAGAAAAATACAGAAAGTGTCTGGATTATAGACTGTCGAAGTCTTATCCCTGGCATCAACTGCCCTGGGCTAGTAAGGCCACCAGATAGGCAAGGCTGGGCAATGAGGGAAGCTGTGGTTTAGAAATTGCATGAAGCAAGGGAGTTTCTTAGAAGGGGATTTCTCTCTCTCCCTCTCTCTCCTTGTTCCCCTCACTCAGGAAACCTTGAGAGTTCCCTAAAGGGAAATGCTGACCACATATGAACTGGCAAGTCTTCTGAACAGGGGGAAAAAACCCCAAAGCTGTATCTCCGGTGCTACACCAACCCAGTAACTTATGAACACAGCATAATGGCCCAGCTCTTTCAGGGGTGTGTACATGCACTACTTTTGTTATTCTAGGGCAGATTTTTGCCGTGGAAGGAAAAGGTGCTGTTGTGTATTTTTCAAGGCAGCCCCTCCTCACCCCCTTTGCAATTAAGCAATTAAGAATCACTGGCAGGGAAGTTACTGGGAGCAAACAGGAACCACCCTGGGGAAAGCCCTGTCCAATCGCTGAACAATAGCAACTCCATTTAAGGTGAGTGCAATGAGAAGACAGGAAACAACATGTTGTGTTGACTGCAGCTCTGGGTGCAATCTGTCAGCAAGGCCACACTCGCCACCTGACCTGCCTCAGCCAATCTCAGGTCATCTACCTGATGGAGGAAGGCTGCTGGTTGTGTGGACACCAAGGGAAAAGCCCAGGGGAACAGGAAGTTGTTGGTCTGTGAGCCCAGTAGTTCTCTTCCCTGTGCTGAGTCATCCCTCAGTGGAGCACCAGGGGACCACACCTGCCCGAGTTTCCGAGGCATATGGAAAACCCCAGCAGCCGGGATCCCTGGGAGGTTTTATCTTGGGTAATCCCTCTTACCAAGACCATTCCCTATTGGCATTTCCAACGGTGACATCTTTAGATCCCCTCTTTCTCCTCAAGGGGAAATCTCCACAGATGGGGAGGGGTCCTAGGCCCACAAGTTCAGTATTGTTCCATAATCCACACAAAGCTTTTCCATGAAAACGGAGCCTTAAATATACTGCTAATTTAGCAATAGCTAATATTTAGTGATCACTTACTGTGTCCAGGTACTATATTAATTTTCACAACAATAAGAAGTACTATTGTTATCCACATTTTACAAATGAGGAATTAAGACAGAGAGAAGTTAAGTAATATTCCCACGGTCCCTAATTATCTCCTATAGCCACAAGATTTAGCCCAGAGAAGGGAAACCAACACTTTATCCTTCACAAAGTGTTTTCATGGACTCAGAGAACGTAAGGCCTGGAAAAGACTTTCGAGATAACTGAGTGCAACCCTTGCTTCTACAGACGGGGAAACCCTGGAACGGGGCTAGGGTGCATTCGCCTACGTCCCACAGGAAAATCAAGGATGAACCCCTAATCCCCCACTTCTTGCACCTCTCCTATCACACATCCCCCTTCTTCCCTCCCAGAGTAAATCACTGTCCTGAATCTTCCTTAATCATTTCTTTGCTTTCCAATTCTCCACACTTATTATTCCCATTTTCTTCTCTTCCTGTTACCATTGTTGATGCGGGGTCGGTGAGCCGAGGAGTCGAAAGAAAGATTTCTTAGACTCTTAAGATCTGGCAGTAGTGCTCTTTTATTTAGAGAATAGTGTAGCATGGGGACAGGACCCATGGGCAGTCAGAGCTTCTGCTGCCCCCCAGTTGAGGGTTAGAGCTAAATTTAAGGCATAGGTATATGATTCATCTCTTTACAAGACAAAGGAAAGAACATGAAAAAAAAGTTAAAATGGTATCAGTGCAGGTGGGGTCTGGTCATTGGGTGATCCCATGACTTTTAGACAAGAATCAAATCGGATTAAGTAAAGGTCAGAAAGGTTAGACGCCACCACCCTAAACCAGTTACATGAGATTGCCAGACAGCAACCAACTTAAGTTCTTGCCTTCCCCATTAAGAGCTTCTAGGGACAAGGTCATCTCTCCTCTTCTTCCTGGTACAGAGAGGGAGGCACGTTCTACAGGTAGAGATTTACCTTACAAATGTAAATGTGTCCCAACAAGGGCAAGTTCCATTCCCCAGAGCCTCCTTCCCTGTCCCAGTTTATCGAAAGCAATCAGCCCAAAACAATCCTGATGCCAAAGAGACATATCCTGGGGTGGCCAATTTCAGGTCCCTACAAGGTCATCCCCCCTTCCTTCACAAACGCAAATGTCTCAAAGGGGCAAGCAAAATTCCAGTCCTCGGAGCCTGCTTCTCATCTGCAGTTTTAAAAGTAACCAGCCTAAAAATCCTCATCATAAACCATTTTAAAATTAAGCAGCCTAAAAATCCTCCTCAATTGTTACTGAAACAACAAGGCAAAGGAGAGCAAAGGAAGGGAGGGAGAGGGAGATGTGTAGGGAGAAACGGAGGGAAGGAAAGGAAGGAAAGAAAGAAGCATCTGCCTATAAATTAATGAGAAGCTGGATAACTCAATTCCTAGAACCCTAGTTGGGCTTCAAACGTCTGAAGGCAAGCCAAATCCCCTGTGTGCCACCGGGTCAGCCCCGCCTCCTGGCTCGGAGCCTCCATTGCCCCATCTGTAAAGCCAGAAATACACAACCCACAGGTTACCCGAGAGCGACGCGCCCTCACCAAAGAACGCCGCCAGGCTCCTCTCTGGAGCCACTGCTAGCCCTCAACAAACATGGCGTCCGAGCGTGACGTCGACTTCCGTCGCCCCCTCCGCCCCTCCGCCCCGGGGGCGGCGAGCCTCGATGACGGCGGCGGGCTCGGCGCATGCGCGGCGGCGCGGCCCGGCCGGGCGGCGCAGGGGCGGAGGGCCTGCTCGCAGTCGCCCAGCCGCGGCGGCCGCGGCGCGATGGTGTAGGGCGGCGGGGCGGGGCGGCGCGGGCGAGGCGGCCGGTGGGCCGACGCCGCCTGCGGGCTCGGGAACGGGCGGCGCCGCCGCGGGAGGCGCGCGGCCATGGCGGCGCGGGCGGTGCTGGACGAATTCACGGCGCCCGCCGCGAAGGCGGCGCTGCTGGAGCGGGGCCGTGGCCGCATCGAGGGCCTGTTCGGCGTGAGCCTGGCCGTGCTGGGCGCGCTCGGCGCCGAGGAGCCGCCGCCCGCGCGCATCTGGGTGCAGCTGCGCGGCGCGCAGGAGGCGGTGCACAGCGCCAAGGTGAGTGCCCGCCGGCCTGCTGCGGGGCCCCGGCCCGGCGCCTCAGTTTCCCCGGGGTGGGCCGGCGCTGACGCCGGCGCCCGCTGGGGGCTGTCGCCAGGGCCGTCCTCCCGGCCGTGGGGTGCGGCCGCCCCCTCGCTGCCCCAGGCCTGCGCTGCGGGGGCCCTGAAGCTTTGGGGGATTTCGCTTCCCTTGGAGAGGCTGGCAGAACCGTAGTGGTAGTAAAATACTCAACGTCAAGAAGGGAGAGGGGTTTAATAATCGTATTAGACGAGCATTCCGTGTATCGATAGCATGTACAACTAACATCTGATGGTTATAGCACGTCGGACATGGTGCCAGATACTTCAGAAGGATTCTCTAACGCAGCCCTTAAAAAAGCCCATGAGGTAGATTTTATTATCGTCCGCCTGCTCTCTCTCTTTAAATTAACAGCTGGGGAAACTGAAACTCGAAGAGGTGACTCACCTTCTCTCTAAATCAGCGTTTCAGACTTAAACCTACTTGACACCTTCAGCTTCCTCCCCCCTCCCCAAGCCGGGAAACAGCGACGAAGTCCATCCCCGCCTCCCAGGCATCCGCGTTCCCGCAGGGTTTCCCATCCAGAGCGAGGGGGAGCCAGGATTCGGACTCAGGGCGTGTGTGTCCAGAGCCCGTGTTCTGGAGACCAGTCTCCCAATTAGGAGCCCTCCGGAGGTAGGGAGGGGGGTCCTGTTTTGGCATCCGACTTCAGAAGTTTCACGGTGCCCTTGAAGAAACTGATTAGCTGTAACTCTGACTTTCTTAGTTTATCTGGATGCTTGCTTTTAACCTGTTGAGAGGAGACAGGACACAACTGTATGATTCTTCACAGCTTAACTTAAAAACGTTGTGGATGTTGAATCAAGTTTGCTTTCCTGTTCTTGATTTTTTAAACCAGTCTAGCTTTTTCCCACTCCCCTCCTTTTTTTCTCTCCAGCTACCTAATTTCTTCCCACTCCCCGGGGCTCAAAAGTGTGACATGTCTAAATCCTGTTACTGCTTCTGAAGGTCTCTCACATGCGTTGATTCCTCTCCATTACGTTACTCTTGTGAACAGACGTCCATTCTTGGTGTGGGCGCCCACCTTACTCCCTTGCCTTTGCTCTCTCCCTGGTACAACTCACAGTAGACTAATCCTCCTACAAAAAGTCATCCTCCTGCCATGGGACCTACTAGGGCCTCCTGTTGCCTATCTCATTCACTCTACACTTCTCTGATTTACAAAACACTTATTAATCCAATCTCACCTTATTTTCTCAATTCTCTGCTTTAGCAGCTCTCAGCTTAAACCTCCACTCTAACCTGACTAGTTTCACTGCTTTTACTGTGGGCTCTGCCTGCTCCCCGTGCGTCTTTTCTCAAGACTCACCCGAGGTGTAGAAAGTGCTGCTTTTGGTCTACAGAAAAGCCCTGCCTGTCCTGCCACACTCTCCCAACTCCAGTTCCCTGGCCTGTCCCTGCCAGCCGGTTTAGCATAAGCTAATTGGGAAGGTGTGTCTTACAGTATTCTGGTAGTATGTGTCCACCTGCATGATGTGTGTTACTCATAATCCAACCCTCCCACCTGAAAGAATCTTTTTTTTTTTTGCCCGTGTTGTTGTAAGTGTTGAAAGGTAAGTGTTGAAAGCCACACTCAAGGGCTTTATGTTGTTCTTATTTCTTTTTGGAGTTTCTTTTACATTCTTTTGAGCAAGAGAAAACCATTAACTTGATTTAAAAAATTAAAAACAGGAAAGCAAACCTCAACATCTACAATATTTTAAGATAAGCTGTGGAGGAGAAGAAAGTTTGGGGGAAGGAAGATTTATAAAGAAGAACTTTTTAAACTAGGTAATAGGGTCTCTAATTAAAATAAGGTGCAGGCAACTGTTCTGGGTCCCATCGAGTGGTTTACTTTGTTTCCCTCCTTTAAAAATGCTAGTTCGCGCCCCTGGAGCATCAGGCTAGAGTGGAGGAGGTTGTGGAGGTCTAGTTAGCAAGGGCTCCATGGCCTGGAGAGACATGAGATGGGGCTACTGGTGGAGAGTGAGAATGCCCTGGGAGGTTAACAAAAAGGCACGCGTTCTCGAAGAGTGGCCACTTTTGTCAAAGGGGAAATTTGTTGGAGGAAGCAGCACTTGAGCTGGGCTTTGAAGAACCAGGAAGATTCCTAGGTGGAAGTGGCTGTGAGTAAAGGCCTAGAAGCCAGAAAACAGGGCGTGTCTTGGCGGGAGGGGTCCAGGTCCCCTGTGAGAGGTGAAGCCTCACGGGACCCAAATGCCAGGCTCTAAAGCTGTAGGGCCTTATTCACTAGGGCATCCTGAGCATTTTGAGAGAAGAAAGTTTTGTCTAAAACTCCATATTTGGAGGCAGGAACACCCAACTGTGGAAAGGACATTGTTCCAAGTTAGAGCTGGACATGGGTGGGGTAGCAAGGCTTTCTCTGGCACTTGCTTGGCAACTGAGTATCGATGTAGGGATTGAGAGAGGGGTCTTAAGTCCTCTCTCAGGAAGGGTGGTGGATACGTTGTTTGACCTGTTGGTTGGTGGGGCTGGGCTGGTAGCTTTCATGTAAAGAAAACTTAATGTTCCAGGAAGTACACTAATTGTTGCCCTTGGCCTCAAGAAACCCACAGCCTAGTAGGGGAGACAAACTTGGAAACAAACAGGCTGGCATGGTACATGTAACAGTTGAAGTATGTGCAGGGTGTTGCATTAATAGAGGAGAGGAAGGGTTGCTCTGCCCAACTGGGTGCTAAAGGATGAACTAGAGTTTTCCAGAGGGAAGAGCATGTGCAGAATCACAGGGATGTGAAATAGTGCTGTTTTATCACGGATTCCTCAAGTGGAGGAAATGGGCAGAGGTGGGAAGGGGTCAGGTCACAAAGCACTTGGGACCTGCTGGAAAACATGGGTATTCCCGCTCAGACAGGCAGTGGAGAGTCATGGAAGGGTTGTAAGAACATGAGTGATGCCATCAGATTCGCAATTCTAAGAAACACCTCCCTTGTCAGTATTAATACCTCTAATCTTGTGCTGTTCAGTGTGGTCCGTTGCTGGTTTGTGATGATAGAAGTACAGAAATGGAGAGTAAGTGTTTTTTATAGCAGTGTGGCGTTGCTACAAGGGCTAGAGAGGCAGCATCTGAGAGTGAGAGGAAAATCAGAAGAGGGCATTGTCCATAGGGTGGAGGGGCCTAAGTCAGTGATGGCAGACATGGAAACAAGAGGTTGAGATGCTCCCTAGAACCAGGCAGGGAGGCTGCATAGGGAAGTGGCTGGCTGGCTGGTAGGGAGGGGCTGGTGAACTGGGGCACTGGTGACCTGTGCAAGAGGCAGATGCCGTTCTGGCTGTTGGCCAGCTACGCGCTGTGGGCCCAGTGACCCTGACCTTCTCCTTATCTGAGAGACACCAGGAGTCTGGACTGCATAATGTGAAATGTTTTCTTAAGGGGTAACTAATTTATGTTTTTAAAACCATGCATGCTGTGAATTATATCTCAGTAAGTTTTTGCATTAATAGTGTTCTTTTTTAAAATATATATTCTGAAAAAAAGGAAAACAAAAAGTAACCATGCATGCTAAACAAAACGTGTCAGTGGACCAGATTCAGCTTTTGGACTGCCTTTTTAGGACCTCAACTTTAATAGTAGGAAGTAAGGCCCAGGGAAGGTTAGATGGCATGAATTTATAGTAGCGCTTGATTGAGAAGTTCTCAAGTAGGTGATGATGTCCCCCGCTCTTGGGCATTGGTGCCTAGACAACGCATGAGGACTAAAGGAGTCTCAGGTACAGCTGAGTAAGGCAGATGGGGCCCAGGGAATGTTTCTGAATGGTAGCCTTACTTGGGCTAGGACAGTCCAGATTATGCAAGACTTAGCTTCTACTTTCAGTGAACTCACAACCTGAGAGTCAGACTAGGGAGCAGGCAGGTGAAGGCAGAAGGGGCCTAGTGAACTGTGAGAATACAGGAGGGGACATGACCTTAGTCCGTGTCCCCTCCTAGACTCAGGGAATCATGCGGATGGAGGACCAGTTCAGTAAGTATTGGAGAACTCCAGAGGCTGTAGTTAGAGAGGAATTGCACATATCGGAATCTTGGATATAGAGGAATTCTGAGGATGATTCTGAGAACCAGGGAGTGGTACCTCAGCAGTGGTGGGTGAAGTCCTTTCAGCTTAGAGCAGTGAGAAGACAGGAGACGGACGCGGGCGGTGTCTGGAGGTGACGGAGGGCTCAGGTCACTGGGGTCTGGAGCAGGGAGTGGGGAGCCTGTCCTGGGGGTTAACAGACACGGGAGAAGGAATTGCAACTTGTAAGTGGCACGGCTGCTTGTCCAGTTTCTCCATGAACCTCTAGGGCACTGCATTTGCTAACCAAAGCTGCCCATCAGTTGGTGTTATTTCAGGCATTACCTCATGGCAGTGAGTAGCCACCGTGAGGCATAGCCAGTGGCCTGCCACGCACTGGCAGTCGGGAGGACTTAAAAGGAGAGCACTTTGGAGGACTAATCAGTCTTAAACATTGAAATTACAGTGGACTCAAGAAACCGCGCGAAGGTAGATTAACAGCCAATCCACCTTAAATTTGTGAGGCAAAAAAAAAGAGGGGAGAGAGAGTCTTATGAAGAATTGGTGATTGTCCTTTACCCAACTTTGAGTTTTTACTTACATATTCGAGGAGTGAGAGAGGAGAAAGATACACATAAAGAAAATGCAATGTCAGTAGAAGTGGCCTATTACTGCACTGACTTCAGAGGGTTAAAATGGACCCTGAATTGTTCTGTTTCCTTTTCTGTTAGAAGAACTTGGTGCTGTTCCGTGAGTGAGTTGCTGAACAGGAGGCTTGCTCCTGGAGGAGTGATCCATAGGTGGCGCTGGGCAGCGCCATGGGGTTTTTGTTTTGCTTTTACCAGAAAGGAGGCTGCTGGCCTTTTTGCATTTCTTAGAATGATATTTTTAAATTCACACTATGGTTGTGAAAATCATCTTCTTAAGAAACAGTGGTTTGTTCACTCTCTTTTATAGTTAATATTTTGGGGTTATACCAGAATGTTGAAATAAGGAGTACTCATGCTGACTCTACTGGGGTAAAAGTGATTGCTCATGACGGTAGCTTCCTCTTCCCTGTCTGTCTGCCAGCTAGTGTTGTAGGGTTTCAATTAAATCAAGGACAGCATCTTGTTCTGTGTTGGCTTTTTACTAAATTAATGTAATTGTATAAAGTTAGCAGTCTTGCATTTCAAAAACAAAATTGCAGAGGGAAAAATCTTTACAGTAATTAATTAAAGAACTTTTTTAAAAATCAATTGTCATATGGAAACAACATAGGAAAATCCTTTTGTTAAAGAAACTGAGTTATTTCTTTTAATTGTTATTTTAAGAGATTCCTTTCGACTTAGAGAAGGTTTTGTTCAGAGTAGTGCTGACAGAATTAGTAATGTACATTAATTGAGGAGTAAGAGCTGTGTGAATTCACATCTGAATTTTGTCATGAAGGTCGGTTGTGGTTATGGCATCTTTTGATTGGAACTCCCTATCTATAAGTCATCTGGGATCTTTATGCATTTTGAACCTACATATAATATGTTTCATTATTGACCCTCGTATTTTTAAAATTAAGATAATGAAGTTATTACTATTTTACAATAGGTTAATGCAGATGATGTATCTCTATCAGTTAGGTAATGGATTTAGCTGCAATAATAGAAGCCTATGCAAAATAGAAGTTTAGTTTTCTTTCACTTAATAAGAAGTCTAAAGATAAATAATAGTCCAAGGTGGAGTAATGGTTAGGAGCCAAACACAAAGTGTGTTCTATTAGGGCATGCATGGGCAGTTTTTTTCTGTAAAGAGCCACATAATAAATATGTTAGACTTTGTGGACATATGGACTCTCTGTATCATATTCTTCTCTGTTTTTGTTTTTTACAACCCTTTAAAAGGTAAAACAATTCTTACCTTAGAGGCTGTACAAAAATAGTCCCGAGGCTGGATTTGCACTCTCCAGTATGTGGCCACTAACACGTGTGGCTGTTTAAGTTAATTAAATTTGATGAAATGAGGTGCCCTCACGGTGGTGCAGCAGTTAAGTTGGCACGTTCTGCTTTGCTGGCCCAGGGTTCGCCAGTTTGGATCCTGGGTGCAGACCTACGCACTGCTTGGCAAGCCATGCTGTGGCAGGCGTCCCACATATAAAATAGAGGAGGATGGGCACAGATGTTAGCTCAGGGCCAGTCTTCCTGAAAAAAACTAAATAAATTCGATGAAATTAAATATTCAGTTCCTGAATTGCATTTCAAGTGCTCAATGGCCACATGTAGCTGGTGACTACCCGTTTGGACAGTGCAGATTTAGAACATCTCCATCATTGCAGAAAGTTCTGTTGGGCAGTGCTGCCCTAGATATTAAATAATCCTTGATGTGGCCTGCTAAGCAATTCTCTGGTATGATGTTAAAAGAGCCTACAGCCATTGTTTTACCTTACTTCCAGAGTTTCTATAATTTTTAATTGTGCCCCTTGCAATTGTAAATAACCTCCAAGGATTACTCTTAATTATACAAACACAAACACACACACACACATACATGCACACACACCCGTTAAAGACTAGTCTCACTGTATTTAGAGTATGGCAGGAGGCATTAGCAACTAGGAGTACTAAGAATTACCCTCTCTGGAAATTTCATGAGGAAGCTTAGCTTGCATTTTCAATTGCCAGGTGGGGTTTTTGGTTTGTTGTTGTTTTTAATTGACCTTTTTGGCTTTTCTTTTTTAAAGCTAGGAAACAAAGCTCCAAAAAATTAAGAAAATCATCTCTACATATTTCACCTGTAGTATCTATACATTTGGGTGAGTTCTCTCCTCAAGGTTTCCAAAATATGCTAAAATTTCTGGCCTGCCAGGAAGTGACTTTCTTTATACTGTATGTAAAGCTGGGACCCTGTATGCCACAGAATTAGGTCCCAGAGCAGTGCCCTGAGCATTGGTTTCATACATGAACTACAATGCTGGTTTTTTATTAGTGACCTTGCCATTCCTGATTCAATGAGAATTATTCTTGAATATGATGTTCTGGTTATGGCCTGGGTTGTACAATGAATTTGTCTCTTATCTTGGTAAAAGAGAGGACAGTTCTTAATGATCCTATGCAAATAACTACGTTGCCATGAGAAGTGAAGACTCAGTAAAAGTAGACCAAGCTTCCCTTTATTTCATTTTTTTTTTTGAGGAAGACCAGCTCTGAGCTAACATCTGCCAATCCTCCTCTTTTTGCTGAGGTAGACTGGACCTGAGCTAACATCCGTGCGAATCCTCCTCTATTTTATATGTGGGACGCCTACCACAGCATGGCTTGCCAAGTGGTGCCATGTCCGCACCCGGGATTCGAACCGGCCAACCCCGGGCCACCGAAGCAGAACATGACTTCCCTTTTGATTTGACAACTTAATAGTGTTACGCTATTTAAGAAATACAGAATACCCCAAAGAAATTAACTAGTTTTAGCATCCTTCTTTTTGTAAGGTAAAAGACAAATCTTTGTGATTGATTGCCCCAAGGGCCTTTGGAAACCCAAAGATAGTTTAGGTGTAGAAGACATTAAGAGTGATATACTACACAGCAATAGAAAAAAACGAATTACTGATCCATGCAGTAACATGGATGAATCTCAAAAATATGCTGAGTGAAAAAAAGCCTTACATGAAAGAGTATATACTGTATGATTCTATATATGTGATGTACTAGACAAGGCGAACTTAATTGTGTAATTATGGTGAAAAAATGAGAACAGCTGGAAAAAGACATTAAACACAGACTGGATCTTAGATGATACTAAGGAATTGTTGAGTTGGTGCATTGATGACATTGTCGTTATGTTAAAAAGAAAGCGTGTGTATGTGTGTTTAAACTTCACTTGATGTCTGTCTCACTTGGAAATTAACTGCGTATCCCAGAGTATCCATTAGTCACATTTGCTACTAGTCCAACCAAAGTCTTAAAGTTAACTAAGGGTGTTGGAAATTATGTTTAGGCTGACAGCGACTGAGCAACATATAACTACTGATATCCAAAAAATTATTAGTGTTATAATTCAATTTAGGTGAATATATAAATTTGTATTTTTAATAATCATAAATATTGTATATGAGTAATATTAGCTTATCTGACCAGTAAGCCAACAAAGTTTAGGAAGTTCGGATGGTCTCTTCATGAAAAAATGTCTTATTTTTAAAAAAAAATATATGCATGCATTGTACTCTGATAAAATCAGGGAAAGGACATCTTTCTAAATTAGCTTTGAAATTATCAAATCAGACTGATTTGTCTAATGATTATTTTTGTTTCATGAATTTGGATTCTTAAAATGCTCTTGAAGTATCAGTTTCTGTGAGTTTTGGGGGGGGGTTTTTTGGTCCTTAAAAGGCTAACACATTATAAGTATCAGATGTTTAGTTTATTTTCTAGGAATTCTAGGAATATAGATTGATGTAAAAGCTTGTTCTCTATAAGCTGATTAGAACAGAAGTTCTTTAAGAAATTTTATAATCTGATTTATTAATACCCCTGAAGGTAAGAATGCATTTTACACTCACACCATGAGAAATAAAGGCTTTTCTCGTTTATAGACACAAACACTGAGAGCTTTCAGCTTTGGTTCCACAGTCTTAGCCACTGGTCAGAAGTAATCCAGAAACACAAAACTGATCCAGACGGCACAAGAGCTGTTGTTTCAGTGGCCCTCAGACACGTTCTTGCACAAACAGAGAAACAGCAAAGACTAAAAGCAGCCTTTCTTGTCTCTCATCTGACAGAAAGTAGATCCCGTTATCTTCTGACAGATCCCCACATACTGAGATCACATTCCTCCAGGCTCGGTTCATGGACAGTAAGGGGACAGTTGAGGCTGACCTGGTAGTCTGAGCCACTGGGCCCTGAGCCAGTGTGGAAAGGGACACGTGACCAAGAACCATAAAGCAAAAATACAAAATCAGAAGAAAAAAGAATAGCAGGAAAACAGCATGGGTAAAATTCTCTTCCTGCGTGGGGTTCACTCTGGGAGCCAACATGAGACCTGCTTGGGCTCACTCAGCCGACGAGGTACCCTTCTTGGGCCACTCAGCCTAATAGCTCCAAGCAGGTGAGTTCACTTGGACATCTCCATGAGTCCTACAAAACTGCCAAAGTGTAAATTTTTTAAAAAAGTTATAACCGTGACTTTCAGACAGGTGATTCATGAATGAGGGAACCAACAAGAACGTAAGAGATTCAAGAGAGCATTTGAGGATCTGAGTATTGATCAGCACTAAAAAAAGAATGATGGACTAAAATTGCTTGATTAGATACAGATTGGCTAATATCTTACAGAGCAGTGAAATCATAACCTTTTCTACCAGGCTGAGATAATTGGCAGCTCTACTGGACAAAAATCTTCATTTTAACTTGTGGTATCACAGTCCAGGCCCTAATCAATAATGAATGGTGTGTCAGACAAAGGTCAATTTCCCAGAGAAGTAATCTTTGGGTGGTCCAAAGAGAGTGCTCCATTATGATTCAGAGGCCATCCTTTTGCCTCATTTGGAAGTGTTTGGTAATTTTTCTTAATGTTTTTCAAATTATTAGAATGGAACACCCTCCTCCTCCTGTTTTGGTCATTTTGGCCACTTTCTTTCTTAAACAATGTTATCCACGTCATAGACACTAGGTTGGGTGTCAGCCTGTGTTCCCAAACTTCCTAATTGCTGTTTTGACATGTATTTGTTAGACATTTATTGATTGGTTCAGGGTTTCTCAACAGTGGCACTATTGACATTTTGGTCAGAGAATACTTTGTTGTGGGGGGCTGCACTGTGCACTGTAGGATGTTTAGCAGCATCCTTGGCCTCTGTCCCCAAGATGCCAGGAGCACCCCCTCAGTTGTGACAACAGAAATGTCTCCTGACCTTGCCAGTGCCCCCAGGAAGAGCAAAATCATCCCAGTTGAGAACTACTGTGTTAAATGACCAAGGCCAGTCCCCACTGTCTAGTAGAGTTATGGTAAATGCTCTAGTTTAAATAATAAGATACTGTTGTGTGTAGAAAACAGCTTAACATGTCTTCTCCTCCCACCCCCATTCCTGGAAGGTGTTTTTAGATCATAGTGAAAGGAAGGAAAGGTTAAATTAGGCTGCAGAAATGAGAAAATATGCTAAAGTCCAAACCACAGAGGACTTTGAACGTGGTTCTGAGGATCTTTAACATTAATCCTACGCAGTGAGGAGCTTTAGAAAGTTTTTGAGTGAGGAACTGAAACGGGTGTGCTTTCAGACGTAACTTTGATACTGTGGCAAGGGAGTGGAGTGTGACAAGACTGGCAACAGAAAGAAGAGTTTAGAGTTGGTTGCAGTGTTCACATAAGACAAGGTTTGTGAAGGACTGCATATGATGAGACGGAAAGAAGGCTTTGAATCCAGGCGGCTGTGTTTCATTGAAGGGCACTTGGACCAAAGATGGAGTGGAGGAGAGCTGTGAGCTCTGACCCAGACCTGTTCAGTTGGGTGCACTTGTGGGATAGTCAGGTGGAAAGGCCCAGGGGAGAGTCTGCAGCCCAACAGTGTTTATTGAAGGCTAGAGATGGAGATTTGGAGTTACCACCAGAGAAGTAAAAGTTAGGACTGGAACTTGAAGAGTCTGTGAGAGTGTGACTGAGGGAGAGGACCAGGAAGAACCTTGGGGAATGTCTACATTTAAGGTGCAGTCTGAAAAGGCAGCAAAGGATTTGGGAGAGTAGTCAGAAAGATAAGAAGTAAAAAAGGTAGTGGTATCTCAGAAGTGTGGAGAGGAAAGCACTTGGCAAGAAGTTGGTCGATGGTATCATGGTACAGAGAGCCTGAATAGGAGAGTGCGGAGAAGGAGCCTTTGGGTTTGGCATTGGTTGTCATTGTTGGCATTCAAGAAAGTGGTTTCAGTTTGAAGGGGGCAGAATCCAGATTTCAAGGCGTTGACAGTGAAATGGAGTTTAGACTACTTTTTCAAAAAGTGTGAAGATGAAAAGACAGAAATGGAGTGGTCCCAGGCATAGGTGCTGGGGCTGAGGAAGGTGTTCTGTGGGCTCGGGGAAACCAACATGTCTGTAGTCGGAGGGGCAGGGGTGCATGAAAAGGGAGTGATGAATCAAGGCCTGGGAAAGGGGCATGGCTTTGAAATGGAAGGACGGAGAAAGAATTCGTGAAAGGTAGAATTTTTAGATGAGCAGGGAGAGGCAGTAGAAGGGCTTCACGTGTGTTGGACTCTGATAAAATGACGTCTTTACTAAGGGTGAGAAGAGTGACAAATGAGGTTGGGGACCTGAAGGCATTATTTAGGTGAGAGTAAAGTGTAAAAAGCTGTAGAATTTCAGAGGTTTCCAGATGTCATGGGGATGCAGTCAGGGTGGACAGTGTGCCTCCTGGTGTTTCCAGAAGTACACTCAGAGTGAGCGTCAGGGAAGTCCTTTCCTGTGGGGCAGTTAAGGCGCCCCTCTGGGGAAAGAACTTGGTAGACATTGTAGAAATGAGATTGAGTAGAAAGATGGAACAGAAAGCAAATGTTGGAAGTAAGTTGGAAAAATGCCTAATATGGTTATTATTATTTTTATAGCAATACTATTAATATAGATGGCCAGATAGAGACCTAAAATTGACCTCTTATAGATTTGTAGATTAATAATGTTAAAAAGTTAGTTGTTTCCTAAGGCTTTTCTGGTGCTTCTAATTTATATATATTTGTAGGACTCCTGTGTCAGTCTAAAAATCATGTTACTCCTCCTGCTTTCTTTTCTCTAAGAGATAATATACAATGCTATTTATACAAGAGTCTCCTAAATGTAAGAAATCTTTATACTCCTGAAGCGTGCAGCCAGAGTTGAGAAGTCCTATTCTGAACCATTCTAGAAATGTCTCTGTGATGTATTAAGAGCCTCCTTGCCTGCATAGTGTTCCCCATCCTCAGTAATTTGTGGTCAACTGGAGTATCTTCTGTTACATTGTGCCAGGGCACAGTTACACTCCTGGCAGCTGCCAAAGTGTGTCAGATCTGTACTCATGATAGCTGATCTTGAGTTGCTATGGTTTTTAACCATTATGTCTTTCTTAAATTTGCTTTTGCACCTGTGCTGTCAGTTGTCATTTGCTGTCATGTGCTCCGCAGGTAGTGCCCAATGCTGTTCCTTTTACACTTTCCGTCAGCTGCTTCAACCATACGTGATCTGGGAAACAAGCTGACAAAGCCCCTCAAGTATGTGCCCATGATAAGAGATGTAGATGGGGAAAAGTGGTGCTGAGAAACCTTTCCCCACATCGAGCCTGCAGCCTCCTGAATAGCCACTTTGATCTTTTCAAAGATTTAGCCATGTTCTGAATGGCAGAGGCTGCCAATAGCTTCTCTCTGGATTTGTGAAATATTATGAGACAGCTGAGTTTGTAGAAGGTGGAATAATAGAAATTCATTTTACCATAGGAAAGGGAAGTTGTTGTTATGTGTATTATGTGTCCCCCCCTTTTTTTCTTCAAAGCCTGAGTAAAGTAAAACAGAATATGAACGTTGCAAGATGAGGGAGACAGTCTTTGACCAGCATTCAAACGTTCAGATACCAAATACAGCCAAATGCAAATGACAGCTATTTGAATTCACAGAATCTTTTCTCATCAGTATAAGTGATGGCCACGCGCTGCCTAGAATGTAATAATACTGTAAACTTGTATACTTTATTGTTCACTTCTGAACTTGAGTATAAAAATCAGTTACTGCCACATAGTAACTTGCAAGAGTGAATTATTAATGAAAAGAATTGAGTCGGAATCTCAAGGGATAATTACTCATTTATTTTGGGGACACGCACACACACGCTCTACAAAGTTTTGTGGCTGTGAAGCTGTAGAACAAGCTCTTAGCACAGCTCTTCCTCAGAGCCGAGCAGTTCACCTTGCACTACTTTGTAGTCGTTTGGGGGATGCTGTCAGCTCTGCTTGTGTTACAGGGCGTTTCTCTGCCAGTCCTCCTAGTGCTTAAACACCCAGGGCCGCAGGAGCTCTTCGAGGCATCTGTAATCTTCTCAGAGGCTCTAATGTTTACTTGATTTTTCTTTTCTTTGAAAGACAGTAATCTAAACAGTATCTGGATATATCCCTGAGAAGGTCACTTGCTGTGAAAGGACTGTATAAGCTATGAAAAGTAAATTGATTTGTTTATAAATAGCACATCAGATTGACAATTTTAGTGTATGTATTTTCAGTAGATTCAAATGTATAAAATTGACTTAAGTTGATAAAAACATAGAGACTTCTATGATTATCATAAAAAAAGTTATGTTTGGGAAATCTCTACCTTCTGCTCTGTTTTGCCGTGAACCTAAAACCACTTTAAAAAATAAAGTCTGTTTTTAAAAATTGAAATCAAGGTTGTTCACTGATTTTTGCAGTTAGCTGTCTGTCTCAGCATCCAGTTTAATTTTACATTTTCTTTTGTTTGCATAGAATTGAGGACATCCTAAATCATACAGTTAATTAGTTACAGATGTGCTAGTGTTTGGACAGCTCTTCTTGCAGAATACTCTTTGATTAAACTAATCCAGAAAAGTAACAGAGAAATAATAGAAAATGTTTGCTTTAAAGATGAATCACTCACAATATTTCATAACTGCTAACATGTCTTATCTTGAGTGTTAAAGAATCAAGCAAAACTTAAAGTTGGGGCCAAAGCTGTCACCCATACAGCGTCACAGCACTTTTAAAATTTTTTATTAAAATTAGGAAGTAAGGAGTGTACCAAAATAGTATCCACACATGGTTAAAACAAAAAGATCAAGTTGTATTGAGGGTTTTATAGTAAAGAAGAGCAGTCCCTTGCTTCTGCCCCTCCCCAGCTTCATAGAGTCAGCTACTTTTTACCCTTTTCAGCTGTTCGGATAGTTACCTAAAATAATTATAACTAGTATACTGCTATTTCTTATCAATGTAGGCATTATCACTTTCTTTAAGATAGATCATGAGACAAAAACTGCCCCATTTTCCCAACTGCTGTGGTCTGAATATTTGTGTGCCCTCAAAATTCCTATGCTGAAATCCTAATGCCCAGTGTGATGGTATTAGGAGGTGGGGCCTTTGGGAGTGATTAGGTCGTAGGGCAGAGAGCCATCATGGGTTATGCTTTATGGATAACACTCTCATCAGAGGCCCCGGAGAGCTCCTTTCCTCTTCCACCGTGTGAGGACACAAGAAGTCTGGACCTGGAAGAGGGCCCTCACCAACCCCGCTGATGCCCTGACCCTGGACTTGCAGCCTCCAGGACTGGGAGGAATCAGTTTCTGTGGTTTGTTAGCTACCCAGTCAGTGGTGTTTTGTTATAGCAGCCTGAACAGACTAAAACACTAATACAGGTGTTTTTGTAGTTAAAGCAAGAAACAGGGTTTATATAATTATGACTTAGGTAAATACTATTAACTGCAAAGCCAAGTAGTATATTACATTATGTTTTCTTTCTGGTACAGCTTTTAATCTTTACTTGAATTTTTTTTCTTTTTAAGATTTTATTTTTCCTTTTTCTCCCAAAGCCCCGTGATACATAGTTGTACATATTTTTAGTTGTGGGTCCTTCTAGTTGTGCTGTGTGGGACGCCGCCTCAGCATGGCTTGATGAGCAGTGCCATGTCCGCGCCCAGGATCCGAACCGGAGAAACCCTGGGCCGCCAAAGCAGAGCATGCGAACCCGACCACTCAGCCGTGGGGCCAGCCCCTTTCCTTCAATTTTTATCTGCCCTTTTTTCATCTACTTGTGAAATTTGCTTTAAACACATCCCTAATATTTTACAAATATTACTTTATCTCAGCTATTCATTGAGCCTCGTTTTCTGGGAGAGTGCCCCTAGAGCTCTCTTCCCTCTTCCAGTCAGCTGCTTTCTCAGCTTGTCTGCTAAACAGCTGTAATCTTTGGACTTCTATGTGCCACTCTTGGATTGAATTTCCTAATTACTTCATCACCCTTGTTTTTGGTGGCCTTCATCATAAAATAGTTTCTCAAGAAGAGAGTCGATGGAAATAATTTTCTCAGCCTTTAGCATGTCTAAAATGTCTTTATTCTGCCTTATAGTTCATATGTAATGTGGATGGTGTGGAATTGTAGATTGAAAATCATTTTACCTTAGAATGTGAATGCATTGCTACCCTTTTTCCCGCCGTCATCCAGAATTGCTGTTGGGGATTTCTGACATTCTGATTGTCATTCTTTTATATGTGCCCTGTTCCCACCCTGCCCCCGGATTTTTCTCTTGTGGGCCTTTAAAAATAATCATGCTTGGGTATTCGGTGGACTCTCAAGATGGATCTGTGTGCTTTAGCTCTGAGACAGGGCTTAATGGAATTTTTCACCAATTATGTATGAGGTCTTGTATATTTTAGCTCCGGAAATGATTTGTGTTATTTATTAATTGCCATTCTATCTTTTAGGAATGCCAGTTATTTGGATTTGGGATATACTAGATGGACCTTAAAGTTTCTTTTCTCTCATTTTTCTCATTTCTGTGTTTTTGTGCTACTTTTGGAGAGATTTCTTCCACTGTGTCTTTCACCTCTTCTATTGCCTCTTACTTTGGCTGTCATATTCCTATGATATATACTCTTATTCTTGTATTCTTATAGTACTCTTATTCTGATTATTTTTCTTTCTTTTTTTTAGCATCTTGATTCCTGTTTTAGGAATTCATTATCATCTTGTATCTGTTTGAAAGCACTAATTAAAATTTTGTTGACGTTTTCTTTTATACCCTGCTTTACCTAGTTTCCTCTATTTTGTGTTCTACTTTATTGGTTTTCTTCGTATTTGAGACTTT
The DNA here is from genome assembly GCF_037783145.1 of Equus przewalskii. Classification (NCBI taxonomy): domain Eukaryota; kingdom Metazoa; phylum Chordata; class Mammalia; order Perissodactyla; family Equidae; genus Equus; species Equus przewalskii. Next base: position 1,724,118 of record NC_091833.1, on the reverse strand, counting down.
GTCCTGGCATAAGTGTTTTCATGTTTCATACTAAATCTGAAAAGCCAGTTTGTGTCTGGGCAGGATGTGTTGATGGCGGGCCTTACCTTGGATTAGTTAGAGAATTAGCCCTTGTTTGAGAAGATGACTGTTTTGGAAGTCTTCTCTCTGGAGAAGAAGCCTTCTTTCCAGGTTAGCTGATTGTTACTGGCGTTCCACTGAGTGGGTGTGATCAGCTTTTCCTTCTCCAGTGGCAGCACAGTAGTCTCAGCAGTATTTCACTCATGTGAATTCCACCGTATGCTTACTTATGCTAAACAGGCAGTGTTATTTAAATATAGTAGGCAGCAAGGAGGTTTCAGATCTGAGTAAGATAGAATGAGCACATCCATCCTGTCACTCCTGTTGAATAGAGCTGTAAAACTTGAACAGAGTGCGTGAAGCAGCTGTTTGAGGACCCTAAAAAGTAAGTAGTAGCAGGCTGACTGGGAAGGAAGATCAGAATTCAGAGTACCAGCAAACCAGTGGCAAGTTTACCATTTTTTCCCCTCTGTTTTCTCCTAGCCTAAACTCAGCGCAGCTCAACCCGGAGTTGGAAATGGGCAGCAGTACGTAGAAAGAGCATCAGGGGAAGCCCTGTAGTTTTAGCTCTAGGGGGAGAAAAGGGAGCACCTAATAGAGTACAAAGGTCCATTTGTGTTCTTCTTTTCTTCATTCTATATGTAGACCAGCTTCCAGTTCCCATGATGCTGGCAATGCAAGTTTGCAGGAGCCGAAATGCTGAGGGAGGGGAACCTTGCTCTCTGATTGGTAAAGTTGGGTCCCAAGAGGATGGAGCCAGCATTACTGCTTTTTTTCCTCTCTGTCCTCGGGATGGGCTGAGGCACAGTTGCAGAAGTACAAAGCAAAGTGGGATAACCAAAGCCCCAGCTTTCTGACTGGAGGACTGAAAAGAAGAGCCCCAGGGAACCAGAAAGCACTAGAAAGATGGCACATAGGGAAGAGCTCAGGAAAGTGACTCCATAAACCTTGTTGATGGTCTCCTAGGTTCATCCTCAAGCTATACATGCATGGATCTACTCCTCATCATTATGACAAAGACTTCTGGGAACCGAACTAACAAAAAAACCACCATCCAGGTGCCAAACTGGCCACTGGGTAGCACACATGTGGGACAGATGCAGATAGGATTGCAGAGGCTTTAAAAACGGAATTGAGATTCACGGATGACAGGCTGCAGCTTGCAGCCTAAGTCTAACTAGGTCACTTAGCTGCTAGAACAAAAGTGTCAACATTCATCATAGGATTTAAACAAGACCCAAAGTCTCATAATATTCAAAATGGATACAGTACAAAATTACTTGGCATGTAAAGAACCAGGAAAATATCAGCTCTCATGAGAAAAGACAATGGACACCAATGCCAAGATGACAGAGACACTGGAATTATCTAACAACAACTTTAAAACATTTATTATAAAAATTTTCCAACAGGCAATCACAAACACTCTTAAAACTAATAGAAAAATAGAAAGTTTCAGCAAAGAAATAGAAGATTTAAGAAGAACCAAATGGAAAGGTAAGAACTGAAAAATACAGTAACCTAAATAAAAACTCACCGAATGGGCTCAATTTTTAAATGGAGATACCAGAGGAAAGAGTCCGTGAATTTGAAGATAGAACAATAGAAGTTATCTAAACTGAATGAAAGGAGTAGAGGAGAAAGAGTGTGGTGGTAAAAAAGTATTCGGAGAAATAATGCTAAAGACTTCCCCACATTGGCAGAAGATGTAAACATAATGATTAGAGAACTCGGTGAACACAAACAGAATTAATGCAAAGAACTGCATACCCAGACTCATCATAACTGCACTGCTGGAAGCTGAAGGCGTGTTAAAAGTCGTGAAAGTGTCAGAGGAAAAGGTGTGTGGGTAGGAGAGCAACAATTAGCATGAGTGCAGCTTGCTTTATCTGAAACCGTGGAGCCCAGAGAAGTGGCACAGTATTTTCTTAAATGGTGAAAGAAAAGAGCTGTTAACCAAGACTTCTCTATCCAGTGAAATTATCCTTTGAGAATGAAAGTGAAATAAAGCATGATAAAACATTCTTAGTTGAACAAAAACTAAAGAGAAGTCATTGCCAGTAGCCTGCTCCAAAAGAATTGGTAAAGGAAAGTCTTCAGACAGAAATGATAACTATCTAGGGAAATATAATAAGTTACTTTCTCCTCTTCCATTCTTTAAAATGAGTTAATGGTTGGAAGCAAAATTTATAACCTTGTCTGATGGGATTTCAAATGTATATTCATGTAATGCTTGTGATAGCTCTAACATACAAGGGGGAGCAAAGAGGATAGAAACCAAGAGTAAAGGAGCCTAGACGATAGTGCGTTCTAAAATTTGTACCTGAGGGATTTTAAGTTATGGAGGTGACTGAGTGATGGCATGGAGAAGTCAGTGTTGTGGAAAGAAGATTCTGATTACTTATATTTCCCAAGAGAAGAGGGCATATCTCACCACGCAGGGCCATAGGTGAGGCATCGGGTTTTGTTCAGGAGGCAGAAGGAGGAGCAAGGGAAAGGCAGGGCAGGGCAGGGTAAACAGTTCAGGATTGGCTAGTTTTGATAATTCTGGCGGCTTTGGGTCACAGGGGCTGTCCTTAGTTGTCTGGTTCCTGGCCCTAGCTTGATGCAGGACAGGGGAAATATTGGCTTGGTTTGTGAGTTAGATTAGGAGATGAGTGGGGGCACGGCACTGGATCAGGCAATCAGCACATGAAAGGCATGCTTTAAGCAGACTTTCTACCGCTCCTAGGAATTAGCTAGCCCTGGTAGGGTAAGTCTTTCCCCAGATCTGAAAGGCCTCTGAAGATGTCAGAACATTATAAGGTATAGAAAATGAAAAATATCAATAGTACAACAGTGAGTTTATACATTCCTCTTGAAATGATGAAATATTGATTTTAAGTGGACCATAAAAATTAAGTATGTATATTGTAATAGCATGACCACTTTAAAAACTATGTAAAGAGACATAGTAAAAAAAATCCAATAAGTAAATTAAATTGTAATAGTGAAAAATGTTTGTATAATGCAAAAGAAGGCTGGATAGGGAAAAAAGAGTTAACAGTAGAGAGCAAGCAGAAAACAAAATGGTGGACTTAAATCTAAACTTACCAATAATTTCATTAAAAGTAAATAGTCTTGGGGCCAACCCAGTGGCATAGTGGTTAAGTTCACACACTCCACTTCAGCCACTTGGGCTTTGTGGATTCAGATCCTGGGCACGGACCTACACACCACTCATCAAGACATGCTGTGGCAGCATCCCACATACAAAATAGAGAAAGATTGTCGCAGATGTTAGCTCAGAGACAATCTTCCTCAAGCAAAACAAGGAGGATTGGTAACAGATGTTAACTCAGGGCCAATCTTCCTCACCAGAGAAAAGTAAATAGTCTAAACACACCAATTAAAAGATAGAGATTGTCAGAATAAACTTAAAAAAACAACCAAACTATATGATGTCTTCAATTTCCATCATGCACTGCATAACATCATTTCGGTCAGCAGGAGACCACACATGTGATGATGGTGTCATAAGATTAGTAGCATAGAGCCTAGGTGTAAAGTAGGCTATACCATCTAGATTTGTGTTAGTACACTTTGTGCTGTTGGCACAATGATAAAATCGCCTAATGACACATTTCTCAGAAGAGATCCCCATCATTAAGAAATGCGTGACTATCTAATGATATCCATAAGTTAAAATTAAAAGGAGGGGAAAACATATACTATTTAAACATTAACAAAAGAAAGCTGGAGTGGCAATATTGCTGTCAGACGAAGTGGCCTCTAGAGCAAAGAGCGACATTACATAATAATAAGAGGTTTAGTTCCCCCATAAGATAAATAATACTAAATGTGTATATTCCTAACAGTAGAACTGCAAAATATATGAAGCAAAAGCTGGCAGAACTGAAAGGAGAAATTGACAAATCTAAAGTTACAGTTGGAGACTTCAACATCCTCTCAACAATTGATAGACCCATTAGACAGAAAATCACCACCAATATAGAAGAACTCAGCAACACCGTCAATCAACCAGATTCTAATATATATTTCTAGAACACTCTGCCCAACAACAGAAGGAGACACATTCTTCTCATGCTCACAGAACACGTATCAAGATAGACTATCACCTGGGCCATAGAACAAATCTCAACAAATTTAAAAGAACTGAGATCGTATAGAGTGTGTTCTCTGACCACAAAGGAATCAAACTAGAAATCAATAACAGAAAGATAACAAGAAAACCTCCAAACACTTGGAAACTGTGAACAACACACTTCTTAATATTGAATAATTTCAAGAGAAATTTTAAAAATACATTGAACTGAATGAAAATGAAAACAGAACAGGACAAAATTTGTGAGATGCAGCTTAAGCAGTTCTGAAAAGGGAATTTATAACACATACTACATTAGAAAAGAAGAAAAGTCTCAAATCGGTAATCTAAGCTCTCACCTCTAGGAACTAGAAAAAGAAGAGGAAAATAAGCCCAAAGGAAGCAAAAGGAGAGAAATAAAGAGCAGAAATCAATGAAGTTGAAAACACAGAACAATAGAGAAAATCAATGAAACAACAAACTTATTCTTTGAAAAAAATCAATAAAATTGACAAACTCTTAACCACACTGAAGAAAGAAGACATAAATTACTAATCAGGGCTGAAGTAGGAAATCAACTACAGACCCTGTGGACATCAAAAAGATAACTACTACAAACTTTACACACCTAAGTTTGACAGCTTAGATGAAATCAACTAGTTGCTCAAAAAGTACACTACCATAACTTTAACCAATATGAAATAAATATTTGAACAACCTTGTAGCTATTAAAGAAATTGAATTAATAACTTAAAAATTCTTCATAAAAGAAATATCCAGGCCCAGATTGTTTCACTGGGGAAGACTACAAAATGTTTTTAAAAGAATTAACATCAATTCTACATAACCTTTTCTAGAAAATACAAGAGGAGAGAACAATACTTCCTTTTCTGTTCATTTGTAATCAGTATTATCCTGATGCTAAAACCAAAGACAGTACAAAAAAGGAAAACTACAGACCAAAGTCCTTCATGAGTAGAGATGCAAAAATTCTTAAAATATTAGGTAGAGTTCATCAATATATAAAAGAATTATACATCATGACCAAGTGGCCATTGTTCCAGGGATACAAGGCTGGTTCAGTATTCAAAACTCAGTCAGTGTAATCAACCATATCAACAGACTGGAGAAGTAAAATCACATGATTATATGATACTGTAAAGCATTTAACAAGTTCAACACCCATTCATGTTCATATCCCTAAAAAAATAGGAATACGGGATAACTTCCTCAACATGATAAAGAACATCTTTAAAAAAATCTGACATTACACTTAATAGTGAAAGACCAAATGTTTTCTCCCTTAGATCGTGAGCAAGGCAAGCATGGCAGCTCTCCCCACTGCACTTCGACACTGTGCTGGAAGTTCCAGCTAGTGCAGTAAGGCAAGAAGATAAAGTAAAAGGCATCTGTAGATCAGGGAAAAAAGCATTCGTAGATGACATAGTTGTCTGCATAGAAAATCCCAAGGAATCTATAAGGAAACATCCTAGAACTAGAAATAGATTCATCAGGGTCACAGGATACATGATCAAAATCAATTTTATTTCTGTTTATTGGCAGTGAACACATAGAAACCAAAATTAAAATGCGGTGTCACTTTAAATTGCTCAAAAAATGAAATACTTGGATGTAAGTCTAACACCACGTACAGGACTTGTGTGCTCAAAACTATAAAACACTGATGAAAGAAAACAAAGATTAGAAAAATGGATAGACATACCATGTTCATGCATCAGAAGACTCAGCAGATGTCAGTTATCCTCAAATCAATGTGCAAGTTTAACACAATTGCTGAACAGTTGCTAAAAAAGATTATTGTAAAGTTTATATGGAAAGTCAAAGGAACTAGAATAGCTAAAAATTTTAAAAAGAAGAATAAAGTGGGAGCAGTCACTATCCAATTTCAAGATATTATATAATTATTATAGTCAAGACTGTGTGGTATTGGTGAAGGGATAGATGTGTAAGTTGATGGAACAGAATAGGGAACCCAGAAATAACCCCACACAAGTATGGCCAACTGATTTTTGACAAGGATGCAAAAGCAACTCAATAGAGAAAAGATAGTCTTTTCAAGAAATGGTGCTAGAGCAATTAGATATCCATAAGCAAAAACATGAACCTAGGCCTAAATCTCACATCTTAGACAAAAATCAACTCAAAATGGACCATAGATTTAAATGCAAAACTTCCAGAACATAGGCGAAATCTTTGGGACATAGGGCTTGGTGAAGCAAAAACCAATAAACTGAACTTCCTTAAAAACTTTTCCTGTCACAAAAGACCGTGTTAAAAGGATGAAAATAGAAACTACAGACCAGGAGAAAATATTTGCAAGCCACGTATATAACAAGGGTTCATATCTATAATATATAAAAAACTCTCAAAACTCAACAGTAAAGACCAAACAATCCAATTAGAAAATGGACCAAAGAAATGAGCAGACATTTCACTGAAGAGGAAAGAAAAATGACAAATAGCACATGCAAAGATGTTCAACATCACTTGTCATTAGGGAAATGTAAACTAAGACCATAATAAGATACACTACACTCTTATTAGAATAGCTAAAATAAAAATTAGTGGCAATATATGCTGGCAAGGATGCAGAGAAACTGAATCTCTCATACGTTGCTAGTGGGAATGTGAAGTGGTATAGCTATTCTGGAGCATGATTTGGCAGTACTTTGAAAAGCTAAACATGCACTTACCATATGCCTAGCAGTTGCACTCCCAGGCATTTATCCCAGAGAAGTGAAAACTGAAGTCCACGTAAAAACCAATACGTGATTGTTCATAGCAGCTTTATGTGTAATAGCTCCAAACTGGAACAACCAAAATGTCCTTCGGTAAGTAGATGGCTAAAAATCGGTAGTTCATCTATATCATGGGATAGTACTAAGGGGTAACAAGGAATGAACTATTGAATAATGCAAGAACTTAGATCAATTTCAAGAGCATTAGGTTGAGTGAGAAAAGCCGATCTCAAAAGTCACATACTGTATATAGTTCTATTTATATAACATTCTTGAAGTCACAGAATTATCGAGACGAAAACAGATTAGTGGTTGCGGGGTGGGTAGGGATGGTAGGTGGAAGTGGGGTAAATATGACATAAAGGGGTAGCATGAAGGAAAGTTTTGTGGTGATGGGATCATTCTGTACCTTGATTGAAGTGGTATTTTCATGAATCTATGTGTGATAAAATGGTATAGAACTATATACACACTATCAATGTACTTGTCCTGGTTTTGATAAATTGTCCTATGATTATATAAGATGTAATGATTGGAGGAAACTCGGTGAAGAGTACACAGACCTTTATGTACTATCTCTGTAACTTCCTGTGAGCTGAGAATTATTTCAAAATAAAATGTTTTTAAAAAAACAACTTCAAGCCACAGCCCAGCTGCGCAGAAGTTCAAACAGGTGGCAGCACAGTGTTGCCCGTATGGAGGTTTTCACGGATGCTGACATCAATGTTGAACGCTCTCCTTGCACAGCTAGGAAGAAAGGATGGTTAGTTCCTGTGCTTTGTGTTTAACTCAGTTACCATGTCACAAAGATAGCAAACTGCTCTAATAAAAAGCCAGGCTCCTCTCTCCAGCGCCACTTTTCTCCCTTCTTTACCACCAAGCCCACAGACATTCCAGGGTTATTTAAAAAGACATAAGAAACAAAGAACTCATGACTGAGCATCGTACTGCTTAGGTCAAGCTTTTCCTTTGTGACGTTTTCCTCATATTCTGGTGTTTCATCTACTCAGGGATTTTCTAGTTCTGAATATGTAAACAAGGAATGTGTACACGTTTGTGTATAAATTCTCACTGAAGATGTGTGGCTGTTATAGTAGCAAGTATGAAGTAGGTGCAAGATTGCAAAGCCTCATTGTGACTGGCGCTGCACACGTTGAACTTTTAAATACCACCATTTTTGGTAGTGCCATTTTAATTTTAGTTTTAAGTATAGATCAGGTATTGCCGGGCCCATTTCTTAGAAATATCTATTCAGAAAATTTTCACTAGTGATTTAAATAACAGTGTTATTATTTAGTGAACACTCATTATGTGCAAGACAGTGTTGTCAGAACTTTACATTCATTATATCATTGAATTCCCTCAAAATACCTGAAATTGCCCTACCCTTGCCTCTGTTTTACAGTTGAAGAAATTGGGATTGGGGGTGAGGAACTTGAGCAGGGTCACCAGTTGTATGGTGGGCATTTGAGCCTAGGAACTGACTCCACTGCCCAAGTCATCAACAACAAGTATGCTCCACGTGTTTGCTCGATTCACATTTCTGCCTCCACTAGCAACCTAATTGCTAAAGAACCCAGTTCCCCTTCTTACCTCATTCAGGCCTTCGATACCAAATTTTACTAGAAACCCTAGCTTTACATCTGAGAATGGCAATACTGTCCACCATTCTCTGATTCTTTATATTTAGATCTCCGTGTAAACAGTCTGGTCTTTCTTAGAAAAGAGACGTAAAACTATATAGGGTATGCATTGTTCCAGCCAGCTGGAGAAAATTTTTTTGTTAGATCTTATTTTTAAATGCCTTCAAGAAATCAGTTTGTTTTATTTGAAACTAAGGGCAATAGTAGCGAAGCAAAAGTCAAAGTTTGTCCTGGAGTAAATTGTTCAACTTGATTATCTTAATAATGTCATAGTAATAATAAATGACTGGTAGCAAGCAAAGATGTTTGTTCTTTATAGATGTAAATAAATCCAGTTTTGTCATTATCTACTGTGCAGCTGGGCAGACCAGTAAGATCACATTGCAAGATACACTGTTGAAAGTTACAAATACCTGCCTTTTAGACTTAAATGCAAAGTTTTCTATTCCTCTGAAAACGACTCAGCAACTTATATCTGTTATTTTAAATCTTTTATTTAAAACATGGCATTTTTCCCCGAAGTTATTAGCATGCTTTTGATTTTTGTACAACTTGACATTTGTAATTACAGGTGCAACATGTGCTGTAAAGAGCTTTTGTAAATTGATCTAATTTCTTGTCTTTACAGGAATATATTAAAGGAGTCTGTGAACCTGAACTAGAAGAAAGAGAATGTTACCCCAAGGCCATGCACTGCATTTTTGTTGGGGCGCAGAGCCTGTTTCTGAAGAGCTTGATTCAGGACACCTGTGCCGATCTCTGCATTCTGGACATTGGTCTTCTCGGCATCAGAGGCAGTGCCGAAGCTGTGGTGATGGCTAGGAGTCACATTCAGCAGTTTGTAAAGCTCTTTGAGAATAATGAGAACTTACCCAACAGTCAGAAAGAATCAGAGGTGAAAAGGGAATTTAAACAATTTGTTGAAGCTCGTGCAGATAAATATACAATGGACTTGTTGATTTTGCCCACTTCCTTGAAAAAAGAACTTTTGACACTCACACAAGGTGAGGAGAATCTATTTGAAAGAGGAGATGATGATGTTCTTGAAATTAGAGATTCTAAACAAACAGAGTTTACACAGAATGCCGCCACAGGGCTGAATGTTTCCAGAGATGAAATTGTTTTGCAGGAAGATGCAAGAAATAAAGCTGGGACTCCTGTTTCTGAGCTTACGAAACAAATGGATACCATCTTTTCTAGTTCACAAGATGTACGTTTTGTTCCAATAAATGGTCTAACCCCAGATGAAGAGGCACTTTCCAAAGACAGAGTATGTCACAAAAGGAGATTCTCTGATTCTGAAGAAAGGCATACCAAGAAACAATTTTCTTTGGAAAATGTTCAGGAGGGGGAGCTTTTTCATGATGGTAAGACAGTACCTGGAAGTGTAATCATTGACGTATCTGATTCTTCTACTGATCCTGAAAATTTAAGTCCAGATATAAAAGACACTACTGAGGAAATGGAATACAACATCCTCGTAAACTTTTTTAAAACCATGGGCTATTCTCAAGAAATTGTTGAAAAGGTCATTAGGGAATATGGGCCATCCACAGAGCCATTATTGCTCTTAGAGGAAATTGAAAAAGAAAATAAAAGATTCCAAGAAGATAGAGAGTTTTCACCTGGTACTGTGTATCCAGAGACCAACAAACCCAAAAATAAAGGTGGTTGTAGCAGCATAAAGGAGCTTACAGCAGATTCCACTCCAAAGAAGACACATACACACACACAGCCAAACATGGTAGGAAAATTTGCTCAGTTACCGTTCAAAGTAGAATCAAAACCATGTACCTCAAATTGCAAAATTAATACTTTGAGAACAGTGCCAATAGAACAGAAAGAAGAAATCTGGAGTTCAAATCAGAACTACGTGTGTAACATAGACCTTGAAACTGATGGCCCTTCACCCTCTGTTGCCCCTTCTAGTCCCAAAGAAGTTGTCAGTTTTGTTTCAAGAGGAGCTTCAAGCCATCAGCCCAGAATTCCAGTTTTTCCTGAAAATGGTTTACAGCATCAAGCAGAACCTTTGCTTCCAAATAATGTGAAGTCTGCCTATGAAAACCGTTCGGGATATTGTAGCTCTCCTCAGTCTAAACCGAATTGTCCACCCCTCTCTCCACCGATGCCGCTGCCCCAGCTCTTACCTTCAGTTACTGATGCAAGGTTGGCAGGACCTTCTGATCATATTGATTCCTCAGTTACAGGGGTTCAAAGGTTTCGCGATACTCTGAAGGTACCCTACAAGCTGGAGTTAAAAAATGAACCGGGGAGAACGGATTTGAAGCACATTGTTATAGATGGGAGCAATGTTGCAATTACGTAAGTCCGCTGTCTGCAGATTATATTATCGTTTTAAATAGGGCTCTAAGCAATGTCTCAGAATTACATGCATTTTATTGGAACCATCCTATGCATCTGTCTAGTTGACCTGTAGCCTTACCTGAAAAAAAGAAAAAACGGCTCGTTGGAGAAGTTTTGTTATTCCATCTTCTGGAGTTGTAAACTTTACTTCACCCTGCTGAACCTCTATTTCTGAGGGCAAGAGATGGTAGAAAATTTGTCTTTTCACATTGCATTGCCCAGTAATAAGCAGTATAGAGACCCTTAAGTCATTAAGTTCTTAATACCATGAATATCATTAGTTTCTGAATACAAGGATAGAGCTTAAGGCAAAAGAGAGATTTTTCTGTCTTTTTATGCTACAATATGCCAGGTCTCTAGCCAGTAGTGTGCAGTGATAATCGGTGTGATGTACTTCTGTTGATACTTTTGTTGATAGATTTATAGTAATTTCCTTCCTAAGAAGACTCATCAGCTTGAGCTTCTTTATGGGCCTCTGCTCTCAGTTGAAGTTTGTCTGTTTGTTTTTAGTAAAAAGAGGTAAATGAACATTTCTATTTAGCCTGTCTTAGATCCCTCTTAGGATTCTGATTTGATACCTCTGGTATCAGATTGGGTTTCTTCTCTGAGGGGTAGTTTAATATAGTGGCTGGGAAGAGTGGGGACCAGGTCAGAGTCTCCGCCCCGCTGTGGACCAGCTGTTTGACCTTGGACAGGTTTCTTCCTGCTGTTCCACTTGGTGCAATCTCTTGCCTCTTGCCCTGTCCTAGAGGATGTCTGTATCATGCCGTTTCCACAGCTGCTAGGTAAAGCGTCCCTCCAGCTTTCAAAGTCAGTTACTCTGTTGGTGTTGAAGTCTTCAAGGTCTAGTGTTTTAAGCAGCTGCTGTTCAAGGAAAGGGGCACCTGGACATGGAATGAAGAAGTTGACATACTTTCCTGAATTGCTGAATATTTATGTGGCTTCTTTCCTGGGAATTCTAAAAGATCAGTTCATGCCCCGATTTTCTAGGAGTACTTGATGAGATTGAAAAATAAGTTTTGTTATTGAAATATGTTTATTATATATTTATTTTTTGTTTTAACTTTTTTAATTAGAATTTTCAAACAGATACATAAGAAGATAATATAATGAATCCCACGTTGGATTTTTTTGGGATTCCCGTGTGCCCTTTACCCAATTCAGTAGGTATCAACTCCCGGCTAGTCTTGTTTCATCATTTCAAACGTTGTTTCACCTGTGCCCCCACCTATTGCCTTTCATCCATATTATTTTGGAGGAAATCTCAGATATTTCATCTATAAATATTTTAGTATCTATTTTTAAAAATGTAAGGATTCTTTGGTTTTTATTTTTTGAATGAATTATTGATGCTGTGCTTTGTTGTCGAAAAAGAAAGAAAGAAAGAAAAAGAAAAAGCCAGCATTTCACATGTTAAAGTTTGAAGACAGGCAGTAGAAATATATAATATACTTGTCTTCATTTCTAAATAATACTGTTTATTGTCATTTTCACTTTGTTTTTTGGCATTTCTTTTGGGGGAAACCCAGCAAATGGCCCACAGCTGCATAGCATTATCTAAGTAAAAGTGTAATGTGCATTTTCAGTCACCCGTAGTCCAAGGCCAGCACCAGTTCCTCATTGTTACGGTTTCTTGAGCCAGCTGATGACATAAAATTTAGGTCAAGATTGTGAGTAATATTAATCCTTTTTCATTTTTCTATATGTGGAAAGATTTCCGAAATTGGTTTTCAAAGAAAAGAAATGCAAATTAGCATAGAATGAACAGTGTTAATGCCACTTTCATAAAGCCTTTTTGGAGTATTAGCTAGTGTCTCCCTCAGAGGGCCCTGTTGGAACTTTGAGCGGTGCTGGCTGACCCTGAAGGGAGGTTCTAGTGTCTCCCTCAGAGGGGCCCGTTGGAACTTTGAGCCGTGCTGGCTGAGCCTGAAGGGATGTTCTGCATGTCTTGTCCCTCCCACTTTGCCCATAATGCCCTGCCCCCAGTCGTCGTGGCAACACCACATATTTCCTCGCCCCTCCGCTGTAGTACTGTCTCGTGAAAACCACTGAATTAGTTAATGCACTGAGGGAAACCACAGTCATTAATTTTTTTGAAAACATTATTTGAGGAGGATTTCAGTTTTCGTTGAATTCACAGATACCTCGGGTTAAAAGCAACACTTTTACAAAGGATATGTTATCCTAAGAAGACAGACTTATACTTAATTTGATGTAGATTGATCTGAAAATAGCAGTAATTAAAATTAACTCTTATTCGGGGGAGAAACTGCTTAATGAGTCTAGGTTTTCCTTTTGGAGTGGTGGAAATGTTCTGGAACAAGATATGGGTGCTGGTTGCACAACATCGTGAATGTACTAAACGCCACTGAATTGTTCACTTTAAAATTGTTATCTTAAGTTATGTGAATTTCACCTCAAATTTTTTTAAAAGTTGGGGAAAAATTTACTCTTATTCTAAATCAGTTGCTTCAATGTTAAACTCGAATTATAGATGATAAATTCCGTGTCTGTTCTGTTCGCTGAGCTGTGCCGAGCTCCATGGTGCCTGGCATAGGGCGGGCACTCAGTAACGGTGTGTAGGATGAATGAATGAATTAAAGACTTAGGAAAGATTAGGATTTTTTTAAGGACTTTTCACCACTCATTTATAACTTGCTATTCCAATTACTATTCCAGTGATCAATTTAAATTTTAACTGAGGCCATATATTTAATTCAACAAATATTTGGAATCTTAAAGCCGAAAAACCTGTTACGTGTCAACTGCTGTAACTTTTAAAACATAATCTCTACACCCATTTTGTGTGGTGAAAATTATCTATAATTTACATAACATGAAACGGTTTTAAAAATCTTGTCCAAGATTACAGGAATAGGAGGTTTGGGCCCATAATCTCTCTCTCCCGAGCCATCGTACACCCTGCCTCCTCCCACAGAGGTTGAGCTTGGAGTTTTCAGGCAGGGCAATGTCAGATCCTTAGGTCTTGAGTTACTTAAGCACTGCTGAGTAAACCTCACTCATTTGACCCAACTATCTTGGGAAGTAGTTAAAAAGGATATTTGAGTTCTTAAGCAATTTGTTGGTTTGAACCTCACCCTAAAATAGCGCAGGCCCCCCCCACCCCTGGGTTTCTCAGAGCCTTTGTTTATTTGCCTATCCAGCGAGATGTCTGCAGTTCGTACAGACACACCGTGAGAAATTCTAAGATACCCTACCTAATGCTGCTGAGTATGCATATCTCTACGTGGTTTTTCCCTTTTGTCACCATGAATGAGTCAAATGATGAGTAAATGGAAATTGTTTGCGGCGTATGGCTAGACATCACAGTGTTGGTCAGATAACACTTGGGCTCTGTCAGTCTGAAACTTCAGCATAAGAGCACCTGACTTATCTGGGTAGATAATTTTCCATGCAGATGAGGTTTGCCCCTTCACTTGCTAGAACTTTGTGTTTTAACCATTTTTCATGCTCGTCTTTCTGTATCAGGGTTCCATGGCTATTTTTATTAAGTGGAAGCAATAGAAGGAAATTACCCTCTCCTGGGTACTCAGAAGGGTTTTTCACTATTTCCCCGCACTGCCCTGTCTGGGTCTCTGACTGCCATGAGTTTGTATCAGGTGTCTGTTGCCCATCTCCTCTCTGGTTTGGCTGCCTGCTACAATATGGAAAACAACCAGTTGATAGAACTTGTCTGCAATTATATGGAAACAAGAGTTTAAATCTCCTTTGAGGGCCTGCACACCTGGCCTCTCAGGCCCAATGTCTGTTCATTCTGCCTTTGGAGCGCTTGCCCTCTTAGAAGTAGAGAGGTGTCATTGTATGTATATGCATTTTCCTGAATCCGGATGGACAGCTGGGTGGGTTTACCTGTCAGCGAGCTGCTCTGGTTTGATTGCTGAGAAGCTTGGATACAGTGATGATTCGGCACATTTCTGCCTGGTCAGGCTGTGGGAGTTGAAGTAGGAAGGGTCGAGGACCCTGTTATTTTGAGGACGATAATTTGGCTCCATTTGATTTTTTTCTGTAGCTTTGTTTTCTGGGTAAATCTCTATGTTCTCCTCCAGAATTTTGAACTGCTGGTTTTATTCCCACAACAGCTCTAGCGATTTTTTGGGGTATCAGAAGTGATCTGGTCTTATCACTGAGGGTAACACTCTGGAAATTCTTTTAGAGCTAATGTTTCTAGAAACTCCGTTTCTTCCCCTCTAACTTGTAAGGGGTCCAGGGCAGCAGAATTTCATGTACTTGCGTTTCCCTGCTTTTTCCTCAGTGACCCAGGAGAGTGGACCTGGGTACCCCACTTCCACTCAGTTTCTACTTTTGCCGTCAATGAAGCCGCTAGGGAAAAGAGGATAAAGAGTTAGTACACTTTGTATCCGAGGATAAGCTAAGGAGGCACTTTACAAGCTTTTTTAGTGCATTTCTCTCAAGGGTTGTTCTCAGGACTTAACATACTTAATATAAAAATCCTTTAGTTTTCCTAAGAACCAGCAGACTGTTGTATTTTTGGATTTTTATGTTTGGGCTATCGTTGACATTAACTCTAGGCTTGTCCTTGCTGTTAAGGACAATTAATTAGAATGATATATTCTTTTTAAACATTAAAAAAAGACCCCGTCTACAAAAACTACCCCCAGCCTTTTTTCCACTAACAAATGTCATATTGCTGCATTCTTGCCGTATTTGAATGTTTTTACGTAAACCACTACTGAACTGTTTCCTCCAGAATGGGTTTGTTTACTTGCGTATGTTTTCTGGGGTACAGCTGATGCCTCTGCAGCCCCATTTATGGCTCACTGAGAAGAGAGTGGGCCTCAGCTTCCAAAAGGAGGCGTTTCTGAGCTGCTCTTCCGGACCGTAGATGTTTGCTGCATGTCCATTCCTCCTTCATGAGAACATGGATTGAGCTCGGGACAGTACCACTGTGGGGTAGTCAAAAGGGCACTGGCCCCGGAATGAGGAAGCCTTAGTCAAATCCCAGGTCATCCGCCCTCCGGCAGGACAGCCTGGGCAAGTTGGTGTCTCTCGTCAGGTGTTTCTTTTTATCTCCAGCAGGAATCCAAGTCCATTCTGTCTCCCAAGGTCTGTGATTCTGGTGCAGAGTACAGGGTAGCGGGTCAAAGGAAGAAGAGGAGGTGATTAAGGGCCTGTGTCAAGAGATAGCTTCATAGAAGAGGGACTGGAATTGAGCTCTAAAGGCATCTGAGGAAGGAGGTGGGGTGGGGGCCTGTGTAAGAGAGTGCACGCAAAGAAACCAGCCTAAGAAAAGGGCAGAGCCCAGGGAGAATGAGACGGCAAGACCTGGCCAAAACCAAGAGAGTCATGATGCATGGTGGTGAAAGTGGAAGGTTCGCTTTGGCCAGATCTCTTCTGATTAGTCACGTGTGCAGGGGACCTGGAAGCCAGGGACTGGGTTTATCCAGAATGGTAGTGCTGTTGAAGTCCCTGAGCAGGATCCAAGGCCTTGTGCATTCAGGGTCAGTCTAACTGGCATGTGTGCAGTGGGTTGCAATTAGGAGAGCCTGGGGTTGACTTTGGGGCTCATTGTGCCAGAGGTGGCGGGACTTTCAAGTGAAGGAAATATCCACCACGTGGTTTTGACTTGGAGAGAAGACAGGACTGAAGATGTGGAATTTACTGTCATTGGAATACAGGTGATCATTGAAGCAGTGAAGATGGGTTATGCTAATCTCATAAGGTATAGCATCACAGTTTGGGAGTTTGAGTTTTTTTTCTTTGTAATACTCAGGGGTAGGCAAATGGTTTACTAGCTGCAAAATTTCCAACTTTGACAAAACACCTTTTTTTTGGGAAACCTCCACTTAACTGCTGGAGAATACAATTTAAATATTTTTTCGTGTTTCTTTTGAAATTTGTTACCAGAGCGTTGGATAGGGGGCATCCTCCATTCTAGCGGTTGCTGACTCTGGGCCAAATCTGGCCACCACCTGTTTTTATAAATACGGACTACAGCCCCACTCTTTCCTTTCCAGTTGGCAGAGTGAAGTGATGTCGCAGAGACCATATGGCCTAGAAAGCCTGTCTGGCCCTTTACAGAAAGTATACTGACTCATGTTCTATACAGCTCCTTGTTTGGTTACTTTTTATCCCTCCTCTCCGCTTCCTTCAACAAAAGCACTTGCCGCAGCGCCCAGTTAGTTTCATTTGAGTCTGGCCCTTCACTTGTTTCCGGGAAGCTGTAAACTGAGTAGCTTTCTCATTTCCCCAGAAAGGGGCTGGAGCTCTCCTGGGGCTGGAGGCCTCCGCAGCCTGTGGACGTTGTGTTGAAGACCGTGTCACAGGATAAATAGCTACTTCTGCTTCAACAACCAAGTTCTTAATAAAATTTACAGAAGATTCTTAGAGGCCAATGACTAGGCAGGACTCTTTAGAAAGGACTCTTTGTCTAAAAAAGCAAGAATAAAAAGTGTAATAAACAAGTATTACCATGAAGCTCAAACTGTCTTCTGCCACACAGCACACTCAATTAAATCAACTAAACAAAATACAAGAAAAGTCGTAAAGCTATTAAGAATCACGTCATTATAATGGGCTCTATCTCAAACAGCAGACCATGCAACTTAATGCCAAAAAATGTAAAAGTATTAACGGAATTTTGTTCTAGTTGTTTTTGTTATATATGGATTTCACCTTTTCCTGGTGAAACTTAACATGTTTTAAACTGAAATAAATTTTATTTATTTCCTTATAGCCACGGTCTGAAAAAGTTCTTTTCTTGTCGTGGAATTGCAATTGCAGTTGAGTATTTTTGGAAACTTGGCAACAGAAACATCACTGTATTTGTCCCCCAGTGGAGAACAAGGCGTGATCCTAATGTCACAGGTGAGACAAACTGTTTTCCCCAGATTTCTAATTAGACATTTAATGAGTTGGCTTATAATTGAACTCACACTACTTAGAATAGAGCCATGTGTCATAGGCAGCAGCTTTAAAAAGAAAATTATAAATCCGTTGCACCCAGTAAAAAACATCAATTGAAGAGAGTTTTACAGCATAAGAAATAGTTGGGAGAAGGTTGGAAAGTTAACTGTTCATATAGAAAGTTATATTAGAGTTCATTATATATCACAAAAATTTTCTTTGACTTTCTAAAAAGTGGATTAAATATGTCTTTTCCTACGCTGAGTTTCTGCCTCTTTTAATAGTATTTTTGAAAATGATCCGTTGATAAATTTGGAACCCTCAAATAGAATGTGTTTTTCACAGTCTGTTTTGTTTAATAGCTTAATTTAAATTATTTCTGTTAATTGTATTGTACTGTATGGCTGACCCGCAGGCCACACACATAAGGTTTGAACTTACTCTGAACCACTAACTATTCCAGAGAAACTTAAGGTAGTTTGTTTCTTAGGTCATAGTAGGAAGACCAGTGAAGGGCTGTGCCAGGCAGCTTCTCAGGTCAGAGCACCTGGAAATGACGGCTAGACTGGGGGAAGGAAGAGGCAGGACAGGGCTCGCCTAACACGTTAAACAGGAAGTAAACTTAGTTACTGCTGAGGTGGAAATGGTAAAACCACACATTTCCCAAGGATCCCAGCTTCCCTCGTGGGTGAGCATACTTGTCCTACAAAGGCACCTAAGGAATGAGGCAGGTCCGCTCCCTTTGTAGCTATTTTTGTAATGGGATTCCGAAAGGGTCTTGTCAGCCGTACGCATTGTGCATTCCCAGGACAAGAAGACAGCGTGTGTGGGTGTTTCAGCTGAAGTCAGTGTTGACTGCCATTGGAGGGAATGCAGGTGTGGGAATCTCAAACCCTGAGCTTTTAGCACTTTCTTTGCCCATTACTGGTGGCTAAATGTGGCCATTACTGGTGGCCACTAAAATATGGCTTTGGCCCTCCTTTCTCCGCTGTCACAACCCACCCCCATGAAAATCAGTAACTATTTGTCAGATAACTCAGAGAGGTTGAGAGGACGCCAGCCAGAGGGAGATTTTAATGGACCCTTGGAATACGGACCAAGCAAGCCTTTCTTGGGATTGGGGCAGAGCAGGTTGTCCCTCCCACCGTGTCCACTTCTGTCACTCTTTTATTTATTTATTTTTTTTTGAGGAAGATTAGCCCTGAGCTGACTGCTGCCAATCCTCCTCTTTTTGCTGAGGAAGACTGGCCCTGAGCTAACATCCGTGCCCATCTTCCTCTACTTTATATGTGGGACGCCTACCACAGCATGGCTTGCCAAGCGGTGCCATGTCCGCACCCGGGATCTGAACTGGCGAGCCCCGGGGCCACCAAAGTGGAACGTGCGCACTTAACCACTGCGCCACCGGCTGCCCCCTCCTGGCACTCTTCCCTGCTCCCCCCACCTCCCTCAGGGAGTCTTGTCGTTACTTTCTTTGTCTTCTACTGCTTGTGAGGCGGCTGTGAAAAAGTTCTTAATAGCATTCATTAAATATAGGGTTATGGTTTACTCGTCTTAATTTAAGAAGCAAATGAGCTGAACTTTTTTACATTTGAAAAGTAGCTAGGGGCCAGCCAGGTGGCTCAGCGGTTAAGTTCGCACATTCCTCTTCTGGGCCGCCTGGGTTTGCCGGTTCGGATCCCGGGTGTGGACACGGCACCGCTTGGCAAAAGCCATGCTGTGGTAGGCGTCCCACATATAAAGTAGAGGAAGATGGGCACAGATGTTAGCTCAGGGCCAGCCTTCCTCAGCAAAAAGAGGAGGATTGGCAGTAGATGTTAGCTCAGGGCTAATCTTCCTCAAAAAAAAAAAAAAAAAACATAGCTAAAGTCAGTTTTTACATTGCCTTTACCTCGTATATCTCTTGCTTGATTTTTTTTTTTCCCTTCCCAGTGAGTTTGTAAAACTGAGTCTTCTTGAGTCAATAAAAAAAAGATTTCTCGCAACTCTCCAAGTGAGACATTTGGGGGTACTTTCATTTATTTAAACATCTGGGAAGATAGCCTTTTTCTGAATGTGTATTCGACTTTTTCCATGAACAGAACAGCACTTCTTAACCCAGCTCCAGGAGCTCGGAATATTATCTTTAACTCCTGCACGGATGGTCTTTGGAGAAAGAATTGCTTCTCATGACGACAGGTATGAAAGGCTGTTTTCCTTTCTGAGGTGGGTATGGGGTGGTGAGGAGCCGACTCCCCCTCCTCTGGACAGTTCTTCATGCATCTGGACCCACGCTCTTAAAGGACTCTCTTGATTCAAGGGTTTAGATTTGAATATTTATGGTCATTAAGGTTGTACACTCAAGACTTTGCTGTATGGGTTTAGAGAAATTAGCAAAAAACCTGTTGAGTTAGAACCTTTTTGTTTGTTTTTAATTAAAACGACTGAGAATCTATAAGTAAAAGCAGATATTGAGTTGTAGTTTTTTGGTGCATTCTGAGAGTAATGTTTGTCTTGTCTTAGCGTGGCAGCCCCAAGAGTGGTTTTCAAACACTGTCTGTCTCCTCCTGATTACTTTTGGCCAGTGACCTAGTCTGTCATTGTGATGCCTGAGCTCTCAGTATTTCTTCCGCATAATAGAAGATGGTCTCAGCTGACCTTGGTGTGATAGGAATAAGCTGTATTTCTTAGGTTGGCATGTTGCTCAGAAAGCAGGTGCTAGTGCATCTGAGACAACAAGCTTTAATCTGTACCTTTTAAATTTTTTACTAAAACCTTTACTGAGCGCCAAACAAGTGCAGGGCGTAGAGCCAGGCTCTGGGAACACAGGTGATTCAGGCACACTTCCTGCCCTAAGGAGTTTTGATCTAGGGGAGAAGGCACACAAATAAGTAATAGAGGGTAGTTTTGCTGTGGTTGAATAAGAGAAGGTTCCAAGCATGACCAGTGGCATTAAAACTAATTTTCAGCCCTCCTCTTGTGGGATGAAGTCAGTAGTAGTGAGCCTACAAGTAAGTATCTGAGAACCTAAGTGGTGGCCGCTTGTCCTTCGCTCTCCTGCGTTCACCCTCTTGGTTTTATTCTGGCCTGTGAAACTTACAGCACCCTGGTGGTTTTGCCTCAGTGTTCCACCACAATGCTCCCTGACACTGAAGACAATGCTTAGCTTCTAACCCAAGCTAGTGAATGATGGATGGGTGAGAGATGAAAAGAGGGGCTTTCAGGGGCAGGGGACTTGTGATGACAGCAGACATTCTTTCAGTGAAAAGTGCCAAGGGCCTTCTCATTGACAGGCCCTTGCCCGTCACCAGGCTGGTGTGAGAGACCAGATCAGATGGGGAGAATCAGAGGTGACTTGAAAGAACAGCGAGAGGAAGGGAGAACAGCACGCTGGGGCAGGGCCTGCGTGAGAAGGCGCTGGAGACTCGGGGGGAGGGGACCCTCTTGCTCCAGCTCTGGGTGGGGGTGCTACTGGGTGGGGACCCGGGAGTGCTCAGGTGGATAGGCAGACTGGGCCTCTGGGTTCATGAGGCTCCTTCAGATCCTCTGACACTCTGGCTTCATTCTCGTATCAGCAGAATGTGAATGCACACACAAGTATGCAGACTAAGCTTTTGCCTAATTTATATGGCTGAGTTGTTAGCAGACATGAATATGTGTCCTGACTAGTGCATGCACTCTGAAGCCTTACTACCTATTTTTGTTAATACCTCTGGGTAGACATCACTACTTAAAGTTTATGCCAGTTAGAAATAATTTGTAAAATATTAATAAATCCAAAGTGCTAAATTATATTTACTTTCCAAGGTTTCTTAGGATCTCTGAAACTAATGGGGCTTGTTTTTTTAATCCCCTTAAGTACTCACTACTAGTAAACGTAGTTGTTTGCATCTTTAACTCCAGTGATTCTCTTAATTTATTGTTTTATCATCTTTGTCGACATTGCCTTAGACAAATGTGGTCATCCTGTGGGATAAAATTCACGTTATCCTCACAAATTTCTCATTAAGAGGGTTTGAACGTGAATAACCTTCAGCAGTGAAATAGAATTCTTGATATTTAATTCTTACCCTTTTTTGTCACCACATTTCTTTTCATAACTTGGATTGGAGTGAATCGAGAACTTGGGCTAAACAGAATGACAGTTCTAGATGTGAGTTCTTAAGGCAGAGCAGAAAATGTGAACCTGTGAATTACAAAGAGCCTGGCAGGGCTCACTGTGCCCAGCAGCTCGTCTTAGACCCGAGTCCTGTCGCTTAGCAACGGAAATTGAGCAGGTCCCACAGGCTGGCCACTCTCATTCATCCTATGCTCTATCCTCATGCGTTATCTCAGCCCCACTATTGATCATGCAGCTTCTCCAGAAAAATGTATAAATTATGGTTGAGATCATTGAAAAAAGAGTATAGGTCGTATGAAAACCAGACTTTCATCTATAATCATACTAGTAATTTCAGAAATATTCAACTTTTCAGATTGATCTTCAGTTGACAGGGGCTTAACGTTTCTGCCTGCGGGCCTCGGTTAAATTCTTGAGTGCTCTTTCCGTGGAGAGGCGACCCTTTTGTTTCCTGTGAGCCAGGGCTGCCTGCTCTCCCGTCTCAACCTCTCTCCCATCGCCGTAGGTTTCTACTGCACTTGGCGGACAAAACTGGTGGCATAATTGTAACAAATGATAACTTCAGAGAATTTGTGACCGAGTCGGTCTCTTGGAGAGAAATTATTACAAAAAGGTAGTGTTCTCTTCTTTGTCTTTGGTCAAAAATGTTTGTTGTTGTTGTCTATTTTCTGGTTTTGTTTGCACTTGTTTGTTTTGTTGACCTTGGAAGCAATATAGGGGCCAAAGTACCATAAGACTGTGCTCCCCGTCTGCAGGATGGCTGGCCCCTTCAGGTAAGCAGGGGGACCCAGCACAAAGCAGCAAAGCCAGCAGGTGACATGTGGGTGTACTGTGATGCCCACAGGTGTCTTCTGAGAGGTCAGTGTTCCCTGGCAGGAGGCAGGAGGCACCTCTTTGTGGCACAGTGAACTCTATTAACTGAGTAATGGAGCAGAAATGGCCTCCTAACTTGGCCTTGCCCTGATGCTGATGGAGACTTTGGTGGATCATCAGGCCTCCCTACTTTACTCAACTATGACATATGAAGGTTAGGTTAATAAAAAAAAAAATGACAGCCGTGATTCCAGTAAGAGGATAGGACCAAAATCAGTACGGTGATTGGGTTTTCACTTCTCGGGAGGGGCAAAGGTATTTCTGCGTCTTACATCCCGTGCCTTTCTTGAGCATTATACCATCATAGTTTAATCATCTATATTGAAAACATGTTTGAATATCATTCAAAATAACAGAGTAAAGTCAAGAGTTTAGCATTCACCACTGTAAGGTTTTATTTGTAATGAAACTCTGAGTGTGTCTAACTGCCTTAAAATCAGTGAACACGACGACTTCCAGGGCTGCTTGTTAACAAGCATCATCTGACCCGTTACTTAAAACCAAAAGCAGTAATCTGCGGAGGTGCCAGGGAGGAGTCATATGTGCCACAAATCTAAAACATAAGTGAGCATACCTCAAGGCTGTATGTAACTAGTATAACTAGTTTATAACTAGCATGACTAGATATTTCTCTCTGTTGCCCCTTGTCTGATATTTATATTTTACTAAGTCATTAGAGGATTTTAGAAAATGATTCTTTGCAGTAAATGCCCAAGGGAGAGTTCATTACCATGTGCTTTTGACCCGTATGCTGTTAAAAGCCGCTGTTGATAGCTGAGCTGAGAGTTGGTCTCTGACCTTCTGAACACAGTTAACAAGCCATTAATCTTCTAGGACATGTTTCTGTTGGCCCTTTGCCCTGGGCTCATTGTCAGTGTTTATTGGACACTCGTCTGTACACATGGAAGGTTTAAATGCAGTCAAGATTCAAGTTCATGTAGCAACCCATTGTTTTCAGAATTCACAAAACAAGGCAGAAACCGAGATCTGGACAACAAACACAGGCACTTGGACTTTTTCTTTTTTTCTTTTTTTTCCCCCTCTCACATTTTCCCCAGACTTGACGAATCGTGCTCACCTGACCTCAGATTTCCCTGCTTCATATAGCATATTATCTTTTTTAAAGGAATCTTCAGTGGGTTTGCCTATGGACACATTTATTTAAAAACTAAACCTTTAGTGAGCACCTGTTGTGTCCTAGGCTGACAGTCTTTGAATCTTGTTTTTCAAAGCTACACGTATCGAAAGTTGTATTAGGAGAAGAAGCTGCTTCCTAAACCCAGATAAAAGTCTAAAAGTCTTGATGAGAACTGTGAGAGCCAACCAATAAAAGTCTCTTACTCTATTGTGTTTGTGCTCAAAAGACAAGTTAAAATGGTTTCCCCTTTGGCCAGTTCAGCAGTCTTGTCATTTACAGGCAGTGCTGTGCTGGAATTGTGTGGACTTCTCCTCCGTTCTCTCCGGCGTTGTGATTGCTCTCTGTGTTGTAGGTTGCTGCAGTATACCTTTGTGGGGGACATATTTATGGTTCCTGATGATCCTCTGGGAAGAAGTGGACCTCGATTAGAAGAATTTCTTCGGAAGGAAGTCTTCCCTAGGTATTTCCTTTTTCAGATTGTCTTGTATTTACAAGTTTGTTTCAGTTAAGTTCTCAGTGCTTTAGTGCAAGTGCTATCTCTGAAGACTAAAAATGGCATTTTATTTTTTTAAAAAGCTTTGGATTTAGTGCTGCTAATCACACAAACACCCCAAAGACCAGATCTTCATTTGTGGTCCTTTGGTTTTAATCCTAGGAGAGGATGGGGAGCCAGACTTTCTGTAGGTCTAAAAAGACAAAGCAGAGTCTGCTGGTGGCCACTTACTGGGGAATGCCTCTCAGGCTCGTGCTGTGTATGAATATCTTTTTATGTCCATCTTCCGAAGTCATCTGCTTTGAGTATGTTATTCTTATCTTAATTTATTTGCTGTTCAGGAATCTCTGCCTGAGGAACTGGCTATTACTTTCTACCGCCCCTGAATGGAGAAGCCAGAATTGCATATTTATCTCAAATTAATTTGATAGTTTAGGGGTTTTTTTGTTGTAGTTTGGATTTTTTGTTTTTTTAAAGACACTTTGCTGGTGGCTGTTTCTGTTTTCAGAATTCTCTGGTAATGGACCTTGCTGTCCCGAGTGTCCCGTCTGCCTAGCTGGCAGGTCATGTGACCAGTGCAGACTTTTCCTCTTTTAAAATTAAGTTGTACTTATGTGCATTTCCAGCAGATGTTTGCCCAGGGGTGTGCTGAGTCTAAACTGAGAGGAAGATGCACAGCGCCTCCAGCTTTTTAAGGCAGTGAGACTTGATAGTTGATCTTTTCCATTTATAAGGGGGGTCCGTTGGGGGTTCTAGGTTTGGATTCTGGGGACGGTGAGTGGGCTTCACATGGAGGTATCTTCTGCAGAGGAGACCTGCACCACTTCAGCTCCCTGGTCTTGTGAATTGTTTCTCTTTTGGGCCTTTGGGGTTTACTACACAGATGAGAACTTAGTTCCCAAAGATCCTGCTTCTCTACCTACACCGAGAGAATGGCAACTATCTTTAACACCTGCTGGATGTCAGTATGTCTCATTTTTCTCCCAAACATCTTAGCTTGCAAGTCTTCTGCTAAGCTTGAGGACCTGAGGCCTGTGTGCAAGTATCAAGGCCCGTGGGTCAGACTTAATGGCAGGAGAGTTCGCCGGCTCCTTAAGCAGCCTGGCAGCAAGGTAGTCCTGCCTGCTCATCTAATGGTTCTTTACAAAGGTGTTAACTAATTGATTAAGAAGTTAATAGTAACCCTCCTCACAGAGGGACTGACTTTTGGAGTTTGTTGGGCTTTGGAAGTTGGGAGGTGTTCAGCCAGCCCCGTTCTCAGGTGCAAGCCAGAGTCCAGTAGGAAGCTCTTTCATGCTACAGATGCCCTAGACACACACTCACACCCATGTGCATACAAGCTGTGGGTGCCACTGCCTTACCCAGACTTTGTGGGGGACATGTGAATCGGTGGGGGCTGCCTGTCTGCTCAAAAGGGTTCCCTTTTTCTAAGCCCTGTCAACCAGGGGTCCACATAGAATCAGAATCTCCTAAAGAGTAGGACCCTGTTATCCATAGCTTTTGAAAGCTCCCAGGTGATTCTGGCATACCCTGGGTTAGAACCAAACAGCTGGCTGGGATCAGTGCTCATAGCAGCAGAGCTCACGGTAGGGGGTGGAATAGTCCGTGAAGAGCTGTCACTCCCTGTCAGCACCAGTCTGGAGACGCTGTCAATGGCGTCCCCCTGGTCCCCTGTAGGCAGCTGCCATCCCTACCTTCACTGTAGTCTTATATCGTGCCTTCAGAGGCCAGGAAACAGTGTCTTGAGCCTTGAATTAGCAGCAGATATTTTAAAAAGGTTTCCCTTTTCATTTATAACCCAACTCACCAGGACTCATTTCTGTTCACAGAGACATGCAGCCCCTACTCAACGCCCTGCCAAATGTGGGCGTGTTTGACCCCAGCTTCCGAGCGCCTGGTGCCCAGGCAGCCGGCACCAGCCACCAGCCTCCGGCCCGGATTCAGGGCACACCACCCAGCCACTGGCTTCCCCAGCAGCCCCGCTTCCCACTTCTGTCCAGCCTTGCCGGTATCCAGCAGAATCTGCCCGTGCCGGCACAGAGGTCTCCTGCGGAAACCCACGAGCTGAGGGAAGCTCTCCTGAAGATCTTCCCCGACTCGGAGCAGAGACTGAAGATCGACCAGATCCTGGCGGCCCATCCCTACATGAAAGACCTGAACGCGCTCTCTGCCCTGGTGCTGGATTGAAGGCCGTCGGGGGCCGGCGCCCAGGGCTCAGGAGCGCACCCAAGCTCATGTCTGCACGCGGCAGCAGGAGGTGACATAATGTGAAGAAATCCATTTCCCAGCGGAAATACTGTTGTAGTATATAGAGGAAAAACGAACAGGTGTTTTGTGTATAAAAAATCTGGGTTTTCAAAACCAGCTTTTTTCTATATATAAATTATGCTGCTATTACAGATTTAACATTTTCTGTAAAAGGAAAGTCTACATTTTCTGCCTGTTCAGAACTGTTTAATAGCAGTTACTCTTGAGTGTATTTACATTTTTATGTTTTTTAAACTATTTTCCTTAAAGCTGAAAATATTGACAAATGGATATGACTAGCCTTTCTAAATAAAAAAAGAGTTGCTTTCTTAGTGAAAGCAAGACCTCTTAAAGTATATTTTCTTGAGATGACCATGTCGCGTCCACTAACATGAGGTGTGCCCACCCCTCCCAGCCTCCTCTGCCCTTGACCCTGGATTTAGCGTTGGCAGGTGTGGGTTCTGCTCCTGTGGGTCTTTGAGCCATTTGTAGAAGTGGACAAGTTGTGGCGCTAGATGGCACCTTGTGCTAGTCATTCTTGGTGACCGGGGCCAACTTCGACTCACAGAGTATCAGGGCTAAAAGAAACTTTAGAGCCCATGTAGTCCAGCCCTGCTTCCGTTCCCACCCTACAGAAGAGGAACGGAGGGTCAGGGTGCTCGCTGTCTGGACATGCCCAAGTCCACAGCTGTGGAGCGGCCAGGCAGGGGCCGGACTCCTCGTCCAGTGCTCTGACACACTCACCAGGCCGAAGCCGCGCATACCTGACCTGACTCTAGAAGTCACGTCGTAACCTCTGAAGATAATAGTGGAGTGTGAGGAAGTTTATTGAAGAGCTCCGTTATTATGGTGATTTCGTGTCCACAACCTGGAAGACTCCCCATGTGAAGTTTGTGCAACTTTGCCAAAAAGTGGCTTTCTGTTCTCAAGAATGGCCCAATAAATAGCGTTAGTAGCTTCTGTGGGGGCCCCGAGCCCCTGTATTTGTTTTTCCTGTGTCTGTCTCTGCGGTGCCCTCCCAGCCCCCTGCCTGTGCGTCCTCCTCAGCATTGACATCTTAGTATTGTGTTTTCAGTGTTGCCCACGCTCCGTGTCCCTGAAGTTCTTTTCCTGGGTAATTAATTGTTGGCATCTTCACTGTTCTCTGGACCTCCAAAGGGCTCTGTATCTTGTACCTGTTCTCTCCCCAGGCTGCTCCCGGTCAGTCTCGCATCTGCCCTGTGGCCTGTGTCTCCTGACCCCCAGGAACAGCTTCTCAGGACGCCATGCTGATTTGTTCTTCATGGTGACGGGCTTTCTTGGCCACAAGCAGAGCTGGGTGGCCCCTGGGATGCTCCCTCCAGGCATATTCGATCCCTACATCCGTCACGTGATGAAGCCTGAGTCCTCCAGGTGGCTAGACTTGTCCTTTAGTCATGTTTTCATCTTGGATCCCTTTAAGATGCATCCCAATGTGGAACTAGTTGTCAGCTGTTGCTTTGGGGCAAGTTGCCTGAGTCACTCAGCTTGTGGCCGTAGAGGTCGAAGACTTGAGGAGGGCCAAGAAGTGACTTCAGTCACAGCCCCCTCAGCTTCCAAACTGGTGGTTTCTAAAAGCACAGCAGACCTGTGAGGCCTGGGGCTGCCTCGCGGTGACTCTAAATTTCTGGGTCAGGGTTTGGTCTAGCAGCCTTGCCAATCCAGTATTTCTCCTCTGTCTCAGACAAGGACCAGGAGGGCACCTTGATTGCCGCGGCTTTGCCACGCGTCTTCCTGGACAGAGGCTGAGCCTCCCCTCATGCCACATGGAGCTGGTTAGGCCTGGGGGTCAGGATTTTTCTCTGGAAGTGACTTGCCCTTTGAATTTTGTAAACCTCTGTGTTCTGTTGTTTCTGAGGGCTGCCTGCCCCTTTCCTCTGCCGCAGGGCTGGGAAGGAAGGATGTGGAAGACTAAGGTGGGAGGAGTACAGAAAAGCATTAATTGCTTACCTTGATAAATTATAACATGAAACGTAATTCATAGTTCTTTCTGACATCCATCAAGTTTAGTTAAATTTAATATTCAAAAACTCAGTTTTCAAACCATTAAAAAAAAGCTGTCATCACTTGTCCTCAGCCTCCCTTCACACTAGGCTCAGTGTTGATGCTGCATAAATGTTTCTAGATAGTCTGCCTGCCGTGGTAGGTTCCGAACCCCCCTTGGGCGTGTCAGCAACACGCTTCCTCGTTTCCTAGCTCCTTCAGGCTTCCACGTGTAGTGGCTCTGCATCCTGTATTTCATGGCATCCTTGTCAAGTAGGTGACAGGGCACAGGATGCCACCTTTGTTCAGTAGTCTGCGGTCTGGTGCTCAGGTCGTCCAGGGTTAAAGAACGAGCGGGTGCTGCTGAGTGACTCCCAGCCTCCTCCTTCCCCAGGCCCTAGGCTGCCTCCTCTGGGAGAAGACAGATGTGTTTGACCTTTCTGTCAAGTAGCCCATGTTTGAGACTCTACAAGGCTGCCAGCTAGGAAAACAGTAAGAGGGCATCTCAGCCACCCTGGATGGCGGGTCAGCATTGTCTGGCAGGCTTAGCTGGGGCTTGGCGGTGTGGCCGGGGACTCAGGCCTGCTGCAGCTTTTGGTCAGTAAGAAAAGGGGTGGCTTCTTGCTTACTTGGACTTGTGGCACTTGTGAAATATGATGCACACATAGAAACCCATGTTCTCCGTGCTTCTCTTAGCAGTCGCCACCCCACGCCCCAAGTCCTCTGCCCCTTCCCCCAACCGTGGGAAATGGCCCCAGGCTCTGGGCCCACTGAAGATGGGACTTGGCACCATTCTCCCCTCAGATCCCAGCCTGCTTCCCACACACCTCTGAGATGGGGCCTTCCTTTGAGAATCCCTTCCCACTTCCACCTCTCCGCCAACACTTCCGTCTTCTCGCCTGGCCTTCCCTCCTGTGCCTCTGGGCTATCTCCTCTCATCTCCCAACTGCAGTTTGACACCCTCCATCTCTTCATTATCTACCTCCCCATTATTCCCCACTTACTTCGGATCCTTTAGGTTAAAATAAAGTGACCTCATTTCCCCTAAGAATCACCTCTGTCCGTTGCCCCTTTCCCTCACCTTCCCACTCATCACCTCCCAGTTCGTAAACTTGGAGCCCACTGCACCATGTGGAAATAGTCTAGACGAAGTTATCGGGGACATGTCATTGCCGAATTCAGAGGCCTTTCCTCCATCTTTAATCTTAGTGTCCCTACTCAATGACCATGGCATTTGACCGAGTTGACCTCATTTTCTCTATTTTCTGAGATTTCTGTCTCTCCTAAATGTTCTTCATTTTTCTCCTTTTACCCAAGGCCAGTCCTTAACACCCTTCTTTTTCTCGACAGGTGTTTTTAAACTTTGGACCAGCCGCGGCACGCTTGGCGGGGAGGGTGGTGCTTACTAAAATGCAGATTACTGGGCGCTACCCCCCAGGTAAAGCCTGGAAATCTGCAGCTTAGCCAGTTCCACGGATGATTCCCGTCAGGTGGCCCCAGGACCACATTTTGAGGAGCTGCACTCACCCTTAGGGATCATCACTCTCCTAACTCCAGCTGTCCCCTCTCTCAGTGACTTCTAGTCCCACCTCTGGCCCTGCCCTTCAGGAGTGTGTTTTTCGCTCTACCTGGAAGCCCTGGGACATCCTCAGATGAACTCCCCAGACTGTCACCCTGCGTCTGTTCCTTGCTGTCCTTTCCCAGGCACCCTGCTACGAGATCCCCTAACCCCCCATGTCCCTTTCTTGTCATGGCCCACCAGTTGTGCTCTCATGGCCTCCCTGCGGGCGTCAGCCCACCTCACAGTTCTTTCCCGCTCCGCCCCAGACACCACAGCACTGCCAGGTTTATCTTCCAAAAACACATTTCTGGTCACCCCTCTTCCTGTTCAGTGGTCTTTGGTGGCTCTTGACCAGAGCACCAAGTTCAGCCCTCCCTGAGTTTAGCATCCTTGGCTGACTACCTCCCAGCCGTGCTCGATTGCTCACTTTGTACAGCCCTGCACACACTCACTGCGACCACACACGCGTCCTCAGCTACCTGTGGGCTCCTGCCTCTGCCTGGACCTCTTCCTGCTGGAAATGCCTTCTCTCAAATGGCTTCCCCTTCAAAGGCCCCGCCTGAGTCCTCTTTGTACCCTTGCCCAAGGCTTCCAACCAGAAGCAACCCCTTGTTGTTCTGTGGCCCCACAGCACTGTGTCTCGCTTTCAGCACTCGCTGCTCTGGCTGGAGTCCTGCAGCTGACTGTACTGTCTGACCTCCCTCTCTAGACTGTGAGCTCCTCGCGGGCAGGGACCGTCTTTGTTCACTCTCTGTATTTCCCGTGGCACCTAGCACTGGCCTTGCACTTAGTAGGTGCTCAATAAATGTCTGCTCAATTGACCTGGAGGACAGTGCCTTCTTGACTGCGGCATCTGGCAGCCAGTGAGACCTTCAGAAATCGAGTTTTCAGCAGTCGAGCCCAGGAATCTACCCCTCTGCTGTGGTAGACCTCAGATGGGATGTCTGCCTTGCACCCTCCATTTTCCCTTCTCCTTAAGGCTCCAACACACAGGCCAAGCAAGCAGTGTGCTCTGGTTCCCTGCCCACAAGTTGGCCAGGGGCAGACATGTGGCCTAAGCTAGGCCAATCAGAGCCGCCCCTTGGGATTTTCCCATCTAGTGGTGGGAGCTAAGGAATGTCATGCCAAGTTCTGTTAGAGGCCATTTTCTCCCCTGGGGGAAGCCGGTCTCTGGTCAGGGAGAAGTGGAAGCATGACAGCGAGATTCCTGGTGGCGTGAATTCTAGTCCCTGTTGTCATGGAAACCTGACGCACTCATACCCTTCCCCAGATGTGGAGATGCCCCATTATTGTAACGCTTTCCCTTTCTGCCGAAGCTGGTTCAAGTCGGGTTTACGTCCCTTAAAATCAAGAGTCTTGAGTAAAATACGCATCACTGTCCTTAGACTTGCAGGTTAAATGGAGGCGGCTCATCGTACCTTTGGAAAGATCCCAGAGATGGGTGCAAACAGAACTTTGGGAGTGATCACCCAGGGAGAAAATGGTGTACAAGCCCCTGGGTTCTGAGTGACGTGAGCCTCTCCTCTCTGCCTGAGGAGCACTCGGCCCCACCTCCAGCAGGCTGCTCCTGCTGCTGTCCTCCTCACACCCCACTTCCTCCTGAGGCTATGTCCAAGCCTTCCCTGAGGAGTTCTTTGCTCAGGTCCCCAGCTGGGCAGAGACCAGGCCTGTTCGCTTAGAGTTAGACCTCCCTGCAACCTCCCATCTCCTCCCCTGCGAAGCAGGCCTGCTCTGGGGTGCTGAGCAGTGGATGGGCTCGCCCGGGAACGCCTGGGATGG
This sequence comes from Equus przewalskii, assembly GCF_037783145.1. Classification (NCBI taxonomy): domain Eukaryota; kingdom Metazoa; phylum Chordata; class Mammalia; order Perissodactyla; family Equidae; genus Equus; species Equus przewalskii. Next base: position 1,692,132 of record NC_091833.1, on the reverse strand, counting down.
GGCCTGACTCGGAGCCCAGCAGTGACTCGTCCCCATGGTTCTGCCAGCAGCCCTGCGGGGTGGCGTGCTCACAGATCACCTGCTTCTCTCTGGCTCCAGGGTCTGAGAGCTCATCTTCTAGATGCTGAATGCTTTCCTCTGTCCCTGCCGGCGCACTGAGAGTGCGGACCAGACCTTCCTCAGACCTCAACAGGGCCCGGGAAGTCCAGCTGGGACCTAGAGGGGGCCTTGCTCCTTTAACAGGCAGGACGCCCAGGAGAGCCCCCTGCCTCCCCCCCACCATGCCGACGTCAGAGGGAACCCGCGGGAAGGCGGCAGAGCACTGCCTGGCACAGGACACGTGGGAAAGCTGATGCGGGGGCTGACGCCGAGCGCTCAGGCCTAGTTTTGTTTCATTGGACCCTCACAGCTCTCCCCGAGGTCCCCGTTTGTACAGGAGGAGCTGCATACAGGATGATGAGAGACTTGCACTTCTCAAAGCCAATGTACCGGGAGTCAGGAATTGACTCCCAGCAGGCCGTCTCACCTCCCCAAAAGGCGGACTCCTCAGAGGTGATTTGGCAGCCAGAATGAGACCAAAGATGGCCCCCCTACCCCTCCCCCGTGAGCAGAATTGAGGGCCCATGACCCTGGTCTAGGTTGTCAGCCTGCTGGGCAGAGGGAGGCTGTGGAAGGGTGCTGCCTCCCATCTCCCACCTTCCTGCATAGTGAGGCCCATGTCCAGCCCCGTTCCTGTGGGAGTATGCCAAAAGCAATTTTTTTTGTTTGTTTTTTTCCCCTGAGGAAGATTAGCCCTGACCTAACATCTGTGCCAATCTTCCTCCACTTTATTTGCGAGTCACTGCCACAGCTGATGAGTGGTGCAGGTCCACGCCGCAGACCTGAACCCATGAACCTGGGCCGCTGAAGCAGAGCGTGCTGAACTCAACCAGAACACCACAGGGCTGGCCCCGAAAGCACATTTTTTAAAAGAAGTTGACCAGCATTGCAGCCACTCTGTCCAAAGCGAGCCCATGTGTGTGCCATACCCACCTGCCACTTCATTTAGGGGATGCAGATCAGTAAAGTGGTCCTTGATAGCTTTTGAAAACTGAAAGCAGCCTTACCCACAGCTCAAGATCCAGTCCTCTGACGTATGGTTCCAAGGCTGGTGGCAGTCATTGGGGAAACTGAGGCTGGACAGGCAGGCATTTGCCCAGAAACAGGATGGAAGTGCCCACAACCAGAGGTGGAGCTAGAAGCCCCGGGACCTAGGGGCTTCTTGAATCAGCCTGTCCCATCACCTCCCTCAGCACTTCCAGCCACGGACCATGGCCTTTGGGGCTTTCCTTCCCACCCGCACCAGGTCCCCAGGAAGCCCTGCTGGGCCCCACAGCCTGAAGTCCAGCCTGCGGTCAGGACTGAGCAGGCCCTGCCCTTCCCGACCTGCTCCCGCGAGAGAGGGAGGAGGCCTCCCCTGAAAGAATGCGCTCGTCCGCCCGCCTGTCTGGCTCTGGGATCAGTCTAAGGTTTCAGCCACCAGGCTGCAGGAAGCAGAGGGCCCCAGCAGCTGGCCTCAAGGAGCCGCAGACACTGATTTGCTCGCGTGACTTCCCCAGACCAGAATGTCTGTCCACGCCGGCAGGTCCCTCTCCCCTTGCCAGCCCCCCACGAGGGCACAGCACGTGCTTCCACCCCTCCGAGATGGGCAGGGCACCCATGCTTACTTCCATTTGATGGCTAAGGAGCCTGAGGCCCAGCTGGTAAGTGTTGGAGGTGCGGCTGGAGCCCCAAACACCCGCATCCTCCTCTGCATGCTGTGCTTCCCAGCCCCTCTCTGATCCCTCCATCTTCCCTGTTCACCAACTATCCTTGAGCAGCTACTGCATGCAGGGGACTGTGCTAGGGGGAGGGAGAAACAGCCAGAATGACCCCTTTTCTAAAGGATTCCATGCCCCCCCAGCCCTGGCGATGAGGGTGTGGACCCTGCTCTGGCACTACTTGCTGTGTGACCTTGGGAAAGTTACTCAACCTCTCAAGGCCTGTTTCCTCATCTGGAATGGAAGTGATGATGCTGCCCTTGCAGCTGGTGCTTTGCAAACCTGGCTGAGCATTAGAGTCACCAGGAGGGAGAGCTTTGAAAACGCTCATGCCCAGATCACACCCCAGACCAGGGAGACCAGAATTTCTGTGACTCCCCAGGCGATCGCAGTGTGCCCTCTGAGACACACTGGACTAAGAACCAATACCCTACTAAAGAGTTGCAACTGGGATGAAATTCGAAGAAATGGGCCTGGCCCCTAGGAGAGCCCTTCCCTTTCCTGACACCCCACCATTAGGAACGCACCTTTCAGTCTTGGAGGCCTGTTAGTGCCCCTTAGAATGAACATGGTTCTGGTAAGGGTTCCTCCTCAAGGCCTCGTCTGACCTTTGGTGTTTTTCAAATCCAAGACCCTGCAGAGGCAGGATGCAGCGGGGGGCACTGAGCTGGGGGGCCACAGGGGCCCCTTCCAGCTCCCTCCCGCTTCTTGACACTGGCCTTGACTGGGGCTGGTCGGGTTGTTTCTCCCCAACTGTGTGACCAGGCCCGGCCGTGTGCCCTCACTTCTTGGCAGAAGCTGGCTCTAATTACATCTGGGGACACTTTCTGAACGAGGACAAAGGGAGGCGAGTGAGTGACCAGCACCCACTGATCATGCAAGCTTCGTTCCACCAAACCACCACCTTCACGCTGCCCATCACACACCACCCACAGTCCCACACGGCACTAATGGGGCCTGACCCAGAGGGGTCAGCCCACGCCATCGAGAAGGACAGGAGGAGGCCACCATGTAAGAACTCCTATCTCATAGTGTGTGCAGAGGCCGGCTGGCTTGGGTTCCCATGACCATCAGCCGTTAGGTAAGGCAAGACTTGAATCCAGATCTCATTCCAACGCCGGTCCTCTCCACTGCCTCCTTAGAGGGCTGGGAGTCTCTTCCCTGTGAGTGTTTTCCAGGTGTCTGACACCTCCAGATTCGGCCCCCCAGACCAGGAAGCAGGAGCCTCACACACAGATGAAGATTCCGCTGAAGTGGGGACAAGGGAGAGTGACTGCAGAGTCACCTGGTTCCTCCCTCCCAGAACCCTGGCTCTGAGAGGGCACTGGAGTAGCTGTGGGGAAGATGCCCTCGCCCACGGCAGGGACGGCCACGGCAGAGGTGGCCGTGGGCTCAGACGGTCCAGCACCCAGGTGTGGAGCCATCTGCTTCCCTTAGGCTTGTCAGAACTATTGTTCCAGCCCAGACCACCCCGTGGGGCTTTGCTTCCCCTCATCACTGTCACGGTGACCACCAGGAAAGTCTGCATCGTGGGGCTGGGGCCTGTGTCTGAGAACCGGCCTCAATGGGAAGTGACATTATGACACGAGCCTTGACCCTATTTATCCCTTCTCCGCAGTACTCTTTCCAGACTGAAGACCCAGACTCCATCTGTTTGCTCTTCTCAGGTGTCCCTCACAGGGGCCCCCAGGCCCAGCCACAGCTGCTCACCATCTGCTTCCTTGGATGGATGTCTACAGCAGCCCAGTGGGGTAGGCAAGAATGGTTATCCCATCTTACAGATGGAGAAACTGAGGCAAAGCCATCTGTGACCTGTAGAGCCAAGACTTGAACCCATGTGTCCATCCCACATCCCTCCACTCAATGACTCAGGACACCACAGCTGGGTGCCCATGCATTCATTCTTCAACGTCAGTGTCTAGTCACACCTTCTCAATACTCAATTTCTGGCAGGATGGGCAACTAGGGGGCACTGACGGGCCTACCTGGGCTGGGGGATTAGAGGTGAGACACGTGCATGGGGTAAATGGAAATGAGCCGGGCAGGAGGGGGCTGTGGCTACGGGAGTTTCTGGGCAGAGGAAACGGCCAGTGGAAAGGAAGGCCGAGGCCGAGGGACCCCCAGAGGAACTCAAAAAAGGTTTTGAGGCAGGAGAGGTCAGAGAAGAGGATTTGGCTGTGTCCTAAAGAATGTGTTCTGCCTTCTTTCCCTGTGCTGGGGGCCTAAAGGGGGTGCACGGGGGTGCACACTCTGCTGGTCGGAAAGCCGCTTTCCAAGCCTGTGGCTGGACAGCCCTCACTCCCGCCCTTGCTCGCTGACCTTCGGAACGGGAGGGCAGCCTCAGTTCCCGGCTAACCCGGCTCCATTCCTGCGGTGCATCGAGGGAGCAGCAGGATGGGGCCTGGGGGCCTCCGGGCTGCAGGAATCACTGCTGGGCTCCCACACCTCCCTCCTGGGAGGCCCGGTGTGTCAGCAGCGTGTGGTGGCCTGTTACCAAACCATCAGGACTGAGTCTCCCCCGAGAGTCCTGAGCCGGGATGGCCCCACAGGGACGCTCTGGCTGTCCCCTTGCACCTCCTTGAAGGTCCAGGACCAAGGGGTAGGCTGTCCTGTCACCTGTGACTAGAGTTCCATGGCCTTCCCTGGCATCAGGAAAACACATTCAGGTCCTCTTTGGGAAAAAGGCAAGTTGGCTTTTTCAGGGATGGAGATTCATTCCTAATCGTGACTTAAGTGATAACCTCCACTGCAGAGTCCCTGCCCTCCTCTGAGCGGCAGGTCCCCCGGCGCACACTCAGCCCCCCTGTTGTGTAAGAGGCACCTGCTGTCAGCTCTGTGTTAATCAAGGGGGCATAGTTCCTTTTTCCTTTCTTCAGCTTTTTTGAAGTGTGGTTGATATATAGAATGATACCCAAATCCTAAATAGGCAGCTGCTGAACATTCACAAACCGAGCACACTGTGTCAGCAGTACCCAGAGGAAGGAACAGAACATTTCCGTCCCAGGAGCCCCCTTGTGCCCCCCAAGGGAACCACAACCTTGACCGCTAACAGGCTCCACGCAGGCTGCGCTCACCATCTCCTGTACAGAGCAGACCAGGACCCCTAAAGAAGAGAGGAAGAGCAGAGAGCCCGGCTCCGGGACTTCTCTGCACGTGACACCTGATCCACATGACCAGGAGCTCTGTCACCCACGGCCTGGGGCATTTCAGAGCCGCTGAGCCCTGGCGGGGGGCGGGTAGAAGGGCACGTTCCCGGGGCTTTGATCAGCCAGCCCCTGCCAAGTGGAACCCAAGAGGCTCCTCCGGAAAGCAAATCTACAGAAAACCACTTGTGCACAGCTTTCCAAGAAAAAGAGCACCTTTTTCTCTTTTCTTTAAAAATTACATGAGGTTTTCAGAATCACATGCCCAGTTGGTAGGCCAGAGAAAAGTAGCAAGCAGAAGGCTGTTTCCTTTTTTTAAAGTTGGAACATTTAAAGAATAGCTGTCTAGCTGGCTTACATCCCAGTGCCACCCCTCGCCCGCCTGTCCTCCTGTGCGTGGTCATTGCATCCAGCTGTCCAGAGCAGAAGTGGACACTTCCAGGCCCATGCGCAGCTGCTCTCTGCGTGGTTGTTGTGGGGGACGAGAGCAGAAGTCCCTACCCCCGTCCCACACAAGCCCATCTCCTCTCAGTTCTGGTCCCAGCTCTGCGGTGGACTTCCCCTCTCCAGTGTCAGTGTCCTAGTATGAAACACAAGTGCATCCCCACACTACCCCTGGACTGGCCGGCTGTGACACGCCTGGGGTCAGGGCACAGAGAGGTGTGGGAGTGTGGTTCTCCAGGTACCAGGCCCAAGCCCACTCTTCCAGGAAGCCCCCCGGGAGCTGCTCCCCCAGCATGTCAGCCTCTGGCAGCTCGTGCTCTCTGTTCACTCAGTGGCTTCTAGGTTCGGCCGGCACAGGGAGCACACAGCTAGGGACAGGGCAGCACGGTCTCCGCCATCACGGAGCTTGTGGCCTGTGTCCCTGACATGGCCTGAGTCACTTAGGCAGCCTGCATCCCTTACCTGGTTAGCGTCTCCCATTACTCCCACTGGGGCGAGTATATATGGGTAGGAAGCAGGGCTGGATCTTGCACTTCTATATGTTTCCGTCAAGAAATTTGGTTGCAAGAACAGACACCCTGTCAACCTGGCTCAAGCCAGAAGCAAACTTGTCAGGAGCCAGCCTGGAGCCAGGAGGTGGCCTCTGTCACTGCTCCAGATGCTGCCCCCTCTCCCCAGGGGTTGCCTAATTTGCCTCTCTCTGCGGCAGAACAGTTTCCTCTGCTTCTCTGTGCGCGCAGCAAAAATGGCCACGTCAAACCTCTCTGGCTCCTGGTTCCAACTTTCCACCGGGACTAACTAAAACCACTGCGTGACACGCCCACTTTACTGGGGGCAGAATCTGAGGAACCAGCTTGTCTCTAATGGTCCACCCCTGTCCAGTCACCTATGGCCAGGCAGAGTGGAGGGGCAGGGCACCAAGCGACAGCAACCACAGCTTGCGTTTGTTGAGCACGTACTGGGCCCAGTGCTGTGGGAAACGCTGTGTGCACTAGTGGGCTCTCGTTTAACTGACATACAACCCTCTAATGTTACAGGTGTGATCCCTGCCCAGAGTCCAGAGCCGCCGGGTCCTGGGCCTGGGTGGGCCACCCGAGACCAGAGTCCCCTGGGTGCAGCCTGAGTGCCAGAGCTGCTCCAGCTCCCCAGGGAGGGGAGACACTGACGTAACGAGAGACGATGCTGGGGCGCTCTAGGAGCAAGGGGCCGACAGCCCAAGAGCCAGGTGAGGCCAGGAGAATCGGAAGAGGTGTCTAGTAGGCGGCCTCAGACAGGGGCCCTGGGGGAGCAGGCTGCTGAAGGGGGCTCTTGGGAGAAGGAGAGAGAGGGAAGCAGGACAGGCCAGGAACCGAGCTCAGCAAGGATAGGGAACTGTGGAACATGAGACGCGCCAGGGTGCGTCCCACCTTGAGGCCAGGGGACGGCTGTGTACCCTGGCCCAGTCGGCCCCGGAGCGAGAGCGTCCAGACAGGGCAGCGCCCCCTGCAGTCAACAGCTGGCACACTCAGGCTCAAGGCCGGCGTGCTGGCCCAGTGCCAGACACATCCCCTGACTCTGTCCCCAGCAGCTCTCAGGGCCCGTTGCTTCTCACAGGAAGTTCACTCCACTGGGCGCAGCTTCTGCAGAACTCTAGGGTCACTGTGTCTGGGGAAACGTCCCAAGGGGCAGTCAGTGGGACAAACTGCCGAGCTGGTGCAGAGTCCGTACCTGCTTCTTGTCCTCTCCCTCCTGCGCCACCGGACAAGAACATCTCATCCCTCAACTAGCCGTTCTCCCTGGCTTGGCTTGTCTGGTGGGGCGACCCAGACCCTCATCCTGAAGGGCCTGAGGCCCCGGAGCCCATGCCCTCTGGTGGATGGTCACCGTGCCTGGCATTACAGTTAGACTGGGCATGGCAGCACCAAGTGTGGCTCTCATGGATCTGCTGGGTGCTAAAACTGTGCCTCCTGACCCTCCTGACGGGCAGGGCCCCACCATGGTGGCTTCTTTCTGTGCCTGCGGGCCTACGGGCACAAGGAGCCCAAAGTGACCAGGCAGCAGCCGGAGCTTGAAGTTCATTTATTTATTTATTTGATCCAATTCTTTATTTTTATTTATTTATTTATTTTTTGAGGAAGATTAGCCCTGAGCTAACATCTGCTGCCAATCCTCCCCTTTTTGCTGAGGAAGACTGGCCCTGAGCTACCATCCGTGTCTATCTTCCTCTATTTTATGTGGGACGCCTGCCACCACATGGCTTGATATGCAGTGAGTAGGTCCACAGCTGGGATCCCAACCAGCGAACCCCGGACCACCAAAGCGGAGCGTGCAAACTTAACTGCTGCACCACCAGGCTGGCTCCCAGAGCTTGAAGTTTAGTGGAGTCTCCTGTGTCCCCAGTGAAAGCACCACCAGCATGGGAGCCAAGAGGGTGGAAGGTCGGGACAGGAAGCACGGAGTCTGCCAGCGCTCCACGGGGAGGACGGAGCCATAACTACTTCTAACCCCTTGGGCTCTTGAGCCTCTGGTTTGGCTGTGGTTTAAGGAGTTTACCAGTCCTACAGGACTGCTCCCCCTCCTGGCAGGGTGACAGTGCTGTGAGAGAACAACAGCAGATTTAAGGATCTAATCGTCTTTCTTCAGTGAGTCATGAATAGGGCGGCAGCCACCCAGCACATAGGAGGGAGCCCTGAGAAGCTATACGAAAGTGACAGTGCTTATGGCCAGAAAGAGAATGGGACGAAGAAGTGAAAAGTGGATTATTTCAGGCTAGGTCGCCTTCCCTGAGGGGAAGACAGAGGTCTTATCAGGCAGGTCACTCGCTAGTGCTGGCCAGGGAACTGCAGACTGATTGCTTTAAAACCCGACTCCGGGAGGGGCTGAAACGGCAGTCAGGTTAGCTACTAAGTCTTGGTGGGGCATAAGCGACTCCATTTTGGGCCTGTTGTTTCTTTTTAACGGTGCCAAGCTGGCCCCTCAGCTGTGCTTCTAAGAGGCTTTCCCACTGCACCGTCAGGCCGGCCGCTGCCGGTGGAGCAGCTGTGGTCGGACCAGTGGCTGCCATGCTCCCGTGCCCACTGCTGCTCCTTCTTTGCTCCTTCTTGGCCAAGTGGGTCCCTCGAGCTGGGAGAGGTCTCCTACAAGGGATCTCTGGGCCTCAGGCAGTGCTGCTCACTGCGGCCCTGTGGGCAAGAGAGACAGACACTTCCCTGGACCAGGAGTGGACCCCATCTGGGCGGGAGCCAGCACACGCCCAACGGGCCAGCTGTCTCCATCTCTCCCCTCTCCTGCACCACCTGAAGAGGAGCTGGCTTTGATGTCTTAAACGGGAAAAAGGGGGTGAATCCCCACCAAGGTTAACCTCCAAGAAGGCATTTTGCTACATGTTATATTGTTAGAAATATAATTCCGTCCAACTGGGCCAGGGCCAGGATGTGTCCCAGGAAATGGGGCAGCTTTTTCCTCTTGGGCAGACGCGGTGCCCGTGTCGTAAGGCACGGGGCCACATGCAGACACCGTCCCCAGGTCTGACGCGGTCAGGTCTCACGGAGGTTCCTTGGAAAACCCCACTTCTCCCCAGACCTGGATCGGGGCTGGATCTTACAGCTTTAATCTTTGTTCACTCTTGGAATCTCTCTTTCTCGTCTGGAGAATAGGAGGCCAAGAGCATGAAGAACAAACGGAGGCTTCCTTAGAAAACAAGCCAGAAGTTTCTCACAAGGTTAGACACATATCGACCCCATGACCCAGCAATTCCATTCCTAGGAATTTACCTAAGAGGATGAAAACAGATGTCCACAAAAAACTCGTACAAGAACGCGAACAGCAGCCTTATTCCTAACAGGCAAAACCGGAAGCAACCCAAGTGTCTGACAGACAAACGGACACTAACTGCGGAAGGTCTGCCCAGCAGGATGCTGCTCAGCAGGCACTCAGACCATATGACCCCGATGGCAGATGGCGCAGCAGCACGAGTGACCCTCACAGTCATTCTGAGCAAGAAAGGACAGACACACAGAGTGCACTGGTACACGACTCTCAGAACAGCAATCCGACGTGGGGGGTGGGGGGGCCTGCGGGAATGCTGTAGGGTGACGGAAATGGGCTGTATCTTGTTCTGAGTGGATGTATACGATTGTCAAAACACTGAGTGAACAATTAGGATCTGTGTGTTTTAATGTATATAAATAATGCCTTAACTTTTAAAAATAAATTATCTAAAGCTAAGAAAAATTAAAGAAAAGCAGCCAAAGCCTCAGGCCGCAAAGGGAAGCTGTGTCGTGGGTTTCCAGCCAAGGCTCCCCCACACGCAAGGAGCTTGCCTGCTTGTTAGAGGTTAGTAGTTTCCAGGCCAGGCACACGAGGGTCCTACTAGCCATTTTCACAGGCACGTCAAGTGAGAAGACCAAGGGGGTGGGGGGGGGGGAGGGCGTGAGGGGACGCATCAGCCACAGCCTAGGAGAAGGGCTCATTCACTCTGTGACTGAACGTTCGTTGAGCAGCTGCCATGTGCAGACACTGCAGTAGGCACTGGACATACAGCAGTAACCAAAGGACGGGCCTCCCGCCCTCTCGGAGAATTCTGGGAGGAGACATGGAACAGCTCATCACAGCAGCGAGCACCTCCACCCTGGGGCGAGGACTGGGAGGAGGAGGTCAGGGAGCCCCGGGCCGCGAGCCTGGAGTCCTCCCCGCTCTTGGGTCTGGGAACACCTCTCAGGGGCCCTGAGTTCAGGACTGATTCTGAACGACAACAAATATTACCCAGGTGAAGAGTGGGTGTGACAGCATCTTGCGTCCTGCCCCAAAAGCCAGAGCAGAGAGAACCGGACACAAGAATCACGAGCTCCAGCACCTCAGGGGCCTCAGCAGCCACCGCAGAGCGCCAGGCACAGGGCCCATCTCGGGGAGGAGGGGAGGTGAGTGCTGCCCTGCAGACCTGCAGGCCTGGTGTTGCCCCATCTTCGCATTTTTTTCAAGCAAACCTAGAAATCTGGAGTTTTTAAAATGTAAACACATCAACTTTAAATCTTGACAAATTTTTTTTTTCTTCTTCTTCTCCCCAGAGCCCCCCAGTACACAGTTGTGTATTTTTAGTTGTGGATCCTTCTAGTTGTGGCATGTGGGATGCCAGCCCAGCATGGCCTGATGAGCAGTGCCATGTCCATGCCCAGGATCCGAACTGGTGAAACCCCAGGCCGCTGAAGCAGAGCACGTGAACTTAACCACTGGGCCATGGGGCCAGGCTCTTGACTCAAATCTTTCAATCGCTTCTATAGATTCAAAGCAATCCCAATCAAAATTCCAGCAGGATATTTTGTAAAAGTTTGCAAGCTGATTCTACAATTTATGTAGAAAAGCAAAGAATCTAGAATATCCAAAAACAATCTTGCAAAAGAACAACAAAGTTGGAGGACTCCTACTACCTTTAGTATAAAACTACAGGATCAGGATACGATGTTATTGGCAATAGGAGAGACACATAGGTCAACGGAATAGAAGAGTGTCCAGAAATAGACTCACACAAAGATGGTCAATTGATTTTTCACAAAAGTACAAAGACAGTTCAATGAAGAAAGGATGGTCTTTTCAGTAAATGGTGTGTCCGTGTGACAGACAGACTCTTAGATGGCCCCCATAACCCTCACATTTTTTTTTTTTTTTTTGTGGAAGAATAGCTCTGAGCTAACTACTGCCAATCCTCCTCTTTTTGCTGAGGAAGAGTGGCCCTGAGCTCACATCCATGCCCATCTTCCTCTACTTTATATGTGGGACTCCTACCACAGCGTGGCTTTTGCCAAGCTGTGCCATGTCCGCACCCGGGATCCAAACCTGTGAACCCCGGGCCGCCGAGAAGTGGAATGTGCAAACTTGACTGCTGCGCCACCGGGCCAGCCCCAACCCTCATGTCTTGGTGTTCATACCTTTGTATAAACTCATTCCCTTGAGCGTGGGTGGGACTTGTGACTTCCTTCTAACCAATAGAATATGGCGAAGTGATGGGCTGTCACTCCCACGATTGTGTTATGTCACCTGAGACTTCCTCCTGCCGGCCACTTGCTCCAGAAACTCTCCTCGCTGGCTTGATGGAGTAAGAAGTTGCGTTTGGAAAGTCCACATGACAAGGAACCGCAGGAGACTTTTGGGGACTAGGGTGGCCTCTAGGAGCTGAGAGTGGCCAGCAAGCAGCCAGGGCCCTGAGCCCTACAGCTGCAGGGAAATGAACTTTACCAACACATTGAATGAGCTTGGAAGTAGATTTTTGGCAGCCACACCTCCAGAGGAGAATGCAGCCCGCCTGACGTCCTGACTGCAGCCAAGTGAGGCCCTAAGAAGACGCCCAGCTAAGCTCTGCCCAGACTCCTGACCCAGAGAAACTGAAATAATGGAGAGTTGCTGTTTTAAGCCAATACATTTGTGGTAATTTATGATGCAGCATAAAAAACTAATATATGAACCTCCACCCATACCTCATACCAGATGCAAAAGTTAATTCAAAATGTATCATGAGTCTATATGCAAAACCGTAAAACTTACGTTAAAGAACAAAGGCACTGAACACAGGTGTATTTGGACAGGCAGTGGCCAAGATAGGAGCCATGGGGCAGGGTGGAGCAGTGATGCAGGGAGAGGACAGCTGTGGCCCATCAGGACTCAAGATCCAGAGCTGCCCAAGGGGCCCGCCCGGTGGCGCAGCGGTTAAGTTCGTACATTCCGATTCTTGGCCGCCCAGGGTTTGCAGGTTTGGATCCCGGGTGTGGACATGGCACCGTTTGGCAAAAGCCATGCTGTGGTAGGCGTCCCATGTATAAAGTGGAGGAAGATGGGCATGGATGTGAGCAAAAAGAGGAGGATTGGCAGTAGTTAGCTCAGGGCTAATCTTCCTCAAAAAAAACCAAAAACAAAAACAGCTGCCCAAGGTGGCATGGGAACAGCAGCAGCCTCGGCTCCAGGATCTCTCTGGTGGCATCTCTTGTCCCCTCTGGTCTCCTCTTACTCCCAACTGCACAGTCCCTCTGTATTCTCTAGTCTGGTCCAAATCTGATTGACTTAGCTAATGCCTTCCCCATGGGACAGAGTCCTTTGCCCCAGGTCCCTTCATAAGTGGCTGATCAGCCTATGGGTGCACAGTCCTGGGTCAGTGCCCACCCCAGGTCTAATCAGTTTCCACCCCTGTTCACAGCCAGCCATTGCCACCTCCTAGTGGAACCCCGGAGCCACAGTGGATGATACAGATGCTGTGACTGACGCATCAGAAAGCCGGTCTCCTCTCTGTGCCCTGACCTCCTCTACTGCCCACCAAGGGACTGAGTTCCTTCCATGCCCACGTTCTGAGGTTCCCTGGAGATTGACACAGGCCGGGATCCTGTGGCCCTCAGGTGCCTCTCACACCGTGGCTGCCGCCATCGGCTCCTGCCAGGCTATGGGGCAGCAAGCCCAGGCAAGTTGCAGCTGCCCAGAAGCCCATTTGCGAAGGCTGGAAAGCAGCCTGCCAAAGCTGGGCGTTAGAAGCCAAGAGGGCGCAGAAAGCTACCTGGGACGTGCAGGGCCGTCCCTTTCTAAGAGGAGGCTCCGGGGAGACCGGCCACGCGCCCCTGAGTCACCCTTGCCAACCTGCGCCAAGGGGCCTCCGGGGGCGTAAATTCAGAGGCACTTACGTGCCGGGGCGGTGCAGGGGCCAGGAGATGGGAGGACTCTCAGGTAAATGGACAGAATGGCTGTGACCCATGGAGTGTCAGCATTTGTGGAGGCAGACGCAAAGGGGTCCTATGAAACTAGAGTTAAGCGGAGGCTGCGAGGCGTCCAGATCAAAGAAGGGCTGCGTCTTACGCCACCGTGGCTGATCTCCAGATCAGTCCCTGACAAAGCCCCCATACGGCCCCCTCTTGGATTTTCTCGTCTGTGCACAGAGCCCCCAGGGGCGTGAAACTCTCAGGCTCTCAGAACGCTTTGCCTCCTGTCCCCAGGTGGTTCGGGGTTTCAGTCACTTCACGTCATGCCGGCACAGCCTTGGCAGAACACAATAGAAGGGTTAGCTAGCCTCCCATCAGGCAGTGGGTGGCGGCAGAGTAGGGTGTGGACCATGACTCCTGGAAGCTCTAAAGGACACGAAAGCTGTTTCAAGAATCACAAAGCGCAAGTCTGAGTTCATTTTATCCTGTGGCCCTACAAACATGCCAAGATCTTCATCGAGCTAGAAATGTAGAATAAAAAAACTGAGACTACAGAAGGCGAAGGGGCAGAGGTCTCTCCCTGACCTAAACAAGGTGCTATGCCAGGCCTCCAGCCAATTCAGGAGGATCTGGGGAGAAGACCTCGGAGGGAGGAGAGACGGTGGAAACCTCCAAGGACCGACGGAGGCAAGGGTTCAGGCCACCCACGCCTCCTGCGATGCCTCTGAGGCTTGTCCGCTTGTCCTGAGATGTAGGTTGCTATGGTGATGGGTAGAGGGAAGGCCCTACTAAGGAGATTATGAAATGTCTCAAGGGAAGAAGTTGGGGAGGGCTAATTGCTTGTTCTATTGTTTACTCCATGAGTCTAGAGCCAAGAGCCGGGGCTTTCCAGCCCCTGGGAATGCCCAGGCTAGAATTCTGCTCTGGATGTCCAGCCACGCCTCATCTCTAGGACTGATTCATGGCCCTGAGCCTGCTCTCAGGTTCCAAGCAGCGTCAACATTTAGAGCCCAAGGCCTCTCTCTCCTTGACCTCTCATCTGTCCTTGTCACCCTCTCTCTAGTGGACTGCTTGCTTCTCTATGTGACTCCCACTCTACCCTCAACCAAGAGCCACACTCTCCCCTCAGAGCTGCTGCCTGGGGCCGGGGGTCTTTCCACTGGGGGACCTGGGAAGCGCTCTGAGTTTGCAGGGCAAGGCCAGCATGATCAGACCGAATAACAGCTCCCCACTTATCAAGCGCCTACCGTGTGTCTGATGATCAATAAGGTGACAGCCACATATGTCTCACTGAATCCCCACTTCACCAAGGAGGAAACTCGGGCTCAGAGAGTTAGATGTTTTACCCAAGGACACACAGTCAGGATTCAACTCCAGCCTGCCTGACCCCAAAGTTCGTGCACTCTCCCTACCACTCACCCCTTGCCAACTTCCACTCCCAACCCCAGCCCTGAAGCCTCAGCTGAGTCATACCTCCCTCCCCACCCCATCTTGGGCTACTGTGATTGCCAGGTGCCTCCAGCATGCCCTGTAAGTTAGGACAGGCCACCAAGAAGATCTCTGTCAGCCGGATATCTCCCAACCACCTGGCCTGGTTGGGGTTTTCCAGGTGACTTTTCCACTGTGTACTCTGGTTCCCTCTGAATGCTGTGCTCTCTCACCTGCCCCTTGGGATAACTGATGGTGGGGAAATGGGCCCCACTTTACTTGCTGTCCATCAGGAAACTCTGCTCCTTATTTCCATTCCCCAAATCTGGAAACTGGTCTCTTGCCCAGGCCACCAGAAGACTGCTAATTCCTAGAGAAGAGCTGGCCCGATGGTAGAGACATTTGTCCCCAGGAGTACAAGCTCCTGGCTGGGGCCCTCTTGCCTTACCACTCTGTCCTCTCTCATATTCCCTCTCATATCCCAGGAAGGGGGTCTCAGACTCAGCCCACAGTGAGTGTTTCCCCACGGCCTGACTGGTGCCTGAAGGCGTATGAAGACTCAGGCACCTCCACTGCGTCTTCTCTAGTATGTCCTTCCTCTCTTCCTCTGGGACATTTGTGTGCATCACATTGACTTGTAAAGCAAATGACATCGACCAAGAAATGTTTATTGAGCACCTACTTTGTGCCAAAGGACACAGACAGCCCTGCCCTCCCTTTGCACTTAGGTTTGGAGATAAGTGATAAATGCAGGCTCTACTCATGGCCCCCTCAAGCCGCTCTCCACCCCGAGGCCAAAGCACAGGGTCCTATCTCTCCTCTGCTGAAAACCCTTCGATGGCTCCCATTTACTTTAGGGTGGAATTCAAACTCCTTAGCACAGACTGTAGGCCCTTCCGGCTCCTTCTGGCCTTTGTACATGCTGTTCCCTCTGCCTGAAAGCCCCTCCCTCCTTGCCTGATGTTCTGACTCCTCCTTCAGACCGCTTTCCCCAGCCAGGCTCTCCTGAGCCCCAGACAACCTTACCGCCCTAGCTGTACTCACCTGTGGAACTTTTCCATGGTTGTTTCTGCTTGTTTACAGCTGTCTCCCACAGTCCTTCCCACCTGTATTGCACATCAGAACCACCTGAGGAAGTCTGAAAACTCCTGAGGCTCGGCTCCCTCTCCCAGAGATTCCGATTGAGGTGGTCAAGAGTGTGGCCTGGGCTTGCCAGTTTAAAATCTCCTCGTGTGACTGTAATCCCGGCCAGGGTGGAGGACTGCTACTCTAGACCGTGAGGGGCCTGTGGTCAGAAGCTGAGCCTCAGTTAGCTATGGCCCCCCGGCCTGGGACTTAGGAGGTCTCACTCATTGCTGGTTAGATGAATGAGATGCACTCACACAGTCAGGGAGAAAGAGTGGCTGCTGCCAGTGCCCTGAGGCCACATCGCCACCACCTGGGCGTCCTCTGACGCCGTGCCTTCTCCTCCTGCTTCACTTTCTCCTGCTCCTTTCCCTTCCCAGTAGCCTGCTTCTTCTCCTTCTCCTTTAACTTCGCCTTTGCCTTTAACTTCTCCTTCACCTTTGCCTTTGACTTCTTTAATTAATTACCTTGATTTCTTAGAGCCCTTTAAGTTCACAGCAAAATTGAGCAGAAAGTACAGACAGTTCCCTGTCCCCGCCCACATCCCTCCCAGAGGTACATTTGTTACAACCAGTGAACATACGCCATCACCCAAAGTTCACAGTTTGCATTGAGAGTCACTGTCAGTGTTGGACACTCCACGGGTTTGGACAAATGCATAATGACATGCATCCACCATCACGGTGTCATACAGAATAGTGTCACTGCCCTGACATCCCTCTGTGCTCTGCCTGTTCATCCCCCCCTCTCCCCACCCACTGATCTTTTTACTGTCTCCACAGTTTTGCCTTTCCCGGCACATTGTATAGTTGGAATCATAGTCTGTAGACTTTCCAGATTGGTTTCTTTCACTTAGTAATATGCATTTAAGTTTCTTCCATGTCTTTGCATGGCTTGATAGCTCATTTATTTTTAGGGCTGAATAATATTCCATTGTCTGGATGTGCCATAGTTTATTTATCCACTCACCTTCTGAAGGACATCTTGGTTGATTCCAGGTTTTGACAATTATGAATAAAGCTGCTATAAAAATCCTCGTGTAGCTTCTCGTCTGGGCATAAGTTTTCACTTAATTGGGGTAAATACCAAGGAGTGCGACTGCTGTATCTTATGAGAAGTGCAGGTTGAGTTTTGTAAGAAAACACTGAACCGTCTTCCAATGTGGCTGGACCATTTTGCATTCCCATCAGCAATGAGTGTTCCTGTCGCTCCACATCCTCACCAGCATTTCGTGTTGTCAGTGTTTTGGATTTTGGTTATTGTAATAATAGGCGTGCAGTGGTATCTCATTTTAATTTGTAATTCCCTAATGACATATGATATTGGACATCTTTTCATATGCTTACTTACCATTTGTACATCTTTGATGAGGTGTCTGTTAAGATCTTTTGCCCATTTTTTTAATTGGGTTGTTCATTTTCTTATTGTTGAATTTTTAGAGTTCTTTCTATTTTGGTATAACAGTCCTTTATCAGATATACCTTTTGCAAATATTTTCTCACAGTGTGTGGCTTGTCTTCTCATTCTCCTGACATTATCTTTCACAGAGAAGACATTTTTAATTTAAATGAAGTCTAGCTTATCAATTATTTCTTTCATGGATTGTGCCTTTGGTAGTGTATCTAAAAATTCATCACCATACCCAAGGTCATCTAGATTTTATCCTGTTTTATCTTCTAGGAGTTTAATAGTTTTACATTTTACATTTAGTTTCAGGATCCATTTTGAGTTAATTTTTGTAACTCAAAAGAACGTAAGATCTAGATTTACATATTTTTCACGTGGATGTTCAGTTGTTTCAGCACCATTTGTTGAAAAGACTATCTTTGCTCCATTGTACTGCCTTTGCTTTTTTGTCAAAGATCAGTTGACAGTATTTATGTAGGTCTAGTTCTGGGCTCTCGATTCTGTTCCGCTTGTCCATCTGTCTGTCCTTTCATCAACACCACATTGTCTTGATTACTGTGGTTTTATAGTAAGTTTTGAAGTTGGGTCATGTCGGTCCTCCAACTTTGTTCTTCTTCTTCAACATTGTGTAGCTGTTCTGGATCTTTGCCTCTCCATAGAAACTGTAGAATCAGTTTGTCGGTATCCACAAAATAACTTGCTGGGGTTTTGATTGGGATTTCATAGAATATATAGGTCAAGTTGGGAAGGACTGATATCTTGACAATATTGAGTCTTTCTTTCCATCAATATGGAATATCTTTCCATTTATTTAGTTCTTCTTTGATTTCATTATTCAGAGTTTTATAGTTTTCCTCATATAGATCCTCATATACAAAATATGTATAATATTTTGTTAGATTTAGACCTAAGTATTTAATTTTGAGGGGTGTTAATATAAATGGAAATTTGTTTTTAATTTTAAATTCCACTTGTTCATTGCTGGTGTATAGGAAAGCAATTAACTTTTGTGTATCAACCTTGTATCCTGCACCTTGCTATAATCACTTATTAATTTCAAGAATATTTTGTTAATTCTTTCAGATTTTCTACATTGATGATCACGTCACCTGCAAGCAAAGAAAATTTTATGTCTCCCTTCCCAATCTATATTCCTTTTATTTCCTTTTCTTGTCTTATTGCATTAGGTAGGACTTCCAGTGCAATGTTGAAAAGCAATAGTGTGAGAGACTTCCTTGCCTTTTTCCTGATCTTAGCAGAAAAGCTTTGAATTTCTTACCACTGAGTATGATGTTAAGTATATGTTTTTGTAGATTTTTTTATTATGTAGAGAAAATTCCACTCTATTCCTAATTTGCCAAGAGTTTTTATCATAAGTGAATGTTGGATATTGTCAAATGCTTTTTCTGTATCTATTGATATGCTCATGTGATTTTTCTTCTTTAGCTTGTTTATGTATTGAATTATATTAATTGATACCCTAGTGTTGAACTATTCTTGCATACCTGGGATAAATACAACTTGGTTGTAGTGTATGATTCTTTTTCTACATTGTTGGATTTTATTTGCTAATCTTTTGTTGAGGATTTTTGCTTGGATGTTCTTTTTTCGTAACATCTGCCTGGTTTGGGTGCTGTCAGTGATGCTGGCCTCATAGAATGACTCAGGAAGTATTGCCTCTGCTTCCATGTTCTGAAAGAGATTGTAGAGAATTAGTATGACTTCTTCCTTAAATATTTGATAGAATTCACAAGTGAATCCATCTGAGCCTGGTGTTTTCTGTTTTGGAATGTTATTAATTATTGATTCAATTCCTTTTAATAGATATAAGTCTATTCAGATTGTCTATTTCTTCTTGTGTGAGTTTTGGTAGATTGTATCTTTCAAGGAATTGGTACATTTCGTCTAGGTTATCAAATTTGTGGGCATAAGGATGTTCTTAATAATATTCTCTTATTATCTTTTTAATGTCCATGGGATCTGTAGTGATGTCCCCTCTTTCATTTCTGATATTAATAACTTGTGACTTCTATTTTTCTTAGTTAGCATGGCTAGAGGCTTATCAAATTATTGAACTTTTCAAAGAAACAGCTTTTAATTTTGTTGACTTTTCTCTATTTTTTTCCTGTTTTCAATTTCATTATTTCTGCTCTCATTTTTATTATTTATTTTCTTCTGCTTACTTTGGATGTAATTTTCTCTTTCTTTTCTAGTTTCCTAAGATGCAAGCTTACATTATCGATTTTAAATCTTTCTCCTTTTTTAATACATGTATCAATGCTATAAATTTCCCTCTAAGTACGGCTTTTGCTGCATTCCACAAATTTTCATAAGTTGTGTTTTAATTTGCATTTAGTTCAAAATATTTTTTAAATTTCTTTTGAGATTTCTTCTTTGACTCATGTGTTATTTAGAAGTGTGTTGTTTAATCTCCAAATGCTTTGGGATTTTTCAGCTATCTTTCTGCTGTTGATTTCTAGTTTAATTCCACCGTGGTCTGACAGCAGATGTGTGATTTCTATTCTTTTAAATTTGTTGTGTTTTATCGTTCAGAATGTGGTTTATCTTGATGAATGTTCCATGTGAGGTTGAGAAGAATGTATAATATGCTGTTGTTGGATGAAGTAGTCTATACGTCAATTATATCTAGTTGATTGGTGGTGCTGTTGAGTTCAACTATGTCCTTATTGATTTTCTGCTTGCTGGGTCTGCACATTTCTGATAGACGGGTGTTAAATCTCCACCTATAATGGTGGATTAATCTATTTCTCCTTGCAGTTCTATAAGTTTTTCCCTTACATTTTGACACTATGTTGTTAGATGCATACACAAAAGGATTGTCATGTCTTCTTGGAGAACTGACCCTTTTATCATTATGTAAAGCCTTTCTTCATCCCTAATAACTTTCCTTGCTTTAAAGTCTGCTCTGTCTGAAATTAATTTAGCTAATCCTGATTACTCTTGATTAGTGTCAGTATGGAGAACTTTCTCCACCCCTTCACTTATAACCTATATTTAAAGTCGATTTCTTGCAGATAACATATAGTTGGGTCTTGTTTTTTGATCCACTCTGATAATCTCTGCCTTTTAATTGACGTATTTAGACCATTGATATTTAAGGTGATTATTGATATAGTTGCATTAACATCTGCTATATTTGTTACTGTTTTATATTTGTTGCCCTTGTCTTTTGTTCCTATTTTTGTCTTCCACACTTTCTCTACCTTTTGTGGTTTTAGTTGAGCATTTTATATGATCCCATTTTCTCTCTTTTCTTAGCATATCAGTTGTACTTTTTTTTTAACTTTTTTTAGTGGTTTCCCTAGAATTTTCAATGTATATTTAAAACTAAGTCTACTTTCAAATAACACTGTGCCATTTCACAGGTAGTGCAAGGACATTATAACAAAGCACTCTTGTGTGTGTGTGAGAAGTCATTGGCCCTGAGCTCACATCTGTTTGCCACCCTTCCTCTTTTTGTTTTCCTCCCCAAAGCCCCCGTACATAGTTGTATATCCTGGTTGTAGGTCATTTTAGTTCCTCTATGTGGGATGCCACCACCCCATGGCCTGATGAATGGTGCTAGGTCCATGCCCAGGATCTGAAATGGCAAATCCCAGGCCATTGAAGTGGAGCACGTGAACTTAACCACTTGGCCATGGGGCCAGTCCCCTAACAAAACATTCTTAATTCCTTCCTCCCTTCCCTTGTATCATTGCTATCATTCATTTCACTTATATAAAAGCATACATAAGCATATATATATATATATATATATATATATATATATATATACACACACACATATACACATGATATATACATCAGCATACATGATCAAATACATTGTTGCTATTATTATTTTGAACAAAATGTTGTCTCTTAGATCAATGAAGAATAGGAAAAATAAAAGTTTCTTTTTTACCTTCACTTATTCTCTATTGCTCTCCCTTTCTACCTTTACGTAAGTAAATCCAATTTCTGACCTACATAATTTTCCTTCTCTCTGAAGAACTTCTTTTAATATGTCTTGCAAGATAGATCTACTGAGAACAAATTCTCTCAATTTTTATTTGTCTGAGAAAGTCTTAATTTCTCCTTCACTTTTGAATGACAATTTTACAGGGCACAGAATTTTAGCTTGGTGGTTTTTTTCTCTCCACACTTTAAATATTTCACTGTACCCTCTTCCTGCTCACACGGAGAAGACAGAAGTCAGATGTAGTTCTTATTGGTGCTCCTCTATACGTAATATTTTTTTCCTCTGGCATCTTTTGAAATTTTTTCTTTGTCTTTGATTCTTCTGAAGATTAAGTATGACACACCTAGATGTAGTTTTTTATTTATTTCTTTGGCATTTTTCCTGCCTGGTGTTCTTTGTGCTTCCTGGATCTGTGGTTTTGTGTCTAACATTAATTTTGGAAAATTCTCAGTCATTATTGCTCCAGATATTGCTTCTGCTCTTTTCTCTCTTCTTTTCCTTTTGCTATTCCCATTACATATAGTTTCCGGGGTTGTTTCTCTTTGATTTTCAGTTTTGGAAGTTTCTATTGCCATATTTTCCAGCACAGAGATTCATTTTTCAGCCATATCCAGTCAATAATGAGTCCATCAAAGACATTCTTCACTTCTGTTACAGTTTTTTTTTAAACTCTAGCATTTGTTTTTGGTTCTTTCTTAGAAATTCTATATTTCTGCTTACTTTATCCATCTGTTCTTGCATGGTTGCCTATTTTTTGCATTAAAGGCTTTAGCATATTAATCATAGTTTTTCAAAAATTCCTGGTCTGATAATTCCAACATTCCTGCTATATCTGACTCCGGTTCTGATGTTTGTTCAGTCTCTTCAAACTACGTTTTTTGTCTGTTAGTGTGTCTTGTAATTTTTTTGTTGAAAGGCAGACATGATATATTGGGTGAAACAAACGGTGTGAACAGGGCTTTGGGGATGTAGGGTGAGGTGTGAGGGTGGGGAAGTGCCCTGTAGTCCTGTGATCAGAGCGCAATCTTTTGGTGAGCATGTGACCCTGGACTTCACGAGTGCTTCTCA
This sequence comes from Equus przewalskii, assembly GCF_037783145.1. NCBI lineage: Eukaryota > Metazoa > Chordata > Mammalia > Perissodactyla > Equidae > Equus > Equus przewalskii. The sequence continues at coordinate 1,670,084 of NC_091833.1, read as the reverse complement.
TTTGTCGCCTCTTAGGTGGGACAGGATGACTGGAAGGGGTTGGAGTTATGTGTTTCCCTCCCCCGAGGTTGGTTAGGTTTTGCTGAAACCCCAATAGTTTAGGATCTGGTAAATAATTTCTCCTGGCCTTGTTGATAAGAACAGAGTGTTCTGGTGCGCCCCCAATTGGTTCCTTTTCCCCGCCCTCTGCCAGAAGCACGAGGAAATGTTTCTCTGGTTGTCACTGTGAGAATCTGGGAGACCGCCTGGAGGTAAAACTCACAAAAGCCTGGGGGACCTTCGTGACAGGGTCCCGTCAGGGTTTTTAACTCTCAGACTTGTCTACCCTGAGCCTCCAGCAATTCGTCAACTACAGTTCAGGGTTTCCTGCCCTGACACTGATTCCTGTGGAGGTTTCTGCTCCAACAAGTTGTGATTCCCTGTCTGTCTCTGCAGTTTGGGGGCAGCAGTTGGCCTTGTGACCTCATGTCTCTGACAGATCTAAGAAGAGTTCTTGTTGAGTTTTCAGCCTGTTCAACTTTTTTCTTGTGTTGGGATGGAGGGGTGAGTTCTAAGCTCCGTACTTGCTGGACTGGAAACTGGGGTTCCCTCCCTCTGCCTTCTGATGCCCATGCTCCAGCAGTCCCTCCCCACTCATGGGCAGGCCCATGTAGGCGACTGGGGCCCCAAAGGCCAGAGGCTACCTTTGACCAGTGGAAATGGACCAGCAGGTGGCACAGGAAACCATGCCACCCCCCACTTCTCTCTACTCTTCAGCCTTTGGCCCCACTACCTTCCTCCTGAAGGCACCTACTAAGTTCCAGGACCTGTACATGCTCAGTCTAAAGTGCTCTCCCAACCCACTCACTCAATCTGGGCTCCCTCCTAAATTTGCTAGTCAGCCCTACTCATCCTACAGAATAACTCCAGCAACCTGACCCTTAGTCTATTTGAGATTTTCTGATACACTGCCATGGCACAGAACCTGGCACATAGAAGGACTTCAATAAGTCTTTGTGGCAGAGATGAGTGCATAGAGCTGTCTTTCCTTCCTTGAGCGTGTGTGGTTCCCACTGTCATCAAATGTTCATTGAGATGTTATATATAATGTCCATCTTTCCCTCTAGACCGTGAGGATTTATTTTTTCATAATTGTATTCCCTACACTTAGCACAACGTGGCATACAGTAGGTGCTCAAAAAATATTGAGTGAATGGATGAATGGAGGACAGAATACGAGTTGAGTTCTGCACCCAATAGATGGGTTTAAACATGTTTAGCCCGCATCACGTGTGTGACAGCAGCTATGGGAAAGCGCTGTTCCGGGAGGATGAGCTCACCGTGTTCCCGGGAAACCGTCAGCAAGAGTCTTGCACCTGGAGGCCACATTCCTTGTGGATTATGCAAAGGCGTGTTTCTTTGGTGGATGCTCTGGGATGGTGGGGAAGGGAAACTCACCCCAGTCTGCAGCTCATGTGAAGACAGGTAGGGAGATAGCGGGCAGGCCCCAGTGGGAGGAGTGCTTGTTGGGACCAGACACTCAGAAACCAGTCCGTGTTCCCAGCAGCTCCTGACTCACGCACAGCCTCTGGACAAGGGGCAGAAACAACCCCTCCAACCCAGGGTCTGGGGCCCTGCATTGCTGGGCAGTTTGGGAGGCAGGTTGGCAGGCTGTAGGAAACTAAGCAGGATGATGGAGCCTCGTGGGGGCCTACGGGCAGGTAAGGATGGGGGTCCTCCTGGTGGGAGAAGCTGATGCCAGGAGCAGGTCCTCGCCGGGTGGTAAGAGCCCTCAGTGGTAGGGCTGGAGGACAGGCTCTCACGGAGCCAGCCTTAGACATCCGCCATCCCTTGGATGGAGCCCCATGCTGGGAACTACAAGGTTCTGGCTTTTCCCAGTTACAGGACTTCAAATTTGTTGTGAGAATGCAGAAGGTCAGAGACCCAGAAGCGCACTGTACAGATGGGAAAACAGGCCCGGAGTGAGTAGGACAATGTCCCGAGGAAACCAGGAGGCGACCTGAACCTGGTGCCAGATGTCCCAGGGTTCCAGGCCACGACTTACTATCTTTGGCAGGTTGCTTAACCTCTCTTGGCCTCAGTGTACTCATCTGTAAAATGGGGATAACAACATCTACCTCAGAGGATCGTTGTGAGTATTTAATGAGATTATTCCTTCATTCAAGAAATATTCATTGAGGGCTATGGCAGACACTGCTTGTTATTCTCCTCTTCGTGGAAACAGAACCCCAACTTTTAGCTAGGAGTACAGCCCCCTGGAATATATTACATTTCCCTCATTTTCCTCGTGTATGTGGTGATGAGACTTGGGAAGATAAGTGGCAGTGGTATATGCAACTCTGGGTAGCATCCTTACGACAAGGAAGCATGCTCTGCATTCCTTCCTCCTTGCTGGCTGGAATTTGGCAGTGATGGCTGAGCAGTCATCATGGACTGTGACATTGAAGCCAAGGGTAGCCCATGGCAGAGCAGCAAAGCGGAAGACGCCTGGGTCTTGATCATTGTGGAGTCCCCATTCCATTATCATGGGTGAGCAATGGGAAGCCTTACCTCTGGACTTTGTTTGCATGAGACAAAAATAAATGTGCCTTTCTTTAAGTCACCATTATTTTGGTTTTTCTGTCACTCACTGATACACCAAATCCTAGTTGATATAAGAGCCATTTATGTGCTAGGCCCTGGATCTGCCCTGGGGATAAAATGGTGAGCAAAACCAGATGCAGCCCCTTTGGTCCTGAAGCCTCCGGTCTGGTGGAGGCAAGAGACAGTCAGAAAAGCACGTGCAGGACTGAAAAATTACAAATGTGCCGGAAGTGTGGACAATCCAGGGACTTGACCTCATCAGAGGCATGGAAGGTTCCTGAGGAAACCACACATAGTCGGCAATCTGAAGGGTGAGAGGGTTTACCAGGAGGTAGAGAGGTGAAGACTATTCCAGGAGAATGGAACACTCTGTGGCAGCAGGGACAATGGGACAATGGGACAATGGGACAAAGGGACAAGAGAAGAGGGCCAGGGAGGCCGTGGGCAGAGCTGGGACAGCACAGTGTAAGGCAGGCTGGAGCCAGACCACACCGGCTCGGTGAGTTCAGTCTTGTTCCTAAAAGCAATATTGACGATAACTCATGTATACTTCCCAACACAGCGCCTGCTTGTGATCGGGGCACTCAGGGCTTGCTGTCGTTGTGCTGTTGAACAAAAAAATGTGTTCGTTGTTTGAAACCGCAGATATCAGCATTATCTACACTAGCCAAAACACGGAAACAACCTAAGTGCCCATCGAGGGTGAATGGATAAAGAAAATGTAGTGTGTACATATATATATACATATTCAGCCATGAGAATTAAGGAAATCCTGCCATTTGTAATCACATGGATGGACCTTGGGGGAATTATACCAAATGAAATAAGACAGAGAAGGACAAATACTGTATGAGCTTATGTGAACTCTAAAAAAAGAAAAACCAAACTCACGGATATAGAGAACAGACTAGTGGTTGCCAAAGGCAGGTGGTTGAGGGTAGACAAAATGGGTGAAGGTGGTCAAAAGGAATTGAAAAGGAAAAAAAATATTTAAAAAACACACCACAGCTATAGTCAACGGAAAGGGTAAAATGAAAGAGAAAATATCAAGTGTTGGCATGGATGTCAAACAACCAGAAATCTCTGCCATGGAGCGGTGGCAGGAGTGTAAACTGTCACAACCACTTTGGAAAACTCGAGAAACAGATGGATCCCCTATGAGCCAGCTATTCTGCTCCCAATAGAAATCCATGCACGTGGTCACCCAAAGACACACACACGACCTTTCATGGCAGCGCTATCAATAACAGCCCCAAACCAGAAACAACCCAAATGCCTCTCAAGAGCAGAATGGAGAAACTGTGATACATTCATAATGGAATGCTCCGGAGCAGTGAGAAGAAAGCAGTGACACACAACAAACCTTAAGGTAAGGAGAGGAGGCCGGACACAAAGGTGGTGTGATGCCACTGAGGGGAGAGCAGGACCTGGGGAAGTCCATCTGTGCCATCAGAAGTCAGGAGAGCAGCTCTCCTGGGGAAGGAGGTCAGGAGGGGCTTCTGGGTCCTGGCTGCGCTCCATGTCTTGGTCAGGGTGCTAGTTACATGGGGTATTCAGTTTGTATAAGTTCATCAAGTTTACACATACGATACGGGCTCCTTTCACTCTGCATGTCACATCTCATACAAAGAGTTAAATATAATGCGGTTGCCTCTGCAGAGAGCGGCTACCAGCTGTGGTTGCCAGACAGAGACCTGAGGGCAGGACTCCGGAGAGCCGCTCAGGCACCAGCGTGCACGGGGAGCCTAGGGAGCTCACACGTGGCAGGGGTGGAACAGGGAGAGGACTAGGAGGGCCCTGGATGATTTTAGGGTTGGTGCACCTGCCCCACAGTGTGACCCCTTCTCCTGATGCCTCAGACAAGCCCTCACTGGTAAACCCTGGGTGAGAATGGCCTTTTATTTTTTTTAATAGAAACTGACAAAGCAGCTGAGCTCCTTCAGGGGTCCCCAAGGTGCAAAATAGAGACAACAGACACAGAAGAAAGAGCCAAGACTGAAACCAACCTTGACACAGTGAGACTTCTGGGGATCTGCCCAGACCACGGGAAGAACGGTGGACACCCCAGAGCAGAGCTGGAGTTCAAACCTGGCCTGTCTGGACCTCAGAGGCCAGACTCCTCTCCCCTGCAACAGTAGGTGGCACAGCTCTGAGCTGCCTCTCTCAGGCAGGGTCAGGGGCTGGGGGGCGAGGTGTTGAGGGTGAGTCTCTGGCTTAGGGGAGGCTTTGGGGAAACTTGAAAAGCCCTGGACCAGGAAGACAGATGGGTTTGGTCCCCTCAGGGCTCCCCAGTCATCCACCTGCTGCTGGCTGGTCCTAGCCCCCTGTCCGCTGGGGGTGCGGCCTCCCAGGGAAGGCACTGATGCTGCTGTGGTGGGGACCCCGCACTGGGGTTTGAGAAGAAGCCAGGCCGCGTGGGGGAGGCTGAGGCCCCTCTGAGGACTCGTTTGGCAAGAAGACTCAGGCCTCTGCATCCGTCTCCTCTACAACTGAGGGCTGGCCTGGGTGGCGTTTGCTGCCAGTATGTCTGCTTCTTTCCTTTCTTTTCTCTCTCTCTCCATCTCTGCTTTCCTGGCTCCCTCTCACTCTCCTTCTTTTCTCTTTTCAAATTTTAAAACTTTATTTACTAAATACCACTAATTACCCAAAAGAATAAAGAAGAAAATAAAAACATCTAACTCCCTCCCTCCCTAAGATAATTACCATTTTAGTGACAATTTTCTTATTCTTTTGAAAACAGGCACTTTTTAAAGTAAACTGTTTATCTTAGAATAGATTTAGATTTGCAGAAAATTTGCAAAGCTGGTGCAGGGAGTTCCCCCAGGCCCCGTTCTTGGTCAGTTTGGGCTCCGATAACAAAAATACCATAGATCAGGGGCTTAAACAACAAACGTTTATTTCTCGCAGCTCTGGAGGCCGGAGGTCCAAGCTCAAGGTGCGGGCAGAGCGAGCGGCGGGGGAGAGCCAGCTTCCTGGTTTGCAGACAGTGTCTCCTCCTTTGTCCTCCCCGGGCGGAGAGCAGAGAGCATGAAGAAGCTCTCATGCCTCCTTCTGAGCCCCGGCTCCGGCTCCATCGGTGCAGGCCCCGTCTTCATCACCTCATCACCCCCAAAGCCCGTCCCTCCTCCTCCATCCCGTTGGGAGTTAGGATTTCAACATATGAATTGGGGGACGACACAAACGCTCAGTCTGCATAACCCCTTGAGCAGTTTCCCCCATTATTAACACCTTACGTATGTACGCTACATTCATCACAACTAGTGACTAATACGGACACACTATAATTAACTAAAGCCTGCACTTGACTCAGACTTCCTCCGTTCTACCTAATGTCCCTTTCTGTCCCAGGACCCCATCCAGGATGCATTGCATTTGGTCATCATGTCTCCATCGGCTCCTCTTGACTGTGACGATATCTCAGACTTCCCTTTTTTGATGACCTTGACACTGTTGAGAACTGATCACATATATAATACAACGTCCCTCAATTAAGACTTCTCTCATGATTAGACTGAGGTTATGGGCAGGGGTTGGGCCCCTCTGGAAGAGGTGGGCCTAGGGTGCGGGCCTTTCCCTACTTGGAGGGGCTTGTCTGGCTCCTACAGGCCCTCTGGGTCATGGCTGATTTCCCAGGCCAGCAGAACGGAGGAAAGAGGATTCTTCATGCAGCCAGACTAGGGGGCCCCAGGGGAGTGTCCACCCAAGGCCTCCTTCCTAAACGACTCGAGTTCGTGGCCTTAAGCTGATTATTAATGCTGATGACTAACATGTCCGCAGCCCTTCAGAGCTTACAAAGGACTATGACTGTAACAAAGTGAATCACTCTAAAAGCTGTCCAGTGCCGAGCTGTTGTTAGTAGCCTTTGAGGGGCCCACATTACACCCATTTCATAGATGAGAAACGGGCTCATTGAGGTGAAGCGACTTGCCTGGGCACAAGGCTGAGAATGAGAAGATGGAAATTTAAACCCAGAACTGTCCTGACAGTTCCAGGCCTCCTGTTATAGCGCCACTACTGTTCTCATTTACACAAATGGAGAAACCGAGGCTCCTAGAAGGGATGTGCCTTGGCCCACAGCAGCCCAGGCCATTACCACTGACAGAGCCTGGACTACAGCCCAGGGCCAGCTGGGGACAGGGTCAGAGCTGGGGCCCTGGGGTGCGGCCTGAGGAGTGCTCTGCAAGCAGCCCAGCCAGGGGACATTCCGGGGAGAAGGCACGCGCGGGCAGAGCCTTCCCCAGGCCACTGGCCTGTGCCTCCTCTCTCTGCAGGGTGGCCTGTGTGGAGCCAGCGCTCACAGTCAAGACCTCAGCAGGAGGACAGGAACGGAAGAGGTCCTCTAGGATGGCCACTCACTGGACACCAGACAGCCTCAGAGCTTCCGTCCACAGCTGTTTCCTCAGTGCAGCCACAAGGCTGGCACCGAGCAGGGCTCAGAAACACCGAGGAATGAGTAAGGCAGTCCCGTGCTGGCTCAGGCTGGAATGCCGTCTGCATCGGGCCTGCTGGGCCGTCAGTCTCGCCCTTCTCCTAGAGCCAGACGCTCACTTCCCACTTTCAGAGTGTCGTCCTCTGCTCTCGGCCCGTTCTATCTCTTAACATATAGATTTCCCTTCAGTTGAACCAAAAATCCTCCCTTTGGTTTTAGTTCAACTCCCTGGGGCCACACAGAACAGGCAAATCTTTGTCACTTCTGTCTGCACTCAGCTGTGTGCCCCCAGCCCCGCCCCAAACAGCCTCAGCTGCATCTTCAGCCTCGCCCCCCCAGGGCCCAGTCTTCACTGCTGTCCTCCCATCCAGCTGCACTCCCACCTCCATCTTTTCCCCTGCTGTTCCCCCCATTATGAGTTGAATTGTGTCCCCGCAAAATTCGCATGTTGAAGTCCTAACCCCCCGCAGCTCAGCATCTGGTCTGATTTGGAAATGGGGTAGTTGCAGGTGTAACTAGTTAAGATGATGTGAAGAGACACCGGGAGAAGACAGCCGTCTCTGAGGCGAGGGGAGAGGCCTGGAGCAGGTCCTTCCTCATGGCCTCAGAAGAAACCGGCCCTGCCTCCGCCTTGGTCTTGGACTTCCAGCCTCCAGAACTGTGAGGCCATAAATTCCTGTCGTTGAAGCCCCCAGTCTGCGGTCCTTTGTTACGGCAACCCCAGAAAACAAACACACCCCGTCATTCGTTCCCGCCAAGATGCTGAGCCCCGACACGTGCTGGGGACGAGGTGATGGAGATCGATGGGGACAGAGTCGCTGCCCTCACGGGGCTTATGCTCTGCTGGGGAGGACGGGCAGAGAGCAAATGCCTTCAGATAAGAGGATCCCCGAGACGGAGAGGGAGGAAGAAAGGAAGGGAGGAGGGGAGGGGGGACTGTCCGCTACGTCTAGTAGAGCTCAAACACCCAGAGGGCAGGGGCGCACCTGCTCTGAGCTCCCACGCTCCCCACCCCCACTCAGAGAAGCCTGACCCTCCCTTGGTGGACAGAGAGCTTCATGTAAAGGAAAGCACTTTTATTTTCCCTAAAGATCGGCACCTGAGTTAATATTTGTTACCAATCTTCTCTTTTTTTCCTTCTTCTTCTCCCAAAGCCCCCCAGTGCACAGTTGTATATTCTGGTTGTGGGTGCCTCTGACTCTGCTATGTGGGATGCCACATCAGCATGCTCAGCGTGGCTTGATGAGCAGGGCCATGTCTGTGCCCAGGATCCGAACCAGAGAAACCCTGGGCCACTGAAGCAGGGTGCACAAACTTAACCACTCGGCTGCAGGGCTAGCCCCAGGAAAGCATTTTTTTTTTGAGGAAGATTAGCCATGAGGTAACATCTACTGCCGATTCTCCTCTTCTTTTTGCTGAGGAAGACTGGCCCTGAGCTAACATCTGTGCCCCTCTTCCTCTATTTTATGTGGGATGCCACCACAGCATGGCTTGATAAGCCGTGTGTAGGTCCGCACCCAGGATCTGAACCTGAGAACCTCAGGCCGCCAAAGCAGAACATATGAACTTAACCACTACACCACTGGGCCACCCCCAGGAAAGCACATTTAGTCACACAAGAATTCAAGCTGGTCTAGAGCTGGTTCCCAAGATGGAGAGGTAGATTCAAAGGCCTTTTTTTTTTTTTTTTAAAGATTGGCACCTGGGCTAACAATTGTTGCCAATCATTTTTTTTTTTTTCTGCTTTATCTCCCCATACCCGCCCTGTACACAGTTGTATATCTTAGTTGCAGGTCCTTCTAGTTGTGGGATGTGGGACGCCACCTCAACGTGGCCTGACGAGTGATGCCATGTCTGCGCCCAGGATCCGAACCCTGGGCCGCTGCAGCAGAGCGTGCGAATTTAACCACTCGGCCATGGAGCTGGCCCCCCAAAGGCCTTTGAAAGAGACCCAGCACCATCAGATTGTCCAGATACTTCCTGAACATGGTAACCTGGCCATAAACCAGCCCAGCCAGGGAGCACCATCGACCTCCCCACCCAAGAAATGACCTGAGCCTAGGGCCCCCTCCGTGACCTCTCCCAGGCTGAGGGGGCAGTCTGAGGCTTCCCACGGTAGGAAGGACCAGCTGCCCCAGGAACGCATTTGTTAATATCAGAGTCCTGGGCAACAGCTGGATCCAATTTAGCTGTGAGCATTGAACTTGAGGCCTGGCCACCAGCCAGCACCCCACAGAGGGATGTGAGCCTGCCGTTCCCTTTTCCACGGACACAGAGTTGCTGAGGGCTCATGAGAGCCCACTCAGCCCTTGTGCCTTCCAAGCAGCCTGGGAAGGAGAGAGAGTGCTAGCACTCACTGGCTACCCACCCTTTGTCTCCTGCAGACTGGTGTCCCCGCCCACCTCTCAGGTTTCCCAGAACTTGGAAGTGACTAAAGCTGGGCACAGTGGCAGGAAGCTGCCAGCCTCTCTGCCTGCATAGGGGTTTGGGTTCTGGGTGTACATTTCCACCTAGTGCAAAGGGACACACACATACTCATGCTCCCCTCTAAACACACACACACACACACACACAAACACGCGCACACGGACAGATGCATGTACACCCACCATGCCACTCTATGGCATTGGAATTCCACCATGCCTTGCGCTTGAAATCCCAGGTTCTCAGAGCAGGTGAAACAACCCTCGTGGTCCAAAGAGGGTTAGGGACTTGGCAAAGGTCAACCAGCAAAGCAGGTCCCAGATCCCAGTGAACTCCACTATGAGTAAACAATATTTATTACTGATAACAGCAACATTATGTCTACCGGGTGCCTAATTTAAACCAGATTCCCCTGATAGGTATTTGAATTATAGTCTTTCTTTTAAGTTAATCCTCAAAATAACTGGAGGCTTGACAAGGTTAAGTATTTTGCCCAAAGCCACGTACTTAATAAGTAGAGAAGCCGAGAATCAAACTCAACCCTGCCCGACATCAAATGATGGGATTTCCTTCTCTGCAGCTCCCACGCCTGAAATTCCACCATTTAATCTTCCCAGACCCTGTGATTAAAACGTAAATGGCCCTGGAAAGGTCCTGCCTTACGCCATCCCCAGCCAACACCTGAGGGGGCCCAGGAGGGAGGGTTCCCAGAAGGGGCGCGAGGGACCTCCAGCACGGAGGCGGAGGGCGCGAGGGCACGTTTTCCAGCCTTCCCAGTTTGTCAGCCTCAGAGACGCGAGCTGGAGGTCGAGGGCTCCTGAAGACGCCTTGGTGAGCAGTGGTCTCTGGCCTCTCCTGTGGGACGGTCTCCCTGCGTGCAGGGCTGGGGCTGGGGAGGGAGGCAGGACTCCAGGCTCCGTGAGTGGGGCACGTAGGGGAGCTCTTCCTGGGGGCGGTTTGGTCATTTACATCAAGAGCTTTTCAAATGTGCTTGCTTTTGACCCAGTTTTACTGTACAAACCTCCGTGCTGAGCCTAGAGCAGTGGCTACCCTAACTGCTCACTACATGAGTAACAAAGAGCAAGTTACAGAATGGTTTGTAGAGCTTGATACCAAAGACCTATCTGTCCAGGGATTAGCACTGACTCATGTTCTCAGTGCTCATCCTTGTCTTTTCTTCTTTTTGTTGTTTTTGGTTTTAAGTAGCCATATATAGAGGAAGCCGCTGTTCTTGTCTCTCTGACGTTCATCACCCTTCTTTCGATAACCACAACCCAGCCTCCTCTCCCACAATCAGTCCATGTGCTTCAGGCAGGTGGGCACGTGACCTAGGCACAGCCAATCAGAATCCTCCTTTCTGGCCATAGTGATTGGCATAAGGATGAGCACATGACTTGAACCAGGCCAATGAGATTCAGTTCTGAGACTTTTGTTGGAACTATTGGGAAAGAGATACTCTTTTTCACGGATGTTATGAAGCTAGCAGGAAGTGAGCCTGTTGGCAGCCGTGGCACCACCCAGCTCCCAGGTTGGAGGCACACCCTTCCTCATTGTGAGGCATGGTGTGTGAAGGGGGAGCTGAGTTCTTCCTGACCCTCTACCACAGCATCTGAAGTTCCACCATCATTGTTCCTTTGGCTCAGGTGGGCCTTCCAGACTCAAAATGGCAGTGCCCTTGAGAATCATTGTATGAGTTAGTGACTGAAATGGATCAGAATCCTCACATTTGGGCCCACTTACTGTGGGGCTTGATGAAAATAACACCGAGGCAGGAACCAAGAATCCAGTGAGGTCAGCAAGATCAGACACATATGGACAGCATCTGAGTCCTCTGTCCATTCCTGTAACTCCTTGATCATATAAAAAAATTCCCTTGGGAATATTTGGGTGGGTCGGGTGGCAAGGGCACATGAGGGTCAGGATGCTCTAAGAAAGTAGAGAAAAAATGTCAGATTGTGGTATGGAGAGCAGGTTGGACGAGAGAAGACCCTGCTGGGCCTGAAGTATTGAAAATGCACAGGTTGGCTTCATGGGAGTGCTGGGCAATGTCGGGAGCCAGACACTTTGCTCCTTACTCCAAGCAAGACATAATTTGTGTGAAATAACAGGACATAAAAAAGAACATTTTCTGGCTTGGGCAACCACCAAAAGTACACAAAAGAGGCTAAATCCATTTGTTTTCGATTCTACTAATGAATCTGGTGGGACCGCAGGGAGACTCAAGTGGGGGTGGGGGGTGACACGCAAGTCCTCCCCTCCTCCACGTTCACTCGCAGCCATCAAATATTCAACCAGGGGACACCAGAGGGCCCCTAAGGAAGATGTGTCTAAATTTTTTTCTTCTTAGTTGGAGTTTCATCTTGTAAGAAATTGGGACTGTGGATTCATTAAGGATCAGTTGGTTAAAAGTCTGGATTAACAGGCCTTTCATAGTCACTTGTGGGAGGAAAGCGCCTTCCCCAGGAGAATAGATTTACGCCTGGTTGGGAGCATAAACTTCTGCTTTGATATCTGCAAAGTTCTGTCCTCAATGACCATGCGCACTGGTCCCACTGGTATGAGACTGAGAGCTGGGTTGATGTAACAGGTGATTGCTGTTCAACGCGCTCCTTTCTGATTCTTGTTGAAAAGCTCTTAAAGGGATTTGGAGTGTATTTTTGAGTCAGGATACTCCTCACTTCTTCTCCACTGTGAAAAACATTGTGCTGGTCAGGGGCCTGAAGAATTATAAATGGGTGATTTTAGTTACAAATGTGCTTTTTATTTTTATGAGAAGCTTTCCCACTTCAAAGCTAGTTTTCAGCGTCTGACAGTGTGTTGGCAGAGACGAGCAGGAAAGGAGCAAGATTTAAATGGCAACCTGCCTGGGAATAAGAGAGAGAAAAATTCTTCCTTACCGTAGTTGCTGGCCTACCCAAAGACTAGAAAGAAAGAAATATTCTTATGTCCCTTTTTTTCCTTCAAATTTTCTTTGAAAATTTTACCAAAGTTATACAAACACACTTTCAAGAAATCAGGGGATGCAGAAGGGCTGACAATGAAAAGAAACTGTTTCCTGCCTCGCCTGAGCCCAGCTTCTGCTCCGGAGAAGGAATCACTTTCAACTCTGCCTTTCGGGGCGTCCTCCCATATCTCTAATATTCCATTTATATAGTTCTTATATTGAGGTGTAATTTACATGGAATAAAATTCATCCTCTTAAACAATGCTATTCAGTTGGTTTTTTTATTTTCATAAAGTCATGTGACCATCACCACTATCTAATTCTAGGACATTTTCATCACCCCAAAAGGAAACTCCATACTCATTAGCCATCATTTCCCATTGCTCCTCCCCCTGACTCCTGGCAACTACTAATCTACTTTATGTTTCTATGAATTTGCCTATTCTGGACATTTTATATAAATGGAATTACACAATACATGAACTTTTGTATCTGGCTTCTTTTGCTGAGCAAAATGTTCCCAAGGCTCATCCATGTTGTAATGTGTACAAGTACTTCATTCCTTTTCATAGCTGAATAATATTCCATTGTGTGGATACACCACATTTTGTTCATCCATTCATCAACTTTTGGGTTGTTTCCTCTTTGGGGCTATTATAAATAATGCTGCTATGAACATTCATGTACTAGCATTGGTATGAATGTATATTTTCAATTCTTTGGGTTATTTATAACATTTTATTTATCTCTTTAGACCTCCTATTATGAGAGATGAGGATTTAGTTTGTTTATGCTACTCTCTCTCCTCCAGTACCCCATCCCACCCATGTAGCATCACCTGTTTTTGTCTCCTGTCTTTAGCAGGTTTGTAACTGTAACAGTGTGATTGCTTTCCACTCAGATAACCCATCCCAATGGCAACAGCTTAGACACATGGAAACATTGTTCTCACTTAGCAAGTCCAGCTTATTGTTAGTTCGCTGCCAGAAACTGCCAGCAGAGGCCCAGGCTCTTCGTTATTTTTCCCCTCTGCTGTCCTTAACAGACTAGCTTTTATTCATGTTTGTCTCCTCCTGATCACAAGATGGCTGCACAGCTGCAGACATCACATCTGCATACAAGAGAGGAAGAAGAGGAGAATGGGCAAGAAACAGGACTACGCTTTTTGCCTTTTATCTAGAAAGCGTAAGCTTTCTTAGACCTCCTCCCACTACCCCCCCCTCCCCCAGCAAACTTCTACTTAAATCTCATTGGCCAGAACTAAGTCAGACGGCCACACCTAGCTGCCAGGGAAGCTGGGGAAATCTGCAAGAAACAAGATGGGCATCACTGGCTTAGATCAGTGGTTCTCAACCCTGGTTGCATATTAGAATTTTCTAGGGACATTTGTGTGTGTGTGTGTGTGAGGAAGATTGGCCCTGAGCTAACATCTGTGCCCATCCTCTATTTTGTACGTGGGATGCCACCACAGCATGGCTTGATGAGTGATGTGTAGGTCTGTGCCCAGGATCCAAACCCGTGAACCCCAAACCACCCAAGCGGAGCATGTGAACTTAACCACTATGCCACCAGGCGGGCCCTAGGGACATTTTAAAATGTACTGATCTATACATGGTCTTACCCCATTCCAGGAGTTCTCAACCAGGGGTGATTTTCTCCCCCATGGGACATTTGGCAGCGTCTGGGGACATGTTTTTACTGTCATGAGTGGCAGTAGGGTGCTCCTGGCATCCAGTGGGTAGAGGCTGGGATATTGCCAAACATCCTACAATGCACAGCAAAGAATCATCCAGTCCAGAATATCAGTAGTGTCAAAGCTGAGAAACTTCACCCTACACCAATTAAATATCACCTCCTGGGCTGGCCCAGTGACCAAATGCTTAAAGTTCCACACACTCTGCCTCCACGGCCTTGGGTTCGTGGGTTTGGATCCCAGGCACGGACCTGCTCCACTCATCAGCTGTACTGTGGAGGCGTCCCACATGCAAAAAATAGAGGAAGATTGGCAACAGATGTTAGCTCAGGGCCAATCTTCCTCACCAAAATAAATAAATAAATAAATAAATTATAATCTCCTCCGGGTCGTTCCAATGTGCATCCTGCATTGAGAATCATTGGGTTATGAATGACCCATTGCCTCTGACTGGGCACACTGATGCCCTGAACAAAACTGGGGCCCTGTTCCTAGGAAGTAGGAGGGAGTGGATATGTCAGGTGGTATGTTTGCCCCAGTAACTTTTAGTCAAATACTGAGCCCTTTACTTGTGATTCCATTAATTATGCAGGGTCTTTGGTTTTCTCTTTGGAGATGAGATTAGCCCCGCCACCGCCCCCCCACCCTGGCCCCGTTCATTTTGAATTCTTCTCCCTTCTGCCCTTCAGCTTCTCTAATCTGAACTTTTACTTGTACTTGACAAAGTTAACAGCACTTATTTCCTCTTCTGTAATCAAAGTTATATCTGTGTGTTGTATAACTATAAATTCTAAAAGCTGAAATCTAATAAACAGGATTTATATTATGACAATATAAATGTTCACTGCAGGGCCAAGAAATGTTTTTTTAATTATGTTTTCTGTATTTATCAGCTTTTTGCTTTCCTGGAGTTTGTAATTTCACTTTTCCCTTGCACTATTTGACTTAGGCCATTTTAAAGGATTGCTTATAACCCCATTTCTATCTGGTCTAAAAGAATCGGCGAGGAAAGTCTAAGCACTAAAACTAGACCAAGTTCCTTGGGAACTGGAAACTCACAATCACCCTCTCCTTCCAATTAGGTTTAAACAAATTACTGAGGAATCTAATTAATGTGAAATTGGGCATACAGAATCAAATGCTAGTGTAATCCTATGTACCTTATGTTCCCTAAGTATTTGATGAATGTTGTTAAATGTTTGCATCTGTTTCATGATAGTCTCACTGGATACTTCTAATTTAAATAGGAGAAAAGTCTTTTGCTGGTGCGTTTGTCAGATGCACTCATGTGATTTCATATATCCTGCAATAGTGAACTAGGGACCTAGCAATGCGTTAGCCAGCCGTGTAACAATTGTCAACATTCTTATCTGCAATGGACATTTGTCGTTATTGACTGTGCTACAGCCGATGAACTTTACGTAAAATTAGAGTCAGAGTTCCCGTGACTGGGAGCGAGGGCCCCCCTTTGGGGACATCTGCAGCAGGAGCACGTGTCACCTGGAGGCTGCTGAGCTTCTGTCCTGATCGCAGCCCCACGTGAGAATCCCTTTGAGACTTCAGTGGTAATTCACATGGCTTTATGATCCGCTTCTTATCGCTCCAACAGCAGTCTAGATGAATACTTGGACTCCAGAGCTGTGTCATTCACCCTATCCTGTACGCAGCACAATGTCACATTGCCACAGATTATTTTTGCATATATTGTAGTTGTATTTTCTGTTACTCTTGATTGCTAATTTTTATTAAGGTAAAATTTACATGTGGTGAAACACACAGATATTAAGTACAATTCGAGGAGTTTTAACAAATGTATACACCCATGTAACCAGCCTCTTAATTTGTTAATTTTCTCTTTAGGGGGTTTAGACTAACTGTTAATTTGAGATAGTGCCCAAAGATCTCTGAAAAAGATGTTTTTTTCTGTTGCTTTCTAAGAAAGCTTTTTTTAACTGTGCTAAAATACACATAACATAAATTTTACTATTAATAATATTTAGTGCACTCACAGTGTTGTGCAATCATCACCACTATCTATTTCTAGAGTATTTTCATCCACCGCAAAAGGAATCCCCACATACATTAAGCAGTCACTTCCCATCCCCCCACCCCCAAGCCCCTGGCAACCGCAAGTGTGCTTTCTGTTGCTATGGATCGTCCTGTTCTGGACATTTCACGTAGATGGAATCACACAGCATGTGGCTTTTTGTATCTGGCCTTCCATTTTATTTTTTTAACTTAGTGCGTTTTCAAGGTTCACCATTTCGTAGCCTGTGTCACACTTCATTTCTTTTGGTGACTGAATAATGTTCCATTGTATGTGTATGCCACGATCTGTTTATCCCTCCATCTGCTGATGGACATTTGGATCGTTTCCACCTTTAGGCTGCTGTGAATCGTGCTGCTATGAACATTCGTGAACAAATTTTGTTTGAACACTTATTTCAATTCTACAAAGATATTTTCTTTTTTCGCCTGAGCAGCCCAGATCCACTAAGTGTCGTCAAGATAAGAGCTGCATTGGGACTTACTATTTTGTTTCCTCGCCGCCTGTTGTTTGTTCTAAACCAAAACGAAAAGAGCAAGTCAGTGGTGAAACCAGCAAGGAAAAAAGAGACGCAAGGGTCACGCTGCCCTGCATGATTTTTGGCAGCACCCTTGGCCAGCGCGCAGGAACGTGAAAAATCACAGAATGGAGAACAGAAAGGAGCCATTGGTGCAGTTTTAGTTATCAAAATCACAAACTTTTCCGCATTTTGTGTGAGAGGTTTTGATGCCCACGCCTGTGTCTGAAGAGGATTCTTGTTTGAGCTACGAAGGCTCCTCAGTGGCTAGTTGCAAGTCAGGTTGAAATGTGTAAAAACAATGAAAGCGATCATTATGCAGCAAGAAGTCCTGGCAGTGGCTAACCGTGCATCGCAGCGAGCGGGGCTTAGGAGAGAAGGCGGAATGAATGAGTGAAAATCGGACCGACCCGGGAATAATGTTCCCCAGGGTGCGTGCACCCTAATCTTTAGAATGCCACAAAGGTCCCACTGCGCTCCAGACTTCCAACCCACAGTGATTCCCCCACCCTTGGGGTCCAGGCAATTCTAGAACTCAGAGAGGCGTAGTCCCGAGTGTAATGCTCCTGTTTGGCCAGTACGAACAGTGGATGGACCTGGGGCCTAGTCGCAGACCAGCAGCCTCTCGGCACCGTGTTCCTGAGGCTGGAAAGGCTGGGGATGTGGGGACAGACTTGGCTAGGCATTTTCTTTCGTTCCCGTACGTCAGCTAAGCAGAAATGGTCTGTCTTCACCTGTGCACGACTGCCTTGGGGTAGGATCGGCTCCTTAACAGTCTGGACCAGCTGTGCGATCTTGGGCAAGTTACGTAACATATCTCAGCTTTAGCTTTCTCAACAGCAAAATTGTGCCAATAAAAGGGCCTACCACTTAGGGTCAATGAGAGAATTGAGTTAATCCACATAAAGTGCTTAGCTGAGTGTCAAGCATATCATCAGTGAAAAAAATAATGTAATTACTGTTCTGCTGACAGAGTAGGGAGGGCACAGCAGCGTTCCAGATGTGACATTAACTGCCCGGGCCCATAGATGGGAAGAGGTGGTGGGAAGGAACAGTGTGTCCAGATCCCCAGATATCATGGACCACTACCGAGAGAAACCAGTGAAGCCAGTCTCTGAACCCTAGCTGCTGCACAGCCACGCCTGCCCTGAAAAGCCACTGTGGTTCAGTCGGGGTGAAAGCGGTCCAGCTGATTGAATGCCTTGTGATGGTACTAAGTCTGCAGGAAAGTTTAAATATACAGAAGTTTCTCTTATGCAGTCATTCATTCACTCGATAACCATTTATTGATCACATACTGTGTGCCAGCTTCTGTTTTAGAACCCGGGGATACAGCAACAAGAAGACAGACAAGCGCTGATGCTTGCCTGGCGCTTGTATTCCGGAGGGCTTTACCACATAATGCCTGTGTCCCTGACCTCTTGTCACCGAGCCTCTCTATGCCTCAATTTTCCAATCTATAAAATGGAGATAATAATAATACTATCATAAAGTTGTCATGAGCTTTTTTGTGTGTTTGCTTTTATTGAGGTATACTTGACATATAACCTTACGTTAGTTTCAGGTGTACAACATAATGATTTGATATTTGTATATATTGCAAAATAATCATCATAGTAAGTCTAGCTAACAACTGTCACCACACATAGTTACAAATTTTTGTGTGTGATGAGAACTTTTAATATCTCCTCTCTTAGCAACTTTCAGATAAGCAATAGGGTATCATTAACCGTAGCTGCCATGCTGTGCATGACATCCCCAAGACACTATTTATTTTATAACTGGACGTTTTACCTTTTCACTCCCTTCACCTATTTCACCCACCGCCCACCCCCCTGCCTCTGGCCGCCACCAATCTGTTCTACCTATGAGCTTGGGGGTGTTTTTGGTTTTTCTCATTCCACATATAAGTGAGATCGTGTGGTATTTCTCTTGCTCTGTCTGATTTATTTGACTTAGCGTAATACCCTCAAGTTCCATCCATGTTGTCACAAATGGCAAGATTTTCTTCTTTTTTTCTGGCCAAATAATATTCCATTAGATCATTTCCATATTTTGGCTATAGTAAATGATTCTGCAATGAGCGTGGAGGTGCATATATCTTTTCAAATTAGTGTTTTCATGTTCTTTGGATAAATACTCAGCAGTGGAATTGCTGGATCATATGGTAGTTCTATTTTTAGTTTCTTAAGGAACCTCCATACTGTTTTCCGTAGTGGCTGCACCAATTTGCATTCCCACCGACAGTGCACAAGTTTACCCTTTTCTCCACGTCCTTGCCAACTCTTATTATTGCTTAGTCATTCTAACTATTGTGTGAGGTGGTATCTCACTGTGGTTTTGATTTGCATTTCCCTGATGATTAGTGACGTGAAACATCTTTTCGTGTACCTGTTGGCCATCTGTATGTTTTTGGAAAAACGTCTGTTTAGATCCTCTGCCTATTTTTTAATCAGATTTTTTGTTTTTCTTAATGAGTTCATATCATAAAGCCCTTGAAACAGCGCAAAGCACAGAGTAAGCCCTGGGTAGGTGCTAGCTATTATCATCGGGGGAGTGTGAATGAGAAACAGGTTTGGGGAAAAGATCAGGAGTTTCTTTGGGGTGCGTTTTAGCTGTGAGATGTCTGTTAAACATCCAAGGGGAGATTAGTGATCAGGAGCCCAGATACTCAAGGCTGGAGGTCAAAGGGCAGGTCTGAGTTGGAGATGTAAATCTGGGGGAGATTGGCATAGAATTAGTATTTAAAGTCATAAAACTGATTGACATCACCAAGGGAGTGGAGGTGGAGAAGAGAAACATCCCGAGGACTGAACCCTGGGGCACCCCAAAGTTTAGGAGTTAGGGATCTGAGGAGAATAAGAAAGGAGACTGAGAAGGGGCGGCCAGAGAAGGGAGGAAAGCTTGCAGAGTGTGGCATTCTGTAGGCTGAGTGAAGAAAGCTTTGCAAGAAAAAGGGCAGGTCGACTGTCTAACGCTCCTGATGGGTCAAGTAAGACGAGGACTGAGGGGTAGCCATTGGATGTGGCCACAGGAAGGTCACTGTAACCTTGGGGTGGTTCTAGCGCAATGGCGGAGGCAAATATCCTATTGGAATACATTTAAGAGAGTGGAGGATGTGAATTCAAGACGGTGAGTGTAGACATCACTTTTGAAGATACTTCCGTGAAGAACAAAGAAATGAGAAAGCGAAAGGAATATGAGGTCAAGGACATTTACTTGTTTGTTTATATTTACTTTTATAAAACAGGCTTTATGTCAGCGTAGTTGCAGTGATATGCACATATATTTGAAGAGTTCCTTTATGGGACATTAGAATAAGGTATTTTTATCAAGGAAAGATTCAGAATTCTGGGAGAAATTTTCACTGTTTCAGGTCATACTGTTCCATGAGGCTGGAAACCGTTTCTTTTTTGGGGAGATATAGTTTTTGGCGAGGAAGATTGGCCCTGAGCTAACATCTGTTGCCAATCTTCCTCTTTTTTTTTCTCCCCAAAGCCCAGTATATAGTTGTACATCCTAATTGTAAGTCCTTCTAGTTCTTCTATGTGGGATGCCACCACAGCATGGCTTGACGAGCAGTGTGTCAGTCTGTGCCCAGGATCCGAACCAGCGAACCCCAGGCCGCCAAAGTGGAGCACATGGACTCCACCACTATGCCACCGGGCCGGCCCCTAGAAACCGTTTCTAACATATTGAGTAAGGTAGGGAAGTTAGCTGAAGGGTTTGATAATCTGGGCCATTGGTGTTTAATGCTGATGTCACAGAATCATTGGAGAGCTTTGCAACTGATCACATGCATGGAACTTGGTGTGACATGCCATGGCATGTTGTATCTGAAAGAGAAGAAAGCCAGTACTCAGAAGGAAGAGGTAAAAGTTGAAAAGCTCTCGTGTAAAGTGTGATGGGAGAGCGCTTTAGTGAAGCTCCTGGTCTGTCAATGAAATAAAACTGAGTGGTCTCTCTGGGGTCACCTGATGAGAGCAGTAAACATAACATGATGTGTGCCCCCACGCCCCAGAGTTCAGGCCTCTGCTGCCATCTTTCACCAGAAGGAACCAAAGCTTCTCTGATGGGGTGGGTGGGCCAGGGGACTTGGGGGTACAACAGAAACAAAGGCCTGAGACCCCTTGTGGTGAGGAAGCAAGGATGCTTTCAAAGACGTGCGGGTTCTGTGGAGCTACGGAAGGAGGCCAGCCCGTGCAGAGGAGTCACACTTGGAAGGGTGACCATGGAATGAGGAGCTCGGGAGGAAAATCCATAATCTCAGCCTTTTTGAAGAAGCAGAGTCTGCAAAAAACCCTCAAGTCTTGAAAAGGGAATGTTAACATGGTAGGTTCTAGAAGGTAGTTGTAATGCCCATGAGAGTTTTCAGTGCTGTTTACTAGAGAAAATGCTATGTATTGATTGAACCAAAGTATGAGAGTTTTCTATTAAGATTTTGTTCAAAAGCAAAGTGCCAAAGTAGCTTATTTTCCCCTATGCCTTAGTCTGTTCAGGTTGCTATAACAAGAATACCACAGAGCAGGGGGCTTATAAACAGAAATTAATTTCTTACAGTTCTGGAGGCGGGGGAGTCTGAGATGAAGGTGCCGGCAGATTCGATGTCCGGTGAGAACTGCTTCCCAGCTCACACACAGCAGTCTCCTCGCCGTGGCCTCATGTGGGGGAAGGGAAGAGAGAGCTCTCTGGGGTCCCTTTGTTAAAGGCACTAATCCATTCATGAGGGCTCTGCTGTCATGACGTAGTCACCTCCCCAAGGCCTCACTTCCAAATACCATCCCACTGGGACTGGATTTCAGCAGATGAACTTCAGAGACACACGCCTTCAGCTTCTAGCACCCTGCCAGCCCCCCGATCTGCTTGGGTTGTTGGATTCGACACTTGGAATTTCTGAAGCTTCTGTCTGTTGGAATGTAGTGTTGATCAATGCGTCACATAAAAGGTGTTATGATAGTCTGCAAGAGCTGTTTGAAACTCAATGTACATACAAGCTTGCCATCTGCCAGTATAAATACCCAGGATGACATGTCCACCTGCCTTGATCATGGGGAAAGTACATCTTGTTCTTCGTCTGAAGAAATATTGGAGAATATTTTAACTCAAGGGCAGAGGCGCATTGTTGCCATGGTCCTCTTGTGTCCTTTATTTGAAACTTTCATTTTAATCGATTACTCCCTCTACCTGCTCTGGTCTCAACCCAAATTGCATAAGCCAAGCTCTAGTCATAGGTTCTTCCCGCTGATCCCTGCCCAAATTGACGTTGCCATCCACTTCATGCTCACTGCAATTAGTGAAGAAGTTTCTCTCACACTTGGACTGACCAATAAGTAGCGAGGGAGTATTTCTAGAGAAACTAGAAGACTGACACAAATAAAGAAGCATAAGACAGCTTGGACAAGGACCTAAGCTGCCCAACCAAGCCTCCTCAACCCCTCGCCCCCCATGCCCCCCTCGCCCCCCTCAACCCCTCGCCCTCCACGCCCTCCTCGCCCTCCACGCCCTCCACACCCCCCTCGCCCCAGCCTCCGACAACCTCTCTGCTGGCGGGGGAGGCGGGGGAGGCAGGGGAGGTGGGGGCAGGGGCGCAACTGTGATACTATGAAAAATAATATTTGGTCTTTGATCCTGTTGCTGGCATTCAGCTTCTAAAATGGTTGGAATCTCCAGTGTGATAAGAGTGTCCTTTGTATGCTAATGACACAACTAGTGGCTGGGGGCATGAGGGTTGGTCACCAGAAAGACCAAGGCATGATGAGAGGGTTGGAACTTTCAGTCCCACCCTCAGACCCCTGGGGAATGCTGAGCTTGAGTTAATCAGCCAGAGTCAATGATTAAATCAGTCATGCCTATGTACTGGAACCTCCATAAAAACCCTACACCATGGGGTTTGGAGAGCTTCCGGGTTGGTGAACATATCAAAGTGCTTGGAGGGTGGTGCCCCCCGCCCCATACCTTGCCCTGTGCGTCTCTTCCAACTGACTGTTTCTGTGTTGACTCCCTTATGATAACCTGGAAATCATAAGTAAAGTGCTTTCCTGAGTTTTGTGAGTTATTCTAGTGAATTAGCAAACCCGAGGAAGGGGTTGTGGGAGCCCCGTGAATTCATAGCCAGTTGGTCAGAAGTACCAATAACAAGCTGGGACTTGCAACTGGCATCTCAAGTGGCAGTCTTGTGGGACTGAGCCCTTAACTTGTGGGATCTGATGCTAACTCCGGGTAGACAGTGTCAGAACTGAATTGAATTGTAGGATGCACAGCTGGAGAGGTCGTGTTGGACAAGACACCATGCATTTAGCGTGAGAAGTGTTGTCCGTGGAAACAGCTCACCAACCACTGAGGCCTGCAGCCAGGAGAGGAGAGGAGAGAAAGGAGGAGGAGAAGAGTGGAGGGGGAGGGAGGTCTCAGGCAAGACCCACGTGTGGGCCAGCACAGCCTTCACGGTTCGAAATCTCATATGTAAGGGATAGATATTGACAGGTACCATTTTTACTTTCTATTAACTGCCAAGAGGAAAAGCAAACCCGTGCCTTCAGGAGTGGACAGCAACTGGGCAAATGTTCGGGCTGGATCCCATGACTGAGCAGTTAGGCCAAGGACGGGTACAAGATAACGGTGACCTTGCCTATTTAGGGGGGAGAAGGAATTGAGGTGACGTATATAAAACTAGCACAATGCCTGGAACACGACAAACCTGTCATCATAGTCATCCCAGGCAGAGAGAAGAAACCCGGGTTTCTTGACTCCCAGTCAACATTCAGTTTTCTTTTTCTTTTACGGCCTTAAAACCTGTTCATTTAAATGAAGTGCTGGGCTTAGAATCAAACAAATAGGATAGAAGATGCTTCGGGATAATGAGATGCTGCTGGGGAAATAGGAAATTATCAAATTTCAATCCACTACTTGGAAATGCAAACGTTCATTTATTCACAGTCACTGATGTCTTTATTGGAGCCGGAGCGTCCAGCACATCCGAACCACACGATTGGGCTCCGTAAGACAAACGAAAGAGGATCCCGGGGAGCTAACCAGCTAATCGCGTTGCAGACGCTGTTCAGTGCTTTTCCACAACAATGTGGTGTTTGGCTGGGCCCCTGATGCCTCACGCTCCTAGCAGATGGGGGGTCCTCCGTCCCAGCATCTGCTGATCTCAGACGTGCCAGCATCCTCAGTCAGCTCAGCCTGACACCCCTCCGGTACTGGGCTCGGCTCCAGATCCTTGGGGGTGAGACCTGATTCCACACTGGGAGAGATCACAGCGCAACTGAAGAGTGTTGGCCGGCTTGTTTACTTGATTAAAAAAAGAAAAAACTCCACTGTCACAGCACCAAGAGTGAAAGCAAACCCCTTGGGCCTGGACCTGTTCCTGGCTTGTTATTTCACTTACATATCTTATAATGCTTAGTCATTATGGAAAATTGCTCTATTGCTAAGCAACCAAAATTACAGAGAAAATTAGATCTGAAAGACCTTGACAACAAGCAGGATTCCAAAAAGAGATGCAGTAAAGAGAAAGCTCCAGAATGACTAAGCTTAAGGCTGACCCCACTCTGAGCCTACACGTGGTCCCTAATAATAACCATAGTTAACCCGACCTGAGCACTTTGTGGGTGAGGCACCAGGCAGCTTGTTATACATTATCTCATTTGTTCCTTAAAACAAGCCCAGAGGTAGATATAATGATTACCTCTGTTTTCTCACAAGAAACTAGAGGCACAGAGAGATAAGCATTGGTCAAGGTCACTTAGCCAGTAAGCGGTAGGTCCAGAATTTGAACTCCAGATCCCAGCTTTTTAGCATCATGCATACTGACCCAAGAGAGCAGCTCTTTGTGCCCGAAACGTCCAAATAGTGCAGTCTACAGGAAAAGATGTGATTCAGGGCTAAATGGTAATAATAGTGTAACAGCATAATAGACGGTGAATTCAATTTTTTCCTTCACTGAGAGACACACTGTAGATCAGTGGAGTGAAGATGGAGCCCCTATTTCATTCTGTTATTTTTACAAAATGCATAAAGTATCATTGTTTTTACTGATTGTAAAATAAAACACACACTTATTAGAAAATATATAAATGTATAGAACTATAGAAAGTGAACTCCCCACACACACATGGTCATGCATACGCCCATTCACCACAGATGCCAGCGATAATCACTGTTACTAATTTTCTCTAAACGTATATATTTCTTAAAAATAAATGCAGCAGACTTCTTTTCCAGCCACAACAGACTAGCTTGTATTAAACCAACTTTTGCACTGAGAACAAGTAGAAACACTGGTTTAATAAAACCAAAAGTAAAAACCTATTTGAGGGGCAAATCTTCCATACGGGAGAATTTCAAACGAGATAAATAGATACTTCTCCCTTCGGTGGGTAGGGTTTAATTCTCCGTGAGTGTGGGCTGTTTTCAGATACCCACTTCCAAAAAATATAGTGCTGAAGGGGAAAAACAGCAACTTTTCAGTGGAGAAATCTAAGGACTCCTTTAACTAAATGATCAAGGTCAACATCATCAGTCATAAGTCATGTTGACATCATGTACTATCTTAGTCCAGGCTGCTATAACAAAATACCATAAGCTGAGTGCCTTAAACAATGGGCATTTATTTCTTGCAGCTCTGGAAGCTGGAAGTCCAGGGTTGAGACGATGGCAGGCATAGTTCCTGGTGAGACCCGTGGTCCTGGCTTGCAGATGACGGCTTTCTCGCTGTGTTCTCACGCAGCAGAGAGGGAGAAGCAGCTAGCTCTCTGGTATCTAATCGTACAGGCACTAATCCCATCATGGTGGTCCCACCCTCGTGACCTCATCAAAACCTAATTACTTCCCAAAGTCTCGCCTCCAAACATCATCACACTGGGGTTAGTGGTTCAACCTAGAAATGTGCGGGACCCAGGCGTCCAGTCCACAACGTGTACCCCCAATATGATGTAATGAGAAGAGTACTTTGCATCTGCGGCATTCTTCCCCAAAACCAATAACCCAGTCTAATTATGAGAAAACATCAGTTAAACCCAAACTGAGAGACTCTCTACAAAATACCTGACCAGTACTCTTCAAAGCTACCAAGGTCACGAAAAACAAATAAAGACTGATAAAACTGCTACAGACTGTGTTACAGACATGGCACCTAACCATAATGCTGTGCCCTGAATTAGATATTGGAACAGAAAAAGGACATCAGGAAAACCCTAATGAAATCTGAATAAAGTCTGTAGATTGTTTAATAGTGTTGTATCGATGTTGATGTATTAGTTTTGGCAAATGTAACAAGGTTAAGTAAGATGTTAACATTAAGCAAAACTGGATGAAAGATATATGGGAACTCTACACTAATTTGCAACTTTCTGTTGTTAAAAAATTATTCCAAAATAAGAAGTTTACTTTAACATTTTTGCTGTTGTTTCAAGATAGCTAGGACTTAAAGAGCTTAATTCCCAAAAGATGGAGAAAAGGGAGGTCATTGAAGTGAGCTGGTGTTCGTTATGCCTGGCTCCCCTTTGAGGTAGTAGCCATTAGGCTGGTAAGGGCCAAGGGCTGAGACTCCGAGCCTTCCCCTTGGGGTCTTAGCTGATTCATAAGCAGTGTTGGACCCAAAGGCCTGGGAGCTGAGCAGAGTTCTCAGCAGTCTGACACTACTAGGGAGACAGAAGTTGGAGCTCAGTGTTTACCAAGGAGTAGTAAAGCCCCCAGAAGTGCTACACTCTAGGAATAAAGGTGAAATGGAAACAGTCAGACCCTTAAAAGGACTAAAACTTGGTTTCAAACAAACTCAGGCTCAAAGTAGACTAAGGTCATCTGCATGTATTTGAACTGCCTGCAGAGGCCAAAGTCAGTCTTCTCTGGAGGAAAGTGACATCATGAGAGTCTAAAATTATCTCTACAATTTTTTATACACAATGCCTGGTATTCAGTGAAAAATTTAAGTGACGTGGAATATGATGAAAAGGCCAAACATACATGGAGTTGGAATTTCAGAATGAGAGTAAAAGAGAGGAAGGGGAAGCAGCCCTGTTTGAAGAGAACATGGCAAGTAATGAAAGACACCAAGCCATAGATGCAAGAAGCTCTAGGAATGTCAAGAGAATAAACACAAAGGAAAACACTCTAAGTACACCGTAGTAAGACTGCTGAAAATCAAAGACAAAGAAGACGTTTACAAACAGCGGGAGGAAAAAGACACATAACTTTCAAAAGAACAAGAGTAAGACTGACAATTTTTCAACAGAAATTATGGAAGCCTTGAGGAGACTCAAATGGAATCTGTTTGGAGCTTAAACAAAATAAATGCCAACCTAGAATTCTATTCTCAATGAAAATATCTTTCCAAAATGCAGGTAAAATGAAAATATTTTCAGCGAAACAAAAACTAAGAGAATGCTTTTCTAGAAGATGAGAATAAAAGAAATACTGATGAAGGTTTTTTAATAGAAGGAAAATTATTAAAGATAGAGGCACAATAGTGCAAGAAGGAAAGATGAGCAGCAGAAAGGTAAGCGTATGACTAAATCTAAATGAAAACTGAATAAAATAATAATAATAGTTTCTTGATGTTTAAAGTAGACAAGAGATTAAAACACAAGATAGAGGGAAGCATGCCCTTCTGGTGGAGTAGTGATCTCCAGAAATCCACTCCTTCATAACAGCAATGAGGACACTGAGAGAAATTCTTAAAAATCAGCTTTTTCAGAAGCTTACAACAATGAAGGAGCTTTTATTCAAGAAAAGATGTTGAATCTCAGAAACAAGAATGAGTTTTGCAGCACTTTAACTTGCTCTATTCCCATACCCTCTCCTCAGCTCTATGGTTGGCGTGAAAACTAGGAGCCTTGCAACCATGGTGGCTCTTAAAACCAGTAGCCCAGAAGCCACTGGAGAAGTTGGAACAGGTGCGAAGCTCCTGACAAAGCCCCCCTCCGAGATTTGTCTCCATTTGACTTGTCTGACAGTCCCTTGGAAAAACCCTATTCTCAGGAGTTGTCTTTATTCGTCCTGACTCAGAGCTCACTCAATGAGAAAAACCTTATCCTCAGGGTGTTTATTGAAAACAGTCAATAGTAATTGTTTAAACTCACAGCTGCCTGAGGAGGTCATACCAGAAAGGGCAAATAAGAAGTTGGCCTCCAAAATATAAAAGAAAGGGGCCGGCCCTGTGGCCGAGCAGTTAAGTTTGCACGCTCCACTTCAGTGACCCGGGATTTTGCTGGTTCAAATCCTGGGCGCAGACATGGCACCACTCATCGGGCCATGCTGAGGCAGCATCCCACATGCCACAACTAGAAGGACCCACAACTAAAAATACACAACTACGTACCAGGGGACTTTGGGGAGAAAAAGGAAAAATAAAATCTTTAAAAAAATGTAAAAGGAAAATCTGGGGAATGAGATGTCCATAAGGGGCTTTTAAAAGCTCCAACATATTCCTAGGGATCTAGAAGGCCATGTACATGCACAGGGCTAAGAAGATTAGGGCCTGAGAAGGTCCTCGTTTCTCACCTGGGGCTGATTCTGAGGCTCTGGCTGAGTGTTGAAGGTGTGCCCCAACACAAACACTGAGCCCCTCTGCAAAGACCAGGAGGTTTTGGGGGTTCAAGCATTTAAGGAAATCTCTCTAATCATTTGCTGAGCACTAGGCTAATGGAACAGAGACTTCAGCAGCCACACATGACAAAGAATAGAGGATTACTGCAGAAAGTTCCTAAGGAAACAATCAAAGCCAACAACAAACCCTGGAGAGAAGAGAAATCTGATTTCCGGAGTTGTCACATTATATCATTTTAATGTCCAGTTTTCAACAAAAATTTATGAGGCATGCAAAGAAACAGAAAAGTATAGCCTATACATAGGGGGAAAAAACCATCAATAGAAACTGTCCCAGAGAAGTCCAGGTGTTGGACTGACTAGATAAAGTCTTTATGCTGTTATAAACATGTTTAAAGAACAAAAGGGGGCCCTGTCTAAAGAATTAGAGAAAAGTATGAGAATGACATCTTGCCAAATAGAAAATATCACCAAAAAGAAAGAAGTTATTTTTGAAAAATGGAATTCTTAGAGTTGAAAAGTATAATAACTGAAATAAAAAATTCACTAGAGGGGCTCAACAATAGATCTGAGTTGGTAAAAGAAAAAATTAGCATACTTGAAGATAGGTCAATGAGATTATCCAGTCCGAGGAACAAAAAGAAAAAAGAATGAAGAAAAATGAACAGAGCATCATTGACCCAAGGATGCAATCAAGTGTACCAACATATACATAATGGCAACCCCCTGAAGGAGAGAGGCAAGAGAAAGGGGGAGAAAGAATATTTGAAGAAATAATGGCCCCCAAACTTCCTAAATTTGATTTAAAAAATTAATCTATGCTTCCAAGAATCTCACTGATTCCAAGTAGAATAAACTAAAAAAGATCCATATCAAGACACATCACAGCCAAACTTCCAAAAGACAAATAGGAATTCTTGAAGGCAGCAAGAAAAAAAAAACTCATTACAAACAAGGGGGATCCACAATAGGATTAGCACCTGACTTATCAGAAACTATGGAAGTCAGAAAACAGTGTAATGATATAGCCAATATGCTGGGTGTGGAGAGAGACTATCAACCAAGAACTATATTTCCAGGAAAAGTATATTTCAAAAATTTAGGCATTACTAGAGAATTCGTCACTAGTAGAGCTGCCCTATAATAAATGCTAAATAGAATCTTTCAGGCTGAAATGAAAGGGCACTAGACAATAACATGAATACACACAAAGAAATATAGATCACCAGTGAAAGTAACTACATAGGTAAATATAAAAGACAGCATAAAAGTATTTTTGTTTGTAACTCTTTTCTTCTCCTATCTGATTTAAAAGACAATCACATAAAGCAATAATTACAAAACTATGTTAATAGTCTTGTACA
Source organism: Equus przewalskii (assembly GCF_037783145.1). Classification (NCBI taxonomy): domain Eukaryota; kingdom Metazoa; phylum Chordata; class Mammalia; order Perissodactyla; family Equidae; genus Equus; species Equus przewalskii. Next base: position 1,640,539 of record NC_091833.1, on the reverse strand, counting down.
AAGATGTGATTTGCATGACAATAATAACACAAAGGAGGGGGAGAGGACAGAGTTATACTGAAGCAAAGTTTTTGTATAAGATTGAAATGAAATTGGTATTAATCCAAACTAAATTGTTTTAAATGAAGATGTTAATCATAATTTTCAGGGAAACCACTAAAAAATAACTCAAAAAAGTATAGTACCAGAAACAAGAAGGAAATTAAGATGATAGACAATAAAATATCTATTTAATGCAAAAGCAGCAGTAATTGCAAAGTAGTGTAACAAAAAAGACATAAGATATGTAGAAAACAAATACCAAAATGACAGGCATAAATCCTATCTTATTAGTAATTACATTAAATATAAATGGATTAAATACTCCCATCAAGAGACAGAGATTGGCATAATGGATTTTTTTTTTAATGATTCAATTCTATGCTGTGTACAAGATATATTTTAGATTCAAAGATGCAATAGGTTGAATAAAAGGATGGAAAAAGATATACCAGGCAAATATTAGCCAAAGCCTGCTGGAGTATTTATACTAATATCAGACAAAATAAACATTAAGACAAAAATTTTTGCTGAAGACAAAGAAAAGTATTATAAAATACTATTATAAAATGATGAAAGAGTCAATCTGTTAGGAAGATGTAACAATTATAAACACATATGCACCTAACAACAGAGCCCCCAAATACATAGAATACAGGAGAAAATACGTAAAATAGCATTAAGGAAGTGAGGAAGATAAATGAAGTTAAAATGTTCTAAGGACCTTCCACTGTCCAGAAAATATAAAAGTACTAATTTATGTTAGATTCCAATAGTCAAAGATGCATGTTGTAATCCCTATGTAACCCCTTAAAGAATAAAATAAGGTATAACTGACAAACTAATAGGAAAGGAAAGTGCATTTTGAAAATTATTGATTAATCCAAGAGAAGAGAAGAGAAAAAGGAACATTAAACCAGTCAGGTAAAGAGCAAAATGGTAGATTGAAAGTCTCAATATATGAATAGCAATATTAAGTGTAAATGGACTAAATATGCTAATTAAAAGATAAAGATTGTCAGTCTGGATTTTAAAAACTATATGTTGTTTTTAGAGAGAATCTTAAATATAAGGATACACAAAAGTTGGATATAAGAGAATAAGAAAAGATAGAAACATTAATATTAACCAATAGGAAACATTAACCAAAAGGAAACTTGGAGAGGTTATTCTAATGTCAGACACAGGCAACTCTAAGCTAGGAGCATTATCAGACAAAGAGAGGCATTTCGTAATAGTAAAAGGGTCAGTTCGCTAGCAAGGTATAACAATTCTAAGTCTGCAAGCACCTAATAACATCTTCTCTAAAAATATAAAGTACAGTCTACAGAATTTAAAGGAGAAATAAATTCACATCATACTGGGAGATTTGAACACAACCTTCTCAATTGATAAAGCAAATACACAAAAAGTCAATAAGAATATTTATATCCTGATATTAATATATTAATATTTATAGATAAACATGGTTAACATATTTCACCCAATTAACACGTATAGAACACTACACTCAACAACAGCATAATATACATTTTCAAACGTATGTGGAAAAATTTTAAAAGTGAAGGTATGCTTAGCCATAAAGCAAGTCACAACACATTTCAGAGAATTAAAATCATATAGGGTGTATGTCTCTGACTATAGTGAAAATAAGCTAGATATGAATTACAGAAAGAAAACTAGGAAAATCTACAAAAGTGTTCAAATAAAGCAGTATACTTATCAATAACCCATGGGTCGGAAAAGAAATTGCAATAGAAATCAGAAAGTATTTTGAAAAGAATTATACTATAAAAACAACATATCAATACTTCTAGGCTGTTGCTTGGGCCATGTTTAGAGAAAATTGTATACCTTCAAAAATATGTATCAGAAAAAAAGAAATACCAAAAGTCAATTATCTAAGTATACAGATCAAGTAGTTGAAAATAGCAAATTAAATGCAAAGAAAGTAGAAGGGAGGAAATGATAAAGATAACAGAGATTAATGAAATTGAAAACAAATATACAATAAACATTTTAAAATTCAAATTTATAAGCCCCTAGCAAAACTGATCTAGAATAAGAATACAAAATACACAAAATATCAACACTAGGAACAAGTGGGAGCATCATTACAGATTCCGTATATTAAAAAGATAGCAGAAGAATATTATAAACAATACAACAGTGAACTTTAACATTTAAATGAAATAGATAAATTCCTAGAAAAACACAATTTACAAAAATGACACAAGGTTATTAAAAAAAAAAGAAAATATAAATATCTTGGGCTGCCTTGGTGGCATGGTGGTTAAGTTGGCAGATTCCACTTCAGCAGCCCAGGGTTCACAGATTTGGATCCCGGGCACAGACCTAGCACCGCTTGTCAAGCCATGCTGTGGCAGCATCCCACATAAAATAGAGGAAGATTGGCACAGATGTTAGCTCAGCGACAATCTTCCTCACACACAGAAAAGAAAGGAAGAAAGGAAAATATCTTAACCATATTTACTAAAGAATTCAAATCTGGGGGCTGACCTGGTGGTGTAGTGGTTAAGTTTGCACACTCTTCTTCAGCTGCCCTGGGTCCATGGGTTCAGATCCTGGGCACGGACATACTCACCGCTCATCAAGCCATGTTGTGGTGGCATCCCACATACAAAGTGGAGGAAGATGGGCACAGATGTTAGCTCAGGGACAATGTTCCTCACCAAAAAAGGGCAAAGAATTCAAATGTGTAGTTAAAACCCTTCCTACAGTGACAATTCCAGACCCACATGGCTTCCTCGGTGATATACCAAGCATGTAAAGAAGAAATAACACCAGGCATACAAAAACTCTTTTGGAAAATAAGTGAAGGAACATTGCCCAACATGTGTTATGAGATCACATAAAATTAATCCCAAAATCTGACAGGGACGTTACAACAAAGGAAAATTATCCACCAATCTTTCTCAGAAACATAGATGGGCAAAAAAAATCTAAAACAAGAAAATAGCAAATCTAATCTAGCAACATATAAAAAGGGTAACAGACCAAGACCAAGTGAGGTTATTCCAGGAGCAAAGGGTCAGGCCAACAGTTAAAAATCTGTCACTATCACTCAGTGTATTAGTAAAACAAAGGAGGAAATCACACAAAACATAGATATATATAGAAAAAGCACTTGCTAGAATTCAGTCCCATTCACAATAAACACATAGCAGATTAGGAATAGAAGGAAACATTTTTTCTTTTTTCTTAAAAAAATTATTTTAGACTTACAGAAAAGTTGCAAAAAGAGTGCAGGAAGTTCCTGTATTCTCTGAACACAACTTCCCCCAATCTTACCATCTTACATCCCCATAGTGTAATTATCGAAACCAGGATATTAACATTGACATGTATGATTAACTGGTTTATAGACATTATTCAAATCTTGCTAGTTTTCTCATTCACGTCCTCTTCTGATCCAGGATCCAAGCCAGGACCCGCCCTGCATTTACTTGTCATGTCTGCTTACTCTTCTCCACTCTGAGACCGTGCCTCAGCCTGTCTCTGTCTTCCATGACCTTCACACTTTCGAAGAGTAGTTCATTTTGTAAAACGTCCCTCAACGTGCGTTTGTCTGATATTTTCCCGTGATTAGATTGAGGTTATACAGTTTTGTCAAGAATGTTACGAAGTGATGTCATGACAGAGGGGAACTCTTAATCTGATAAAGAATATGTTAAAAAAAATCTACAGCACACTTCACACCCAAGAGTATGCCTATAACCAAAAATGTGGAAAATAACAAGTGTTGATGAGGATGTGGAGAAACTGGAATACACTGCTGGGGGGAATGTAAAATGTTTCAGCTGCTGCAGAAAACAGGTTGATGATTCCTCAAAAAATAAGAAAAGACTGTTTGGTGGTTAAACATAGAATTGCCCGATGGCCCAGTAACTCCACTGCTGTGTACATACCCCAAAAACTCGAAAATAGTACCCAAACACATCCTCATACCTGAACGCTCATTGCAGCACTATTCACAGTGGCCAAAAAGATGAAAACAACTCAAACGTCTATCAACAGAGGACTGGAAAAATTAATTGTGGTATAGCACATAATGGAATATTATTCCAGCATAAAAAGGAATGAAGTACCAATAGACGCTACAACATGGGCCAATCTTGAAAATGTCTTGCTAAGTGAAAGAAGTCAAACACAAAAGATAACATATTTTGTGATTTCATTTATATGAAATATTCAGGACAGATAAACCCATAGATTTAGAGACAGAATGTAGAGTGGTGGTTGCCAGAGGTGGGGGTTTTGGGGGAACGGGGAGTAATTGCTTAGTGGGTACCGGGTTTTATTTTGGACTAATAGAAATGTTTTGGAGCTACATAGAGGTGGTGGTGAATTACAAAATGTCACTAAATTGTTCACTTGAAAGTAGTTAATTTTATGTTACGTGAATTTCACCTCAAATTTTAAAATTCTACAGCAAATATTGTACTTAATGGTGAAATATTAAAAGCAGTCTACAGAGATCAGAACAAAGATGCCTATTCTCACCACTCCTGTTTAACCTTGTAGTAGAAGTCTTAGCCAGCGCAACAGTTATCAAGGAGAGGAGAGAGAAGACGAAAAAGAATGCTATACAGAAACAAGCACGAAGAAACCACTAGTTCACCCAGATGGATCTCACAATGTTGAGTGAGAGAAACTAAACATAGAAGGGTGCATACTTTATGGTTCCGTTGATGTACAGTTCAAACACAGGTCAAATTCATTTCTGATATTAGAAGTCAGAGGAGTGGTCCTCTCAGAGGAGAGCAGAGTGGCTGAGGGGGGCGTGAGAGGGGCTTCGGGCGCCTCTTCTAGTAATCTATCTGAATGGCTGTTACATGAGCGTGCTCACTTTGTGGAAATTCGTCAAGTTGTACGTTTTCTATGTTTATGTTCAATGTATTTACTTTTTAATGAATGTAGCTTCTACATACCAATCTTCAATAAGCCTATAAATACAGTTATAGATGCGCAAAAACACCCCAAATCTTTGCTGCTGCCCTTTACTTACACAGGCTGGGACGTGAGCCTTGTCTCAAAGCCTCTGCCTCCCCGACTCTTTCTCGGCGTTTCCAAAGGGACCTCTCTCTCGTATTTACCAGATGGCATGCCAGTCACTTCAACTTCTGCGAATACCAGAAAACCAGCTGAATGAAGAGTCAAAATCAAAATCCAGGCAGGGCTCAGCTGGGAGACCCTCTTACTCCGAAAGAAGACCACATACTGCAATTTGCGTTTCCAGTTTATCCTAGACGTTTTCCCTTATCAGCATATATAACTCCACCTTATCCTCTTCAGCAGTTGTATAATAATCTGCTCCGTAGCTTTACAGTATTTTTCATAATAAATCACCTTTTAAAGGGCATTTAAGTTGTTTTCAACTTTTGCTTTTATTAAAAATGTCCCAGCGCATATTCTAGCACATACATCTTTTCCATTTGACATTTTTTCTTTAGAATAAATTATTTAGCATTAAAATATTAAGTCAAAAGCTGCACATGTGGATAAGGATTTGGATACATGTGATCAACTTGTCTGCAGACAGGCTGTGGGCCTTTATCCCGCCGCAATCTAGGCGAGCATCTTCTCCCCCCAACCCTCGCCAACACCGCCTCTTGTCCGTCTTTTGAATCCTTGCTGAATCTGATGTATGAAAATAACTTTTCATCATTTTAATGATCATTTCTTTGACCATAGTAAGGTTGAACATACATTTACTGGTCATCTGTAGCTCTTTCGTAGAATCTCCCATTCTTAGTGAGGTCAACTTCTTACTAATTTTCAAAGAGTTGTGCATATACAGTAAAGACAGTAACTGTGTTTCTATCAAATATGAAGCAACTATTATTTTTGTTGACATTGGATTTTACATGTTGTTTTGTGCTCCATGTCACACAGACATTCTTAACTGTCATATGTAACCTCTGTCCATTTTTCCCTTTGTTTTCTGTCTTCGGGATCAATGCTAAGAAACATCTTCCCCATCCCGAAGGTTATGAAAGTATTTTTCCCTGCTTTCTAAGCTAACGTCGTGCTGCCCATAAACAGTGAAGCCAGCATTTGAATGTGTTTGCCTGGCTTCACTCGTTGTGTAACTCCTCACTATACGGTTAGCAATAACGGAAAGAATGCCTGGATATTAAGAATATTAGTTATTTTTAACTTACTTTTACTTACCTGCATTTTCACACACGTGCACAGTAAGGCATGATAGCATCGTGGGTAAGAGCGGGGACTCTGGAGCCAGCTAGCTCTGTTCCTTCTTAGCTGAGTGGCTCTGGGAAAGTTACTTCCCCTCTCTGTGTCACGATTTATTTATCCACAAAATAGGGAAAATCATGATACCTTGTAAAATTATTGTGCAGATTCAATAAATTAAGACGTGTTAGAACAGTGCCTGTTATACCATGAGCCCAATATAAGCTTTCATTTTAATGAACCTAACTACTTTTATAATAAAAACAGAATAAAGTTGTTTTTTAAATGAGATATGCTGCTATCAGAAAGGGCAAGTAACTGAAAAGCCCACTAGCCCAGGACCCCTGGAGAGCTGTCCCGGGATTCCAGGCCCAGCTGCGCACTCAGGCCTTGCGCTTAGCTTGGGCAGATCAAGCCCCCCGAGGACACAGCAGCCACGCTCCCTGCCCCCAGTCTGGCCTCCTTGCTTGTTTCCAAGCATCAGAGCTTCCCGATCCCAATTAGCTTTTTAGGAAAAGAACAAATATTCGGAGAAAGCAAAGAAAAAGGAAAAATGTTTGGTTCATTCTTCAGACGTTTCCTGAGTGCTCAAATGTGTGATCTACCTGGCCAGGTAATTGCTGCCATTTGTGAGGACCTACTGTGTGCCAGTCACTTAATGGACATTATCTCATGAAAAACTCACACCTCTTCCCATGAGGCAGACATGACTGTATCCCCATTTTACAGAGGAGGAAAATGAACTTCAGAGAGATGTGACTTTCCCCAAATCCCCAAAGGTGGTAAGCAGCAGGGCCAGCCTTGCCCAGAGGTGGCCTGACCTCCACGGCGTTCTCTGCGTTTGGCCGCACGGTCCCTCCTGAGGGTCTGCTGAGTTAGAGGCAGTCATTGGAAGGACTATCTTCGAAGGGAGAGGTGGGTCTGCCCCTGCTCTTCTTGGTGCGCGCACACACACACATACGTACATGCACTGCTTCCTGGCCTCCTTCACAAAGTAATGTTATTTAAGAAGAAACTGGGGCATTAAAGACGGTCCAGCAGGGCAGGCATTTGGAGCAACCAGCCAGCTTCCGTTCTGCCTTGGGCAGAGAACCCACACATGGCTGCAGGGAAAGAAAAGGCTTCTGGACTGCCCCCCGGCCAGGGGCCTGACCCGGGGCCCTGACCAGGGACCCACCATGCTTTGCTCCTCAGAGCCGATCCTGGGCTGACTGGAACAGATTCCACTCCAGCCAAGCAGGGTACGTGTGCACTGCAGCAGCGCCCACGGCTTCCTCTTCACACGCCTCTGGGCGCCAGCAGCGCTGCTCAGAGCCCCAGCGTCAGCCTGCATGGTGCCAACAGGGAGCTGAGGCCTGTTGCCTAATTCATCCCTCAAGAAGAAGGGTCTTCACAGCTCCCAAACAGAGCCCTTTCTTCCCCCAGGAAGCCCATCTGGACACCCCCCGACCCTGGCAGCTCCCCAGGCACAGGTTGGCTATCCCTACTTGCATCCCAGCGTCATCAGCCTCCGCTGTGTGTTCAGGACCCATTCCTCTTTTTCCCTAATCCCCAAATTCTTCTCCTCCTGAGGTGGAAACTAGGCCTTCTCCACCTTTGGGTCCTCCTCGGCCTTAGCCAAGAGCTGGGCTCATAGAAAGTGCTTAGTAAATGTTGGTGATGAATGAATGAATACATAAATGGCCCTGTGAAAGAATTTACAAGTGAGCACACCCACAGTGTGACTTCTTTTAAAGGAACTGGCTGATGGCTGTCTCAGGGCTCAGGGTTATGGTGGAAAAATTGGAAAACACGCATCTGAGGCCAAGCTCTGCCCCGGCTAGCTTTGGTTCTGGTTCTGGATGGGTCACAAACCACCTTTCTGACCCTGAGTTTCCTCAGCTGTAAAATGAGGGCGTGACAGAACTGTTCCACGCTGCTCTCAGGGGAGGGAAAGGCAGGAGGTGAGGGCCCTGGAAGGTGTGCCAGCACCAACAGCAACCCTGACTTCGGTGACTTCGGTGTCTCGCCCTCGGGGCGGCGGTGATTGCCCTCTGATGGCGAGAGCTCTTGCTCAGGCCTCTCCACCGCAAGCTGCCCATGCCCACCCAGCAGGTCTCCTTTTCCTCCACTGGTCCAAGAGGAAAACTGTTTTCAGACTTCTGGGAGCCAAACAATCACAAAAGGGGCTTTGAAATTCTGAGGTCTCACCCTCTCCTAGAAGCCAGGCTTCTTTCCCAGAATCTTCTGCTCCCTTCTGGAAGGTCTGAGGCAGGGGGAGGACAAGAGACCATCCAACTTGGGTGACAGGTGCCTGCCAGGGACCTTTAAGTCTGGGCAGTGGCCTGCCAGCTTCAGCCAAAGCTCTGAGGTCATTTCCCCTGATACCAGAGACTTGGCATCTGCCGGAATCCTTGGTGGGTCAGAATGCCAAGCGTGCCCCAGCTCTGCCGCTCACACCCCGGTGCCTGGCAAAGAGGCCCGAAAGGAGCAGACCACCCTCCGCTGCCCAGAGCTCCAGTCTTGCTGCAGGGGCAGGGTCTGCCAAGGCCGCCGAGCCCCTGCCTGAGCGCTGCAAGGCTGCCCTTGGGCTGCGGGCACCCAATTGGCAGGAGAAAGGGCAGATCCCTCCTGAAGACCTCAGAGGCTCTGAAACAGGATCCAGCCTCACTTTCACAGCCCCTGATTGTCGATGCCACTAATGGTTGCTAAGAGACAGCAGGCATCACAGGTGCTGGCAGGAGGGGTTCCCCAGAGCTCTGTGCAATGCCTGGCCCCTGGAGCTGCCTGTGGCTCTGCCCACATCCTCAGCCCTCTGCAGGGGCCAGAAGTTACAGCCAAGAGCCAGTGGCTTTGGTGAGAAATCACTGGCTCGAAGCCTGCAGGCTGCACCCAGCAATCCTCAGAGAGGAGGCAAGGGTGACAGGGAGGACACGGGGTCTGGACACTAAGCTCTGTGTGATCTTGGTGGCTCCCCAGCTGGCAAATCACATAACCTCTTTGAACTTGAGTTTCCTTCTCAATAAAATGAGGGTAATTAGACAACATCAACTGACCTCCCAGAAGGATTGTTAGAATTAAGAGAGAAAACGTCTGGAGAGGGCTCGGGGAGTTGTAAGCTGGAGTTCAGTGCCAGTCAACGTCATAAATAGAGAACTGGGCTACGGCGCCCTGTGGAAGAGACATGCCCATCCTCCACTTGGCCAAACAAGGTTTACCAAATTATGTCTAGGGTGAGTTCTTATCCCATTCTGTCATAAATATATAAGTGTATGTGTTATCAAATTATATACAAAAATTATAAAACAATATTTTAAATTATACATTTTATTAATGTATAATGTATTGTCTCATATTTAGTTTGGGAGGTTATTCATAATCTATTAATAACGACCTCCTCAGGAGGGCATTATGGCTGGTTTTTATCTTATTCTTATCGGTATTTTCTATCTTTTCTGCAAAGATTGACGGCGTGAGTGCTTTTTATAAGCAAACGAAGTGGGTCCTGGCACAGCTCTGTAGAAGGGGCTGCTTCCCGCTGGCAGACCCAGCTCGTCCAAACTGCCCGCACGGAGTGGCTGAGGCCCTGCTGACGCGGCCTCCTGGGGCTGCTGCTTCATAGTAAAGCCCTTTTTTCAAAGAAATCTCACACAGAAGGCCACTGCAAAAGTGGAAGGGGCTCAGACACAGAAATCAGAGGGGCTTGGGGCTGTGTGGACTTAGACAGCCTCCAGCCTCCAGCTCTTTATCTGTAAAATGGGATCCTAATAGTTGCTGGCAGGGTGGCTGTGAGCATTCCGTGGAATCTCTTTGTAAGCAGAGCCCTGCACACAGTAAATGCCCAAAATTTGTTAGCAATTCTTAAACAAAGTTTTTAAGCAAAAAAAGGAGGAGCCGCTCTGGTTAAAGGGGTGTGGAGCTTCTGATCCTCTGCAGTGGCCCTGAAGGGACCTCCAGGGAAGCCTGGGCTCCAGGGAGCAGAGTCTGGAACCCTCTGGTAGGAACACTCCGCTGGGATCCGGAGGCCGCATGCCGGGAGCCAGGCTGGGCTGCTACAAGCTCGGGGATGGCTTTGTGTCTGTCTGCCCAGGTTTCATCTGCAAACCATACATGAGTGGCTCCCAGTGGGAGGTGGGCAAACTTGTGTTGGCGGGGAGGGACATGTTTTGGTTTGTCAAGATGACTGTTGAATGGTCTGTCCTCTGGCCAGACTTTCAGCTGCCTCTCCACACAGCCTTGTAGATGAAACAGCTGTTACTAAGTATCGGTTTAACAATCTGTTTTACATGCGCTTTATATGTTTACATTTAAGCACCAAGTATTTTTGCGGTTTTAACCTATACTGTGTTTACTGGGATTGCAACTCTATGTAAATCAAGGAAAGATGTACTGTTTTGTGCAATACTTTATGAGATTTCAGAAAATTGAACCCCAAAGGCAGCACAGCTTATGGTATTTGACTCAGCAAAACATCACATCACAAAACCACACATACATTTATGACGATTCCACACATAAGTGCCAGCATCTATTTCATTGATTCTGCTAGTGTGGTTGGACAGTGTATTTATATATTTAAAAGCCTATTATTTTAACTTACTTTGTTGTAAGTAACTTTTCTTTTATATAGGTAACACAGGTCAGTTCTGTTATGTATACATTTCATTTCAGAAGAGTAAAGGGGTGTTTACAAAATATTCCTTATAAAAAAGGGATGTTGACAACGTGTCAAATTGTAGGAAGAGGCTGGGGGGCGGAGGGAAGTGTTGGGACCGTGGGTTGAGAGCCTCAGCTGAGAACCTCATCACAGACTCCAGGCGACTCCTTCCCTGCCCTCCTGGTTGTCAAGTGGAGTTCAGAGCCCTCCTCCAAAACAGACCAGCGTCGGGGCTGGGGGAGCCGAGTCAGACCCAACGGGCCCTGCCCTGGGGCGCTCTCAGTCTGAGGCTCCCAATCCAAGTGGGATTTACCAGCTGAGAAGGTCCCTGGTGAATCTAAACTCAGCACAATGCTGAGGGTCTCCTGATGATATTCTCAGCATCCACGGCTCCCAGGAGGTGGGACTCAGCGACGTGGAACCGAGGCAGGCGGTGGAAGAACGGCTCAGCCAGCATCTCAACGGTATCCGTAGGGTTCTGGTTCCAGGGAAACCGCAGCAGCTAGAGCTGTGTTCTCACAGGCTGCCAGGCACCCTACTAGAGCTCACACTCTAGGACAGGTCTCAAAAGTTGTCCCCGCCATGTGGCCTAAGGACAAATGAGAAATAGAAGGCCAATGTGTGTATACAAATGTAGAAGTTGTCAAGGTGCCTTTCTTTGAAGCACCGTCCTTAATTCTCAGGTCATGATCTTCCTATCACTTTTTGTATTAATATTACCTTACTTTTATGAAATAATGGCGATGGTAGAGGAGCTGGAGTATTTTCATGAACACCCTTTCGCATGGCAAATTAGCTGTCCTCTTTGATGGCCTCTCCATTTATCAATCTCTCCTTCCCCTCCTCTCTTCTCTCTCATCCTAAAACCCCAAAGTGTTGGAATGGAAGGAAGCAACATGAAAACCGACAAGTTCACTGAAATGGTGCAGGAGCCTCCCACGGTAGCCATCCGTACCTGGCACAGTGAGGTCACAAAAAAGGGCGGGGTTAGCTCTATCTGGGGAAACTTCACAAAGGAGGTGATGTTTGAGTTAAGTCTTGAAATATCAGGGGCTGCTTGTCAGGGATAGATGGATGGGGCTGGGGTAGGTGGTGAGGAACAGGGGCGGAGACACAAGGGGAGGACATCCGGGGAGCCACTCGTTTGAGATGTTGCCGAGTGTCTAGTCCAAGAGGGGCCATGTCAGGCCATGAAGCTGGAGCAATCGGTGGAGGTCAGGTAACAACAGGGGGCAAGCTAGGACCTGTGGACTCCAGCCTCCCAATTGATGTCCTCAGCATCAAATGTTTAATGTCTAGAATCTGAAATTCCAAGTGGAACATAGGCAGGAGGTTGAGTCAGGAGGCAACCTGTGGATGGGGCAGGCACCGTTCCAGAGGAACGGGGAGTCTCCCCTGGGAAGCGCCTTGTGCAGCTGTAAGCAGGCCCCCCCAGACCACAGGGGGATTCTGAGCCGCTGGGCTTCCCAAAGTGACTAGAGACCTGTTGTGTAGACCATTCCACAGAGACCTTCCCGCAGATATAAAAACAGCAAGTTTTGCTGAGAAAGATGGTGCCCACACTCTGTGAGGAGAACAATATGCCCTCTACACACAGTGTAGCCGGCCAGGCTCTTTGTCTGCAAACTCGGGGGGTTTTAGGGGGTTCCCTATTGGAGTAAAATGGGACTTACATTTTTTTTTATAACTCTATTTAATTTTGTTCTGAGCCTCTGTTTTGCTAGGTGGCAGAAATGTCATCTCAGGCCACTTGTGCCCATCCCTTTCCTCAAAGCCACCTCTGATTTCTGGGGGACTTACCAAGGGCTTGTTAGCAAGGGCCCACGGTCTCATCTGTCCTCAAGCTTGCTGTGGGGACACCTCCTCCTCAGGGCTGAAGACGCCCTTCTCAGTGGTGGGATGCCAGCATCGTTTCTCTGCTCCCCACCCTCGGAAGCCAACTGTGGTCCCAGTCCTTTCTTTGTGTCTTGCTGCCTCCCCGGAACACTTCCCACAGAGTGGCGCTGAGTGCTCTGGTCGGGGGCTCCACTGTCTGGCTGGGAGTTTTGCCTCCACCTGAGGCTTAGACAAGGGTCAAGGCCCCTCTTGGAACATCAACGTCTGCCACAGGGCTTCCCTCGGCCTCTCTTCCCTCCCCCAACCCATGGAACCCCACCCGCCCTGGGGTAGGGCCGTTGGTCTTACTCATCATGTACCCCCTCCATCTTGAAACATTAGATTTATCCTCTCTATTTGTCTAAGGGCAGAGGCTTTTGAAACTCGAAAGCCAGGGAAAGAACGTTTTCCCCTCCACTTTCATCACATCCTTTCCCTGAGGCGTGCAGCAAGTCTGGGCTTAGCTGCCTGAATGGGGCAACAGGAGCCACGGGTGGGTCTGGATTCTTCTCTCTTGAGGCTCTGGGATCCTCTTCGTACTGTTCTGTGCCAGATACTTCCTTCTTCATTTGGTTCCCTCCCTAATTATTAAAACAAAACAAAGCAAACGAGTAAACAAAAACCCCTCCAACTCTTTGCTGCAGCCCATGCCCAGCGCCATCTCTGGCAGGTCATCAGGCTGTCTGCAAGGGGCCTTGCTGTACCCAAGCAGCACTGCCGTGGGCCCGGGCGAGAGTCCTGGGCGTGGGCACAGCCCAGCTGTTGGGGCAACTGGGAAATGGGGCACTTGCAGGCTGGTCCCCGGGCCCTCTGGCTCTCTCCTGCCAGTGCTCAGAGGTTTCATTTCCTCATCTACTGTCTTGTCTCTGTGCTCTGGGACGATGGATCATTACAAACAGAGAAAAGATTTCTTGCTTGTAGCAATTGCCAAACATAAAGCAATGTTTCAGGTCCATTTTTTCACACTAAAAACGTAAGCAACAAACATGTTATCCTCTAATTACCTGTCACCTGCAAAGTAAGAGCTTTTTCTGTCTTTGCTTTTCTTCCAATCCACGTTCCAGAAGCAGGAGCTGCCTCTCCTGGAGGCTGAAGTGTTTGTGGCTGAGGGACCATGTTCTGTTTCTGCCACTTCCTACCTGGTAACTTTCAAGAGCTGATTTCCAGATACGGAGCCTCAGTTTCCTCATCTCTAACGTGGGGATGCCTGCAGTACCTATCTCAAAGAACTGTTGTCAGCATTAGCCAGTACAGGGAAAGTGCTCAGACCGTGTCTGTCACACAGTCAGCCCTCAACAGGTGTTGGCTTGAATTATTATGTGACCAAACTGTTACTTCCCTGTGGCCCTTGGGAACTTATGGGGAAACTGGCATCAGGGATCCAAGATTTAAACTAAAGGAAGACTACGCACAGGAAGGAAGTGCGAAAGGGAAATGCTGGAGATTTCAGGCCTTAGGAACAAAGCAAAATGATATCATTTCAACTATAAATAGCAGCAGTCGCCTTCATCCTGCAAAACAAGGAGCCTTTATGTCACTTGAAGGATAAAAAAAGCTCCATCTCCTCTCCCAACACATGCACAAGGAAGTAACGTGAGAACTATGTGCTCCAACAGAGAGAGAACCAGGAGGCCCTGGTGGGTGCCGGCCCCACAGGTCTGCTCCATCTGTGGTTGCCATTGCCCTCCAGCCTCCCTCAGCAACCTGGAGACTGGAAGCTCCCACCACAAGGTTCCAGGTGAAGTCCCAGCTTGGCAGGCTCCTGGATGATGCTGTGGTGTGGACTTCCAGATGGGGTTCTTGGACAAGGGAGAAGCAGACACACATCTTTGTCCATGGATTTCAGAAGCATCCCTTAGGATTCCAGAGCTGGACACATCATCTGGAACCCACTGGCTCCAGCCTCTGCCTTCTCAGACAGCCCAGCCTCTTAGCCACTTATGACTAATCACCATCACCATCAACATCAGCAGCAGTAGCAGCATTATCACCATTACTGCCATCATCACTAATGTTTCCTTTGAGCGTTTATTACAAACCTGGCGCTTTTCTAAATACTAGTGCTTCCTCATACCAGCACAGCAAGGCCCCTCAGCTGCCTCTAAAACCCTCCCCAAAGGCGGCCTCCTCCAGGACGCCTCCATCACTCTGTGAAGCTGGAAGCGGAGGTCGGGCTGCAAATATCTATTGATCACCTACTCTGTGTCAGACACCGTACTGAAGAAGACACACGGTCACGTGGCTGCCATTAAACAGCTAACTGCAAATGTGATGAAGGTGAGCCAAGGGGAAGTACACGGTGCCCCTGGGGAGTAGCCATCACGGACAGTCGACCTCTTCCAAGGTCCCCAGGGCCAGAGCCCAGGCCTGTCACTGAGCACCTCACTGGCCAATTGCTCCGAATTCTTGGCCGCTATTCCACGCTGCCATTTGCGCCCCCCGTTCCCTCTGGTGGATGGATGGTTGAGAGACTTCATGGTGACAGAGTTGGGAAGGAGTTCCAGGCGGTGTCCAGGCTGCAAGTCCCTCGACGACAGGGAAATACCTCATACCTGCGTCTTGGTGCCCAGCAGTGGACACCGAGGAAGAACTGTGGCACAGCGAAGGAAATCATCAACAAACGAAAAGACGAACTACCGAATGAAAGAAAATATTTGCAAATCGTATATCTCATAAGGGGTTACTATCTAAAATATTTAAAGAACTCATACAACTCAATAGCAGAAAAACAAACTATCGAATTTAAAAATGGGCGGAAGATCTGAACAGACATCTCTCCAAAGAAGATGTCCAGATGCCCAACAGGTCCATGAAAAACTGCTCAACATCACTAATCACCAGGGAAATGCAAATCACAGCCACAGTGAGATATCACCTCACACCTGTTAGAATGGCTGTCGTCAAAAACACAGGAAATAAGGGCCGGCCCGGTGGCGGAGTGGTTAAGTTTGCACATTCGGCTTTGGCAGCCTGGGGTTCGCCGGTTCAGATCCCGGGTGTGGACATGGCACCACTTGTCAGGCCATGCTGTGGTAGGCATCTCACATATGAAGTAGAGGAAGATGGGCATGGATGTTAGCTCAGGGCCAGTCTTCCTCAGCAAAAAGAGGAGGATTGGCAGCAGATGTTAGCTCAGGGCTAATCTTCCTCAAAAAAAAAAAAAAAGACAGGAAATAACCAGTGTTGAAGAGGATGTGGAGAAAGGGAACCCTTGTGCAATGTTGATGGGAATGTAAATTGGTGCAGCCACTGTGCAGACCAGTGTGGAGATTCCTCAAAAAATTAAAAATAGATCTACCATATGATTCAGCTATTCTACTTCTGGGTGTTTATCCAAAGAAAGGAAAAACACTACCTTGAAAAGATATACATACCCCCACGTTCACTGCAGCATTATTTACAATAGCCAAGGTATGGAAACAAGCTCGGTGGCCATCAATAGATGAAAGGATAAAGAAAATGTGATGTATATACAATGGAGTATAATTTAGGCATAAAAAAGAAGGAAATCTTGCCATTTGAGACAATGTGGATGGACCTTGAGGGCATTATATTAAGTGAAATAACTCAGACAAGGAAAAGACAAATATCGTAAGATCTCACTTATACGTGGAACCTAAGAACAAAAACAAGCACACAGATACACAGAACAGAGATTGGGTGGCTGCCCGAGGTGAGGGTGAGGGGCGGGTGAAAGGGGTGAAGGGAGACAAAATGTACAAACTTCCAGCTATAAAATAAATAATGTTATTGGGATGTAATGTACAGCGTGGTGACTATAGTTAATAATACTGTATTGCATATTTGAAAGTTACTAAGAGAGTGATCTTAAAAGTTCTCATTGCAAGAAAAACATTTTGTAACAATGTTTGGCAATAACCGTCAAGTAGACTTACCTTGGTGGTAATTTCACAATACATGCAAATAAATCATCATGTTGTATACCTGAAACTAACATAATCTTATATGTCAATTATACCTCAGAAAAAAAAAGACCATAAAAAAAAGGAATAAATGTGGGGTGAATTAACACAGGAAGGAACGATCAAACAGATGAAGCCATCATCACTGCCTGCGATAAGGCAAAATCGTAGGAGACTTGAGCTATTTCCCATTCTTCCCTGTCCAATGCCTACCTCAGTGCTTAGCTCATAGGAAACGCTCAACACTTGCTGAATGAAGAGAGGGATGCACACCTGAATAAGCAGAATTCTGGTGTCTATCATAGTGTAGAGGACAGTGATCCTATGTGCTCTGTAAATGCTCATAAGTAAATTAAATGAATGAAATTACTAACAATATGTATACCACTTAGAAAATGACCAAAATAATTTTTCCCATCATCTTTCATTAATATTTACTCATAACGTTTTCTATAACCACACAACTGTTTACTCCCTTTTCTGGAATTTCTTAGCTAGTTAAAAAAATTTAAAAACCACTGGGGGAAATGTGGGCTGAGTGTAAATCTAGAAAATTCTCCATGTGAACATCCAAGTAGACTCTGGAGTCTGCCAGTTGCCCCCTGCTGGGGCAGGGGCTGCCACAGAGTGCGAGGATGGGGACCAGGCAAAGGAGAGCTCTGGTGGGCAGCCGGGCTTCTTGGGAAAGTACAGCTGTCTCAGCCCTATTCTCTCTGGGGGTTCACATTTTCTATTTTCAATATCATTATCCGATTTCCTTATGATTTTACAAGATGCAAGGTAAATATCAGTCAAGTACTTCTTTGCAAAAAGAAGCCATTTAACCTGATGAAATATGGTTCACAGTGATGGACGATGTTTGGACAAGCCAACTTTGTACAAAGTCAACATTTATGGGATTCTCAAAGCAAGCTTCTTTGTTAAACAAAGCTATCCCACCTCTGCTCAGCTTGATCATCCATCAAAGAGAGTCGGAGACAGAAATGGAGACAGAAAAGGACCCATCCTGAAGAAACACGCAGGTTGAAAGACCAAGGCTGAGATCAGAGACTGATGGCTGAGTAACCCTTGGGGGCCTTCCCATCATCCATCTGATTCTCCAAGGCGGTCACTCAGAGCTCACCTCCATCGCCAAGCACTAACTCCTCTCCTTGCTCTCTACCTCATCTCAAAGGCTGAGTGGGGCAGACCTTTCTTCACTGCCCTCCTCAGGGATCCCTCTCTTCCTCCTGCCTCTCTTGCTAAGGATACTTGCTTTAAAAAACAAAACAAAAAAAAGCAACTCAAAGGTCAGGAGAGGTGTGGATATGCAGAGGCAGGGGTCCTTGCTTTCTACTCTGCCTGTTCGTAGGGGAAGGAGAGAGGGCTCGACTGCTCCTGCCCACCACTCTCCGCAGCTGTCTGCATCCCTCACACCAGCCAGCCTGAGGCCGTGGGTCTGGGTATCACTCAGCTTCTGAGGGAGCGACAGAGTGGCTTCTACCCACTTCCTCCACTCTACCCCAACCCAACAGAACCTCCCAAGCTTGTCCTCTTCCTGGAGAGTGACTTGGTCAAGACTTGGAATACTCCCTCTAAAATATTGCCATCCTCATCCCACTTTAGCTCTTCTACCGTTATCACAGTTTCTCCTATGTCCACATGCAACTGGTACTATTTTTTTTAAATCAGCTTTATTAAGGTATAATTTACATTAAAATTCACTCATTTTAAGTGTATAGCTTGCTAAGTCTTGATAGCTTGTACAGTATGTAACCACCACTACGATCATGATATATAGAACATTTGCATCCCCTAAAAAGTTCCCTCCTACCCCTTTGAGTCACTGCCTCTGCCCCCTGCAGACCCCTGGAGACCACTGAGGCGCTCCGGCCCCCGGCACTCTGCCTTCTCTATAAGTTTCATGTGAGGAAAATCACACAGATCAGCTTTCTGTGATAGTTTCTTAACATGATGCTTTCAAGATTCATCCAAGTCATTACATGTATTAATAGCTCATTCTGTTTTACTGCTGAGCGTGGATTTGCCTTAACTTGCTGGTGCCTCACTGGTCGAAGGGCAGTGTCTAGCTTTGCAGTACTGTGAATGCAGCTGTTCTGAACTTTTGGGTACAACCTGTACTATATTTTATTCAACTTTTTTCATTAAATTAAGTTAAATTTTTAAATTAAAATTATTTTAAAGTAAAACTTTCTATCACTACCATAAATGGAAAGCCTTCATAGTGTACCATAAACGGCCATGTAAAAATATTAGAAAGGATAATAAAATTCCAGCTGGATCTTGCTGCCCATTATCTTAGAGGATCTAAGATTGCCTATAAGTAAAGTCAAAAACGAGGACTTTTGTGCAGTGATTTACCAAGGGAGGGCTCTGAGTGGAGGAGGCGGGAAACAAGGAGGCTAAGAAGCGCGTGGGTTCAGCTGAAGTCTGGCCTCAGCCTGGTCCCACAGGAGCTCAGAACAGGATGGTGCCATAGACTTGAACCACCACGACCATGGACTCGAGGCTTTTGTCTCCTGCATCAGTCAGTCATTGCCTGCAGCCCGCCCCTGTAGTGAGGGTATAGTCTCCCACTATTTCCAGGTGAGGCAGTTCCCCAGAGAAGGGTGGAAACTGTTAGCAGCCAGCACCCACAGCAGCTGGGAGGTGAGTGTCTCACCTGAGTAAAGGGGATCTTGGGAGGCCGACAGCATCTACTACACCAGCCAAGGCTTAGACTTGAGGTCGCTGTCTCTCAAAGTTGAAAAGAGAGATGAGCGAGTGTTAGAGAGACGAGAGACCTGTTCTCACCAAATAGAGACCTTCTTCTTAGTGCCAGCAGACTGGAAAGAGAGCTGGTGAGAGAGACTAGCATTCTCACTCACTCACAGCCTGTGCCCCGACGCCTAGCCTGTCTGTTTGCCTTCCTCAGCTCCAGTATCTCAGTGGTGTGTCACACACTTTGGGACACACGATTGCAAAGCATTAAAGGGGATCCAGCTCCAGGCTGCCTTCCCAGCCCCCTTCTCTCTCCATGCTTCCCTACCTCCTAGCTATTTCATCTAGCAGCCTTGGCTTGTGGGCGACGCTGCTGCTTGGTCACTCCCGGATCTATTCCCTGCCTTTCCATTGTTCCCTGTATTCAGGAAGCCACATTTCCCAGGCTCCCTTGCAAGTGGCTTCTAGATAGCTTTGCCTAATGGGAGAAACTGGTGGAAGATGGGAGCACAGGAGAAGGGAGAAGCAGGGGCATTTCTCCCTCTTGCTCTGCCTTAGGGGGCACCTTTAGCCACGGCCGTGTCTCCTCTCCGGTCCCACCTCCCAGAGGACAGCCCTTGCGTGGCTCCAGCTCCTCCAGCTCCCGCAGGATAGCCTTTATCTCCACGTGGCTAGCTCCCACGGGCAGCTGTTGCCCTGGTCCTGCCCCTGCCAGTCAGCGCTGGCTCCAGCTCTCGCTCCTCAGCCTTGGAGGGAGAGGCTTCCTGCTGTTGCTACCCTGGGCCCTTCACTAAGCCTGTTAGGCTTCTCGTCTCTTCCATTTTCTGTGTAACCAATTCCTTGTATTAAATTCCCTCTGTTGAAAGATCTCAAGTGGTTTCTAGACCCTGACAGCAAGGCCACAGTGAGCTAACCAAGAGTTCACAGGATCACCAGTGAGAAGTTCTGCATAAATCAACCAGTTGCTAAGGTCACTTGAAAGTTGCCCAAGGCTAAGGCCCCAGCTTCACCAACTGGAAAACTTAGGCAGAATGCAGAGGAAGGAGGAGGAGTAACCAAGTGTCCACATACCTCCGGAACCCAGTGTGTGTGACCGTCCCAGCCATGGCCCCGCTCTTCTCTCCTGCATCTTCCTCTCAGGGGTAGTGCCAGCCCTTTCCAGCTGGCTTGGGAGGAAGACTAACTCCTTTCTGCTGGCTCTTCAAAAAAATTCTCTCTCATCCTCCAGTGGGGCTTCTCATTAACAACCAGGATGTAAAGAAACTGAGGGAGAGAGATCACACAATGGGACTTAATTTACCACCCCTTAAAAAGATGGCGTAATGGACCTAACTCCCTCTGTTATCTCTGGATGGTGCCGGGCAGCAGAAGCCTTGCACACTCCGACTCTGCTTGCGGGCGGGAATTGCACTCCACGGGAAGCGTCAGCAAGGGAGTCCATCTGCCCAACGAGGGTAAGGCCAAGGCCAGACTCCAATGCTTTGCCCAGACTCTGTTGTCATTTTCTCTTTCGAAACGGTCCATGATTAGAGAGAGAGCCAGAAAGGAGCTCCGGGGAGGGAATGAAGGAGCCAGGGAGCAGAGCAGCCTGGCCCTGAAGCAGCCACGAGTGCCTAGGAGCACCCCTTGCTGCGGGTGTCCCAGGACCTCACGGGTCTCCCCTGCTGGAAGGGGCTCCCTCAAGTCAGGAACATACGAAGCCCTCCAGAAAGCAGGACCCTCTCCACGCCCCCAGAGGCTTCCCGTTTGTGACAAAGTAGCACTGTGTAAGTTGTCGCTGTCTACGGATCTTCCCCACAGTCTTGGCAAAGACCTCCTGACAACCATGGATTCCGAATCCCGCAGGGCCAGCTTCCTGGGTCCGGTCTTCTGAAGGGCATGGCTGGTCAGATGACTGACGGCAGAGGCTCCCCTGGCTGGGGCAGCTGCACTATTGCTCCAAGTGGGACTTACCAAACAGCAAAATGGGGAGAAAGGGTCCAGGAGCAGGTTTTGGCAACAGAGAGAAACATGAGACTAAGGCTGGGTCTATTTCCTCTTTCTGTCACTGTGAGCTTTCGTTGAATACTCACTGTGTGTCAGGCATCGGGCTAGGCTTAGCACATCTGCTCTTCAATGCAGCCCCAGGAGTCAGGTGCTGTTTTACTGGTGAAGAAGACCAAGGCTCAGAGAGGTGAAGTAACACACCAAGGTCACACAGCTGCCTGTACCTCGTGTTGCAAGACCACTGTTCAGACTTCTCAATCAAGGAGGCAAAATCACCTTCTGGGAGGCAAGGGTCAACTGCTGGACGGGGTAAGGGGGCCGGTCCCAGCTTGGGGATGGTGAAAGGGCTGACCTGAAAGTTAGCCCAAAGTAGCCAAATGAGGAGCGGTGAAAGGACGGAACCGATGGGGGGTGAGTTCAAAACTGAGGATCGGTGCGTTTGGAAGCAGGAGCGGTGCCCCTTCCATCCAGACCTTCGAGCTGAGGGCACTGCCTGGAGTGGCTCTGCGTCTGGCGCGTGTGCCAGGAAGCCTTCCTTCTTGTTTCCCACAGACGTGAGGAAGTACTGTGCACTGGTACTTACTGAGCGCTGTGGGGACACAGCTGTCGGCAAGATTGGATCTCTGCTCTCGCGCAGCCCACAGGGTCGGGAGAAGAGGGACATGTACCCAGACAGAGATGACGGAGACACAGCTGGGAGCAGGGAGGGCTTCTCGGAGGAAACGTCTCTGAGGTGGACCCGGAAGATGGGCTGGGCTTGCAGCTGTTGGATTGAGAGGAAAGGGTAGTGCAGGCTGAGGAAACAGCCTAGACACAAAGGTGCAGGGGAGAAACGGGAAGGAAGTGGCCAGGACGGGCACGGAGCCCGATGTGGCGGGAGTGTGAGCGGTTGGGCTGGCGCAGGCGAGAGGAGCTGGGAAGGTCGTGCTGGCTAGGTTATGACTGCTCCACCATGTCACTCCTCTGACCCTCAGAGCATGGCTAGGGGCGGGGTTCAGCCTCCCCGTTTTTCACATGTGGAAACCAGGAATTGTAGATTCTTACTCCATACTTCCTTCGTCCTCCACCATTAGCAAGACGCCTTCCTTGGAGGCCCCCATGTTCCCTTAGGACCACATAGTTCACCCACGAGGTCCTTGTGGCTAGACAGAAAATTGCCATTTCCCCAAGGGAAATGCTTCTCTGGGAAGCACGGTGAAGTGGACAGGCCACTAGATTGGGAAATAGGAGACCTGAGTTCTAGTCTGGACTCTGTCATCAACTGTGTGACCTTGGGCGAGTCACTTTCTCCCTCTGGGTCTTGGTTTCCTCATCTCTAAAGTGAGGAACTGACTAGAGATCCACTGACTCCTAGAGTCTGAGTAGTGAAATAGGGCCCAGCTACGCAGAGGGAGTGTGTGGAAGGAGCATGCATGCATTTTGAGGCATCTTTTTGAGTATCTACTGGACACTGTGTCTTATGTCAAGGACAAAGATACGGCAATGAATAAGTTCAGGTCCCTGACATCCAGTGAAGGAGAAAAACAAGAGAAATGAAAGGGACAGAGGTGTTGAGAACACCTGGCAATTGTCAGCCCTGGAAACAGCAGGGCTCAAAGTTAGGCTTGAGGGGGTCAAGGAGGGCCTCACAGAAGAACTGAAGCTTGAGCAGCCATGTGACACAAGGATGGGTGCGTGCTGCCAGGGGGACAGGACAGCAAGGGCCTTCCAGGCAGAAGGAGCTGTGTGCGCAACAGCAAGGAGAGAGGCAATGCACGTGGCATTCAGGTAAGCACAAAAGTGGGGTGGGGGTAGGGTGAGGGGGGCCAGGAGAGAGCCATGGGGCCCGAGCGGTCAGCAGGCCTCGGGGCAGGAGAGAGGCACTGTCCCAGGGGCATGCCCAGGGCTTCCCAACGAGCCCCGGTCTGATTGACGCAGGCCGACTGGAGCACAAAGTGGATCCCCGCCCTCTGTGGTTCCCTAAACAGTCTCCGGCCCTCCTGTGCAGGCCTCACCTCCCCATGGGTGACAGGCAGAAGTGGTTTACCATAGACTGCTTCCCTACTTGGGAGCCCAGGGTGGAAAACAGGGTTTCCTCCGGGTGGCATCCCAGAGGGCCTCAGTGGACGCAGGGTTAAGGAGATGAGGACCCAGGCAAGCAGCAGCCTGAGAGCATGCAGCATTAAACCATTATCTTAGCCAAAGAGAATGAAAGTTTGGGCAGCATGGATCCAGGACTCAGAGCCCTCTCCCAGGGCACTCTCCTCCAGGCCAGGCACGCAGTAAATGCCTGGTTCATTCGATACATGTCTTAACTGTTTTCAATGTGCCCTGCCCCCCCGAATAAGATTGACAGCTTTATGAGAGTAAAGACAATATCTTTGCCATCTTTATAGTCCCCTCAACCGTTGGGTACCTGCTTTGAAGTTATCCAGAATGGGTTCCACTCCCGGTGGAGCTACTTCCTGCTGTGTGACTTTGACAAGTCACTCACCCTCTCTGACTCTTGAGACTAGGGATGATCCCACCCAGGCCATGCAGGATTATTGAGAAAGAGTCTTATTGGAAGGATTATTGAGGCTGCATCTGCACAGCAGCCCCCACTCCCCAGCGCCTCACTGACAGCAGCTATTGTGACAAGGGTTGTTGTGGCCTCAAACAGGGGAGGAGGTAAGATGCTTTCCCTCTCTGGCCCTCTAGTTCCTTTATCTATCGACAAAGGTGCGCAACTAGTTCTCCTTCTACTGGAAACATCGAGTAACCAGCGCTTCCTATAAGAGGAGTCTCCTTGCTACCGGCTTCCCAAGAAACTCCCTTGCCCTGGGCCCATGGACGTGATGGAAATGTGCTGGTCCTCGGTTCTCAGACTCTAAGACTTAGAGCAGAAGTTCATGGATGCTTCCATGGACGTGCCTCAGGGGGACCCAGGAGCCTCCTAAATTGGGTGCAAAATACTGTGAAAGCACATTTCCTGGGAAGAAGGTCTGTATTAATTGCCGTTTTAATTCCTGAAATCAGAGTCCTATCCTAAAGGGTCCTGGGGGTTCGGACAGAGGCTCCAGTGCCCAGCACAGGGTGGATGTCCACGGAGTGAAACTCACGATCATCGACGCATTGATATCATCCCCCAGGGGTGTGTTTTGTTCAAAATACGTAGCAGATCTGAATTTCAGGTGACCATGTTCAATTCCACGGCAAACCCCAGTAATTTGGGGATTACAGCATCCTGTTGTTTATCAACTTTTATGCAAGCTCTGGTACTCCTGCATATTCCCCACACCCAGAGTTCCTGCAAATGCTGATGGCTATAAACTGCTTTTTAAAACAAAATATATTAAAGTTAATTTTATTTGGGGCATCTTTGAGACTCTCCTAGCAGCCTTAAAAGTTGTTGGTACTTCCCCCAAGGTATTGAAAAGCCAGGACTTAAAAATAGCATCCCCAATCCAGGAAATAAAGAAGGGCAGGGAAAATGCCTTTTATAGCCTGTGTCCTAGGAGCTTCTCAAAGCTAAAGGGCCTTCTAGACCTACAGTGGGCCTCGATGACTGTTTGTCAGCAAGCGCAGCGTTATCAGGCCGTGAAACCTCAGAATTCCCTTCTCAGTTCCACTGCAGCCCTCCTGGATTGTATTACGCAATTTAGCACTTATTTCTGTATTGTTTTTAAGTTTTATATTATTAAAATAAAAGATGACAACAGTCTTCCAGCCCATTCCTCCCCGCCTCAGAAGCAACCTCGTTACCCACCAGTGATCTGGGTTCTCCAGCGGCTGATTCCATCTTAGGGGACGTCCATTGACTCAGCAGTGAAACACGCGGTTCTCACCGCCTCTCTCCCTGGCTTCCACTAGTCCTCTCGATGGTCAATAGTTCGGGTATTAGTTTTACTCCATTTGTTACCTTTGTAAATTTAAATATTCAGAACTTAAACGTCTTTTCCATCAACCTGACGTATTTGTTTAACTCCTCAATTGGTAAGATAAAGATTCAGAACTCTTTACCATTTTCTCCGTTCTCTTTCCCCCTCGCTTTCATACTTCATCTTTT
Source organism: Equus przewalskii (assembly GCF_037783145.1). NCBI lineage: Eukaryota > Metazoa > Chordata > Mammalia > Perissodactyla > Equidae > Equus > Equus przewalskii. Next base: position 1,615,137 of record NC_091833.1, on the reverse strand, counting down.
TTCTACACTCAAAAGAAAAAAACGAAAAACCTTTTCTTCTTGCACGACATAAAGAAAATTACCCATCTCGTAAGAGTACAGCTTGATGACTTTTCATAAACCAAGTACATCATCTAACCAGCATCCAGATCAAAAAACAACGTCTCAGCCCCCTAGAAATGCCCCCGCGGTACTAGGTGCCCAAAACAAAACTAATTTTAATACATGTGTTAAAAACCGGTTTATATCCACCAGCACTTGTAGGAACTATGAGGAGTGGGAATATGGAGGAGTTAAGAGAACGAGCATAAAATTCGATAATACAGTCCTGGAAGAAAAAGTTATTGGGCTTTGCCATGGGATTGAACATAGTCACCTTCAATGCATTTTTGTTTACTTCCAGTTTGGACCATAATTTTCTTGTACCATCATTCTTTTTTCCTTGAGTCTCTAACAGTTTTTGTAACCCTTGCATTATATGTCTTTATCACATTCTTACATTTTTTTAAAAAACATTTCAGGGCCAGCCAAGGTGGCCAGTAGTTCAGTTCAGCATGCTTTGCTTACTTGGCTCAGGGTTTGGCTCCCCGGCGTGGACCTACACCCCTCGTCTGTCAGTGGCCGTACTGTGAAAGACGAAGGATGGTAGTGGATGTGAGCTCAGGGCAAATCTTCCTCAGCAAAAACAAAAAAACAAAAAAACCCCACATTTCAACCAACATCCTCCATTTTTCCAGATGCCTTTGTCCAAGTCTCCTCTATCTTTATGCTCTCAGCTGAGCTATTTCCTTCTTGGCAATATTGTGTCTTCTTTTCACTGCTCTCCCAAGTTTCATCTGCTGTTTTCCAGGATCCCATTTTTTCCTATTTATTGATTTTAACATCCTCAAGTAGCTTCCTATGATAGGGTGTATGGGAGTTAAATTTTCTGGGAACTTATCTGTTTGGAAAAAGTTTTTTATTTTGTTCTCTTACCTGAAAGACGTTTGGCTGGGTGTAGAATTTCAGGTTCGAAATATTTTTTTCTCCGACCTGTGCAAGTGCTTCTCTGTCGTGGGCAGAGCCGCCGCTAGGATTCTGAAACCTGGCTGACCCCTGCTCCTTTTTGGCTGACTTATTTTGTCTCTTTGGAAACTTATGGAACTTTTTGTTTCCTTGATATTTTGACATTTTGCTAGGATGTCTTTTTTCGTTCATTGTGGGCCTTTCAAACTAAAACTTTGGGTCCTTATTCAACTCTGAGACATTCTCTTCTTCTTCATTATTTCTTTCTCTCCATTTTTTTCTGTTTTCTCTTTTCTCTTGAATTCCTATCTTTCCTTTCATAGCTTGACTCTTTACCAAACTTTACTTTCCATCCTTTAATAATATATTTTATTGGCTTTGCTTTCCATCCTTTAATAATTTATTTTCTTTTGGCAGTAATTTTTTAGTCCTTAAATCTCTTTTCTTATTCTCCAATTGCTCCCTCTTCCCAGCATGCTCTTCTTGCTTGATTGGTGTAATGTTGTCTTGAATTTCTCTGAGTATATTCATTAGTGGCTTTTAAAATTGGTTTCTTACTGTTCCTTCAATTTTCTTTTCCGTTTTGGTTTTTAACTTGTGGCTGTTCCCTTTGCTGCTGCTGCTGCCTGCCTCAGACACCTAGTGATCCATGACTTTCTATTCATATTTAAGAAGACAGGACAGTGAGGGTGGATTTCTTTCCTGTTGCGAGGGGTAGACTGTTTCCCTCTATCTTCTCCAGAGAGGACCTCTTTGTGAAGTGGGTGGGTGTGCTAGTTTCCTGGGGCTGCCGTAACAAAATACCACAGACTGGGAAGTTTAAACAGCAGACATTTACTTTCGCACGGTTCTGGAGGCTGGAAGTCCGAGATCAAGGCGTCGGCAAGGTTGCTTTCTCCAAAGATCCCTCTCCTCGGCTTGCAGACGGCCGCCTTCTCTCTGGGTCCTCCCACAGTCCTTCCTCTGTGTGTGTGCACTCCTAGCGTCTCTCCCTCTTCCTCTAAGGACACTAGTCCTAGTAGGTGCCCCCTATGAACTCATTTAACCTTAATCACCTCCTTAAAGGCCCTGTCTTCAAACACAGTCACATTAGAGGTTACGGCTTCACCCTATGAGTTTTGGGCAGACACAATTCAGCCCATAACAGTTGGGTGTCCTTCCTGCTGCACACTGGCAGATTTGCTTCAGGGTGAACAGGAAGAAAACCAGCTCTAACGCAGTTGCATCCCAAATGTTGAATGAGCAGATCTTTCCTCTGAGACATTGTGTCAGTTAGGAATTTTTTAATAATGCTTTTAAAACCATTCCATTAGCAGAGGTTTCTTTCATTTTTCCACCTAAGAAATCTGGAGCTAGATAGTCTAGCACTGCTGCCAGAGCTTAGACGGTCTTTGAGAAGCCACAGTTTTCCATCTTTGCTCTCTGCTATCTTAGCATTTCAACTTTTCATCACCATGCTTGCAAGACGGGTCCACAGCTCCAGGCATCACACACACATCAGGGCAGGAAGAGGGGGGAGGGCTGGCACCAGCCAGATGTGTCCAATTTATTAGGGAAGCAGAGCTTTGCAGAAGCTCTCTATCAGTGTTTCTCTTTGACCACATCTGGGTCAGAAGCCACAGCTACGAGGAAAGGGGGACTGGGAAATTGGGTGTCTAGAAACACAAGCAGTCATGCATCAGTGCTTAGGATGGACACACAGGCAGCCCCAGACAAACTGGGGTTCTGTGAGGAAAGGAGGAGGAGGAGAATAGTTTGGGGGTAGATAACTAAATATATCTCCCACAGACATCAACATCTGTGCCAGAGACGCACACATGCCTACTCTGAACCCCATACACTTGCCCCCCTACCTGCCCATTCACTTGCCCGAACAGAACAGAGAGGTTCTCCTCTCTGCTCCCATGGGCCCCATGGACACTTTGATGTTGGCGTTCTTTCCCTGGTTTGGAAACTTCTTAGTCCCTGTCATCCCTCAGGACTGTGAGCTCCATGCAGGAGGAAGTGTGCCTTGGTCATCTTGGGATGCCCAGACCTGCAAAGAGCCTGACCCAGAGTAGGGCTTTTGCTACATATTGATGAATGAAGGGAGAGAGGAGGGGAAAAAGGAGGGAGGAATGGGAAAAGGGAGAGGGAAGCAAGGCAGTAATCGGTTCTTTGGATTATTCTTCTGGCTTCTGGTAACATCTGTAGATTTGGGGTTCTGGAGTTTTTGGTATAACGTGATCTGAAGTGAACCCCATAGAGCACTCAGATAAGCGAGGACAAATGGCTGCTCTAGTTTTTCAGTGTCTGATGAGCTGTGTCTCGCAGAGGTGAAAGTGAGGAAGAAGAGCTGTGTCTAGTCTAGTCCAGTCAATGGGAGTTCAGAGCAAGAACCTCACAGCTCCTTTGAGGCACACCTCCTTCACCTCCCCAATATGGTGGGTCACTGAGTCCTGGAGACGACAGAAGGGTCATTCTGATCCAGGCAGTGGCTTGTGAGTGCTCACTGGTCTCTGGAGATGAGTACCCCCTTAGCCCTGCCCTTTGGGACTCGTGACCCTGAAATGCAACTGTCTATCTGGTCTCCACTGCTAACGTCCATGGTCCTGGCCATGATGGCCTCTTCATCAGACACAGGCCTCTGACAGTCCACAGGCTCTCTGCGTCTCCTCCGTGGGACTTGGGCTCCTGAATGCCGTGCTTTGGAGAGCCATGATGTTCTGCCGTGGACTAGTTGTGGTAGTTACCTCTGGTAGCACATCCGTGCCATCTCTCCCATGTCAGGTTAACAGTGGTGCCAAACTAGAGGATATGGTTTTCCTCAGGGCTGGTATCCACTTAGACTCTGTCTAAGAGGAAGAAGGGAAGCAGATCATGAGCCCCAGTGTTCTGAGGCTCTGCCATCCCCAGCTGGATGAGCCTCAAGCCCCTACTTCCTCACTCGAGGGATAGCCCCAAAAGGCAGGGAATGTGAAGGACCCAACCTTCTCACCCTACCTCAAGATCTCTTCTTCTCACAATCCTTTGAGGAGGAAAGAACAGGATTTTCATGTTTCCCCCCGTCTGACTAGAACTCCCACCAGGGCATATGCTCCTTCCCAACTCCACTTTCATAGCTTAACTCTAATTGCACCCAGGGTCTCTGCAGGGAGAGAAACCAGCCCACCAAGATGGAAATATTCATATCGTTTCAAAATATCATACTGGTACAAAGTATACTCAAATGAACTTGCAAAGAAGAAATATTTATTATAAAGATACAAGAATTTCACACAGACCCAAAGGCAGGGATGAAGCAGAAATGGCAGGATATAGCTGCCTCACAATCCCTTATGGTAAGGAACCCAACATTTCTCAGTCTCAAATTCAGATTCTCAAGAGAGAAACTGACTGTTCAGTTTGGGCCTTGCCCAGGGGCATGGGATCCCAAGGTACAAACATGGCTTCTGGGGGGCCTTACATAGGAGAGCACGCTGTGGGGCCAGCTGTTGTAGAAGGGGCAGTGGTTTATGGGCGAGGAGGATGCGTAGCAAAGTGTTCACTCTGATGGAGACCCAAACAACTGATGAAAATGAACTCAGAGGTTCTCAGAGCAATGTAAACATATGTCATTAAAAAACAGAAGTGTCAAGGAAAAAATAAATAGTGTTTTTAGCCAATATTCAGGGTAAATTTGTGGTTTCCCAAATATTTTTTTATAGAAAGATGGTCCATTGACATAACACTTCTGCTGTGTTAATTCTTTTGTGGAACGTTTATATGTCCTGCCTCTCTTGCATAAGAGTCACGAGGTAGCAATGGATTCTTAGATATAACACCAAAACCACAAGCAGCAGAAGGAAAATAGATAAACTGAACATCATTAAAATAAAAAACTATTGTGCATCAAAGGATACTGCCAAGAAAGTGAAAAGACAACCTACAGAATAGGAGAAAATATTTTCAAATCATACGTCTGATAAGGGTTTAATATTCAGAATATGTAGAAAACTTCTCAAACTCAACAACAAAGGGACAAACCATCCAACTGAAAGATGAGCGAAGGACCTAAATAGACATTTCTCCAAAGAAGATATACAAATGGCCAGTAGGCACATGAAAAGATGCTCAACATCCTTAGTCGTTAGTGAACTGCAAATCAAAACCACAATGAGATACCACTTCACACTTACTAGATTGGCTATAATTATTTTCAAAAACCTGAAAATAAGTGTTGGTGAGGATGTGGAGAAACTGCAGGCTTGTGCATTGCTGGTGGGAATGTGAGATGGTGCAGCCGCTGTGGAAAACAATTTGGTGTTTCCTCAAAAAGTTAAACATAGAATTACCATATGACCCAGTAATCCCACTCCTAGATATGTACTCAAAAAAAATTTTAAAGACTCAAACAGATACTTTATGCTGGTATAAATAAATAATGTTTATAAAAACTCATGTTTACTATAGCATCATTCTCAGTAAACAAAAGGTGGAGACAACCCAAGTGTCCATCAACAGATGGATGGATACACAAAATATGGTATAGCCACACAGTGGAATATTATTTGGCCATAAAAAGGAATGTGTCCAAAATTCTGATTCAAGCTACAACATGGACAAACCTTGAAAACATTGCTGTAAATGAAATAAGCCAGACACAAAAGGACAAATACCATATGACTCCACTCGTATGAAATATCTAGAATACTCAAATTCATAGAGACAGACATTTCCAGTATCTGAGTGTGAGGAGAATGGGGGTTTTTCTTAAGGGGTAAAGAGTGTTTTTTGGAGTAATGTAAAAATTTTTGGAAAGAGGTAGTGGTGTTGTTTGCACAACATTGTGAATGTAATTAATGCCACTGAATTGTGCACTTAAAAACGGTTAAAATGACATATTTTACATTATATATTTTTTACCATGATAAAAAAAAGGGGGGGTCATGAGGATATCGGATAAGAATTCTCAGTACTATTGGCACAGAACTGTGCTGAACTCCCAAACATGGGAGGCAGTTCTGCTGAAATGACTGTATCATTAGCACTCCTCACCTCCTTTGTGGGGAAAAAAACCCAAACAAGCCTGCAAGGAGAAAGCAGAAAGGACATGGCTCTCTGGACGTTCTCTCCTCTTGTTTGGGAGGGGAAATAACATACTATAATTATCGTGAAATAGAATTAAAAGGTATGTGGGGGTGACTGAGTGGCAAAGTTCCCCTTTAATTTTTGATTAATACTGCTGAGTGTTTGCCTCCGGTTGGAAGTGGCGGCTGCGCCCTGTAATATTAGTGAAGCAGTCTTTTGTCACATGCGCATCCCCATCTGAGGATGTGGTTATTTGGGTGTTTGAGTTCCTTCGAGGGAAGGAAGTTCCCCTGTGACAACTGGCATCAGTAGACAACAAGATCTATTTCTGCTGAGCGTCTGAACTATTATCGTTACTATGATCTTATCGACTAGGTTTGACCCAGCAATTCCAATCCTTGGTCTGTACCCAAGAGAAAGGACAATGTACAGCTATTTCATTGACCAAAAAACACTCATAGCAGCTTTATTCATAATAACCAAAAAGTGCAAACAATCAAATACCCAACAACTAACAAATGGATAAATAAAATGTAGTATAGCCAGACAGTGTGTCCTTTTTGTCAAGGAAAAGTAGGGAAGCACTGACACTGCTGGGCTTCATGAACCTTGAAATCATGATTCTGAGACAAAGAAGCCAGACACAAAAGACTGCATATTGTATGGTTCCATTACGTGAAATGTCCAGAATAGGCAAATCTATTCAAACGGAAAGTAGATTAGTGGTTGCCCAGAGCTGGGCAGATGGGAGGATGAAGGGTGATTGCTATTGGGTACGGGGTTTCTTTTTGGAGAGATGAAAATCTTTTAAAAATAGATTGTTATGATCATTGCACAATTCCGTGAATATGCTAAAAACCATTGAATTGCACCCTTTAAATGGGTATGTGAATTATATCTCAATAAAACTGTTACCCCCCAAAAAAATAAACTGAAGAGATCTCCTGGCTGACTGGCCATGAGGGCTAAGGAAAAGTCAGAGATCCAAGGGTATTTCTGACTCTCTTCTGCTACATGTGTAATCCCCTATGGGTTACAGTGTTTTAGTCCTTAAAATGTGGTTATTAGAATATCATTACTAAGATGAAAACATATGTGTTGAATTAAACAAAACACAAAAACCCATGTGTGTTTCAAAATCAATGATGAGTGGTTTAAATTGTATTTGACAGATAATTTAGAGAGAAAATTACCCTTCTTAAGTTATGATAATATAATCTTTTTAACAGCTTTATTGAGATATAATTCATTATTATACATTTCACCCATTTAAAATGTACAATTCAGTAATTTTTAGTATATTCACAGTTGTGCAACCTTCACCACAACCAATTTAAAACATTTTATTTATCCCCCAAAACCCCCCATCCCCTTTAGCTACCTCCCTTCATTCTCCCCTCCCATCCCCTCAGGGTTAGGCAGTCACTAATCTTTCTGTGTGTATGTATTTGCCAATTCTGGACATTTCACATGAATGGAATCACATAACATGTGGTCTTCTGTAATTGGCTTCTTTCCTTAATGATATTTTCAAGGTTCATCACGTTATGCATAAGTATTTCATTCCTTTCTGTTGATGAATAACATTCCATTGTACGGACACACCGCATTTTCTTCGTCCATGAATCCATTGATGACATTCGGGTTGTTTACACTTTGGGGCTGTTCTGGATAATGCTTCTCTGAACATTAGTGCGCAGTTTCTGTGTGGACCTACATTTTAAATTTTCTTAGTATATACTCAGGAGTAGAACTGCTGGACCATGTGGAAGCTTCCTTTTCAGGAACCGCCAGACTGTTTTCCAAAGTGGCTGTACCATTTCACATTCCCACCAGCAGCTCATGAAGGTTTCCATTTCTCCACATCCTTGCCAGTACTTGTTGTCTTTTTTTATGACAGCCATCCCACTGGGTGTGAAGCGGGATCTCACTGTGGTTTGGATGTACGATTCCCTGTTGGCTAATGATGTTGAACATCTTTTCATGAGTCCAGTTTACCTTTGAATTCTCTCTTTTCTCTCTCCTCTCTCTCTTTTCTAACTTTCATGCCTCCTACCCGTTCTTTCCATCTTCCATTCCACTCCCTAAAATGCAATCTCAGACCATGTCACTTTCTGCCTAAAACCTTGAATGACTCCCAATTGCCCACAGGACAGACCCTGAACTGCTGGGTGTGGCATACAAGACCCTTCACGGTCTATCTCCAGCCTACCTCTCTATGTCCCATCTCTCTCTGTGCCTTCCTGTGCAGCTGTGCTAGCCCTTTGCCCATGCTGTTCTCTCTGTTTGTCATCCCTCCCCTGCAGTGCCCACCTAGTCAGCACTTACTGGCCTTCAAATAGAAACTTCTGAGTGAAGCCAGACAGGGCCCTCACACGGCACAATGCCAGGGGCTGCCATTCTCATCATAATCTATATCAGCAAAGCACAACCCACAGGCCAAATCCAGCCCGCCACCTGTTTTTGCACAAAATAAGTGCACAAAATAAGAACAATTTTTACATTTTTCGATGGTTGAAAATAATTAAAAAGTAGGATATTTCCTAGCACAATTTCAGTGCCTACAAATAAAGTTTAATTGGAATTTAGGCAGGCTCATTGGTGTACATATGTCTCTTGCTGCATTTGGGCTACAACAACAGAGTTGAGTAATTGCGACAGAGTGGTATGGCCCACAAAGCATAAAATATTTACTATCTGGTCCTTCACACAGAAAGTTCTCCAAACTCTGGTCTATGTGAATGGCGCCCTGGAGTTGTGAGCGTACACCCTCTGCGGATGTGCTCCCACAGCACTGCCTCCAGACTCCCCCGGAACTCTCTTCATACCTCTGCTCTAATACCCATCACAGACTGTAACACTGTCTTCTTCCCCCACAGACCTTGTGCTCCAAAATCTGAGACTGGCTCTGAGGCTTTTTCATCTTTGCAGCCTCAGAGGGTAGCACAGGGTCTGACCAGGAGAAGGACCCAGTAAATGTCTGTGTCACTGGTTGAATGAGATATTTCCTGCATACTGAAGATGAAGTAATAAAGCACTAAATATTTCAGGATTAATGTAACGCATAAAAATGACAGTAGCACTACTGGCAAATTTCTAGATCCCTTGTTTCTGACTTGAGAAACATTCCACACTCCAGCATAACTTGTGTGATTTGTTCTCTCTCAGAGAAGTGCTAATTGGCCTATTTCATTGAATCACATTAAAACCACTGTGGTTGGTGCAGGCTGTTGGAGATGCTATAGTACCCCTTACCTGGCTGGCACAGCCCAGGCTGCACAGAGTTCAGAGTCAAGCCTCAGGGACGTGGTTCTGACTAGGGTAGATTAATGCCGAAAGGTTCATCTGGCGAATCACAGAGATCTTGGTGACAAGGAAGACTGGGCTCAGTTTGCAGAAGGCGGCGAATAAGAACTCTGTGCTGTTGACCTCAAGAAATATTTGCGGAATGCAAAGAAAAGGTGCCAGCCAATACTGAACCCATACTGGCACTGGGTATCATGAAAAGGAGGTACCTGGCCTCCCTCGGCCCATTTAGTCCCTGAAAGAAATTATTCCAGTTGCGGGCATGGACTCAGAGAGGGGACGCCACTTGTCTGTACTTGCCCTGTAGGGCATGCATTCAGTCCAGGCCTCCGGTGGGCACCGGGCAGCCCTCACTAGGGCGTGCTCTCAGCAGCCTCTCGCCGGCCTCGCATTGCTCTGGGTTTCTCTTCAGTGCCCTGAAACTTATTTATTCCCCTGCAGGAGAAAAGTCCTAACCGCTTAACACGAATTAGAAGGCCTTTCAAGAACTGTTTGGTGTCTCCCCCAACCATCTACAACTTCCTTCAGTCTCCTCTCACCTCCCTCACTCGAGTCTCTGGGTCAGCCAAATAAAACTTACTAATAATAGCAAAGACACTCAGTGTTTACCACATACTGTTCTAAGCAATTTCACCCATACTGTCCCATTTATATCCCATGAAGTGGGTGCCGTTATCAGTCCTATTTTATAGGTGAGGGAACTGAGCACAGAGGGGTTAAATAACTTGCCTAGGGTCTCACAGCCAGTAAGTGGTAGAGTTGGCATTTGAACTCAGGCAGTTTAACTTGAGAAAGCGGAAGCCTTAATCAATCTGCTCTTCATCTCTTACAAATGTCATTTCTTTTAGCTTTTTCAATGGGCCATGCTCTATCTGCCTTCTAATCTCTGCACTTGCAGTTCCTTCTTCCTCAGACACTCTACTCATTCTTCAGATCTCAGCTGGAAAATCACCTCCCCTGAGAAGCCTTGCCTCGTTCCCTGGTCTGTTTGCTGCTCAGCTATCACTCCCATGGCATCCTGTCTTTCTCCTCCATGGTACTTATCTTTGCTGACACAGCTGTAGGCAAGCCCACCTCCCCCGCTAGACTGGAGGCTCTGTGAAGCCAGGAGTATGCTTGTCAGGCTCGTGTGAATGGTGTCCCCACTCTGATACTTGGCCTGACCCAAACTACGCTCTTAATACATATTTGTAGAATCAATGAATTTGGCTGTGAACTTCTTGGCAAAACCTTTACTATGGATCAGCCTGAAGAGGAAACTCAAGTCAGGTTTGCAAGCTTGTAAGATCTATGTAGGGGGGTGGGACAGGAGGGAGGAGAAAGAGAGAGACAGAGGGAGAGAGCAGGAGTCAGGATACTGTAGGTGTATATTGCTCACATACCTTCTCTTTCCTCCATTCCATAAGTCACCAAGAATTAGTTGTATCGAATTTGTACTTTTTTTAGCACTGATCTAAACCACTGGCCCTCACCAACAACCCAACAGTTCCAAGGACCTTTCTATCCAGGCTCTCAGTCAACACTGCTGTGGTCGGAGCCACAAAGCAACCCAGGTGCTCATTTATGGCCATGCCACTGTGCAGTAGACGGAGCACGGGCTGTTGACTCGAATGCAGGAGACGAGTGAGGAGCTGGGGACAGGGGAGCGATAGGGTACCAGTAGTGTAAAAAGGAGGGGGCCAGGGACCTCCACTCAGCTGGGTTCCTGGAAGAAACAGGACATCAGGTAACAGTGGTTGCCCTGGGAGACTGCAGGACAGGGAGCACAGGGAGAATTCCTTTTTCCTGTAGACCATTTGAAATGTTAGAATTTTATTTTACTATGGGCATGTATTGCCTACTTAAAAATAATTGAAATGTTGATTTTTAAAAATGAAAGTAAGCAGTCAGAAAGTTTGCAGACTTCCTAACTCGCTCAGGGCTTCCGTCCTCAGGGCCTCTGAGGAGGTGGCCCTGGCTGGAGGCCCTTTGGGGATTGGCTAATTGGAGAGCACAGGCCTGTAGCCTTCCCCCTCCTGCCCCTGCGGTTCCTACCACTTCTTGGAACGAAGCCCATGTCAGCCCCGTGCCCCGAGGGACACGGAGGGCAGGGTGGGTGTTCCCAGTGCCCTGCTGTCTGCTGGCAACGCCGGGCGCTCTTAGGGAAAGATGCATGGCTTTCACGTGTAGTCCGGCCAGTATTAAAACTGTTCAATGATATCTATAACAAATGTCCTAAAATAATTGTTGTGGCCATGCTTACAATTCTATTAAAACCTGTAGTTTCCATAAACTCTTTCAGTCAAAGTCAACCATGAATTCTTCCCTTGTCTCCCTCTGTAACACAGTAACCACGCTGGTGAGAGCAAATATGCGCATGTGGGGATTAGGAGGGACTCTCACTTTCTAGAAGATTTCTCTCTCTCTTTTTTTTTTAACTTTGGTATTATTTGAATTTTTACAATGTGTATACATTACTTTTGCAAACAGGAAAATGTAAAGTTACAAGCGTGCCTCATAAACTCTCAGGTGCCACCAGCCAGCTGACGGCCGACTCTGTGTCCTGGGGGAGAGGCCTCAGCCCTTAAGATAAGGAGGAGGCCGCCTGCATCCGGAGGGCTCACACATGATTCAGAAGCACAGCTAGGTTTAAAAGCGTGCTTTAGGCAAGGGAGAGCCACAGAGGGTTTTAAGTTGGGGAGGAGTACAGCGTCTGGTCTACCATGAGCACTTGTGTTCTTGCATTGCTCTCAAGGCTCGCCCCAGGCATATGGTAAGCCTCTCGTGAACTTCTTATAAGTGTTCCAAACTTTTGATTTTTCCCATTCCATCTGAGCACTCCACCTCCTACCTTCCTAATCTTTACCATCTCAATAAATAAATAAATCCACTGGTATTCAAGCAAGACACTTAAGCATATTTATCCTTCCTTTTCTCTCTCCTCCCAATAGCCAGTCCTATGGGTTTCTCCTCCAGAATCAGCCTCCAGCGCACCCTCTGCTCTCTACACTCGGGCTACAACCAAAGCCCAGCCCACCCTCTCCTGGGTCACTGAGACAGCCCCTCTATGGCCCCCTGAGGTCACTCTTGCCCCTCTCCCATCCACCCTGCACTTAGCTGTCAGAATGTTCTTGCTCAAACACAAATCTACTTACTCACTTGCTTAAACTCTGATGACCCTCCAACACACACAAGATGAAATAGAAACTTCTCCATCCGACCTGCAGGATTGTCCCCGGCATCATCCCCAGACTCACCAGCTACTGGCTCCCACATGCATTCCACTCTCCACATGGACATTATTGGCAATCTCATGGTTTTTCATGCAATTTCATGTCTTTGCACATGCTTGTTCCCCTGGGATCTGGATTTCTTTGCAGGAATCAGATCCTTTCCCCTCCCCTACTTTCTCCCAAAATTATGTCCACTTGACCCTATCTACACTTAGTAGTAGAAAAACCAAAATTTCAGGTCCTCGTCAAAGCTCCTCTACTCGCTGAGCAATTGATCAGGTCCACCCAAACCTGATTTCTTAAAAAACTTAAATCAACAAATGAAGTTCAGAACTCACCAAATTGGAGGACATCATTTGACAACTCTTAGAAGGATCCAGGAAACAGTGCCATGTGGTATGGGGAGCCTTGGTGAAGCCTTGAAGCACAGCTTAGGAAGGCAGTTCCAGCCTGACATCCACTATCTGACATCATGGCCACACAACCACTATGGTGAGAGCCCATGTTGAGCATTGTGAGAGGCATTTCCCAAGTCAGCCTCTCCTTTGGTCTAGAGCCCTCATGATTGGAAGTGTGCAGGGCTGCAAATAATAACGCTAGTTAACTAACCCTCAAAGCATCACATCTACCACTCATCTTCTCTGACCAGCTAACTTCCTTGGCCACAAATATATTTTTGAGCTGTTTATTTCCTAACTCAACTTTGCATAAATTGTTTTCAACAAACACCTGCATCACCCCCTTCTAATGAACCCACATTTGAAGACTGGTGGACAAGATGGGGTCATAGATGGTTTAGTGTACTGTTTGGGGTAGCTAATTTTCTGAGCTAGGCCAGATTGCTTTGGTCATTAGGTAACAATTTGTTTCTAGTGGAAAAACTGGGTGAGTTGAGGGTTGTGCAATTGTGTCCTTGCCCCGACTACCTACCTTTTAAGCAAAGGTATTTCTGTCAGCAGAGGCTGCCATGCGCCTTGCAGAGGCAGCCATGTCTGTAGACACAGGTCTGTAATTAGCATTTAGGAGGTATAGAGGGATGTCACAAAATTCTTGTGCCAGTGCCAAGAAGGGGCAGGACTAGAGAGAGGAGACTTCTGGCCCACCCTGTGATCTCCAAGGGCAGAACCCACTGGATGTTTGCCTGGATGTTTGCCCATCCTTGAGCTCTGAAGGACCCCAAAGAAACCACCTCACTGACTCTTCAGCCTCCACGACACAGGATCACTGAGATGGGATGGGGCTGAGGAGAAGAACGCACTCAGCTACTCTGCAGCCTCTTTCCAGCATTACTCAATGTGCACCGTGGCCTCTGGCCTACTTCTGATTTGTTGTTGCACGTTAGGTAATTAGTACGTGGAACAGCCCAGTTGACTCATGATACTGACTGATAAGCCCTCTGTCTTTGCATTAAAATCCAGGTTTGAGTTCACATTGGGAAGAATGGCATGTGAGGTCAATTTAGAGTATTTCAAGCCATATGGAATGTCTCTCCTGATAAGGTTCTCACAAGTTCCACCTAATAAACAGGTTTGTCTATTTATTTTTGTAAAAAAAGAAAAAAGAAGAAAAGCTCTTATTTTTGCCTTCTAGGATTATGAAACTTGTTGCCCAAACTTAAAGGATCTCAAATTCAATTTTTAAAAGTTATCAATTAAGTAAGCATTTGTGGAGATTAGATTGATAACCATAAAAGTTTCTCCAGCTGTACCATTTTAAAATTCCACGAATCTTAGAGATGCGTGTCCCTCCGAAACGTTCAGAAAGCAGAGCGAAGCCAACACACAAGAAGCAGAACTTAAGAATTCACTAAAATGAAAAGACTGAATCTATCTCTTCATCAGATTGATGCTCTGAAACAGGAAGACGCGTAAAGGACTCTGTTAATCCTTGCTTCCGTAAACACTCACATCTTACAACTGTCTCTCCATAACGAGGGAAAGGGGAGCAGGTTTTCTGAGGTGGAGTCATTTCATAGAGACTCTGGCCTCCAATCTGCCCTGTTCCCTTTCTATATTTGCTTTTTCCTTCGTCATGACTTTCTGCCCTCCAATGTTTCCCCATTCTTCTGTTTGTCCCCCTTGTATGACCTTCCTTCTCTATTTAGCAAGTTGACCCACACACTCACAAATGCACACCAGTAATTCATATAGTCCAAATTTCTTGGGTATTCAAACCCAATCCGACTGCAATCTACATGTCCAGAGGTAGCTCCCCTCCTGCCCGCAGGGACTCACTGCCCAGCACCCATGCCTCTGTGCCCCTCCAACATGCATGGGCCCCGAGGGCGCTGTTGTTCTCTACTCCCACCTTCTCCCAGCTCTTTGGTCAGTGTTAAATGCTGCCTTGTCCCTTGAGATGTGCCCCCCCACATTGAATTCCTGCCCCTTCCCTGGCATGCCTCGCCTCTGCTTTTCTTCAAGTTATTTGTACACGAGGCACCTCCTTCCTGAGACGGTAAATTCCTTAAGGGCAGGGGATGAGGGCTTGTACATGTTTCTATTCCGCGTTGAGCGTAGTACAGGTAGGAAAACAACATTTTATTTAAATGAGTGAATTAATTTTTAAAGAACTATTTCAATTCAATTATTCATCTCCCCTCACTCCCCCACCCACACATAAAACAAAGAAACTAATCTCCTTATAAAACAGGGGAGGAGAAGGGACGAATATCCAAAATGTTTAACAGGCTCTGAAATTTTTCTTTCTTTTTTTTGATATTGGAACTTATTTTTGCCATTATAATGAATTGTATTTTATTTTTAGTATTTAAAATCTTTTAAATTATAAAGTCATACAGCTAATTGTGGAAAATTATAACCATATACGAGCATGTCATGTGGGAACAGAAGTCCCCCCACCCAGGTCGCTCCGTCAGGGTGATGGGGGAAGCTCCTGGTGCTGTCCAGTGCAGTGCAGGGGCAGTGACGTCGGCCAACACAAACAAGCCTCAACTTTTTCTTCTTTTTCTCTGAGGATGATGCAAAATTGGCGATATCTTTGTACACAGGGCTTATAAACATTGCAATGCTGATGGAATTCCCTTATATGACAGCTTCTAAATAAACGCCCTGGCAATTTTATACCCTAGAAATGGCATAGACTTCAGGCCTGCTGTAATTCTGTGCTGTCACTGGAAGCTGGAAGCATGATTGAAGTGAAGCGAACCTGTGTCACCTGAAGCCAGCTTGGTTGTGGGTGTCAAGAACTGTGAAAGGCTTGAGATTTACCCTACTTGCAAGCTAACTGGTTATCCTGTCACAGTTTCATGGATGTCAGCAGAAGACATGAGACTCCTGGGTCAGAGGCAAAGGACTCTATTACTCACAGGAGTAGCACCAGCAGAGTGTCCGCATTCTCTTGTGTCAGTTCCCCAGGCCCCAATTCCCGCAGGATGATGTGAAGAAAGCTGGGTGACCCAAGCCCTCCTAGCGAGTTGTGTTACAGGAGAGGCCCCCTGCATGTATTTGGGAGTCCACATCTTTGATAATGGGCAGTAAGCCCATTTGCTGCAGAGTGAGCATTATCTCTATCTTCCAAGGCTGTCAGCAAACCTGCTCTTTTCTCTGGAAGGAGGCACTCTCTCTATCCTCAAAGGCTGTTCACTTCACAAATATCCTTGAAAAGAGTCCAGAATAAAGGCAGTCATGCCTCTGTTCTATTTAGGAGACCATGGAAAATTGTCTCCCAAGGGCAAGGTTTGACTTGTGCTGATGCTTTGGGCTAATCAGCAAGGATCAGAATCCACAAATGGTAGAAAAATAAAATAAATTAAATATTTACTCTGTGCTCCTTGGTAGGGGAGGGTGGGGTGTCAGAAAATAAATTAATAAACAAACTAAAAGGGCTCTTTGAAGAGTCGACAAACAAGCTGAGGTCAGACTTATTCAGCCATGTGAGATCAGGGGTAAGACAGGCAGACAAGGGCAGGACTCTGGATTTTACTCTAGGGTGGTGAGAAGCCATTGGGAGGTTGGAAGCAAGGTTCTGGGTTCCATGACAAAAACAGAACTACAGCTGCTCACAGTGACCTCCTGTCCTAGTGTCCAAGGCTTTGGATCATCCATGTGAGTAATGAGAACGTTCAGCTCAAGTCAGTTAAAAACCTAGTTTCCAATGAGTCCTCTTGGAGAAGCAAAAAGCTGTGGCCTCTGCTGAAAGCGCCCTCTACACTTGCAGAATGGGCACTTGGAAAACTTCTGTGGAACAGAATAGGTTGAACTGACGTCAAATTCTCAGCTCCTCGATTATGGGCTTTTCAAGAGCCGATCTTGTCTGGGTTATGGAGCAGGCACCGTGCCAGGGGAAGGACCCTTTGTCTCCTCAAAGGGCAGCACTGTAACCTAATAGATAAGGCTGGGTTCCTGTCTCAACCTAGCTGTGTAGCCCCTGATGAGTTACTTAACCTCTCCAGCTCTGTTCTGTCCTCTGTAAAGTGGGGATAACAATGGTGCCTATTTCATAGGGTTGTCTTGAGGGTCATGGGAGCACGTGAAGAGCTCATCACAGGGCCTGGCCTGCAACAGGGTTCAACTCATGTTTGCAGTCATGTAGAGAGGTGGAGTGGCCCAGAGAACAGGGCTGTTGGAGAATAAAGACTGTGAAATGTAACCACAAAGCGCAGACTCTGAAGGCCTCACCGGAGGGCAGGATGGCTTCCTCTGTCATTCCAGCGGGGTTGCCAGGGTGGGTCACCGGTAATAGAAAGTAGTAAACAAATGGACGGTGATAGGGAGGCAGACTGGAGTAAAGAAATGGACCTGGGAGCCGGCAGACCTCAGCGTGAAGGCCGGCTACACGACTGCTTACCTGTAATGACCGCAGTTGGGCAAGTTGCATTTCCTGAACCTGATTTCCTCATTTATAAAATGGGAGAAACAATTGATAAAATGGGAAGACCTGCTAGAGTCGTGAGGATTAAGTGAGTTATCATAAAGTGGCTGACACGTGGTAGGCGTCCAGTAAACACGAACAGTCTTAGCAGAGGCTTTTCTTTGGTAAAGATCTGCCTCTGCGCACAGAATTGAAGCTGGAAAAGAGTTACCAGGCCGATACCTTCACCCCACAGCGGAAACAGAAAGAAGGCACTGAGCGGCCTGAGCTCTCCATGGGACGGGGCTCAGGGCTCTTTCCAGCTCCCTGGCCATTGCTTTGCCCCGTCTCCATGGGGCCCCTGTGACAGGGCTGAGATGGTGGGAGGATATCTGACATCCCTGGCTGGGGTGAGTTGGAGAAACCTAATCCTGCTGGGACTTTGGTCAGCTCCCCAGCAGGACCTGTGTCAGTTAGTTTAATGGCTCTTTTGTGCGGGCCAGCTAGGGAGCAGAAGGGGACAGTATTTATTTGCTTTTTCCTTTCACTACCTGAGTTTCACAGACGCGAATCCTTAAATTGACTTTGAGGCCCTCAGTGTTGGGAAATCTATGCTTGCCCATCCCTGTTGCCATAACAGGGTCCTGAAGGGTGCCAGATGCATAATGTCCTGCCTTGTTCCTTAATATTCAGAAAAAAAATACGACCAGTCAGATCTTATACTCTTTCCAAGGAAAAAACAACAACACTATAGTTAACATAGTTTAAAGAATCACACAAAAAAGCTCTTTGGAAACTACTGAATGACGTGCTGAACAAGATGCCTATCTGCCTGGGCTTTTGCTTTACGCCTCAGCCCTGGATGCTCGCTCATGGCCTTCAAGTCTCGCGATACTTACCAAGCTGGCAAAGAAGGTCTAGAAATCTGACGAGCACCCCATCCCTCCCAGTACCAAGTTTCCAGTTTTGCTGGCAAGGATTCAGTTCTTCACTATATGAATATCTCACTTTCCTGGGCCAAAAACTTAGCAACTTCCATTTTCACTAAATATCCTGTGCTTTTCCACTAAATCGTACTCTACCAGGTGAGGGTGGGCAGGAGAAGTTTGCATTATTAATTAAAGAAGGAAGTATTTAAATCGGGTAGAAGAACCCAGTATTTTTTTCTCTTTGCATTTAGAAAATCATTTGGGCACATTCAGCCAGCAAGAAAGAAAGGATCGAGGAATTATCTACAAATTGGAGCCTTTTAAATTCTAGAATCTCATAAAGATATCCCTAACACAATGATGTCTGGTTTTCCATTTCTAGTCTATTTTCATACTATAACTTTCCTTCAAGGGGTCTAGAAAGTGCGAACTCAAGAGGAACAAGAGTGGACACATATTCTAAGGGAGTTGCCCAAGACAAAACAGAGCTGAAGGAAGTGTTCTTTAAAGGTATATGGGCAGGAGCTAGAGAGCTAGATGTCCTGGCACAGCGCTGGTCACCTAGATGACCTCCTAACAACCTGCTTTAATCTCAGCAACATCACAGATTAAACAGAGACATTTTGCACATCACCAATCACTCTGAAATTACCGTTAGGATTCTGGAGTTAAGTTCTATATCCTTCTAGTCTCCGTCATACCTACCTTCCTTCTTCCGTTCACTGAAAATTTTTCAATCACCTTTGCTATCTGCTGTAGGGAAACCAAACACAGAGAAGCCACAGCCCCTGTGCAATTTAGTTATGGGGACAAGACATATACACATTTAACAGAGAACAAAAATGAGGAGACGCTGGCCAAATTGTGTCCCTAGCACCTATCTAAAGGGGAAATTCTAAAGGTCATTCACAACAAAGCTGGGAAGATTTTCCAAAGGGCACTCTTCCAATTGGCTCTTGAAAGAAGTGAGAAACAGATGGGCAAAGAGGTGGCCTTCCTGGTAGGGAAGGCAGCAAGGTGTAAGGGAAAGAATAATCAACCGAGAGTCGGGAGAACGTGGAGGCATCCAGGCTGTCTTCAAGTTGGATCTGCGTTCGGGGGGGTGGTGCAGTGGCCCAGGGTCTTCAAAGCCATTTTCGGATGGTAATTATCCATGACAACTTTATGATTCTGTGAAGGGCCAGACATAGAGAGATGTCAGGCTTCTGTTCCCAATGTGTGTTACATCCTTCTGTAGCCCAATGGGATTGTGTCCTTCCCAGGATGTTTGCATGGACCCTTCCCTCTGCCTGGAACTCATTTCCTCTAGATCAGCTCTATTCAATAGAACTTTCTGGGAGGATGGAAATGTTCTGTTGACCCTCGTTGTCCAGTATAGCAGCCACTAGCAAAATGTGAGTATTGCATATTTGAAATGCGGCTAGTGTGACTGAGGAATAAGTTTTTTATTTTACTTAATTTTAATTTAAATAGCCACATGTGGCCCCCATATTGGACAGCAGGGCCCTCGATTTTCTCGTGGCTGGCTGCTCCTTTGCAATGTTCAGATCTCAGCTCTCAATCACTTTCTTAGAGAAGCTATTTGTTAGGATTGCCACCTTTGGTAGGCGGAAGAATGGCCTCCCGAAGATGTCCACATCTTAATCCCCAGGACCTGTGAGTATGTTACATTACATGGCAAAGGAGGATTAAGGTTGCAGATGAAATAAAGTGGCTAATTAGCTGATCATGAAATGAGAAGGTCATCCTGCATTTTCTGGGTGGGCCCAATTTAAGCATATGAGTCCTTAAAAGTAGAAGTGGGCAGAGAAGCAGTATGGGCTGGAGAAATGAGATGGATGAAAAGGAGGAAAGATTGGAAGTGTGAGAGGGAATCAACCCACCACTGCTGGCGTTAGAGATGGAGGAAGGGTGCCACAAAACAAAGGATGTGGGTGGCCTCCAGAAGGTAGGAACAGCCCTCACCTGACAGCCAGAGAGAAAATGGGGATCTCAGTCCTACAACTGCCAGGAACTGAATTCTGCCAACAACCTGAATGAGCGAGGAAACGGATTCTCCCCTGGAGCCTGCAGAAAGGAGCGCAGCCTGTTCACACCCTGACCTCAGTCCTTCGAGAGCCCCCAGATTTCTGACATACAGATTGTGAGGCAGGGAGTTTGTTTTAAGCCACTCAGTTTGTGGTAATTTCAGTAGCGACAGGAAACTGATCAACGACCTGCAACAGACCCGCTCTGACCTTCCTCTGGTGTGAGGAGTCTGAGAAGCCAGGGAGAGGTGCCCACCCAGAGCCCCGCTTCTGGACCACATTTCAGCTACCAGGACCTTGGAATCCCTGTTCAGTGGCCCCGGGGGCTGCTTCTGAGGCCATGTGCACCCCTCCCTCATCGTGCGCTCCAGAGAGTGGATGAAGACTCAAGACAACAGCCACTCAGGCATAGGTTTGAGGGGGGGGGCGGGTGAGGCCAGAACTGGACACTGGGCTACACAGTCCACATAGGTACACGTGAGGCCCCTTGAGGTGTGATAGACCAGGGTGGGCGCCAGGGGTGGGGGAGGTGGCAGAGAGAAGAAAGTCAGGAGAAGGGCTAAGGGTCGAGCTGGCCCTCTCTGTGCTTCCATGATCCCGTGTGGGACTCTGGGAACTCTGCAGATTTTAAATTCAAACCTGGCACTCCAGGTCTTTGTGAAGGTTTATCTGTCCACATAGGAGAACAAAACATATTTTCATCAATAGTCTGTTCGTCTGACTTACATTTTTTAACTCCACAGACATATGTCCAGGGCCCCCTTGGTGCTCTTAGTCTGGCCCCTGCAATGACAGAGGCAGGCCCGTTGCTCACTCCCTACAATCACATTCCTCCATCCAGTCCATCTCCCTGTCATCTTGTTTTATTTTCTCCAGAACACCTAATGCTGTCCGAAATTACTTATTTTGCATCATGCTTGTATCATCACTGCCTTTCTCCGTTAAAATATTAACTCCAGAGAACAGGTCTGTCTTGCTCGCCGGCGCCTGGATGAGCGGGTGGGCAGGTGCGTCGAGGACGAAGGGCCTTGCAGCTGGGCAGAGGCGTTTCACTTTGCATGGAGAATTTGGAAAGATGGGTCTTTGTGTAAGCTTTGCCACCAACACTTCCGCACTCCCAAGAATTGGAATAGGAGTCCCTGAGATCCCTTTAGGTTTTAAATTTCTAGGATATGCTAGGGAAGGGGGAAACCCTAGTGGTCCCTGGTCAGGAGGCTCCTATTGCTGACTTTACTGGTTATCTATTAATATATATAAAATTACTACAAACTCAGCAGCTTAAAACAACAGACACAGATTATTACACACTTTCTGTGTATCAGGAATCTGGGAGTGACTCAGCTGGGTGCTTCTGATCCCATGTCTCTTATGAGGCTGCAGTCAAGCTGTTGGCTAGAGCTGCCATCATCTAAAGGCTTGACTGGGGCTGGAGGATCCACTTCCGAGAAAACTCGCTCACACGACCGTTGGCTGGAAGCCTCAATTCCTTGCTGGCTGTTGGTAACAGGACTGGGCTGCTTACTACACGGACTTCTCCACAGTGCTCTCATGACAAAGTGGACGCATCCTTTAGAGTGAATGATCCAAAAGAGAGAGAACAAGAAGGAAGACAAAATGCCTTCTTACTCTGACCTGTCTTGGACAGGACGCACCATCACTTTTGTCTTATTTTTTCTTTTTTGCTGAGGAAGATCTGCCCTGAGCTAACATCTATTGCCAGTCTTCCTCTTTTTTTCCTTTTATATGAGCCACCACCACAGCATGGCCACTAACAGATGAGTGGTGTAGGTCCACGCCCATGAACTGGACCCAGGCTGCCTAAGCAGAGCACACCAAACTTAACCCCTAGGCCACCAGGGCTGGCCCCATTTTGTATTATTTTATTTGCTAGAAATGAGTCACCAAGTCCAACCCACACTGAAGGTTTAGGGGATTAAGCTCCACTTTTTTTTTTTTAAAGACTTGCACCTGAGCTGACATCTGTTGCCAATTTTTTTTTTCTTCTTCTTCTTCTTCTTCTTCTTCTCCCCAAAGTCTCCCAGTACATAGTTGTATATTCTAGTTGTACGTCCTTCTGGCTGTGCTATGTGGGACGCTGCCTTAGCATGGCCTGATGAGCAGTGCCACGTCCGTGCCCGGGATCCAAATCAGCAAAACCCTGGGCTGCCAAAGTGGAGAGCGTGAACTTCACCACTTGGCCACGGGGCTGGCCCCTAAGCTCCACTTTTTAAAAGAAGGTATATTTGTGGATATATTTTTAAACCATCACACTGACCAAGACAGGTGTCACTTCCTTGCAAGGGCTAATCTCTCTTCCCGCTCTTTTTACCGGCACACTTCCTTCTCTTGGGTCTTCGAGTCTTTCACCATTTTCTCTCTACCTTGTTTCTCCTATTTTCTCTGGCCACCAAAGCACACAGATCTTCAGCCTTCTTAAAAGTCCTCTTACTCATAGTTGTTACCCGTCTTGGTCTGGCTCCCCACTAGTACCCCCTCCTCCCATCTGCTCTCTTTATGTCACTCCTTTTCCTCCATCCTCTCTCTGAACATAGACATCCCCCAGTGCCCTTTGTTTCTCTGTACACTCTTCCCCTTGAAAAGCTCATTGGCGTCCATGATTTTAACCATCCCTTCTAGGTAGAGGATACCCCAAAGCAGACTATTCTCTCAAATTCCATTCCCACATTTCATCCTGTCCGCTGCACCTCTCCATCTGGATACCTCTGAGGCCACTCAGCCTACCATGTCCACATTTAGTTCCTCTGTCCCCGCCTGCTCGTCACCCCCCAACCACTGAGATTCAGAACCTTGGGAACTCTGGCCCTTCCCTCTCCTCCACCTCACACCTCTCTTTTGCCACTAATCCCTTGGGATTTTTCCATCACCACAGTCTCACTAATCTACTATGAGAGCCTATAGATTGATCTCTCTGTCCCCAGGTTACCTGGTCCAGTCCTTCCTGCTCAGCGTGCCTAGACTGATGCTAGCACAGCAGGGCTCTGAGCATGTTACTCTCCCTGTGCAAAAACTTTCAATGACCCCTCCTGGTTACAGACTTATGGGTGAACTTTTCAGCCTGGCATCCCAGGTCTCACAGTAAGAGAGATTATGGTGCTTTAATGTTTAACCTGCAATAGGCTTGAACTCCCAAGACCTGAAATGAAATCCTGGATGTGTCACTTACTACTGACGTGACCCTGGGCAAGTTGCTTCACCTCTCTGAGCCTGTGTTTTCTCATCTCCAAAAGGAGAATAGCAGCATTTCTAATCAAGTGTTTTGAGGATGAAATGAGATAATGTATATAAACAACTTATCCTTGCTCACGTGAAAGCATGAGCTACATTGTAGCTGCTATCATTATCATTCCATATAAAGGTGCTTGGCGAAAAGTGCCCACCACAAAGCAGGTGCTCAACAAATCAGTGCTTTCCCAAGGTGTTACTTGAATGTGTACCCCTGGTGTTACTTTTATTTTTAAATTATTTGTCCCCCTTGTTCTTCTTTTATGAAGGCATGATTTCCAAATGCATATGTTAATACATTTACTTTATGTCAGAGGTTGGCACACTTTGCTGTAAAGGGCAAGATCGTAAATATTTCAGGCTAGGCGGGCGAAGCATGTCGCAGCTATTCAACTCTTCCATTATAGCATAACTGTAGCCATAGACCATGTGTAAATGAATGAGTAAGGCTGTATCCCATAAGACTTTATTAATGGACACTAAAATTTGGATTTCATATAATTTTCATGTCATGAAATATTATTATTCTTTTGATTTTTCCCATCCATTTTAAAATGTAAAAACTAGTCTTGGCCGGTGGGCCATACAAAAACGGATGGTAAGCTAGATTTGGTCTGTAGGTCCATTTGCTGACCTCTGATACAGAGTGTTCATTAAATTTAAGCATAAAACAGTGAATTGATTAAATAATAATATGAAGTAAAGAAGAGTACAGATGATGCGTGGATCTGGAGAATATTCTGACAGCAGTGCAAGAATGATCTAAGTTGGGGCAACACATCAATAGATATTTATTGCCCATAAAGCTCTAGAATCTGATTCAACCTGGCTGTCCAGCTGTATCTCCTCCAGGGCCCAGCCAAACTGGGCTTCTGTTTCCCCACGTATATTCTGCATGTTCCCCAGGCCCTTGGTCTAGAATACCCCCCTGAGTTATTTTTACTCACAATACTTCTGACACCAAATGTATGGGATTTTTCCACACCAACAACCAGTTCAACTCTCCAGATGCAAACTGGGTGCCCTACAATTCAATTCAGTTCTGGCACTAACTACCTGGAGCCAGCAGCAGGCTCCATAGGCGTAAGGCCCAGCCTCACAAGAATGCCCTCACCTCAGATGCCACTTGTAAGCATTGGGTGCCTAAGGTGCCCAGGCTTCTGTCCGACTTGGCTGCAAAGCTAGGGGTTCCCACAACCCATTCCTTTCAGGGTTCATAATTTGCTAGCGTGGCTCACACAACTTAGGAAAGTGTTTTACTTGCCATTACCAGGTTATTATACAGGATATTATGAAAGACACAAAAGAGCAGCTAGATGGAGAGGTACGTAGGGTAAAGAACAGAAAGGGAAGGGTCTGGAATACAGGAACTCCTGTCAGGGACAAAGACTAAATATGTATTTCCTATTATATCAAGATATTCCCCCTTCCTATTATGCTCTTTAAAACCGTATCCTTTAGGGCCAGCCCCCAGTGGCCAAGTAGTTAAGTTTGGTGCGCTCCGCTCGGGTGGCCCAAGTTTGGTTCCCGGGCGCAGACCTACATCCCTTGTCTGTC
Organism: Equus przewalskii; assembly: GCF_037783145.1. Classification (NCBI taxonomy): domain Eukaryota; kingdom Metazoa; phylum Chordata; class Mammalia; order Perissodactyla; family Equidae; genus Equus; species Equus przewalskii. Next base: position 1,590,021 of record NC_091833.1, on the reverse strand, counting down.
AGTGGCCATGCTGTGGTGGCAGCTCATGTACAAAAATAGCAAGAATGGCAGCGTATGTTAGCTCAGGGTGAATCTCTCTCAGCAAAGAAAAAAAATCGTATCTTTTAAGGGCCACGTCAAGTACCACCTCTGTTAAAAGCCCTCCAACAATTCCTCCCTGCCCCCTACAAACGGTCTTTCCCTCCTCTGTCTCTTCTCTACAAGCCCTCTTCTCTCAATAAGAGCTTCTTGGCTCCTCCATTATTGTAGTTGTATTATAGTTATTTGGCTATTTATCTTCCTTAAAACCGAGGTTCCTGAAGTTTGGAACCTTATCTAGCTAGGATCCTGCAGTGCCTGGCACACAGCAGGCACTCAGAAAGCATGTCTTGAATTTTGTTTCCTTGAATTGAAAATGGGATTTGACATTATCCTGGCCACTGTGTAACTGACATGACAGAGTGAAGAGATTAGCTGGTCAAAGTTAGAGTGAATAGAGTGGGTCTGGTGGGAGGCTGAGGAGGAAAAGCCCACCCTTGTGGGTCACGACTGGCAGAGAGTCCGGTTTGGTCTGCGAGGTTGCATGGCTGGTCTCTTAGTGAAACCTTTGGCAGGAAGTGGATCTGAATAGAGAGAAAAGTAGGCTTTCTCGACTTCCCATGCGTCTGAGAGGCTGAGCAGAGAGCGCAGTGAAATCCAACTGCTGATTCTCTCCGGGCCTCAGGAGAGCCGAGGTCTGAGAAGACCTCAGGACACTCATTGTGCCCCAGTTCCACCGAGTGAATCAGGCTCTGATGCAATTGGCATTAGGCCTTAATCACGAGCCCCATCTCGCAGGTCCAGTACAGACGAGCTTTGTCATTTCTCTGAGGGAATCGCTGCCATTTCTCTTCCAGGCTCAAAGCAGCCCCCTCTGCCCCTTCTAGCCCTGATGAGACAGCAATTCAAACCGCTCCAATTACCAGGTTTCACTAGGTAAGGAGGACCGATTAAGCAACGGTGGCCCAAATAACTTTACTAGTACAGACACTTTTTCAAAGCCAGCGGAAGTCCTGCCAAATTAAAGGATGTCAGGATGAGATGCTATGAATATCAGTTTCCTTCTCTCTGGCAGTGGAGAGGATTAATTAAATGCTTGTGAAGTGCTTTGAAAATTTAAGCTGTTAAGAATTATTGTTCTGTGTAATAGGGAAAAAATAGAATTCTTGGCTCATTAAAGCTGTAATGTTGTAAGCCGGAATACTTTTTTTAGGATATCTTTGAGAGCTACATTTTTATTAAAAGGAAGAAAGAACGAGAAAGAAAAGAAATGTGGCTATGAATAGACATATACACATGCTGGAAAGGCAGCTGGGTTAATCAATGTTTCTGCTGATTAAGACATGAACTGTGAGAAGCCCTTTCTTATTGACTACCAAAGAGACAGTTATGAAGACTCAATTGTTCCAATATGCAGGGGCAGTTCCACTAAAATGTGAACAGATGGGCATTTGCTTTCGTTCCGTAGGATTGAGGAGCTGAGAGGCTGTGAAAGAGCAGGCGCGTAAACGTGGACTTCAAGGAGCTCTGTGGCCTCTTCCTCCTGATGCAACTGAACGAGGCCGACATCTTTCTGCTTTCACTTTGTTGGCAGATTTGCCCAGGGACGTTTTTGCTTTGTTTCCATCCTCAGTGGACTCTCACTTCTCTTTCAATCTACATTGATGGGAGACATACGCTTCCTTTGGTGTCATACTAGTTTCCTATGGCTGCTGTGACAAATTACTGCAAACTTAATGTCTTAAAGCCACACAAATGTATTCTCTTACAGTTTTGGAGCTCAGAAGTCTGAAGCCAGTCTCACTAGGCTAATGGCAGGGTGTCGGCAGGGCTGGTTCCTTCCGTCGGTTCCAGTGCAGAGTCCGTTTGCTTGCCTTTCAACTTTCTGGAGGCCGCCACATCCCCTGGATCACGGCTCTTCCCTGGCATCACCCCCACTTCTGCTTTGTCCTCGCATCTCCTCCCTGACTCTCCTGCTCCCTCTTTCCCTTATAAAGACCCTGTGATTACACTGGACTCACTGGGAGAACCCAGGATACTCTCACCTCAAGATCCTTAACTCAGTCGCATCTGGAGTCCCTTTGGCCATATGAGGTAGCACATTCACAGGTTCTGAAGATTAGGGTGTGGATGTTTTGGGGGCCATTATACTGTCTATCACAGTTTCCGTCTCTAAACCCCTCTCTATCTTTTTCATTTAGAACAAGCCAGGCCCTGTTCTAAATGTTTAACATGGATTAACTCATTTAAACTTCACAATCACCCTAGAAGAGAGGTCTGCTGTTATGAATGAGGAATCTGAGGCAAAAAGGTTAAACTACTTGCCTGGGGTCACTAATTTAGTACCCAAGCCTGGAACTCACAGACTTTGTCTTTAAAGACTTAAAGATTGTCTAAAAGCAACACAATTATATGTAATTAAAAATAATTCAAATGAAAATCAGTCCCCTCTCTTCCACCCCATCTTCATCTGGATCCCCCCTCCTAGAAGCCCTTTGCAACTTTAGTGCTCCTGGCAGTCACCACTATACCCTACATGTTATACATACACCGTAATTTTTTAATTAACATAGATACGTGTAGGTAGTTGTCCAGGTAATATAACATATTTTAATTAATTCTTCTAAAATTATTAAAATGAAAATCCTGAATTTTGAAATTCTCCTAAAAGACTTGAGGGCTCTGGAGAAGAATTCATGGGTAAACCTTTACAGATCAGTGTCCACACAGGCCCACAGCAAAGAGCAAAGGCTGTGGAGTCAGGCAGATCCAGATGCTAACTTTCATTCCATCACTTATTAGTATGGGCCCTTGGAAAAGTTACTTGTCCTCTTTGAGTTTCCTAATCCGTAAAATGCTCCCTTCGAGCATATTGTTAGTTTTAAATTAAATAACTTGTGAACTCAAGCACATGTCAGGAGTTCAATAACTGCTAGTTCTTCCAAGAGAGAAGGAACAAATATCTGCCAACAATGAATGAAAACATGTAAAAGAAAAACCATAAACAGATTCCATAGACAGCCAGAGTTTTAAGGACATGGGCTTTGTCTAGCATTTCCTCATTTGCTCGGCAAAAATTTTGGGGGCTCTCTATGTGCCAGGCACTGTGTTGGGCTGGGACACAGTGGTGACTGTGTCATGCCCCTGCCTTCAAAGGGCTTAGAGTACTCCTTCGTGCATAACAGTATCTCAATGTCTAATCTTTTAAAAGGCTAAACTCTTTTTTTTTTTAAAGGTTGATACCTGAGCTAACAACTGTTGCCAATATTCTTTTCTTTTTAAATTCTTCTCCCCAGTACATAGTTGTATATTCTACCTATAGGTCCCTATGGTTGTGCTATGTGGGTCGCCGCCTCAGCATGGCTTGATGAGGGGTGACATGTCCGCACCTAGGATCTGAACAAGCGAAACCCTGGGCTGCTGAAGTGGAGTGCCTGAACTTAATCACTCGGCCACAGGCCGGCCGCATTAAAAGGGTAAATTTTGATGACTATAAAGAAAAGATCTGGATCCATGGAAATGAGTATGTGTGTGTTGGGGGCCAGAGATTGTATCAAAAGCAATAGGCAGATACTAACTGTGTTTCAGTTGACTTAGACTGACATTTGGAAAGTAATTGTTAATATTACCTACCCCCAGAGACTGTTAGGTGCATAAAAACCTAAATGATTTTATAGCTTCTTGCAAAATTCAGTGCCTAACATATAACCTTTTTCCTGAAGAAATAGATTAAGTTCAAGGGAAAACAGTTGTGTTAATGCATTTTCTGACCATTCGGCTTTGAGGAACTTTCTGCAGTTAATCCCAGTTGCATTTTTGGATGCTCATGCTGATCTCCAATTCCTTCTCCACGATGTTTGGCAGAATTTGTCTTGGATGGTGTTTAATACGTTCACCAACCCCAGACAGGGAATGACCAGCAACAGGTGTGTCTGATAAAGAAAACATTGTTTCTGCTCTGCTTCAGACATGTTTGACATGTTTGGGACCTGCTTTCTTTTGCAAAGCTGATAGGAATCTATTTCAGAGGGAGGCGTGCCTCCCAGTTTCAGCCCAAGTAAGGCTCTTGGTTTGGTCAGCAGCAGAGCTAAGCTTGGAAGGGAATGCTAATATGTCTTCAGAGCTATCTACCTAAGCTAAATGATAAATGGGTGTTAACGGTCTAACATAAGAGGAGATAGCAGTAGTTTCCTGGACAAAGGATATCTAAGATTGCCTGGAAACAAACACAGCCCATCAGTGACCCAGGAGTGATGGGCTTGGTCTTGTGAACTGGTCTGTTGTAAAACAATTAGACACTTGGAAATCATCTGTACTGTCTTAACTGGTTTTGCCAACTTTGAGAGCACTATCTGGGATTGTGCATAATCCATGCAAAGGACAATTTACTTTGACTATATAGAGGACATGCAGTGTGCCTGGAACGGCACTAACACAGTCTAGCAGAGGCTTAATTGAAGAGAAATTTGAGAAATGGGCCTTCCAAAAATTCAGGGATTGCAGAGACCCGTACATAAAGCTACTAATTAGAGCAGCAGCAGGACAAGGACTTAACAAAGGCAGGATTCGTGCTTTGGGAAAAGGGCTCTGGTGGCTGGGAGGAAGGGGGCCCATGCTAAGTGAAGCTAAAGCTTTGAGCTTTGGGAACATTTGGAAAGTTACTACAGCATTGTATGGTTGTATTGGTGGGATGCTATGGTGTTTAGAATGTTACATACCTGAGATACATATATTTATATATATATATACTATATATATATACATAGATAATATGAATTCATGTTTCTTAAATTAAGTACACTCATGTGCCCAAAGATCTGGCTAGATAGGTGTGTCTGAGTGCTCTTAATTTATGGAACAGTTTAAAAATAGTCTTATAAGAGAATGTGGGAGAGAAGAGGAATGCATGTGTATGCGTGTATTTTTAGGGAATTCCCATGTGAAAGAAATAACGATATCTAATTTTGAACATGGTTCAATTGCTAAAAATCATGGACCAGTTTAGGATGTCAAAACACTTGCTACTTATTCCACTTGCCCCTACTTCATCTCCTGGTAAAATCTCACCAGTCATCATGGAAAGAATAGTTGTTTTTGAGAAGATACCAATGAGTTTTGGTATCTGACTTATATTAAATATCAACTGACTATGAATTCATGTAAGATCCCCAAATATAGATTCTATCATCAGTGCCTGCTTTATTCATAAGTAGGAATGAGAGAAGTAAAGTCCCTCACTATCTCTGGAGCGTTTACCCTGGGTCCAGCTACAGGACTAGGACTTTATGTTCCATTGGAGTAGATGGAATTACCATTTGATGTGATTTGAAGGGATCAGGAAGCCTCCCTACCCTGAAATATTTTCCCCAGTGGCCTGAAAATATTTGGCACCTATCCTGAGACGCCATCATGTAGAGCACTATTTGGGTTGGCTTCACAGTTGACAAAATGCTTTCCTATAGATCAACTGTCATGGAAGCAGAGTTGCCTCCTTGTTCAGAAGAGGATGTCTCGTTACTTCACAGTAGGGCTATTTTCTTTCAAATGTTTAAAATTTATAATAGGGTTGCTCGTGTCCCACCCACACCTACCAGCCATTGCTACCTTCAGTAGGAATGAACCAAATCAGATTGAGCCCCTCCTAAATCTAATTAAGATTGGTGGAGATGAAATTAATCTAATGAGATTAGTTTTGTATAAAAAGGAAGCTGAGAAGGAAGGAGAAGTAATTCTGACTCCTCTGGAGGAGAGCAGGCACAAACCAAGCCAAGAAAAGCAAGTGCAAGAATTCCAGAGGCAGAAGTTGTTTCTGAGTGGCTGACGCAAAACACTTGGAGCCCGGTGAGCAGCGTCTCCAGGGAACACTCTGTCCCGGGCACCCCTGCGGCTTAAAAGACGCCACCAATTGATAAGGTAACTCCCCGACTGTCAGCAGTGGGTCAAATGAGACAGTCGTTTTCAGATGGACAAAATGCTTTTGGATAGAAGGGAGGGGAATGTGAGGGGGCCAAAACTTGATTTTGGCAAAGCAAGGTGTTTGGAACTTTGATTGCCACATTGGCAAGTTCTCTTCAATGTCCATTACACTGTTTGCAGAGGGGCCAAGAGATGCTGGGCATTTACACATACAAACCGACATGGGATTGCATAAACAAAACAACATATGCTGTAATTTATGGGCACTTCAAAGGCTTTTCAACGATAATTTTGGTGACACTTTTTTTTCTTTCATGGGCGGAGTTTAGAACTGACCCTGGTGGGATGAGCCACCGCTATATGTCACGTTTACCTGCAGGTTTGTATGTACCATGTGTTTGCATGTCTGCTTTTTTATTTAGTTTGTTGAGATCTTATATCTTAAAAATATGTTCTGTACTTCATCTTGTAATGTTTAGTTTTGCCTTAATTGAACTGAAATTGACAAATATCAAAATGGCTTATCCACAAAGAACCCTTCTTGGGGTGAGCTGGGTGGCGTGGTGGTTAAGTTTGCACTCTCCAGTTTGATGGCCCAGGGTTCGCAGGTTTTGATCCTGGGCGTGGACCCACACCCCTCATCAGGCCATGCTGTGGTGGCATCCCACATACAAAATAGAGGAAGATTGACACAGATGTTAGCTCAGGGACAATCTTCCTCACCAAAAAAAAAAAAAAAGAACTCTTCTTGGTTTTCCTCATTATTTCACCTACGAGGCCCGTTTTCTCTGTGACTGCATGGAACACACCCCGACTTCTGCCCCCACCACCTGGGGAAGTGGGGAGAGTGCCCTGCAACCTCCTTCTGGAGTCCTGGGCCCCTCTTTCCAGCTGCTTTCCACTTCCTGCAGTTGCCCCAGGCACTTCACACCCAATGCCTCCAAAACAAGAATTTATCTTTCCTCCTCAGCTGCTCCCCCTCCATCACCATTTGCCAAGCTAGGAATCTCTGAATAGATCTTAGAGCAGAGCAACAAAGATGGGCCTGGGTTTGAACCCTAGCTCTGCCACTTAGCAACTATGTGACCTTAGGCAAGTTATTTGACCTCTCTCTGCCTCAGTTGCCTTATATATTCAAGTGGGGATAATAACGGTATCACTTCATGGAGTTTTTGTGGTGACTAACGAGGTATTGCATGAGCCTGGGACAGAGTAGCTGCTTTAAAAATGGCAGCTAATACTATTTCTACTATATCTTTGTCATTATCACCAGCCTCACCTCTTGCTCTCCTCCCTACCCTCACTGAATCCAGTTGAATCCACTCCAGATCCAACTGTCTCTCCAAGTCTCTCCAAGACCCTCCACAACACGTCCTTTGCCACCTCTTTGGTTCAGGCCTTCATTTCTCGCCTAGATGGACGTGTTCCCCTGGTCGGCCTTTGCTCACTTTGGCCAATCCCCTCAGCCAAGCCCAACCTCCCTGTCACATTCAGGCTTGGACACAACCGCTCCTTTTTGTGGTGGTCCCTTCACAAACGTAACCTTGCAGCCTTTCCATCGTCCTCGGACAGCCCCTATGCCCAGCTCCAACTTTAGTCCTCAGCGAGTCCTTCCCCGGTCCACCAGCCTGAGAAGTACTGTCCATTACGTACTGTGGTGACTTGGCCCACAAAGCCCAGCACTCTCTGAACCCCACCGAGTCTTCAGCATCATGTCTACGCCACATCCCCGAGCCTTGTGCCCTCCCATCCCTTTCCCCTTTTCCCCAAGGGGAAAGCCCCACGGTGGAGATTTTTTCCCTTCCTGGAACTGGGCAGCCTTCTTACCACACAAGGCTTTCCTCTGACATGCTTTTCTCCTTAATCAAGTCCTCCACTTTCCACTGCCCCCAGCCTGGTCAGTTCCTTCTAATCCTCTGGTTCTTTCCTCAGTCACCGGTCCTATCGTACACCTAGCCTGCTTTACACTTTTTTAGCATCAGGCACATTTTTTTTTCCTTTTCTAACATTTTCCCCAGTGATACATATATTTGTGAGGCTGATCAATGTCTGTGTCTCCCACTACACTGTATAAACCCCATGAGTGCGGGACTACTGGCTCTCTATTCCCGGAACCGAGCACGGTGCCCGGCATTGGTCAAACGAACGAATGAAGGAAGAAGGAGCGAATGCGTATCTCCCTCACGAGGGAAGCTCCACGCCGGAGGGAGCGCAGCGTGCGACAGTTAGGAGACGTTAGACTCCCTCTGGAACGCCTATCGTTGAAGCGGCAGCTGCCCGCACCATCCACAGCTGCGTACGCAGACACGGCTCACCCAGGGCTCTCACCGACACTCGGGCTTCGGGGACCCGCACCCCAGCAGCGGAGCTGGCGGCTGAGGACGCGCGGCTTTTCCTCCCAGCCCCGGGGAACGCTGGACGTGCTAACGGGCCCGGAAGGAGCGCCCGCCGAGCCAGGGCCGCGCCCGCAGCCCGCAGCCCGCAGCCGAGGCGCGCGGGGACCGTCGGTGCGGGGCGCAGCGCGAGCGGGAAGCCCCCCACCTCCCGTTCCCCGGACGGTTTCCAAAACTTGGTGTAGAAAGTATCCGTGTTTTTTCACATAGAACACTATTTTCCGGGAGGGTCTTACATGGAAATCCAATCAGTTTGTGAATGTCTCAGACACTGGCGTTCGTTCAGACAGACACACTGCACCCATCAAAGAATTGTGACGCTTTCCTTTCATTTTTTATTTAAAGAAAAGGAAACGCAGTCCCACTCAGCTTCCAGACGAGGACGACGCCCGGGAGGGGCGCCGCCCGCTTCTCAGCTCCAAGGAGCCCGGGCGCCCGGCCTGCTCCCGCCGAGCGGCGGCCAGACCTTCCCCTGCAGGCGGGCGGCCAGCGAGCGGGTGTCTTTCTCCGCGGGGACGCGGAGCCGGGAAGAGCCGGTGGAGGCGCTGTGCTAGCCAGCACACAAAGCCGGAGGGGCTTTCCACGGGGGACGCGGCGACTCCTGACGCAGGGGCCGGCGCCCGCTGGTGCCCGCGAGCGGACGGCTGCCGCAAGGAGCGCGTCGCGCCGGGGTGTGCGCAGCGCGAGGCGTTCGGTCTCAGCCACGGCAGCGAGCAGTCGGCACGCCGACCGCCGCCCTCAACGACCCGCACCGCGACGCCTGCGCGGGCCGCCGCCGGCCGCGCTCGCCTCTGCGCCTGCGCGCCCTCGGGAAGCTCCGCCCACCCCCGGGCGCCGGCGCGCGGGGCCGCGCCTCCTCATGGCGGCCGCCGCAGTGTGTGGTATTTAGCGGGAGCGCGCGGCGGGCGCGAGGACGCGCGAAGCGGCGGCGGCGGCGGCGGCGGCCAGGGGGGAGCCGGAGCGGCCGTTGCGGGGCGCGCTCTCGAGCGGCGGCGGCGGCCGGGTGTCCCGTCGGTGTCTGCCCGGGGAAGAGGCGGGGCGCGGCCCGCGGCGGCGGGGGTTGGCGGCGGCGCCGCAGCGCGTGTGAGCCGGGCCGGGGTCCGCGGCGCGCTCTCCGCCCACAGGTAAGTGGGCCCGCCGAGGGAGGAGCCGGCCGCGGGGGCTCCCGGGCGGAGGACGCTGGGCCGGCCCGGGCGGCGGCGGCGGGCAGGGCGGGCGCGGGAGCCCCCGGCCCCGGCGCCTTTGTCTCGGCCCGGCCCGCCGCCCCCGGCCCCGGCCCGGCCCGGCCCGCGGGGGTCGGCCTCGCGCCGGCGGGGCGGGGAAGGGCCTCCTCGCCGCGGCCCGGCCCCCGCGCGCCCGGAGGCGGGCCCGGCCGGGAGAGGCGCCCCGGCCCCGGCGCCGGCCTTTGTTGTGGAGGGTCCCGCGGTGTGCGGCCAACATGGCGGAGGTCAGCTGGGTGCGGGCCGGGCCGTCCCCGCCCTCCGGCCCGCCGGCCCGCGTCGGCGGCGGGGGCAGCCTGCCCTTGTTTACGTCGCGGGCGCGCGAACGCCGCCGGGCGGCACCCGGGCCTCGGCCCCTCGGCTCGCGTGTCGCGAGGTCGGGCCTCTCGGCCGCCACCGCGCAGCTTAGGAATGCGGTGACCTGGGCCGCAGCGCTGCGTAGGTTTCCCTTCCCGGTGGTGGAAGGATTCGGAACCTGCGCGTCTGGCTTCCGGAGAAGTCCAGCTCGTATGTTCGGAAATGAGACTGTGTAGCTGGCTGGTCAGTCGCGGAGGCCTGAGCGCGGATGTAGGACGGGGGCCGCCGCCCGCTGTTAGCAGCTGAAGCGTCACCGTGTCCTGAGGAGCGCCCGTCAAGGGTGGACTTAACTCCCCGCCGCAGCGAATGCTGCGAGCGCGGACGCTGAAGGCTGGCCGCCCGCCGGCTTCTGCCCTTGGGCAAGATGCTTAACCTCGCTGTTCTTCGTTTTCCTATCTGCAAAATGGGTGCAAGGCTAGTGCCTGCCCCAAAGAACTGTTGGGGGAGCTGAGGAGAGGCGAGAGGTGGAGGGCTTCGCCCGGGGCGAGCGCTCGGAAATGTGTGCTGGAAGGCCGCGCTTGTCACTTTACAGTTAAAACTTAGGGGGTGTCTCGGCACGATGGCTGTGTTGAAAGTACATAGGCCAGAAAGATGTGAAATCACATTGTAAATTGTTAGTGCTTAAGTGTTTCTTTCACTGCATTTTGTTGTTAGAAAGGCAAATAAGACGTTTAAGTGATAAACTGACAGGCTTTCTGAGATGATGGCGTTTGGAAATTTCTCTGGTAAAGGATTTGGGTAGGTCTTATGTGGTCTGGAATTTAAAAAATCAGATTAGCTAAAATGAAGTTTCCTTTTAGCACTTAGATTTATGGATCAGTTCGTTTCCAAGGACGTGAGTTAACGAACTTGGAGAAGGGGAACAGCGAGTCCCTTTGAGTGTTAGGTGTCTGTGGTGTCACCCTCTCTTCTAGACATTACTGGAGAACAAAGTGCAGCATGACGATAAATAGAATGGTCTGGTAATTTTGTCACGGAGATACTGGCGCGAATTGTGGAAGAGGGGGTTTTGGTTAGCTGTTAGGAAACTTTGTGACAAGTAGATTTTGGGACTTAAAGTGGATTATACAAGTCGTGTAATTTAATGAAATTAAAGATAGAGAATTTTGTGATATGGAACGGTTAGTTACAACCGTAAAGTTTGCTTTGCCAAAATATTTTCTTTAGATATAATATAGAATTGGTGTAAATGACCCCTTTTGGCACCTTTCTAACATAGTTTAGTAACATTTAATAATATTTAAAACTGAAGTACAGTATAATTAATAGATATGGAACTTTTCAGGTTAAGTGTTCCAAAAACTACAAATTCAGAAACAAATTTACTTCAGTTTAGCTTAATATCTGTTCCCTCTAAGCTTTGGGAAATTCTTATAAAATTGATGTAGAGCAAAATTCTTCAATATCTCTAATTAAAAAGAAGATTATAAGTAGGCTAAAATTAATTGGAGCTACAAAGGAAATATCTAGCTTTGGCAATAATGACATAAGAAGAAGAAGAAGAAGGAAGACTTCATTTTCAGTGTTTAGGGTGTTTTGAAAACGTGTTTTTTTTAAAGATTGGCACCTGAGCTAACAACTGTTGCCAATCTTTTTTTTTTTTTCATTCTTCTCCCCAAATCACCCCAGTACATAGTTGGATATTTTTAGTTGTGGGTCCTTCTGGTTGTGCTGTGTGGGATGCCCCCTCAGCATGGCTTGATGAGTGGTGCCATGTCCGCGCCCAGGATCCGAACCGGAGAAACCCTGGGTGCGTGAACTTAACCACCTGGCTACTGGACCGCGCCGAAAACAAGTCTTATAATGAGGGTAACAAAGTAACTTTACAAAGTGACCAGTTCAGTTGTGTTTTAAAACAGTTGATTTACTCAATTTGTAAAGATTGGAGGTTTTTCTTTCTTTCCTTGAAGAGATCTGTTACAGACTTGTGGTTATAATTATGGAATTTCCATACACACCTGTAAAATGTTTAAATTCTGGATATTTTTGGTATACAACTCCCTACAAACAAATATATGAAAACCTGAGACTCCCTACTCTCCCTTCTTTCCCCCTCAAAAAACAACTGAGGGTAAATTTTTCTTCTTTATCGTGAGTATTCTTAATGGTTTCTTTTAAGTAGGAATTTTTCTAATGGACTTTAAATTATTTGTTTTTCCATGGCTCTAGTTAGTGGAGCATTTGCTGCATAATGGCAGGAATTGTGCTTTTTTATTCCTATATCCTTAGTGCCTGACACTAAATACATATTTGTTTCCTGACCTACTACTCTATATGCTGGTGAAACTCAGATCTCCCAGCTTGCTGAACTCCAGACCCATGTATCCTCTTGCCTGCAGGTCATTGTTTTTTAAAATGACTTTATTTTTTAGAGCAGTTTTAGTTTCACAGCAAAACTGAACAGACGGTACAGAGATTTCCCTGCCCCCACTCATACATAGCCTCCCCCATGATCAACATTCTCCACCACAGTGATATATTTGTTACAGTTGATATATCAACACTGACATCATTACCACCCAAAGTCCATGGTTTACTTTATGGTTCCCTGTTGGTGTTGTGTATTATGAGTTTTGACAAATGTATGATGATACACATCCACCATTATAATATCCCACGTAATAGTTTCATTGCCCTAAAAATCCTCGGTGATCCTCCTGTTCATCCCCACCTCCTCCCTAACCTCTGGCAAGCACTGATCTTTGTACTCTCTCCATAGTTTTGTCTTTTCCAGAATGTCGTAAAATTGGAATCATACAGTATGTAGCCTTTTCAGATTGGCTTCTTTCAACTAGTGATACGCATTTAAGGTCCCTCCATGTCTCTTCATGGCTTGATAGCTCAGTTCTTTTTAGCTCCTGAATAATAACCCGTTGTCTGGATGTACCAGTTTATTTATCCACTCACCTACCAAAGGACATCTTGGTTGCTTCCATGTTTTGGCTTCCAAGCAATTATGAATAAAGCTGCTGTAAACATCTGTTTGCAGGTTTTTGTGTGGACGTAAGTTTTCATCTCCTTTGGGTAAGTAATGAGGAGCATGATTGCTGGATCGGATGTTAAGAGTATGTTAGTTTTGTGAGAAACCGCCAAACTGCCTTCCAAAGTGGCTGTACCATTTTGCATTCCCACCAGCAACGAATGAGCGTTCTGTTGCTCCACATGCCCACCAGCATTTGGTGGTGGTAGTGTTCTGGATTTTGGCCATCTAATAGGTGTGGGGTGGCATCTTGTTGTTTTAACTTGCATTTTCTTGATGACATAATGATGTGGAGCATCTTTTCACATGCTCATTTGCCATCTGTACAGTATGTCTCTGGTAAGAGTCTGTTAAGGTCTTTGGCCCATTTTTTAGTCGGGTTGTTTGTTTTCTAACAGTCCTTTATCAGATATGTGTTTTGCCGATATTTTCTCCCAGTCTGTGGTTTGTCTTCTGATTCTCTTGACAGTGTCTTTCCCTGCAGTTCTTTTTTCGTTTTTATGTACCACGGTACTTTAAATCTACTTGTCTCAGACTAAAACTTTTATTCTTCCCAGCCATCCAAGGCTCTTACCGTTTATGTTCAGTTAGTTATCAACCCCTGATGTTTCTACTGTCTGGTTATCACAACTCTGGCATTGCTTCTCTCTCAGTCACTCATTTTCACATTTACATTCAGTCCTTCTCTTCTGCCTTCTCAGTGGTCTGTCTGCTTTTGGTCTCTGCCTCCTCCCTTTGGTTCTTCCTGCTGTAATTTAAGGGAGCTTTCTAATATAGGTGACTTACAAGGCCTTCAGTGTAAAGTTCCAAGTTCCTTGGTATGGAGTGTAAGTACACAGACTTCCTGTGCTGGCTCCTCTTGTTACTTCCCTGCCATTTTCAACTACATACTTGCACGTGCCTACATGCACCATATTTTTTCTCTGCCTACTAAGCTCTATGATCTCAGCCTAGACATCACTTAGCTGAGACACTCTTCTTGTACTCCCCACTTTGAGTTGGGTGTCATCTCTCTGTTCCCATGGCACTCTCTGCTTAGCCCCATGTAACACGTAACTGTAATTTTTCAGTAATTTTTAGCCCCCGAACTGTAATTTTTCTGTACTACTTTGCCTCTCCAAATAGACTGCAATCTCCATGAGGACTTTGTCTTGATCACCCTTGTTTGTCTAGAGTTTAGCCCTGTTTCTGGCATGTAGTTGGTGCTCAGTAAATATTTGTTGAATAGTTGACTAATACCTTCACACTGCCCTTAATATGCTTTTCCAGTCTTATCCTCCAGCATTTCCTCTTTGCCCTACCTGGTCAAACTGGATTCTTTTTGTTTCTTGAACACTCTCTGTACTTTAACATCTCTGTGCCTTTGCTCTTGATTGTATTTAATCTCTCAAATATCTGTCTGTGCTACTTTGGGCAGATTGCTTAACCTCTTCAAGCCTTAGTTTCCATTAGCACATGAACAGCTATTAGGCATATTGCCGCCCCACCTCCCATGTCCTGATGCTGGAATGGCAGTGTAGTTGAGTGGTTAAGAGGACAGGCTCTTAAGAGTCAGACCTGGATGTGTCTCATGGCTCTATCACTTACTAGTTTGTGTTTGTGACTTTAAGCTCCATGAGAGCAGGGACACTGCTTACTTGCGCATCTAAAAAGCACATTGCCTAACACATAGAAGGTGCTTAAATAATTTTAAAAAAATTAGTTGTTGAGTCGCTTAATTTCTATAAATTTTACCACTTACATTCTAGTGAGGGAAGTAAACAGAATTACAAATTGTGATATGTAGTATAAAGGAGTCAGAAGTGCTGAAGGAAAGAATAATGGGGGTGGGAGGGAGACCTGCTGTCCTAAGTGGTGACATTTAAGCAATGATAAAAGGATAAGGAGCTGGCCCTTTGAAGGAGGGAAGGGAGAACATCTCAGATTGAAGGAGCAGCAGAGATAAAGGCGCTGGGGCAGGACTGAACATGGACTGTTCTAGGAGCTGAGAGAAAAGAGTGTTGTGGAGCACATGGATGAGGGGGAGAGATGGGTAGAGATCAGATCCTGCAGAGTCGAAGTAAGGAATGTGAATTTTATTTTAAGGGTACTGAGAAGCCATCAAAAGGTTTTAATTAAAGGAGTAACATAATCCACTTTTAAGATGCCTACAGCTGTTGTTTGGAGAATTGATTGGTTAGAAGGCTGGTTCTTTGATCAAGCAGTAGTTGACTATGACCTGGATTAAGGTGGTGGCAGTGAAGATGAGGAGAAGTGGATGGATTTGAGATGTACTTTGGAGACAGAATTAACAGGACTTGCTGATGGATTAGATATGAGAGGTGAGGGAAGGAAGGAATTAGGTGTTTCTGGCTTGAGCAACTCTATGGATCAGGGTACTGTTTACCAAGATGGGAAACACTAGAGGGGGGCTGGGACAGAAGAATGGCAATAAAATTCAAAGTTCTGATATGTTGGATTTGAGGGATCTATGAGACATTCAAAATGATCCAGTGAGAGAGGAGGAAAATCAGGGGTATGTTTGTCACGGAAGCCAGATGGGAAGATATACTAGAGCATGTTTGGGTGTTAGAGGGAATGATCTGGTAGAAAAAGAGGGAGAGACTGGTGCCAGAGAGAAGGGATAATAGAAAGAGTGTGAAGTCTGAGACGTGAGAGGACAGTGTCCAAGTGCAGGGTCACTTCTTCCATTCTACTGGGAGAGGAGGAGGTGGTAAGTCAGCATTTGATGGCTTCTCTTGTATTTTCTGAAGTAAGCATGGGTGAAGCCATCAGTAGAGAGTGTTTATAGTAAGTGAGTACTATACTATGGCAGGTTAAAGATGTAGTAGAGAGAGATACATTGAGAAACTGAGCAGAGGGGAAGCCAGGAGAGATTCTGCGATGTGTTAGCCAGTGATGCCACCTGATGCTTACTGTTCACAGGAGATTCTAGGAGAATACCTAGAGCAAGAATGTTAATTTTTTTCCTAAATGTGAACTTTTTTGTTGATGTGTGTCATAAATGCATGCAGAAAAGTGCTCAGTTTATAAGTCTACAGCTTGATGAATTTTCACAAAGAGAACGCACTATTGTTACCAGCTCTCCCGTGTTCCATTGCTTTTACTTTGATTTTTCTTTTCTTAAATATAACTCTTCAGGAACTCCAGGCTGAACGATATAGATAAAATAGTCCATTTGGGGTCAATTTATTCTCTAGGCTTGAACCACAGTGACCAGAATGATGTTGGCAAAGGCCTTTTATTAGGTTTGAGGAGGTTGCCTAGTCATGTTGAACTTATTTGTGGTTTTTGTTTGCTTTGTTTTGCACAGCAAGGGACTTGGCGGTACATGGAAGGAACTAAAAAGAGAAGGTTGGAGGAAAAACCTTTGGAGAACTAATGTATATATTTATGAAGCAGATGTTGCCAGTGAGAAATATTTTCTTAAAAAATTAGAAGACTTTAATGCCAGTCTTGAATTTTACAGGAAGGATTATACTGTACTTGTTACAGTTATTTATTGTCATGTCGACAAGCTTAGTTAGTGATGGTTGATACAGTATAATTAAATGTACACTGGCTTCTTTGCAAAGACTCTACCTTGGAAAGATTACTTCAATAATTAGTTTAACTAAATGAAGTAAACTAATTGTTAGAAACTTCTTGCCCCCACCCCCACCTTTGTTTTACCTTTTGCTCCTTTGAATTGGGCTAAAGTTCAGGCATTTTTTTTTGTAAGTATTAACTAATGTGTGTATACGTATATGAAAGTACACATAGGAAATATGTATGAAATATGTGGGGTTTTTTAATTTGAGTAGGCTTTTTTAAAGATTTTTTCCCCCTTTAAGTATCCATCTATTTGAGGCATTTTAAGAAAAAAAGAAATCTAAGAAAAAAAGAAGGCAGTAAACAAAATCAATTCTTGATTTCTCAGTGTATGAAGTTACCAGCAATTAATTAGCAGGAAAGTGTGGGGACATAAAATATGCAGTAAAATTTTAAAATTTAATCCTTTTTTTAATAACCAAAAGAGAAATAAATATATATGTGTTTTGTGGGACTTTTGAGAAACACATACAGAAATGCAACCCCCACCTCCCCCATGATCGTTAATAATCTGATTTGGAAAGTAACCATTGTAGACGTTTTGGTGTCGTTTCTAGCCTGTGTATGTGTTCCACATTTTTTCGAATCAGCCATAGATATTTTAAAGTTAATTTCTTGGATCTGACTTAAATCCTTATAGATAAGGATTTATTTTCCCATTAAATGATTACTACTTGTTAGTAACTATACATGTTTGAACTGTGTAATTCCAAATGATGAAGTTTGTGCTTAAAGACTCTATATCCTGGCAGTTCTTGATATTTTGTGTGCCTGTAGTTCAGTCTTCCCATCTCTGTTCTCTGTGGTTTCTGGTTCTAAACTTGACCTCCCTCTCTCCTTTTCTAATCCCTCACCTTAAGCCTTTGAACCACATTCTGCAGTTCGGATGCCCTTCTGGTTTCTTTTCTGTCCCATATATGGTACATACATACATAAAGATAGACAGCTGTATCAGTGTGCGTGTTTACTTAACTATTTTTTTCTTTTAACATAAATGTGCTTGTAATATATTCTGTGGCTTGTTTTTTCCTCCACCCATTTAAACAGTTTGATTCTTACATGTTAGTAGATATGAGGCCATCTTATTGGGGAAAAAAAGGTGGCATAGTATTCTGTTGTATGGACCATAATTTAATCACTCTCTTAAGATAAGGCTGTTTTCAGTTTGTTTGCAATTACAGATAGGGTTGCTGTAGGTGTCCCTATACATACACCTTTGCCAATGTGTAAATTGGAGGATAGACTCTTGGAAGAAAAACTGCTGGGTCAAAGAGTTTACCACTTTAAATTTTGAAACAAACTGCCAAATCTTATTAGAAGGCTTCAGAGTGGACATTCCCAGCAGTGTTTCCCTACATCTTTGCCAATACTTGGAATCAAATCTTTGAAAGCAAATTTGTATCTGTCATTTCTTAAGTAATGTGTACAATTTGTGATGTTTCTCATACCAAGTTTTGTTTTTTTTGGTAATTTTTTTTATTGAGTTCATAATAGTTTACATCATTGTGAAATTTCAGGTGTACATTATTCCTTGTCTGTTACCACGTAAGTGCTCCCCTTCATCCCCTGTGCCCACCTACCACCCCCCTTACCCTGGTAACCACTGAACTGTTTTCTTTGTCTATATGTTTGTTTATATTCCACGAGTGAAATCATATGGTGTTTATCTTTCTCAGTCTGGCTTATTTCACTTAGCATAATACCCTCCAGGTCCATCCATGTTGTTGCAAATGGGATGGTTTTGTCTTTTTTTATGGCTGAGTAGTATTCCGTTGTATATATATACCACATCTTCTTTATCTGATTTTGGTGGATGGGCATTTGGACTGTTTCCATGTCTTGGCTATTGTGATAGTGCTGCAATGAACATAGGGGTGCATGTGCTACTTTGGATTGTTGATTTCAAGTTGTTTGGGTAGATACCCTGTAGTGGGATAGCTGGGTCATATGGTATTTCTATTTTTAGTTTTTTGAGAAATCTCCATACTGTTTCCCATAGTGGCTGCACCAGTTTGCATTCCCACCAGCAGTGTATGAGGGTTCCCTTTTCTCCACACCCTCTCTGACGTTTGTTATTTTTAGTCTTAGTGATTATAGCCATTTTAACAGGTGTAAGGTGGTATCTTAGTATAGTTTTGATTTGCATTTCCCTGATTAGTGATGTTGAACATCTTTTCATTTGTTTATTGGACATTTGTATATCTTCTTCAGAAAAATGTTCATATCCTCTGCCCATTTTTTGATTGGGCTGTTTGTTTTTTTGTTTTCAGTTGTGTGAGTTCCTTATGTATTATGGAGATTAACGCCTTGTCAGATATATGATTTGCAAAGATTTTCTCCCAGTTTGTGGGTCATCTTTTTGTTTTGATCCTAGTTTCTTTTGCCTTGCAAAAGCTCTTCAGTCTGATTAAGTCCCACTTGTTTTTTTTGTCTTTTGTTTCCCTTGTCTGAGAAGACATGGTATTCAAAAAGATCCTTTTAAGTTCGATGTCAAAGAGTGTACCACCTGTATTATCTTCCAGGAGTTTTATGGTTTCAGGACTTATCTTCAAGTCTTTGATCCATTTTGAGTTTATTTTTGTGCATGGTGTGAGATAATGGTCTACTTTCATTCTTTTGCGTGTGGCTGTCCAGTTTTCCCAACACCATTTATTGAACAGACAGTCTTTTCTCCATTGTATGTTCTTGGCTCTTCTGTTGAAGATTGGCTGTCCATAGATGTGCGGTTTTATTTCTGGGCTTTTCAGTTCTGTTCCATTGATCTGTGTGCCTGTTTTTGTACCAGTACCATGCCATTTTGGTCACCCATGGCTTTGTAGTGCATTTTGAAGTCAGAGATTGTGATGCCTCCAGCTTTGTTCTTTTTTCTCAGGACTGCCTTAGCAATTCGGGGTCTTTGGTTGCCCCATGTGAGTTTTAGTTTTCTTTGTTCGATTTCCATGAGGAATGTTGTCTGGGATTCTGATTGGGCTTGCATTGAATCTGTAGATTGCTTTGGGTATATTTTAGCTATGTTTATTCTTGCAATCCATGTGCATGGAGTCTCTTTCCATCTCTTTATGTTATCATCTGTTTCTTTCAATAGTGTCTTATAGTTTTCATTGTATAAATCCTTCACCTCTTTGGTTAAATTTATTCCAAGATATTTTATTCTTTTAGTTGTGATTGTAAGTGGAATTGTATTCTTGAGTTCTCTTTCTGTAAGTTCATTATTATAGAAATGCAACTGATTTTTGTAAGTTGATTTTGTACCCTGCAACTTTACTGTATTTGTTAATTATTTGTAATAGTTTTCCGATGGATTCTTTAGGGTTTTCTATATATAAGAGCATGTCATCTGCAAACAGCAAGAGTTTCACTTCTTCCCTCCCTATTTGGATTCCTTTTATTCCTTTCTCCTGCCTAATTGCTGTGGCCAAAACCTGCAGTAGTATTATGTTGAATAAGAGTGGTGAGAGTGGGCATCCTTGTCTTGTTCCTGTTGTCAGAGGGATGGCTCTTACACTAAGTTACTAACTTTTTGAACTTCTTTTTCCTTTTTTTCTAAAGAGTTTTACATGCACATATAATTTAAAATAAAATACTCCACTGTGTTTTCTTTTTGTTTTGTTTAATACATAAGAGTCCTTGCCCCTACTCCTCTCCAGATGTCCTTTGCCAAAGGCAACCACTTTTACCTCTGTGACCTGATTATTTTTGTATTTACCTTCTTTGTCTCTAAATAACATGCTTCTATTGTTACTTCCCGATTGCGCTTTCAGGCCTTACCTATTGATTGTGGATTTAACTCTTCCTGCCCTGGTCACATGTACATACCCTTCCTATTCCTACACTCTCCTAATTTAGTAACATCATAATTTTGAGTTTGCATTATTATGACTGTGAAAGTTATTCACAATTTGAGCCATGTACTAAACTGGTTACTTTTTTCCCTGCACTATTTAATTTGTATTTGTATAACTTTCCCTGTAGTTAATACTTCTCTTTTTTCATTTTTGCTTTATATTCTCTGTGTTTACACTAATGCTCCCTCACATTCATTACCTCTTGTCTAATCTTCAAGTAGCTTGCATGTCCCTCACATTGCCTTCTTCCTCTAGTGTAAAGTTGTCATTATTCTCAACATTTCCTTCAGCTTTCTCCTGGGTTAAGGATTCTGTTTACTGTAGGTCATGTCCTCTCTCTTGGTTCATTCCCTTGTATTTAAAGAGCGTGTCCTCTAGGAGCCTCCCAAGAATATATCCAGGGGAAGTAATGTATTGAAACCTTGTATCATTATTCTGCCCTCAACATTTTTGCTTGGCATAGATTCTAAAATGGTAATCCTTTTCTTTGAGGATGTTAAAAAGCATTGCTCTTTTGCACCTTGCTTTGGATGTTACTGCTCAAAAGTCCAAAGCTGTTTTGCTTCCCGATTTATTTATTCATGCAAAAAATATTTATTGAGTCTGTACTATGTGCTAGGCACTGTTTTAAGTGTTTAGGATACATCAGTGAACCAGACAAAAATTCTTACCTTCTGTGGCGGGGCGTGGTGGTGGGGGAACAGGGGTGGCTATAATAAAAACCATAATTCATAAGTAAACTGTATAGCCTGATAGAAGATAAGAGTGAAAATGAGGGAGAGGAAGGAAGGGAAGAGGAAGAGGGGTGGAATGGGCAAGGATTAGGAGTGCATACAGTGGGCAGACTACTGGTCACTGTTTTAAATGGAGGGGACAGGGTAGGCCTCCCTGAGAAGGTAACATAAAAGCAAAGATTGGAAAGAGGTGAAGAGAGTTAGTCATGTAGATATCCGAGAGAAAAGTATTTTAAGGCGGAGGCCCAAAGGAGCAACCCAGCTTTGTGGAACAAGAAGGCTAGTGCAGTGAGTGAGGGGGAAAGAAGTGGGACATGAAATCAAAGAGTAGTAGGAACACATCACCATATTGTGTAGGGCCTTATAGGCTGTTTTAGGATTTTATTGATTACCCAGATGTAGGTTGCCATTGGGGAGGGTGTTGAGCAGAGGAGTGACATGATCTGATATAAATTTTAACTGGATTTTTCTGATTGCTGTTCTCAGAACATATTGGGGTGTGGAGGTTGGAGACAAGGTTGGAAGCAGGGAGATTGGTTAGAAGGATATTACAGTAATCCAGGTGATAGAGAATGGTGGCTTGGACTATGGTAGTGTTAGAGGTGGTGAGGAGTGGTTGGATTCTGGATATATTTTTAAAGGAGGTACCGTAAGATTTCCTGGTGGTTTTAGATACGTGATGTGGAAAGAAGAATCAAGGATGACTTCAAGGCTTTTGAACTGAGTAACTGGAAGGATGGCGTTGCCATCAAGTGAGGGGAAGGCTATGGATAGAGTAGTCTGGGAGAAGATGGCCACCCCCTGTAGGTGTATCCAGGAGGCAGTTGGATGTACAAATCTGGGGTTTAAGACAAATCTGGAGGGTGTTTTTGGTTTGTTTTTTAATCTGGGCTGGAGATAATTTTGAAGTCCGTGGCAATATTGGTGGAGTTTAAAAACGAGAAGACTGAATGGGATCACCAAAGGGAAGAAAAGTGGACTGTTGGACAGTTTCCAGTTTCAAGAGTTTGAGGAGAAGAGCAAGAATCAATAAAGGAAGCTGGGGAGTAACCGGTGAGATAGGAAAACCAAGAGTATGTGGAGTCAGTGAACAAAGTTTATCAGGCAGGAGCCCCAGTGATCAATCACCTCTGTCAGATGTTGGAGACAGTTCAAAACTTGCAAATTAAATACAAACAAAACTACAAAACCAATGAAATTCAAGTTACGCTGATTTACTAAAGTATTGGATACTGTCTGTTAAATTGAAGTCTTGAAGTAACATGGGTTATGGAATTAACGGTTACGCTGTAGGTTCTTTTGGAGTTGAATGTACCAAAATTGCCCTGTATGGAGTGGTCACCATGTGATGCATTTTCTTACCAGCATTTAAGTACTTTAGTGAAAACCATGATGTCATTTGGGCTTTGCTTCACACAAATGCATCATTTTATATTAGGTTCCCCTCTGCTTTCTTCTTTAACTTGGCATAATTAGAGCAATGTAGTCCCAACTTGGAGCCAGTGTGACCATAAAATGCGAGTAAGAGCTTTCAATTACGTGGCTAACAGATGGATTCAGATGATTCTAATGTGCTATACTGTTTATTATTAAACACAGGAAAATAAAACATTACATTTTTGTAGAGAAATATGGACCCCCCCCAGAATAGAGTCTTAGTTTGAGGAAAATTAAAGTATGGGTTAATTCACGTGTTATAGTCTATTTGAAATAACTAAAATGATTTGCTTAGAGTTTCAGATGTGATAGGAAGAGATTTCTTTCCCATAAATTCCATTATTTTTCTATTTTACTAGTAAAGAGCCATCAATCATGTAATGTATTGAGACTCTCTGATGTGACTTTTTACCTCGTTTCTTTAATTTCTTCTGTCTCCCAAGCAATGTGATGTTTTCTGTTTAGCTTAGTATCACCAACTCTTCGTAGGTTACTTCAATTTTGATCTCCTTTGAAATTTTTGTTCTGAGTGTGTGTGTGTATGTATGTATTCACTTACCATAGTTGTCAAATGGAATGGGCAGTTGAATGTGTTCTATGTTACAGTGTAGAACTGGGTACAATATGTTTTATAAGTAAGATTTAAAAAGCATAGCTTAATGCCAAGATGGAGCAAAAGAGCAAACGTCTACTGGATTATGTGACAATTTTATATCCTGAGAGAATATAAAACATAATCAGTGTAGTAACAGTTGTATTCAAACTTGGATACAAATAACTAAGTGAATAGTATTTGGATGCTTTTATCTAGACACTGTGAGACTTGGTTATGTTGCAGTAGTGATTGTGTTGTAATCATAACTGACGTAGTTTCAATAATTTCAAATGTGTTACCAAAAATTCCAATTTCTAAAAGTAATTGCTTGCTAGGACTAAAGGTTTAATTTAACGAATTTAGGGAAATTTTGAATTTTGGGGTCAGTTTTTATAAACATTGAAAAGATGTGTTGAATGTTAAGTTAAATATTCTGTACCATAGTGAGAAAGAGATTATACATAGTGTTTTTTAGGGTTATTTGAAATAAAATGAGGTTTAGGGACACAGCAGACAGTCTGGCTCCACTCTTATTATTTCTTAATTATTCTGATCTTCAATTTTCTCATCTTCAAAATGGAGATACAACCTACTTTATGAGGCTTACATAGTGTTTATGAAGCTGCTGACACAGTGCCTTACAGATTGGTAGGTGTCCAGTTTATGAGCTTCTTTCACAGCAAACTCTGTAATCTTTATCAGATTTCAGACTCAATCCCACATTGAGGTTGTGAAAATGAACATAGGAGGTTGAAACAACAATTTTCGGTAAAATCCTGTATATTCAGGATCTTTTTTATGTAGTGATTCATTACAGCGTTCCTAGTATGTCTCTGTATACATCACTAAGTGGGTGTTAGTAATATGCCGAACATTCTGATATATTTGATCCCAGTTAATGTCCAAAAATCTGTTATTAGTGATTTTATTGTTTCACAGATAGGGATCTTGAGACCCAGGCTCTTGTAGTTTTGCCAAAGATAAAAATAATTAGTAGGAGCCAAAGTAGGAATTCAGGTTTGAGCTTCTGATTCCAACCAAATTCAGTGTTCTTTTCACTATACATAGGTACATTCTCGAGGTATGTTATTAGTAGTGCAATGCTAAAAGATGAAATTACTTTCTAGGAATTGATGGATTTATGGAACTCTGATGTCATAAATGTAAATATTTTAAGAACTTAGAGAATTGATATGGATTATGTTGTAGATTACGTTTATGGTGATAAAATGATTTACTTCACCACATAGTGTTGTTATTTTTAAAATAGACTTTATTCTTATTTTTATTTTATTTTTTTGAGGAAGATTAGCCTTGAGCTTCCATCTGCTGCCAAACCACCTCTTTTTGCTGAGGAAAACTGGCCCTGAGCTCACATCCACGCCCCTCTTCCTCTATTTTATATGTGGGACGCCTGCCACAGCATGACTTGCCAAGCGGTGCCATGTCCGCACCTGGGATCTGAACCAGCGAACCCTGGGTCGCAGAAGTGGAACATGTGCACGTAACTGCTGCGCCACCAGGCCGGCCCCAACTTTATTTTTTTAGAGCGGTTTTAGGTTCAAAATTGAACAGAAGACAGAGAAATTTCCCATATTCACCTTGCCCCATTTGTAGCTTTCCCCATTATTAATGTGTCCCACCAGCGGAGTGTTAGATATTTTGCAATTGATGCACCTACACTGACAGATCATTATCACTCAAAGTCTATGAGTTACATTAATGGTTCACTCTTAGTGTTGTATTTTATGAGTTTTGACAAATGTATGATGATACACATCCACCATTATAATATCCCACGTAATAGTTTCATTGCCCTAAAAATCCTCGGTGATCCTCCTGTTCATCCCCACCTCCTCCCTAACCTCTGGCAAGCACTGATCTTTGTACTCTCTCCATAGTTTTGTCTTTTCCAGAATGTCGTAAAATTGGAATCATACAGTATGTAGCCTTTTCAGATTGGCTTCTTTCAACTAGTGATACGCATTTAAGGTCCCTCCATGTCTCTTCATGGCTTGATAGCTCAGTTCTTTTTAGCTCCTGAATAATAACCCGTTGTCTGGATGTACCAGTTTATTTATCCACTCACCTACCAAAGGACATCTTGGTTGCTTCCATGTTTTGGCTTCCAAGCAATTATGAATAAAGCTGCTGTAAACATCTGTTTGCAGGTTTTTGTGTGGACGTAAGTTTTCATCTCCTTTGGGTAAGTAATGAGGAGCATGATTGCTGGATCGGATGTTAAGAGTATGTTAGTTTTGTGAGAAACCGCCAAACTGCCTTCCAAAGTGGCTGTACCATTTTGCATTCCCACCAGCAACGAATGAGCGTTCTGTTGCTCCACATGCCCACCAGCATTTGGTGGTGGTAGTGTTCTGGATTTTGGCCATCTAATAGGTGTGGGGTGGCATCTTGTTTTAATTTGCATTTTCCTGATGACATATGGAGCATCTTTTCACATGCTCATTTGCCATCTGTACAGTATGTCTTTGGTGAGGTGTCTGATCAGGTCTTTGGCGCATTTTTTGATCAGCATGTTTGTTTTCTCACTGAGTTTTAAGAGTCCTTTGTATATTTTGGATAACAGTACTTTGTCAGATATGTCTTTTGCAGATATTTTCTCCCATCCTGTGGTTTGTCTTCTCATTCCCTTGACACAATGTCTTTTGCAGAGCAGAAGTTTTTAAGTTTAATCAAGTCCAACTTATCAGTTGTTTCTTTCCTGGTTCATGTCTTTGGTGGTGTTTTGGAAAGTCATTGCCAAACCCAAGTTATTTGGATTTTCTCCTATGTTCTAGTATTTTTATGGTTTTAACATTTTACATTTAGGTCTGTGATTGATTTTGAGTTAATTTTTCTGAAGGGTGTAAGATCTGTGTCTAGATTCATTTTTTGCACGTGGATATCCAGTTGTTCCAGAACCGTTTGTAGAAAAGACTGTCTTTTCTCCATTGTTTTTGCCTTTGCTCCCCTGTCAAAGATCACCATAGTGTTTATTTTAAAGTGAATTTTAAATCTCAGTTGTGAATTCCCTTTGAGGTTATATCATGAGGCAGATACATTCTACTTGCAGGGGCATCAGAGATGAGTGAATTCTGGTTGTATACATGCTGTTCCTTCTACTTGGAATTCTTATACCATTTTACTTGATTTATTCATTCTTTTCAGAAATATTTTGAGTACCTGGTCTAGGCCGGTTACTGTCCCAGGTGCTGGAGATACAAGAATGAGCAAAACGGCAGTCTGCTCTCATGAAGTTTATCTTGTATTGCCGAGGTTCTGAACCAAAAGTTAGTGGTTCAGGGATCCTGGGAGTTCTCAAGACCCTTTGAAGGTCAAAACTTTATTTCACAATAAGGAGACGTGAGAGTACAGTGGAGTTTTCCAGAGGCTACATGATATGTGGTTTCTTAACAGATTAAATGCAGAAGCAGATAATTAATACCCAACTGTATTTTATTGCATCAGACATTAAAGAGATTTGTAAAAATATACAACATAGACACTCTTCTCTTTATTATGGAAAATAGTTATTTTTCGTAAACATTTAACATGTCATGGATTTTTACATGTTATGTAAAAGTAATGGTAATTTTAGAATAAATATTAAAAAAAATTTCTTGGCTTGAATTTCTAATAGAGCAGATATCAAGACATATAAACTACATAAAAAAAGCTCTTTTGGGGTCCTCACTCATTTTTTTAAAGTATAAAGAGTGAAGGCAAACTTTTTCTTAAACAGCCAGATAGGTTTAAATGACTTAGGAATCATAGGGTCAGCTATTCAACTCTGCCCTTGAAAGCAGTCATAGGCAATATGTAAATGAACGAGCATAACTATGTTCCAATAAAACTATTTACAAAAAGAGGCAACTGGCTTGCAGCTGTAGTTTGCCAACCTTTGGTGTAAAGGGTTCCTGATACCAAAAAAGTTTAAGAACTGCTGTTACTGAAAAGCTGATCTTGTACTGAGGAGGGAGAAGCAGAAAAAATAGTAAGTAGATAGTCAGCAAGAGAACCTCAAATGGTAAGAGATTACATGAACAGTAAGAAAGGGTGGTCTGGCCTTTAAAAAGTGATCAGCAAAGGCCTCTGTAAGGAGCTGACTTTAGTTCACTTTTACTCGGTCAGTACTTAACGAGGTATCATCTCCCTTCTTTTTTGATCTCCCCTGGCTACATTAGGGATCTCTCTTGTATTAGGAGGGAAGACAAAGTATAGTTTAATTAAATTTTCATTGTTATTTTGAATCTTGATAGACTCAAATTCAGAAAGGATTAATTTTTCAAGTTGAATAGAAAGTATTCAAAGCATATCTGCTTTAAAAGGATCTGGGAAATAGTAGCATACAGCCCAGATTAGCACACTGATCTAAGTTATATGACATTTAGCAAGTTACTTCTCTGTATCATTTTTCTCTTCTGAAATCATGAGAGGGTTGGTTAAGATCTCTTCCTTTTGTTTTTTACTAGTTCTGTGATCTGAAACATTTATTGTGAAATCTATTTTCTTATCTATAAGATGGGGAATAAATGCCTATCTTGGAAGCGCATGCAGGTGGTTAAATTACAGTATGTGTAAACCACTGAGGACATTACCTGGTACATTCTAGGTGCTTAATAAATGTTTGGGGCAGCTGTTTTAATGAGAGTGGAGGAAAGTCTGCTTTGTCTCGGTGTTTAGCCTACTGACCCTGGAACTCATTGAGACTATAGCAGCAAGAGCAAAACCAACAACAGTCAAGCTCCAATGAGAGACATGACAATTACGCAGGAGAACTTAAATAGAAGGGTTAAGGAAGTACAAGGGCAATGCAATCCAAATTTATGTGGTCATTCCAACTTCAGAGAAAGGAAAGGGAAGCAGCTACTCCTGCCATCAAAACCTCTCTTCCCTTGTTGGACATTGAGGGTATCTACCTGACTAAAAAGTGCTTTAGCATATCAAGACATAAGGTAATTTTAGCGAAACCAAATTCATGAATTAGAACTTGGTGAGTTCTCTTGGAATGCAGTGCAAAACAAAGATTGGAATTATGAGAATAAAATATAAGTGACCAGAAGATAGATCCAGGAGAGTCAGTATTAGAATTCTGTGAAGAAAAGAACTGTGCAGATGCAAAAAATCAAAGAACATTTACAAGAGAAATCCACAAAGGTAAAAGACTTGAGCCTTCGTATTAAAAAGACTCACCTAGTGTTTGGCAAGTGCTAATGGCATACACCTAGATGTTCTGGTGAAGATTTCTTCCAGAGATAAAGAAAAGAGTCCAACAAGCCATCTGTCGGGGGGAAAGGTTACCTGTAAAGGAGTAAGAATAAAATGGCATTAGGTTTTTCATCTGCACCATTACATGTCAGAAAACAGTGAGCAGAATTTGCGTAGTTCTTAGGGGAAAGGGGTCTGACTAGAATTCTGAGCTTGTGCAGTCTGTGCCAAAGCTTCAGACTGCTACGATTGGGACTTAATCACTTATATGCTGTTTCTAAAAACTTTCTTGAGGTACTCTGCCCATACCAAAAAATGAATCATAATTAAGGATTCAAGGGGAGAAAGAGATGGGTATTTGCCTTGTGATATAGTTGTGAGAAGTGAAACCAGAATGGTTGCAATTGGGTTTGAAGGATTGTTTTGACAGAGTTTTGAAGTTTAGTACAATCTTTATCCTGGCAGGTGGGAAAGGGAACGTTTTACTGTCAGCGTGTTAATACGCTTGCCTTGTTTGGGGAGATGTTAATACTTTCATTTTTGATGTTAATAAAAAGTTGTAGATTCAATGTGAAATAAAAATATAAGGATAACAGGTAGTAAAATAGAATTAGGACAGAGAACCGTGCTGTCCAATAGAACTTTCTGCAGTTATGAAGACGTACTTGTACTATTTTTCTTTCCCATCAGCAAAGTATGAGAGTTTCAGTGCTCCACGTCTTCACCAGTGCTTCGTATTCACTGTTAAGGTTAGCCATTCTAGTTAGTTTTAGGTTACTAATCCTAAAGTTTGGAGAACATATTAGATTAATGGCAAATTATTTCTCCTTTGGTTTAAGAAAAGCAGTAGGGATTTTTTGGGAGCCAAGATTATGATTTACCCACATATATTTGACTGTCTTCATTGTCCTACCAACAAGACCTAGCCAGTTCATAAAAAACACTCTGCCGTGGCCTGATGCTTAGGAGAGGGGTCCCTTTAAATCTCTGACATCATTTCCTCCTTATCCCCTCAAACCCTGCCCCCCGCCAAAAAAAACCCAAAAACGGATAACTGCCTGCTTTGCAGAGAACATGGAAACTCTCAGAACCCTTCTGCACCTCTTACACCCTGAGTGAGGCAGCTTATGTCCTCTCTGTTCTTACCATGGAGAAGTATCTCTTCTGACAAAGTCTAGTCACTCTGTCTTGAGTTTTGAATCCCCCCTCATCTTACCAAGGACTTTTATTTTATCACATTGCTCCATTTCTTGGGATTACCCTCTTTTCTGGACTCTGTCAGCTTTCACTGTATTCAGGTCTTTCCCGTTTAAAATATAAATGAAAAAAGGAACCAAGTAAAAAACTCGCAGAGGCCTTCCAGCTACCATCTAACTTGCCTCTTCTCTCCACAGTCCTACTTCTCAAGTTAACAGAGCATCCTGTTCTGCTTTCTTTAGTCTGACTTCCACACCAGCCGCATCTCCAAGGTTGCTTTTGCACAGGTCACCAGGAACTTCTATATTGCCAATCCATGAACACCTTTTAGGCCTAATCTTTACTTGATCTCTCAGCAGATGCCACATGGTTGACTTGTGTTATTATTTTTGCTATTTCCTTACCATATTTTTTTAATGTAATTATTTACACCCTGCCGAGGTTTATAATACTTAGATTCTAATTTGTAATTGTAATGCCTTATAGTTTCAGTCTTAGTTCTGTATTTAAATGGTGTCATTTTTGACTAACTTTAATCCTTTTACAACAGGATCACTATTTCTAAATTAATTATTGACTCATCACCTGATTTGTTTTTAATCAAGTAATTTTCTTAAGGGTTCATGGGTACTATATTCCTTGAGTTCTTGCATGTTTAAGCATGTCTGCTGGTTGCCTTTTTTAATTTTGTTCCCCAGATTATAGAAATAATACAAGTTTCTTATAAGAATATAATAAAGCATAATGTATTCTAATATTGTTGCATATGAGTTTTTTTTTGAGTTAACAATAGGTTACAATCTTGTGAAATTTCACTTGTACATTATTGTCTGTCAGTCGTGTTGTAGGTACACCCCTTCACCCTTTCTGCCCACCCCCCACCCCACCTTTCCCCTGGTAGCCACTAATCTGTTCTCTTTGTCCATGTTTAAATTCTTCATATGAGTGGAGTCATACAGAGATTGTCCTTCTCTATCTGGCTTATTTCACTTAACATAATTCCCTCAAGGTCCATCCATGTTGTTGCAAATGGGACGATTTTGTTCTTTTTTACGGCTGAGTAGTATTCCATTGTGTGTGTGTGTGTGTGTGTGTGTGTGTATACACACACACACACACACACACATACACCACATCTTCTTTATCCAATCATCTGTTGATGGGCACTTAGGTTGCTTCCACGTCTTGACTATTGTAAATAATGCTGCAATGAACATTGGGGTGCATGGGACTTTTGGAATTGCTGACTTCAAGCTCTTTGGATAAATACCCAGTAGTGGGATAGCTGGATCGTATGGTAGTTCTATTTTTAATTTTTTGAGGAATCTCTATGCTGTTTTCCATAGTAGCTGCACCAGTTTGCATTCCCACCAGCAGTGTATGAGGGTTCCTTTTTCTCCACAACCTCTCCAACATTTGTTACTATTTGTTTTAGTTATTTTTGTCATTCTAATGGGTGTAAAGTGATATCTTAGTGTAGTTTTGATTTGCATTTCCCTGATGATCAGTGATGATGAACATCTTTTCATGTGCCTGTTGGCCATCCGTATATCTTCTTTGGAGAAATGTCTGTTCATGTCTCCTGCCCATTTTTTGATCGGGTTGTTTGATTTTTTTGTTGTTGAGTTGTGTGAGTTCTTTATATATTATGGATATTAAGCCTTTGTCGGATGTATGACTTGCAAATATTTTTTCTCAGTTAGTGGGTTGTTTTTTCGTTTCAATCCTGTTTTCCTTTGCCTTGAAGAAGCTCTTTAGTCTGATGAAGTCCCGTTTGTTTATTCTTTCTGTTGTTTCCCTTGTCTGAGAAGACATGGTGTCCGAAAAGATCCTTTTAATACTGATGTCAAAGAGTGTACTGCCTGCATTTTCTTCTAGAAACCCTATGGTTTCAGGTCTCAGCTTTAGGTCTTTGATCCATTTTGAGTTTATTTTGGTGAATGGTGAAAAAGAATGGTCAATTTTCATTCTTTTACATGCACATGAGTTTTTATATATCTTCTTAAATCCCTATCTTCTCTTGACTTCTGAGATACTGCCCTCTCCTGGTTTTCTCTCACCATTGCTTTCCTTCTCAGTTCTTTAGGCTTTTGCAACTCCTGTGGGCCTCAGCCAACAGCATTGGCCACACCTGGGAGCTGGTTAAAAAATGCAGAATCTCAGGCCTAGCTTTAGAGTCATTCTCATTCTACATCAGAATCTGCATTTTAACAAGATCCCGAGATGATAAGGAAGCACAATAAAGTTTGAGAGCTGTTGCAGTCTGTGGCCCACTACCTTTTGCTTTAATGAGCTCTTAAATCTTAATGTTGGGATTTCTTTTATTTTAGGCAAGCTCCTCTTCTCTGTGACTTCACATAGCATCTGTGTGTTAACAGCTCCTCATCTCTGGTCTTAACTCTTTTGTGTATCCACTGCTTTTTTGATTAGACATCTCACAAGCATCTCACTCCTACTTTGTGTTTCCTCTATCATCATATCTCAATATCTAGCCTAGTGCCTAATAGGTTCTGATTATAAGTATATGCTGTTTGTAACCAGGGATGGAAGCCTTAAAATACAGTGGTACTTTGCTTTTCACATTTGAGTTAGGGTTTGCATTTTCCTCTCCCTTTACTGTGTCGTCACCTTTGTTCAGACTTCTGTTTTTACGGCAGCTTTCTTTCAGGTCCTGTGTCCTGGGCTTTCTTCACTTAAGATTATCAGTCTTACCAGACACATAACTCTTCTTCTATAGCTACAAAACTTTCAGAATTATCTTCAGGAAAATAAAGCTTTTTGGAAAATATATACAATTTGAAAAATTTTCTCATTACTTCGCTGCAGTTCTGGAAACTAAAAAATAGGTTGTTTAATTTTTCTTCTTAGCATTGTTTTATAATGAAGTTTGATTTTTAACTTCTGGCATTTTAAGCTGTTGAATTTTTAAGGAGACTTGCCTTAAATTTTTGTCAGTTTGTGAGAAGTAAATCTTAAAATAGAAGTGACTTTTAACACTAATTTAACAAACATTTTCTGCATAATACCCATCACAATGTCAAATTTAGAAGGTTCCTTTTTTTGCAAAAAGGAGTTGAGGAAAGGAGGAAAGCCTTGAAATGTTGAATGGAGAAGTTTTACTTAACCCATCGATTCTTCGTAATAGAGAGCAAATTCCTAATCTGAACCTCTACTTTTATTTTACAATAAATATTATGTCATTTCTAGGAATAATTTTTGGACAAGTAAGAGGGGTAGTGGTATTTGCATCCTATCTTTTTTTACTAAATTAAGAATGGGAATCTTCTTATTTTGACTAATTGTTTTCACAATTCTCAATCAGACTAATCTCTACAAAGCACATTCTTTATTGTTCCCTTTGAAGGAAATATAGCTAAAAATCACCAGTATCCTACTACTCAGATAACTCACTCATTGGTCATTTTGCAGGAGGCAGTCTTTCTGATTTCTCATGCATCACACCCCCCCCCCCGCCCCAAATACCTCCCGGGTATGTTCTTTCTGTAACTTGCTTTACAGTACATTGCCATCCTTTTCACTTTCTCCAGTTTAAACTTTTGTACTTAACTGTGTTAACTTCCTGTTGCTGCCGTAACTAACATTTTCACAGGTTCAGTGGCGTTAGGATGTGGATGTCTTTGAGGGGTCATTATTTGCCTGCTGTAGTAGCATTTGTAAACTACAAGAAAATGGTAAGCACAACATTGTTTATTAATTAGAGTAGCCGGGCATGAGCTTATGATTAATCAGAGAAATTCTTCATCAGTCATTTATAAAAGGAAACAAATGTTCTCACATGAAATTGAGAATACTACTGCTGTAAGTATGTTATTAACATATGTGGCAAAGCAGTGGTTAAATGCTCTGAAATTACTAAGACAACATTAAAGGCTGATTCTAAAAGTGTTTTGATTTAGATTAAAATCTCTTTAAACCTTATACCAAACTGGGCTTGAGATGTAGGCTTTAGAAAGTGTAGATAATAGTGCACTCGTGCTAAAATTTGAATTTTTGCTAACTTTGGGATATGTGGGCTTATCTTAGTGTAATGTAGTTTTTGTGAGATTTTTAACTATTCTGTCTAGTCTAGAAATTCTGTTAAGGTTTATTATGCTAAAAATTAGTTAAATGGCAGTTGATCTTTGGCGGGCATGTTTGGTCATCTTTACAAGCTAAAGGCATCTTTTGAAGTGTATATCTGGAACCCACAAGCTCTAGCTCTCTAACTAGATGATGACCTCAGGCAGAGCAAGAAACTTTCAGAGGTCTCAGGTGAATACCTACATATTTTGGCATATGTACCACCCATGGTATACATAAATTATCTGTCTCCTTTAATCCAGACAAAAGCCATGGGAGGCTGGAAATATTGTCCCAGTTTTAAAGCTGAGCAGGTGGTGAAGACTGGGTTTTAATCCAAGTGTAGATGACCCCAGAACACTTCCACTTTTACTGTCCTGACTCACTTGGTAAGTTTAAAGGTTTGTCCATAGGTTAATAGTTTTCAGACGGTGCTACAAGGCTGTCTGCAGGTCCTTTGGAAGTTTGGAGAAAAATGAAATTTTCTTTTTTGCTTGAGGAATCAGTTATCCCCTTTACTTGTTTTATGCATTTGGATTCTGTCTTAATTCTGTTTGGAAAGAGTTTCTCTGCCTAAAATATTTGAAGTCTCCTGTGCTAGAAACCGGAGACCTATCTAGGATGACTGTGTGTTAGAAAATAAAAACGTAGGTGATAGTAGTTTATATTTGTCAATGGACAGACTAATTTCAATTATATTTCTGTTCCTAATGATATTTTGTGTAGCCTGATACTAAGATGAGGTTGAGGTGATTGAAGAAACTATTAATAGGATGGGGAAGTGATTAGAGTTAAGATTTGATACTGAAAGTGGGTCATCTGCAATTTTCTGCACTGGGTTTACTCCCCACACCAGCTTGTGCTGTGTTTAAAGGCTGCCCTAAGCAGGATGTCATTACAGGTTAAACCTCTGAATGCACTAGCTGACACACTGCGCATCTGAGACCCAGGACTTTATTGGGGCAAGGGTAATGCTTGTTCAAATGCAAAACAAGCTGCTCTGTTTAATGAGGCCGTTTAAATTGGCCTTCCCAGAGTGGGAAGAGAATATAATCTCAATTTGGAGGTTAAAGTAGGAGTTAATATGGTTATGTGTGTTTACTACTCTCACTGCAAAGTCTTGTCAAAGGGAGAGGGAAAATTTAAAATATGGTGCCGATAGGGGTAGAAATGTAGACGTGAGTTAGAATTGAGGAAATGTAGTTGACCCCTAGTAAATAGTTATTGAATGTAGTGGGGAGAATGCTTTTACTCTATAAAAACTTAAGAGTTTGCACAGTTGATCAGGAGAGGGCTTGTGTGGCGGCATATTTCCCCCATACTCTTTGTAGCTCTTGGGTTGAAACCATACAAAATTGCCAATATCCGACTATTTTGGACTACATAAACAGCGTGTTTCGACCTAAATGTATGCTGGTGGAAATGCTGAGGCACAGTGTCGCTGGGGGTAGTAGTTTTGCCCCGCCGGGTGGGAGGTGGGTGCTGCGGTGCCCTGGAGTTGCCCTGGGCCCCGTGGGGTGGAGCTTGATGCCCCCCACCCTCTCTGCTGCCCGCGCAAGGGCGGGCAGCGGGGCCTGAGGCCGGGAGGCGCTCTGGGTTGCAGTGGGCCTTCCTAGTTGGGGCTGGGCCCCAGCCCTGGCTTCAGGTGGCCTTCCCAGCTGACCGGCTCCGCGACCACACACTGCAG
Source organism: Equus przewalskii (assembly GCF_037783145.1). Taxonomy (NCBI): domain Eukaryota; kingdom Metazoa; phylum Chordata; class Mammalia; order Perissodactyla; family Equidae; genus Equus; species Equus przewalskii. The sequence goes on along the minus strand of NC_091833.1, from coordinate 1,554,763 downwards.
CCACGTCCTTCACCCGAACTGGCCGGAGCCTAGCTGATGAATCTGGGGAAGACAGACTTCCAAGACAGATGGAGGTTTAGGGCCCAGCAGAGGACAGCTCAGTGATGGCTCCCATTTTTGGAGTCTCAGGCACATTTGAGCTCCCCGGGAGGTGTGGTCAACCCCTCAGGGCGGGAGAGGCTTTCTGTCTCCTCCTCGGTAGCTGGTGCTTCTGAGAAGTGAATGGAGTGTCCAGAGCAGGGTGCTGACCTTCGCTTCTTGACAGCCTACCCCGGGCATGCTTAGGAACAGAATGTGTCCAGGAGGGGCCTCTGTTACATTGTCTTTGCTTCTGGGGGCAAGGCTGTGAGCTGCCCGACTTCTCGTGACTGGGAAGTCTGCCTTGCCTTTTCTGTGCTCCTGGAGGAGCATCTTTCTCACATGTTTACCAGCAGCTGGGACAAGGAAGAGAAAAGGTATTAACATTAAGAGACCGCGTTGCTTAAACTGAAACGAGAAAGTTGTAAGCCAGTGGAATCTGACTGGATCGTGGAATGGCTGCAGCATAATTGAGCTCACAGTGATGTTTCTTTTGATCTGTACTTTTCTTAGGTTAAATCACACTTCACATTATGTTGTGACTTTGCAGGACTGCTGTGTGGTTGGGATTCTTTTTCTCTTTGAAGATGGAGCTAGGTTCCCAACTTTGGAGCATTGGGAGGTTTTAGCAGCTGCTATCTTGTAATCCCTCCATTGACCAGAAATACCAGCACATTTACTTGTTTTCACACTTTGAATGGGAATTTAAATTGTGCTTTTTCTACAATGTTTGGAAAAATAATAAAGATATATTGTAAGGTGAGCCCGAACTATTGATGGTAAACGTATAACTGCTTTGCTAGGTCAAGAAATTGAATTGTTTTCTTGCTTAGTAAGTTATCTTACGTTGATTTGATCACACACTGAGTTTACTGCCCCTGCATGTGATTAGCTGTTTTGGTTTAGTGACTTGAAAGGCATTGGTGTCTTAGACTCAGGGAGCTGCCTTGCAATTATTACGTTGCTCACTCAAGTGAGCAGCATAACATGGATCATGAACTAGGCATACAGCATACATATAGGGCATTTGGGCAATGCTGAGCCCACTCTTTCACAAGTGACCTAAAATGATGGATCTTCATATGCACATAGCATCTCCTCAGCGGGAACTGGATTACAAGAGAGTACCTTTATAGTCCCTTTGTTGGGCTAGGACACCTGCTATATACAGGGCTCCAGATGGTGGAAACCGATTCATGTGGTGCACGTGATGAGCCACATTGTGATGGAATTCTGCTGTACTTTTGTTTCCCTTTGAACTTTAGAGACAGTGGAATTAACCTTTTTTTTCTCTTTGCATCCTCAACCCCCATCTAAGGTTGTCTATCCTTGAGTAATCTAGAACCCAAATTGCATTTACATGGTCACATTGGTACCCAGCATTGTTTTTTTGAAAGTTAAATTCTTTGCAACAAAATAATTATAATTGAGCAAACATTAAATTTGAGGCATTCAGTTTTAATTTTGTAGAACTGTCGCTTATAAAGTCACTGGGAGTGCATTCTTAGCACGTCGACTGCTCTTTTGTCGTGCCCAAGACAAATAGTGGCCTGCCACATCCCAGCAAAGGCAGATTCTTGGGAAAAAGTGCTTCTTTCATCTTTCATTCAGTCTGACAAGTTAGTCAGTCACATTGTGGATCATTTCTTCCAGATGACCTCTCTCTCTCTTAAACACTGTTTATTACTGTGCTGATAAATGCTCCAGCAACACTGGTGAACTCGAGGGTATAAGGAATTCTTTACCAGTTGACTCTAATCCCCAAGCCCCAATGTTGTGTGTCTCTCTCTGGTGCTTTTATCTTTACTTACCTTCTTTTCCTGACTCTCCTTCTCCTTTGCAAATTATTTCTGATTTTTATTATGGAAGTAGAATAGAATGATTTACTTTCTGTAAATACCAGACTAAAACCTTTTATTTGAGGATGGCCCTGCATTTCTCCTCTATCCCTCTTTTGAGGGAGGCACTGATCAGTAGGAAACAAGATGAATACCTAGCTGATGTTAACGTTCTAGAGGATGAAGATGGATGAGGGGATGGCAGCAGGCCCTTCCCCTTGTGACACTCTCCATTGCCCAAATATGCCTCTAGAGCAGACAACTGTTCACTATTAGGAGGAATTCATCAAAGTCAACACCCTGGTGATCCTTTGGATCACTTATAATTCCCTGTAGCTTTCAGCAGCTGACACAGAATGAGAAAGGAATAGACTCAGTTAGGGGAATTGAACACAGAGATAGCGGAGAAAGTCCAATCAAAATAGATTTGATTGAACTTCAGCTACTTGTACAGAGTTTCTTAGTTGTTTATAGTCCAATTTCTCTTTCAGCATTTATTCCATGTAGTCCATCCAGGGACAATTTCTAACATTTTTTAAAGAAAGTGGATTGTAAATGTGTTCTGGAATATTTTGAAAAGAGATTTTATCCAGTGTACAACTCCTAATAATTAAAAGGTATATTTCATGTCATTTATGTTTTTTTAACCCTGTTTTCCTTTATTCTTTTGCTCACAGTAAATTTTGCACGGTGCTTAAGTATTTCTAGCATGTAAACATTATTTATAGAATAAGTTATAGTTGTAATTATTTTTCTCCTGCCTCCTTTTATTTTTATTTATGTTTTTTATTACAGAAATGAGCCGTCAGACTGCAACAGCATTACCTACTGGAACCTCAAAGTGTACACCGTCCCAGAGGGTGCCTGCCCTGACTGGCACAACTGCGTCCAACAATGACTTGGCGAGTCTTTTTGAGTGTCCGGTCTGCTTTGACTATGTGTTACCACCCATTCTTCAATGTCAGAGTGGCCATCTTGTTTGTAGCAACTGTCGCCCAAAGCTCACATGTTGTCCGACTTGCCGGGGCCCATTGGGATCCATTCGCAACTTGGCTATGGAGAAAGTGGCCAATTCAGTACTTTTCCCTTGTAAATATGCCTCTTCTGGATGTGAAATAACTCTGCCACACACAGAAAAAGCAGACCACGAAGAGCTCTGTGAGTTTAGGCCTTATTCCTGCCCGTGCCCTGGTGCTTCCTGTAAATGGCAAGGCTCTTTGGATGCTGTGATGCCCCATCTGATGCATCAGCATAAATCCATTACGACCCTGCAGGGCGAGGATATAGTGTTCCTTGCTACAGACATTAATCTTCCTGGTGCTGTTGACTGGGTGATGATGCAGTCCTGTTTTGGCTTTCACTTTATGTTAGTCTTGGAGAAACAGGAAAAATACGATGGTCACCAGCAGTTCTTTGCAATTGTACAGCTGATAGGAACACGCAAACAAGCTGAAAATTTTGCTTATCGACTTGAGTTAAATGGTCATAGGCGGCGATTGACTTGGGAAGCGACTCCTCGATCTATTCATGAGGGAATTGCAACAGCCATTATGAATAGTGACTGCCTAGTCTTTGACACCAGCATTGCACAACTTTTTGCAGAAAATGGCAATTTAGGCATCAATGTAACTATTTCCATGTGTTGAAATGGCAATCAAACATTTTCTGGCCAGTGTTTAAAACTATTGCATTTAATTTCACAGAGAATAAGGCACCCATCTGCCTGCTAACCTGAAACTTTCGGTAGGTGGAGGCTAGACACGTGAAGGTAAATAAAAGGAAAGGCTGTTAAGTACAGGAAACAGTTGCATGTAATAACACTAATATATTTAAAAATAAGTCAACAGTAAACCACTGAAATATATATATATATACACCCAAGATGGGAATCTTTTGTATTAAGAAAGGAAGCATTGTAAAATAATTCTGAATTTGTGTTTGTTGTAGGTTGAGTGTACTGTTGAAAAATATTGGGGTTTTTGTTTTGTTTTTGCGTGCGTGAGCCTTTGTATGTGTGCGCGTTTGTGTGTGTGCGTGTTTGGTTTTTTTTTCCTTTAACTGACAAGCCATGTTGAGTGGTCTTGGACCACTGCTTTCCCCTTACGTGAGTCAATACATAGTGCTGCTGTGTGTGTATATTTTTTTGTGTGTATTTGCTAATTTTTATTAATTCTAGTTTTTCATTAAATAAATTTGACTTTCTTTTCTGTAATTCAGGTTCTTCCTCACCTTTTTTTTGGTACCTTTTTAAAGTTAGTGTCTTTTTGATATGTATAATTGTTTATGGTAAAGTTTATACATATGTGTTCAATACATATTTTCTTTCCCCCATTAATCAGTTCATTAGAAATATTTTAAATTCAGCTATTTTGTGAAGATATGAGTTCCAAGAAAGGAAAGGTAACATCAGAAGAATTATCAAAAGCTATTTAAAGCAGCTATATGATGAGCTCTCTTTTTCCCTCCTGTTGAGTCATCCCTTCAAACTCATTCTTTGAAAGGTTAGGGAGTACTGATTTTTTTTAAATACTGGGGAAAAAAAAAATCAGCCTTTCCCCCCCTCCCCAAATATAGTGGACAAATCACATGTTTAAAATTTGCTCTTGTATTTATTGGTTTTGCAAAAGAAGGCATCATCTTACACAGTATTTGTAATTAAAAGCAAATCATTTGTTTAAAAAAAGGCAGTTTGCAAAAAAATGTTTTTGGTCTTTTATAATTCTCATTAAAAGAAGATCTGGCAAATTAAAAACTCTTATGTGTCTGCTTTAGCTCTAAGTTTGATTAAAATCCAAAGTTGCTCGCCTACTCAGTTCTGTACCTTCTAGCCAAAAGCATTGTGTGCTGTATTTGAAGTGTGCTAGATGAGTTTTATTCTACAGCAAAAGAATGGGTTATATGGCCTCTGTTTGGATTAGAGTCTTGTTTTTTCCTCCCTTATCATTTTGATTCTCACAACTCTGTTGGGAGACTCATTAGTTAAAATACTGATCACTTTTTTCCCTCTTAAAAAAATAAAAATGAGTTAATATTTTATACCCTAGTGGTTATGAGCTTGGGCTCTGTAGCCAGACTTCCAAGGGACCTCCACGGCACTCCTAGCTCCAACCCACTTATGAGCTGTGAGACCCTGGGTCCTAGTTTCCTAGCATGTGAAATAGGGTTAATTATGGTAGCTGCCTCAAAGGGTTAAATGGGGTACAAATAAGTTACCCTAGAACGGTGTTTGCACATAACAGGCACCTAACAGATGTTGGCTGCTGCTATTATGCCTTTAGCACCGTGTGGTTAACTGCTTGCTAGTTATTCTGAGGAACCTGGCAAGATTCTGAAATTGCCTTCTGAATGGCCCAACATCATTTTATTTTATGGGTACCCTAAAAACGTAGAAAGTCAGTTAAAATTAACTTGAACTTTCCCCTTATCCGATCATCACCAATTCTGGATAACAGAATTTACTCCTATTAACCATTTTCAGGAAAGAAGACTGTGTAGTCTTTTCTCTACATAAGCGTTATTTTTTGAATTGGTTGAAACAAGTGCTTGTGTGGCAGTCTTTGTGGCGAAAGAGAATAGGTCAACCACAAATGTATATCCAGGTCTGTTCCTCTTAACGTGCGTTTAGAAAAGCAGTTTTCCTCCCTCATTAATAGTTTGAATATTTTTGTGGAGGTATATTATTTTGTGTTTTAAAAATACTTTTTTTAAAAGTGTTTTTTTGATTATAAAAGTATTATGTGCTCAGTAGATAAACTGTGGAAGTTAGAAAATGGCACACAAGAGATGATAATGTTAGCCCATCAGAGATGACTGCAAACATTTTTCTTTTCTAGTCCTTTATATTTACATGTGCTTACACACATTTTGAAATCATGTAATTTTGATCATGTAATTATGCAACTGCCTCACACTTCCACACACAGCATGATCATCTAAGCATTTCACCACATAAGCAGTCTTAGAAAAGCACCATTTTGGATAACTTTTGTGAGGCATGACTATAATTCTAGCCAGTCTCCTGATATTGGGTATCTGCTTTGTCCAATTTGTCCAGGTAAATCTTTTTGGCTATTTCTGTGTGTTTTCTGATTCTATTCTTGAGATTCTTTTTTATTTTCTAAGGTCTTGATACTGGCATTATGGTTTTCTGGAGAGGCTTCAGTGGATGGTAGCAGTGAGGATTTCCCATTTCATTGTAACCTCATGTTTTGCTAATTGATGCAAATTGAGTAAATTCTGTGTGTTGGACAGCTAGTAAGGTTGACCTTGTGATATGTAACTATATTTTTTTGAAGTCATCTCCATTATTCTTGGTATACAGGGATAATGAGACCTACAGCCATGTTTCTGGGTCTGTTTGATTGGATTTATGAGGTCTCTGGTTCTTAAATCATCTCTATTATAATCAATAATCTACTTTCTCCAAATCATGCGCCTGCTCCTTCTTTGGGTGTCTTGGTGTTTTCTCTTGGGACTGTATGGGGTGGAGGGTCGGTGACACTCTTGAACTTTGTTCTTTGCTTTTGTATTCTTAAACTTGAATTTATCCTGTTAAATTGAATCATGGGCCAGTTTAATGTGTTAATGATCTTTGGAGAACAATTTTTTCTTTTGCTCTGAGTGATTTTTATTACATGTGTGACTTTTTTTTTAAGGCTCAGATGTCTGTAAACTTTAAAATTAATGTCAGTGGCTCTCGATTATTTTGGGTTACCATAAATCTTAGTGGCCCCCCTCCGCCACCAGAGCTCAAGAGCTCTTTATATCCAGGGACATCTGCAATGATTCTACTAAGGGTGGAATTTTATTTCATTCAGTTTCCTGAGAGGAAGAATTGGTAAGTAACCCAAATTAAAAAAACACTGCATCAAACTAAACATATCTGGGGGTCAGTCTGCTGTATTAGAATTTGAGTAAGAACAGAACATAATAGGGTGAATTTAGTGTATGACCTACCAACTAGTACCATAGTCATTTATGTAGGTTTTACAAGAAAGGTACAGATAGAGACAGAGGATTATGGAAACGTATAGAGTGAATGTACTGGTAGAATCTTGGTCATTGCCCTCCCCACCTACCCACTCTGCATGTTCCAAACATAAAGGATTATTTGCTGGTTTACTCTTATCATCTGAAGCTGGTTTGATCATTTACATTTATCTAAAAACAGCATCATCCCAAAAATTAGTTTAATACTATCAAGCACCTACTAATATTTGGTGAACAGTGTGGGCTGCAGGTTCTAACTGCCCGAGTTTGAATCCTGACCCTCTACCTACCAACTTTTATTTATTTAATTTTGCTCTGCCTGGTTCCTCCTCTGTAAAAAGTTGTAATGGTGTATACCTCATACAGGAATGAAGATGGCTAAGTGTGCTATAATGTGCTCCTCTTTATGCCTGGCACCATATTCCCAGTGCCTTGCTGAATCAGACATTTTCCCTAATCTTACACAGCTTTAAGAATTTTCTCTGATAAATAAATCTTATTATTACAGATATAATTAGGCCTTTCTGAATTCTGAAAAGCATAAACAATGGTATGGAGGAATACTTGGTTTTATAAAGTCACATTTGACAAGCTTGCGCTGTCCTGTTAAGATTAGGGTTAGGCTAAAGGGTTTCAGTTCCTATTGCCTAGAAATGTACTGACAGTAAGTTAGAGCTGAACTTACTTAAAACTTTTTAATAGGAAAGATTTTCTCTTAGGTCCAAAACTGTTAAACACATTCTTTACATCACTGGTAAGTACAAACCATAAGTAATATGTTCTAAATAAGTGAATTTTCATAGCAAATAAAGCTTTTCCTAGAATTAAAAAAAACAAAAACTTTTGATAAAGCTGTTTTAGAACATTTCAGTGGTCACTCACAGGATTACCTATGTGTCTATTCAGATCCTTTTACCATTTCCTTTCTGTTGTAGCGTTTTTCTTTTAATTTTTTAGTTAGTGCGATTTTCACTGTAGCATCCACTAAATGTTAGTGAAACAAAAGAGCATAGCACCGGCTCATAAACCATGAAACTGGATAATGACTATACTTCTATAGTCTGGATTTTTTTTTAAGCTGCTGGATAAAATTTTCATGAGGCTGGGTGCTCAAACACAATTCATTTTTGCCAAAATAATGTGAGCTTGAACATGTTACTTAATCAAAAAAAAAAACAACAAACTTGATGTTTACATCTAATAATCCCAGCTGAAATAAACTTTAGATCTGGAAAGAGAAGTGACAAACTTAACATTGTGGAAGGTTTATCATTTCAGTGGTTCCTAAAATAGGAAAACACGAAGTCAGCCCACTCTCCCCTCAGCAGTTGATTACCTCACGTCATGGCTGACTTTGGTAAGGCTTAAATGTGGACCCGTCACCTATTACAGGAGTTCCTGGTGGTGGACATCACTAGTCGCCACCTCCAGAAGAGGAGAAGCAGCATCTTCTGGATGGCAGGCAGCCTCTACCAATCAGAGGTGGCACCCATTTGCATCCCCACTCTTAGGAAGAGAATCTGTGCTAGGACAGAATGCAAATCTTGACTGATGTCAAGGGAAGAAAAGGAAAGAAGGAAATCTTTGTGTTTCACTTAGGACATACACTTATTGCTGCCTCTTATTTAAAAAAAAATTCAGGTACGTTTAGTATCCTTTAAATACCACTCTCATGATCAGGAGACCTTAACTATGGTCATAAATTTATAGACTGATGTTAAATATTTTAGGATCAACCACTTACATGGTGTTTTTCACTCTATTTGCAAATAGGTAGTCAAAAACACTAAAGAACTCTGCCTCTGTCATGGTTTGCAGTAAGGTTCAAACAGAAGGGACACGTGGCAAATGTGTGCCTCCAGCAGACAGTATAGATTTCTTGATTACCAAGGCACTGAAAGTTTTTAGTTTTAATACTGGAAGAGCGTTAAAAAGCCTGCACATAAAAAGCCCATGGAGTACTGGTTAAATACACAGATCCGAAGACTGACTTGCAGGTGTACCGAATTGGAATTTCTGAGTTCATCAGCATTTTCAATTAAAAAACCCAGCTGATTGCGATAGAAGGGATCTCTGGGTAACACTAAAAACAGTGCTACAAAAAGTCCACATCACTAGTAGGGAAATGTAAATCAAAACCAGGAGGTGCTACTTCGCACCCATTAGGATGGCTATGAAAAAAGGAAAAGTGCTGGCAAGGATGTGGAGAAATTGAAACCTTTGTATATTGCTGGGAATGTCTAATGGTGCAGCCACGGTGGAAAAGAGTTTGGTGCGTCCTCAAAAAGTTAAGCGTAGAATCATGTATGTGATCTGGCAGTTCCACTCTGGGTCTACACCCAGAAGAACTAGAGCTTGGGACTTGCAGAGAGAGAGCTGTACAGCCATGTTCATGGCAGGACGATTCACAAGAGCCAAGAGGTGGGAACAACCCAAATGTCCATCAACAGATGAACGGATAACATGTGACCTGTGCACACAGTGGAATATTAGTCAGAAAGAAATGAAACTGATACATGCTACAACATGGATGAACCCTGACAACGTGCTAAGTGAAATAGGCCAGACACAAAAGGACAAATATTACATGAGTCTACTTACACAAGGTACTCAGAATAAGCAAATTCATAGAAACAAAGTAAAATGGTGGTTACCGGGGTGTGGGGGAATAGAGGAACGGGGACTTACTGTTGAATGGGCACAGAGTTTGTTTAAGATGAGGAAGTTTTGGATATAGATGGTGGTGATGGTTGCACAGCACTGTGCATGTAAGTAATGATAAAATTTATTTTGCCATGCCAGTAAAAAACAAGTGAATAAAAGCTTAGAATTAAAAAACCAAAAACCATGCTAGAGAAAGGTCATACTGTTAAATGTCATACACATCAGGGTTTTCTCAGCTCCTCTGGAAAGGAAAGGCATGCTTAATAAAGCCAGAGGGCACAGGAGATGCCCTGCTGCTGCTGACAGACAAGTACAAAGTGCATGTTCAGGACTCCTGAAGAATACAGATAACTTCCCACTTCTTTTTAAAGCATGCCTGTTGCCACTGCTAGATGGCACAAGGCAGAGCAGTTTGGATGTGGATTAGCTCCCTCTGGTTGCTTTAAACGAAATAACATCATAGTTTCTTTCTTTTCTTTCCATGTAAGATGACTGAACAAAAATGACAAAATTACAATAGTGGTAAGATGGTCAGTGAAATGTTCTCGTAATTCCTGGTGTGTGCACGCTCCCACCAGCCATAAGCCCCGGATCTGGACTTGTCTTCCCAAACACTTTCAGATTTTACTAGCAGGTCTGAGCACAGTATGTGGCTAACTCACAGACCCAATTCTCATCCAAGAATTTCCAAAGTATTTTTATATATTTGTTGTTACATTTTGTAATAGAAGATTCTGAAGTCCATTACTGGCTGGAATGATAATTAGAAATTGCTCAATGTTATTTTACACTGCAGTCTAACTTCTTCACAGTAACACTGACTTAGGTACTGTTATTTGCATTTTACAGGTAAGGAAAGAAAAGCCTTACATCCTAGTTATCCAGACCGTGGATTGAGTCACAGGAGAAGACAGGCACGGAAAAGTTTACCAGATCTGGGAACTGGCACAGGCAACGAAGAATAGAAGGGAAGGTGGCAGGAGTCAGTATATCAAGTGTGGGATCATCCCAGGATGGATGGCTGCCTCCCTCTGGGGGCTGGACTTTTTTTCTAAGATGACAGGCATTCACAGCCAGTCTGTTTCTGTGATGTGTGCTAACACATGCCATTCTGCCCAATATAAATGCTGTTCTGAGTGCTACCTTCCCTCAGCATAGGTATTGGGATGTGGAGACCTCATCATCGAGTTCACTCGAATACTTTATTTTCCACAAAGACTAATCGTTAACTATTTCATCTTTGCCCAGTTCCCCGTCTAATGATTGTTTTCAGGATCCAGTAAAGTCTGCAGGTGCAGCTGCTAAGATAAGGTCTATACCAATGGTTCTTGACCTTGACTACGCATCAGAATCACCTGAAGGGCTTATTAAAGCAGATTTCTGGGCCCCATCCACAAAGTTTGATTCAGAAAGTCTGCTGTCAGGTCTTGAGATTTATGTTTCTAGCAAGTTCTCAGGTAACACAGCTGCTTCTGGGGACCACAATGAGAGCCACTGCTATATACCTTTCCAGGGACAGTGATGATCCCACTTAGACAAGAACTCAATTTCTATCAGTTTATTGAATTAACATTTCTGTAATGACTCAGGTTTGTTACTGTTGTGATTATATTCCCAAATTAGGGACAATTTGCTTACCCTTCCCAGTATGAATAAAATCAACCCTGTCAGTACCTTTTGGCACTTCCTAATTTAAAATTCAGCAAAGTTGAGATTTGGACCTACAGTTTGCTATTTAAGAGACCAGGTCTGGCCTTGACAGTAAAGCCACCATCAAAAGCTGCATTAAGAACTTCATCCAGGCAGCTTGCTGTGACAAAACTTAAATCCTGTCGCACGTTGCCTGGGATTTCTTCCAGGTCTTTTTCGTTCCTCTGAGGAAGGATGACCCGCTTCAGTCCTGCTCTGTGCGCTGCCAGCACCTTGTCTTTGATTCCGCCCACCTGTCAGGAGAGAGGGACGTCACTAAGGGTGGTAGTCCTCCTCAGGCTCTGAAAGAAACCCTGACCACCTTTCTTTCACTGCTATTTTAACACATTCAAATCATCTTCCATTTTGCTACAGCATGAGCTAGGAAAGCCACTAAAAAGGCTAATAAATAGTAAATTCTTTACATTTCAATTAATGTTACATTAAATCCTTTTAATGGGGGAAAACTCAATTTTTGATGGGTGTGAGCACTTCTGTCCATGATTGATTCCTTTTTACACTGTCAAGGTTAACACTTTTATCCCACTCTGTAATCACAGCCATCTTATGTATAGTTTGATTCTGATAAAGCATTACGTTATTTTGACAAATACCATTCTGACAGAGCATAGTTGTGTGTCACGATTATTTCTTCTGTACAGGGTTAAAGCCATGACTTCTGTGCCACTTGATGAAGAAAACACACCCCAAAATAATCTAAGCTCTCGTGGTGGTTTTAAAATACGCCTGCAATGGTCTCCCTTCAAAAGGCAGAGTCTAATTCCCTTCCCCTTGAACGGGGCTGGGCTTAGTGACTCATAAGAAAGTGTGGTGGAAGTGATGTTATATGACTTCCGAGATTAAGTGATAAAAAAGGAGAGCTTCTGCCTGGATCTGTCTTTCTTGGATCTCTTGCCCTGGAGGTAGCCAGCCGCCATGCTTGGGTGACCCAAGCAGCCTAAGGAGAAGTGCTCAGGTGAGGAATGGGGCCTCCTGCCGACCAGAAGCAATCTGCCAGCCACGTGGGAAGAGGATCCCCCAGGCCCAGGTAACCGGGCGATGACTGACCTGGCCCGTGTCTTGGCTGGGCGACAAGAGACCCTGAGCCAGAAGAGCCCAGCTAAGCCTCCTGAATTCCTGACCCACAGAAACTATAAGAATCAGTATTGTTTTGGGGGTGAGTTATTCAGCAATAAATACAGTTCTCAATCATGCCATCTAGAACCTGCAAGGCTTGGAGACAGCCGTCTGACCATGTGCTGCGTCAGACTGGCAGCTGGCGAGGCCCTCCTGCACGGCTACATCCTGCCCCACTGCCGTCCACTCAAGGGTTCTTCTTGATGCTGCTCAAGTGCACTTTCAAAGTACCTTCTTCAGAAGGTGTAAGACAGGCATTTTCATACATTCAAGGAATCTGTTTACTTTGCTTTCACACTTGATAGTAAGGCTGTTATAAGACTAGATATAAAATCATTTTTCCCTTAGACTTTTGAAGGTACTGCACATTTGGTGTCACTGATGAGAAAGATTTTTTCCTTGGTGATCTGAAAAGTTAAGAGGATGAAATCTTCTTTTCATTCTGAAGATAACCTTAAATTCTAGGAAATATTCCATTATTTCTTTGACAATTTGTTCTACTCTGTTTTCTCAGTTCTAAATCCAAGAGCTCTGTCTTATCCTCTGTTCATGAATTACGTTTTCTCTAGCCTTAGCCTTTCTCTTAAATGCCGCCGCTTTTCTTCACGTCTCGTGGAAGCGTTTCAAACTGAAGGCTTCCTCAGAGCTGCCGTGGCTTCCCTGGGGGTGGGCAGCCTTTCCGTGGGTGCTCATCTGCCCTGCAAGCAGGCACCCAAAGTGGAGGAGCCATGTGTTCTGTGGAGATTCAATGAATCCCCTCTAGCTTTTGGTTCCCATCTCCTTCCTGCTCTCCTGGTCTCTGCCTTCTGGCTTGGAGCCGGTGCTTTTCCCGGACTCACGCTGGGAAGGCTCTCTGTACCTCTAACTCTCTGTGATCAGCAGGACACTTCCATCTTCCAGAAGTTGGCTGACCTATCAGCTGATGACTCCCCACTCATTTTCGAGCGTTAGAATGTGTTCTCATTATTCCTTGCTTAGTCTCCTATCTTTAACCAGGAGACTGAAGAGTTTATGGTCAGTAAAGCCCTTGCTCGTTTCCCTTCAGCAGCACCTTGTGTTAATTGCTACTGCCACTTGAAATGCAGTGCCTCCGTGTAAGGGGAAGAAAAGAGATCAGCCATTCCTTTTAAGTAGAGATCTACAAATATAATAAATAGGGTTTGGAATATGACTTTCTGGTTTAATGAAATTAAAAAAATTGGGGAACTGAGAGCATTTTCAGTGATCTCAATTGGTGCTTCTACAATCTACTTTCACCATTACCTCATAAAACAAAGGCCTTCTCAGAATAAAGAACATTCCTTTTTTCCCCCTCATTTTGTTATGAACCTGCCAAAATTTTGTCATGGACTGGCACTGGTAACTAATCACTTAAAGCCCTAAATGATCCCTCAAGTTCCATACATTTTCTCAGTGTTTTATCAGTAGTTTAGGATATGGACTGGAGCCCCAAAGCCCCATATGGACAGACTTTTTCAAAATTTAGCAATTAGACGTGGTTAGTCTTTGTTACAGTTTCCATTTGACACTACTTATTTGTCCATAAATCTATCTGATAGGAGGATACAAGGTCCCACAGGAACTTAAAAAGGTAAGAATTGGGCTTAAAGTTTAAAAAGAGCTACTAACACAGTTTGCTAACTACAACAAAGCCTCAAATCTTCACCTGAACAGCTGATATTTCTCATGATCAGACTGATTTTTTTCCCCCAGCATGTCTTCCTAAGTAGAAAGGAAAACATGGGAAAAATCGTCAGTTTTTCTTTTATCAAAATTTAAAAATATGAATTAGTTACAGGTATAAAAATTTAATATGGAGGGCTGGCCCGGGGATGTAGTGGTTAAGCTTTGCTTCGGCAGCCTGGGATTTGAGGGTCTGGATCCTGGACGTGGACCTAAGCACTGCTTATGAAGCCATGCTGTGGCAGCATCCCACATACAAAATAGAGGAAGACTGGCACAGATGTTAGCTCAGTGACAATCTTCCTCCAGCAAAAAGAGGAAGAGTGACAATGGATGTTAGCTCAGAGCCAATCTTCCTCACCCACACAAAATAATAATTTATATGTGTTTAAAATAAGGTATTCATAGGAAGAAGGCAAAGCACTATTAATTTAAATTAAAAATATTAATTAAAATTTAAAAATCATATAAATAGGTTTCATCACACTTACTGGAAGAACAAGACCTCTCAGTGTAATTTCTCCAGTCATGGCTACATCTGAACGGACCAGCCGCCCACTGAAAAGGGAGGCGAGACAGGTTACTATGGTAACTCCAGCAGATGGTCCATCTTTTGTGACAGCTCCAGCTGGAAAGTGCAGATGGATGTCTGTGTTGTCAAGAAGATCAAAACTTCCAGAAGCTTTGAAAAGGAAAAAGTGATTTTAATGTAGAAAAAATAAGCCTGCTTTTTCTCCTAAAAAAGAAAATCAAAGGGATAAAAAATCAATGTTTTGGGTAAATGAATCCTTCAAAATGTTAATGGGTACTACAATTAGAGTGAGGGTCTGAAAGCACAGTTTCAGTCTATTCCAAGTATGATTAAAAACAAGACAGACCCTTGGAATTAGTTTCTTGTTAAGGCATTAGCCAGACAGTCCAAAAATGGGAACTAGAATTTTCACAGGGGTTCCAAATCAGAAGTTTGTACTTTACTGAAGGTATAACTAATAATTTAAAGCTCCTCTTAATCTTTGTCACAGGACTGTGAGATGCCTCCTGGATCGTGATCCAAAGGCGCGTCTTTGCTCACAGCTGCATCCCAGCCATGGCTGGGTCACTCACCATTAGTTAGATGGTACTTCTTGGCATTGCTGCGGAGCCAGCTGATGGCGAGATGGGCAGACTCCTTCATGACGTCCCCAAGCTGGCCAGTCAGAGTTAACTGACCTTCACCATCCATTCGACTTGCCTCCACGAACATGATTTCCCCACCTAAGGGAGTCCAAGCCAAACCTATTGCCACTCCTGGCTGACTGAGACGCTCAGACACCTGAGAAAGAAGGAATGATCGGTTACGTCAGCAAGAGCCAAAGTATTTTCAGGCTGGCTAACCTAATCACCATGCGCTGCAGGAGGCTGCTCCTTCCACGGAGGGCCTCGGTGCCAGCCACACGTCACAGGACTTCTTACCCACATGATTTGGAGTCACACCCACCACTTACTATACTATGTGGCTTTCTGCCAGAAGGAAAGCTGAACTTCCTCTGTGGCATCTATCAGAAGCAATTTTACCTTAAAATACGTGTGAATAACTTTGATTCTTAACAGCCATATCAGGTTACACATGCCCTAATTTTCAAGGAACAAACCCAATTGTTTTATCTACTTAAATATTTTTATTAGGCTGCACATTTATACACACTCCAAAACCTGACTTCATTTTAAGTAATCATGAATTTGTTTTAGAGTAAAGACCCTCTTTCTAACACACATTTAAGATGTGTTAGCTGCAGAGGCCACGTGTGAAAGTGTAGATTCAAACCTTTTGCTTTTACTTCTCTGCCACTTCTTACTTTCTCTGTTACTGCTGCATAGACATATACAATGTTGCTTCGTGACGGCCTAGATCCTGTCCCGTGTGCTCAGAGGCCCAGCATGCTGCCTCGCTGCCATTTTGAACTGAACGCATCAGTCACCTGACATTACGAGCCGAGGTGATGCGCCAAAGAGGTTAACACATCACGTCCATGTTATGGAAACACATAAAAAGCAACAGTTGAAAAACAGTCCTAGTAACTTTTTGCACCCTTTGAGCTTCCAAATTTCTTATCCTATAGAATTTGTGTGTGTCAGAGGAACTGAGCACAGTATGTCAAGCCAGCACTAACCAAATGCACGCTCTCCCCCGAGAGGAACTTCTCCTTGAGGAGCAGCGGGTTTCTGAGTCTCCGGTTGCAGGGCTGGTCGCTGACGCTGATTCCTTTCTCAAGAGGCTTAGATGGTGACAATCCTGATTTTAAAACTTACTCCACAATCATGTGTGACATTCACTGAAGCTATTGGACATTTATTTTTAGCAGTAAAATAAAAGCCTATTTTTAAAGTTGGTTTTATAATTAAAAAATTTACTTCTAATGAACTTCATACGATAAGTGAGAGACTTGAAGGCCGCGCTGCAGCGTCAGCTGACTGATGCCGGGCAGCGGAGTTCACTTCCCCTGGCTTTTGTATGTGCCCTGATCTATATTTACTTGAGGAGAAAGACACAAAAGATCAACAGGCAAAAGATCAGTACTATTTATGGAAAAAACAGAAACAATTATTTATAAAAGTGTTCACAACACTTGTTTTTTCTAATATAAACCCAATTCTCTACACCGTAATGAACACCTACTTTGGCTAGAAATTTGCCAAGGGTTCCTGTTTTACTACATGGCTCTTTCCTAGGGCTGAGTGAACTCATCCTAAAGAATTATCTTCAATATAATGAATCATGTGTTAATTTAATAGAAAAAGCCATTTGGCACAATTTTGTTTACTATAACAAAAACAATTCCTTTGTTACAGCTAAATCCTCAAAACTCATGTCAGAATAATACCAAAAATGTCCCCAAAGGATCAGGAGTAAGATTCTTGTTGATTACCATGTTGCTTCAAGAAACCAAACCAGTCTTCCAACACTCTCCATATGCTGGAGAGTCCTGGTACACTGGGTAGAAGTAACACTGTTCAATGAAAGGAGAGGGCAGCAGATGCACAGCCAAACCCAAAACATCCAGGCTCACACCCACTTTATTCTAACCTGACAGTTTAAGAATTCTAACATCAACCAGAAGATGGGGCTAAGGACAAATCTGTGTAACGCAACAGCAACATACATAGGTGGGGGGCCTTAAGGGCGTGAGTCCCCATCGCACCTAGAGTCCCTGTGCCCGAGGCTCACAGCAGTCATCTAAGAAGTAAAGAATCTTTAATCCTCAGACCTGAAGTCAGAGTCTTCGAGGACATGTGTTCTGAAATTGTAACACTCAAGCACCCAGCTTCTGTGTATTTTTCCCTCAGAAATGAGGAGAGTGCAAGTACACGTGAGTTTAAAGGGTAACATACGTGCTCCTTTCTTGCTCTTGAATGCAGTTTTCCATCTTAACCCCTTTATACAAAACAGTCTGTATCTTCTAGCATTCCTTGTAAGTGATTCAACACAAGAATTTTAAAACTATATTTATCTAGCAGTACTTTCCTATCAGTTTGTAATTCCTTACTGGTTTGTGGAATCATCAGTTACATCAGCCAAGACAGGGCTTAGAATGTTTCCCACTAGATGTCAGTGGCACATGAGCACCTCAAGTTCGTTTTGTTGTTCACTTTCCCACTGGTACATCCTTGCACTTCAGCTTCCTCATCTGTTAACTCAATCTTGTTCAAAGAAATGGTCAGTTTCTTCTGTAGTAATTCCATCAATCATGTAAATATGCAAACTGAAGAAGTATTTAAAAATTTAATGAAAACCCTAATTAATAATAGAATATGTCTTACAAAGTATGGTTGCATTGTTAATACTTCAATGATAGCAGTATTTAAGCAGCATTTGAGTAATCACTGCCAATTTCACACTGTTCTTCCCTCTTGATTAACTACAAATAGTGCTATTTGATTGAAACAGTAAATCTGCACAACTCTGTGATCCTTCTAGGCCCAGGGCAACGCTTCCACTTGGATTTCCTCCTGCAGCGCCGTCAGAGTCAGGAGTTTTACAGTTATTCACAGCGCTTTACCAAGCATCCTGAGCCAGGCTCCATTACAGATCAGAGAGGTCTAGAAGTGAACGCCTCTGAGAACTGACGGAGTACTTAAGGACATCAGACAAAGGGGCCGTTATACTCCAGCACGGGGAGCGCAACCAGTGTCTACCGAGCGCTTCCATCTACACAGAGCCCTAAAGAGGCCAGGCCCCCTGTCTGGGGAGCTGGGACAGGTGTCAGACACGCCAAGTAGTCTTAAAATGTGGGTAGGAGTGTGTGGGGCAGAGAAAGGCCAGGAAACCATCATAACAGAGAGGCCAGCCAATGCCAAGGCCTGGAGATACGAATTATATTGTGGCTACTTTGTTTCCAGAGACAAGCACGGTTCCCTGCCAAATGCAACCTGAGCTGTCAGATGGCTGTGGGATGGGTGCAGGTTCCTTCTGCAGTGATGTTTACACCACAATTGGTTTCTTTTATAGCTCATCTAGGACTTGTTATGCTCCCGCCAGGGTTGTCACCACAGCAGCTATCCATCTGTCAACTTCTTTACAGTCTTTGTACTAAGATCCCAAGGCTGAATTCATGAATATTTGATTGTTCTAGCTGTAAATTTATTTCAGTAGCGTTCAGAAAAGGGAAGGTCAGATTGCCCTTCCCTTGGAGAGGCGCCGGGGTCTCCCGGAGCCATCTCTCACAGCGGTGCTAGCCAGCCCCAGGCTGGCTGACCCTCCACTGTTGAGAGCCAGCTGCTTTCAGAGCCTTCTGCCGGGGACTTTTCCTGGCACAAGGAACTCATGGGGGGCCACTGGGCCAGACTGAGTGTGCAGCACTGGTGCTGTCTTACACAGCGGCGTGTGGCACAGCATGTTTAAATGGCGTGGAATGGAGAGGTAGTTTACTGCCACGATTTTCTTGGGCACTGTGTCAGTGTCTACACCCTGCCCATTTCTGGCACCTGATTCTGTCTGTGTGAAGGACAAGCGTACTGACAGAATCTCCGGGATTCACCTTTGGATGGTTCTATTCAGGACACTTCTTAAATTCTGCCATGTTTTTCCTCTTCTTCGCTTTTTATGTTTTTAAGGGCAGTGGCCTTTGGAAAAGGACTTTTCATACACCGCTGTCAGAAGCCAGCACTGAGGCTTTAATGCAAGATGCGAATGGAGGCAGGAATGTGCAGATGCGCACTCTTGGGATTTACTGGCTACACAGAAATATTTGTGGCTTGGATGACTGGTTTTCTGAGGCTGAGGATGAAAGCTATCCTGGAAAGAACAGAGCTCACTTGTTCTGACTGACTGTATCACTAAATTTACAATCATGAGTTTAAGACTGTTACCCTCAGAGATAAACAGGAACTCTTTTCTGTTGGCTTTTTTTTTTGCCAGATAGGATATGCATCTAACAATGTGGAGGTTTCTCCTGGCTTCACTAGGATGAAAGTGAAAATTGTAAGATTCTCATTTCCCCTCCCAAAGATGTTCATGTAATCAATAAAAGTTAACTGCAACTGAGTTTACCACTGTTAACGGCAGTCTCATAAGCGATCAGATCAGAGAGCTGTGACTCGAATCCTGCACCCTTCTCAATCCCTCCACGTCTGATCTGGCCCCCAGCTGGTGTTCTGAGTGAGTCTGTGCTGTGCCTGCATGTGCCGTGGGAATGAAGTCTCTGCGCTCAACACTTGCACCTCCTCCCGTCTTTGCTGCTCTTCCTCTTGCAGTGAAGGAAGAGATTTTTTTAAAAGTGGGTTTAAGTGATCATGTTTCTTTAGGAAACTTTATTCTATTTGAAAAGGTGACTTATGATATTATTCCTAAATTTGAAATCTAGACTAAGTTCCTAGAACTCACTTTTTAACCTGTTTAGAGAATTCTAAAGGGGTACAACTTATTAAAGTGTGTCTTCTCACCTTTCTTCCTCACTGCTAGTTTGCTACGTCAGTAACATTTTTGGTACTAATATTTTTTTGCAGACTCATCTTCAACGAAAGTAAAGAACAGTAAGAGGCAGTAAAGGATTATTAAATGAAGGTGTAAAATTAGGATTATAAACACAACAGGGATTTTTTTGGCTGACTGGGGATAGGTCTGTTTGTTTTTAAAGGAGTATGGTGCAGGAACTCACGTTTGTTCAGTTTTTTAGCATGTACCAGGCACTATGGTGGGTGCTTTATAGAAATTAACTCACCAAATTCTAAAAACTGTCTAAAAACATACATATAATTGCCCCATGTGTCAGATGAAGACATCACACTCAAGCAGGCTTATCACTAAGGTTTATCACTTAGTGAGTAAGAGGCCTCCTTGCTGCTTTCACACCTTACTCCTCCTCTCTTCTACTAAGCCCCTGCTTGTGGCAGCCGCTTTCCATCTTCATTCTCTCCTCACTATCTTCTACATTCAGAACACCCTTTTCCTTCCTGACCACCTGACCCCTGCTATCCTGCTGGGTGTCCAGCAAACACCGGGTGCTCATCTGCAACCCGGCTCCTCTGTTCTCTAAACACCTCCTTAACTCCAAGAACAGCTTCCTCACCTTAACTCACTCACTCACTGACAGGTCCTCATCACATCAAAGAGGAAGCAGATATCCTCTGAAATCTGAATTTTAAACATCTCCCTCCCTGACCATCACTTTCTTATCCTCACTTGTACTCAAGACCATTAACTCTACCACCTGCACATTACATACCAGCTCTGTCCTAGCTTCACTTCTCTCTTTGTGCAACTAACATATCTTTGTTCCATCATTATAATCTTTTCCTTGTACATAAGTCAATATTCTTCCCCGTTCTTCATTATACCTTGAAAAGGGGTATCCTCATTACATTTCCTCTACTCACACTATGGATCCCAGCCCATCTCACTTCCCCAGACTTTGTTGCTGTTGTCCCACCTCCTCCAGTAACATTAGTCCCACTCTTTCCACTGGATTCTTCAGATCAGCAAACATGATTCTATTTGAAAACACTGTCTCTCTGACATCCACACTCCCTTCTAGCCACCTCATTTAAATCTCTGCAATCATTCATTCACAGCCAAACTTCTGAGAAGAGTTGCCTACACACAAACTCTGTTTCCTCCCCTCCCATTCTATCCTCAGCACACTCCCAAATCTACCATCCACACCACTCCTTGCGAACCCACTCTTTCAAGGTCCCCGACAACCTCCACACTGTCAAATCGAATGGACAAACAGCAAACACATCTGGATGTTCCGTCCTTCGAGAAAGTTTCCTCCCGTTTTCATGGCAGCATATTATCCTTGTTTCCTCTTACTTGACTGCTTGTTCCTTCTCAGTCTCTTTGAGGGCTCTTCCTCCTGTCCATGACCCTAACTGTTGCATTCTTCAGGGCCTGCTCCTAAGCCACCTGCTCTTTTCTACATATACTTTTTCCTTTGGTAATCTCAACATTTCTGGGACTTTAAATATTCTCTCTTTTCTGACAACTCTGCAACTTATATCTCCATTTTGGATCTCTCCTCTGAGCAATGGATCTGCGTGCCCAAGTGTCTCCACTCTGATGCCTCACAGACAGTTCAAATCAGAGCTTTCCCTTTTCTTTGCACTACTCCCCCCACCCCGAGTCTTTCCCTTCTCAGTAAATGGCCACACAGATACCCTGTTGCTCTGGCCAGAGCCTGGAAATCCCTTAGATTACTGTCTCCTTTGTCGCCGTGTGTGGCCCACCAGCGAGGCTAGCAGGTCTGCCTCTAGAATATATCTCAGGGATAGCGGGAGAAGTTCCTCCCTAGCTCAGTACCAGCCTGTTTGTCTTCTTTACAGCATCACTCCCAATTTATAATTATTTCTTAACTTGTTTATTTCCTTTAATAAAGTAAGCTCCATAGAGGCAAAGATCACACCTTTCTGGTTTACTATTGTATTACCAGCAGCACATACTAGGAAACTCTTTCTAGAAGAAATGACAGACCTTACACTTTTACCTTCACGGAGAATACAGGCGTTTAAGTCAAAAAGGTACCTTGCAACGTCTTGGGAACACGTCAACATCTATTTCAATATTCCTAGTATCATCTCTCCCTCTAGATTCTTTACCTGGGAGAGTACAAAGAAGAGAGACAAGCCTGGCCACTGTGACTCTTGGCAGAGAACAGAGGAGCTGCTCAGGTGTGCCTGTGCTCCATTTCTCTAATGTAATAAACAGCACAAGCCCTGGAGCCCATCAGGCCTGGGACCAAATCTCAATTCTGGCACAGTGCATCTTCTCGCAAGTTACTGAAACACTCTAAGCCTGTTTCCTCTTCTGTTACTGGAAAGACCCGAGTGAGGAGCAAATGATGTATCATTTGTTAGAGGTCTTCATAGTGGCTGATACGTAATAGATACACACGGGGAGGGGCCAGAAGCCCAGCCCACCTTCTCCCATTCCAAAAACAGAGCACTAGAGTTGGTAAGAACAGAAATGAAAATGTGATGTACAGCAGATGCCTTTTGTTTTAAAAAACCTGCTGTACTTCGAGCCATTCTCCTTCAGCAGGAAAGGTCAGGAGTTAGCTTGGTCTGACAGGATACTGTGGCAGAGCGGAAAGAACACCGGACTTGCAGTTGGCTGATCTGAGTCTGAATACAGGCTTTACTAATTGCAGCTTATATGAATTTGCATGATTCATTTAGTCTCTTTAAGCTTTTTTGCTGTGTGTAAAATGGAAGACTCCTAGCATTGGGACGGCCCTCATGACAATAAAGAAATGTTCCATAAATCTTAATTTCACAGAGGCAAAAGTTGAGGCATAGGGTGGTTAAGTAATTTGGGGCTGAAGCCCAGAGACAGAAATCCCAGGCTACAGGTGAATTCTCTCAAGTGTGGAAAAGATGAGCAAAATGTTTCAAACTCCCAGACACCAGATCTTCTATTCTAAGATGCTGTTTATACCTTTCAGACTGATGATGGTCAAAGTGTTCACAGGTGATAGCTCAGATACTACAAGGAAAATAAAAGAGTTTCTCCAGTGACATCAAACAGGGCTGTTAGGCCGTTTCTATGAAATTTCTCACTTCTGTTCTTCTGGCTCTCTCTGCCAAAGCTCCAAGAACGCCAGCAACGCCTGCACACCTCGCCGCAGCAGCAGCAATGCTGGGAGAGGAGGGCGTGCGAACAAACACGCATCCATCTTTTGTTTGTATTGCTGCTCTAGTTTAAATTCCCAAAGAACTGCTGGAACGTACTGCTCTGGAAAGCCCAGAGAAAAAAGCCCATCAGCCATGCAGGAGTCAGAACCTGTTTACAGCATCACTCACCAAATCACGGGACTCCCTCAGAACAGAAAGGCAGGCTCTCCTCACCTTTCCCAACCAAGAAAAGTTTTGTTCCACTTCTTTCAACACTTCAAAATTTAAATCCATGATTTTTAAGAATTCGAGTAACCAAACGAATGCCTCTGAATCTCTTGTTCAAGACACATGCACTGTCAAGAGCAAAGAGCCTCCACCCTGGACCTGAGAGCTCTGCAGAGGCTCCTGAGCTCTGACGACCAGCTCAGAGTTTCAACAGATAAACGAAACGGGAGTGGGGACTATTTCCCCTCTCCTCAGTTTTAAGAGTTGAGGAACACCGTATCTGCTGGTACTGATTTCAAATGTTAGATGTACAGATTATCTTCTGCATAATTTGTCAGATTTATCTTGTGAAAATCTTTTTCCCTTAAACTTGGTAAAAGCTTCTGAAGAAAGCTGCTAAGTTTAGTAGTGTAATACAATTTTTTTCCAGTAACTGACCTATAAAAGCTCATATAAGCATCCTAGAAAATATATCACAATGCTCAGCAGTTGGAGATTCAAACACCTATTTCCAACCAGTTGCCTCAACTCAGTCCTGGGTCCCAGGTTTCTTTGGCTGTGTGTTCTGGTGCGAGGGATGGTTAAGGCAGAAAGACGGAAATAGGGCTAGACCTGTTTGTGGGTTTAATCCCCCAAAACACTATTAACAATGAAACAACAGATTCCTGAAAGAGGCCATCTGGGTCTGCATCAGAGCAGTCCGAAGCTAGCGTGAGGCTCATGTTTTCAGACATTCTGTACTAGGCTGTTTCCCCACATCCTCCCCCAAAGCCTTTGATACTACAAAGAAATCCTTAATTAAAGCACAAAAAATAGGAATATAGAATTTCTAAGGAGGAGAGTCAGAGACGCGGATGGCAGAGAACAAGATCAGCCTGGGCTTCTAAAAGAGGATATGGCCAGGACCTCTGGATCTCTGCAAAAGCCATACTACCACCGTAAGCACTAAAATTCAATACCATAAACAAAAACCTCCCAATCTTAAGGCAAAATTCAGCCCCCCAAAACACCCAATTCTACTTTTCTCCCAATCTATTAAGCAACAACCACAATAAACTGGTAGCTATCAACAAAGAAATTAGGATGATCACCTCCATTTCATACATCGGGGGCCCAAGGATGTCTTTCAAAGCATGGAAATCAATCAAAATCGGCATTTCAGGTGGTAGGGCCAAATCAGTGGTGTCACTGATAGATCCAGGTTTCACATCTTCCAGGATGTGTTCTTTGCAACCTAAGAGAGAAAAACTTATTTAGAAATTCTCAGAGATTTGCAGGCTTGAAAATTCATTAGCAGTAAAATTAAACAGCAGTACAGTGGACTTCAACAGTTAGTCGCCTTTGTGCATTTATTAAAGCACAAAATTCGTGTCGGGCATCTGTGGAACTCAGGCAGATGAACCCGTCTTTCCGGAGCCCGAGGGTACACTGACAGCATGCACTGCCTTGCTCACTGACTTTCACTTGTTCATCATCCATCTCCCCCCACTAAAGTCTAAGCTCCAGGAGGGCGGCAGCCTGGCCGGTCTTCTTGCTAACCATTATATTCTCAAGCCAAGAACAATGCCCAGCATTAGTCAACTAATGGCCTTTAGAGGCCAGACACTGAAGGGTCACATGCAATAGATCACCTTGTACAAGACTCTGTTAGATCAACAGAATTCAAACTTTTCAATTTCCTCTTCAGAGGAGTTCCATCCGGCGTCCCATTTCCTGAGAGGCAGTGTGAACTTGGAAATGATAGAACCCATATAAGCAATGCCTCTTTTGTAAACATATAAACTCAACTCCAAGGATATCATTTTCCAATAAACTAATAGAACTGGCAATGCCAGGGTAAAAGAATATGAAGCCTGGTTTGAAATCCCTGCAATAATGGACTATTTCCTTTACCTGCCTACAAGCCCTTGTTGCTGATGTCTTGTCCAAGTATTGACTTGTTTTGGTTTGAGCCTAGACACAGACAGGGAGCAGGTGCCAACTGATCTATCAGACCACCTTTCCTATTGGCCTAATTCCAGTTTGTAAAAAAAAAATATTACATAAGTCTGTAGTCAGAAATCTAAAATAAGCAGTGGTTTAAAAAAATGTAGGAAATATTTGGCTCCATTCATCCTCATTCCTAGCTTTGCTTTTCTTTTAGTTTTGCCATAATTCTTCTAGTTCCTGTACTATCTCATAAAGTGTTTCACAATATCTTTATTACCTTTTTTAGATATACCTTTCCTTCTGGAAATGATTACTGTATATATTAATACACAACATATAATAATTATGTCACCTACAACTGTCTATCTCTATATATTTATTTTGGTTTTGCTATGATTCTTCCATTCTGATATCTCACGAAGTTAAAAGAATTTTTTCTCTAACTCCTTTCCTTCCAAAAGTTATTCCTGAATATGTTAAATAATATTAGACCCTAATTTTAAACTTTAAAGATAATGGAGACATCCTGGGGTGTCCCTAAATGACCCCTGTGTATTGCAGCTTTGCTGTGAACTTCAGGGTGAAGGGTTCTCTTAGTCCACTCTCCTGCTGGGCCCTATGGGGCTCCTCTTCAAGCCTGAATCACAAGCAATATAGGAGAGAAAACAGACAGCAGCTCAGATTTTCTGCCACTTGCTGGCTGTTTGACCCTGTGCAAAGCATTAGACCTCTCACTACCTATCTCTGCAGGATTCTTGTGAGAATTAAAGAGAAAATCCTTTGTAGATTGCAAAGTGCAATGCACATACTACATCGTAAGTGTAAGTCTTGAGGTACATATATTCTCATAGCCATACCTCTGTAATGTCACTTGATCTTTCAAAGTTTGGCTCAACCTGATTCTAGAAAGTCTTCCCTCATCTTTCCAACTTCTTATAGTACTTATCTGTTTCACAAAATCTAGCAATTATTGGGTTACCCAGTAGCTTGTGGAAATGGGGGATTTTCTCCCTGCTGCTCTGACTGTAGCATAGCTAAGCAATATCAACGACCAAGGGTGAGAAGCACTCAAGAGATCAGTTCAGCTACATGCAGATTTCAGAGCAGAACGGAAAACAGGTGTCACTGCTTAATTCAAATTAACACACAGAAAGGTCTCTGAAACCTCAGCTCGTGCACAGAAGAGGCTGTGAGGTGCTTTAGCCTGTTGTACTTTTTGTGACAGGCTTTTCTGAGATCTAAATACTGCTGCCAGCCTGGAATTCTCTATCAGAGGAAGAAGTAAGCTGGATGGGTGAAAGCCAATCCACGATTACATAACCAATGCTTCAGAACATCCAATCCCTTTCCAAGTGGAGGAGTTCAGTGCTTTGAGCACTGAGGGAGCAGGGGTGGGGAGACTATTTCTAATGCAACTAGACCGTATCATATAAAAGACAATTTACTCTAGGCTTTAGGCACAGCAGCTGTGATACGAAAAATTCAATAAAATTAGAACCATTCTGTGCTTCTAAATGTTCCATCATTAGAACACAAACCTCGAGAACTAAAGCTCAAGTCAAGAAAATGGTGCCAGCTAATCAGGAAAGACAGGCTAGCACTGGATTTTCATCTACTGGACCTTGTGTAATGCAAAGTGAGAGTAAGAAAATACTAGAGTTTCACAGAATGCAGACTTTGATTTCTCATTAAAACAAACAAACAAGTAAAACATCACCTCATAAAGATGCCATTCAAGGAATGAGGCCCACGTTATAGCTGAACCTTCTGAGTGCTATGCACAAGCTTTCAAGTCCTCAGCTCTAGTGCCATGTGCCTCTCATCAGAAGCGATCACCAGCACCAAGAGCGACAGCGGCAGAACCCCTAGCATTCACTGCTGGCCTTGCCCCAGATTGTAACATTCAAGCAAGATAGACTTTTGAAGGCAAGGCAAACAAAAACAATAAAAAACGCTCAACCGAGGGGAGGAATTCCAAGATGGCGCCGTGAGTAGTCCTCTTTGTCTCTCGCCCTTCGAGTCTACAATTATTTGGACACTTATCGCTTGACAAAGGATATCCAGACAGCATCTCAGGACGTCTGAGACACCCACGCGACTATACATCGGAAGGCGGACGGACTTTCCTCCGGGAGGATGTGGAAATAGGTGAAAACTCTCCGACCCCGACGGGCAGCCTAGTACCCGCAAGCGGCTTTCTTCCAACGGACGCCCCCAGAGGATCCACACACATCTAGGGCAGGAGCGAGAACACAACAGAGGAGCGACGGTGGAAACAGGTGACCAGAACCCTACTTAAACCCCCCGCAATTACTCCTAAACGCAGAGGGAAACTTTGGAGTTGCACACCTGAGCCCGCGGGGAGAGTCTCTCCCCGCCATTGGCGGGGAGACCCGGCCTGGTGCTCGGGGCGCCCGGAGGGTCCCAGAGAGAGACACGGAGGGCACGGAGGTCTCCCAGCTGCCGTTGCCCGCCCCGTGGGACTAGGGATTGCCGGAGATCTCGGAGAGGACCGGGGCAGGGGAACTTTCAAAGGCGGGTCCGGCGACCCGGTGGGGAAGCGCCGGAGCTCCCCCAGGCAGCAGACAAAACTCTCTGTCTGCCGGTAGCAGAGGGGCCACGCTGAGCACTCAGGGCTCCCGGCAGAGGCTCGGACAGAAGCCCAGAGGGCGGGGCGTCCCCCAGCTGCCGTTGCCCGCCCCGTGGGACTAGGGATTGCCGGAGATCTCGGAGAGGACCGGGGCGGGGGAACTTTCAAAGGCGGGTCCGGCGACCCGGAGGGGAAGCGCCGGAGCTCCGCCAGGCAGCAGACAAAACTCTCTGTCTGCCGGTAGCAGAGGGGCCACGCCCAGCATTCAGGGCTCCCGGCAGAGGCTCGGACAGAAGCCCAGAGGGCGGGGCGTCCCCCAGCTGCCGTTGCCCGCCCCGTGGGACTAGGGATTGCCGGAGATCTCGGAGAGGACCGGGGCGGGGGAACTTTCAAAGGCGGGTCCGGCGACCCGGAGGGGAAGCGCCGGAGCTCCGCCAGGCAGCAGACAAAACTCTCTGTCTGCCGGTAGCAGAGGGGCCACGCTGAGCATTCAGAGCTCCCGGCAGAGGCCCGGAGAGAAGCCCAGAGGGCGGGGCGACCCCCAGCTGCCGTTGCCCACCCGGTGAGGCTAGGGATTGCCGGAGATCTCGGAGAGGACTGGGGCTGGAGAGAGTTCCAGAGACCCAGCTTAGTAGCCTAGGGGGAAACCCTACAGGCTCACAGAAGCCTTAGGGAAAGCCTCTGCACAGCACCAGTAGAAGGCACCCAGCCGCCAGCCACAAGGCTGGAAGACCCCAGGGCAAAAGCAGCATAGCTAGGTGTACTAACCACAGACTGTAGAAGATGCCAATAGCTCTCCTGCGACCCATAGAGGACAAGTGAGATTTGGTGGGTGCCGACAGCAACCGAGCGACAAATAAAAGTGATCCCACCCCTGGCCGCTGGAAAAGCCCATAACACCGTTGCAGACCCCAAGGAGAGAGCGCATCTAGGTGGGCAACAACAGTAGGCACCTGCAGCCTGAAGCCCCCCGTGACGGCCCCCACGGCAGAGGAGGGAATCCAAAGGGCCACTGTGGCTACGAAGAGGGGCCCAGGCCCAGTTAGCAACTACGGACAGGGTTCCTGGTTGGTGAAGTATAAACAGCTGCTCCCCCCACTGCAGCAGCTGAAACAAGTGAAAGGAGCAACTAAACTCTATCTCCATGCGGAGGCACAAATCAACATCATCAAGCAATATGAAAAAATACATTAAATCTCCAGAACAGAAAGAAAGTAACAAATACACAGAAAACAATCCCAAAGAAAATGAGATATATAACCTAAATGATGATGACTTCAAAACAGCCATCATTAAAATACTCACTGAGTTAAGAGAGAATTCTGACCGACAACTCAACGAGTTCAGGAGCTATGTCACAAAAGAGTTTGATACGATAAAGAAGAACCAAACAGAAATACTGGAAATGAAGAACACAATAGAGGAGATTAAGAAAAATCTAGATGCTCTGAACAGTAGGGCCGATAATATGGAGGAAAGAATTAGCAATTTGGAAGATGGCAATATAGAATTGTTGCAGGCAGAGGAGGAGAGAGAAGCAAGACTTAAAAGAAATGAAGAAACTCTCCGAGAATTATCAGACACAATTAGGAGATGCAACGTAAGGATTATAGGTATACCAGAGGGAGAAGAGAAGGAGAAAGGGGCAGAAAACCTATTCAAAGAAATAATGGCTGAGAACTTCCCAAATCTGGTGAGGGAGATGGATCTTCAGGTGACAGAAGCCAATAGATCTCCAAACTTTATCAATGCAAGAAGACCAACTCCACGGCATATAGTAGTGAAGCTAGCAAAAGTCAACGACAAGGAGAAAATATTAAGGACAGCCAGGCAAAAGAAACTAACCTACAAAGGAACCCCCATCAGGCTATCAGCAGATTTCTCAGCAGAAACTTTACAGGCTAGAAGAGAGTGGAATGATATATTCAAAAATCTGAAGGACAAAAACCTACAGCCGAGAATTCTCTACCCAGCGAAAATATCCTTCAAATACGATGGAGAAATAAAAACTTTCCCAGATAAACAAAAATTAAGGGAGTTCATTGCCACAAAACCTCCTCTTCAGGAAATCCTCAGGAAAACCCTCATTCCTGAAAAATCCAAAAAAGGAAAGGGGCTACAAAACCAAGAGCAGAGGAGATAAGTAGAACGACAACAACAGAGAGTAGCAGCTCTACATCAGAACAGATTAAACCATGGGACGAGAAACAAAGGAAACTGAAGAAAACCGGAAAACAAGACACAAAATGGTAGTGCTAGGCCCCCACATCTCAATAATCACTCTAAATGTAAATGGATTGAACTCCCCAATCAAAAGACACAGAGTGGCAGGATGGATCAAAGAACAAGATCCAACAATATGCTGCCTCCAGGAAACACACCTCAGCCCCAAAGACAAACACAGACTCAGAGTGAAGGGATGGAGAACAATACTCCAAGCTAATAATGAACAAAAGAAAGCAGGTGTCGCTATACTAATATCAGACAAGGTAGATTTCAAAGCAAAACAGATAAAGAAAGACAAAGAGGGACAGTATATAATGATAAAAGGGACTCTCCACCAAGAAGACATAACACTTATAAATATATACGCACCCAACACAGGAGCACCAAAATTTGTAAAGCAACTCTTAATAGAACTAAAAGAAGACATCAACAACAATACAATAATAGTAGGGGACCTCAACACACCATTAACACCAATGGACAGAACATCCAGACAGAAAATCAACAAGGAAATAATAGAATTAAATGAAAAATTAGACCAGATGGACTTAATAGATATATATAGAACACTTCATCCAAAAACAGCAGGTTACACATTCTTCTCAAGTGCACATGGAACATTCTCAAGGATTGACCATATTTTGGGAACCAAAGCAAACATCAATAAATACAAGAGAGTTGAAATAATATCAAGCATCTTTTCTGATCATAACGCTATTAAACTAGAAATCAACTACAAGAAAAAAGCAGAGAAAGGTGCAAAAATGTGGAGACTAAACAACACGCTTCTCAACAAACAATGGATCATTGAAGAAATTAAAGAAGAAATCAAATATTATCTGGAGACAAATGAAAATGAGAACACGACATACCAAATCATTTGGGATGCAGCAAAAGCAGTCCTAAGAGGGAAATTCATCGCAATACAGGCTCACCTCACTAAACAAGAAAAAGCTCACGTAAGCAACCTCAAACGACACCTAACAGAACTAGAAAAAGAAGAACAAACAAGGCCCAGAGCCAGTAGAAGGAGGGAAATAATAAAAATAAGAGCAGAAATAAACGATATTGAAACAAAAAAGACAATAGAAAGGATCAATGAAACAAAGAATTGGTTCTTCGAAAGAATTAACAAAATTGACAAACCCCTAGCCAGACTCACCAAGAAAAGAAGAGAGAAATCGCAAATTAATAAAATCAGGAATGACAGAGGAGAAATCACAACAGATACCAATGAAATACAAGAGATCATAAGAGAATACTATGAAAAACTATATGCCAACAAATTGAACAACCTGGAAGAAATGGACAAATTCCTAGACTCCTACAATCTCCCCAAACTGAATCAGGAAGAAATGGAGAATCTGAATAGACCAATCACAAGTAAGGAAATAGAAACGGTAATCAAAAACCTCCCCAAAAACAAGAGTCCAGGACCAGACGGCTTCTCTGGAGAATTCTACCAAACATTCAAAGAAGACTTAATACCTATTCTCCTCAAACTGTTCCAGAAAATTGAGAAAGATGGAGAACTCCCTAACACATTCTATGAAGCCAACATCACTCTGATCCCCAAACCTGACAAGGACAACACAAAGAAGGAGAACTACAGGCCGATATCACTGATGAACATAGATGCAAAAATCCTCAACAAAATTTTGGCAAACCGATTACAGCAATACATCAAAAAGATTATACACCATGATCAAGTGGGATTTATACCAGGGACACAGGGATGGTTCAACATCCGCAAGTCAATCAACGTGATACACTACATTAACAAAATGAAAACCAAAAACCACATGATCATCTCAATAGATGCAGAGAAAGCATTCGACAAGATCCAACACCCATTTATGATAAAAACCCTCAGTAAAATGGGTATAGATGGAAAGTACCTCAACATAATAAAGGCCATATATGATAGACCCACAGCCAACATCATACTCAATGGACAAAAGCTGAAAGCCATCCCTCTGAGGACAGGAACAAGACAAGGGTGCCCACTTTCACCACTCCTATTCAACATAGTTCTGGAGGTGCTGGCCAGAGCAATTCGGCAGGAAAAAGAAATAAAAGGAATCCAAATAGGTAACGAAGAAGTAAAACTCTCGTTGTTTGCAGACGACATGATCTTATACATAGAAAACCCCAAAGAATCCACAGAAAAACTATTAGAAATAATCAACAACTACAGCAAAGTAGCAGGGTATAAAATTAACGTGCATAAATCAGTAGCATTTCTATACACTAACAATAAACTAACAGAAAAAGAACTCAAGCACTCTATCCCATTCACAATCGCAACGAAAAGAATAAAATACCTTGGGATAAACTTAACCAAGGAAGTGAAGGATCTATACAATGAAAACTACAAGACTCTCTTGAAAGAAATAGGCGATGACATAAAGAGATGGAAAGACATCCCTTGCACATGGATTGGAAGAATAAACATAGTTAAAATGTCCATACTACCTAAAGCAATATACAGATTCAATGCTATCCCAATCAGAATCCCAAGAACATTCTTCACAGAAATTGAACAAACAATCCTAAAATTCATATGGGGCAACAAAAGACCGCGAATTGCTAAAGCAATCCTGAGCAAGAAAAACAAAGCCGGCGGAATCACAATCCCCGATTTCAAAACATACTACAAAGCTACAGTGATCAAAACAGCATGGTACTGGTACAAAAACAGGTCCACAGATCAATGGAACAGAATTGAAAGCCCAGAGATAAAACCACACATCTATGGACAGCTAATCTTCGACAAAGGAGCAGAGGGCCTACAATGGAGAAAAGAAAGTCTCTTCAACAAATGGTGCTGGGAAAACTGGACAGCCACATGCAAAAGATTGAAAATTGACCATTCTTTTTCACCACACACCAAAATAAACTCAAAATGGATCAAAGACCTAAAGATTAGGCCTGAGACAATAAGTCTTTTGGAAGAGAATATAGGCAGTACACTCTTTGACATCAGTTTCAAAAGAATCTTTTCGGACACTGTAACTCCTCAGTTGAGGGAAACAATAGAAAGAATAAACAAATGGGACTTCATCAGACTAAAGAGCTTCTTCAAGGCAAGGGAAAACAGGATTGAAACAAAAAAACAGCTCACTAATTGGGAAAAAATATTTACAAGCCACTTATCCGACAAAGGGTTAATCTCCATAATATACAAAGAACTCACACTGCTTAACAACAAAAAAACAAACAACCCGATCAAAAAATGGGCAGAGGACATGAACAGACATTTCTCAAAAGAAGATATGAATATGGCCAATAGACACATGAAAAGATGTTCATCATCGCTAATCATCAGGGAAATGCAAATCAAAACTACACTAAGATATCACCTTACCCCCGTTAGATTGGCAAAAACATCCAAAACCAAGAACGACAAATGTTGGAGAGGTTGTGGAGAAAGAGGAACCCTCATACACTGTTGGTGGGAATGCAAACTGGTACAGCCACTATGGAAAACAGTATGGAGATTTCTCAAAAAGTTAAAAATAGAAATACCCTATGACCCAGCCATCCCATTACTGGGTATCTATCCTAAGAACCTGATATCAGATATCTCAAGAGTCCGTTGCACCCCTATGTTCATTGCAGCATTATTTACAATAGCCAAGACGTGGAACCAGCCTACATGCCCAGAAACTAATGATTGGATAAAGAAGATGTGGTATATATACACAATGGAATACTACTCAGCCATAAAAAAAGACGAAATTGGCCCATTCACAACAATGTGGATGGACCTCGAGGGTATTATGTTAAGCGAAATAAGTCAGTCAGAGAAAGACGAACTCTATATGACTCCACTCATAGGTGGAAATTAGTATATTGAGAAGGAGATCTGATTGGTGGTTACCAGGGAAAAGAGGGGGTGGGGGGAGGGTACGGAGGGGGAAGTGGTGTACCCACAACATGACTAACAAAAATGTACAACTGAAATCTCACAAGGTTGTAATCTATCATAACATTAATAAAAAAAAAAAAAACGCTCAACCTCTCAACATGACACAGACCCTGTCCACAAACCCATCCTACTGGAATTGTGCAGTTGTCTTCTTCCACGCTCTTCTCTTGAGCTAAAACAGTGGTTCTTAACAAATGATTAATAGTTACATGAAAAAATGATTATTTCACCAAGGAGGAAAGAAGTTAAGGTTATAAAAGCAAGATACCATTTTCTGGTTACCAAAATAAAGTAACGAGTTAAGTAGTTTAAGAAATGACAAAGATCAGTGTTAAAGTGAAGAGATCTTCCCAAGCACTGTTGCTTATGGAAATAGAAATTGGTTCAATCTTTCAGGAAAGCCTTCGTCAATACATTGAAAGCCTCTCAAATATTCATAATCTCAGACGCATTGATTCTGTTCTGCAGAAACCTATCCTTAAGGACATAAGCAAAAGTGTGGACAGTTGTTGTGCAGACCACAATTTAGAAACAAAGCTACTGACTGCAGCACTATCTGTAACAGCGAAAGTTCGATCCAATCTGAATACTCAACATCGGGAACATGGTTGAGTAAACTGCGGTACATGCATCTAATAAAACACTGCAGTCACTAAAATTGTTTCTCAAGTGTTTTTAAGTAATATGAGAAACTTTTTTTGAAACAACGTCAAAGTGAGGAAAGAGGAGGGTATAAAATTTCACATGGCATGATTTTTTACTAATGTAACATAACATAAATATATGAGAATGAATGAAATGATATAGTCCAAAATGTTAGAAATTATTCCTTCAGTTGAGATTAAGATTACATGATGAAATAGTTAATAGATAATAGTTTCCAATCCTGGCTCTGGATTCCTAGTTAGCTTGAAAAAAGTTACTTTACCTTTTTGTATCTGGTTTTCTAATCAGTAAAACCATAATAATTATAAGCACCCTCAGAGAGTTGCTGGGAAAATTTAATAATGCTTAAAGCCTTAATATGTATAAATGAGAGGAAGTGAATTGTATATTTAGAGTAATATTGAATATAGACTTCTAAGACTCATGTCTTACTCCAGAGTCCATTTCCTTGGAAGAAAACAAAATGCTCCCCACAACCTAATTCCACCCAGGGCCCACAGACAGGCCTTTGATCACAATCACATGACTGTTTGGAATCATGTAAATTAAATATATATAAGAAAGTGGAAAAACAGATTCCAAGACTCTGCCCTAGGCTATTAATATATAGTACTACTATATTTCATATACTATAATTCTCTTTACAAATAATTTTGAAGCATATTCTTAAAAGTAAAGTGCTACTGGGGCTGGCCCAGTGGCGCAGTGGTTAAGTGCGCACGCACGTTCTGCTTCCCTGGCCCAGGGTTCGCAGGCTTGGATCCCGGATGCGGACATGGCACCGCTTGGCAAGCTATGCTGTGGTAGGCATCCCACATATAAAGTAGAGGAAGATGGGCACGAATGTTAGCTCAGGGCCAGTCTTCCTCAGAAAAAAGAGGCGGATTGTCAGCAGTTAGCTCAGGGCTAATCTTCCTCAAAAAAAAAAAACAAAAACAAAAAAACCCAAAAACAAAACAAAAAGTTAAGTGCTGTTAAACAGAGGCTGAAAAGAGGGGATGTGGAAAAATAAAACGAGTGGAATAAGCTAGCTCAACCCCACTCCACTTCAACTTTTTCTTCACTTAAATAAAATTGTTCTGAAAGTGGGAGGGAGTTAAGTTTTTTAGTTGATTTACTCTGCTCAGAGATATTTCCAAGCTCTTCTTTCACCACTATTATTAGCCTGTTCTGACCCGAATTCAGGTCGTAGCCAGGATGTGCAGGGAGGGCATCACCCAGGAGTTTAACAGCATGAAGGCAGCAGACAAGCAACCAGCACCAGGACGGCACCTGCCATGCACTCACACTCTACAGTGGCCACCCTGCAGCATGACAAACGTGGCCTGTGGCGATGGCTGCGGGCAAAGCTAGAGGGCACTGTGGGTGCACTCCCCCAGTGAGCTAAGCCAGACTCCAGAGTTGATGCCACCACAGCTATTATGAAAGGATGGCCCACGGCCACAAACTCCTCACCAGGAATGATTAGGCTTTTCCAAAGCAGCTGTCACCAGCACATGATCAAGTGTTCTTTTCCACCCACTTTTCCCCTGCCAGAGGAACATGATTTAAATAAAAACATGCCCCAAAGCTAAAGAATCACTGTGGGAAGGAGGGGGAAAGGAAGATATTAAGACGAGAGGTAAGGAGGAAGAAGAGGGTTAATACCTTAGGAAACTTCAGGAGCTTTCTGTTAAAACAAAAAACAAAGTTTCTTGCCTTCTGAATAAATCTTGCAGCAAATGGCGTCTCTTGGTGGGTGATCCAACCAATGAAAAGCAGCAGAGGCCAGGAACACAAAAAGGCCGCAATTCCCCGGAACGGGGCGGAAATGAAATTTACCTAACCTAGGCAGCCCTCGGTTATCGATAACCATCTTTACTCAAGACAGAAAATTTCAGTTATCACTTCTTATTCTCTATATTCTGCTTAACTTGAAGCATACGCTCCATTCTCAAGCCCAGTCTCATGAGTCCCAAAGCCACATTTTGTGGTATAGCGACAAGAGGAACTCCTCCTTAGAGATTATGAAAGGAGTGTTCATTTTCACACAGTGGTGTTTTTATGCCTGCGGAGTAGCCATGAAGGATGGGGTGTACAAGAATATTGTCAGCTGTGGCCAGCAATCCAACAGGGCCAGAAACGGGCTTAATTCCCCTCAGATACTACCTCTTTCTGTCATACTTGTAGGACATTCTTGGGAAATAGTTTCCCGAGAATGTCTAGATCTCATTCTAAGGCTTAACATAATTCAGGAAGCGTCAGGAACTCCAGAAGCATAGGATGGAACCATGATATATACAATTTTAAAAACTGGGCCAAAGTCAAAGATCTGCTCAAGCCTCTGTCCTATACTAAAAGAAACTGACACCCAGGAGGCTAAACCAATTTCCTGAAGTCCGCAGCACATCACAGACGGTATCAGCACTCCTGACTCCCGTCAAGGACACCTTTTGTCGCAACCTAAACTCCAGTCTAGGAAAGCGTCCTGTCACTCAGGAGCTCCTTGACAAGACAAGGCAGCACGGTGCTAAATCTAGAGATTAGATTATTCTCTTCCTGTCTAAAAAG
The DNA here is from genome assembly GCF_037783145.1 of Equus przewalskii. NCBI lineage: Eukaryota > Metazoa > Chordata > Mammalia > Perissodactyla > Equidae > Equus > Equus przewalskii. The sequence goes on along the minus strand of NC_091833.1, from coordinate 1,517,481 downwards.
AATCAACATAATCGTTACTACATACACAGATTCCCTTCTATGACTGTTGTCAGAAAAAACTGTGAAAGACTTGGAAATGAGCAAAAAATAGATTACCAGGCGTTCTGTCCAGTAAATCCTTCCAGGTTGTCTGTGTTAGTTACCGCCTTTCAGCTATTTTTCAATTCTGTGAGTTGTAGAAAATGATAGTACAGTAGTCCCTCCTTATTCGCAGTTTCACTTTCTGTGGCTTCAGTTACCTGCCATCAACTGTGATCCGAAAATGTGAAATGGAAAATTCCAGAAGTAAACAATTCATAAGTTTAAACCTGTGTGCCGTTCTGAGTAGTGTGATGAAATCCTGCACCATCCTGTTTGTGACTCACCCCTTTGCTGGATCCCCAACGATCAACAACGGCTCAATGATCCTCCTTCTGATGTGTCGTCAGAAGGTCAACAGCGGCCTAACGCTACGTCACAGTGACTGTGTCATTCACCTCACTTCATCTGATCACAAAGGCACTGTATCATCTCACATCCTAAGAAGGGTGAGTAAGGACGATACACTATCTGAGGGAGACCACATTCTCAACCCTGGGAGGGCTGAGAGCGTTCAGGGAAAGTGAAGAGTAGGAGCCAAGCCCTGAAGAGAGCCCTGAGGGATACGGGCACTGACGGACCGGCAGAGGAAGAGAAGCCAGCAAAGGGTGCCTTCTGTTACAGGAGATTGCTTAAATTCTTCTATTTTATTATTATTGCTAATCTCTTATTGTGCTTAATTTTTAATGATGCTTTATCACAGGTATGTACATATCAGAAAAAAACATAGTACATACTATCCACAGTTTTCCGCATCCACTGGCGGTCTTGGAACGTATCCCCTACTGTAATACAAATGATTCTTGTCCATAGAAATGAAAATAAGTTGTGTCCAGTAGTGGTACAACTGATCCTCTCCCTTTCCCAAGAAGCTGGTTTTGCAAATTAATTTCAGCAATCCTGACTGCCTGTATCTACTTTCTGGACTCTCCCTTGAACCAGTTGTAACACTGTACTGGTTCTCTCAGTAAGTAATTAGTTAATTAAAATCTTTGACACACACTCATTTTATTTTTGTATGACAGTGATGATTTTGCCATTAAAAAATTATCATCCTTTAATACTGTATAAAATCACTTGTTTCAAAGAGTGAAAGACTTTCCCAGTAGCCGACTCTTAACCACTAAGAGTAGCTGGTATGTTTAGATTAAAAAATCTTAGGACTCCAGACAGATATATCAAATTGCTTTAGATACAAAAACATCAACCTTCCCATTTTCACTATCCCTGGCTTTTGGGTAGAGCCCCAGAAACATCCAACAGAGGTACAATTGATCCCCTTACCTCTAAGAGATCTTGGAGTCAGACAGCTTGGATTTGTGGTCCAGTTCTTTCCACTTACAAACTTTGTGACTTTGGGAAGTTTCCGTAACTTTTTTTTTAACTGCTTTTATTATGGTAAAATATATATAACATAACATTGATCATTTTAACCATTTGCAAATGTACAATTCAGTGGGATTAAATACACTCACAATGTTGTAACCATCACCACTATCTATACTCAAAACTTCTTCAAAATCTCAGTATAAACTCAGGACCCCTTAAAAACTAACTCCCCATTACCCACCCGACCCCCAGTAACCTCTATTCTCCTTTCTGTCCCTATGACTTTGCCTACTCTAGGTGCTTCATATTAAGTGGAATTATACAATATTTGTCCTTCTGTGTCTGACTTATTTCACTTAGAATAATGCTTTCTAGGGCCAGCCAAGCTGTGGCATATATACCAAAATTTAATTTCTTTGTATGGCTGAATTATATTCCATTGTATGTATATACCACATTTTGTCTATCCATTCATCTGTTGATCAACACTTGGGTTGTTTCAATCTTTTGGCTACTGTGAATAATGCTGCTGTGAACGCTGGTATCTGTTTGAGTCCCTGCTTTCAACTCTTTCGGATATATACCTAGGGGTGGAATTGCTGGGTTCTATGTAGTTCCATGTTTAATGTTTAACTTTGGGAAGAACTGACAAACTGTTCTCCATAGTGGCTGCACCATTTTACACTCCCATCAGCAATGCACGAGGGTTCCAATTTCTCTACATCCTCACCAATGCTTTTTATTTTCCATTTCTTTGATCACACCATTGTACTAGGTGTGAAGTAATATCTCATTGTGGTTTCACTTACATTTATCTAATGAGTAGTGATGTTAGGCATCTTTCTGAGTGCTTATTGGCCATTTGTCTATCTTCTTTGGAGAAATGTCTATTCAAGCCCTTTGTTCATTCTTGAATTGGATTAGTTTTTGCTGGGTGAGCTGTAGGTGTTCTTTTTACATTCTGGATATCAATCCCTTATCAGACATAGGATTTGCAAATATTTTCTCCCATTCTGCAGGGTTTTTGTTTTTTTCTAACTTTCCCGATAGTGTCTTTTGATGCACAGAAGTTTTTAATTTTGCTAAGTTCAATTTATCTATTTTTTCTTTTGTTGCCCGTGCTTCTGGTGTCATATCCATAAAAATCATTGCCAAATCTAATGTCATGAAGATTTCCTCCAATGTTTTATTCTGAGTTTTATAATTTTACCTCTTAAAATTGATCAATTTTTAGTTAATTTTTGTATAAAGTATAAGGTAAGGGTCCAACTTCATTCTTTTGCATGTGGATATCCAGTTTTCCCAGCACCATTTATTAAAAAGATATTCCTTTCCCCACTGAATGATCTTGGCATCTCTGCTAAAAACCAACTAACCATATAAGTGAGCCTTTATTTCTGTGCTTTCTGTTCTATTCCATGGGTCTCTATGTCTGTCCTTATGCCAGTACCATACTGTTTTAATTACTGTTGCTTTGTAGAAAGTTCAAAGTTGGGAAGTGTGAGTCCTCCATTTTGTTCTTCTTTATGAAGACTGTTTTGGTTATTTGGGGCCCAGTGCAATTCCACATGATTTTGAAGATTGGCTTTTCCATTTCTCTGAAAAAAGCTACTGAAGTTTAAGAAGAGACTGCATTGAATCTATAGATTGCACTAAATTTGTAATCTTTAACAATGTTAAGTCTCCCTATCCATGAACATGGGATATCTTTCTATTTACTTAGGTCTTTTTAAACTTCCCAGCAATGTTTTGTAGTTTTCAGCATACAAGTCTTTCACCTCCTTGGTGAGATTTATTCTTAAAGATTTAACCCTTTTAGATGCCATTGTAAACAGAACTGCTTTCTTAAATTCCTTTTTGGATTGTTCATTTCCCTAATGTCTTTAAACTTCCACTTCCTCACCTGAAATGAGAGAAATAATACCTACACTTCAAATAGCTGTTATAGCAGTAATGGATATAGGATATATAGGAATAATGAAAGCATAGTGTAGTCACTGACTTTAGACTTGGAGCCGGTCTGCCTAGGTTAGAATCTTAACTCTGACATTTACTAGCTGTGAACACTGGGAACATTACTTAATCTTCTGTGCCTCAGTTTTCTCATCTGTAAAATGGGCCTAAAAACATACCTATCTTATGGGGTCATTAAAGGATTAAATGAGTAAACACATGTAAAACGCTTAGAATAGAGTTTAGCATATAGCAGGAACTTTATAAATGACAATTACCCTTCCTGCCTGAATTATCACAATAGCCTACAAATTTGGTTTCTCTACCTAGTCTTCCTACTATTTTATTCACTGCTTGAAAATGAATCTGTCTAAATCACTGCTCGAATTACATCACTTCCAGACTTAAACATCTTTACTAGGTTTTCATCACAAATTAAGCAAATTCCTAACTTCTAAGAGTTGCATTCAAAATCTAACACAATATAGTGCCAAATTACCTTTCAAATCATAGCTGCCACTATTCTGAAATGACTTTTAGGCTGAAGGAGTAACCACCACCCAGACCATAACTCAACTAACATTTATGGAACACAATCTCGGGTAAGAAACTGGGCCCTAGATTCCTTATCTGTAAAATGAAAGTCAGACTAGACAAACTCTAATCTCGCCATATCAATTCATCATTATGCCTTATATGATATATGTATTCAATTATGGTCTGCTGAAATAACTGAATTTGAACTATTTCATTCTTAAATCTTAAAACATCTGTGGACAAATAAAAAATCACCAAGAGAGTTATTCATTACTTTGATTTGCCAAAAAATTACTAAGTTTTTAAGGCTGATTTTGTCAAATAAACTTTTTTTTGGTGAGGAAGATTCACTCTGAGCTAACATTTGTGCCAATCTTCCTCTATTTTTTCTGTGGGTACATACAAAGCATGGCTTGATGAGAGGTGTACATCGGCATCTGGGATCTGAATGTACACACCTGGGCTGCTGAAGCGGAGTGTGCCAGACTTAACCACTACACCACGGGGCTGGCCCCAAACATAAACATTTTTAATCAGTGAAATTTAATTATGTAAGAAATTATCACTGAACGATTAAAAATTTTTCTTGAGAGTTGAATCCAACCACTCTGGGACCCTGAATTTTGAATGAAGAGCAAAACGAAATGTGCAGATTGGTTTGCTGAACAGCATTTGTGTCCACGGTGTAGGAGGTGTGTAACTAGGTGTATTAATAGCTAGTTGGCAGAGTGGTCATGCATGAACCAATGAAGGGGAAACCTGTTTACACCTCAACTCTTTAGCATACGTGAGTATGTATACACGGATCCAGACCCCATTTAGGCATGAAGAGAAAGACCTGTATGGCTACAGTTATAAAAACAAAAGTTTTTAAAAAATCTACTTTAAAAAAGGAGATTATAAGTGGCTTTGTTATTTCCTACAAGATAGCAGAAGTATGTGCCTCGAAGCTAAACTGACCATGGATATGACGCATCTGAGAGCCTTCTCCTGGGAAGACAGGAGAGGGAAAACAAAGTCACCGTAAACACAAATCAGAGAAGCCTGGTATTTCCAACTGTGTAATTTGTGCTGTCAGTTTCTGGTCAATCTTCTCCAGAAAACCCTGTTCCCATCCAGAGGAATTGTGCTAAATGCAACTGAGATTCAAGTGACCAACCAGGGCTGCCAAAGCATTTGTGTCTGCATATTTTCCATCTGCTTTTTTAAAGGAACTAGCTGTAATGGAGAAATCTGTGCACTGAATGCCCTGAAAAACCTTCATGCTAGCAATACAATCTTTTATGTCTCTTCTGTCAATATTTTCTTATTTTGAGGATAATACAACCTTAACACTACCAAATACATTTTCTTTCAAGTTTATCCACTAAACATTTCTACAAAATAACTATTGAGATGCAGATGGAAATTATGATTGTGAACCATTTCTCAATTTTAGTCGTAGTTATTTATTCATGAGAATAAAACACATCAAAACAGAGTATCTGGAAAACATTTTTTTCCATCTAAGCTACAATATCTATAATAAGTAAAACAAAGCTTTCAGTGACCAATTCCGTGCCTCCACAGCACTTTAAAAACTAGCAGTTATCCCACACCTACAGATTTTGGTTTATATATCTACTTCCATCAATGGAATACACATTTGTTAGGAGTTCTCTTTCATCTGCTTCCCAGGATCCAATCTAAAGCCTGGCATACAGTAAGATTCAGCAAATGTTGGCTGACTCACTGATTGGATGAGTCAATATCACACAAGGGTCCAAGACATGGGATCCTTACTTTGTACCAGACAAGGGGGCTTGCACCCTTGTCTCCCTGTGGGGTTTTTGCATTAATAAATCTCCTTTCTTGTATTAGAGATTCAGAAAGTAGTCTTGGAGAATTATTTGGATGAGCAGTCAAAATGCAGAGGCCATGTGTAATGTTAAAAATAACATTGGTATTGCTTTAATGTCTTGTAACTTAAAAGTCTGTTTTTTTTTTTTTAAAGATTGGCACCTGAGCTAACAACCGTCACCAATCTTTTTTTTTTTTCTGCTTTATCTCCCCAAATCCCCCAGTACATAGTTGTATGTCTTAGTTGCAGGTCCTTCTAGTTGTGGGATGTGGGACGCCGCCTCAGCGTGGCCTGACGAGCAGTGTCATGTCCGCGCCCAGGATCTGAACCCTGGGCCGCCACAGCGGAGCGTGCGAACTTAACCACTCGGTCATGGAGCCGGCCCAAAAGGCTGGTTTTGATAATATATGACAATGACACCCAAAGGCCACTGCATCTTCCTATATGATACATTAAATGGAACAATAACTTTTTAATTTTTGACCATATTTGATTTTCTTGTCCCAAAATAGAATTTAAAATAACACACACTTGGCTCTTATTGTACATAAGGAGTTTTCCTTCATCACAGCTTCCTTCCAGTCTACGTAGGCAAACAAATCTCTCTTAAACCAGGCCAATATTCATGAGGGAACAATCAGTAAACTAGTGTAAATGTCATAAAAGAAAACTTAGTAAATCTTCATGATATTGGCAGTATACAATAACATGTTACTTTCATCTCAACATTAAAACGGCACTTGATTTTAGATGTTTGGACACACATGCTGCCTAGGATCCCTACAAATGCAAAGGATTTAGCATACCAAAGTCTTAATCGCTAGATTTATTTTATAATCTTGGTTTGCAAAACCCAATTAGCTATTAGAGTACCCTACAAACCCTCAAAGCTTTAGAACAAGCAAGCCAGGTGCCTTAGGACTAAAACTTTCTCTCTAAAGTCCATATTCCTCAAACCTTAGTTCCTTTGACTATCAGAAAATTTTATTTGTCTTGAGCCACCAATACAATCAAAGGAAAAATTATCATGAACACATGAACCAAGATTTTAAATAGCGAAAACGAAAAACTGAATTCAAACTTCTATGCCCTATCTGTGCAAGCTGGGTCTTTAATAAGAAATAAGCTCCAGTTTGATGGATGGATATTCAACAGCACACATTTCAATGTTGGCTTCAAAAAATCTTTCTGACAATAAAGTGTCTTAGATTGTGATGATGTTGAACTGCTACAGCCTTTTAAATTAGTAAATTCTACAATAAGCAGACATTTTCAAAGTTATGCTGCTTAAAGATTAGAACAACGTAGGCCAATTTAAATCCAGTCCCCATAATATTAAAACTGTGACTTGTCACACTGTTTAAAGACCTCTTACCATCAGTTGCAGACACTTCTTCAGAAACTAAAAATCTGACATCTGAGTGTTACAACAATCTAAAACAAACAGCTAAAGCATCTGCTCTGTGGTTCTTGGGTTCAGAGGCGGACACGCACATTACAGTGTCCTTTTTGTTCTAACTTTACCCAGAAAGGAAGATATCGGATTTAGGTTAAAATGTTTGAGGACTTCTATATGTAACTGGAACGAGGTAATAGGAAACTATTCAATTATCCTGCCTTCACTAAAAACAGTTAAAGTTTTTACGTCCAAAACCAAAACCACCAAGAACATCAACAAAATCCACATTAAAAGCTGACGAACGAAGGCTGTTTCACTTGTTGCTAAAGAACCGTTCATCCGCTTGTGGGTCTCATTAAGCTCTTCTCCCCTGAAGGCCCATCGAACACAGTAATACAGCTCTTCTTAACTGTTTCTGCAGCACAGAAATTTCCACTCGCTATTAACAACCCAATGCACAGGTTTTCTTTAGAACTCTAAACAAACTATTTCAACTCTTGGAATTACGGGCTGTATTAACAGAAACGAAATGTATAAAAACCTTCTTTAAAGTAAGCAAAACAGAAAATAAAAATCTGCGAGAGCCAGTCTTTCAGACGGTCCCCAGGGATGCCCACCTCCTGGTGTCCCTACCCCTGTGTAGCGCCATCTCTCACTGTACCAGGGTTGGTCTGCGTGACCAGCCGAACGTGGCAGAAGTGACGATTCTAAAAACTTGCAGCTTCTGTCTTGGGTGCTCTGTTTCTCCCTTTCACATACCACTCTCTCTGGAAAAAGCCAGAGCCGTGTCGTAAGCCTAGGCAGTGGCCCACGTGGCGAGAAACCGAAGACTGGCCCACAGGGCGCAAGGCACTGAGGTCTGCCCACAAGCACGACGGCAGCCTGGAAGCAGACACTCCCTCTGTCGAACCTTCAGCCGGCCAACGGCTGGACTCTCACCTCGTTGAGAGGTCTGGAGTCAGAACTACCCAGCCAAGCTGCTCCTGGATTCCGGAGCCAGAGATGCTGTGAGACGAGAAATGGTTTCACCTACTAAGTTTTGGGGTAGTTTGTTACACAGCCCTAGACAACTAACGTAAAATCCAAAAGATAAAGAGACAGATCCCACAAGCAGAAAACTGCTCCAAGAAGTCAAAGACGACAGAATTTAGCAAAAGGTTACACAAAGCTTAGAGGTTACTTCCTAAAAGCATTATACGTAGTATTTTCCATTAATATAAGAAATGCATTCATGACAGTAGACAGAGAAGGGATATGATTGAGATTTGGAGAAGATGAGTTAAAAAAAAAGCTGAAAGGATAAAAAGCACTTAATTCTCTTGCAGGAACAGCTTCCTGTTTTGGTTACAAAGGAGCCACACTTAAAATAACCATCAGAAAGCGTGCTTAGGGCTTCAGTCAATGGAAGGAAGCCACAACAAAGAGCCCTGAAAGCAGCCCGACAGAAGAGGATTCCTCCCAGTGAAGTGGATGCGAGAAAAACTAAGAGAACAGCTAACCTAGAAAGTGAGTGGGACGTAAAGTGAGGAGCAGACACAAAAACCCAACAGCACACGGCTCCCTCCTACAGCATTTGACACCTTGTCACTAAGCAGATTTGCTGAAGCAGCAGGGTACTCTTCCTCCACCCAGCGCACTCCTGTCGACAGTCAAGAGTGTGGTGAACCGGGAGAATGAAAATTAAGGAATGAGGAGAGGCAGTGCTGTAAACTTCACATACTTTATTTTGATGCATTTTTAACTGTGAAGTTGTCTGGAAAGGCCATACCAAAAAAAATTAAGGCTATTACATCTGCCTTCTTCCACTATATTAAATGGTTGACTTCACCCCTACAGAAGGCAAACCAATCAGAGAAACAATACATGTCAAAATGCAACTGAAACTGAGATCCAGCCTGAACTACAGGAGCTGTCATCGAGTTAGACTTGTGGTCCAGCCAGCCCAATGTTCTGTGGTCAGCAGGGGCCCCAGGGAATCTACGAGAGGGTAGGCATGTTTTCATGGACACCAAACCCTGTTGCTTATGACTCATACCACCCAACTACTTAGCCCTTTTTCTGTTTTCCAATGGACTGGGAAACAGCCGAGTTTATAAAGATGCGTCTGCTAACAGAATCAGATAGGTAAAGCACAGTGTTTATTGGGGAATGCTGCTAAGGGATTTACGAATCAAATCAAAGTCAAACTAGACAGCTATGAGAATCTCACTCAACTGCAATTTTATAATAGCCAATTAGGTGATGAGTGGTTGCCCAAAAGTACAAAACAAAGGCTACAAAGGCTGACAATTTCTTCATAGGCTTTTTCCCTATCTCCTTTGTCTATTACCACTATTTCTATTCAACGTTTTCCTGGAGGTCGCAGCAAGCACATTAGGGAAAAAAATGAAATAAAAGGTATAATGATAGGAAAGGAAGCAGTAAAAACTGACATTATTTGCATTTGTGATGACTGATGGTATCTGCAGAAACTCCACAAGGCTCTATAGTTAGAACTAGTAAGTCAATTTCGCAAGTTTGCTGGATACAGGTCAAAAGAGTATTCCCATAAACTACAACAACAAAAATTAGAATATAAAAAATTAAAAATACCATCTACAATAATATACACACAAAGATAAAATAATCAGAAATTTATCTAAAAATATATATATAAAAGCTCACCACTGAAAACTACTGAAACACTTAAAAACATTTAAGACAAAAAAATGAAGCCAGTCATGAATTGGAAGACCTGATGAGAGCCAACCGTCAATTCTCCCCAAACTGATTAACAGATTCAACCCAAACTGATCCACAAATTCAATGCAATCACAATCAAAATATCAGAAGGTTTTATTTACTTACTTATTGGTAGAAACTGACAAGCTGACTCTGAAATTTATACGGGTATCTGAAGGACCTACAATAGCTAAGGCGATCTTGAAGAACAAAACTGGAAGACGTACGCTGCCAGATACTAAGACTATCTGAGATACAGCCAGTCTTCAAATTCCGTGATGCTGCCAGTAGAAATTTCACCCCAAGCCCAAAGTACCCACTCATTTACCATAAGTTGGCTAGTTTAATTCATTTTTCCTATAAGTGTTTTTCTGAGATCTCCATAACATAACCACTTACCAGTATTGCTTTAAGTGATATTTGAAAAGGTTATTTATAATGACATCTAACACAGCTCATGAATAACTGTTAAATCTGTGTTAATTTTGTCTCTCTTTTTTTCTAACCAATTTTTCAAGTGACTTCTGCTAGAATAGTAGGAAAGTAATATCTTGAGATTCGTTAAGTTTAATGTGGCTTCTCTAATAAATACTGTATTTTTGAAAAATAATAGGCTAAGAGACATCATAAAAATTGATTACAATACAAATCCTTCTTTGCTGAAAATAACGTTTGAGAAAAAAATCTTCCTATATATTAAATGGGCATATACGTTACTTGAACAAATGGCCATTTCCCTAACTCCTTAGAGAGAAACATCCAAGCATGCATGCAAACTGGAATATATGAACATTTGCGTCCTTGGCCAAAGGCAGGCAAAAAACAGAATAAAACTTTAGCCACACACTTATATCTCTCAACCCAACTAATATCCCAGCAAGAAAAAGGGCAAATCAGAATACACCAACAACATACAGAAAACACAGGCAGCACTGCTTTCATGAAATAATTCCCACACTTTTACAGGTGAGTGACCGAAACCATAAACATTCTTCCTCTAACATGGATCACTATAAATCTCACCTGCCTTTTAAACTCCGGTATTATTTGTTCTGTTGAATTGCCAGTTAAGACCCCACAAATACAAAGAGAAGTGTTCACAGACCAGCGTTTCTGGGCCTACTCCAGAAAGTTTGTTCGACACGCTGGAAGTTTCTGCCTGTTTTGAAGCTTGTGGCCTGAAATGACTTTTCTTCCTGGCAGCAAGTTTAAGTCCAGTAATATTTTTAACATTAAAAATAACTCCCTCACGCATTACTTAAAATTCCTAAAAAGAAAAAAAAATCCTAAAATGACTGTTCTATTTTATACTCTAATTTTAAGTAATTCATTTGTTAATGAGAAACTTTCATTACTAAGTTAGCTCCATTTGAACTGTGCGGCATGAAAACCTATTATAGACTTTTTGGTACAGTTTTCTTTTGGCTTGGCTGAGGTCATACACACCAATTCAGCATTTATCGTACTAAAATCTCGAGAAGAGTCATTTATAGTAACTCAAGGCTATCTTATAATATTAGAACCGGCCTGGAGGCCATGAGCTTCTGATCAGAACTACAACCAAAATCATCAAGACACAAGTATTTACCCTAATTATTTATTCATCTGTATCTCCTAGGTAGTATCTTAACTACCCAAATCTCCTTAACTATGTTATCATTTACGATTTGTTCTATGAATTATGGTTTAAAAACAACCAAATAAATGTTATCATGAAGAACCGCATGTTCTCATAGTTCACAAGCTGTTTGAACAAGTTCTTGAATATTTCTGGGTTACCTTTAAATAGCTAACAGGATCACAGACATTATTAGAAAAATGCTAATGGATGAATGTATAAACATTAAGCACTGCACAACTCTGAAAGTTTCCTGTCACATCAAATCCCTCAAGGGACTATTATAAATTCCAAAACACACCATCTAATCCTAAACACAATTTTCAAAATGTGTTAACTAGATAAACATCTCACTCTCTGCCTTTTTTTTTTGACGAAGATCAGCCTCGAGCTAACATCTGCCAATCCTCCTCTTTTTGCTGAGGAAGACTGGCCCTGAGCTCACATCCATGCCCATCTTCCTCTACTTTATATGTGGGACGCCTACCACAGCATGGTGTGCCAAGCGGTGCCGTGTCCACACCCGGGATCCAAACCAGAGAACCCGGGGCCGCCGAAGCGGAACGTGCGCACCTAACTGCTGCACCACCAGGCCAGCTCTGCCTTTCTAATATATCACAAACAAGAACAAAAAGACACAGGCTCAGTTGCTTGAGGGCACAGTACAAAGAGGGTTCTAAGAAAAGAAACGGAGAAATTCAAGAGGAGCTAGCCCTTACATTTAGAAAGGGAAAAAAGGCAAAGACAGCTCAGTTCTCCATACACCAATGATTCCATTCCTTTTTTTTCTTAGTTTTTTTAATTGAGGTAACATTCGTTTATAATATTAATTTCAGGTGTGCATCATTACATGTGGATTTCTGTGTAGGTACATGTGTGCACAACCCAAAGACTAACTGCCATCCATCACCATACACACGTGCCCTTTTACCCCCTTTGCCCTCTCCACTCTCACCTTACCCTCTGGAAACCACCAATCTATTACCTATGTGTTTGTTTGTTGTTATTATTTTATTGAGGTCATATTGGCATATAACATTGTGTAAATGTTCAGTGTACATTAGTACATTTCAGCATCTGTACAGACTGCATCATCTACACCACCAATAGTCTAGTTTCTATCCGTCACCATACATATGTGCCCCTTTAGAGTGATTCCATTCTTGATTGGCTATCACTCACCTAGACACTTTTTAAACATTCAGATTCCTGAGAATGGTGGTCTGAACATGTGTTTAAATTTCCTCTCCAAATCCTATTAAAATGACAAGCAAGAAATAAAAAAAATAGGGGCCAGCCCGGTGGCACAGCAGTTAAGTTTGTCCATTCCGCTTCGGCAGCCCTGGGTTTGCTGGTTCGGATCCTGGTTGTGGACCTAGGCACTGCTTATCAAGCCATGCAGTGGCAGGCGTCCCACATATAAAGTAGAGGAAGATGGGCATGGATGTTAGCTCAGGCCAGTCTTCCTCAGCAAAAAGAGGAAGATTGGCAGCAGATGCTAGCTCAGCGCTAATCTTCCTCAAAAAAAAATAAAAGAAATACAAAAAGCATAAACCTACAAAAACAAAAAGAATAACCTAGAAGAAAACAGCTGATAAGAGATGCTCATGACATTGTGGAAGATAAAGTGGATGGACAAGAAGTAATAAACTCTTAGAGGCCAGAGAGAATGGAAACCTTACTGTCTACGGGGGCAGGAGGGTCATCCATATCCAAGCTTCAATTCCCTACTCCTCAAGTCATGTTTGTTAAGGCAAGTTTTGGTGACCCACGTAGCAGCATGGGGTGATGAACTGAGACCCCACACAGGCGTGAGGCAACAACTTCAAACATTTTAACCGGGTACACCAAAGGAAATATCCACATTTGATTAATTCTAGTAATAAAATCCTCCCCTTTCTTTCCCAGTCACCACCTCCACAATTCTTCTTTTAAGAATAATTTAAATTACATTTGAATTGTGTACTTATCAAAGAAAATGTGTGAGAAAACCAAATTATTACATATGAAGCTACTCAAAAGTACAAAGATTTGCCCTTGCAGTAATTGGACAGCTTGGTTTTTTTTACTGTTATAATAACCTTCTATGCTATAAATACTGAAAGCTTAACAATCTGGATCAGAAGGTAAAAAGAAAACTAGAACCCATACATAAAATGTATCATCATTAGAAATCTGAAAAAGTTTACTATATCCTGAAAGCATTAATACTGAGTATTATTCCAGCTAAAACTCTGTAGTGTTTGTAAAAGAGAATCTTCCTGATAAAATACATAAAACCTTAAGTTACTACTTACTCATTGGGTGCATTTACTAGTGGAGTATGTGCCACTCTTCCAAGGACCACCCAACACCATCCCTCCATATCCAACTTTTTTTGCCATTCACTCCTCACCACGAAGCCTGGGAGCACCAGATCAAGGTCACAGACCTTCTCCCTCAGTCACATCAGAACGCTCCAACTTGGCTTCTTTATGTTGTCCTTCTGCCACCTTCACAGCAACAGCTCGGCAAATGGCCCCAAACTTCCTATCCAGAGAGCGAACCCCTGCCTCTCTGGTATACCTGTCGTAAAGAAAAACACTTTACTGGGGCTGGCTGCATGGTGTAGTGGTTAAGTTCAGCATGTTCTGCTTTGGCAGCCTGGGTTCGTGGGTTCAGATCCCAGGCATGGACCTACACCACTTGTCAGCCATGCTGTGGCACTGACCCACATGTAAAGTGGAGGAAGACTGGCGCAGATGTTAGCTCAGGGACAATCTTCCTCAAGCAGAAAAAAAAAAGAGGAAGATTGGCAACAGATATTAGCCCAGGGCTAAACTTCCCCAGCAAAAACAAAAAAAAACCAAAAAAACCCACAAAGAAAGAAAGAAAAAGAAAAATACATTACTTTTGGCAAAACACCACCTGTAAAAATAGACATAAGTAATGTGATTCACATTTATACTAAAGAAACAGTGTACATTAAAAGTTCATTACTTTTCAAGTTTTTTCATTGAAGTAGTGTTATTTCTTAAATACTCAGATGTATTTTCAGCTACAACTTCTCCCTTTATACAGATTATCTTGAACTATTACACTATACTTAGAAATGAATTCTTGGTTCCTCATTTATATTGCCAATATAAATGTGGCAGCACATCAAACATCATTTACTCCTTGATGACATGTGTAAAGCTTTCTTAAACAAAATTGGTCAATTTAAGAAAATTCTAGATAATTTATTATACTTGAAATATTGCTGGAAAAAATCAGAAAAAAAATTTTTCCAACTAAATCAAAGAAGAATCTGAGGCAGAAATCTACTTTTTACTAGGAAATATGCTAATCACCTCCATTCAGCATCTTTCCATTATAGACTTCTAAAGAAAGTAAGAATGCTAAGGGATGCAAGCATTGTGCTTTTGTGAAAAATACTCTAAATGTGGTTAGGCAGAGCTGTCTTAAAAAACTTCTATGTGGGGACAGCCCCTCTGGCCTAGTGGTTAAGTTTGGCACACTCTGCTTCAGTAGCCTGGGTTTGCTGTGTAGGTCAGAGCCCAGGATCCAAACTGGCGAACCCTGGGCCACCAAAGTTCAGTGTGTGAACTTAACCACTTGGCCATGGGGCCAGCCCCAAAGATTATCTTTATAACAATTTTATTTACTCACCAAGAAGTAGTCAGCAGTAAGCACTCTAGGACTGGAAGAATTCAAGTAGGCTAGTTACACTGGGAGGTACGTAGGAATGGATGACTTCTAAGATTCCCCGCCCCCCGAACATTATGGATCTACGACAGTGACGCATGAAAAGATGAAAACACATCAAAAGAGGAAAAACTATGTCCTAAGTTTGGTAACTCACTAAATATCTAAAACTTGCCTGGAGGAGCAAATCATGTGCTGTTTTTAAAAATATTAAAACTGCTTAGAGAAATTTCCTGATATCCACAGCTTTTAATATCTGATGTTCTGAGCTAATAAGTATATAAAAACAATAGTTCTCCAGGCAACAACTGGGAAATACAAATAATGACAACCCTTCAGAGTCATTATTATTTAGATTCAAAGCTATGGATATTTTTCTTTATCACTCATATTTTACACATAGGGAAGCTATTAGAAAGATTAAGTGACTTGTTGAAAGTTACCCAAAAGCATCAGGGGTGTTATCTAGAATAAGGATATTGCTGGAAGGCTTTGACATATAAATCACTGAATTTATTTTTCCTGGCATTATCCACACAGTAAATCACAAGTTAAGAAAAGGAACTCCCAGGTAAAATTTAGTCTTACTGTTTTGTAGATAAATTTAAATAAAAGACTTCCACAAGAAGGTGGCTTCGATCAAACAGCAGTCTGCCCGGGCAAACTGCATGTCAAAGTTCCAAACGGACAGACCCTTCACTTCTCTCGCAAACAGCCGTTCCTGGGCACGGGCTGCATGAGGAGCGCTCGGCAGTCTGGCCCAATCTGCCAGATGAAGCAACGGATCTGCAATGCTGAGCCAGGCAACTCTGAGAGGCTACTGCAGACACGAATCCTCAACAGGGCAATGCTGAGCCAGGGAACTCTGAGAGGCTACTGCAGACACGAATCCTCAACAGGCATATTTTCCATCCAAACATGCAACCCATAAATTAGACTAAGCAACACTCTGCTTGGATAATTTATATACTCCTTGTCACAGGCTTAAGCACTTGGGAGGTAACTTGGGAAAGTGCCTTCTCTATCGTTCCAGTGTTCCTTTCGAAGATGAAAACTCGAAGGATTTTTTAAATCTCTCAAAGAGAAGAAAAGAAAATCTGAGTTACTTAAAACAGATGTCTCAAAGTAGCATCTACTTCGTAAGAGAATTCAACTTTTAAGACCCTGGGGCATTAAAGGTGTCTCAATATTTTCCATGTTTTGGGTTCTTAATTTATCAAATTAATCCCTTATATTGCTATTATGTAAAAGCTGAAATTCTGGCTCAACTAAAGTCCTTAGAGATGAAGATACTCTAAATGCTTTCCCTGTGAATTTCTGCCTAATCCAGAGCCCTGTGTCAGTCAACAGTTAAGTAAATACTTGCTGGGAATCTGTTGGAGAGACAGAAATGGATGCTAGGGGTTGCCAGTAAATTAATCTCCTTTTCAGACTTAAACGTTAATGAAGCCTCAGGATGGCTGACCAACCTGGTGATGATGTCAAGAGTGGTTAGCTGAGGGATCTGAATCTGTTGAGGAGTCAGCCCGTGTTGCTCCAGCTGCTTTGGGATCAAGTGCCTATGGGCGATCTCTATCTTCTCCTCTTGTGTGTACCCTGGAAAAGAAGGGTTCTTCTTGTGTAATCAGCACATGGCATCCACTGTACCAGGCTTATGCAACGGTAGTCTGCAGACTCAATGGATCTTGGATTTAGAATGAACTTAAGTATTACTTCAACTAAGATTATAATCAGAATAAAGAAATTTCATCTCCAGTCAATAATTGCTAAAATTCCAATTTTTTCACAAACAACACTAGCATTTACTAAACAGTGTTTGAAAGTCTTTTGATTAAATGATATATCTCTCAAAGAGAAAAAATATCTCAGTCAGACCTTAGAAATAATTATCTCCTTGACTCAAATGTGATTTTTTATTTAATAGGAAAACAATACATCCCTTTTCTCTAGCATAATTTGATACATAACTGAAAAAACTTACAAGAAGGACAACAAACACTTCAATTAAATAAGCAGTGAGTTCAAAAGGAAGAGCTGCAAAGGAGCTATTTCCAGAGCTCTGATGGTAATTCCAGCAGCAAAACAAACACCAGGATGTCCCTATAAAAGCTTTTTCCTTCTACATGTCGCAATTATACATATAATTTATATATATTATATATTCTACACACACACACACACACACGTATATATTTAGAGAGAGAGAGAGACAAAATTCTCTCTGAAATAATTGCCTCCTTTCCATTTAAGAAGCAGAGTCTTAGAAGAAAGCATGCGCACACTCCCCAGGAAGGAAGAAGGTGGCATCACATGTCCGCCTCTGGAGCAGCTGTCCTGCTTACTTCACTTCACATTGGTGTACTTTATGGATTTTCTCCCTTAATTTGAAATCTCCAAGCAATTGGGTCTCATTACTTATTTATTTTAGCCTTATAAATACCCACAAAGCAATCTTTTTACTCCACCATATTTTAAAACTAAATACAGGAACCTGTAGGGCTCACATATAACTAAGAAATCCAACTATCACTCACTTGGTAATAAAAATATACTTCAGAGAAATATGAAATATATATTATCTATTTCTAAATATTACCAATATCTAAATATATTTAGGTTCTACTCTATTTTCATTTTAACAAATACCCACTGTTATTTGATCTCTTCTAGCGAAAAATAATTCTGAGCAATTAAAATAAGGTGAAAACACTGGGATTTATTCACTATTAGTAACTAAAGAACTTTATTTTGCACACTCCAGTGAAAGAGAAGGCATGGTGGAAAAAATATATATAACTACCTGACAGATCAAACAAAAAAGAAGAGGAATTTTGTGCTCTGCACGTCTACGTAAAAGTGAGGCCAGCTGTCAGAAAAAGCAAGTTCAGCCACTCTTTAGGAACAGCCTCTTAATAAGAATAAATGATCAGACTTTCCAAGAGATGTTAAAAACTTCAAAATCTGATAGACAGGAAGCTAAACTGACCACGGAAAGATCTATTTTCGCTTTTTAGAGACTCACTTTAAATAAATAAGTAATGTTTATCTGTAATTTTACAAATTGCTTCAAAGAAGAATGTTTGGATTTCCACAAAAATCAGAACATAAACGTACTTCTATCTGTCACGGTTAAAATAAACACACACAAAAACAAAATTTTGTTGTTCCAGACTTTGAATCTACATAAAAGCTGGTTCATACACCAGTCAGAACTTGTGAAGATCATACACTGACGAATCCACTTTTTACTCAAAACTCCACAGCTCGACCAATATTCAGGGTTATGCTGAGAAAGGCAAGAAAAATGAAATAATGACTTTATTTATGAATCAAGTACCTGGCACCTGAATAATCTCCATTCTGTCCAACAAGGCAGGTGGAATAGTGGCAGTGGTGTTGGCAGTAGCTATAAAAAGAACTTGGGAAAGGTCAAAGGCCACATTTAGATAATGATCTGTGAAGTTATGGTTTTGTTCGGGATCCAACACCTGTGGGAGAACGATAAACATTTAAACAAATTAAGTAGTTCCAATAGAAAGCTGTATAAACTAAAACACACAAGACATTCTAGCAAGGTTGATATTTCTGCTTGATATAGTTAGTTTGGGAAACATGGGGATAACACTAAAACCTGAGCAACGCTTTTGCATTCCCCACAATCTGAATACTTTTTTTGAAAAACAGAAACATATTCAATGTCAAAATTTTTGAAAATCTATGAAAGCATAGAGAAGCAAAAATTACCCTTTCAAGCTCTGTTCTTAAATCTATTTATTAATGACTCCTTGTGTGTCCATAAAGAAGTTACCAATCCTGCAGAACCAGTTTCCCTCTTGGTGACACACCTTCTCTTAATTGCTATAGGAATCTAAAATAAATGTGCAGAGTATTCTGAAATTCTTAGTAAGAGGTAAAATAGTAATTAGTATATTCTTCTTCAAACATTATCAGAAAGGCCAGAAAGACTTTAATGAAAGCGGAATTCCAAACAAGAGTAAACTAGTAAAAATTACTATGCTACCATATTCTGATACAGCACAAAGAAATAGTCACTTTTAAAAAATGCCCTAGGGGTTGGCCCGGTGGCACAGCAGTTAAGCGCGCACGTTCCGTTTCTTGGTGGCCGAGGGTTCGCTGGTTCGGATCCCAGGTGCGGACATGGCACCGCTTGGCAAGCCATGCTGTGGTAGGTGTCCCACGTATAAAGTAGAGGAAGATGGGCATGGATGTTAGCTCAGGGCCAGTCTTCCTCGGCAAAAAGGGGAGGACTGGCAGTAGTTAGCTCAGGGCTAATCTTCCTCAGGGAAAAAAAAAAAAGTCTTAAAGCAAAACCTTTCTGTTTATAATGAACAAAATATCAGTATCACTTAGAGGATTTTAATTGGATAAATTAGATAATTTACTGATTAGGCTCCTAAAGTGCTGTACAACTGTATATTAAGGAGACTATATCTTCTTTAGGTTACTGTTCAAATGCTCTGAGTTGCAGGCTTCATTGAGGAGAGGCCTACACAGGACTTTAAACAAGTCACCAAGAGCCTTCCACATGTTCTAACCCTTTACCATATTACCACTTTCACTTACATTAGATTACTACTGTTATAAATAGGGTTGACATACTTCCAAAGAGAAGTAAAATGACTAAAATACTTACCAAAGACAATTTTATTACATAATCAGCGTTTCCTTGCTTCTGACTCCCTTTCCAAAGTTTGACTTAATTTAAATATGTTCACAAGTTAGCCTTAATTCAAAGCCCTTGCCAGAGAACCCTGAACTTTGTTCAACATGCATTATTATCAGAAACTCAGTGTTTATCTAGAATACAATGCCCAGAAATTCTACTATTCATATTTTCACAAGACTTAATGCTTCATGTTATAAAAATAAGGAACTTTCAAGTTATCAAAGACAATTCCAATTAGGTTCAGTAAAGAACTGGTTAAGACTAATCTTACTGTCTATGAATTATCTGAAAACTGTTGATCCATCTACGGAAAATAAGGCGATCTTAAGTAAACCCATTATCTACTTTAAATAAAAATCTATCCTTTAGTGGCTATAACTAAATTTAATACATACATGTTGGATACGTTTTAGAAATGGCTGTCAGACCTGTCCAAGTAAAATAATGTTTTTCCCTTACAATTTTAAGACACTAGGGTTTAAAAAAAGAAGGGAAATTAATAAAGCAGTGTTTCTGAACTATGAATGAGGTCTCTTAAAATGCATCACAGGACATCTAGGTTATGAAGAGAGAAGACCAGTGATGCCCAATTTGCCTGCCTCCATCTTTTATTTTGAAAAACACAAAAGATACATAGAGTTTGCATAGCATCAGAAATACGGTCAATTGCCTGCCAGACAAGAATAACTTCTAGTAAACACGACTCAGATGAAATCTTAAGGTAAACTGGTGAGTCCATGGAGGGACAAAATTACAGTAAGAATTTTTTAGCCATCAAACTTCTACTTTCCCCCCCAAACTTTAGAGCCAGGGCTTCCACGGCCCAATTATCCACATACAGAAGCTGTTTCAAGAATGACTTGCACTGTTTTTCCTCTTTTCCTCGTTAAAAGCTCTTTCTGCATCAATCCTGGGGCTGTCACTCCTACTACAGAGCACGACCGGGAATGGGAACAGCCGTGATGGGACACATTACTCTGAGGAATGTGAAGTCAGGGCGGGATAAACTATGGGGAGGGGTACATACTGAGAATTGTTCTTCAATTATAATTTCTGGCAGGACAAGAACTAGAGATGTTTGTAGGCAATCCAGGAATATACTCCACTCATTACAGACGACTAGGTAACTATCATTTTTAGGTATAATATTATGGTTATATATTTTTAAAAGTCTCTATCTTTTATAGATACTAAAATATTTATGAAAAGATACGTCTGGAATTTGGTTCAAAATAAAAAGGAGTTGGGTTGGGGAGAATGGGTAGGAATAGATAAAACAAAATTGTCCATGAGATGATAACTGTTAACACTTGGCAACGAGTTTGTGCAGTGCATTACACGGTCACGCATCAATGAATGAAGGGGCTATGTTCTGAAAAAACGTGCCATTAGGCAATTGTATGGTTGTCTGAACGTTACAGAGTGCCCTTATGCAAACCTAGATGGTACAGCCTACTGTACACCTAAGCCAGATGGTACTAATCTTACGTGACCACCATCGAATATCCGTTCTGTCGTTGATCAGAAAGGCTGTCAGGCAGCACATGACTGTATACTTTTCTCTACTTTTGTTACGGTTGAAATTTTCCACAACAACAAGTAAAAATAAATAAATAAAGTAAAATAAAAAAACCAAAATCAACTCTGAATGTTGATTAATACATGATTAATACTACAGAAATTTAAATCAGTGATAATGACAAATGAGAAAAAAAGGCACTAAAACTATGTAGGGGAGAGATATGGACAAAATAAAAATAGCTAATACATAGCCAATCAGTATAACTAAAGGAGAGGTCCCCCCAAATGTAAAATAGGTTACATTAAAGAAATAACCAAGGAAATATCCTAGAAGAGCCAATACGATAGACTGAAAAGGCTTAGACTCCTCTTGCGCAATAAACGAACGAACGTTATTAGAATAATATTAGCCTACGGAATTTTCAAGCAATATTATGACTAGTTTAAACTAGTTATAAATCTTTAATATAAAGAATATGTATAACATACATAAAACATGAAGCATAACAAAATGAACATCTGTGAACCCACTACCCAACTGTGACTACACTTGGATTTTGTTAGAACAGTGGTTACAAAAGTGGAATGTTTAAGATGGCCCACCGAAGTGCATGCAGAAAATACTAGTATATATATTCACCTTTATCTATGAACACCAGAAAGAAATTAGTTTTTACAAATATTTCATATACAAAATGGAAGAAATGCCCTTGTTGGAACACATCTCAGAGAGCAGAGATTCCATAATGAGAAACGGCTGACGGTGGGGTCCTCACTTATCTGCTTTCACTTGTAATTACAGCACACTGTAACCCATGCATGTGTGATTAAGTGTTTTTCACTTAATATCATTAAAGATAATAAAGGCAACAATATGAACAACAAGAAACTGATAGCTGATACTTTTATTTCTGAAAAGCTTTGAAAGCCACATTATGAAATAAAAACAATTATCTAACTGGAATACATTGTTTTCACTAAAAATATAACTATCTTAGCTTTTAAAATTTGTTCTGAGTGGATTAAATATATAAGTACATAATATTAGTACTGTGGCACATATATGTTTATATTACATATATGTTCTTTCTTATGGATTGAAATGTGTCCCTTTAATGTGCCTATTGGGAAATAGGGCCTTAAAGGAGGAAATTAAGTTTAAATAAGGTCATAAGGGTGAAGCCCTAAACCAATATGACTGGTGTCCTTCTAAGAAGAGGGAGAGAGAGGCCAGCCCCATGGCCAAGTGATTAAGTTCATGTGCTCTACTTTGGCGGCCCGGAGTTTGCCGGTTCAGATCCTGGGTGCAGAACTCACACCGCTTGTCAGGTCGTGCTGTGGCAGCATCCATGTAGAAGAACTGAAATGACCTACAACTAGGATTCATGACTATATACTGGGGCTCTGAGGAGAAAAGAAAAGAAAAGAGGCAGACTGGCAACAGATGGTAGCTCAGGACCCATCTTCCTCACCAAAAAAAGAACGTGAGTCTCCTCTAGCAAACCAATAGCAATACCCACTGCAGCATTTAAGAAAAAACAAAAACATAAAAGGAGGGGGAGAGAGAAGGGGAAGGTGTGAGCACAGAGAAAAAGCCATGTGAGGGCACAAAAGGCTGCAAGCCAAGGAGGGAGACTGCAGGAGCAATCAGAGTGCCAACCTTGATCTTGGACTTCCAGCCTCCAGAACTTAGAGAAAATAAATTTCTGTTTTTTTAAAGCCACCCAGTCTGGGGCATTTTGTTATGGCAGCTTCGCAGACTAATACAGCCTTATTATGTATATATTTATATCCATAGGGATGTGCTTTCAAAAGTTTTTCCTGATGGGATACATGAACAAACTAGATGGAGATTACTGATGCAGACAATAAACAGACCTCAGCAAACATAAAAAGCCGCAGACTGCAACCTGCAAACAAACCCTTGAAAACCGTAGCCTGAAGATAGACTCCATCGGAACAGCAGACAAATCAAGAGAATCAGAAGTAAGAATGAAATTATTAAGTACACAATTAAAACTAAATGTAGAAGGAAATACTTTCTAAAACGGCAGAGTAAGGAATTCTGAAAATCTGCTCCTACAAAAAGCAATGAGAACACTAGCAAAAACTATCAAAATCAACTTTTTCAGAATTCTAGACATTAAGTGGTAACAATATGAGGAGTGTTTATTCAAAAATAATAGCTGAATCTCAGGAAATATAGCAAGCTTTGTGGTGTTTTAACTTGCTTTACTCTTGCCCCTTCTCCCAAGTTCACGGTAGCCTTGAGAACCAACCAACCTCACACCCATTGTAGGAGGCAGAACAGGATTAGAGCTCCCCAAAAGTCCCATCCTCAGAGAACGATCACTATTTGACCTGTCTGGCAGTTTTTTGGAAAAGCTCCATTCTCAGGATCTATTTTTATTTGACCTGACTCAGAGAACACTCTGTGTGAACAGCCCTATACCCAGAGCATTTGTCAAAAACAATCAGTAGAACTGTTTAACACTGTAGCTGCCAGAGGCAACAATAACAGCTGGGACTAACAAGAGGCTCATCAAAAAACTTAAAAGAAAAAACAGGAATGAGATATTCATGGGGGTCTTTAAAAAGCTCTGCAGTGTTCCTGAGAATCTAGAAGGTCACGCGAATGTATAGCTCTATAAGCATGACCAGCAAAGATCTGAGAAAGCCCTGAAAACTCACCTCTGGTAGACACTGAGGCTGTGCAAAAGCAAGAAGAGAATGCTGAGGCAGAGTTGTCAACTATCTACCTGAGCATCAAAGGCATGCCTCAACACACACACGAAGAGCCCCTGGCAAAAAGTGGGAGACCTATTGGGTCAAGCGCTTAAGAAAATCTCTGTCTAGTCATTAGCTGAGCACTAAACAAACTGAGCAACTTCAGTAGCCATGCATGACAAAATACATCAACTTTAAGGAATGAGAGCAGGAAGATCAATGAACAAACAGATAGCAACAACAAAAACAACAAATCCTTGGGGAGGGATCTAATTGTATTATTTAAATATAATTATGATACTTTATATGTTGAATTTCAACAGCAGCCCCACCACAACAGAAGGGCACATGGAGTCCACACTGGGGAGAACCCTGGAAGATTTGTCACAGGTGACAAGAAGGAAGCATGCTGCTCGACCCAATAAGATATCTCCTACATAAAGCTAAATTTTCAAGACAAGGAGATATACCTGATTTAGCCAATACACAAAAATAAGCACAGAGAAATAGGTAAAATGAATAAGCAGGCAAAGGAATACGTTCCCAATAAAAGAACAAGACAAATCCCCAGAAAAAGTACTGAACAAAACAGAGATAAACAATCTACCTGATAAAAGAGTACAAACTAATCGTCAGAAGGATGCTCACTCAACTGGGAAGAAAAGATGAACACAGTGAGAACCACAGAAAGAATTAGGAAATACAAAAAGGAACCAATCAGAGGCAAAGAATACAATAACAGAAATGAAAAACTAACCAGAAGGAATTGAGAGCAGAGTAGATGACGCAGAAGACCAGATCAATGATCTGGATGACAGAATAGAGGATATCACCCAAGATCAACAGAAAAAAGAACTAAAGGAATGAGGACAGTCTGAGGGACTTATGGGACAAAATCAAGCATACTAACTTTTGCATTATAGGTGTCCTAAAAGGAAAAGAGAAAGACAAGGGTGCAGAGAACTTATTTGAAGAAATAATAGCTAAAAACTTCCCTAAACTGAGGAAGAAAACAGACACTCAGGTATAGGAAGCACAGAGAAAGAAACAAGGTGAACACAAAGAGGCCCACACCAAGACACATTATAATTAAAATGTCAAAAATTAAAGATAGAGAATCCTGAAAGCTGCAGCAAGAGATAAGCAACAAGTTATACACAAAGAAAACCCCATAAGGCTATCAACTGACTTCTCAGCAGAAACTTTACATGCTAGAAGGGAGTGGCAGGAGATATTCAAGGTACTAAAAGGAAAAAGAATCTATAGCCAAGAATACTCTACCTGGCAAGGTTATCATTCAGGAAGGCAGGAAAGAGAAAGGGTTTTCCAGACAAGCAAAAACTAGAGGAGTTCATCACCACTAAACAAGACTTACAAGAAATGTTAAAGGGGCTTATTTCAGTGGAAAAGAAAAAGTCACAAATAGGAATAAGACAATTATCAAAGAAAAAATCAACGGTGAAGGCAAATATACAGTAAAGGTAGTGGATCAACTAGCTATTGCTAATATCAAGGTCAAAAGACAAAAGTATTGAAATTATACCTATGATAAAAGGTTAACGTATACACAAAATTAAGAGAGGTAAAATATGATGTCAAAAACATAAAACGTGGGGCTGGCCCGGTGGCGCAGCAGTTAAGTTCGCACATTCCACTTTGGCAGCCCGACATTCGCTGGTTTGGATCGCGGGTGTGGACACGGCACCACTCAGCAAGCCACGCTGTGGTAGGTGTCCCACAGATAAAGTAGAGGAAGATGGGCATGGATGTTAGCTCAGGGCCAGTCTTCCCCAGCAAAAACAGGAGGATTGGCAGCATATGTGAGCTCACGGCTAATCTTCCTCAAAAACAAAAACAAAAACAACATAAGACGTCGTGGGGAGAAGAGTGAAAATCTAGGGCTTTTACTAAGAGGTCCAACTTAAGAGAGCATCAATTTAACACAGATTGCTATTTACACAGGTTCGTATGTATGAACCTCATGGTAACCACAAACCAGAAATATATAAACAAACACACAAAAATAAAGAGAAAAGAACCCAAATAACAGTACAGAAAGCCATCCAATCACAAGGGAAGAGAGCAAGAGAAAAACTACTTAAAACACCCAGAAAACAAGTAACAAAATGGCAATAAGTACATATTCCTCATAGCCTCTTTAAAACATCAATGCACTAAATGTCCCAATCAAAAGACATACGGTTGCTGAACAGATAAGAAAACAAGACCCATATATACGCTGCATACAAGAGACACACTTGAGACCTAAGGAATACTCACAAACTAAAAGAGAAGGGATGGAGAAAGATATTCAATGCAAATGGAAATCAAAAGCAAGCTAGGGTAGCAATAGTTACAGAAGACAAACACTTTAAACAAAAACTGTAATAAGAGACCAAGAAGGTCATTACACAATGATAAAGGGAACAAACCAACAAGAAGACATAACACTTCTAAGTGTCTATGATTTTGGGCTTCCTTTGTTCTTCTCTACAACATAAGGGCACCTAAATACACAAAGCAAATATTAACATACACAAAAGGAGAAGTCTACAGTAACACACTAACAGTAGTGGACTTTAACACACCAATCACATCAATGGATAGATGACCCAGACAGAAGATCAATAAGGAAACACTGACCTTAAATGACAAATTAGACCAGATGGACTTAATCAATTCAACCAAAAATGCAGAATGCACATTCTTTTAAAATGCACATGGAAAATTCTCAGACAGATCACATATCAGGCCACAAAACAAATGTCAATAAATTTAAAAAGACTGGAATAATATCAGGCATCTTTTCCAACCACAATGGTAAGAAACTAGAAATCAACTACAAGAAGAAAGCTGTAAAAGTCACAAATATGCTACAAAATGCTACTGACCAACTACTGGGTCAATGAAGAAATGAAAGGAGAAATCAAAAAATAACTGAAGACAAGTGAAAATGAAAATGCCATATACAAAAACCCTTATGACACAACAAAATAGGTACTAAGAGGGAAGTTTATAGAAATACAGGCCTACTTCATAAAACAAAACAAAACAAACAATCTAATGGAAGTAGAAAAAGAAGAACAAAGGAAGCCCAAAATCAGAAGAAGGAAGGAAATAATAAAAATCAGAGTGCAAATAAAAGAAAAAGAGACTAAAAAGACAACAGAAAATACCAGTGAAACTAAGAGCTGGTTCTTTGAAAAGACAAAATTAACAAACCTTTAGCTAGACTAAGAAAAAAGAGACAAGGTTCAAATAAATCAAAATGAAAGAGGAGAAATTAAAATGAGTATCAAAGAAATACAAAGGATTAAAAGAGAATACTATGAAAAGCTATATGCCAACAAATTGGATAATCTAAGAGAAATCGATAAATTCTTAGATATATACAATCTTCCAAAACTGAATCAAGAAGAGAGAATTTGAATAAACCAATCACTAGTAAAGAGATTGAAACAGTAATCAAAAACCTCACAAAACACAAGAGTCCAGGACTAGATGGCTTCTCTGGTGAATTCTACCAAACATTCAAAGAAGATTTAACACTCATCCTTCTAAAATTCTTCCAAAACACTGAAGAGGATGGGATGCTTCCTAACTCACCCTACAAGGCCAACATTCTCTGAGGCCCTGATACCAAAACCAGACAAGGGCCACACAAAAAAGGAAAATTACAGGTCAATATCACTGATGAAGACAGATGAAAAAGTCCTCAACAAATTATTAGCAAATTGAATACAACAATACATTAGAAGGATCATACCCCATAATCAAGTGAAATTTATGCTAGGGATGGAAGGATGGTTCACCATTAGAAAATCAATCAATGTGATAAAGAACGTTAACAAAATGAAGAATTAAAATCACATAATCATCTCAAAAGATGGAGAGAAAGCATTTGACAAAACAGCATCCATTTATGATAAAAACTCTCAATAAAATGGGCATAGAAGGAAAGTACCTCAACATAATAAAGGCCATATATGACAAACCCACAGCTAACCTCATACTCAATCATGAAAAGCTGAAAGCTATCCCTCTAAGGACAGGAACAAGACAAGGATGCCCACTTTTGCCACTCTGGTTCAACATAGTATTAGAAGTCCTAGGCAGACCAACTAGGCAAGAAAAAGAAACAAGAGGGATTCAAACTGGAAAAGTAGTAGTAAAACTGAAAATATTTGCAGATGACATGATTTTACATAGAAAAAATCCTAAATAATCCCCTAAAAAACTATTAGAAAGAATAAACAAATACAGTAAATGATACAAAATCAACACACAAAAATCAGTTCCGTATCTATACTCCAATAATAAAATAGCAGAAAGAGAAATCAATAATACAATTCCATTTACGATCGCAACAAAAAAAATAAAATACCTAGAAATAAATTTAACCTAAAAGGTAAAAGACTTGTACAATGAAAACTAGAAAACAATGTTGAAAGATATCAAAGAAAACAAAAGAAAACATGAAATTCCATGTTCACGGATAGGAAGAATTAACACAGATAAAACGTTCATACTACCTAAAGCAATCTACAGATTTAATGCAATCCCTATGAAAGTTCCGATGAGATTTTTCATGGAAATAGAACAAAGAATCTTAAAATTTATATGGGCTAACAAAAGACCCTGAACAGCCAAAGCAATCCTGAGGAAAAAGAACAAAGCTGAAGGTATGGCAATCCCTGATTTCAAA
Organism: Equus przewalskii; assembly: GCF_037783145.1. NCBI lineage: Eukaryota > Metazoa > Chordata > Mammalia > Perissodactyla > Equidae > Equus > Equus przewalskii. Next base: position 1,488,679 of record NC_091833.1, on the reverse strand, counting down.
AAACTATAGCAATCAAAACAGCAGGGTACTGGTATAAAAACAGACACAGAGATCAATGGAACAGAATTGAGAGCCCAGAAATAAACCCACACGTCTACGGACAACTAATTTTCAACAAAAGAGCCAGGAGGATACAATGGAAAAAGGAAAATCTCTTCAATAAAGGGTGTTGGGAAAATTAGACAGCCACACGCAAAAGAATGAAAGTAGACCATTACCTTACACCATACGCAAAAAATTAACTCAAAATGGATTAAAGACTTGAACGCAAGTCCTGAAACCATAAAACTCCTAGAAGAAAATATACGCACTATGCTCTCTGATATCAGTCTTAGCAGTATCTTTTTGGATATCATGTCTCCTTAAGCAAGGGAAACAAAAGAAAAACTAAACATGGAACTACATCAAATTAAAAAGTTTCTGCTCAGCAAAGGAAACCATTAACAAAATGAAAAGACAACCTACCAATTGGGAGAATATATTTGCAATCATATATCCAATACAGAGTTAATATCCAAGATACATAAAGAACTCATATATACAAATAAACAAACAACCTGATAAAAACTTGGCAGAAGATCTGAATATTTTTCCAAAGAAGATATACAGATGGCCAACAGGCATATGAAAAGAAGTTCAACATCACTAATTTTTAGGGAAAGGAAAATCAAAACCTCAATGATATCACCTCACACCCATCAGAATGGCTACTATTAAAAAGACAAGAAACAATAAGTGTTGGAGAGGATGTAGAGAAAAGAGAACCCTCATACACTGCTGGTGATTCTGTAAACTGGTGCAGCCACTATGGAAAACAGTGTGGAGACTCCTCAAAAAACTAAAAATAGAAATACAATATGATCCAGCAATTCCACTTCTCAGTAATTATCCAAAGAACACAAAATACTAACATGAAAAGATATATGTAACACTATGTTCACCGCAGCATTATTTACAATAGCCAATCTTGGAAACAATCTAAGTGTCCATCAACAGATGAATGGATAAAGAAGATATGATGTGTATATATACACAATGGAGTGTTACTCAGCCATAAAAAGAGATGAAATCTTGCCATGTGTGACAACACAGATGCACCTTAAGGACATTATGCTAAGCAAAATAAGTTAGAGAAAGCCAAATACCATATGATTTCACTCATATTTGGAAGGGTAAAAAACAACAACAAACACAAAGATTCAGAGAATAGATTGGTGGTTACCAGAGAGGAAGGGGGAAGAAGTGAGGGTGAAAAAGGTAAAATGGCACGTGTACAGTGAGAGATGGCAACTAGACTTCTCGTGGTAAAGACAATGTAGTCCACACAGAAGTTGAAATATAATGATGTATACATTAAATTTATATAATGTTATAAACAATCATTACCTCAATAAAAAAACTAATTAAAAAGAAAACCATGCAACCCAAAGCAACAGCCACACCTTGGGCTCTTCTGACAGCCTCCAAAAACCGAAGTGTTGAGTGTACGCAGGCCCCAAAGATTAACCAAAAAAATAAAACGAAAGAAAAGAAACACTAAAGGATGAAGTGAAAGGACACTAAACTTGTATCCACAAAAAAAATAAGTAATTTCCTTGTTAAATATCAAAGACAGTATTGGTATCTTTTTTCCTTACTACCTTCTCATATACGATTCAAAAGACTTCATAAAGCAGTATTACAGGGATCCTCATTATTTGTGGATCCGTGTTTGCAAATTAACCTACTTGCTGGAATTTATTTACAACTCCAAAATTAACACCTGCAGCGCTCCTGTGCCATGTGCAGGCATGGGCGAGCACAGCGCCCAGGGCACACGTCCCCAGCTGAGGTCAAAGCAACACTCTGCCTCCTCTCAGTTCTCGTACTTGGAACAAGCATGTTTCTTTCAGCCTATTGAGTGTCATGCTCTCTGCATTTCTGCGCTTTTTGTTAGTGATTTTGCTTTTAAATGGCCCCCAAGGCATGCTGAAGTGATGTCTGGTCTTCCTAAGTGCAAGTCTGTGACATGCCTTACGAAGACAATGTGGGCGAGACAAGCTTCCTTCAGGCATGAGTTAGCACTGACGGTCATGAGCTCAATGTTAATGAAGCAACAACATGTATTAAATAAGGCAACTTTAAACAGAAACACAAACAAAACAAGGTTACGTATCAATCAGCTGATGAATTGGTTTGTAGAAAGCTAACCCAGTGTTTCTATTAGGAGCAATAATTCAGTGCTGCAAATTACAGAACATAACCATTGCAAATAATCAGAATCAACTGTATATTACTGTGTTGTTAGGTTTACAGAGCATACAGATGTATTTTGCGTGAAAAATACTACACAAATGAAGGCAGAGAGAAAGGGAACTTATTGACACTAAGGGTTTTGTGTGTGTGTGTGTGTGTGTGAGGAAGATTGGCCCTGAGCTAACTAACATCTGTTGCCAATCTTTCTCTATTTCATGTGCGATGCTGCCACAGCATGGTTTAATGAGTGGTGCTAAGCCCATGCTTGGGATCCGAACCCACAAACCCCAGGGTGCTGGAGAAGAGCACACAAACTCAACCACTACACCACCAGGCCGGCCCTGACAGTGAGTTTTTATATACTATCTGTGATGGTTAATTTTATGTATCAACTTGGAGAGTGTTTTTGGCTGAGATTAACATTTAAATTGGTGAACCTTGGCTAAGCAGATTGCCTTCCATAATGTGGGTGGGCCTCTTCTAATCAGTTAAAGGTCTAAATAGAAGAAAAAGACTTGCCTCCTTGACCAAGAGGAAATTCTCCAGCAAAGTGCCTTCGGACTTCCTCTGCACCATAAACTCTCCTGGGACACAAGCCTGTCAGCCCACACTGCAGATTTTGGACTTCCCAGCCTCCATAATTGCATGATCCTATTCCTTAAAATAAATCTCTTCACATGTATATAGCTAGATACCTATATATAGTATATGCCTATAAGTACATATGGATATAATCTATATATTGTCTATAAACATATACCTATACCTACATATTCAATAACAAGTAAAACGAAGAAAAGATCAACAAGGACATAGAAGACTTCCACACTGCTCTAACCCAATCAGACATGACAAACATCTGGAGAACAGTGCTTCCAGCAGCAGTACACAGATTCTTCTTAAGTGCACACGGAGCATTCTCCAGGATAAACCATAAGCAAGGCTATTAACAAACATTTACATTTCAAAAGACTGAAATCATACAATTTCCAAGCACAATGTGATGAAATTAGAAATAAATAGCAAAAAGAAAATTTGGAAATTCACAAAAATTTGAAATGAAACCCTAAATAACGAAAGAGCCAAAAAGAAATCCCAAGGGAAGTTGGAAACTATTTTGAGATGACTAAAGACAAAAATATAACTTACTAAAACTTATAAGATGTAGCTAAAGCAGTGCTTATAAGAATATTCAAGCTGAAAGTGAATATGTTAAAGAAAATTTCAAATCAACAACGCAATCTTCCACCTTAAGAAAGTAGAAAAAGCAAGCACAGGGAAGCATCTATTAAAATTTAGAGTAAATGAATTAAACAGTAAAGCCAAAAACACAAGAGAAAAATCAACCAAAGGTTGATTCTTTTCATAGTTCAAGAAAATTGACAAACATTGAGCCATACTGACTAAGGGAAGCAGGGAGAACACTCAAATTACTAAAATCAGGAATGACACAGGCTACATTACTACTAACCTTACAAACATAAAAAACGATGAGTATACTATGAAGAACTGTATGCCAATAATTTGATAACCTAAATGAAGGAGAAAACTTCCTAGAAAGATACAAACTACTGAAAGTACTTTGTATCAAGAAGTAATTAAAACTCCAAATAAGGCTCACCATTTCTTTTCAAGATTGTACTGGAGATTCTAGCCAGAGCAATTACAAAAAAAAAAAAAAAAAAAAGGCATCCAGAATGGAAACAACAAAGTAAAACTACCTGTATTTGCATATGACATGATCTTGTGCAGGCAAAATCCTAAGGCATCCACTGAAAGGACTATTAGAACCAATAAACAAGTTCTGAAAAGTTGCAGGATAAATAAGTAATATACAAAAATGAACTGTATTTCTTTATGGAAGCAATGAAGGATTCAAAAAAGAAATGAAGAAAACAATTCCATTTCCAATAGGACCAAAAAGAATAAAACAGGGGCCAGCCCGGTGGTGCACCTGTTAAGTGGGCATGTTCTGCTTCCACGGCCCAGGGTTCGCCGGTTCGGATCCTGGGTGTGGACATGGCACCACTTGGCAAGCCATGCTGTCGCAGGCGTCCCATATATAAAGTAGAGGAGGATGCACATGGATGTTAGCTCAGGGCCAGTCTACCTCAGCAAAAAGGGGAGGATTGGCAGGGGATGTTAGCTGAGGGCTAATCTTCCTCAAGAAAAAAAAAATAAAACTTTTAAGTTTAACAAAACAAATTACAAGACTTATATATTCAAAACCCATAAAACATAGTTGAAAGAAATTAAACAAGACCTAAATAAACAGAAAGAGTCCCATATCCATGGAGTGGAAAAATTGATAATATTATAAATATGGCAACACTCTCCAAAGTGTTCTACAGATTCAATGGAATCCCTGTCAAAAGCCCAACTTCCCATTGTTTTTTTTTGGAGGAAGATTAGCCCTGAGCTAACATCTGCCACTAATCCTCTTTTTGCTGAGGAAGACTGGCCCTGAGCTAACATCTGTGCCCATCTTCCTCTACTTTATATGTTGGACGGCTGCCACAGCATGGCTTGATAAGTGGAGCATAGGACAGTGCCCAGGATCTGAACTGGTGACCCCCGGCCCGCGAAAGCAGAACATGCAAACTTAACTTCTATGCCATCAGGCTGGCCCCCCAACTGCCTTTTTTGTAGAAAGTTACAAGATCATCCTAAAACTCATATGGAAACACCAAGGACTCAGAATGGCTAAAAAATCTTGAAAAAAAAAATGTGGAGGATTCACACTTCCTGATTTCAAACATTTCTACAAAATTACAGTAATCAAGGTTATATGGTACTGGCATAAGGAAAGAAAGATAGATCAACGGAATAGAGTTGGGAGTCCAAAAATAAACCCTTACATTTACAGTCAATTGATTTTTGACATGGGTGACACCACCATGCCATGGAAAAAGGAAAGTCTTTGAAAAATGGTGCTTAGGACAACTAGATATTCACAGGCAAAGGAATGAAGCTGGATCCCTACACCTCACACCATATACAAATATTAACTCAAAATGGATTACAGATCTAAAAATAAGAATTAAAACTGTAAAACTTTCACAAGTAAATCCTCATGACCGTGGATTAGGCAATGGCTTTTTAGATATGACACCAAAACCACAAATGATTAAAAAAAAACCAAAAAACAAGCAGATAAATTAGACTTTATAAAAATTAAAAATTTTTGTACTTCAAAAAGACCATCAAAAAAGTGAAAAGAGGAGAGATGTCAGCATCATGGCAGAGGGAACTTGCCCAGGACTCTCTCCCGTCCAACACACAACTAAAAGGGGAAGCCATATTCCAACAGAAGACATCCTAACAACACAAAAACCTCCGAGAGACACACAGCCACATGAGGGAGGGCGGAGAGGCTGCAGCCCCCCTCGGAGGAGCTGGAACAGGGTGAGACAGAGCTTCGCTCCCTCCGCTAAAGACTGTGGTAACTGCCACGGGAGGCTCCAAGAGGCAAGGAGCTGGGGAGGGGTCGCTCATTTGCTGGATCACCAAGGATGACCTAGAGTCCCTGCAGCCTAGAGGGAAGCCCTCTAACTGGGTGAAAGCTTTCCCGCAGGGTGACCTCATCAAGCCAAGACCCCAGGAGAGCAGAGCGCGAGAGCTGATCAGGAAACCTGGGACTGCACACAGGAGACAGTGCCCCACCCCCCGACAGGTGCGACGCCATCTCAGCTGAAGGCAGAGGGCTAAGCATACACAGCTCTCGACCCCCACCCAGTGGTGCTAGACTGTAACTGCAACCGAATAATATCAGAATGAGGAAGAGCCCACCTTCCAATATCAGACACTACATCAAATCTCCAGAGCAGAGAGAAAACGACAAGTACCCAGAACTCAGTCCTGAGGACAAAGAAAAATGTAAGCTAAATGACAATGCATTCAAAATAGCTATCATCAAAAAACTCAACGAGGTAAAACAGAATGTAGAGAAACAATTCAATGAGTTCAGGAGCTACTTCACAAAACAGACTGAAACTACAAAGAAGAAGCAATCAGAAATGTTACAGATGAAAGACACAATGGAAGAGATAAAACAAAATATGGATTCCCTGAATGCTCGAGTGGACATCATAGAGGAGTGAATCAGCATAATCGAAGATAGACATGTTGAAATGCTCCAGACAGAGGAGGAGAGAGAACTAAGACTAAAAAGAAATGAAGAAAGCTTCGGAGAAATATCCCACTCAAGGAGGAAATGCAACATAAGAATTATAGGTATTAAAGAAGGTGAAGAGAAAGAGAATGGAGCAGAAAGCGTGCTCAAACAAATAAAAGCAAAGAACTACCCAAATCGAGGGAAATATGTGTGGGGGAAGCTTCCAGATCTCTGAGATTTGTCAATGGAAAAAGACCAACTGCAAGGCATATAGTAGCAAAATTGGCAAAAATGAATGACAAAGAAAGAATACTAAGGGCAGCAAGGCAAAAGAAAATAACCTACAAAGGAACTCCTATCAGGCTTTCAGCAGATTTCTCTGCAGAAACCTTAGAAGCTAGGAGAGAATGGAATGACATATTCAAAACTTTAAAAGACAAGAATCTTCAGCTAAGAATACTCTATACAGCAAAAATATCCTTCAGATATGAGGGAGAAATTAAATCTTTCCCAGACAAACAAAAGCTAAGGGACTTCACAGCCACGAGACTCCCCCAGAAGAAATTCTCAAGAAGGCCCTCATACCTGAAAAAAGAAAAAAAGGGAAAAAGGGGTCACAAAACACAGAGTAAGAAGACCAACAGATAGACAGAATCAGAATAGGACAGCAAATATTCAACTACAGCATTAGGCTAAAAGGAAGGAAAACACCAAAATCAAAGACAATCTTGTCACTTTAACCACAAACTCACAACACAAGTTGGAATAAGATATGAGAAAAATAACTTAGAAGAGGAGGAGGAGAGGGAGTGACTCGGTTTACAGTAAGGAAATAAGAGGCCATCAGAAAATGGACTATCTTATACAAGAGATTCTGAATAAAAACTTCAGGGTAGCCACTAAACTAGGAAACAAACGAAATGCAGGAAAATTGGAAAATGAATGATATAATTACAGCATTAAGCCCTTATACATCAATAATCATCCTCAATGTAAATGGATTGACTTCTCCAATAAAAAGACAGAGAGCGGCAAGATGGATTAAAGAACAAGATCCAACCATTTGCTGCCTCCAGGAAACGCACCTCAGATCCAATGACAAACACAGGCTTGGAGTGAAGGGGTGGAAGACCATACTCCAAGCTAACAGCAAACAAAGGAAAGTAGGTGTTGCAATACTTATATGAGACAAAGTAGACTTTAAGATAAGACACAGAGAGAGAGACAAAGAGCCACAGTATATAATGATCAAAGGGACACTCCACCAAGAAGAAATAACACTTATAAATATCTATGCACCCAACACAGGAGCACCAAAGTTCATAAAGCAACTATTAGCAAATCTAAAAGAAGATATTAGAAATAACACAATGATACTAGGGGACCTCAACACCCCACTCACGTCAATGCATAGATCATCCAGAGAGAAAATCAGCAAGGAAACAGTGGAATTAAATGAAAAGCTAAACCAGATGGACTCAATAGACATATATAGAACACTCCATCCAAAAACAGCAGAATACACATTTTTCTCAAGTGCGCATGGAACATTCTCAAGAATAGACCATATGTTAGGAAACAAGGCAAGCCTCTACAAATTGTAAAAAATTGAAATAATAACAAGCATCTTTTCTGATCATAATGCTATAAAGCTAGAAATTAATTACAAGAAAAAAGCTGAGAAATGGACAAAGATGTGGAGACTAAACAACATGCTATTGAACAAGCAATGGATCATTGAAGAAATTAAAGGAGAAATCAAAAAATATCTGGAGACAAATGAAAATGATAACATGCCATACCAACTCATATGGGATGTAGCAAATGCCGTATTAAGACAGAAATTCATTACAATACAGGCACGCCTCAGCAAACAAGAAAAATCCCAAATAAGCAATCTCAAATTACACTTAACTGAATTAGAAAAAGAACAGACAAAGCCCAAAGTCAGCAGAAGGAGAGAAATAATAAAAATCAGAGCAGAAATAAATGCCATTGAAACAAAAAAGGCGGTAGAAAGGATCAATGAAACAAAGAGCTGGTTCTTTGAGAAGATAAATAAAATTGACAAACCCCTAGCCAGACTTACAAAGAAAAAAAGAGAGAAAGCTCAGATAAACAAAATCAGAAATGAAAGAGGAGAAATAACAACAGAATCCACAGAAATACAATGGATTATAAGAGAATACTATGAAAAACTGTATGTCAACAGAATGGATAACCTATAGGAAATGGATAAATTCTTAGATTCTTACAACCTCCCAAAGCTGAGTCAAGAAGAAACAGACAATCTGAACAGACCAATCACAAGGAAAGAGATTGAAGCAGCAATCAAAAGCATCCCAAAGAATAGAATCCCAGGACCAGACAGCTTTCCTGGGGAATTTTACCAAACTTTCAGAGAGGATTTAATACCTATCTTTCTCAAGCTATTTCAAAAAATTGGGGAAAATGGAACACTTCCTGACACATTCTATAAGGCCAACCTCATGCTGATATCAAAGTCTGAGAAGGACAGCACGACAAAGGAGAATTACAGGCCAATATCACTGATGAACATAGATGCAAAAATCCTCAACAAAATTTTGGCAACCCAATTTCAGCAATACATCAAAAGGCTCATACATCACAATCAAGTGGGATTCATACCAGGGAGACAGGGATGGTTGAACATCCACAAACCAATCAAGGTGATGCACCGTATCAACAAATTGAGGAATAAAAACCACATGATCATTTCGATAGATGCAGAGAAAGCATTTGACAAGATCCAACAGCCATTTATGATAAAATCTCTTAACAAAAGGGGGATAGAAGGAAATTACCTCAACATAATAAAGGCCATATATGACAAACCCACAGCCAGCATCATACTCAATGGGCCAAAACTGAGCAGCATCCCACTGAGAACAGGAACGAGACAAGGATGTCCACTATCACCACTCTTATTCAACATTGTACTGGAGGTCCTGGCCAGAGCAATTAGGCAAGAAAAAGGAATAAAAGGAATCCAAATAGCAAGGGAAGAGGTGAAACTCTCGCTGTTTGCAAACAACATGATCTTATATATAGAAAACCCCAAAAACTCCATCAGAAATCTAACAGAAATAATTAACAACTACAGTAAAGTTTCAGGGTACAAAATCAACTTACAAAAATCTGCTGCTTTTCTATACTCCATTAATGAACTTACAGAAAGAGAACTCAAGAATACAATTCCATTTGCACCCGCAACTAACAGAATAAAGTACCTAGCAATAAATTTAACCAAGGAGGTGAAGTACTTATACAATGAAAACTATAAGACATTACTGAGAGAAACTAATAATGGCATAAAGAGATGGAGAGATTCCTTGCTCATGGATTGGAAGAATAAACATAGTTAAAATGTCCATACTACCCAAAGCAATCTACAGATTCAACGCAATCCCTATCAGAATCCCAGTGACATTCTTCACAGAAACAGAGCAAAGAATCCTAAAATTCGTATGGGGCAATCAAAGACCCGAAATTGCTAAGGCAATCCTGAGAAAAAAGAACAAAGCTGGAGGCATCACAATCTCTGACTTCAAAATGTACTACAAAGCCATGGTGACCAAAACAGCATGGTACTGGTACAAAAACAGGCACACAGATCAATGGAACAGAACTGAAAGCCCAGAAATAAAACCACACACCTATGGACAGTCAATCTTCAACAAAGGTGCCAAGCACATACAATGAAGAAAAGACAGTCACTTCAATAAATGGTCTTGGGAAAACTGGACAGCCACATGCAAAAGAATGAAGGTAGACCACTATCTCATGCCATACACAAAAATAAATTCAAAATGGATCAAAGACTTGAAGATACATCCTGAAACTATAACACTCCTGGAAGATAACATAGGTAGTACACTCTCTGACATCAACATCAAACTAAAAAGGATCTTTTCACATATCACGTCCTCTCAGACAAAGGAAACAAAAGAAAAAATAAACAAGTGGGAATTCATCACATAAAGAGCTTCTGCAAGGCTAAAGAAACTAGAATCAAAACAAAGAGACAACCCACCAACTGGGAGAAAATATTTGCAAATCAGATATCTGATAAGGGGTTAATCTCCATAATATATAAGGAACTCACACAACTGAACAATAAAAAAACAAACAGCCCGATCAAAAAATGGGCAGAGGAGATGAAGAGACATTTTTCCAAAGAAGACACACAGATGGCCAATAAACACATGAAAAGATGTTCAACATCACTAACCATCGGGTAAACGTAAATCAAAACTACACTAAGATACCACCTTATGCCTGTTAAAATGACTATAATCACTAAGACTAAAAATAACAAATGTTAGAGGGGATGTGGAGAAAAGGGAACCCTCATACACTGCTGCTGGGAATGCAAAGTGGTGCATACACTATGGAAAACAGTAAGGAGATTCCTCAAAAAACTAAAAGTAGAACTACCATATGACCCAGCTATCCCACTACTGGGTATCTACCCAAACAATCTGAAATCAACAATCCAAAGTAAGATATGCCCCCCTATGTTCATTGCAGCACTATTCACAATAGCAAAGACTTGGAAAGAATCCAAGAGCTCGTTGACCAATGACTGGATAAAGAAGATGTGGTATATATATATATATATATATATATACACAATGGAATACTACTCAGCCAGAAAAAAGACAAATTTATCCCATTTGCTATAACATGGAAAGATCTAGAGGGAATTATGCTAAGCAAAATAAGCCAGTCTGAGAAACACAAATACCAGATGATTTCACTCATATGTGGAACATAAACCGGTACTGGGACAAAGAACACAGTTCAGTGGTTACCAGGGCAAGGGGGGTAGGGGGTGGGCACAGCGGGTGAAGGGGAGCACTTATGTGGTGACAGTCAAGAGATAAGGTACAACTGAAATCTCACGTCGATGTAAACTATTATGAACTCAATAAAAAATTTTTAAATAGAAGAAAGTAAACAAAAACTTTTTTAAAAACTATACTAATTAAGACAGTGTGGAATTGAGCAAGATTAGACAGATTTTAAAAAAGTGAAAAGAAAGTCCACAAAACTGGTGAAAATATTTGTAAATCATCTGTCTAATAAAGGACAATCAAGAATCATCAAAGATTGGAGAAAGGCTGTAACATAAAAGACAGGGACCAAACAAAAAATAAAAAGGTAGAGAGAGAAAGCAGCTAGAATTAATATGAGTTTAGCAAAGCTGTATGATACAAGGTCAATATACAAAATATAAATTGTACTTTTTCTTTATACTAGCAAAAATTAGAAATTGAAATAAAAAATAGCATCAAGATATAAGAAATAATTTTGGATAAATCTGACAAAGTGCAAGACCTGTATGCTGAAAGTGGTAAAACATTGCTGAGAAAGTAAGGAAGACATAATAAAATGGAGATATACATCATGTTCTTGGATGAGAAGACATAATATTTTTAATATGACAATTTTCCCCAAAACATCTAAAGACTCAAATAAAATGCCAACTAAAATCCCAGCAAGAATCCCAACAGACTGTTTTGCAGCAATTGACAAAAAGATTCTAAAATTTTTATGGAAATGCAAAGAACCTAGAATAGTCAAAAAAATTATAGAACAAAAAGCAAAGTTGGAAACTAACACTACATAATTTCAAGACCTATTATACAGCAACAGTAAGCAATTTGGTGTGGTACTGGCATAAACATAGATCATTTGAACAGTACAGTGAACTCAGAAATATAAAACACATCCAACACAATCTATCAACTAACATTTGACAAAGGTGTCTAAGGCAATGCAATGGGAAAAAAATACTTTTTTCACCAAATAGTACTAGAACAATACCCAGATGTGAAAAGAAAAGGAAGCTTGATCCTCACCACACATTATATCCAAAAATTCACTCAGTATGGATGATAGACCCAAACGTTAGAACTAAAAATAGAAAACTTGTAGAAGAAAACATAGGAGAAAAACTGTGCAACCTTGGTTTAGTAAAAATTTCTTAATTATAACACAAAAGAAACCATTAAAAAAGAAGAATTGCACTTCATAAAAAAACCAAACAAGCAAAAAAACTTCTGCTCTTAACAGAAGCTGTTACTAAAATATTTGGAGAAAAAATTTGAAAAATATGTATCTGACAAAGAAAATCTGTTTAGAATATACAAGGAATTCTTACAAGTCAATAATAAAAAGGCAATTCCATTAAAAGGCGAAAGAGTTTAACTTTAACAGACATTTCACCAAAAGAGATACAGAATGGCAAATAACCACGTGCAAAGACGCTCAACACATCATTAATAATTAAGGAAATGCAAATTAAAACCACAATGAGATGATACAATTAACTCACTCAAATAGCTAAAACTACAAAAACTTACCACATATCAAATATTGGTAAAGACGTGGAGCAGATGAACTCCTATACACTACTAGGAGAAATGTAAAACAGTACAACCATTCTGGAAAACAATTTGGCAGTTTCTTAAAAAGTTAAATATACACCTACCATCTGAACAGGCCATTCCACTCCTCAGTATTTATCAAAGAGAAATATGAGTGCATCTCCACACTAAGACTTGTACATAAGTACTCATAGCAGCTTTATTTGTAACAGCCAAAAACTTGAAAAATCCAAATATCCACCAAAATGTGAATGGAACACCAATTGTTTTTTTCTTGCTGCTTTCAAAGTTTTCTGTCTTTCAGCATTTTTACTACACTAGTATCTAAGGATTATGGAATTCACTGAACGTCTTGGATGTGTAGATTTACGTTTTTCATCAAATATGGAAAGTTTTCATCCATTATTTCTTCAGAACTGTTTTCTGCTCCCATCTGCCTTTCCTGTCCTATTATTCACATATTGGTGTGCTTAATGACATCCCACATTTCTCTGATGCTCTGTTCATTTATTTACACTTTTTTGTCTGTTCTTCAGACTGCATAATCTCTATCAATCTATCTTAAAATTCATTGATTCTTTCTTCCACCAGGTTAAATTTAATGCTGATCCCCTCTGGTGAATTTGACATTTAAGAAGTGGAACTTCTATGTTCATTATCTTTATTATGTTTATGGCTTACTGATCTATACACATCTCAAAATTCTCCAAATTGTACACTGTAAATATGCTCGCTTTACTATATGTCAATTATATGTCACTAAAGCTGTGCAAAAAAAATCAACAAAATATATTTAAATGATAATTTTTAAAAAGAGTGAGCTGCTTTGGTTTAATTAGTGGCAATCAGCTTACAGCTCACTCTGAATGCCCATCTCCATTTGTGAATTAAATTCCACGAGTAAATATGAAGGAAAGAAGAATTTAGAGGCAGAACAAGTTTATGCTTTAACTTATTTAGAGTAATCATTCTATATCTACTATTATCTTCCTTATATCTGGTATATATTCCCTTAATGTAAATAAGTAGTAAGATAATCTTGTACAAGCGTATTTTATAAATGATATCCAGATGACATTTTTTTTAAAAGTACGCTTCCTTTATAAGGAAAGATAAAAAGTCATACTCTTGTATAATCCAGACTCTCAATAATATTTAACTTTAAATAAAGGGTGGTAAGGAATTGAATTTGTTCTTTCCGTCATTCAGGTGGCTATACCAGTGATGCAAACAGTAAGCAGCTTTCAAAATGGACACCCAAGAAATGTCACTGGATATTAAAATAACATCTGTAGAGTAGTTTACAGTTCACAGAGCACTGTTACATGTATTCTCATTTAATTGTTTCAACAACCTGTGAGATGTAAGGTTTTTCCCAGGACTTGGGCAGGTGCAGGGAGGAGGACGTCAGGTGCCCTCCGCATCTATAGCTAACTCAGTTCCTCCGCATCTATAGCTAACTCAGTTCCCCCGCATCTGTATCTAACTCAGTTCCTCCGCATCTATAGCTAACTCAGTTCCCCCGCATCTGTATCTAACTCAGTTCCCCCGCATCTGTGTCTAACTCAGTTCCCCCGCATCTGTATCTAACTCAGTTCCTCCGCATCTGTATCTAACTCAGTTCCTCCGCATCTGTATCTAACTCAGTTCCTCCGCATCTGTATCTAACTCAGTTCCTCCGCATCTGTATCTAACTCAGTTCCTCCGCATCTATAGCTAACTCAGTTCCTCCGCATCTATAGCTAACTCAGTTCCTCCGCATCTATAGCTAACTCAGTTCCTCCGCATCTATATCTAACTCAGTTCCTCCGCATCTATATCTAACTCAGTTCCTCCGCATCTGTATCTAACTCAGTTCCCCGCATCTGTATCTAACTCAGTTCCCCCGCATCTGTATCTAACTCAGTTCCTCCGCATCTGTATCTAACTCAGTTCCTCCGCATCTGTATCTAACTCAGTTCCTCCGCATCTGTATCTAACTCAGTTCCTCCGCATCTGTATCTAACTCAGTTCCTCCGCATCTGTATCTAACTCAGTTCCTCCGCATCTGTATCTAACTCAGTTCCTCCGCATCTGTATCTAACTCAGTTCCTCCGCATCTGTATCTAACTCAGTTCCTCCGCATCTGTATCTAACTCAGTTCCCCCGCATCTGTATCTAACTCAGTTCCCCCGCATCTGTATCTAACTCAGTTCCTCCGCATCTATATCTAACTCAGTTCCTCCGCATCTGTAGCTAACTCAGTTCCTCCGCATCTGTTTCTAACTCAGTTGCCCCGCATCTGTATCTAACTCAGTTCCTCCGCATCTGTATCTAACTCAGTTCCTCCGCATCTATAGCTAACTCAGTTCCTCCGCATCTATAGCTAACTCAGTTCCTCCGCATCTGTATCGAACTCAGTTCCTCCGCATCTATAGCTAACTCAGTTCCTCCGCATCTGTATCTAACTCAGTTCCCCCGCATCTGTATCTAACTCAGTTCCTCCGCATCTGTATCTAACTCAGTTCCTCCGCATCTGTATCTAACTAAGTTCCTCCGCATCTATAGCTAACTCAGTTCCTCCGCATCTATAGCTAACTCAGTTCCCCCGCATCTGTATCTAACTCAGTTCCCCCGCATCTATAGCTAACTCAGTTCCTCCGCATCTGTATCTAACTCAGTTCCCCCGCATCTGTATCTAACTCAGTTCCTCCGCATCTGTATCTAACTCAGTTCCTCCGCATCTGTATCTAACTCAGTTCCTCCGCATCTATATCTAACTCAGTTCCTCCGCATCTATAGCTAACTCAGTTCCCCCGCATCTATAGCTAACTCAGTTCCTCCGCATCTATAGCTAACTCAGTTCCTCCGCATCTATGTCTAACTCAGTCCCTCCGCATCTATAGCTAACTCAGTTCCTCCGCATCTGTATCTAACTCAGTTCCCCCGCATCTGTATCTCACTCAGTTCCTCCGCATCTGTATCTAACTCAGTTCCTCCGCATCTGTATCTAACTCAGTTCCTCCGCATCTGTATCTAACTCAGTTCCTCCGCATCTGTATCTAACTCAGTTCCTCCGCATCTGTATCTAACTCAGTTCCCCCGCATCTGTATCTAACTCAGTTCCTCCGCATCTATAGCTAACTCAGTTCCTCCGCATCTGTATCTAACTCAGTTCCTCCGCATCTATAGCTAACTCAGTTCCCCCGCATCTGTATCTAACTCAGTTCCTCCGCATCTGTATCTAACTCAGTTCCCCCGCATCTGTATCTAACTCAGTTCCTCCGCATCTATAGCTAACTCAGTTCCTCCGCATCTGTATCTAACTCAGTTCCTCCGCATCTGTATCTAACTCAGTTCCTCCGCATCTATAGCTAACTCAGTTCCCCCGCATCTGTATCTAACTCAGTTCCTCCGCATCTGTATCTAACTCAGTTCCTCCGCATCTGATTCTAACTCAGTTCCTCCGCATCTGATTCTAACTCAGTTCCTCCGCATCTATAGCTAACTCAGTTCCTCCGCATCTGTATCTAACTCAGTTCCTCCGCATCTGTATCTAACTCAGTTCCTCCGCATCTGTATCTAACTCAGTTCCTCCGCATCTGTATCTAACTCAGTTCCCCCGCATCTGTATCTAACTCAGTTCCTCCGCATCTATAGCTAACTCAGTTCCTCCGCATCTGTATCTAACTCAGTTCCTCCGCATCTGTATCTAACTCAGTTCCTCCGCATCTGTATCTAACTCAGTTCCTCCGCATCTGTATCTAACTCAGTTCCTCCGCATCTGTATCTAACTCAGTTCCTCCACATCTGTATCTAACTCAGTTCCTCCGCATCTGTATCTAACTCAGTTCCTCCGCATCTGTAGCTAACTCAGTTCCTCCGCATCTGTATCTAACTCAGTTCCTCCGCATCTATAGCTAACTCAGTTCCTCCGCATCTGTATCTAACTCAGTTCCTCCGCATCTGTATCTAACTCAGTTCCTCCGCATCTGTATCTAACTCAGTTCCCCCGCATCTGTATCTAACTCAGTTCCCCCGCATCTGTATCTAACTCAGTTCCCCCGCATCTGTATCTAACTCAGTTCCTCCGCATCTGTATCTAACTCAGTTCCTCCGCATCTGTATCTAACTCAGTTCCTCCGCATCTGTATCTAACTCAGTTCCTCCGCATCTATAGCTAACTCAGTTCCTCCGCATCTGTATCTAACTCAGTTCCCCCGCATCTGTATCTAACTCAGTTCCTCCGCATCTGTATCTTGCTTCATTCTACAGCACCACAGTCTATAAGGAACTGATACTATTCGTAGCAAAACTACAGTGGTAAGTATGTGGCCCCAGGTGGCATTTACTTTGAGGTATCATTTGAGGCTTTCATACTTTTATTTTGGAATATTAATAAACTGACTGCCAAAAAAGTAAATACCAAGATCCACATCAGACAAGAAAATATTATGCCAAGCTGCTTGCTATTAAAGATCAATTCAATTCTACCAATATTACTGAATCACTGCAAAGCACTAGGTGAAGACCTAAAATATATTGTGTAATAAACAAGCAGACAGGCGCTTACCTATCTCCCACTACTTATAAAGCTGTCTTTGGTGGACTTCTTTCAGGACTCCCATAAACAGGCTGCTGAGAGCCCTAAGTGTGAGGGAATTACTCTTAAATTCTTTTCAAAAGGGGAACTATAGGTGTCTGATGGGAGAATCTGTCAGATTTTCTGGAAAATGCCCCAATGTAAATTAAACAGGAAAGTCTAAAGTTATCCTCTAAGAAACCACTAAAATCTTAAATGATGTTCCCTATTTTATTGTTCACAGTACTGATGAGTAAATTAGTTACCAAGCCAGAAGACAATTGTCTTACAATAAAAACAAACCAAACCAAACCAAACTAAATCAAACTCTTATCTCCAAGCACTAGGGCTTTGAAGTAGGGTAACTGTACTTTTTATTGTCCAAACAGGACCCACTTCTGAGACCAAAAGAGAGTGCAATTAATCATTAGGCATAAACTGGGACTGGCTGAGGCAAATCAGAACGTGCAGTCTACCTGCTTATAAGACACATGTCCCTGGCCATCCTGACCTGAGATTACAAAACAGAAAAGAAACACGAAGACTGAGGGAACTCAAAGCAAGGAAATAAGCAAGAAAAAAATAAACTTTCACATAGCAAGTTTTCCCACCATTTTACAAAACAATTTGAATATTAATAGTAATTTACTTAAACCAGGATAAAGAGGAGGGCAAGGAGGACTGGTTAAAGTGAATTTATGAAGCAGTCAGGTCCCAGATCCCTTCCCCAACAACCCAGCAAAATACTATAGGTTTATTTTCTAACATAAAACCAGTTCCCTGCACAGTGAGACTGGGCACAGCTGAGCAGAAGCACGTACTGTACCAAAAACCACAGCTCAGGTGAATGCATACAGCTGGGATGCTGAATGCAGTGAAACTCCCCACCACCATCCTTCTTCCCTACTTCATTCCCAGAATGCTGGCAGCCAAGCCTTCATTCTCAAGGCAAGAGACTTGAGGAATCTCTGAGAAATCTGACCAGCCTCAAAAGAAAGACCTAAAGCTATCGACACGGAAAGTTCTCCAACCAAACGGCCCAGTCAGATGACCCTATTGTGAAACTCATAGTCAATAAGCCCCCCTCATATGCTCATAGCTCTGAATCAGCTTTTTGCTCCTCACTATCATATATGAACACACAAACAAATGTTACCACACATGTAATGAAAGATTCTATTATAAAAGACAGACATCAGAAAAAAATATATAACAGACAAAAGTAGCTTAGAGTTAAGAGAAAGAAAATTAAACAACAAAAATTAGTCCCATTTGCAGAGAGATAAGAGGACATTATAATTACATAACGAGAGCAAGAAACTATAAAAAGAACATGCAGAGAAGTTAAAAAAAGTCCTTGGAAATGATAACCTCATAGAGAAATTAAAAGATACAGCTCAGGAAGTCTTCACAGAAAGCAGAGCGAAAAATAAAAAAGATGGGCAACAGGAGAGAAAAGAAAATTAAAGCTCTAACCTCCACTTAAGAGGAACTCCATAAAAACAGAGAAAAAGTAATCAACAAAAGAATTCAAGAAAATGTTATAGAAATAAAGGACAGGACTGTTCAACTGAAAGCATCTGCATAACATCAGGAAAAATGGAAAAAAAGAGACTGATGCCAAGGCAGATTATTGTAAAATTTCAGAACACTGGGATAAAAGGAAAGATCCTAAAAGTTTTCAGAGAGTAAAAGTCACAAAAGACAAGATCAGAATGGCTTCAGTGTCATCAATAGCAACACTAATTAACGAGAAAACAGTGGAGAAATGTCTTCAAAATTTTGCAGGGCCAGCTCCGTGGCCACGTGGTTAAGTTCACGCGCTCCACTGCGGTGGCCCAGGGTTTGGATCCTGGGCGCAGACGTGGCACCGCTCGTTAGGCCACGTTGAGGTGGCGTCCCACACCCCACAACTAGAAGGACCTCCAACTAAGATACCGTGTACAGGGGCGGTTTGTGGAGATAAAGCAGGAAAAAAAAAAAAAAGAAGATTGGCAACAGTTGTTAGCCCAGGTGCCAATCTTTTAAAAAAAAAAAAAATTTTGCAGGAAATTATTTCCAACTAGAATTCTATACCAAATTACAATCAAGTATGAGGAAATCACAAAGACGTTTTCAGATATGCAAAGTCAAAAAACACTGACCACCCATGCAAGCTTTCTCAGGAAGCTATTGGAGGATTAACACTGCAAAGATGAGAGAAGAAACCAAGAAGAGGAAGACATGGAATACAGCAAACAGGAAATCCAGCAGGTGTGAGGTAAAGGGAGATCCTAGTTAGACAGCTGTGTCCCAGATGTGGAAAATAACCTGTTCAGACTGAAGGCTTAAAGAAGGTAAAACTGACACAACACCTAAAGGGTCTTAAAGTCCTGAAAGGGGAATGAGACAATTGGTGAAAGCAAACAAAAGAAATAACACAATTATTAATTCTAAAAAGATTTTTAAAAACATGAACAGAAAAACAAAAAGGAAGACAGGAAAAGAAAAGCAACCATAGTTTATCACGTGGCTCAGCTGTGAAAAGCAGTTATATAATTATAATAATGTAAATACACAACAATGACTTAACAAAATCAGGACGAAATTTATACTGGGAGATTGGGGACATAAAAGTGACACAGTAGGGGCAGAGGGAAGAAAGCCAGCAAAATCCTCATCTACAGAGGAGATCGACATATCATGCCCCAAACTGTAAAATCAAGAGCGGCCGTGCAACTGTGCTGTTTGAGGATGGACTAATCAACTCAAAGCTAAAGAGGTCACAGTGCAGAAGAGGAAACGGGGGACCCCAGGGGAAGGAGGCCTGCCTGCTGTTTTCTGTAGTAACCTCTTAGAATTACTGGTCTCTAAACAATAAGCATGCATAAAATTTTGTTAAACCATTTGATAAAAACAAAGGAAAAAAAACGAAATGAGGGAAATTATCAGAAAAAGAATTCTCTAAGACATTGTAATTTAAATATCAAATTGTTTCAGCTGTTAGTTAGTCTGTATCAAACTTTTTCCCATGACTAAAGCCACACCAATGTATACGTCACTTGAATATGATCTGCTCTCATTCATACTCTCCAAGCATGAGTACAGACAGGGCATTTCTAAATCTTACCTCAAGCAGAGCTGCTGCAGGATCACCCTGTAGACTTTTTCCTAGTTTGTCAACCTCATCTAATAGGAACACCGGATTGTTAACCCCGACAGTCTTCAAACCATTGATTATACGACCAGGCATACTGCCAACATAGGTGCGCCTACAGGAAGCAAGCAGCAAATTAACATCGATGACACATCGCGAGACAAGAGCAATGTCATTTAGAAATCAAAACTCAGGATTGGAGAAAAGTCATTTAGTTATCAGAGTAATACAGCAAAGAGCTACCATATATTTTAAAAGCCCTACGATACATCAGAGTTATTTGATTCGAGTCTTATTTTCTATTTAATTCTGACTTAAGTTACCCATGATCCTGGAAGAGCTGTATCTAACTTTTGCCATTTAGTGAAACTGAACAACATTACACTTAAGTCATATAGTTATGATTCTTACTCTTCAAGATTCCAAAATGTCCAAAGGACCCTGTGAATTTAATTCTCCTGCTTTCCACGGTTTTTTAGAGCACACTCCTCACCCTCCACCGCTCATACAAGCACCTTTTTACATACTGAAATGGCTGCCCAGGGCTGCTTACAACATCATCATCTCCTTCATGAAGGAAATCAGAACTGGTTCAAAGAGACATTCAAAACACTGACCAAAAGAGAGGAAAAAAAAAAAATACAAACTCCTTTATATTCAGAGGCAATACTTTGCTACTAACCGTAGTAAGAGGATCTGGGGTCAATAGTAAATCAAAATTCTATTAATCCTGGCCTTTTGAATAAAACTGTGCTCAATCTATATACACTAATTGGAATAACTAAGTTTGGGCAGATATTTTGTTGTGCATTAAAACGTTAGACAGTGCTTTATCATATTTGAACAAGAATCACTGACATAATTATGACAGATGTAGAGTGTGGCATGAAATAAAAAATGCTTGACAAACTGAAAAAAGTGTCTTTTTCACAAAGCCAGCAAAAGTTTATTTTAAGCAGCAATTTACCATTTTTAATTACAACCTTGCTGCCTAAACCAGGTACAACGTAAACGCTGTTTGTGAAAAGGCATAAAAGGGTGATTGCCTAGAAGAAGTTGATCAATGATAAGGGGAACAGTAGCAGTTATCTCATGATCTATACAAAGCTGATTCACAGAGCAGGCCTCAGTTCTGCCACAGGACTGGCATAAAGTAGGAGAGGGGAGAGAGACCTTTGAAAAGACAAGAAAGTCTTAAAAATATCTTGGGAATGCCGTTCATCCAGGGAGGGGACGGTGACCAAGGCAGTGGACCCAGACAATAAACATTGTCCTGTTACGATAAGGAGTTAGCACATTCAAGATTTCAGAACAGGATACAGGAAGGACAAGACTCAAAATTAATCAGTTCTCTCTGTAGAGAACTTTCAGATTCGCCACTATGCTGAGAATAAATAGGGAAGGAAAATTTTTTCTAAAAACCTCAATGTCTCTCAAAGTCACTTCTTGTTGCATTAATTTCTTTTCCTTTCCTCACTGTTTTTGATAGGTAGATTTCAAAAACAGGTACTGACAATTCTAGATAAAGTCATGGAGAGAAAATAATATTCTAAGCAGGTGTCCTTTCTAAAGAAGTGGAAATCTAGATACTAGTCACCGTATACAGCCACAATTCCTCCTCAACTTTCCACTGCTTCCCAGAACCTAGAGTAAGGTCCAAACTCCTTTGTCTGGAATCCCAGGCTCTTCACAATCTGGCCCCACCGGCCTTCCTAACTTGCTGCCATTACCCTCTTGCTTCATCCACAATCAAGATCCTTTTAGACCTCTTATGCTTTTGTACCTTTGTTAATATGGTGCCTTCCTGCCCTTAACACTCTCCATGCCTGTGGAAATCCCAGCAATTCTACCAAACTCTTCCTGACCACTTCTCACAAAGTGATCTTTCCAGCAATACAATGTCTATAGCACTTACTGGCCCTACAATTCCGCTGATGCATACTTATGGCCCTGTTTTTATTCATGGGTACCAAGCACACAGCCTCCTCTAAAGAGCCAGGGAGCACTTTGATGACAGGGAGTGAGTATTGTTACAGAGTAGACAGATGCAGGATATAGAG
This sequence comes from Equus przewalskii, assembly GCF_037783145.1. Classification (NCBI taxonomy): domain Eukaryota; kingdom Metazoa; phylum Chordata; class Mammalia; order Perissodactyla; family Equidae; genus Equus; species Equus przewalskii. The sequence continues at coordinate 1,466,160 of NC_091833.1, read as the reverse complement.
CTGTAAGGTTCTCCTCACACAGACGCTTGTTTCTCCTATTTACTTAAGGACAGCAGATCAACCATGCCAGCACACAAAGTATCTTATTATCACCACGTTTATACTGTCAAGGTCATACAAGTCTTTGATTACTGCTTGGACAAATTACCTGACCTAAGCCTATTTCCTCATCTGTAAAATGGGGATGATAACAGTGCCAATCGCATGCATTATATGAGGATTATGAGAAAACATAATAGGTAAAGCACACAGCTTAGTGTCTGGCACATAGTAAGCTTTCAAAAGACGTCGACTGTAATTGTTATTAGTAACAGCTACTTAAAAGTCCACCTTTGGCTTCCCGGAAAAAGTACAAAAGCAGAAATCAGTACACCAAAATTTAAGTCCCATTTCAATCTCTGTCTCATGGAAGCAACTCTCATAAATGTCTTTTCATAGCACCAACCACACTCAATGCCTTTAGTGTCCGTCAATCACAGGTGACATCCCCCAAATGTGACCCACTATTCTAGAGGTCAAGCCAAGAAGACAACTATTATCACAGAGCCCATAAGCTACAGAACATATCTATAATGTCTCTTTTGCCAGAAGATATGGTAGCATGCAATTCACTGACTAAAGATACAAAACATACTTTGAATAAATTTTTGGAATATGATGGTGGAAAATGTAGCAAAACAAAATAAAAACATTTTCTTTCAATATTACCAAATATAACCATTTTATTTTAACAAATTAGCATACCAAAATTTCTTCCTGAGAAACTACATAGGTTGGAAATAAATATAACTAGTATTCTTTTACAAAGTATAACTTCTTTGAGGGCAAAATAGTAGTCTTTCCTATATTCTGCCTCACGATACAACATCTACAAAGCTACAGAGCACAATAGAGGAAAGCCTGCAAAGAAGAGCTCAAATCAATTACTTATTATTTAGCCTCAATACACGATTACCTAGAAGTTTTTCTTAAAATTGAAGTATACAAGTTAATTAAAAAAATATATGAATTCCTGCTTTTCTTATAATTGCTGTAGGCAGTTGATAGGTTTATCAGGACTATTCAACTAGTGTAGCAGATACATAAAAACAAAAGTGTCTACATAGTTCAAACTTTTAAGGTACAAGATCATTTTTCATTTTCCAAAAAAACAGTCCAATTTATACTCCAAGAAACAACTACAGAGAATTGCAATATCGTCTATTTACAGCTCCATGCTAATCAAGTATTTTACTATTCGGCCTCATCCCTAGATATCTTCAAATCTAATGTAATCCAAAATGCTAGACAGCTTGTCACTGCCAACGACACCTTAATACCAGGAATAAGATGAACCTTTGCTCACCTCTTTTCCAGTATGTAGACAAGGGAGAAAAACAGGCATTTTGCCATCAAATTTTCATGCCTATTCAATTAAGTAGCTCTTATGGGCTATAATGCAAACTATTCAAGTGATATTTACAAAGAATTTATAATATAAAAGTTTATGTTGTAATGTTAAGTGAAAAGGGTAAAATTAGAATTCTATTGCTTAAAAAAAGAAAGGCAAAAGCTGCCCAGTGAAAAGTCTGGCAGGAAATAAAATGTTAAAAATGACCACCCATGAGGATTTTTCCTCCTATTTTATAAATTTTCTACCAAGAGTGTATACATATCGCTAAAATTGGAAAAAGTAAGAAGGCTTAAAGGAGATCCTAATCATTTCAAAACAAAAAACAGTCTTTAAGGAACTAAAGATAGTCTTTTTTTTTTTTGAGGAAGATTAGCCCTGAGCTAACATCTGCTGCCAATCCTCCTCTTTTTCTGAGGAAGACTGGCCCTGAGCTAACATCCGTGCCCATCTTCCTCTACTTTATATGTGGAATGCTTACCACAGCATGGCGTGCCAAGCAGTGCCATGTCCGCACCCGGGATCCGAACCAGCAAACCCTGGGCTGCGGTAACGGAACGTGCGAACTTAACCACTGCGCCACTGGGCAAGCCCCAAGATAGTCTTAAATATAGCATGTCTAAACAAATCTAATTGTTATTCTTCTAACAGTCATTCTTAAATCTTTTTATACACTCATTTGGATGGATGCTCTCATCTAAAGAACTGCATTACTTGAATTCACAAAGCACTCAGAACACACTACCAGTGTAGCAATGTGCTAAGCACCGTGGAGTGAAACAAAGGAGGATGAGATGCAATCGAACCCCTGCTCTATAGAGCTTCAACTTCTTTATGTTTTACCTCTACGAGTTATGCATTAGAAACACCAGAGGCCTCCATTATTCAATCAGTAAAAGAGCACAGTAGATGACAATTGGTCAGTTTAGAGGAGAGTAAGATCATCACTGACTACACTTAGATTAATGGAGGAGGCCTTGGGTTGGGGCCTTAAAACGAAGCTAAGTTTTAGACACGTAAAGAAGAGCTATGCAAATACAGGTTATAAGAAGGACAGTAAGCAAACCATAATATGTCTGGCATTCTATGCTAAGAAAACATTAAAAGCTTGCTACTTCATTTTCTTTTCCCTTGTAGAGACTAATAACGAAACAGCTCCAGTATTTAAAAATCACATTGCAGGTTCCATGCAAAAATTCATCAACATGGAAAGCAAAAGTTCATTTTTCTTCTCATCTTGTTTGAAAATTGAGCCCAGGATTCCTTGTAATGATATGATTTTATTATCTGAACAAACAGCTGGTCAACTACTTCCAAAGAGTTAATATTAATAACTTGAGATATACCATACCAATAAGTATATTTGACCAAGGAATGACTAAGGAAAAACAGATTTTTATGCAAATGATCTCATAAAAAGAAGTTATTTTATATTTAACTTCTATGAACTGATTCAAAATTATTTAATGTAATAGTAAATATAAACATCTAAGTTGTAAGATCCAATAAATGGGAACAGAGACTCTGGGGCTTATAAAAGAAGACAGAAAGGGGCCAGCCCCATGGCCTAACGGTTAAGTTTGGTGCACTCTGCTTCAGTGGCTCAGGTTGGGTTCCCAGGCGCAGACCTATACCACTCGTTGCTGGCCATGCTGTGGTGGCGACCCACATACAAAACAGAGGAAGACAGGCACAGATGTTAGCTCAGGGTGAATCTCCCTCAGGAAAAAGAAAAGAAGTGGACAGAAAAATCCCAATGGAGGTAATCCCAAATGAGAAATGTTGAGAAGACTGAAAACCTGCAGAGTTAATCTGGAGCATAAACAGGACTATTCTTCCTTTAAGCCACTCAACACGGTATGAACAAAAACAATGGGCCAATGTTTAGTCAGATCACTATTATTTTCCTTACTTCAGATTTAAATGTAAACCAAGTCTTTCTCTTCCTTTCCCATCTCACATCTCATTATCATTTAACTCTAAAAAAAAAATCTTTAGTTGTTTTTAAAATCAATTCCTAACTCATTAGCACCTTCCTTCAAGTAAACAAATACTCCTAGCAAAACGCTAGAGCTGCGTGCCTGTGTGGGAGAATAGAAAAAGTGAGGGACAAAAGAGAATCAGCAAGGAAGATAACATAAAGCAGCTCTGGCTTCCACTGGCTATTTTAAGACTGTAGAACAGCAATGCCTGCTCAGGGGCAGAGGAAAAATAAAACTTTGCATGAACTCTAATTGTGATCATATGACCAGTACTTAAATGCCAAGACTTGGGTGTTTCCAAAATGCCTCGACTGTCACAGGGAATCACTTGTTCCCACAAACTCCACCCCTTGGTTGTGCTATAATCCTCTACTGTTCTTTCTCCCCTTCCATTCATCTCCAATCCATAACTCTTGACATAAGCGCACACACTGCTCCCAACCTCTCATCTCCTTAACAACCCCCCCGCACCTGCCTCCAAACGGGTTTTCAAATAAAAATTTTTCCAGGCTTTAGTAACTCACGATGTAGGTGGTCCCCAAGAGCACAAGGGCAGCCTGCTGTAGTGGTTAGGGAAACATCTGCTACAGTGATGGCTAGGAAGTACTTACCAGCAAGGTGAACCAAAAATCAGCCTTAATAGAAGGTTTCACAAACAAATCCACATACCTTTACTTGGCAATGATCAACTTTTATACATACCATAGATTTCTCAAAAGTTCATGTTTACAGAAATTTTAGGCAAACACACAATCTTTTATAAAACTCATAAAAAAAATTCTTCTTTTCTTTGGATTCAATTCTTTTCTTTTTTGAGGAATATTAGCCCCGAGCTAGCTACTGCCAATTCTCCTCTTTTTGCTGAGGAAGATTGGCCCTGAGCTAACATCCATGCCCATCCTCCTCTACTTTATACGTGGGATGCGTACCACAGCATGGCTTTTGCCAAGCAGTGCCATGTCTGCACCTGGGATCTGAACCGGCGAACTCTGGGCCGCTGAGAAGCAAAACATGTGAACCTAACCGCTGCGCCGCCAGGCCAGCCCCTGGATTCAATTCTCTTAACGACAGTCATACACATGTAAACATACTCACTTGAAAAGAGTGAACAAATTTAGTATCTGTCAGTATCAGTACAGATTTAAAGATCTGTACAGATCTGTTTAAACTCAGTCATGTTCACAAGCGGTGAGAACTGTGACGTTAAATACTGCCCACAAACAGGCATCATAAGAATACATTTTTCCACAATTCTGCCACATAAATTAAATAATAATGTCAAGAAAAGGATGTTTTAGGTAAAATTTAAAAATCAGATTAACTTTTATAAAAAATCATATTGAAGCTTATAAATCTAAACTTGTCCTCCTGAGAACGGAGAATTAAACAAACATTTAAAGCTTATTTTTAGAAGCGTAAGCACTCACTACCTAAGTGCTTCCCAAGCTTTACTGAATAACCAGTACTGAGGTGGAAAGAATAAGGACAAATTATCTACATGTCATGTGCCCATGACATTAAGTCCACAAACTCACTAAGTTCCATCATATACTCACATGATACGATGCTGCAGGTAACAAAAGGCAGAAACAAACTAAAACAGCCCTGAGCGCGTACATCAAGTCATCCGAATGGGGAACACCTCCCAACAGCTCTATAGCTAAAATTAGAAGATTTAGACCCTAGATTCAGCTTCTCCAAGATTGGTCCAAGAGTAATGGTGCCGATTTCTTTACAAAAGCAAATTACAGCCTCTAGTGGCACATGTGAGAATAGGAAAACCTAGGTAAAAATATTGAAATTGTCAGAAAGAATGACTCAAATAAATTCCCTGAACTGAATATGTAGCCCTCATTGTTTATTAAAATCTTGGAATGACTTTTCTTTAATGCATAAAAAATGTAAATAAGCAAATAGAATAAAAGGAACCATTTTTCACGGAAAAGTTTCTGAAACAGTTTCCCATTCCTGCCTAACGTCAGTGACCTTGTTTGAATAAGGCAAAGGGAAAATAAGATGATACAGAAGCATCGTATTATTTTTTTCCACAATCCAAGTTTAATCCATATTCACCAACTATAAATATGCATTTAAATTACTGGCATGCTTCTCAAAGCCTCCACTTTTAATTTGGTTTGCTTTAACAACTTCAAGATTGAGGGTATGATGGGAATAGAAGTTTTATCTTCAGTTTAATTACGCTGTACTGGAATTTAAGGAGCTTCTTTTTTAAAAAGTTTTTAAAAATTGAGATATAACTGACACATGACAGTATATTAGTTATGTGGACGTCTTTCTTCTATAAGCGGTTCATGATTTCTACATTTTTAAATGTTCTTTAACACATACACCACAGGTGTTATAGTGTCTCACAACTTCCAACTTCTATGAAACACCTAAAGCACGAGAGACAGGTTCATGCTTTCCCAAGGCCTCTTCCAGTCTGAGCAACAGAGACTACAAAGAAGAAAACAACGAACCCAACATGAAAATCTGATTCTAATAATGTCAGATTAAGCAGAGGCACCATTCTTATAGTTCAATGTATTTTTATAGAAAGATGCAAGAATAAGCCTTAATTAGCCTAAGCTTTCTCCTTATTACTCATACCCATTATGCAAAACAGCCTTCTTAAAAGGAAGATTAAACTGCAAACAAAACAAATTTATTATTGAAGATTTCCTACCTCCTCCTACCTGCCCTCGCTATTCCATTTATTTATTTGTTTTTTCCCAAGGAAGATTAGCCCTAACAGCTACCAATCCTCCTCCTTTTTCTGAGGAAGACTGGCCCTGAGCTAACATCTATGCCTATCTTCCTCTTCTTTATATGTGAGATGCCTACCACAGCATGGCTTGCCAAGCGGTGCCATGTCCACACCCAGGATCCGAACCAGTGAAGCCCAGGCCACCGAAGCAGAACGTGGGAACTTAACCACTGTGCCACCAGGCTGGCCCTATTGCACTTATTTTTAAACTCTAAGAGTTATCGGTCATTATTTATGAAACTCTATGAGGCAAAAATGAATGTAAAGACATTATAATATCCAACCACAACTAATTTATAATGGCATTCAAATGAGAGTCCAGGAAAGCAGAGGCACAGTCTTGCTATCCACTGTTAAACATAGATCAAGGTTACTTTGGGTTTGCCGTTATGGCAGAGGCTCTGGGCTAGCTGATAAGTACTGTAAATGTCCTTTCCATTCAAGGCACCACAAACAGCCCTTTAAGAAAGAGAGAAAGATTATGTCTTGGCTTCTGGGGGGCTTTAGTTCATTGAGAAAGGAGAACCCAAGATGAAAGTGAGAAAAGTAGTCTACCTGTGTCCTCGGATGTCAGACTGATCGCACACTCCTCCAAGTGCAATCCTGTGGAACTCTCGACCCAGAGTCTTAGCCACCGATCTTCCCACGCTTGTCTTACCGACTCCAGGAGGGCCAACAAAGCAAAGAATGGGGCCCTTCAGGGTGTTTTTCAGCTGTCTGACAGCCAAGTATTCCAGCACTCGTTTCTTCAATTTTTCCATGGCATAATGGTCATTATCCAGAAGAATCCGGGCTGCTCGAATGTCCAGACGGTCTGTCAAATAATCCAACAGAAATCATCTGAGCCAATGGAATTTTTAAGTGGAAGAATGCCTTTCAAGATTTGCAAGAGCTAAAATATTTTTTAGAAAAAAGATGTGACAAGAACAGACTTGGATCCGTCTAAACAGGTTTTCAGGGAGACCCAGACTTGGTTTTTCTGCTTAAGAATCAGAATCTCCAGAAATAGTAGGCCTACACAATTAAAAACTCAAGGAGTTATTACTCATATCATTTCATTTCGATTGATTTTCTAGATACACATTATTTCTATGGACACACAATTTTTACATATTCTATTTGGACTGGTATTTGTTCCTTTCTTTTTTTAAAAGTGTTTTTTTAATTACAGAGGTATATATGCTCATTCCAGAAAATCTGATGACACTAACAAAAAAGAAGGAAATACTCATCCATAATCTCATGCCCAAGAAAGCATCACTGCCTTCACTTTGGTATGTATTATTTCAGGTTCTGTGTGTGTGTGTGTGTGCTTATATACCTATTTTTCAAAATGGGATTATATGAGGACTTTAAGTTTTATAAAATGTTTTTCACTTAATATATTACAGACATCTTTCAGTGTCAGATGTACTTTTCAGTAACATTTTAGTGGCTACACAATATTCCATTATTGAATTATCCTTACTCATTTAACTAATTCCCTATTGCTGAGCATTTAGATTATCTACAAATCTTAACAGTTATAAAGTATGCTTCACTGTGCATTCTTGTAACTAAATCTCCACATGTACTGCTAATTATTTCCTTGAGCTGACCTTCTATAAACAGAAGTGCTGGGTCAAACAAAAAAAATTAAGATGCAGGGGCTGGCCCCGTGGCCGAGTGATTAAGTTCTCGCACTCCACTTCGGTGGCCCAGGGTTTTGCTGGTTCGAATCCTGGGCACGGCCATGGCGCCGCTCATTGGGCCATGCTGAGGCGGCATCCCACATGCCACAACTAGAGGGACCTACAACTAAAGATAGACAACTATGTATTGGGGGGCTTTGGGAGAAAAAGGAAAAATCAAATCTTTAAAAAAAAAAGAAAATTAAAAAAAAAATTTATGAGTAAAGAATTGCCTAAGTTCTATCAATTAAAGTCTCACCAGAAAAGTATGAATTAGGCTTTCTTTCTAGAATCAAGGTTTCATCAGGTTTACTGATGTGCTTTAGTATGTAAAATACCCACTGAATAAAGACTAGGTCATGGAAGCCAAAATAAATTCATCAGCTGGGTGGCAATCAGGGGACAATACACAGACACATGATCATGCTGACAGGGAAAGAGGACGGGAGAGAGAAAAACATGCACGTGTCCACTCCTGCAATGACTTCTTTGGAACTTGCTATGCACTTTTCCCTAAAGGAACAAAAAGATGGCCTTAACTGATAGTCTGGTTCCCAAGCTCGTCTACAAAAACCCAGCTCGGCAGTAATATACGTAATTTAAGTTCAATGCTATGGATTTTAGTCAGTCCTGACTGAGTGACCTGGAAAGAGAGAAATACAATTTCTTCCCCATTTCCTGGCGTCTGAACCCAAACAATGAGGATAAGAACACAGGAAAGATAGAAAGTTTTCCAACTGTTTCACAATGCCAACCCTAACGCTAAAATCTACCACAGTAAACACAAAAAACACTTCAGAGCAATCCCATATTGTATAGCTCTACATATTAAAATACCGGTAAATCCAATCTTTTAAAAGAGTAATCCACTAAGGCCCAGTGGGACTTATTTCAGTTGTGCAAAGATAGTTCAATATTAGGTTATCGACATATTTATTACATCATCATGTCCAAGGGGAAAAACCTTCAATCAAAATGTCATTTTGTGCCTAAAACGGAACTTGTTATAATGCGACATCCATTCCTGATTAGCATTTAGTAAACTAAGAATAGAATTCTACATAAAGAAAAAACTGAAAACACTGAAGGATTTCTTCCAAGAAATATGTCAAGTAAAGACAATTTAAAAAGTAAGTTCTTTCAAACTTTTAAGCAAAGATAATTTCCATGCTACATAAATTATTGTTTGGTATCTTTTCTATACAGGATTTATTTTTTCTGTTTATTCTTTTTTTTTTTTTAAAGATTTTATTTTTTCTTTTTCTCCCCAAAGCCCCCCGGTACATAGCTGTATATTCTTAGTTGTGGGTCCTTCTAGTTGTGGCATGTGGGACGCTGCCTCAGCGTGGTTTGATGAGCAGTGCCATGTCCACGCCCAGGATTCGAACCAAAGAAACACTGGGCCACCTGCAACGGAGCGAACTTAACCACACGGCCATGGGGCCAGCCCCTCTGGTTATTCTTTTTAATGATTTAGAATGCATGCTTCCTATTTTGAAAAATAGTTGTGGTTACATGCGAAAAATTTAAAACTTAAACATATATTTCTCTATTTATAATTGGAAGACTGAAATGCATCTACTGGCTCCTTCTATTCAAGATGGGAAATTAGCAACCATTTCCTCCAACTCTTTGCTCTCTGTCTTCCTTTCTGCTACTGAGGTAAGCTTCTCCTTTAAGAATTAGGAAAGACATTTTTATGGTTTTATAACCATACTCACAACAATTATTTAGACCTAATTCTACACAGTAATGGTTTGGAAGCTCAATATGACTCCTCTCACACCACAATTTACCCATCTTCAGCTATCCACTGAAATACTCAACAATGAGAAGTATTTTCACAATAGGTAGATGAGCACTATGCATCTCTAGTGCTAACAGACATCCAGCAGAAACTGTTTCTGGGATGTGAGTGGCCTCCTTCCCTAGTTGTGAAAATAACAGCTCTGCCCTATTTTTATATTTTCTTGGTTATTTCAGTAAAATGGGAGTCAGCACTCTGTGTTCAAAGAAATATTTTGCTCCCAAATCTCTACAATTACACTGTATAAGCCTGGTAAAAATTCCTGGTTCGTAATTAATTTCACTTTATAAATATGACAAGTGTTGGGGGAGGGGGAAGCTGAGAGTAACTTACTAGGCCTACTAATAACAAATAATCAAATCTGCAATTTTAATATTCTCAGGCCATTATATTATATGCATCCCACATGTCTCCTAAGTCATAGTTAAAGTAAATCCTGGAGCACAGAAAAACATTACCAAGAGAATACCAAAATTTCAAAATAAGACTCTTGGTGTTACCAAATTATCTAGATGTCCCTCATAATGTGCAATAGCCCTATCGTCAAAAGAGAAAATAACAGGGTTTGAAGACTATCACGTCTCCATCAATGGTGCAAATACCTACCAAACATATACCAACATGGAAGCTTGGCAGATGAAATGAAAGCGGAGCAGCTGAACACATATAAAGTTGAAATTTAACTTTCTTTCCCAGGTCTAAACTCACAGGGAGAAAGGCCTTCTCCAAATCTCACAGATTAGAACAACTTTACTTTTTAACAAGGGGTCATTGGAGAGTTCTGAGCTAAAAGAAGACTATCTGAACCAAAGTGGATTTCCCAACAGCCCAGCTAGGTCCAGACCCAGATCTGAACTCAAATGCATCAGGTGACAATAAAGGGCTAATTCAATGGGAATACATGCTCCCTTGCATTCATCTCACCATAGAGTTTCCAGAAAATTTTGTATCAAGAATTAAATCAAGAAATTCAGGTTCAGTTCATTTGGTACAATACCTTCAACTAGAAGGCAGTATGTTGTCATGACATGTAAACATGAAATAAATTAAGAAATAAATTTACATCAGAGTTCATAGTAGCTTATACACAGTACCCAAAAATGTGGAAACAACTCTAATGCCCACCAACAGGAAAATGGAGAAACAAATTATTGATACATGCAGCAATATGGATGGACCTCAAAATTATACAGAATGAAAGAACCAGAAAAAACAGTACATACTATATCATTCCATTTATACAAAATGTTAGAAAATATGAACTAATCTACAATGGTTGCTTGGGGATGGAGAAGCAAGGAGGAAAGGGAGAGCGGGAGGGATTACAGAGAGCATGCGGAAACTTGTGGAGGTGATGGATATGTTCATTGTCTCAATTATGGTGATGGTACCCCAGACATACACTACGTTAAAATTCATCAAACGTACACATTACATATGTACAGTTTACCATATGTCCATTATACCACAATAAAGGTGGAAAATACATTTAGAAATTTATCGGTATTGCTTCTAAACAATTTCCTTCTATAGTTCACCACTGTAATATTATTTAAACTGATGAAAATTTATGGATTCTGAGAATTTAAGAGCAAACAAAATATGAACATTCAAACAGAAAGAGAAACTTAAAAACAAACCAAAATCTAGAGAATGGAATGAATGCAAATTTAAAAGCATTCATGAAGGAAAAATTAGCATAACTTAGAATGTACTTGCTTCCCAAAACAAGAACCCAAGAATTGTAATAGGAATAAAATCTAAAGGTTGTCAAAACAAAAGGGAGATGATTAAGTCAATTTCATCTTAGTACCTAGCCATACACATTAATAAATGTTTTAAATGATCCCATAGAAAACAACTAATGGAAAAGGGGCTATTTAACCTTAACAGTGCCCCAGCAGAGCTTAATTCTAGGCTCTCTTTGAGACAAAACAAAAATTTTTTTAATTCTCAATACCAGAAAGGATGGTCCTCTGCAGGTTAATAGGCAAGCATGTGTGTTTTAGGGCTAACATTTTTCAAAATCTCTAGCATTTTTTTAAATGTAGGTGTTTTATTAGCCAGGATAATATATCTGTTCAATTTTCAAAGTCAAACAGATAGCCACTCTAATGCCAATAATAGTTTAGACATACAATCCTCTGTTGAACGCAATAAACCTAGTATGTAAACTTAACAAGAGTGTGTACTAACAGAAACAAATGCAAATAAGATGCTTCTGAAAATTATGCAAGACAGTTGAATATTTCTTATCCCAACCTAAAATGCATAGCAAATATACAGGAAAACTGGTATAAATGCTGTTGATAGAAAAATTCTACTGAAGGATAGAGGGATAAAAATAATTTAAACTCTAAACACTTTCTAATAGGAAAAACACAAACTTCCAAATGGTCAAATTGTTCTGCTGTTATCCTCTCGTGACACGTAATTATTTCTTTCAGACAACATGAGATTTACTGGCTATAGTACTGATTTGGCGCTTATTGCCAACTACCCCAAAGTGTTAGTTTTCTTATGTTCCTAACAAATAGTACATAAACATAAAAGCTTATTGTCTGATTGACTATGGGTATTGAGAAACACGTATTTCACCACTTATAGGAAATTCCACTTTCTCCAAAATCAAGCAAAAGCCACTCTGATGTAGCACCTTCTTTTCTAGTTTGATACGACGACCTACGAAATATAAGCTTAGTCTCTAAAAAATTTACATCAAGAACAGATGTAACAGTAAGATAATCAAAGGGGAGTATTTCAGTAGAATTTGCATGAGCTTTCTGAATGGCAATGGCAATCAGATTGCAAAAAAGGTGTTATTTTGTTGGCTCACCAGTTGTACTTTTGTTCCAAGGAAGTTCCACCATAAGTTCTAAATAATTTCTAGTCAGAGCATATTCTGGCATTGATTGAGGCATTTTTTTGAGTCTGTGGGAAAAGAATACATAGCAAACATGTTAAAAAAACCCAGAAGAATTCTATAAAAACAAAAAAATCAAGTATATCTCCCTTTCTTGGTCAGATATATCATGCACAGTGGTAAAACAAACCTAAAAACATTTTTAAAAATCCAGTTAATGTTTGTTCTGTTTTGTTTTGTCAGTACAGATGCCTGCAAACTGGGAGGAGGAGTGGGGACACTACCTGCCTTCACCCTTGAAATATGGCCTGAGCAGTGTCAGTACAGCATCTCACAGGGAGAGTCTCAAGTCACAATCACCCATTGATTCACTTACTGCAACAAGATCTAACTGTCTGACCACGCAAAACACAGTAATTATAATTATATATTTTTTGTATTAGAGACAAAGTCAACGCATAAAAGCAAGCTAACATCAGATATTTAATAAAAAACGCATCTTCCACAAGATATACACTGCTTAACAAAATGTTCTCTATATAACAGATGTTCTACATTTATTAACTGATGTCAGAGTCAATATTAAAATATGCCTCACCTATATCTACTAATGTTCCTAACTGAACCACAGAAAGTCAAATCTTTAGTGACTGAGAATTCAATTAGGTTCTTTATAAGTTCACTAATAAAAGAAAATGCAAGAGAGTTATAATGTTACAAGTATATAAAGGAAAAAATGGTTTTCTGTTTAACCCTGAGATTATCCAAAAAATGTAATCAACCCATATATCATATCCTGTCATCAAGGGTTCCCTGTACTTTACCCTGTACAAAGAGAAATGACAGGCCCCGACCTCTAGAGTTACAATCTAAAGAAGCAAACAGTAGATGTGAAGAACACAGCAGAACTGAACAAACATTCTGCCTAAACAAAGTATGGTCCATTCTTTAAGACAACGAAAAGGCAGTTACAACAGTGATCACGCTGGACAGCACATTATAGGTGGGAGAGTTCTATCAGTTCTACTGAGCACTTGAGAAAAAGATGAGTGAAAGTGGTATGAAACCAGGAGTACTAGGAATGTTTGAAGAATCAGATTCTGCTTGAAGAATGAAGAGGGAAAAGCATTCCACAGATCACAGCCATAACCTGAAAATTTGGAAAGCCAAGAAAGATAAGAGTTGACAATGGAAAGACAAGATGAATAGAGTGGTCCAGGACTATATTAAATATAAGAAAAGGAGAGCGATCAAAGAATATAAAACAAACGGCTCAGGTTTCAGTTTGTGATCCAAAGTAGCAGATCCAAGTGTCCATGACCAATAATATTTAACATTAATAAGCAAAATGAAAACACTAATGAATGAATAGCTTCTACAATTTACCTTTTTATCTCTTTGACACAGACTTTATGGGCCTGCTCTGGCATACTGGATGTTCGTATTTTTTTCTCTAGCATGACAATGTCATCATTATCTTCATCCTCATCCTCATCTTCTAAAGTACCTGGAATGTGTGTAATCCTCCGAACAGGGCGTATTGCTATAACCTGAAGTAGAAAGCAGAAGAGTAAAACAGTATGTCAAACTAAATTGAAAATGAAGTGCCTAGCTACACGTAAGGTTATAATTGGTGTTGAATAAATACTTTCATGGCCAGAGTCTAAATCTTTAGAAACTAAAGTTCAGAATGATAGCTAAGAAACACATGTACACACGGACGCAGAAGAACTAAAAAAGCAGACCAACATAAGGCGCACGTGACTCTCTGGTATATGCTCACACTACTATTTGAGAAAAAAAATTCAAGAAACTGGCTACTAGAAATAACGAAACATCTAGGAATTATCTTCCTTTAAGTTGCTACTGCAGCCAATATTTTCTTGATATATATTACTACTTATCATTTGGCAAGTGAATAAATTCCATTTTTCCTCCTACATTAAAAATTTCTCTACTCCCTTTGTCTTCAACATGCAGAAAAGTCTTCTTCCTTTCAAAATATTTTATCTTACCCATGGCCCCTTCCAATCAACTACACACTATTTACCTCCCTTCTTGACATCTTCCGTGCTTCCAACAAGTGGCTTTAACTACCACTTCCCCTTCCTCAGCAATTACTTCAGGAATTTGTGCTTTGTACTTTGGCTTTTGTCTCCATCTTGAAGTTTTCTTTGAAATCCAACAACTGTCTCCTGTGCCAAGTCAATGGTCTTGTTTCTGTTCTCTTTCTCCACGATCTATCAAATTTTAAAACTACCTAAGTGCTCTTTTGAAATTCTCAATCATGAGTCAACTCCAGCCATTACTGGAGCAAAATGATATACTGGTACTTAATTTAAAGGCCTCAGATTTTATTTTTTTAACCTACATAGTTACCTACTTAGTACATTCAAATATAAAAAGTAAAAACATAAAGCAGTATATAAAAATGTAATTTTATAAAAACAACTATTAAATATAAACTTTTATTCTTACATCAGTCATTAGCAGACAAAATTAATCAAACACTTTGAAGTATGAAAAACTGAAACTGAAATTTTTTTTTAAGTGAGATTTAAAAGGACATATCAATGATTTCATTGTTGAGACAAAAGTACTGTTTCATGCAATTTTCCCTAGCTGCTACAAGAGCGCTTTTCAACTCTTAGGGAAACAGGCAAAGTGACAGTTTTAGGCTAACTCCAAATATTATCCTCTGATTCCTGCATTTCCAAATAATAGTTTGAGAATTTTCTGGAGCAACTGTGAACAATTTTCTTTTTAAGCAGCTGCAGTTTTCTGCATCTCCCAATGCACAGGATGCATGGGTTTGTCTGTAGGCACCAAATGAATACCCGAATTAATGATCTCATCTCAAGCCAGAAATAATTCAGATTTCTGGCATCCTTGAAAGAGAACTATGTCCTGGAATAGGGAACCCAGACAGGCTACTCCTCTCTCGCATCATTCTCCTCAGCCTGCTTTACTGCTCCCTCTTTTGTCCCACCAGGGAAGAAGCCTTCATTTCTGCTCTTCTTTCTCTAGAACATGTCCTTTGTTAAAGGATCACTGCTGTGCTGAGGACCATCAACTCTTTACAATTATTCTCAACCTTTCACTTCATCTCCCATAGCCTCTGGATCTCCAAGAGCCCTCAGAACTGTCAGTTTCACTCTTGCCCACATCAAACACAACTTCCTGATGTTCACTCTGCCCATACGGAACAAGAGGAACGTCAACAGCTCAAGGTAGACTTCAGACAGGCCCCTCACCTGCATGGATGGAAAGCATGAGAATGAAGGCATCACAAATCACCGGGGAACGGAGGGGTTACTGAACAATGGAAATTCAACTGCTATCTTCACCTCATTAACAAGGCAAAACAAATTACATATGGGGTAAACAGTACATACTTTTTAAAAAGTCAACTAAAGGAAAACTAAAAAGAAAGTGGGTATTTATCAAATCACTGAAGGTAAAAGACTCTAAGCTTAGAAGACAGGAAAAGACTGACAGTTTGACTAAAAAGAAAATAGGAATTTATACAAGTTAAAAATAAAAACCAGCCAAATCACAGTAAAACATACTGACACAGTCCTTTTAGGAAACAATTTTGTAGTATGTTCTTAATACTACATACAGTAAAAAAAAAGTTATACTCAAAGACACTTATAGCAGTTGTTTGCTAATTTTAAAACACTGAAAACAAGAGACAATGTTTGGCAAAAAGAGAAATGGCTTAGCAAATTATCCCTTTCGATGATTATCAAAACAAAAACAATGAAAAATGTTTCCATGGATTAAAAAATAATAATAATAAAAGATCCAGGCATGGAAAGGACTAGAAGGAAACATACAGAAATTCAAAATTTTATCAGTAACATGAGTGGTAACAAACAATGAAATTTTTTCTTCTTTGTTCCTTTCTTTAATCTCTCAATTTTTTTTTCTTCAAAAAATTGAATCTCACATCACATAAACACAACTGGGAACCTGAAGAAATGGGTTAAAAGAAATATTTACCCTCTTATCATC
The DNA here is from genome assembly GCF_037783145.1 of Equus przewalskii. Taxonomy (NCBI): domain Eukaryota; kingdom Metazoa; phylum Chordata; class Mammalia; order Perissodactyla; family Equidae; genus Equus; species Equus przewalskii. The sequence goes on along the minus strand of NC_091833.1, from coordinate 1,449,664 downwards.
ATCTTGCTTGTGTTTTCTGGTTTTCTGAAGCAATTTCAGGCCTTCAATTTGTCTGACAAGCAGTGGTATGGTCATCTTGAAGCGCTCCTCCAGACTCACAGCATCTAAAATCTAAGGAAATGAGAGTCCATTAGCAGAGCCACACTCTCTCAGAAACACATGCTCCAAAAACAAGGCAGCCAGAGTCACAACTTAAATTGTTAAATAAAAGACAACCCTTATCAGTATTCACAGCTACACAATGGCTAACACAACCAAATTAACTATATTACATCAGCAAGGTCATTTGACACGAATACCAGAATCCTAAAAAAGACAAGAATAAAGTAACTTGAGTTTTCATTTCAAAATGCAGCTGCGTGCATTGTTCTAAGAACAGGAACAAAACACATGTTTTACGTCAACTCTTTCTGGGCATTATTCTTGTAAAGTCCAGAATGTGTCTACATATTAGGTTGAAACACATTCTAGGTTCAAAATATTAAACTTTTACACATATAAGAGAATAGGAGCACTTTTAACTAACCTCCACTACTGATGTGTCTGAGTAACTAATCTCTCCATTCCCTCAGTAAAACATACTAATGCCCACAGCCAGGTTACTCTCTGGTACTCCTGCACTCTTCTGCTCCTAACAATTGAACTGAATTCTAGTGTTTATACCCAACCTGCTTGTATTCGTTGCACCTGCTATTACAATTGTTGGATTTAGGTATTAAACAAACTGACAAAATAAGGGAGTTTGTTTCAATGAAAACTAACTTGCATGTTCTAGGAAGATTCAATAAAGCAGATTGTTTAAAAATACTATAAAAATAATTGTTCAAGAAAACTTTCAGAGTTTGAGGAAAGACATGCAAATCTAAGATTCTGCTCCTGAATTATTTTTCAAGTGTCTTAGAAACTCATTTCACTTTAAAGAAATAGAAAGTGAAAATCATAGATAATGCATCGTAGCTGTGGCTTATGTAAGAAAAGTCATGAAGAATTCTAATGAAGCAGGGAAAGGTCATGGCTCCACATGTTTGAAACATAGTGAGACAAAGTGTATTTATATTATGTTAAATATTTACCATTTTTGTCATTCTCTACTTTACCTTTTTCCACAAATTGACAAACTACTAATACTGAATATGTAAATAAAAAGCTGCTTGAGTATACGAATATTTAAAGTGATCACCACTAAAAGTCAACTTAAGTGTAAAAGCATTTTAACTACATTTGCGAGTCTCCACTGTCTCTTACCTGAAGGTCAGAATTTAGTATCTGAGTCCAAATAAAAAGTGACAAAGCGACACGGCATTCGGGAAGGGAACACTGTACCTGCAGCTTCTCTTTGTTGCTGGTTCGGATGATTGACGTCAGAATGTCCGGCAGAGCTTCCCGTGGAAGACTATCTAAAAGACGCCTCAACTTAGCAACTGCAGGGACAGACATATCCAACATCTCCACCAACTACGAGGAAAAAAGTGCTTTTAATAAAATCTGGCATCATTCATGAATTAAAACTCCTACTGCCTTATAGTTTAATGTCTGGGCTTCAGAGTCTTTGTTTTTGAAAGATCACTGATTATTATAGCCAGGCATTCTATGGGCCTCACAGGAAAACAGAAGTACTTTCAAAATATCACTCAGAATGAAAAGCAAAAATGGCTCAAACGTGAATAACACTAATGTTTATAAAAAAAGGCTTTTGTAAAATGTGATTTTATATATTTTTCAATGTTATTCTAAAGAGAACTGTAAAATATATCTTTCCCCTAAATTCACCAACTGTTAACATTTCGCCACATTTGCTTTCTTTTTCTGTCTCTACACACACACACCCCTCCCCACATACATACTATTATTGTCGAACATTTTAGGTTAAGTTGCAGACATCATGCTTCTTGTTCTTAAGAACAAGGGAATTCTCTTACATAACCAGTGTAATTAGCAAATTCTGGAAATTTAGCACAGTTGATGCTATTATGTTAATCAATAAATAGTTGAAATACTGTTTTTCAGTAGAACATTTGGATTATCTAGAATCTGAGTATCGACTGTGAATGACTTTTATAAAAACAACTTCCAGGGTATATCCTGGACTACAAATAGATTAAGCTCAAGGCAAGCTTTCAGGAACTGTAATAGACATTAGGGCTGTTGACAAAGACTCCCCTCTTCTTTTGGGCACATGGTAAAACCACTCTTTCTCACCTCCTCTGAATACACATGTGACCATGAGTCTTGCCTTGCCTTGATTCATGAAACGTGAGGAGATATGACAGTTCATTCTGGGGAAAAGCATTAAAAGCCATTAAGAGATTTGCTACATTTCTTTTTCCTGCCTCAGCAATATGGAAGCAAGTTCTGAGACAAATCTAATCCTCCAGGGTCCCTAAGGGCACTCTAACAGGAAGATCACCACACCCACTAGTTTTAGGCATGAACCATAAGTAAGAAATACATCTTTATCATGCTATCCAGTACTTAACACAGCAAAACTCAACCTACACTAATTCACAAATGATGAGCGAATCCCTCATTTAGTCACTCTAATAAGATTTCATATGCCAGTAATAATCAAACCTCTCAAAAGCGCCATAATTTAAGAACCTATCCATCACCTGCCTAGAGTCAAGGGGATTAAAGCATAATTATGATGAAGCTTTTCAGGAGGGAGAAATAGACAATAAAATCTGAAGCGTCTTTCTCCTAGGAATTCAACCTAAGAAAATAAAACAGTTGAAACTCATTCTCCAAGCACTTATTAATATGAACTATTTGTAGGACACAAGATGCTGCTCAGAACAAGATGGCTAAAGCAGGGATGAATTCAAGTTTGGTAGGGGAAACAGCCCTACAAGATAAATTTCAATACTAGGTGATAAGCATTATATTAAAAGGGACGTATAAGGGATCCTGGAGACACAGGCAAAGGACCACTAAGAGCCTATGAGAGTTGAGAAAGCATAAATCGAATGTGAAAATTCAGAGAAGGAATAACGCTCCCAGCAGAGAGAAGAGAAGGCAAAATTATAGCAACAGGAAATAACAAGATGTGAGGCTCTTTGCCGTACAGCATGGCTAGAACTATGGGTATAAATGGGAGCAAACAGAGTTGTGAAGAGCTCGAATGATATACTGAGAAATTTGAACTTTATCCTACAGCCATTAAAGTCTTTTACTTAGGCAAGGGGCCTGCCCAAAACTTATTTAGAAACACTAGTGAACAGGATAGCTCAGAGAGAAAGGAAACAAGAAGGAGATCAGCTAGGAAGCTACTGAAGAAGTCTACTGATGAGGGCTCTAGAAGGAAATGTAGAAGGGGATGAAAGCAAAGCATCAATTGGACATAATCCTAACGTCTAAAAAGAGGAAGGATAAAATTATAATGTCCCAACTCAAGGAAATTTATAAAAGCACTATGAAAATTAGACATGGACATGAAGACAAAACCTAAGACTGAATATGGACCAAGTCCAGAAGACCAGCAAAAATTAAATTAGATGCATAATGGAAGTAAAATTATGGTGATGTTTCTCTCTAAAAATTCCTTTAATGTCATGACAAAATCTTTACATGTTTAAAATTTTTCTGTTGATTCAAAGTAGGGAGAAGTAAAGAGCAGAGTGAAAGAAGCTATGAAGCTGTGTCCAATAGAAGAACAAGACCCAGGGAGCATAACCCAGGAAAAGGAAGAGAAATTCTATATCTCCTTCTGCATTCCTAAATAGTATAATCACCTATTCCACTTCTGAAACAGAAGTTTCTTTCTTCAGACTAAGTTCCTCCTTTCAGTCCCACAGAAGCTATAGCTCCAAATTTTCTATTTTTCTACTGTTGTTCACCACTCTAGAAGTATGTCACTTCAAATGTCACGGGGGACAAATACCAGACGTTGTGAACACTTACTCTACACACTTTTTAATGATCAATGGTGTTTAAAATCAAGACCTTTAGGAGTGACATCAGCAACATGGCAGAGTTAGCTCACCCGGGACTCCCTCCCTTCCAAATTACAACCAAAATGAGCAACTGCTTTCCAACCAAAAAAAATCCTAATAACACAGAAATCATCAGAGACCCACAGCAGCCAAACAAAAGAGGACGGAGAGGCTGGAGCGGCACTCAGAGGAGCTGGAACAGGGTAAGAGAGAACTTCACTCCCTCCCCTAGAGACTGGGATGGCTGCCACCGGTGAAGGAAGGAGTGGGGGAGGGGCCAGGTGACCGCAGGATCGTCCTGAACTCCCACCACCCATGCAGCAGAAACTCTCTAACGGGGGAAAGCTTTTGCATGGGGGAACCCCATCAAGCCAGGGCTCCGGGAGACCAGAGAGTGAGAGCTGATCAGACTCCAGGTCTGCATGTGAGAGAAAGTGCCCCTCCTCCCCCAACCCGCACGGTGCGCTACCATAGTGGCTGAAGGTGGAAGGCTCAGAACACAAGGCTCTCGACCTCCTTCTAGTGGCGACAGGCTGTAACTGCAACCGAATAATAGAATCATGTGCAAAAACCGCTCCTCTACCATCCGGCAATTTATAAAAGCTCCAGATCAGAAGGAAGACAATAAAAACACACAATTAAGTCCTGAAGACTTGGAAATGGGTAAACTAAGTGACAATGAATTCAGAAGAGCTAACATCAAAAAACTCAATGAGGTAAAGGGAAACAGAGAAACAAATCAACGAGTTCTGGAGTTATTTCACAAAAGAGATAGAAACTATAAAGAAGAATTAACCAGAAATACTAGAGATAGAAAATACAATGGATCAGATAAAACAGAATATGGATTCCCTGAATGCCCGTGTAGATACCATAGAGGAGCAAATCAGCATAATCGAAGATAGACAGGCTGAATGGCTCCAGACAGAGGAAGAAAGAGAAGTAAGAATTAAAAAACTGAAAAAAACCTCTGAGAAATAGTGGACTCAATGAGAAAAATGCAACTTAAGAATAATCAGAATTTCTGAGGGCGTGGAAAAGGAAAAGGGAGCAGAAAGTGTGTGCAACAACATAATAGCAGAGAACTTCCCAAATCTAGGGATTGAGCGAGAAGTGTGTGTGGAGGAAGCTTTCGGATCTCCTAGATGTGTCAATGTAAAAAGACCTACTGCAAGGAATATAGGAGTAAAACTGGCAAAAATGAATGACAAAGAAAGAATACTCAGGGCAGCAAGACAGAAGAAAATAACCTACAAAGGAACCCCTATCAGACTTCCAGCGGATTTCTCTACAGAAACCTTACAAGGTAGGAGACACTGGAATGACATATTCAACACTGTAGAGGATAAAAATCTTCAGCCAAGAGTACTCTAGCCAGCAAAAATATCCTTCAGATATGAGGGAGAAATTAAATCTTTTCCAGACAAACAAAAGCTAAGGGACTTTGTAACCAAAAGTCCTCCACAACAAGAAATCCTCAAGAAGGCTCTCATACCTGAAAAAGAAAAAAAGGGAGAAAAGGGTCACAAAACAGAGAGTAGGGAGACAGATAGAATCAGAATAGGACAGCAAATATTCAACTATAGCATTAGGATAAAGGGAAGGAAATCACCAAAGTAAAGTCAATCTTATCACTCTAACCACAAACTCACAACACAAGTTGGAATAAGAGATGAAAATAAATATTTAGGAGGGGAGGAGGAAAGGGACTGAATCAGTTTAGGCTAAGGTAGTAAGAGACAACCAGAAAATGGACTATGTTATGCACGAGTTTCTGAACACAAACTTCAGGGTAGCCACTAAACTAAAAAACAGAACAGAGACACAAAACATAAATAAGGAAAAACCTACGAAACCCAGCATAAGAAATTGCAGAAGTCGATGGGTAGTCTAAAACACACAGGACAAGAAACAAAGAACACACAGGAAAACTGGAAAACGAGCGACAGAATGACAGCATTAAGTCCACATGCATCAATAATCACCCTCAATGTAAACGGATTGAACTCTCCAATAAAAAGACACAGAATGGCAAAATGGAGTAAAGAACAAGATCCACCAATTTGTTGCCTCCAGTAAACACACCTCAGTTCTCAGGACAAATGCAGGCTCAGAGTGATAGAGGTGGAAGACAATATTCCAAGCTAAGAGAAAACAAAAGAAAGCAGGTGTCGCAATACTCATATCAGACAAAACAAACTTCAAGATACAGCAGGTAAAGACAGACATAGAGGGACAATATATAATGATCAAAGGGACACTTCATCAGGAAGAAATAACGCTTATAAATATCTATGCACCCAACACAGGAGCACCAAAGTTCATAACACAACTATTAACAAACCTAAAAGAAGATATCAAAAATAACACAATGATACTAGGGGACCTCAACACCCCACTCACATCAATGGACAGATCATCCAGACAGAAAATCAACAACGAAACAGTGGACTAAATGAAAAGCTAAACCAGATGGACTTCATAGACATACATAGAACACCTCATGCCAAAACAGCAGAATACACATTCTTCTCAAGCACACATGGAACATTCTCAAGGATAGACCATATGTTGGGAAACAAGGCAAGCCTCTACAAATTAAAAAAAATTGAAATAATAACAAGCATCTTCTCCAATCATAATGCTATAAAGCTAGAAATTAATTACAAGAAAAAAGCTGAGAAAGGCACAAAGATGCGGAGACTAAACAATATGCTATTGAACAAGCAATGGATCATTGAAGAAATTAAAGAAATCAAAAAATACCTGGAGACAAATGAAAATGATAATATGCCATACCAACTCATATGGGATACAGCAAAAGCTGTATTAAGAGGAAAATTCAGCACAATACAGACATCTCTTAACAAACAAGAAAAATCCCAAATAAGCAATCTTAAACTACACCTAACTGAATTAGAGAAAGAAGAACAAAGTCCAAAGTCAGCAGAAGGAGAGAAATAATAAAAATCAGAACAGAAATAAATGCTATTGAAACAAAAAAGGCAGTAGAAAGGATCAATTAAACAAAGAACTGGTTCTTTGAGAAGATAAATAAAATTGAGGAACCCCTAGCCAGACTTACAAAGAAAAAAAGAGAGAAAGCTCAAATAAACAAAACAAGAAATGAAAGAGAAACAACAACAGACTCCGCAGAAATACAACAGATTATAAGAGAATACTATGAAAAACTCTATGCCAACAAAATGGATAACCTAGAGGAAATGGATAAATTCTTGGACTCCTATGATCTCCCAAAGCTTAGTCAAAAAGAAGCAGTCACTTTGAACAGACCAATCACAAGGAAAGAGACTGAAATAGCAATCAAAAGCATCCCAAAGAATAAAACCCCAGGACCAGATGGCTTTCCTGGGGAATTCTACCAAACTTTCAGAGAGGATTTAATACCTATCCTTTTCAAGCTATTCCAAAAAATTAGGGAGGATGGAACACTTCCTAACACATTCTATGAGGCCAACATCACGCTGATACCAAACCCTGACAAGGACAGCACGAAAAAGGAGAACTACAGGCCAATATCGCTGATGAACATAGATGCAAAAATTCTCAACAAAATTTTGGCAACACGAATACAGCAATTCATCAAAAGGATCATACATCATGATCAAGTGGGATTCATACCAGGGACACAGGGATGGTTCAACATCCGCAAATCAATCAAGGTGATACACCACATCAACAAACTGAGGAATAAAAACCACATGATCATCTCAATAGATGCAGAGAAAGCATTTGACAAGATCCAACAGCCATTTATGATAAAAACTCTGAACAAAATGGGGATAGAAGGAAACTACCTCAACATAATAAAGGCCATATATGACAAACCCACAGCCAACAGCACACTCAATGGGCAAAAACTGAGCGTCATCCCCCTGAGAACAGGAACGAGACAAGGATGCCCTCTATCACCACTCTTATTTAACATAGTACTGGAGGTCCTGGCCAGAGCAATCAGGCAAGAAAAAGGAATAAAAGGAATCCAAATGGGGGGAAGAAGTGAAATTCTCACTGTTTGCAGATGACATGATCTTATATATAGAAAACCCCAAAGAATTCATTGGAAAACTTTTAGAAGTAATCAACAACTACAGCAAAGTTGCAGGGTATAAAATCAATTTACATACATCAGTAGCATTTCTATACTCTAATGACGAACTAACAGAAAAAGAACTCAAGAACACAATACCATTCACAATTGCAACCAAAAGAATAAAATACCTTGGGGTGAATTTACCTAAGGAAGTGAAAGACCTATACAACGAAAATTACAAGGCTTTTCTGAAAGAAATAGATGACAACATAAAGAGATGGAAAGACATTCCATGTAGATGGATTGGAAGAATAAACATAGTAAAAATGTCCATTCTACCTAAAGCAATCTACAGATTCAATGCCATCCCAATCAGAATCCCAATGACATTCTTTACAGAAATAGAACAAGGAATCCTAAAATTCATATGGGGCAACAAAAGACCCCGAACTGCTACAGCAATCCTGAGAAAAAAGAACAAAGCTGCAGGCATCACGATCCCTGACTTCAAAACATACTACAAAGCTACAGTAATCAAAACAGCATGGTACTGGTATAAAAACAGGTGCACAGATCAATGGAACAGAACGGAAAGCCCAGAAATAAAACCACACATCTATGGACAGCTAATCTTCGACAAGGAGGTAAGGGCATACAATGGAGAAAAGAAAGTCTTTTAACAAATGGTGCTGGGAAAACTGGAAAGCCACATGGAAAAGAATGAAAATTGACCATTCTTTTTCACCATTCACCAAAATAAACTCAAAATGGATCAAAGACCTAAAGCTGAGACCTGAAACCATAAGGCTTCTGGAAGAAAACGTAGGCAGTACACTCTTTGACATCAGTATTAAAAGGACCTTTTTGGACACCATGTCTTCTCAGACAAGGGAGACAATAGAAAGAATAAACAAATGGGACTTCATCAGACTAAAGAGCTTCTTCAAGGCAAAGGAAAACAGGATTGAAACAAAAAAATAACCCACTGAGAAAAAATATTTGCAAGTCATACATCCGACAAAGGCTTAATAGCCATAATATATAAAGAACTCACACAACTCAACAACAAAAAAATCAAACAACCTGATAAAAAAATGGGCAGCAGACATGAACAGACATTTCTCCAAAGAAGATATACAGACGGCCAACAGGCACATGAAAAGATGTTCATCATCACTGTGCATCAGGGAAATGCAAATCAAAACTACACTAAGATATCACCTTACACCCATTAGAATGACAAAAATAACTAAAACAAATAGTAACAAATGTTGGAGAGGTTGTGGAGAAAAAGGAACCCTCAGACACTGCTGGTGGGAATGCAAACTGGTGCAGCCACTATGGAAAACAGTATGGAGATTCCTCAAAAAATTAAAAATAGAAATACCATACGATGCAGCCATCCCACTACTGGGTATCTATCCAAAGAGCTTGAAGTCAGCAATTCCAAAAGTCCCATGCACCCCTATGTTCATTGCAGCATTATTTATAATAGCCAAGACATGGAAGCAACCTAAGTGCCCATCAACAGATGATTGGATAAAGAAGATGTGGTATATATATACAATGGAATACTACCCAGCCATAAAAAAATAACAAAATTGTCCCATTTGCAACAGCATGGGTGGACCTTGAGGGAATTATGTTAAGTGAAATAAGCCAGATAGAGAAGGATGATCTCTGTATGACTCCACTTATATGAGGAATTTAAAAATGTAGACAGAGAACAGATTAGTGGCTACCAGGGGAAAGGTGGGCTGAGGGGTGGGCACAAAGGGTCAAGGGGTGCACCTACAACACGACTGACAGACAATAATGTACAACTGAAATTTCACCAGATTGTAATCTATCATTAACTCAATAAAAATTAAATTAAAAAAAAAGAAGACCTTTAGACACTGCCTGATCCTCACAGATCTAGTTCTAGACTACAGCAATAGAAAATAGAAGACTATGTTTTATAACGTATTTCAATAAGGTTTGAAACCGTCAGTAAGGAGAGGCGCTTTCTGTTCAATCTAGAGTTAACAAAAAAGTCAAACCCAGAATTAAGCAGTCAAATATTTAACGCATGCCCAACGTGTGCTTCCCTCCCCTCACTCCAGTTGACCAAGGCTTCAACCAAACTTGAAATCAGTCTACCATGGGCTTGACCTTCCTTGCTTACTGCCAGTCACAGTGTGACCTTGACTTCTGAACCAACATAACTTACATAATTTGGTGCCTAGATATTCTAGTGACAAATAGCTTCTGTGCAGTATTTTAACTTTTAACATTACTTAAGTTTAATAATTATATGGTTTGGAGACACCAGAAGTTATAATGAAAGGTGTAGAAACACTCTTTGGAAAAATTTTAGAAAGTGTTGGCTAATGTCTTAGAATGATTTAGGTACAATCTTAGGGAAAAGCACACTGAAATTAATATATTAGAACATATTACTAAGTCATTTAAACATACACTACCCTAAAATTTCACCAATCAACAAATCCATCATATCTTAGGGCAGCAAAGGAAGCAAAGAAAATGGGGTTTTAAGGAAGAAATAAAAGCGACTCACTTGTACTGCATATTTGTAAAACTGCTCTGAGAGTTCTCCCAGCTCCTCCCTAGTCTTACAGGTGTTGGGAAATTCTTCAAGCCGGTCCAACTGCTCCACTTCAGCGACAGGATACGGCTTCTCTTTTAAGACCTGTACAATCTGGAACCGGCACAGGCCTGTAATCAGCAGAGTATAGTGGGGCTTAGGCCAGTTACTGCCCACAACCTGAACTGCCAGGGCAGCCGTCCCAATCCTGAAACACACACAAAACATGAGTGTTACAAACGTTCAATACGCTAGCAAAGAAACCTGCCTCAAAAACGTGTTGCCATTTCTGAGAAATTCATTTAAAAACAAAGAACATCTAAACTGTAAATGAATTATTTCTCTAATTTAGCCCCCAGTACATGGTCTATCAAGTCACTACCATCAGCTGTGGGGCAAAGCAGGCCATCTCATTCTAATCAGCACCACCTTTAAGAATTAGGCAGAAATTCCTAAACATTTGGATTATTTAAGCATAAAAACGTAAAAGTAGTCGACAATTAGAAAGCTTAAATTAATTCTGCCAACTAGGAATGAGGCAATCTTACAGCAGAACAAATATTGGCATTTTAAACATTTAAATATAAACAGCATGATGTAACCCAACCTAAGACATCTCTGTTCCACTACCAGTTCTGCTACTAACATCAAGAGGGGATCTCGACACAATCTATAAAACTTCTACACATCCACCTTATCACAAACTGCCGTCCATTCCGGGAATTAGCACAGATGCCCTTGAATACTGAAGTTCTAAGTGTGGGGCTAAATATTCGAGGCCACACACTGGCATGGACTGAGGAGAAAGACCTGCACCTCCAGAAGTTAAAGCTCGCTCTCTTCTAAGCCGTAATCACCTCAGCTGATAGGAGCTGGGCAAGTCATGCTTTATTTGAGCCTTGGCTCCTTATCAGAACATACAGTTCTGACCAAGTCACATATAAATTTCATTCACACTAAGGAAGTCTCATCCAAACTAAGCCAAAGTTATACCAAACAGAAAGATCGACATTCAGAGGACACTTCCAGATCCCAAAGTAAACATGTTCTCCCCTCAGCCAGAGGAAGGGCTGTAATTTCAGAGCAGAAACTAGAATTAAAATGCCTATGGCTCTCAACAGCCTGGGAACAGTAATAGTACAGTACTGCACTTGCCCATCTCCAACGTCCTGGGTGACATACAAATACAGCAGGTGAACGTTTTAGCGAATTTGTTTACTTCTATATGCAGTTGATTCTTGATTACTTGCTTATAAACTACTCATTCTGCAGACTACGTGTAGCCTTCGGCTGCCCTCTACCACTCAGTTTATTCCGAGCTATGTCCATCTCTCCTCCCCACCTTTCTAGTTCTATCACGTGTACAGGGGGTAAAAATGGATTTAAACCACAACTGAAACCAAAAAATTAGGAAGATAATTGGGTGGGGAGAAAAACCATCAGATACTTTAAAAACTTGAAGCCACTTGGCAATTATCTACTCTTTTGAGTTATTTGTGTTTTGGGTACTTTTCTTCAGTCATTAAGAGTAGTAGGTTCTACCTCCCGTTTCCTGAAAACCAACTCTGATGGCCTGAAAGAGTCAGCAATACCTAAATTGATCAGAGACCAACTAAGACTATAATCCACTGCCTAAGCTTATACAATGCAGAAAGAATTCACAGCTGTGTCTACAAGAAACACCAACAGACAAGAAACCGGATCCCTGCCCGAAGGAGTTTACAAACCAGAAAGCAAGGAGAAACCAGAGACAGAGATGAGACAAATCCAAACCACCAGGTTAGGAGACAAATTTAATGACTCGGGCTACGTAACTGATCAAAGATGAGACTAAAAATGAGGTTTTTTTACAAAGCAAATAAAATACTTTTGTTAACTGAAAGGAAGATGTTCCAAACTGAGAAGAGATTAATACTATGACAATCCTAATTAGAAAAATAAAGGTTTTAAATATGCCAATTAGTTCTTACTTTAAACCACTCCTAGTTGACTAGAATGTACCCTTTCTAAAAGAAAACCCCACAATTTGTGAAACAATAGAAGGCCAGAAACAAGAGTACCGGGTGAAACACATTTTGGGTGAAAAGCTCTGTGAAAAAGGACCATGTTTAACGTTATTTTAGACAATTTCTATTGTATTTTGGGCTCTAGGTTTTACATATAAAAACAGGTATTTAAGTAAGCAAAATATTCAATCAATCTAATACTCTCCCTCTAACGTTGATACATAACAGGCTTTAATATCAAGTTAGTCACCTTTCTAAACATTCTACTTCTATTAATATGTGTCTTACTAGGCATGACCAAAAGCAAACATTTTGATTTTGCAACAGGTCCAAATTTATTCATGCAAATGAGTGGTGTTCTTTCCTTTTTGGTAGTAGCTCTGAAAATCTACACTGTAGTAACTGTGATATTTTACAGTTCAAAGAATTTTTGAAACTCCTAACTGAGATCTACTTTTGGAGCTGTAAAATATTATTTTAATCCAGAGTCTGACTACAATGTGTACCATTTGTGTAATTTGGAAACTGTCTTAGATGGTCTAAGAGTTCCAGAAGTATTTGAGAACAATGGGAAAATCTACAGCAGCACCACTGCAAATAGCAGTTTTCTGAGAGAATATTATGTAAATATGTAATCTCTAGTCTAAACGCCAAGCATTTGCTATATATTTTTACTTTAAAGCTCTCCACTTTTCTTGTAACCCTCCATCTTCCAAGTCCTTTTTGTAATGACGCTAATTCATTCTGCCCATATTGAAAGAATGTGGGGTCCCCCACTCCTCCTCCCAGGCTCCAATTGTGAAATCTACATTTAAAACAACCAACTTGGGGAATAACACCACTAACATATAGGGTTATTGCTTTGCAGTTTACAAAAGGCTTTCCTAAGTATTATTTCATTCTACGCTGCCCTTCACCCCTGTGAGCAAGGCAGCTCTATCTCCTTATTATAAATGAGTAACAGAATGAGCATAAATGAGTAACCCCCTTCAAGAAGGGTAAACAGGTTAGTTAGCCATGGTTACAAGGATAGTAAATAGCCATAGGGGACCTGAACTAGGTTTTATGACAAAATTCACTCTTTTCTCACCACAACAGAAAATATGAATTTGTACCTACAAGAAGTAGAAAAACAAACACTTATTACTATAGCTTCTAAATAGCTGAGATCCTGGAAAGCACACCTATTATTTAATATCCAACGTTTACATCCTAATGACACTTAATGAAGCTCTGGAAACAAAAGCTAGACATTGCTGGGGAAGAACCACCAAAACGTCTTTTGAGTTTCTTCTTGGTGTCACTCTACTTATCTTCTTGACTATTTGATGATTTTTGGCAAAGTTTATGATTAATAATGATTGAGAAAGAAGGAAGGACTGTTAGGACAGCCCCAAGTTCCACAATAGGTGAGGCATGGGTGCTACAGGATTGATTTTCACTCCTTTCTTAAAACTTCATTTCTGAATCTAAGAAAGGCCAGTTATAGACAGATCTTCCTTAAAAAGAGTAAATGCAGATTTAGGAAAATCTAAGTAGAGTTACCCATTGGGCACGTGCTAAGATTAAATTTGAAAATCTTAGTACTATCAGGTAACATTTTTGAAGCCCTGGGAAGACTAACAGCACAAACAGGAGTAATGCATGGACAAGGGGTTGATCCAAATTACGAAACTGTGTATCTGCTATATATAAAGCATTCATTTCTTGTTAGACAAATGCCAATGAAACTAATTTGAGGTCTCAGAGATAAAGAAAAAGCCAAGAAGAGGCACTGAGAAACCAGAACTATGAGAAATTGAGGCCATGTACCCCAAAGCACAGGTTGGAGGAAGACTGGATGACCATCTTGAAACGCATGAAAGGACGGTGTTCAGGAAGCACTAAATGGTTCCCCATTTCACTAAGAAAACAATGGGTCACCCAGGAGCCACCAGAAATACAGTGCAGTTAGGCAGGGTGTCCTGAGGTGGCATGGGAGCCAAGTTCCGTCCTGCAGGGACAATCCAAAGCTCCTCCTATAAAAAGGTTCCTGTGTCAGGCAACACACCCGAACACTAACATGCAGAAAAGGACTGTGCTGTGCAAAACGGGAAACGAGGTGGTTCAGGTAAGTCAACATCTGGCCCTGCTACTTTGTGTGGCAAAGCATTTCTGCTGCTCCTTGAAGATGAAGCCATCTTCACCCGGATGGTCTAAAGGAGACAGGAGCAGAGGCCTGGCCTTCCCTCTAGGGCACTACTACCATCCGGAAAGCAGGTAACCAACCGGGTAAGGACAGATATCTGAATTGAAAGAGAATAACATTATGGATAACTCAGTATTTGTATTAGTAAAGCTTTCCTTTTTACTTTTTAAGGTAAAGAGTGTTTAAACGTCATATTAGAGAAAAAGGACATTGGAACCTAATACGAAGGAATGCAATACAACCTTTCTATATAGACTTTTCAAGCAGCAAACAGTATTTCTAGGACAAGTAGATGATCTGGAGGGTCCTTACAATGCTGGAATTCTATGAAGAATTTTCAGTGTACATTTCCAACCTTACATGATTAAATGTTAACAGTGCTATTCAAGTAAAAGAAAGGCAGCAATATGAACATCAAGGATCAGATTACACATCATCTGAATATTAGTGATTATTTCCATGCAGCAGAATGTATTTATTGTTGTTTTGGAGGGATTTACATAAAAGAAATTAAAAATCCTCCAAAATCTGGCCAGAGTAACACCAACAAAACACATCAAATGACTACTCAAAAATACAACTAAATCTATTTTTGAAGTTCACAGTGTACCCCTGGGGAAGCACCATACATATGCACAATAGAAACAAAACAAAAAAATCTATCATGAGCACTCTTGCCTCAAGAGGCAACTAAGTGCCTGGGCACAGAAAGCAAAAAATTATGGGAAAAATAAACAGAGGCTTAAGGAGAGGGGTCATATGAAGGGAAATCAGAATCCAACACAATTCGCCAGAGTGTCCTCAAACTTGGAAAGCATCCAATTCCACCCAAGCCATCAGCAAAGCAAATCAGATGGGAGCCTCAATGTTTTCCAAGCTTGAGAAAAGCAAGGCTTTTACTATGCAGACCAGTAATGGACTGTTAGGGGTCTTTTTACTTTATTTTGTTTTAGGAGGGAGGGGAGAGGTCTCAATTTCATTTGAGAACTTGAGGAAAGCTAGAGAGTCTCCTTAAAACAATGTACATAATCACAAAATTTTAGATAAAAATTAGGCATTCCTAATCTTCCCGAAATCCATTCAGAGTGAGGAAGCCCTACCTTTATAAAAGGATAACTGTAGGTGAATGAGGGGCTCTAAACTGAAAACCTCTCAGGAGTTAAGGACAGGAGGCAGGGGCTTGGGAGGTGCGTGTGGAGATAATAACAGCATTTGTTGAGAGCCGACTATATACTAGCATCGTCCAACAGAAATACGTGAGCCACATACCTAATTCTAGTAGCCGCAGCATAAAGTGAAAAGAAACAGAGGAAACGCTAATATTTTATTTAAACCCAAAGAGCCAAAATATTCCATTCCAGCATTTACTCTATACAAAATGTATTCTATACTTCGTACAAAATGTGCTCTATACAAAATGTATTCATCAACAAAACATTCTTCACACTAACCTGCCAAAATCCAATCGGTACTGTACTCCTATAGCACATTTAGGGTGACCACCCTGTTTGTCTGGGACTGAGAGGTTTCCTGGGACATGGGACTCTGCCCAAACCAGGACAGTTTCCGACAAACCGGGACAAAAGTGGTCACTCCAGTCTCTCGACCTGGACGAGCCACATTTCAAGAGCTCTCTAGCACATGTGGCTCGCGGCTGCAGTACTGGACAGCACTACTACGGATAGAGCGGGCGCCAAGCCGATTACACACACTAGTTCATTTAATCCTGTAACACACCTAAGCGACGGATGCTGTCAGCGTCCAAATTACGATGAAGAAAGAAAACAGGCAAGGGTGAAGTCTGTCACCCAAAGTCACACAACTAGGGCCACGGTGTTGTGCAACCTAGTGTGAGCTTGGGGCCTAAGACACGCTAAATAGGACAGAAGGAGCAGCGACAGGGAGGGAGACAAGGGAACATGTGGGCAGGAAAGCCCTCTAGAAGGAAACAGCAGGACCGAGGGGAAGAGAAGGGCGCGCAAGGGGCGCGCAGAAAGGCGCCCGAAGTTAACGCAGCGATGGCGGGACGCGACGGAACGGGGAAGAGGAACGCGCGGGCAGCTCGGGTCTCAGCGAGCGCAGGAAAGGCGGCGCAGGCAGGAGGGCAAGGGACGCGAGCAGGAGGGCCGGTGCGGAGGGCGCCGGCCTGGGGTGCGGAGGCCGGGGCGGCGAGGGCACTTCAGAGAAACCGCGCCCCGCTCCCCGGGGCCGCAGAGGCAGGCGCGGCAGCCAGGCCCGGCCGGCAGGGGCCGCGGCCCACCTGTGCAGCGGCGGCAGGTCCTGCGCGTCGCTGGCCGGGTCGGGCGTGTTGGGGATGACGCCCAGGATGGTGCTCTGCAGCGACGTGCCCTGGAGCAGGCGGCTCCGCACCAGCTGCAGGTTGCGGGCCGAGTCCACGCTGGTGCGCATGGTGGAGCCGGGCAGCAGCACGCCCTCGTGAGTGAGCAGCAGCGGGAGGCGGCTGGGGATCTGGATGGGGCTCACCGACGACATGGCGGCAGCCGCGGGAGCCGGGGCCACACCGCTGCGGCGGCCGCAACCAAGATCCCAGCTGCCGGCGCGCCGCCGCTTCCGGGCTCACGGCCCGCCGCTTCCGGCCCCGCGCTACGGGTCGACCCCGGCCTCACGCGCCGCCGCTTCCGGCCCCGCGCTACGGGCCGCCGCTTCCGGGCTCACGCGCCGCCGCTTCCGGCCCCGCGCTACGGGCCGACCCCGGGCTCACGCGCCGCCGCTTCGCGCCGCCCCTCCCGGAGCTGCCTGGGAAGACGCTGTCGTACATATGCGAAAAGAGGCGCCCTGCTGCCCGCTGGGACCTTCCCTTCTCCAGGCCTGCTCCTCTGCTTTCTCCTGAGGTTCACTCACAGAGCAGTCCCCTACTTTGTGTTCACAAGGATGATCATATTTGAATTATATCCACCTGAAATGCTTTTAACTTTTCATTCGAATCGATGTTAGATTTTCAAAAATGTTGCAAAAGTATAATAGCCTTCTCAGCTGCCCATCGTCTTACATAATCACTTATAATTGTAACAACCAGGAAATTAACACTGTTGTCTAGTCTATAGAGCACACCTAGATGCCAGTTTTCTCATTAATGTCGTTTTTTCTGGTCCGGGATCCCACTTTACATATAGTTGTGCTGTCTTCTCAGTAATAGTTTTTGTTTGTTTAAAGATTAGCACCTGAGCTAACAACTGTTGCCAATCTTCTTTTTTTTCTCCCCAAAGCCCCCCAGTACACAGTTGTACATTTTCAGTTGTGGGTCCTTCTGGTTGTGGCATGTGGGACACCACCTCAGCATGGCCTGATGAGCGGTGCCATGATCTCGCCCGGTATCCGAACCGGTGAAACCCTGGGCCCCCGAAGCGGAGCGCACAAACTTAACCACTGGGCCACAGGGCTGGCCCCTCAATAATTGTTTTGTTCTTTTCTAACCTTGGTATTTCAAGGAATACTGGTCCATTATTTTGTAGAACGTCTCTCAGTTTGGGTTCATGTGATGTTTTCTCAAGCTTAACCTATACATTTTTGGCAGGAAGACCGCAGAGATGGTGTGGCCTTCTTAGTGACACGTGATAGCTGAATGACTTAGTGATGGCCATTTTGACCTTGAGTACTTGGTGAAGGTGGTAGGTGCCAGATTTCTCCACTGTAAATTACTACTTCCGTCTATATAAGTAATAAGTATTTTGTGGGGAGCTAATTCTACATTAATTAATTTGGAATTCTGTAAGAAGAAGCTGTCCCATCTCTCTCATTTATTTACTTATTCAATTTTTTTATGTTAGTATGGATTCATGGACATTTTTTTTTTGTGGATTGTAACCCAATAATATCATGTATTTTGCTGCCTGAAGTTTCGCATTTGGCCATTGGGGGTCCTGTCACATTGGAATTTGACTTGGGTTTGGCTGTAGCTGGCAGAGGGAAAATTTTTCCCAAATGTGAAGTCCAGCAACGCTCTCAGAATCCAGGAGGGAACTGAAAATCCATTCAAGTCAACAAGCATGCATTGAAGGACTGCTAGGTGCAAGGTCTTGGGCTAGCTGTGGAGGGGTAGAGAGCATTACACAAGGCAGCATCCTACCCTCGCCGTCTCCGGGCCAGGGGACAGTCTCGGAGATGGCTGAGTCTGATACAGGACAGATGGAGCCGTGTTTGTGTGTGTGCAGCAGATAAGGGAATGGAGAAGGCGGGTGTCCTAGCTGCTGCAGTGGAGGGACAGGGACTTGGAAACGTTCGCCCAAAGCTCTTTCTCTGACATGACTGCACCTTCTTTCATTTATTCACTAGACAAATACTTTTTGAATACCTACTAGGTACTGAATCTTACTTTAGGTGCTGGGGATGCGTCAGTGAACAAGACAGACAAGGTTCCTGCTTTCATGGAGCTGACATTCTAGTGCACAAAACAAACAATGAGGAAGGAAAATAATTTTGGATAGTGATCAGTTCTTTAGATGGTCAGAGGTGGCCTTGCTGAAGAGATGACCACTGAACTGAGCCCTGCACTATGAGGAGGCAGCAATGCAAAGATCAGGGGTGGGGCGGAGGGGACAGTATTCCAGGCAGAAGAAGCAACAATTGCAAAGACTTTGTGGCTTGAATGAATTTAGGATGTTTGAGGAACCTGTTCCTGGAATTTGCTGAGCTTGGGCCCAGTGGCACTGAGGAGGAAGAGAAGTAGGCAGGGTCAGGTTAGAGAGGGTACGAGGCCCTGGTAAGGAGCTGGGGTCTTATTCTGGGCCTGATGCAAGCCATTGGTGATTTCAAGTTGTGGAATAAGTTTTCTGGCTTATGTTTTCAGAAGATCATTTCAGCAACTGGTAGAGAATGGAATGTGAGGGTTTAAGGTCAGAAGCAGGGCAGCCAGTTAGGAGGTGGTGAGGATGCCCAGGCAAGAGGTGATGATAATTTAGACTAGAAGCAGAGGAGTCAAGCTATGTTTGAATGTAGCTTCAACAGAATAGGCTGCTGGATTGGACATATCGAGTGAAGGAAAAACAGTTGTCAAGGATATCTCCTAGGTTGGGACCAGAGCCTCTGGGGCCTAGAGAGAAGTTCAGCTGATAGCTGAATATCCCGGATACAATCAGCAAGCTCTGATCACTTCTCTGGGTGTATACTGTGTACACTACCCTGTGGTAGACTCTGGGGGTGATCCAGAGATAAAATATGCAAGGCACAGCTCCAGAGGAGCTTACCTTTGCATCAGGACCTCTCCAAGGCCAAGGAGGGATGGGCTCCATTTTCTGAGGCTATTTTAACAAGGAACTTCAAAAACCGTCTTATAAACTTTCCAGTATATTTTTTAAACACTTATGTTTAATGCTTTTAACATACACACACAGACACCTAACAACAACAGACAACATAAGTATTCTACTCACATAAGAAGGGCTGGATTTGTTTTTTGAAAATATAAATTCACAGTGCCCTATGGAAGATGTGGTATGGGAATGGGCCCACAGTTAAGTTGCTTGCTTGATGAACACGTCCTTTCGATCCTCTTGGTATATCTCTGTGGTGGGATATGTCAGCCCACTTGGAAAAGCGTCAGGAGTCTCAGTGTGGAATCTTCAGCGATCATTTGGCCCTCCTGGCTCCTTCTTTGACAGGCTCTGCATCTACTTCCCTCATTTATACATCAAAAATTTATTAAGTATCTACTATGTGCTGGGCACTATTCTAGATTCATGGATACACCGGTGAATAAGACAGACAAGGTCCCTGGTTTTAAAGAGCTTACATTCCAGTGACGTAGCAGAAAATAAATAAGCCAACAAATAACTAAGTGGCAGTTTCAGAAAGTGATATGTAAAGAAAATATAATAGGAAAATATGGAGAAGGTGATGGGGAGAGGAGTACAACATTAGCTAGGGGGTCTGAGAAGGTTCCTCCACAGAGGTGGAGTTTGAACTGGGACCGAAGAACAAGAAGGGACCGGCTCTGCAGGGAGCTGGGAGGAGGTTCTTGGCAAGATATCAGGACTAGTGCAAAGATCAAGGTGGGGAGGAGCTCTCCAGTTTCTGGAAGAGAAGAGAAGACCAAGCACTGGGAGGCAGGGATTCAGCAGTCAACAAGATGGCCGGTGCTGGCCTCCAGAAGCTATTGGAACGAGCAGAAGGAAATAAACCCAAGAGCAAGCAAAGTTAACTAGCACAGGGAACGAATGGCCTGGAAGGGAGAGGTATGGGGAGGAAAGTCGAATCCTCTAAACGTTTTCGGGGCTTCTGTCCCCTTGTACTGGGCACCTTCCTTACCCTCTGGTGCACCTTCTGGCCTTCAACCCTAGACCCTACTGGGTAAGTGATAGGAAAAATGAGGAGATAAACAGCTGTTCCAGAAAGCCCTTGCCACGGGTTACCTTGCTCCAGCGGTCCCCTCCTGTTCACAGGCTGTTTCTTCATATGCAGGTAGCCCATGTCTAAACCAGGTTTATAATCATGACTTTTGCCCCTGGATGGGGAGAACACAGGGCAGGAAGCATCTGTTTTCTCTGTTTTATTCCCAGCCATGTCCTGTCTGCCCCTGACTGCACTGATGGTCCTGCCACTAATTTGTGTGAATAAACTTCAGCTCCAGCTTCTTCCTGAGGGGGAGCTGGGAGGCCAGGGAACTTTTCAAGGACTGCCAAAGGAAGTTCTGGAGGGAATTCCCGGGCCAGTCAAGGAGGTGGAGGTGGGCCTCGTAGAACAGGAAAGTGGCCCAAGCTAATGTGACCTCCAGCTATGTTGAGATGAGCAATTCGTGTTCTGCAAACATACCCCCTTATACACATTTGCATTTCCTTAATTTTCATTTGGTTTACTTTTCCCTGTCACCGGTTTCCTGGACAAATTCCGTATAGAAAAGAGTCACACCTTTGAAACCCTCGTTGCATCTGTTTGCAGGTCTGTATAGAAAAACCAGATTGGCACATGATACTATAGCTGAAAGATGAGAGGAAAATCTCATTTCCTTATTTGACCTCTAAGAATCTGGTCTTCCCCATGAGCCCCTGCTTGCTGGTAACTGAGGAGAAAATAAATGTTTAGGCTTACGATTTTAAGACCTTGTTTAATCCAGTCATTTAAATAGTTCCTTTAAGTAATGCTCAGTCTCAGAGTTGTCGCCTGGCTGAGGAAGAGTCAGGGTCCTGGGAACAGTGTCCTCTACTCCTCTGCTTCCCAAGTGATGTCATTTATCTACCTGGTCACTGCCGGCTCTGCTGTCATTGGAGGATCTGGTGTAGGCCTTCAAGAGATGCTTTGTGCCTTGCTCATTGCCTGGTGGTATTCCCAGGGTTGCTGGGCCTCTGCTGGCACCATACTCTCCTCTAAGACCCTCCCCTGCTTCTCACTGATTTGCAGCCCAGGTAGTCCCAAGGCCCCCTCTGGCAAGGCCCTCCCCTAGAATTTTGGCTACTTCTTGTTCCCATCTGCACCACAGGGGAACCGGGAAAGCTACCCCCAGGGGCAGCAGCACTAGCCCGAGGAGCACTTGGAGTGAACTGGAAAAAGATGTCCCTGATGGGAGGAGGATTTAGAAAAAGCGGCCACTTTTTCCAGAGGGATGCAAGAGTAGAGCCTGTTCATACTTATTCATGAGAACCAACTGTCAAATTTTCTGGAATTTTGAGAGCCTAGTTGTTAAAGACAAACATTATTAAGTCTAAATTATATAAACTTATGACTAAATACATTTTATCAAAGACAAAAGTCAAACTCAAAATTTATCACCTCCTAATTATTTTACTACATTTTGCTATTGATTTTTTTTTAGGTTATTTATATCTATTGTATCTGACTGGTGGAAATACTATCAATAATGTCTTACTTGTTTTATTATTTTGTTGATTATCTAGGCTTGAGAAATAAATGCAAGAAATGTTACTGTTGCAGATTAAATCAAGCGTGTGCTCCCTGTAGCCATGACATTGTGAAGAAGACCAAGAAAGGAGGAAACTTTCTTTCAGTACTTGAAAAAAGTTCAGCAAAGTTACTCAGGGTCATTGGCAAATGAGTGAAGATTCAACCATCACTCATCTTTGATGTTTCATTTTCCTCTTACTTGTTAACATAAAGTAAAATGTCAAGCAGCGTTCATGTCAGAACTGCATTCATTCAGCCATTGCAGCCCTAGGTTAGTTCCAGATACAAACATCTATCAGCACGGCTGATACGGCTCCTTGCCAGGGTGCATGACTTGCAATCTAGAACTCGCTGTCTCTAGCTCCCTCCCCCGTGTTCCATTCCCTACCCTGGGAACGTTTGTGTAGTGAATAAACTGGACAGCAGTACACCGTGTTCCTACTGCCAGGTCTCCTTCTATTGACTCATGCCGATTTTACTTTAATGTGTCTGTGTCCTAGGCTGGATTGTGGCAGCCAGAAAACTGGCCTTTTCCCAGAGTCTTAAACAAGAAGTATGCGACATCCTCTTTTATCTAATACACCTCCTTCTCTCTCTTTTTTTCTTTTCCATCATTGCTGAAAGGTCCATTTCTGCCATTGCATGGCAAGTATACCTCATGGCCTGGTGCCATGGCTGGGGGTCTATCTCGTACGCTGTGTAGGAGAACTCCAGAACCTGGGTCTACCAGATTTTGTTGTGATTTGCAAAAAGAAAGATGAATGGAGGGAGTGGGATAAAGGAATTTAGAGAATCTTCTCCCAAGACAATAGGCTAGCCTGCAAATCTTTTTACTTGAAGTACAATCCTATATTTGAATGTCAAAAGCTGTATCTAAACCGCAGGACTCGTTTGTGGGGCTCCTTGTTCAAAATTATTAAGAATTTCAAGATGTTGACAGCAGAGCATTCAAGGAAGCCTGGGGCCCTTCTGGGTATGGGCCCCTGTGTGGTGTTGGTCATACCCCATGACACTGGCCCTGACGTATACTTTCTTTCTTTTTCAAAATATTCCTAATGACCATCCCTCCCCCCCACCCCAACCTTCCCAAGGCACATGGACATTCTGGGAGTGAGTCACGTACTCAGAAAGGCGAAAATGAAAAGTATATTAACATTTTTTAAAATGCCTTGGTTATTTAAGGTTCCTAAAGTGTGCCCAGGTCTCCTCCCCTGAATGTGTGAAAACCAAGAGCCGGAGAATGGCAAAATCGCATTTCTTTCACTCATTTATCCATCCATCCATCGTTTATTTACTGAGCACCTGCTGTCTTCCCAGCACTGTCCCAGGCCCCAAGGATTCAGTAGTAAGCAAAGCAGACATGGCCCTGTCCTCATGAGGATCTTTGTTTAGTGCAGGAACTGAACTCTAAACAAATAATGATTCACAGAAACACGCAATTACAAACTGGGATAAGGGAAGAAGCGTGGTTTATGAGCAGGCCTTGGAGATATCAAAGGAGATTGACCTGACCCAAGGTTTTGGGGCTGGGAGTGGGTGGTTAGAGAAGGTCTCCCTCAGTGATATTGGGCTGAGGCTGGAGCAGGTGTTTAAAAAGAGGGAGCCAAGCCCATTCCAGCCGGAGGGAAAAGCAGGCCTGTGACAATGGCCCAACCCTCTGCACGGCCCTGGCACGCTTCCTGCAGGGTGATATCCCCCTCTCCTGGCTGCTCAGGGCTGGATCTAAGCTGCTCCTACCTGCTGCCTTTTCAGATTCTCTGATTCTTGGAAACAAAGAATTGGCAGGACAACTGAAAATGACCAGGAGGAGGATATACTGGGTCCCCAGCTCTTCCGGTGGCCTCATAAATCTCGGCTTGGATGTAGGTGATGACATGGCTTCAGGACTTAGCTACGTAAGTAGATCTCCTTTTCATCACAACACTAGGAAACTGAGTTGACAGGGTCTTCACAATGGTCGTAAATTAGATCAATGGTTTTGTCCTATAATTATTTCACCTTGATTTTTTTAATGGTCCTCAGGTTTCTACAATTAGATGGATCATAATCCTTTGTCATGATACACCTTCATGGTTCGTGCCTCTATCTTTCTATCCCTCTCTCTCTGTCTCGTCTATTAACTATTTTTCTATGTATTTACTTTTAATAATATAATCAGCAACTGTAAACCCATCAATTCACGAGCTCGGACCTTAACAATCACATCCAGCCATTGGTCTTCCTCCATCTCGTTCTCTAACCCTCACCCCCTGAAGTAACCATCATCTCAAATCTTTTCCCAGTGATCCCTTGCTATGCTTTTAAGATAGTATTTATTCTACGTGAAGTCCTAGAAGTGATATATCTTTTTGTTTTAGTTTTTTCCCATCTTATCAAAAGCATAACATGGAATGTTTTGGGATTTAATTTTTTTGCTTCTTGACTTCTTTGTGGTAGGTTTACCTCAGAGGGTGACTGGGTCTCACATTCTGTGGGTGACTAACTATAGCACCCTTTATTCTTGTCTACAGTGTTTATTAATAGGTAAAAACCCAGGGAGGTAGAGTGACCTGCCCACTGTCACCCGGCAAATGAGGGGCAGGACCAGGGCTGAGACCCAGTTGTCCTGACTCTTGGCTCAGTGCTCACTCCCTGCCCTGCAGCTTTTCTTTTATTTACTTATTTTTATTGAGATGTAATTGACATATAACATTATATTAGTTTCAAGTGTACAAAATAATAATTCAGTATTTGTATATATTATGAAAGGATCCCCAGAATAAGTCTAGTTAGCATCCATCACCTCACATAGTTACAAATTTTTTTTCTTGTGGTGAGAAATTTTAAGATCTACTCTCTTAGCAACTCTCAAATATACAATACAGTATTATTAGCTATAGTCACCATTCTGTACATTACATCCCATGACATTTTATAATTGGAAGTTTGGTACATTTGATCCACTTCACCCATTTCACCAAGCCGCCACCCCCTCTCCTCTGGCAACCAGTCTCTGTTCTCTTATGTATGAACTCTCTTTTTTCAGATTCCACATGCAAGTGAGATCATACAGTGTTTGCCTGTCTCTGTCTGACTCTGGCTTTAGGAAGCTGGATGTGGAAAGATCTGTCTGCCTTGGGTGGCCAGCCCAACACTCCCTCAGGCAGCATTTATGAGGTCTGAAACTGATGTGTTCTTGCTTTTTCTTTCCCAAGAAACCTTACACTCTGGAAGGTGGCCCCTGGACCCAACAGGCAGGGAATCCTGCAGCACCGGAGAAGGCGGAGGGCCTCCCTTGGGGGAAGTACTCTGCTGCC